>NC_137150.1:3259610-4694610 GCF_951394435.1 Stenella coeruleoalba
GGCATCACTTCTGAAGACAGCACATTTTTACAAACATCTAGGAATTATTCCCAACTCCTAGCACCCGACATTGTCAGAATGTCAAAGTATCTGATGAGACCTACTCGAAGTCTGGTTTAAACTAAGTCCCAGAAAGGCAGTAGCGCCTCATCTGCTCTGCTCCCTGCTGTCCGCCACCACCTAGAACAGTGCCTGACACGTTAATGAATAAACACTTCATACTATACTTAAGTTTGAGTGAGATAGCAAATTTATGTATATCAAAATTTTAAAGAAAAAAGAAATAGTTTCACTGAATTTAAAATATATTTTTCAAAACAAGTTATGTTTACACACTACATAAAATGCTTAAAACTTTAAGAGGAACAGCTGACTTCTCTCCTCCTCCCAGATTATCAACTGTGTAAACTGGCAATGCTAACTGCAATTTCTTTAATCCCAGAATCGGTAGCTTAAAGAAACAAAAGCATGCTTTACCTTACAGCCTTCACAAGCATGAACTCCATAGTGGAATCCTGACGCCACATCCCACAGACTTTACACAGTAGAACCATGCCACTAAATTCTAAGGCACAAACAGACACAAAAGTGAAATGCTGGAAGAAAAACTAAAATTGTTTGTTTTCTTTCCAACTTGAATATTTTATTTTGTTCAACCTGTAAGTACTTTAAAAATATACAAATCTACTTTTATAACGTAAAAGAAAAATCTTTACACCAAATTGACATATCAAAAGAAATATGAATTTCTTTTAAACAGTTTATGGCACTGCCAAAAATATCTCAGAGAGCTAGTTTTTCCTTTCCCGATGATTTTAAACATACATTGAAATTTTATAAATCTAGAGTTACTTCACATCAGACATGCAACCAGAGCTAAGAAAACAATCCTGCTGGATAAGAATTAAGAAGTTAGCCAAAGGTGTCAATCAACAAAAGGTGCAAAGGGGTGTCTCCACAGGCTGCTGTACGAATACTCAATTCAACTCACCTGCTGGTCCCAGTCAGGCCCCATCTCTGCCTGATCCTGCCCTGTACCAGCCCATCACCTCCACAGTCACTCAGGGATCCTAATTTCCACGACTCATTTGGATATCCCAATCCGCTAAATGTTCCTAGCTCCAACTTCATGAAAGCAAACCCCTTTCCACGAGTAAGTACTCCGTCTAGAAACCAGATTCGGCACTAGGAGTGCAGAAGAGAGATAACTGTGAAATGGGGTAAGAGGTTACCCTCGAAGGAAACATGGTCAGACAGAGTACATAAGCACAGATCTTGCTCTGCAGCAAGAACCAATTATGACAGCCCCTAGGCTGCAACTTTTCAGATCATCACTGATTTCTTACCTAACTACTGAATTATGATTTCCCAGAAGGGAGTGAAAATTATACCCCAAAATAAAATGGTCCCCCAAATGAGCAGCTGATAAAACAAGCCCCACCTGCAATCGGTGGCACAAACCTTTAGAAAACTAAATAACTCACTTGTCACTGAACTGTGACTCTTTGTCATCCCAGGTGCGCTCGATTTGCTTGTTTTCATAGAACAATCTATCCGATCATCCTTCAGGATGCCTTCAGTATTGGAGAGATGGCCATTTTTGGGATTCCCGTTGTTATCAGCATTAGTGCTAGCCGGAGAAGATGGGACGGAGGAGGACTGGAAACTGTTCTCGGAGCCCTCACTGTGACAAGACGCAGGGCTAGAGGCTGAGCTGGAAGAGCTGATATAGGCAATCACACCTCCTGGAAAAGATGGGGGAAATCAGACAATTAGATACTCGATAATACATATTTTCTATTTTTGCAAATCTGAACAGTAACGTCACTAACTTTAGAGACAGGTTAACGGTTAAAATTACTGCACAAGGAAAAAGTAACTTATTTTCTTCCTTATTTCCTACTATTCTTCTTGCTTCCACAAAGTTCAAAGCCAAACAATTCCCACTGATTTAAAATGTGAGCAGGTTCTCACTGGCTTTGTCATTCTGAGCACATGCAGATCCAAACCTAAAGCTTTTCATTTTCCAACCTATTACTAAAAGGAATGAAAAACCTTCCTGAGCGACAGCACAGTTTAGAGTAATCAAGTTGTTTTGGCCGTGAAGAAATCGGGTTCTGGTCCTGTCTCTGCGTCCTTCATTATACATGGAACAATCCTAGAACAATGGGTTCATCATTTAGCTCCCCCAGCACTTGGCTAAAACACAGGTCAACCAGGAACAGACGTAACACCTGGAACTCTGGATAAAGTAGTTTATCTGGAAATGGAAAACCTTTCATAGCTGTTGCCCCCAGAATCTTTCTGTCGCGATGTTCCCCAAAGACTCTATGACTATCCACTAAACCCCAGTTCCACACACTGCCTTCTCCACCTACTTCTGACGTTGGACTTGCAGACACCCTTATCGCAAAGCCCAAACTAGAGAAGGCACCCTCAGGAATGAGCATTTTGAACAAGTTCTCCAGGCGATTCTTTGTCATATTAAAGTTTAAGAATGGCTATAACTAGTGAACTCAAGCACAAATTGGCCCATAGTTTTCAAGGTTGATTTTTTCACCGACTTAACTGCCTGAATATCTCTAATACGCTGTGAATCCAGAGAAAAACGATTTTAACCTGGAAGTCTATCAAATGTCGTGTTACTGGGTAAAACCACTGTGCCCTCTGTTTTCATAAAACTTCATAGATCTAAAGGTCATATTAGAAATTCCAGGTGGTAGTAAACTGCTACTTTTTTCTCACTTACCTCCACTGGGAACAGGATACAAAGAAAAATATTATCCTTAGTCTTCAATAAATTCCCACAGGAAGGTCTCACAGCTATTTATCTTTTCTAAAGAACACTTTAGGTAGTAAATTCACTAACATCTCAAGAGGATAAAAGGTGAGGAAGTTAGACCTGCCCAGGGCCAGCATTTGAGTCAGCCATTTACACCCATGAGGTCTTCTAACTACCTCAGCTTAGAAATAAACTTCTAGAGATCAGAGCTATCCTGATGGCTTATGAACCGGATTAAAGCACTGACTGGGCAATAGAAGGTACTAATTACCCAGAACACACCTTCCTTTGCAAAAGCTCCAAAATCAAATCTAAGAAAAATTACTGGGCTATTATCAATCCAGTTAAGATCCAACTCCTGTCTTTAGGGAATCAACAGTCATTTACAGGAAGCATTTGTGCCAAGAACCATGGAACCAAAGATGACCCATCAAGAAGCAGCTACATTCTCTTAGCAAGACCTTCTGATTTAGTTGTGTCAGCACGTACCAGACACCAATCTACCCACCTGATAGTTAGCAACCCAAAAACATTAAAATTTCATTTCCTAGAAGGTAAGGAGTACATCTAGCAGTTCCTCAACCCAATGAAGAAGGGGAAGTGAAAAATACAAGACACCAAGAATGCTGAGAATAAAATGACAGAATTTCACACCACATTTCATCCTCACAAGAAACCTATAAAATTCACTTCCATTTTTCCATTCTACAGAAGAGGAACTCAGAGAGGTTAATACAGCTACTAAGTGGCAGGGCCAGGGTTGAAAGTCAAGGCCGTCTAATTCCAGAGTACAGAGTATTATTTCTTACTGAGAAGACCTGGGCAAGCAGGTTACTTTCAATCTCTCTAAACCTGAGTCATCTTCTATAAAATGGCAATATCTGCCAGAGTTATGATAAGATTGAAATGAAATGGTGTCCATAAAAGGGGATTATTAAAATAAGTGATTTTTACAGAGACAGTTTTTAATGGTAACACAAGAAAGGTAAAATCCCTGAACCAGCAAGTCCCAACAGCTCCAGAAACAGGCAGAATGTACTTCTTAGATGCCTCAAGCTAAAATTAGCTGAGGCACAGTCTTCTCTATTTTTAGTTGAAAAGGACCCTAGAGCTGGGCCAGGTTCCCAGGCTAGGGCTTACCCAGTGGTCAATGTCAGACAGTATCAAACTTTGTACTGCTGGGAAGCACTTACTGTCCTGGCATATATTGGGGTTTTCTTACCCTAATTCTAGGCTTGCCCATCATCACCCACCCCCACTGCCCATCATCCTGGAAAATATGCTTGAGTTCAACTCATGAGTGTACTTTTCTGCCTAGTGACTTAGAACCAAACGTTTTTACCTTTAAGAAGTTTTAGTTTTCTCATTTTAAAAGTAGGTTTTTAGTAATTTCTACTCACAAGATGATACAGTGGACCTAATGAAGCACTAAACTTCCAATTGTATCCCAGTGTCAGGGCTCCAGAGAACAAGATGGTCCCTTCCCTAAAAGGCTTTAAAGGCCAGCTGGGGAGACAGCCTTATTAACCAGGCATTCCAATGCAACATGAGCAATGTTTCATACAAACTACTGTGAACTGCTGACAGCACAAGAGCACTATAGAGGGCAGAGATCATGAGCAAGGTGACAATAAGTGGGATCTTAAAGAATATGTAAGTTATTAAATGATGTACTACAGAAGACGTTATTTAAGAAAACAAAAACCGTGGTGACAAAAAACAAATAGGTCTTATTTTGTAAAACAGTGTTCTTGTCTCCATGTAAATTCCTGGGAAGGGGTAGGGGGGCAAGTGTAATCTAGTGTCTGGGGAAAAAAAACCCTACTGACTAGCAACAAGATTAAAAGAGAGGAATGATGAAATGGGGAAGCTCTACTGACCCCTTCCTTTTCCACCAGCTATGACCCTGTACCACGGCAAACCACATGGACCCCTGAGGAGACAGGACCACCAAGCTTTGCCTATGCCTTCAAATGTTATGTGGGCTTCAACCTACAGCACAGCTTGTGCTCCCCAAGTGCATTATGTGCATCTGGCTCTCCCACTTGCCTGGGTAAGTTACTCACTTCAGTTTACTTTGACCCTCATCTTCAAATGGTGACAACAGCACCTTCCTTCATAGAGTTAACGTGAGGCACCGAAGTAGCAACACATGTAAAGGGCCTGGCACATAAATGCTCAACAGATCCTGGTGATTATTATTTTACCGTCATTATACTGGAAGAGTTGGATCAGGATAGTTCAAACAAAACGAACCCTCTCTCTCCACGCTTCTTGCCTTCAATTCTGAACATGTCGCGTGGACCCAGTGGTTTCTCTGAAGGTTCTTATTTCCAGGCCACCTTCTGACTCCCTCAACTCCAACAACGAGTCAGGCAACTTCCTTCTTCATTTCTGATTCTTCCCATTATCTCACTGTTTCCAAGTGACAAACAGAGTAGACTACAGATTTGTAAAGATAACGATGGCCTATGTGGGAATGTTTTCCTAACTTTTCAAATGTGCATCGCCGCCACAGTTATGAAGTGTGTACAATATGTTATTTATTTTAAAGAACTTGGTATACTCAATCAAAATCTGTGACAAAAATGTATAGAGTCAATTTCTACAGCTTCACTGTCTCCCCTCTGTATTAGTCATGGGGAGGGCAGAGACACAGTGAGTCATGATTTACAGGACAGTTACATGAAATGGTCACTGGGTGAATAAGTATTGACTAATAAAATGTTATGGACACAAAGGGAGGGGTCGGAGGCTGCCACACAGCACTGAATTTGGCCCCACCCCAGCCAACATTTACAACAACGTGAAGGAAGTTCAAGAGAATGCTTATCAACACTCCTTCAGACAGAGGGATGGCAGAAATAGTATACTGGATGACAGCTTGCGACAGCTTGAACTTGGAGCCAAATGGAAAAAGAGAAAATTTAAGGATGATAATGGCAAGCCCCTACAGTTCAGCTCAAACAATTATCTGCACAATGGATGAAACCTAGCTTCAAATCAGTTCACATGAGAAGAATATAGCTGACTGCAAGGCTACTGTGAGTCAGCAAAGCAATATGCTACAAAAGCCGAGCCTGCCAGAGAACTCATTTACAAGCAGCATCCCCAGCTTGGAACTTGGTAACCGACCAACAACTTCCACTTCTGGATGCCACATCCCAAAGGGCAACAAGGATGATGATCAGAAAAAAAACAACACTGACCAAGGGATGTGAACTGGCGACAGGGGAGGGGTGGGGGTCAGCAATCATCGTAAGGAAATTTTATAATTTGTAGCCACACTTTAAAATCAAAATTAAGTTCACTGATAATGTTCCAGGAAGGCTCAAATCAGACAAAAACTTTCTAATCACTTGAGCCGGCCCACCTTATCCGACCACGAAGCTGGAAGACTTCATTCACGCTGGGTTAGACGAGGTAGAAGTTTATAAACTCTAAATCCTTACCAAGTAAAAGGTTAATTCCGTAAGAGTTACTTAAATTTTTAAACTATCCTCAAAGCTTAAGTAGGCCCACAGGTAATTAAAACACAGGAAAATGGCTTTTTTTTTTTAAATGTTCATGGAACGTTCACAACAATTTATTATCAAGGGATGGTTTTAGTACATATAATAACTTAAAAAATAATCACTGGCTGTTTCTGCAACCTCACTGGCTTTAGGTAAAGGGCTATCCTTCGTTGGGAGAAGGGGCGGCAGCTAAAAGGGCAGAAGCGCCTGGTATTGCTCTGTGGCGTTGCAACAGGAACTGTAGCAAGAAAGGGATTGACAGAGTCAAATTCTGTTATCCTGAGACTTCCCTGGCGGTCCAGTGTTTAGGACTGGTGCTTGCACTGCTGGGGGCCCCAGTTCAATCCCTGGTCCCGGAACTAAGATCCCACATGCCACGCAGCACAGACAAAAAAAAAATCTGTGACCGGTTTCAGGAAAGACCAGTGACCCATGGGTTTAAAGCAATTAAGCGAATTGACAAGGACCAGCTGTACAGGAGGCCTAGGAGTCACCCCGGGTCACCGCCCACATGAGCCAAGGGCTTCGCTAAGGGTGGAATCCCTCACGGTCCCGACTGGAGCCTCGAGCGTATTCATCACAGAAGGTGTGCAAGGTCAGTCGCGTCCCCGCAGATCGTTAAAACTGGTATTTTTCTTTTTTTCTTTTTGGTAAACACGAGGCAGCGCTACAACCGGGGCCTTCCTCCGCCCGTCCGCCGGGCGACCCCAGAGGGTCTCGTGTCGGGGAAGCCCCACACCGCCCCGCGGGCCCTCCTCCTGCCCGAGCGCGCCCACGCCCCGCGCTTCTCCCGCCCGCCTGCCAGGCCCCGGCTCCGCACGCCGGCGGAGGACACTGCGGCCTCCGCGCCCGCTCGGGGCCGCCGAGCCGCGGGTTCCCGGGGCGCGCACGCGCAGCCCCCTCCGCGGCAAGCAATCCCGCGGGGGAAGAGGGGGATCGCGGCCACGTCACAGCCCGGAGGGCTCCGGGGGCGGGGCCTCCACGGGCTGCGGCGCTCACGGCCGGCGCGCGCCCCCGCCCCCACGTGTCCCTGCGGCCCCGGGAATGTGGGTCACGGAGCCGCGCGGCCTCACGTGTCCCCGCCCGCCGCCGCCGCCCCAGCACCCATTATGTAATGCCTCGTCACGCGCCCGCCCAGCCAACCGGCGCCCGCGCGCCGCCGAACGTAAACACAGCGCGCACGTGGCTCGCGCGGCCGGGCCATGTGAGGGGGGGCCGGGCCGGCGCCGTCAGGCCGCGCTGCGGCGTTGCGGTCGGCCAGCAGGGCGGTAGCGGGCCGGGCCGGCGGGCGACGAGCGCCGAGCCCGACGCGGGTCCCCGGCGCGCGGCGGCCACCCCGGGGCCCCGCCGCCGCCCTCGCAGTGCCCAACGGGCTCCGAGCGCCCCTCGGCCGCGCCCCACCCGCCGCAGTCGGCTCTTACCCGCATTCACCTCCATGGTGCTCTCGGGGAGGAGGCCGGAGCCGCCCGATCCCGCAGAGCGGGCAGCGCCGCCGCCGCCTCAGCGCCGCGCCGCCCCGGGCCGGAGGCAGCGGTGGTCGCTGGGCCCCCTCATGGGCAGGACGGGCGGGGCGCCCGGACTCGGGCCCCGCGGCCGGAGAGCGGGCTGCGGGGAGAGAGGGCGGCGGCGGCGGCGAACGGCGCTCCTCGCGGGGCCCCTAACAACAAAGCGGCGGCGCGGCGGCTTCCTGCAGCCAGCGCACCGCGGCGGCGAGGGCGGCTGACGGGGAGGGCAGCCGCGACCATGTGACCCGCGCACACACCCCCTCCCTCCGCCCGCCCCGCGGCCGGCCGCTGCGGCGACTCCGCCCCTCCCGCGCCGCCGCCCCTCCCCCTCTTCACCCTCCTTCCCGCCGCCGCCGCCCGCTCGCGCTCACCCCGGTTCCCCTCCTCCTCCCGATTTCCCGCCTCTGGCCGGGAGTCCCCCGCCACGCTCCCCTACCCAACCCTGCGCCCCCTCCCCCGTCTAGTGACACCTCAGGGCCCCTCCGATGGTTACCTAGGACCGTCGGGTGGCGCCGAGCAGACCCGCTTTTCAGGCCCCGGGCAGGGCCAGCCCCAGACCGCCCCGCAGGTCCGCTCTCCTCGCGACAGACCTCAGAACGCCGGGCTCCTTGCGAACACTGCCCACATCTCCTCCCTCTACACCTCCTCGGTGACTTCATCCAGTCCAAGAGCTCAAACAGACCTGTGTGCTGAATGAGCTCCACTCTCCGACATCCAGCAGCCCGTTTGATTATGCCACCTTGATGTCCTTTAGGCAGCTCAAATTTAAGGTGCAGACAGGCGTATGCATGTGTCAGAACTCGGCGAATGCACGCTGAAGATTTGCGCATTTCGCCTTGTATGCAAATTTTACATCACAAGGAAAAAGCTGGAAACAAATGACGCGTGCTGAGGTATGAAGAGGGAAGTGCGTTGATGTCTGCAATTCAAATGCATTACAAAAGTAAGATGGGCTGAGGGATGGATGGATAGAAGTACAGTAAGGTGGTAGTTGAGATGTTGTCTGTGGGTATTCACTGTAAAAGTCTTTCCCAGTTGCTTTTTGAAAATTTGCGGTATAAAACGTTGAGGGACTTGTACTGTGTGAGACTCTTTTACGTGTGCACCATCTCTTCTCCCCCCGCCACCCCTCCCCCCATCACACACATACACACACTGCCCCAACTCAATCTTTGCTTTTTGGTAAATCTGCCAGTTCCTGAAGCCAGCAAGTCAGGTTTCTCTACTCTCCTGTCTCTCCCCCTCCGTCGGTCTTTCTCTCTTTTGCCTTTTATACCTCCATTCAATCCACGAACAGATCTGAGCTATTCTCCCTTCAGTCTTTGTGCTTCTCACCATCAGCACTGCTATTACTCTGGATCAAACCATCCTCATCTCTTGCCTGGGCTACTGTAATAGTTCCCTAACAGGGGAATTACTCCTGCCTGTATCCACCTACAGTCACTTCTCCCCAGTTAGAGTGTTGTTTTTTACATGTAAATGAGATCTAATTCCTCTGCTCAAAACCCTCCAATAGCTTCCTATTGCTTTTTTTGAAAAAGCCAGTGCCTTAAGCTGCCCTGCAAAGGCCTGCACAAACTCTGGGCACCCCCACTCCCCTGCTTCTCTCCAGGCCCTCCAGCAGCCTCTGCACAGCTCTCTGAACAATGTGCTCCTCCTTCCTTCCCTACCTCAGGGCTTTATCACCCTCTGTGATGCTGGAGCAAGGCTTCCCCGGGCTACACTTCGTAGCTTGCTTTTTTATTTTATGTGCCAACCACCACCTGCTTCTGCACGGGTAAAATGAGGCAGATGTGAACAGTGTAGAAGGTAGAAGTCGTAAAGAGGACCCCATTCTGAAAAGGCCGTGCCGTATGGTTCCCTCCGTGTCCTCGGGGCGTCAGTTCCAGGACGTCTGTGGACACCAAAATCCACGGATGCGCAAGCCCCTCATATAAAACGGTGTAGTATTTGCATATAACCTATGGACATCCTCCCGTATACGCTAAGTCATCTCTAGATTACTTATAATACCTAATACAATGTAAATGCTACGGAAATAGTTTCCAGCATTCTGGTGGAAACTTTACGGAATTTTCTTTCCGAATACTTTCGATCTAAGGTTGGTTGAATCCGTGCATGTGGAACCTGCGGATCCGGAGGGCCAACCGTATAGCCTTGTGACTTGCTTCCTACAAGCTTCTGAGCAAAAGCTCGAACAGCATGCTGTACCGTGCTCTCTTCGCCCCTTTGCCGTGGGCACCTGGCAGTGTTCCAGGTAGTGGCTATTCCAATAGCCTGGTTTCTGGAGTGAGGAACGCGACCAACCCTCAATGAACATGTAGTACAGAATTTTGATCCGTAGCTGGTTGAATCCAGAGATGTGGAACCCACATATACAGAGGGCCAACTATGTTATGATATTCTGGAAAAGGCTAAACGATGGTGACAGTAACGATATCATTGGTTTCCAGAGGTTGGGGTGGAGGGAGGGATGAAAAGGCAGAGCACAGAAGACTTTTAGGGCGGGGAAGGCGTTCTGGATGATATTACAATGGGACTACATGTCAAAGGTACAATACCCAGAGCGAACCCTAAGATAAGCTATGGACTTTGGGTGATGACGATGTGTCAACGTAGGTTCGCCAGTGGCAACAAACGTACCACTGTGGTGAGGGATGTTGATAGTGAGGGGAGGCTGTGTGTGTCTTGGGGGGCAGAATGTATATGGGAACTCTGCACTTGCCATTCAGGTTTGCTGTGAACCTAAAACTGCTCTAAAAAGTAAAGTCTGTCTTAGAGAGAAGATACTGCCGTTTAAATTTGAAAAGGAGGAGAGTGGAAGTAAAAATAAGCCGTGGCACAGGAAGTAAGCCCCTCTCTTCCACGATAATGCGTATGAACGAAAATTCGTGTCTATGGGCCTCACACCTCTTAAAGGCCGCTTCCATCCTGTGAGGCTTTGTGGGGTAACTATCAGAGACTCTAAAGCTATAGCCCAGGTCAGTCAGCAGCCACACCTCTGGCCACTGGAAACGCGTGGGTCTCATCAGTGCCAGAGGAAGATGCTGAGCGGCATCCGGGTTGGACGGTCCCCAGAGTGCCCACAGCTGCCGTGGAAATTGCCTCTGCTGCTGTCATCCTAAGGAGCCTCCACTGTTACTCCTGTGGAGCCAATGGCTCAGTCCATAGGAAGTCCCAGGCTATTGAGAGGGGGTCTCTACTTACGCTTTCCTCTTTCCTCTGACCAAAATAATAACTGTTGAATGAAGTGACCGTGTCCTCAAAAGTCGTCTGCTAGAAAATGCAAGTTTCCTGGGAAGGCTACTGACACCAGGGCCTTATATCCCACTGACACCAGGGCCCTGGGAAACTGAGCACAGGACAGCTCAATCTGGATGTGGATAAAGGAGAGGAGAGCCTAAACATTAGAGTCCTCTAATCCCAAATTCGAGTACAACAGTCCAAGTGGGGCACTTCCGTACGAGGACCTGGATGAAAGAGAGATATGGGGAGAAAGAGAAAGGAAAAAAGATGGAGTTTCCTTAAAGTTAAGGCCAATTAAAAATGTCTAAGGTTATTCCTCATTCTAAACTGTTCTAATGAACCCTGCTAGTTCCCAGTGCCACAGTAACTTTCCACTTCAACTTTGCCTTCTCTGTGCCCTAGACCAGCAGTTCTCAAACATTTCCAACTCAGAACCACTTTACACTCTTAACATTATTGAAGACCACAGAGTGCTTTTTTCATGGACTATATTTATCCATATCCACCTATTAGAAATGAAAATAGAGAAATGTTTAAAACACAAGCACAAGAAATTCCCTAGTGGTCCAGTGGTTAAGACTGCACTTTCACTGCCGAGGACCCGGGTTCAATCCCTGGTTGGAGAACTAAGATCCCACAAGCCAAGACGTGCAGCGGCCAAAAAAATAAAGTAAATAAAATGAAAAAAAAAACCCACACAAGCACACACATCATATATGTCACAGAGCAGCAACATTATCACACGTCAACAGACAGCTTTGGCAGTTTCCTCTGCCCACAGCAAACTGCAATTGGTATTCAACCTCATGCTATTTGCGATGTACCTTCTTCCAGGCTCTTTTGTTTTCTTTACCGCTCTGGTCATAAAACTAGCTTCTGTATCATCGCCCAATCATGCCTTTATTGTAAGCAAAAATTTTTCTATACTTATTTTTTTAACTAGAAAAATAATTTAATTATATCATACATAAATAATAAACATTTCAACTTTATCACCAATGATGACTTACATAGGTATCACTGTGTCAATCACATCTTCTCATTTAATATCTTCATAAAATATTCAGTTAAACACAATGAAATATTATATCTGTGCATAGAAAAAAAAAGTCATTCAAACTGAATTAATCCATTGACACCATCAAGATGAGTGATGTGTTTACGAGGCACACTTTTTTTTTTTTTTTTTTGGCTGCTTTGGGTCTTCGTTGCTGTGCGCGGGCTTTCTCTAGTTGCGGCGAGCGGGGGCTACTCTTCATTGCAGTGCGCGGGCTTCTCAGTGCGGTGGCTTCTCTTGTTGCAGAGCACGAGCTGTAGGCCTGGGGGCTTCAGTAGTTGTGGCACGTGGGCTCAGTAGTTGTGGCTCGCGGGCTCTAGAGCGCAGGCTCAGTAGTTGTGGCGCACGGGCTTAGTTGCTCCGCGGCATGTGGGATCTTCCCGGACCAGGGCTCGAACGCGTGTCCCCTGCATTGGCAAGCAGATTTTTTTTTTTTTTTTTTTTTTTCGGTACGCGGGCCTCTCACTGTTGTGGCCTCTCCCATTGCGGAGCACAGGCTCCGGACGCGCAGGCTCAGCGGCCATGGCTCACAGGCCCAGCCACTCCGCGGCATGTGGGATCTTCCCAGACCAGGGCACGAACCCGTGTCCTCTGCATCGGCAGGCAGACCCTCAACCACTGTGCCACCAGGGAAGCCCACAAGGCACACATCTTAACACACTCCGAGGCAGTGATGATATCTTATGAGATGCAATAAAGCGAAATATAGTCTACCAAAACAGTCAAATTGTGTTGAACAGAAAAATACTTTATACTGTTCCCGTTCTTAAATTTAAATTAGTTAAAATTAACTAAAATGTAAAGTTTAGTCCCTCAGTGACACTCACTATGTTTCAGGGGTCAGAGTCACATGTAACTAATGGTAACCATATTCATCATTACAGATTTAGAGACTTTCTTACTCTTCCTGAGTCACTGTGATAAATTATTATTATAGGAATTTGTCCGTGATGTTTAAGTTTTCAAATTTATTGGAATAAAGTTATTTAATTCTCTTTAATCTCTATCAATTCTGTAGTTTCTCATTCTTAATTTTGTTTATTTGTGCTTTTTTCCCCCTTAATCAGTCCTACTAGAGGCGTATCCTCTTTATGAGCTGTTTCAAAGCCTCGATTTTTGGCTTTATCGATTCACTGTACAGTATATGTCTTCAGTTCTATTCTAACTTCTTAACTTAGACCTGTATCTCATTAAGTTTGCTTCGGCTGGCCAGAGCCCATTTTTCCTGTGAGTGACTAAGGACCCCTCGCTGATGCTGCTTTAACATCCTCTCCTCTTATAGGGAGTATTCCAGTTACTACTGCAGTGTCACAAAACCCCTCGGAACTCAGTGGCTTCAAATGGAGCAATCATTTTATCACCTCTGATGGTTTCTGTGGGTCAGGAGTTGCTCCTGTCTGGGCATTTCTAGCTCAGAGTCTCTCATGAATGGCAATCAGACAGTAGGCAGAGCCCAGAGAGCAGGAGCTGGAGCTCTGAGGGTCAACCCGGGCTTTCTGTCTCTTCAGGTAGTTACAGGGCTTCTGCACACGGTCTACAGGGCAGCACAAGTGTTCCAGGAAACAAGGCAGAAGCTGCATCACCTTTTCTGACCGAGCCTCAGAAGTCACGCAGCATCAATTTTGCCGTATTCTTGGTTACAAAGGAAGTCAGATGTGAGGGGAGGGCACACAGACCTCCTGTCTTCATAAGAGGAGCATCAAGGTCCTATTGTGAATAGCATGTGAGAGGGAAAATATTGTGCAGCTGTTGTTGTTGAAACAGGGAACAATTTTAAAGAACACACAGTCCACCTTGACTTGAGGACCACATTACAGTGTCAGCTTTAAGATGGTGTATTTCTCAAAGTGAATATTTTTACCCCCTCTACCTGGCGGCACTTTCTAAGGCTTAGTATAAGGAGAAAGAATGCTCCAGAGAAACGAATGAATCAGACAAAAAGAGGGCACAGATAGACTCCCACTCGACATGATGGTTCGTTCAGTTGAGGTTCAGCTCTGTGGAGCTGAAGGTCCGTGGGATGACCTTTCAAATACAGACCCAGTCTCTTGCCTATTCTGAGTCCTTTATTGTCCACCATCAATAATATCTGACGGCACTGGAATGGGACAGCTCCCTCAGAGAAGAATCTAGTAGGGAAAGGGTGATGTCTATACATAATGAGTGCAATCTATACAACATTATAGAAAACTCCAAGACCATTCACAACAGAAACCATCTGGCCAAGATGCCTCATTGAATAGAGTGGAAAAATATCTAATGGACACCCTAGTTGAATTTTGTTAAATGCTCCATTGATTTAACAACATACTAAGCAAATTTGAAAAGAAAATAAGAGTGGAAAGAAGAAAAAGTTGCATGGCAGTTCAGTAAATAAAAAGGCTATAAGAAACACCTGATCATCTTCAAGACTCTGTATCATAGTTTGAAAAGAAAAAAACCTACAGTAGGGGGGTGGGGGAGGGAGGGATAGGGAGTTTGGGATTAGCAGATGCAAACTATCACATATAGAATGGATAAACAGCAAGGTCCCACTGTATAGCACAGGGAGCTACATTCAATGTCCTGGGATAAAGCATAATGGAAAAGAATATAAAAAAGAATATGTATATGTTTAAAACTGAGTCACTTTGCTGTACAGCAGAAATTAACACAACATTGTAAGTCAACTATACTTCACTACAAAATAAATTAAAAAATAAAATAACAGAAAAAAACCCTACAATAATTTTTCCTGGGTTTGGGGTGAAGAAAACAAAAACATCAAGTACAAAACCTAGCTCTAACAACAGGGCATGTTATCTCACGAGAGGAACAATACATATTGCTGACCCTCTCACTGATTTTCCCATCTAATCTTCCTATTTATTCTTTTGAAAACTTCTCTAGCAGAGCATCCCTCCCAGCAGTGGCATCTGCCCTGGTGTGACTCCATTAACTAACCATTCTCCTAAGTTCTCCAACCCAAATTCTCACCAACACTCAGAGGGCCCTTAGAGGCCCAGGTGTCTCCTTTTCCAGCAATCAACTTCTCTCCCCTCAACCTCAGTTTATCAGCAATTCTTCTCAGCTGGTGGATTCTTCAGGGCTTCCTTCCCTCCCGAGGAAGTTAATCTGGACCAGTGGTTATCGCAGTGTGGTCCCTCAATCAGTGGCATCAGCATCAATGTTAGATGCTGTTAGAAATGCAACCTCTTGAGTACCGCCTCAAACATAGAGAATCAGTTACTCTGCAGGTGTTGCCAGCAATCTGTAGTTTAACAAACCCTCCAGGTGATTCTGGTGCATTCAAATTTGAGAACACTGGCTTAGAAACTGGTAGCATCTACCACCAGAGAATTGATCAGCCCATGTTGATTATAACCCATGTTATAAGTGTATAGGGCTAGAGGCTGCCTCCTCCCAGGTTATCTGCACCATGTCTCCAGTGAGCAGTATCTCTGCCCTGTAATATGTATATGTAATACGACAGGATAAAATTCTAAATGCAAAGAATTCTTCGTATTAATTCATGCCAGAATTCTTTGCATTAATGCAAAGCCTGCAATGACTGGGCTTCTGATTTCAGTTCCTGAGCTGGGTGCATTTCTGATTTCAGTTCCTGAGCTGGGTGCATTTCTGATTTCAGTTCAGAGCTGGGTGCATTTCTGCCCATAGACTATAGGAGAAACCTGCTATTCTCATTAATTGGTTATGCTTGTCACCAATGAGCCTTTACCAATTATTTATAAATTTATCTACATTCTAAGAAAATTAATTTATCTCTAAGGTTTAGATCCTTCTCCTTTCTGACTGTGTAGGAAAAACAAAATGTTTTAATAGTGGTAAGAATAGTATGATCATTGAAATCTCAGGCAATATCCAGGACCATCTCTTTGCTTCTCAATTCATGTAAAAACTCACTCTTCCTTCTCATCAAACAGTTCTATATTGGAAAGAAAGAAAATTGGAGACGGAATTCCTCACCTCTTAACTCACCGACTGCATACCAGTTCGTTTTATGTCTGGATTCCATTTTTTTCTATTCTAAATTTTTATTATTTTTTAATTGAAGTATAGTTGATCGAATTCCATTGTTGTAAGGCAATGCAGATACGTACTGGGAGGTCCAAAGACTTTATAATCTGTGACTAACATACTGGGCTTTTGGACTAGCATTGGTCTTTTATGTATGGGAAGAGGCTCTTAGGAGAGAATTTTAGAAAAGAGGCCAAATGTAATTTCTTCAGATCAAGCCAAGAGGCACGTTGCTTCTCTGCCACCTCACTATTCGAAGTGCGAGCCTGGATTAGCAGCGGTGGCAACACCTGGCGTCCAGTAAGAACTGTAGCATCTCAATCTCCACGGCAGTTATTTTTTTTATTTATATATTTTTTTTGCAGTACGCGGGCCTCTCACTGTTGTGGCCTCTCCCGTTGCGGAGCACAGGCTCCGGACGCGCAGGCCCAGCGGTCATGGCTCACGGGCCCAGCTGCTCCGCGGCATGTGGGATCTTCCCGGACCGGGGCACGAACCCGTGTCCCCTGCATCGGCAGGCGGACTCTCAACCACTGCGCCACCAGGGAAGCGCTCCACGGCAGTTATTGAATCAGGATCTGCATGCGAACAAGGGCTCCAGGTGACTTGAATGCACAGTGACGTTTGAGAAGCCCCGCTCTACTCTGCTGGAAGACAGAGGCTTTGCAGCAGGAGTGCTCTCTGGAGGGCCGTGGTAAGCAGCCTTCTGAATGGTCCCCGGCGATCCCCACCTCCTGGTATTTACGCTCTGCGTAATCCCCTCCCCTTGAGTGTGAACTGGATGTAGTAACTTGCTTCTAAAAATAGCATATGCGGGAGGGACAGATTGGGAATTTGGGATTAACGTACACGCACTACTGTATGTAAACTAGATAACCAACAAGGACGTACTGTATAGCACAGGGAACTCTACTCAATATCTTGTAATAACATATAATGGAAAAGAATGTAAAAAAAGAATATATATATTTATATATATATATATGTATAACTGAATCACTTTGCTGTAACCTGAAACTAATACGTTGTAAATCAGCTATAGTCCAATATAAAATAAAAATTAAAAAAATAAAAATAGAATATGGCACAGTGATGGATGCCACTTCTGAGATTGTTATACAAGACTGAGACGTATCTTCCTCACCCTCCCTCTTTCCAGCTCTTCTTACCTGCTCACCCTTATAAAGCAAACAGCAGTGTTAGGAGCTGCCCTGTGGAGAGACTCGTGTGGTAACTTCTTGGCCGAAGAACAACAGGCAACAAGGAACGGCATCCTGCCAGCAGTGCGTGAGGTCAGAACGGATCTTTCCCGGAGTTGAGCTAACTTCAGCCACACCCAGCACCTTGATTGCAGCCCGTGGAGATCCCGAAGCACAGAACCCCGCTAAGCCGCGTGCAGATTTCTGACCCGAGGAAATGCGAGATAATAAAAGTTGATGTCTTAAGCCAGTAAGTTTTAGGGTAATTAGTTACTCAGCAGTTGATGACTATGACGAATAAAAGGGGCAATCAGCAGCGAAGTCACAGGGACCTAACAGACCGGTAGATAAATAAGCACCGCCTACTAGAGCCAACACCTGGGAAGGAGATTTTCTTTGAGTGAGTAGTGAAACTGAAAACAGTGGGATTGGTTGAAAGTCTACATAAGTGAAGCAGTAGCTCCCGCCTAGGTCCCACCCAACAGTGAAGCTTTATACTATAGTCAATGCAGGTCCCTAGAGCTGCCCAACACACACACACACACACACACACACACACACACACACACACACACACACACACACACACACACACACACACACAGTGTCCAGTCAGCTTTCTAATGCTTCACTCAAATATAAACAGATAGCAGTGGATCACTAGACTTTTGAGGGAAGATTCTACCATATGGAAAGAAAATAGGAACTAAAGAAACAATACAAGGAGCAAGAAAAGTATTCTTTATTTTTGGAGAAGTGAGAGAAGACAGAGCATCCATGAAACCAGGATGTTACAAAAAAAGGAACACAAAACAAGTAAGAATTCTTGGAAAGTAAAGACAATATACAAAATAAAAATGTATTGGAAAAATTAGAAGGCAAAGAAACCATTAAGCAGAACAGAAAGACAAAAGATGGACATTACAAGCAATTTTTGGGGTTTTTTTTTGGCCGTGCCACGTGGCATGCAGGACTTTAGTTCCCTGACCAGGGATCGAACCCGTGCCCCTGCAGTGGAAGCGTGGAATCTAACCACTGGACCACCAGGGAATTCCCACAAGCAATTTTTGAAAAAATTTAAAAGATCAATCCAAGAGATGTAGTAGGAGTTCTGGAAAGAAAATGATCAAAGAAATAATTCAAGAGAATTTTTCCTGAAAGGGTTTCCAGATTAGAATATTCACAGATTATCCGGCACAAGTAATGAAAAAAACAATTATCGTCAAGGTATGTCATGGTGAAATTTTGAAACATCAGGGACCAAGAGAGGATCATAAAAACATCCAGAAACAAAGATCAGATCACAGGCAGTACATAGAAATCAGACTATCAACAGACACCTGATGAATGCCTTCAAAGTTTTGAAATAAAAATAATTTACCCTAAATCTCAAAACTCAGCTGAACCATCAGTCAAGTGCAAGGATAGGATAAAGATATTTTAAGACGGGAAAATTTTCCAAAAATTCCCCTTCTATACACCTTCTCTTAGAAGGTTACTTAGGTGATGTAATGTAGATTAGGAGGATGGAGGGAAGAGAAGTGTATGTGTTGTGGGGCGGGTAGGGGAGGGCGGCAATAGACCCACACATGTCAAGGTACAGGAGGAAGGGATGCTTGTGATAGAGAAATGTTGTTTATTTAAATTCTCATCTTCCATAATAGAAAGTCAATAGGTAATGCCTAAAACTTATGAGTAAAAGAAATAGCATTTTAAGGATACCATTTAGAAATACTAAGGAGATACTGAAAGAGTTAAAACTGAAGGACTGAAGGATGGGGAAGGGTAGGTAGGGCAGGGTACCCCTGTTATTCATCATAAGCCTTGTAGTACCATTTGATTTCTTAAAATATGTGAATTCATTGGTTTGATGATAATAAAAATTGCTTTAAAAACAAAAACTGTCCGTTAGCAGATGTAAGCTATTATATATGGAATGGATAAACAAGGTCCTACTGTATATCACAGAGAACTATATTCAGTATCCTGTGATAAACCATAATGGAAAAGGATATTTTAAAAATATACATATATATGTATAACTGAATCACTTTGCTGTACAGCAGAAATTAACACAACATTGTAAATCGACTATACTTAAAACAAACAAAAAACTGTCCAATTCCCCTTAAACACCATAATCTTCCAAGATAATAAGTAAAGAATACAGACAGCTGAATTACAGAAGGGCTGTTATTAGGTGTTTGAGTTGCTTTCTCACTGTTCCCATTTCTGGTCAGGGTATTACTGGTGAAAATCAGTCTCCTTCGAAATTAAAAGAATAAAGAATACTTTGAAACTATAATTCCATTTCTGGCACTCAATCCAAGCAAAATAATCCTAATAATAGAAAAATCTTTATGTGAAATGATATATAGCACTGTTTATATATTACTATAAAACTGGCAAATCCTTAACTGCCCAAACATAAGAAAACATGAGTAAATTCTCCTCAGCCTTTAAAAAGAATGTTTATGAAGATGAGGTAGTAACGTGAAAATGTCGATAATCTACTGTTAAGTGACAAAATCAGTGTGAAAAATTGCATATAAAGTAGTATTACAGCTATTTTTAAAATATCTGTGCATAAAGAAATGTTGGGAGAATATATCAAAAGGTTTACAATGGTTTTGTTTCAACGGTGATTTTATGAATAATTTTTTTCTTTATACTTTGTACATTTTCAAAAACATTTCAAAATTTTATGTTAGTATTATAACAAAAATACTTGAAAATATGAATTAAAATTAATTTTTATATTTTAAAAACTTTGGAGCTTACCATTTTGATTCTGTCAACTTAGCCTTAAAAAAACACATGGGATTTTTTTAAATTTTTTATTGGAGTATAGTTGATTTACAATGTTGTGTTAGTTTCAGGTGTACCACAAAGTGAATCAGTTATACATATACATCTATCCACTCTTTTTTAGATTCTTTTCCCATATAGGTCATTACAGAGTATTGAGTAGAGTTTCACTGTGCTATACAGTAGGTCCTTATTAGTTATCTATTTTATATACAGTAATAAAACCCATGGGATTCAAAAAAAATTTTTACTGGAGTATAGTTGATTCACAGTGCTGTGTTAGTTTCAGGTGTACAGCAAGGTGAATCAGTTATATATATACATATATACATTCTTTTTTTTTTTTTTAGATTCTTTTCCCATATAGGCCATAATAGAGTATTGAGTAGAGTTCCCTGTGCTCTACAACAGGTTCCTATTAGTTATCTACTTTTTTTTTTTTTTTTTTGTGGTACGTGGGCCTCTCACTGCTGTGGTCTCTCCCGTTGCGGAGCACAAGGCTCCAGACGCACAGGCTCAGCGGCCATGGCTCACGGGCCCAGCCGTTCTGCGGCATGTGGGATCTTCCCAAACCGTGGCACGAACCCGTGTCCCCTGCATCGGCAGGCGGACTCTCAACCACTGCACCACCAGGGAAGCCCCTAGTTATCTATTTTATATATAGTAATGTGTATATGTCAGTCCCAAACTCCCAATTCATCCCTCCCTCCCCGCCCCTTCTCCTTTGGTAACCGTAAGTTTGTCTTCCACGTCTGTGAGTCTATCTCTGTTCTGTAAATAAGTTCATCCATATCATTTAGTTTAGATTCCACATATGAGTGACATCACATGATATTCATCTTTCTCTGTCTGACTCATTTCACCCAACACAATCCCATGGGATTTTTTAATGGCAGTCATTTCAAACCCATAGATAGTTGATTCTTTGACGAGCTTATGAATACAAACATTTTAGTCAAAATCATCCCAACATTGATAAATTTTCAGCAAGAAACTATTAACTAGAGAAATCCATTAGGCCAACTTGACTTGAATAATTTATTGCTGAACTAATCAGTAATTGATCAATTTTGTGTATGGAAAAGTTAAGCTGTTTCAAATAGCTCCCATTTTCACTTTGGTTTGCTGGAACTATTTTCATAAAAATCAGACTTCTCTCTCAAAATCTTATACAAAAGAGTTGATTCATTGATCATCTTTTTTTGACAATCAGAGCTTCAACTATTAAGATTCCTGTCAATGACTTATTTTGTCATTGACTTATTATTATTATCATTTTGTCAATGACTTATTATCGAATTTTGCAGATTTTCATTTTGCCAAGATTTAATTCTATTATTTTTGAGTCAACCACAGATCTTACCATATTTAGTTTTAGCTGTTGTCAGTTTTATTTTTACCATAATAGTCATCATGAATTTTATTTTTTATGCCTGTTGTTTTCTATTTTTAAAAACTCTAGGGAATTCCTTGGCAGTCCAGTGGTCAGGACTCTGAGCCGCCGCTGCAGGGAGCACAGGTTCAATCCCTGGCCAGGGAACTAAGATCCCACATGCCACGCAGCATGGCCAAAATATTAAAAACAGAAACAAAAACAGGTACTTCCCTGGTGGCGCAGTGGATAAGACTCCGTGCTCCCAAAGCAGGGGGCCTGGGTTTGATCCCTGGTCAGGGAACTAGATCCCACGGGCCTGTGAGCCGCAACTAAGGAGCCTACCTGCTGTAACTAAGACCCAGTGCAACCAAATAAATATTAAAAAAACAAAAAAACAGAAGACTGTCCTTCCGATCTCCCTGACTTCCTGCTTCACTGGCCTCCTTTCTTACCTCCAGCCTCCCAAGCTCATTCCCAACTCAGGGCCTTTACGTTTGCTGTTCCTTCTGTCTGGAATACTTTTCCCTGAGGTCATCACATGGAGACTCCTTCTATCCTCCACATCTTATCTATGTCCTCTCCTCCTGGGGACCTCCCCAATTCCTATTTAATTCCACCCTTGCTCCACAATTCTTGTCACTATCTGAAATTATTTCGTTTATTTACTTGTTTATTGTCTTCACTACTAAAATATGGGATACACCGGAGCAGGAACCTTATCCGTCTTGTTCACTGGTGTATTTCATTCTCCTGACACATGGTTATTCCTCAATAAATATTTGTGGAAGGGACAAACAAATGAACGATGTGTAGAAAGAGCTGTTATGGAAGAATGAAACAAATTATGTCACGGAAGAGTCAGAAATGCCATCGCTAAACAGGCGTCTTGTGATTGAAGGATGAGTAGAAATTCAGATGGTGGGGGACAGGCAGTTGAGAAGGGGGCCAAGCAGAAGAACGGAGATGAAAGAAAGGTACAAGACAATAAAGTCTGTGAAAGGTGTCTAAACGAGAAAGAAGGAAGAGCTTTACTGAGCATCGAGAGAGCAATGTGGTTGATACTTAAATGGTTTCATTACTGCCTGACAGTCAAAGGCACTGTGACAAGCAGAATAACACCTCCAAAGATGTGCACATTCTGTGACATGATTCCCAGAACCTGAGAGCATCTTACGGTACATGACAGGGGGATTAAGGTTGCAGATGGCATTCAGGTTGTTAATCAGCTGACCTTAAAGAGATCAGCCTGGATTATCCAGGTGGGCCCAGTGTAATCACAAGGGTTTTTGTTTGTTTGTTTTTTATTCTTTTCAAATTCTTTTTCCATTTAGGTTATTACAGAATGTTGAGCAGAGTACCCTGTGTGATACGGTAGGTCCTTGCTGCTTACCTATTTTAAATATAGCAGTGTGTACATGTCAATCCCAAGCTGCCAGTCTATCCCTCCCTCCCCAACCCTTCCTCCCTGCTAACCACAAGTCCATTCTCTAAGTCTCTGAGTCTGTTTCTGTTTTGTAGATAAGTTCATTTGTATTTCTTTTTAGATTCCACATGTAAGCGATATCACATGATATTTGTCTTTCTCTGGCTTACTTCACTTAGTATATAATATCCAGGCCCATCCATGTTGTTGCAAATGGCATTATTTCATTCTTTTTAATGGCTGAGTAATATTCCAATGCATATATGTATCCCATCTTCTTTATCCATTCATCTATCAGTGGACATTTAGGTTGCTTCCATGTCTTGGCTATTGTAAATAGTGCTGCAATGAACACTGGGGTGCATGTATGCTTTCGAACCAAAATTTTCTCCGGATATATGCCCAGTAGTGGGATTGCTGGGTCATATGGTAGTTCTATTTTTCTTTTTTTAAGGAACCTCCATACTGTTCTCCATAGTGATTGTATCAAATTACATTCCCACCAACAGTGCAAGAGGGTTCCCTTTTCTCCACACCCTCTCCAGCATTTATTGTTTGTAGATTTTTTGATGATGGCTGTTCTGACTGGTGTGAGATGATACCTCATTGTGGTTTTGATTTGCATTTCTCTAATAATTAACAATGTTGGGCATCTTTTCATGTGCCTCTTGGCCATCTGTATGTCTTCTTTGGAGAAATGTCTATTTAGTTCTTCTGCACAAGGGTCCTTTAAATGAGGAATTGGGGGGCAGAAAGTCAGTGTCATCATGGCGCAGGCTGAGAAAGACCAGACCGGCCACTGCTGGCTTTAAAGATGGAAGGAAGCCACAAACGAGGAATGGGGGCAGCTTCTGGAAGCGGGAAAAGACAAAAAAACATCTTCCCCTAGAGCCTCCAGAAAGAAACGCAGCCCTGCCAATACCTGGATTTTGGCCTCGCAAGACCCACTTTGGACTTCTGACCTCCAGAACCGCAAGATCATAAATCTGTGTTGTGTTATGACCCTAAATGTGTGGTACCTTGTTACAGAAGCAATAGAGAACAAATACAGACACCAAAACGTCACTGCGGTCAGATGAGGAAAAGGAAAGCAACGTTCACAGCTCGTTTGAGTTTATGTTCTGGTGAATGGAGACACTTTGGTAGGCATCAGAGAGGCTGAATTCCACTCTCAGACGCTGACTTTACCCAATTCATCTTTGCTTGCATAACCTGCATCTTTGCTTGCATAACCTGCAACCTGAAGGACAAGAAATCTTGAAAATCACCTTCAAGGTACAAAAGAAAAATTGAGCAGATTAGATTGGAGTGGGTCCTTCTGGGCAGTCAGCACTGTTTTACCTTCATGTTCTCCCAGGATTTAGAAATCATTTATTCTTAAATGCATCCCTTAAGCAATCTTTTATCAATTTTTAGAAAGCCTATTAGATAATAAGTCTTCTGATATTCTGAATTTTTTTTTTTTTTACAGGAGAGCAAGAACGGATGCTTTCGCTGAAAGAAGAGGAATAAAATCTCTGAAGAATGTCCTCTCAGGAAGGTGGTCAAGCTGTGAGTAATCACCATTTTGGTAAGCACTAATTCTTGCAGAGTTGGTCCTTATAGGTCAACTGGATCCCTTTCTTTTGCTTTGTAAATTGAGCTGAAACTGCTGGCTGCCTTCCCAGAAGTACCACCCCTGCAGGCACTGTATAATGAGGCAATCCACAGGGCTGATCTCAGCATAAATAAAAGTTCAAGCTGAGACTGAAATTTGTAGCAGTATGAAAGCAAAATAGCCGGAGGAATTGCAACAGAATGACATCATGCTAATAACTGAGTAATCATTGAATCATTCAAAGAACCGATATTGCAAGTGTCATTATGACAGCATGGGCCGTAGCTGCCTAAGACACAGGCTTCCTTCTCACTTTATACCCGTGACAAAACATAAGGATACAATTACGTTTGGTGTTTGGTTTGTTGCAGTGGTTTGTTTGGAGGTGAGGAAAGGTAAGATGTTTCCTCTTTCTTTGTGAAAAAAATTTCTGCACAGAAATGATGGAAGGAAGGGAAGAACAAAGGATACACATGTTATTGAGTCCAAGCTCATACTGCCCGCTGCAAAACAGGCCAATAAATTGAGGATGAGTTGTTGGGGGCAAGGAATAGTGACTTTATTTGAAAGGCCAGCAGACCGAGAGGGTGGTGGACTAGTGTCCCAAAGAACCATCTTGCCCGAGTTAGAATTCAGGCTTCTTTTATACTAAAAAAGGAGGGAGTAAAGTCAAACATTTCCTGGTTCCAGTCCACTTCCAGAGGGGGTGTGTTAATTTCTCCCTTCCTGCCATCATTCACAGGTGGGCCTGGTCAGGATGTTTCCTGTGAGCTAAACAGAGGTATTTTAGCTTAATGCTCTTTATCTGGGGAGCAGGGTTCCCAGAGATGGGCCATTATGTAGAATTTAAGCTTAAAGGCAACATCCCTTTAGTGATTAACTTGTAGCAAAAGCAATAGAATACAAAGGTTAATGTAAAAGAAATGGATCCAATATGGAGTCAGATTTGTTCTCCCCTATTATACACACACAAATACAAAGCCTTCCCCATTTCTTTTGGGCTAATATAAAGTCCAGGTCATTACTTTGCCTTTTTTTTTTTTTTTTTTTTTGGCCATGCTGTGCAACATGCGGGATCTTAGTTCCCCAACCAGGTATTGAGCCCGCGCCTTGTGCATTGGAAGTGCTGAGTCTTACCCACTGGAACACCAGAAAGTCCATATTTTGCCATTTCTTGAGCTAACTTTAGAAACATCTCTTAACCCCCATTCATTAAACTATCGATGTCACTGAAAGAAAAAAGAAAAAGAAATCTCTCTTAAGCATTGTTAACATTTATTATAGGTAAATTTTGGAGCATTGCTTAACAGAAAACAAAAGTATTATGTGGTGTGAAACTGAAAATATTCTATTTTAGAATTTCTAGTATTTGTGGTTCTATATTCATTACTGTGGCATTCTACTAGATTTTCCTTCTTCAAATTAATGACTTGTCCTAGAAGGAGAGGTAAAAAAACAGGATAAAACATCTTCAATGAGATGTTAACAGTTGAACAGTAAGTTTCTACAGCTTTATGTACATTTAAAAAAATTCATAAGCATGCACATTTAAAAAAATTTACTAGCTTGCAAAAATGTTTATTCGTGAATGTTCTCTGCTACACAACTGCTCTAATAGCTTATGGGTAAGTTTCCTGTAAACCTAACCAAAACAGGTCAGAAGAAAAGACCATCGCTGGAAAGGACGGATGACACACTTTAGTGTAAGGCAGTATTTCTCAATGTATTTTTTCATTATCACTCACCTAAGGGAAAAAAAATTAAACATCATTTAAATTCTTCGTAAAAGGAGAAATAAGTACCAAAGGATAAGATTTTGTCAGGTGGGGTTGAGTTTCAAAGCGCCACAAAGTATCGTAATGCCTGTTTTTCTTTTTTTTGCCCTTCAAGAACCAATTTTCACTCCCTTGGGGGCAATACTACCTTAGCCCTTTGAGAATGCATGGGATAAATAAAGCAAGGCAAAAAAAAAAAAAAAAAGGCAAGGGGAGGGGAGGAAGAGTGGGGGTTGAATGTAGGCCCTTACCCCCCAGCCCCATATGTTCTATGTATAAGCTGATGTATGTGATGGGCAGGGTTTTCGCAGAGTGGTGCTATTAACATTTGGGGCTGGATAATTCTTTGTTGCGGGCAGTGCGGGGCGGTGGGCGGGCGGGGGGGAGTTGTCCTGTGCATTATAGGATGTTTAGCAGCATCTCTGGCTTTTACCCTCTTGAGATGCCAGTAGCAAACCCCCAACTCCCAGGTGTGACAAAAATATCTGTAGTCATTGCCAAATGTCCCCCGGGGTGGGGGGGAAATTGCCCCCATTGAGAACCACTAGCACAGAGCGATTTAGAAAGTGGCTACAGTGAGGAGAAGCGTGTGGAGGTGTGGGGTGGGAGACAGAATAGTGACACACACGGACAGCAGAGCAATACTGTGTGGGCATCCTACCGCTACTATAACCAATGACCACAAACTTGGCGCTTAACAAAAGACACACTTACTATCTTACAGTTCTGTAGGTCCAAAGTCTAACAGGCTCTCCATGAATTAAAAGCAAGGTGTCAATCCATATATACACTATTGATACTATGTATAAAATAGAGAACCTACTGTATAGCACAGGGAACTCTACTCAATGCAATGTGGTGACCTACGTGGGAAGGAAATCTAAAAGAGAGGGGATGTATGTATATGGATAGCTGATTCATTTTGTTGTACAGTAGAAACTAATACAACATTGTGAAGCAACTATACTCCAATAAAAGTTTTAAAAATAAAATAAAATCGAGGTGTCAGCAGGGCTGCATTCCTTTCCAGGGCCTCTGGGGGAATCTGTTTTCTGGCCTCTCCCAGCTTCTAGAGGCTGCCCACTGTCCTTGGCGTGTGCTCCCCATCCATCTTCAGAACCAACGATGTCAGGCCAAGTCCTTCTCACCTTGCCATCTCTCTGACACTCATTCTTGTCCGCCTCCCTCTTGTATTGAAAGGACCCTTGTGATCACACTGGGCCCACCCAGGTAATCTCCCCATCACAAGGGCAGCCCGATTAGCAACATTATTCCATCTGCAACCTTAATCCCCCTTTGTTTTGTAACTTAACATACTCACAGGGTATTAGGGTGGGACATTTTTGGGAGGGGGCATGATTCTGCCCTCCACCAATAAATGTGGAATGATCCTATGTACAGTGATGTTACTAACTCCCAACGTAGAAGAAACACCCCTTTTTGGAGGAAGGAGTAAAAGTGAGACACACGCTAGTTCCTGCTCTTCCCAACAAGAGGCCCCTGTAAGCCTCTCTGCCCCTTTCTTTATAAAACAACAGAAGTTAGTTTTCGGCGGGTGATAATAGGTAGTTCTCATGTGGATTGTTTCATTAAGGTGGTACACTTCAGCTCATGAAATCTCAGGTTAAGACAGGGACCTCCAGACAGAGGAGTGGATAAAGAAGATGTGGTATATATATACAATGGACTATTACTCAGCCATAAAACAGAACAAAATAATGCTATTTGCAGTGACCTGGATGGACCTAGAGATTATCATACTAATAAGCCAGAAAGAGAAAGACAAATACCTAGGGCTTCCCTGGTGGCGCAGTGGTTAAGAGTCCGCCTGCCAATGCAGCGGACAGGGGTTCAATCCCTGACCTGGGAAGATCCCACATGCTGTGGAGCAACAACCAAACCCACGCACCACAACTACTGAGCCTGTGCTCTAGAGCCTGCAAGCCACGACTGCTGAGCCTGTGTGCCACAGCTACTGAAGCCTGCGCACCTAGAGTCTGTGCTCTGCAACGAGAGGCCACCGCAATGAGAAGCCTGCGCACTGCAAAGAAGAGCAGCTCCCACTCGCCGCAACTAGAGAAAGCCCACATGCAGCAACGAAGACGCAACAGAGCCAATGAATAAATAAATAAATAAATTTATATATAAGAAAAAGACAAATACCATGTGATATCACCTATATGCGGAATCTTAAAAAAAATGATACAAATGAACTTATTTACAAAACAGAAATAGAGTTACAGATGTAGAAAACAAACCTATGGTTACCAAAGGGAAAGGAGGGGAGGGATAAATTGGGAGATTGGGATTGACACATACACACTACTATATATAAAATAGATAACTAATAAGGACCTACTGTACAGTACAGGGAACTCTATCCAATACTCTATAATGACCTGTATGGGAAAAGAATCCAAAAAAAAGTGGATACATGTATATGTATAACTGAGTCAAGAGGGAACACAGCAGAAACAAGAAGAACTACAATTCTGTGGCCTGTAGAAGGAAAATCACATTCACAGAAAGATAGACAAAATGAAAAGGCAGAGGATTTTGTAACAGATGAAGGAACAAGATAAAACCCCAGAAAAACAAATAAATGAAGTGGCAATAGGCAATCTTCCAGAAAAAGAATTCAGAATAATGATGGTGAAGATGATCCTGGACCTCGGAAAAAGAATGGAGGCAAAGATCGAGAAGATGCAAGAAATGTTTAATGAAGACCTAGAAGAATTAAAGAACAAACACCTAGAAGAATTAAAGAACAAACAAACAGAGATGAATAATACAATAACTGAAATGAAAAATACACTAGAAGGAATCAATAGCAGAATAACTGAGGCAGAAGAACGGATAAGTGACCTGGAAGACAGATGGTGGAATTCATTGCCACAGAACAGAATAAAGAAAAAAGAATGAAAAGAAATGAAGACAGCTTAAGAGCCCTCTGAGACAACATTAAATGCAACAACATTCACATTATAGGGGTCCCAGAAGGAGAAGAGAGAGAGAAAGGACCTGAGAAAATCTTTGAAGAGATTATAGTCAAAAACTTCCCTAACATGGGAAAGGAAATAGCCACCCAAGTGCAGGAAGTGCAGAGAGTCCCAGGCAGGATAAACCCAAGGAGAAACACACTGAGACACATAGTAATCAAATTGACAAAAATTAAACACAGAGAAAAATTATTGAAAGTAGCAAGGGAAAAATGACAAATAACATACAAGGGAACTCCCATAAGGTTAACAGCTGATTTCTCAGCAGAAACTCGACAAGCCAGAAGGGAGTGGCACGATATATTTAAAGAGATGAAAGTAAAGAACTTACAACCAAGATTACTCTACCTGGCAAGGATCTCATTCAGATTCGACGAGGAAATCAAAAGCTTCATAGACAAGCAAAAACTAAGAGAATTCAGCACCACCAAACCAGCTCTACAACAAATGGTAAAGGAACTTCTCTAAGTGGGAAACAAAAGAGAAGAAAAGCACCTACAAAAACAAACTCATAACAATTAAGAAAATGGTAATAGGAACATACATATCAATAATTACCTTAAACGTGAATGGATTAAATGCTCTAACCAAAAGACACAGGCTCACTGAATGGATACAAAAACAAGACCCATATATATGCTGTCTAAAAGAGACCCACTTCAGACCTAGGGACACATACAGACTGAAAGTGAGAGGATGGAAAAAGATATTCCATGCAAATGGAAATCAAAAGAAAGCTGGAGTAGCAATACTCACATCAGACAAAATAGACTTTAAAATAAAGAATGTTACAAGAGACAAGGAAAGACACCACATAATGATCAAGGGATCAATCCAAGAAGAAGATATAACAATTATAAATATCTATGCACCCAACATAGCAGCACCTCAATATATCAGGAAACTGCTAACAGCTATAAAAGAAGAAATCGACAGGAACACAATAATAGTGGGCGACTTTAACACCTCACTTACACCAATAGACAGATCATCCAGACAGAAAATTAATAAGGGAAGACAAGCTTTAAATAACACAATAGACCAGGTAGATTTAATTGATATTTATAGGACATTCCATCCAAAAACAGCAGATTACACTTTCTTCTCAAGTGCACACGGAACTTTCTCCTGGATAGATCACATTTTGGGTCACAAATCAAGCCTCAGTAAATATTAGAAAATTGAAATCATATCAAGCATCTTTTCTGACCACAGCGCTATGAGATTAGATATCAATTACAGGGGGAATAAAAAGTAAAAAACACAAACACATGGAGCCTAAACAATACGTTACTAAATAACCAAGAGATCACTGAAGAAATCAAAGAGGAAATGAAAAAATATCTAGAGACAAATTACAATGAAAACATGACGATCCAAAACCTATTGGATGCAGCAAAAGCACTTCTAAGAAGGAAGTTTATAGCTATACAAGATTACCTCAAGAAACAAGAAAAATCTCAAGTAAACAATCTAACCTTACACCTAAAGGAACTAGAGAAAGAAGTACAAACAAAACCCGAAGTTAGTAGAAGGAAAGAAATCATAAAGATCAGAGCAGAAATAAATGAAATAGAAACAAAGAAAACAATAGCAAAGATCGATAAAACTAAAAGTTGATTCTTTGAGAAATAAACAACATTGATAAACCTTTAGCCAGACTCATCAAGAAAAAGAGGGAGACGACTCAAATCAATAAAATTAGAAATGAAAAAGGAGAAGTTACAATGGACACTTTAGAAATACAAAGCATCATAAGAGACTATTACAAGCAACTCTGTGCCAATAAAATGGACACACTGGAAGAAATGGACAAATTCGTAGAAAGGCATAACCTTCCAAGACTGAACCAGGAAGAAATGGAAAATATGAACAGACCAATCACAAGTAATGAAATTGAAACTGTGATTAAAAATCTTCCAACAAACAAAAGTCCAGGACCAGATGGCTTCACAGATGAATTCTATCAAACATTTAGAAGAGAGCTAACACCCATCCTTCTCAAACTCTTCCAAAAAATTGCAGAGGAAGGAACACTCCCAAACTCATTCTATGAGGCTGTCGTCACCCTGATACCAAAACCAGACAAAGATACTACAAAAAAAGAAAATTATAGGCCAATATAACTGATGAACATAGATGCAAAAATCCTCAACAAAATACTAGCAAACAGAATCCAACAACACATTAAAAGGATCATACACCGTGATCAAGTGGGATTTATCCCAGGGATGCAAGGATTCTTCAATATATGCAAATCAATCAATGTGATACACCATATTAACAAATTGAAGAATAAAAACCATATGCTCATCTCAACAGATGCAGAAAAAGCCTTTGACAAAATTCAACACCCGTTTATAATAAAAACTCTCCAGAAAGGGGGCATAGAGGGAACCTACCTCAACATAATAAAGGCCATATACAACAAACCCACAGCAAACATCATTCTCAATGGTGAAAAACTGAAAGCATTTCTTCTAAGATCAGGAAAAAGACAAGGATGTCCACTCTCGCCACTATTATTCAACCTAGCCATGGCAATCAGAGAAGGAAAAGAAATAAAAGTAATACAAATTGGAAAAGAAGAAGTAAATCTGTCAGTGTTTGCAGATGACGTGATACTATGCATAGAGAATCCTCAAGATGCCACCAGAAAACTACTAGAGCTAATCAATGAATTTGGTAAAGTTGCAGGATACAAAATTAATGCACAGAAATCTATTGCATTCCTATACACTAACAACGAAAGATCAGAAAGAGAAATTAAGGAAACATTCACCATTTGCAACAAAAAGAATTCACCATTGCAACAATTCACCATTGCAACAAAAAGAATAAAATACCTAGAAATAAACCTACCTAAGGAGGTAAAAGACCTGTACTCAGAAAACTATAAGACACTGATGAAAGAAATCAAAGATGACACAAACAGATGGAGAGATATACCATGTTCTTGGATTGGAAGAATCAATATTGTGAAAATGACTATACTACCCAAACCAATCTACAGATTCAATGCAATCACTATCAAATTACCAGTGGCATTTTTTACAGAACTAGAACAAAAAATAATCTTAAAATTTGTATGGAGACACAAAAGTCCCCAAACAGCCAAAGCAATCTTGAGGGGAAAAAACGGAGCTGGAGGAATCAGACTCCCTGACTTCTGACTATTCTACAAAGCTATAGTCATCAAGACAATATGGTACCAGCACAAAAACAGAACTCTAGATCAGTGGAACAGGACAGAAAGCCCAAAGATAAACCCATGCACCTGTGGTCAACTAATCTATGACAAAGGAGGCAAGAATATACAATGGAGAAAAGACACACTTATCTTCAATAAGTGGTGCTGGGAAAACCGGACAGCTACATGTAAAAGAATGAAAATAGAACACTCCCTAACACCATACACAAAAATAAACTCAAAATGGATTAAAGACCTAAATGTAAGACTGGACACTATAAAACTCTTAGAGGAAAACATAGGAAGAACACTCTTTGACATAAATCACAGCAAGATCTTTTTTGATCCACCTCCTAGAGTAATGGAAATAAAAACAAAGATAAACAAATGGGACCTAATGAAACTTAAAAGCTTTTGCAAAGCAAAGGAAACTATAAAGATGAAAAGACAACCCTCAGAATGGGAAAAAATATTTGCAAATAAATCAACAGGCAAAGGATTAATATCCAAAATATATAAACAGCTCATGCAGCTCAATATTAAAAAACAAACAACTCAATCAGAAAGTGGGCAGAAGACCTAAATAGACATTTCTCCAAAGAAGACATACAGATGGCCAAGAGGCACATGAAAAGCTGCTCAACATCACTAATTATTAGAGAAATGCAAATCAAAACTACAATGAGGTATCACCTCACACCAGTCAGAATGGCCATCATCAAAAAGGCTACAAACAATAAATGCTGGAGAGGGTGTGGAGAAAAAGGAACCTTCTTGCACTGTTGGTGGGAATGTTAATTGATAACAGCCACTATGGAGAACAGTATGGAGGTTCCTTAAAAAACTAAATATAGAATTACCATATGATACAGCAATCCCACTACTGGGCATATACCCTGAGAAAACCATAATTCAAAAAGACACATGCACCCCAATGTTCATTGCAGCACTATTTACAATAGCCAGGACATGGAAGCAACGTAAATGCCCATCAACAGATGAATGGATAAAGAAGATATGGTACATATACACAATGGAATATTCCTCAGCCATAGAAAGGAACGAAATTGGGTCATTTGTAGAGGCGTGGATGGATCTAGAGACTGTCATACAGAGTGAAGTAAGTCAGAAAGAGAAAGACAAATATCGTATATTAACGCATATATGTGGAACCTAGAAAAGTGGTACAGATGAACCGGTTTGCAGGGCAGAAATAGAGACACAGATGTAGAGAACAAACGTATGGACACCAAGGGCGGAAAGTGGCGGGGCGGGGATGGTGGTGGTGGGATGAATTGGGAGATTGGGATTGACATGTATACACTAATACGTATAAAATAGATAATAAGAACCTGCTGTATAAAAAATAAATTTTAAAAAAAAGCAATAATTGAGTCACTGATGTACACCTGAAACTAACACAACATTGTAAAAAACTATACTCCAAAAAAAATTTTAAAAAGACAGGGACATCTTCCAGGTATCATTTATCTACAGTATAGTATGGAAATTGTTGGAATTTCATTCTTTGATTTCTTTATTTATTGAATACCCTTTTATTGAGCCCAATTTGATAGGCATTCTCACAATAGCTATTACTGGAAGGCTGCCTGCTGTGACTAACTCAAAACACCCCTCAGAAAGTCTGCCAGACCTATAATCACTTCTGACATTTCCATTTAGTTGTGAGGTTTGGGGTCCATAAACACCTCACATTACAAAGAGAATTGAGAGCTCTAAGCCAAGCTGATTTCTAACCATCTGTAGTCAATTGGCTTTGGGGTGATATAACTTACAGAGGTTCTGAGCTATCTCTCCCCTCAAAATTAACTTCTCCATTCACAAAAACTTCAAAAACCAGTGGCAGGCCCCGCTGACTAATAATAAACATCACAGTGTCAGGCGAAGACTAGATAGAAAACACCCTGTCTCTGCGCATTTCCCAGTAGGAGGAAAAATGAGACAGTCTTTGGGGCCAGGAACGAATAGCCACTGTGTTACTTTTCTTTTTTTTTAATTAAATTAAAATTTTTTTATTGAAGTATAGTTGATTTACAATGTTGTGTTAGTTTCAGGCGTACAGTACAGCAAAGGGATTCAGTTATACATATACATATATCAACTCCTGTTTAGATTCTTTTCCCATTTAGGCTGTTACAGAGTATTGAGTTCCCTGTGCTGTACAGTAGGTCCTTATTAGTTACCTATTTTATATATAGCAGTGTATATATGTTAATCCCAATCTCCCAGTTTATCCCTCCCCCCTTTCCCCGCTGGTAAACGTAAGATTGTTTTCTACATCTGTGACTCTGTTTCTGTTTTGTAGATAAGTTGAAAAATCTGTTTTATTATATGAGCCTAGAACTTAACTTCATTCCACATATAAACACAAACTGCTTTTTGCACAGTTTGAATATATACTGTGTTTTCTAGGAATGTAACTACCTTGTGAAGGAAGGGAAGCTTGCTGTTGGTTTTGTTTAGAACTTTACCAAGAGTTTTTAAACCATTCAGAAATCAGATCATGGAAGGCAACACTGTTTATGGTATTTGAGAGGCTGATAGAATAAACACGTGCATCAGGTTGTATTCACAGGAATTCTGCATAAAGGTATAAACATCTTCTTACTAGTTTGTAATACTTTATGATCTAGTTGTATGCAGAAATTTACATATTGCAATACAGATTGTTTTATTATAGATTACTTTTATTTTTCCTTCCTATTACAGTTTGGGCATTATGTTGATTTTTCTGAAATTATATTTGTAGACTAGCTGTGATATATAAATTTCATATCATGGTAGTCAAGAGAGCATTATAAATCCCTATTATAAAAAGAGGGTGTTGGGTCCTTTTGACACAAAAACAGGGTTGAAAACGGCTAGTGTAGGAGTCTTGTGGTCCTTTTCTTCTCTAAAATTTTTGTTTTGTTTCTTATTTTTTACTCTGAGACTTAAAGTCACTGGAGAGTTTGAGCCAAAGAGTGCCTGATGCAGTTAGTTTCAGAAACGTCGTCACTCTTGCTGCTCTGTGGAGAACAGATGCGGGGGCACACCAACCCTAGTTTAGAGGGTTTAACAGCACCCTCCTCCCGTACTGCTTGGAACGAGATGCTTCATCTTTGTCCCCGTAGCCCAGCGAGAATGTTGGAGTGTCACTAAGCCACTCTGCGTCTCAGCTACCCCTTCCAGAAGCAGCTCTGAATGCTACCCACTCTCTGGATTCCCTGTGTCGTCCTGGATCTGAGCTCTGTGATACTCCATTGCTTGTTAGCTCATATATATATACATATATATATAAAGTGTGTACATATGTGTGTACATATATATTTACTCTATTTTATGTACTTATATTTATTTTTTATACTTATGTGTGTATGGAGAGAGAGAGAATATTATATAGATGTAAAATGTATTCTACCTTTCTAGCTGTCCTTGGAGAGAGAGTCATCCAGATTACCTATTCCACCAATTATTGATTCCACCATTATAAAGTGGAAATTCTGTAATTTTTTTAATTAAAAAAAAGAAACTGGAAGAAAAGAAACCAAAATAACATGTCTCTCTCCGAATAGTGGAATTCAGATAATATTTTCTGTATTTTTCAAATTTTCTGTAATTAAAACAAAAAATTCTTGCTTGATAGCATTATGTTTAAGAAGTCTGAGAGTCCCACACATTGTAAGCATATTTAAAAATAGAAGGCTGGGCTTCCCTGGTGGCGCAGTGGTTAAGAGTCCGTCTGCAAATGCAGGGGACATGGGTTCGTGCCCCGGTCCGGGAAGATCCCGCATGCCGCGGAGCGGCTGGGCCCGTGAGCCATGGCCGCTGAGCCTGCACGTCCGGAGCCTGTGCTCCGCAACGGGAGAGGCCACAACAGTGAGAGGCCCACTTACCGCAAAAAAAAAAAATAATAATAATAATAATAATAGAAGGCTTCCCTGGTGGCACAGTGGTTAAGAATCCACCTGCCAATGCAGGGAACACGGGTTCGAGCCCTGGTCCGGGAAGATCCCACATGCCGCGGAGCAACTAAGCCCAAGCGCCACAACTACTGAGCCTGTGCTCTAGAGCCCACGAGGCACAACTACTGAGCCCACGTGCCTAGAGCCCGTGCTCTGCAACAAGAGAAGCCACCACAATGAGAAGCCCGCGAACTGCAACGAAGAGCAGCCCCCGCTCACCCCAACTAGAGAAAGCCCACACGCAGCCACGAAGACCCAACGCAGCCAAAAATTAAAAAAACAATTTAAAAAGTAAAGTTGATATTATAAAAAAAGTCATCAAAATTTTTTTTTAAAAAGTGATTTAGGATAAGCCTGTTAGGAATGTTCTCATTCATTTTAAGATATGTGAGAGCTTTGTGAATATCCTTGGCCTGGAAATTACAATATTTAGTTGACTATTAGAAAATCATTGTATGGATAACAACAAGGTCCTACTGTATAGCACAGGGAACTATATTCAATATCCTGTGATAAACCATAATGGAAGAGAATATGAAACAGAATATATATGTCTATGTATAACTGAATCACTTTGCTGTGCACCTGAAACTAACACAACATTGTAAATCAACTCTACTTCAATTAAAAAAATAAATAAATAAAATAGAAAATCATTGTCGATAGGAAAGACTACGTGTAATTAAAAAATTATGCCCCCACTAGAGGTACCAATGTATTCTGAAACACCACACTGCAACATTTACCTAAAACTGGTTATATTTTAAGAACAGTTCCCAAACATCCAAGGCTAGTTAATGTATGCAAAACTGTTAGCTGATTTGATTATACTTGAAACATCGGCCAAAGAAATTGTTGATGATGACAGTGGTCTCGTGAAGAAACAAAAACAAAACCAGCTAGAGAGAGGATAATGAAATCTCTGTGCTTTTGTGAGACAGACGTTGTGGGTACTCAGATCCCGCTGGATCCTGTTACAGCTTCTAGTTGCACTCCTCAGCTTCTGGGCGCCTGTGACTCTCACAGGAGGCCGCCCTGGAGCTACAGGGGCCACTTGGCCTACCGGTTTACTCTCCCCCTGGGCAGCCCCAGCCCATGGCCAGTGCAGGAAAAGTGTGAAAGCCCAGCTTCCTTGCCATGAGCTGAGACAAACTCCGAGGCAGAACTTCCACTCCAGTGTTCCCGGTGGGATCAGGCAGAAACCACCCCCTGTAAGACTGAAATCACCCTGGGACTTGGCTTCTCTTTCCCTGTCGACCTCCCCTGAGAGCACTTCTGTGATAAACCACTGGCACAGGAATCCCTGATTTGGAATCCGTTTCTATCTCAAATTTCAACTTCTTTAGGGAAAAATATTAGTATAAAAATTTTTTTCTGATCCTATCAAGGATGCAGCAGGATTTATTTTTACATACAAGTCAGTTATGACATACATTGGAGTTAAAGACACTTTACATATTTAGCCACTTAATGTTAGTTCACTGAGGAACTATGAGGGACTGGAGGGTTAGTGGGAACTAACAGTATTCAGGTAAGTACATTTTACATCCGTGATATATAAACTGGCAATCTAGATCTGTGGTCTGCAGAAAAAGGGCTATTCCTGGAAGATCGAATTATCGATTAAGTAAAGTGGTGGCTTGGAGAAATGCAGGATGCTGAAGGTCACTGGCTCTGAAGAGGAATTTCACTCAAGCCGTCATGACCGAATAGACCCTTTTGTTCCTCTACAGAAGTATTTATGTCTACAAAGTCTGATCTAGACATCCAGGCTCTTGGAGTACTCCTCTCCCCAGGTGGAACTGGAAAAATACTGACAAACCCTGGGTGTACTGTTTGACCTACTTTACAGATGACAGAATTCACACTTAAAGGCTTGAAGCCACTTTCCCCGAGACAGTTTGTTCAGGAAATGGGAGTGCAGGGGTCTAAACTCAAGCAACCTCTCTCCAGCACCCTCGCCCTTGACTGCTGCCCCAAATGCACAACATTGTCTCTTGTGCTTATTGTGAGAGGGACAGGCCCAAGACAGACTAAGGAGCTTGCCTAAGGCATCAGAGTGGGTCCCCAAACGTATTTCTTATCTTGTAAAACTAGACTATCTGGTCGGCTGTCTGCCTAGTTCTTTCCTTCCTGTTACCCTCTAGATTCAATAAAATCCTCTTTAAATGATTTCTCCTGGTCCCAGCCACACTGCAGAGTATTGAGGGGAGGCCGTGGTGGTGACCACTAAGAGCCCTACCTAGAAAGTCAAAGGAGTCTTGACCAATCCAGGTACCCAACCCCACTTAAAGCCTGTTCCAAATCTACCAGACCTTGAGATGAACTTCTATTCTACTGAAGAAGGCAGTGGCTTTTCTGACACCTGGTGACATTCATGAAGAGTCACGTGACGAGGACCACCATTGTGAAACAGTGAGAAATCTGTTGCTCAAAGCATTTTCAGAACTTCAGACGTGTTTTAGAAATCACATAAAAATAATCCATGATACTGTGGCATAATTAGACATATTAATTTCTACTGTTACATTGTTCCATCAGGAAAGCTTTTCAGTTGGCAGCTAACAGCTTTCGTGGTGGTTTCTATCTTTGGGGTTGGCCCGTCTTGGTCTTGTCCTCAGCTTTGTTCTTGATCTGACTCTGGGGGCCTCCAGTTCTCCACTGACTGACTATAAGAAGAGAGAAGAAAAAGAACAGAATGGGGCATAGAGGGGCAAAATCTATGAGCAGTCATTATACCAAGAATGAACAAATTAGAGAACTACTAAATTGGGAGGAGGGGCTGAGCATTTAAACATTTTTCATTCTAATCACAATATTATACTAGATGTGTTGACAGCAATGGATTCTAACAGGTCCTCCCCACAGAATCCAACTGGGAGCCAATGGGCTGAATTCTTTAATGTGGATGATCATTTTTTGAATTTTCCTGTCTATCTGATAAGTGAAATTTCCTCGCTTAGTTAATAATCGACCTCTGGAACCTAAATAGTATGTTCACGGTCTCATAGAAAGAAGTTTAGTGATTAGATGACTGATAATTACATTACCCATCAATTACTGTTTCCAAATCAACTAGGACTGCCAGATAATGAACCTCTCTCTAAATGACAATGAGAATTGCAAATAAATGAGTTCAGAGGTTGATAGCATACTAATTAAATTAAATGATTGATCAGTTTCAGAGGGATGGTGAGTTGCCCTTTACCAGGACTTGAGAGCGAGCTGTGAGGTGTGTTTTCTGACTGCTTCATTAAATTTGAGTGCTTTGATGATGAGTTTTAAAGGTACAGGCTTCACTACCTGATACTACCTTTTCAGCAGACTTTTTTTTTTAAGGAAATTGATCAGTGTTTCCTACTAACAGGCTGTATTGTAAGTTTATTTTTCCTATATAAAAATTGTTGAAAACTATATGTATAGGGACTTCTCTGGCGGTGCAGTGGTTAAGAATCCACCTGCCAATGCAGGGGACATGGGTTCAAGCCCTGGTCCGGGAAGATCCCACATGCCACAGAGCAGCTAAGCCTGTGCGCCACAACTACTGAGCCTGCGCTCTAGAGCCCGCGAGCCACAACTACTGACCCCACACGCCACAACTACTGGAGCCCACAGGCCTAGAGCCCATGCTCCGCAACAAGAGAAGCCACTGCAGTGAGAAGCCCGCGCACCGCAATGAAGAGTAGCCCCCGCTCGCCGCAACTAGAGAAAGCCAGCGCGCAGCAACGGAGACCCAACGCAGCCAAAAATAAATAAATAAATTTATTTATTTTTAAAAACTATATGTATAATGATGATATTCACTGCAGCATGAATAACAAGAGCTAAAATCTATGAACGCTGTAAATGTCCAGCCAACATTCCCAAGGCTGAACTGGAGGCTGGTGGTGGGCTATGGGGAAAGGGTTCCTGGGTAAAAACTTCCACTTCGGTGAGTCTCTGTGGGATCATCAAGATGTAGCTGGAGGCTGCATGTCACCTCACTCCTGGTGTCAGGCAGCTTGACGCTTCCAGGACAAAAACAAAGAATTGTTTTTTCTCCCAATGATGCGTATTTATAAAACTTGAGTATCCGGCAGTGGAAACCAGTGGGAAACTAGGTCTTTTTAGACCAAAACCTTTATTGTTAGAAAAGGTGTTGTAGCGGTTCCTTCTTTTTTTTATAGTTAGTACTGTTGGGATACAACTCTTGTTAAAAACTTCTAAAAACCCAATACCAACTGGGCAAAGGAAGTGATCATTACACCCTTTAAAAATCTGTAGCAACAAATACTATTCTAATATGAAATCTAAGCTTCAAATACATTGTGTGTGGGAAAACCAGACTTCAGATGCCTCATCTTTATCTACTGAGAAACACCACAAAAAAGGAGAAAAGAATGTCAAGGTTTACAGTAGCACTGTATAATAGAACTTGCTGTGATCGCCAAAATGTTTTCTGTGCTGTCCAATATGGTAGTCAAAGCAGCCACTGAGCACTTGAAATGCGGCTAGTGTGACCGAATAACTGACTTCTAAATTATATTTAATTTAGATCTAAATTTAGTCACAGGTGATTAACGGCTACCGTATGGGATAGTGCAATTCTAATGTATTTTTCAGTAAATATGTCTGTGGTTTATAGGAAAGAAGCTGTCACATAACGAAGAGGCAGGTAAATTGGTTGCAGAGTTGTGTGCAGATAATCGTATTTTGCCAAACGAATCAACTGAACCAGAGGGCTGTCTGTAGAGAATTTAAAAACAACAAAAGCTGATTAAAAGTCTGTTTTTATTATCATCATATGCTGACAGTTCTAAGCAATATCAGTGATAAAGTACCCCTCTCTGCCAGTGTGGAATGTAGTGGTTCCTGCTCCCCTCTTGGTATACAAACTGTTCTCCACAACACCTCAAGTGTGTACAAGGACAAAAGGAAATCAAATGGATTAGCCATTGGGCTGTTCACAAATATTTGGTTCTCCCTCTTACTGGTGAGATTTCACTTCCCCACACTTTGAACTCAGGTGTAGCCTTGGGACTTGTTTTCAGACAACTTTCTGAGAAAAAGCTCTAAAAGCCAGGGCATGCTTATGGGCACCTGGCAATGTTCCAGGCAGTGGCTATTCCAGTAGCCTTGTTTCTGGAATGAGGACCATGACCAACCATCAATGAACATGTAATTTGTTCAAGAAATAAACCTTTATTATTTTAAGCCACCGAGACTTGGGGGTTGTGTGTTACTGTAGCCTGATCTAGTCTACCTGACTGATGCAGTATACCTACTAATTTCCCTTAGGAATTTCAGAATTTAGAGATGGAATGAGATCTTAGAATTGAAAGGATAAAATGAAGAGTTGAACTTTCAAGAACTTATTCTACATAAAGTCACCTTTAAGAAGCTTAAGAGAGGGTTTCCCTGGTGGCGCAGTGGTTGGGAGTCCACCTGCCGATGCAGGGCACACAGGTTCGTGCCCCGGTCCGGGAAGATCCCACGTGCCGCGGAGCGGCTGGGCCCGTGAGCCATGGCCGCTGGGCCTGCGCGTCCGGAGCCTGTGCTCCGCAACGGGAGAGGCCACAGCAGTGAGAGGCCCGCGTACAGCAAAAAAAAAAAAAAAAAAAAAAAAAAGAAGCTTAAGAGCAGGGAAATGATGAAGCATGGCAGCAATAAGGTAGCAGCCACCCTCCAATTCATTTCATATGGCATGGTACTTAAAGGTGCATGGATTTTTGTTTTTATGGGTTTTTTTTAATCATTTTAAAAATTTATTTTTATTTATTTTTTGGCTGCATTGGGTCTTTGTTGCGGTGCATGGGCTTCTCACTGCAGTGGCTTCTCTTGCTGTGGAGCACAGGCGCTAGGTGTGCAGGCTCCAGGTGTGCAGGCTCCAGTAGTTGTGGCACATGGGCTCAGTAGTTGTGGCTCGCTGGGCTCTAGAGCGCAGGCTCAGTAGTCATGGCACACGAGCTTAGTTGCTCCGCGGCATGTGGGATCTCCCTGGACCAGGGCTCGAACCTGTGTCCCCTGTATTGGCAAGCAGATTCTTAACCACTCGCTACCAGGGAAGCCCAGATGTATGGATTTTGACAGAAAAATGGACAAAAGATTACAATGGAAGGTCACCGTAAGGCAAACATAAGACTCTTAAATATAAAAAGCATGCTCAAGTTATTGAATTGGTTAGGGTCAAACTAGGCCATGCTACCATAACAACAAATGCACCTAACTCAGTAGCTTAACAAAGTTTTCTCAGTTGTGCAGGCTGATAGGGGTTGAGCAGCTTTTTCTTCCATCTTCTAGCTACGAATCATTAACCTCCATTGGCATACCAACTCTTAATTGCCTTGAAGGAGGTAATGTGAGTTCTGCTCCCATTCTGTTAGCAAGAATGTCATTAAGACCCCTACCTAAATGTACGAGGCACCTGGTAAACATAGTTCAGCTGTACGCCTGGGGGGAGAGGGAAGAAGATACAGGGTGTGTGTGTGTGTGTGTGTGTGTGTGTGTGTGTGTGGCTTTGCCTCTGCCACACTCAGAAGTGCAAAAATAAAACTAGAGAACAATATTATTCTATCAAACTAGAGAACAATATTATTCTATCAGGCTGCAGAGCAGAATCTGTCGATACACGATTTTTAACTCTGCCATTCTACTTCTAGGAATTTTTCCTACAGATGAACTAAGATCTATGTAAAAAACGTTTTGTAAAAGCAAGAGATTGGAAAAAATCTTAAATAATCATCAGCAGGGTCCACATTAAACAAACTTATGGTACATCCATATGATGGAATACCATGCAGTCATAAAAAAGAATGCGGAAGCTCTTCATGAACTGAGATAGAATAAGCTCTGAGATACATAACCACATGAAAAAAATCAATGTGTATAATATCCTACCATTTGGGTAAAAACGAAAAAAATACGTATGTATTATGTTTGTACATTTATGAAAATCTCTCCTGATGGTCAGGAAGAAACAAACTGATCACATTGCTTGCCTCCAGAAGGGGAACTGGGGGGATGGCGGTGGGCAGGGAGACTTCTATTGTAGTCCCTATTTTATCTTTCAGATTTTTAGCCATGCCTATGTATTACCTAATCAAAACTTTATTTAAAAAAATATATCTGGCTGCACTGGGTCTTAGCTGTGGCATGCATGTGGGATCTAGTTCCCTGACCAGGAACTGAACCCGGGCCCCCTGCATTAGGAGCATGGAGTCTTAACCACCGGACCAGCAGGAAAGCCCCACTAAATTTTAAAATGTTTATATGGAGGATATGAATTCAGACTGCCACTGTGTGACCGTGAGCAAATTGCTTCATCTTTATGTCTGTTCATCGACAAAAGGGGGGTTAGAATCAGTGCCTCCATCTTGTGGGGTTGTAAGAAACCAATTGCTCTACTTCTGAAGAAAACTCTCATAGAATCAATTGGGGTGTGTTTGAACCACCTGCTGATCTAGAAATATTAAAAAGGTACAGCTTGTGAGGCAGTCAGGGAACGCCTAGGGAGTTTTCCCATGATAAAGGCATTAGAGAGTGCTTGGTGCGTCTGAGAAACTGCAAGGAAGGTGGATGAGACGGAATGAGGACAGCACTAGGTACACGAGATCTCAGGGTGGGAGTGGGAAGACCATGGCAGAAGCCATTTGCGGTTTAGTTTCCTGTGATCCCCTAGCTGCTGTGTGTAGACTACCTGTAGGGCAGCAAGCCCTTCTGGGAGATTCGTAAATGCTGACCTTCAGTGTGAATCCTCCCTCCCCTCCCTAAGTCGGCATCCTGCAATAGTTGGGAAAAAACTTCTAAATGAGTTTTTCTAATTCATGCAAGGACCAAAGAACCAAGAGAGAAAAACTCAAGACTAAACATTTTATTTTCCCTGAAATTCTTGACTGTTGCTGCCGTGTTTTGTATCTTTTTGCAGGGTACTGTTTGCTTTAAAGCACATTATTAGTATTAGATCACAAAAGATAACAGGAGGTCCATTTGTTTTAGTTTAATAAGACGTTTATTCTATCATTATATATAGTTGAACCACCTCTACACACAAAGTAATATGGTTTAAGATTTTCTGAGTGGGAAGGAATTTGGGTCTCAGAAGGTTTTGCGAGCCTGCTACATGTTTTCTGGAAATCATTTAAGTGGGCCTTATAAGACCCTTGAAGAAAATACAAGGAAAATTGGTTTGCAAGAAAACCAGCAATTAGATTTCCAAATTAAACTACCTATTAAGATAGCAAACCAAGAACTGGAAAGAACTGGGGCAACTCCTCTTCCATATTTCCTACGCACTCAACTCCACCCTGGGAAACAGAAGCTCAGTCTAGGGGAAGTCATGATGCCAGCAGAATGTGGTGGTATGCCCGAGCACAACCGGTGGGTGGCGTGGCACGTTTGTGGAATGTGAGGCTCTTGGGGGTACCTTGAGCAGGGATGAGAAAATAACTGTAGACCACACATAAAATCGGAAACCAACTGAACTTGTATTGACACCAACTACACGACTCTTCTTAGTAGCCTTATGGGAATGGATAAAGTGGCTTGACCCAAGATAACACTGATTAGACTTAGCAATGTTACTTTTAAATAAAACCAACCCAATTTTCCCCAAGGTGGCTTAGATTTCATAATGGGTCACAAATACTAAAAATAAAACATTTAAAAATTTGATCCAAGCCCCTTCTATCCTCCCACACTTGAAAGGGACCTTATGAACACCAATTTCCCAATCCTAGCATCACTAGCTTACAAACCTTAGGGTTAAAAACTCCCTTCTCATTTACCTAATGTTCAATTTCCATCAGTTTCAATATACACTAGTGTAAATACCATGACTATTTTGCATGAAGTTAAGTGTTCTACAGATCAGAGCCACGGGATTGAACCAGGAGCTCCCACCTTTTATGTGAACTTCAGTGGTACCATGGAGGCCAAGGCAATTTAATTTAGGCTAACCAGGATTTGTTTCAATTTGTAAGAGAAACATCCTGCAACAGGTTTATTAAATTCTCGTAAAAAATGGTGGCAACCCTTTACTTTCTGCCTTTTGGCAGCAGCAGTTACATATATGGAATAGCAGATTAAGTCTAACAATGTGGGCCCTAGTCAACTTTACTTCTCGGCATAATGACCATGATAAACGATCATGACATCCTTCACATTCCCAAGGAAAACCCAATTTAAAGTTTGTCCTTGCCAAACTCCATAAAACAGCCACTTTAGAGTAAACCAGCAGAGCATTGCCTCACCCCAATAAAGCTGTAGGTTTCATCACATGCACCAACAAATCTACACGGCTAGTTTCTGCGCTCCTCTTTTACAGAATTTTACACCTGTTGTTACCAGACAGCACTTTACACACGGACATATCAACTGCCTAATAAAGCAAAAACAAAGGCATTTCCCTTATTAGAAACAAGACACACCATCACTTAAAATCTTCAAACATTATTGCACTTTAACGTTCAGAATTTGACAATGCATTCAGTGAAGCAACCTGCAGACAACTAGTTTTAACAGACAGATTAAAAAACACTTTTAAGCAGACGTGGATGTCCTAAACTGTTTATTAGGTAAGAATTTTACAAACATTACTTATATTAGCGGTAGCGGTGGAGCTGGAGAGTATTGCGCCTTCTCCAGGCTGCGCGGCGAGAGCCACCGATCGTGTGGTGGAACTTGTGGCCCTTGCCGAGGCCGCGGCTCTTCCTGCCTGCAGACGTCAGCCCCCGCATCTCCCTGTGCTTGTGGACTGGTTTGGTGATCCACTGGGTGGCAGGGTTTCTTCTGATAGCTTTATGGAAGGGATCAATGAGGATAACCTCAAAAAATTTGTACGTAGAATCTTCACCCACCCAGTAAGAATTCAGGACCCTCAGGGCCCCACAGTGGCGTCCAGCTCTCTCCTAGAACAGGAAACAAAGGTCCAAGGTCAGCATCCCACACATCCTAGTGGCCAATAAGGCAGCAAGAATTCTCCCCAGAGGCAGGGACCATTATGATAAGGTAGATGTACATACTACGCAACACACATAAATATCCTTAGACTGATTTGCTCCCCAGAGGCTGGGACCCTAAGTACGATAAGGTAGAGACTTACTATAAAACAAAGCACACAGACATGCTTAGATCTGAAACCCTTCTCTCTTACTTCCTCCTTCCCAAGTAAAACACGAATGCTAGTATCTGGCTAACCAAATCTAGTACTCTGGAACCATGCATTTTTCTAGCACAATAGAAGGGTCAGCAAACTCTTACAGAAAACTGTGAAGGCCACGAGTCTCTTTCGAATGGTCTTCTTTGCCTATTCTTTGAAACACAAAACCTTTTTAGTTCGTGGAGGGCAACAGGCCCTGTTGCCAACCTCTACAACAGAGCACAGCTGAACTGACTAGCCAAGAAAGACAGCTTCCTACCGAGCACAGGAAATCAGTGGTGCGAACACACACAGCTTCTCTAACGCCTGGGGAGGCGCGCTCTTCAAGACAACGTTCGCTGCCCTTTAAAAGCGCAGGCTCCACGGATGCACGCTGATCATAAAGCACTTTCCTCTACGTCAGCAAAGGCAGGTTCCCAACAAAAAACTGACAAAGTCCGCTACCAACTCCTCGCTGGGATTAGTCAAAAACACACAAAAAATCACCCAACCCCATTTTAAACGCAACAGGGCTCGCCTGGGTCCAAACGAACCACGAGGAAAGGTGCCCAAATCCTCCTCCGGGAGGCGGCCAACGCAAGCGCGACTCGAAACCCACTTACCTCGGCAACAGACTGAAGGCTCCGGGCAAACTTGAGCTGATTGACGCCATGGTGGACGGGCTTGCCGTAGGTGGCGCCCTTCGGGACCGGGCGTTTGCGGCCACCGCGGCGCACGCGAACGCGATATATCACGTAACCTGTTTAGAGAAAAGGGCCACAGAAGGGCGCGCGGGACTCAGTGCCTTGTCTCTAACGCGCCGACACCGACCGTTATCTCAGGCCAGCAGCCGGGTTCTGCCGAGGCCCTGGGCGAGGGGGACGGCTCCCCGAAGACCGCTTCCCGGCTTTTCCCGGGGGACACCATCTCCTCCCGGCTTGCGCGCAGGGCCCGCTCACCTTGCTTGGCCTTGTAGCCCAGCCTGCGCGCCTTGTCGGGCCGGGTGGGGCGCGGGGCCCGGTGCAGCGCCGAGAGCTGGCGGTACTGCCAGCAGCGCACCCTGAGCAGGAAGCGCATCACGTCCGACTGCTTCTTCCTCCACAGCTCCTGGATGTACTTGTAAGCGCCCATCTCGGCTCACCTTTGACGTAAACCAGGTATTAGAAACACAACACCCTTTTCACGTGTAACGACAAGCCCTCGTCCGCCCGCCCGAGTCCCTACCGACCACAAGGAAAGCCCCGATGAAGAAGAAACGGCTCTGCACGAACGCGGGGCGCAGCCGGCCCAGCTCGGCGCCCCGCACGCTGCTGCCGGACGAAGGAACCGAGCAGGCCCTGGGCGCCCGGGGGCGGGGGACCGAGGCGGGCGGCGCCCCAGGCCCGGCCTGCAGAGGCCTTGCCGGGACCCCCGAGGGGAAGGTGCCGCCGCCACCGCCAAGGGTTACTCCTCGAAGAAAAGCTCTCCCTCCCCCCAGCCCCCCAGCTTCGCTTTCGGACGCCCCAGGCCCGACCGCCCATCCCTCAGCCCCCACGCCTCCCTCTCCTCCACGCTCTGGCCCCAGCTCGGATTCGCGCCGCCATCACAGCATTCCCCCCAGCCCACTCGGGGGGCCGCCTCTCCACGCCCGCGCTGCCCCGCATCCCGACCGAACCCGCGCCGCACAGGAGACAGGAGGAGCTCCGAGGTCGCAGGGTCCCCGAGCCTGGATGGCGGAGATGAAGAGAGATCCGCGGCGGATAGAATAGCCAATGTCCCACCACAACCTACCTGATGGCTGCCGCCAAACGGAAAGGAACGACCCTTTCTCCCACAATCCCTTCCGCGCTCCTCCCCCTCCTCTGCGAGCCTCCTTCCGGTGGAAAGCGGCGTCCGCGCAGAGCCGCATGGGCCATGTAGTTCCAGCAGAGAGCCCGCTGGGCGGGGTTAGGCCGGCGCAACCTGCCCCCGGGTCCCGTGCCCCGCTCCCCGGGATTCGAGCCTGAGAGGCAGAGGCGAGCCGGCGGCGACCGTCCGCGGCAAGGCCTGGGCTGGAGAGCGTCCCGACATCCCGCCGCCGCGAGGAGGCAAGTTGGGGGCGGGGCTCCCGGGGCCGCAGCCCGCGGTGCTGCTGTGCAGCCCGCGCGCCGCTCCCCTCTGGGCCTGCGGGTCTGTCGGGGGCGTCCGGCGGGGCCGCTTTGCGCTGCGGGCGCCTCACCTGGGGTGGGGGCCGCTGTGGGCTCCCCGCTTTCCCCGGACGCGCGCAGAAACTGGGGCCTCCGGCGGCGCTGCCCCAGCCGGCAGGTGGGGCACTCGAGGTACGGGGGCTTGGCGGTGGGAGCCGCGTCTGTCCCCCCCGGAGCAATTGGGGCTGCAGGCCCCGCTCCGAGGAATTTTGCACCAAAAGGATGGGGGGGATGGGAGGGGGTGTTGCAGGCGGGTCCTCGCCTTCCCAGGTCCGTGCCTTTCCTGCTTGCAGATCTGGTTCCACATTTGCTACGTAAGAACCACGGTCTTTTTAGGAAGGCGAAATATTTATATGCCCAAATCTGGTCGTCAGGTACGAGTGTTTTGGGGAAAAAAGCCGAGAAAATGCAGGCGTTTTTTGTTGCGTTCTTTATTGACAGTTTATTTACTAGCTTTTTTGCATCTCCAGAATATTTTCATTTTAGAAAAGTCATGTGGTTTAATTCTCTTACGAATTCTAAGTTTAAATGTGGCGAAGGTTTAAGAGACTCTTATCTTGTAAATTAGCGGGTTTGGTTATTTTTTTTTACCCCATTTCCTAATATCCTTTGTTGTTGTTTTTTTAATTGCAGCTTTACCGTTGTAAAAGCCCTCACAGGTGCATTGATTCATTCAACAGATATTTCTGAAGGGCCTCCTATGTGCCCAGCTGCTGGGATGGTAGCAGTGGTCGTCGCAGCAATTCTAGCTTCTTGGAAAAGGACAATAGACATAACATGTATATTATGCTCTGTGATAAGTGTTAAGGACAAATATTAAGGGGAGGGGACGGGTAGGGCGTGTTGGGGCAGGGGTGGAAATTTTGGGTGGAATATTCAGGTAAGTGTTGAGAAGTGGCATTTGAGAAAAGACCTTGGAGGTGTGGGGACTGATTTCAGTCAGGGAGAAGAGCGCCAGGGCTGGAGCGTGCCTGTGTTAATACAGGACCAGCAAGGAGGCAGAGGGGAAACTGGCCCGTGACATCAAAGAGACGAATGTTCTTACGGACTTCGGGTTTTCAAACTTTCTGAGATTGGAAACCATGGGACAATGTTGAGCAGAAGGGTGACTTCATGTGACCTACATTTTAAAAGGATCACTTGGGGAATTCCCTGGTGGTCCAGTGGTTAGGACTCAGCTTTCTCTGCCTTGGCCTGGGTTCGATCCCTGGTTGGGGAACTAAGATCCCGCAAGCCTGCGCAGCGTGGCCAAAGGAAAAAAAGAAAAAGGATTATTTGAGGCTAAAAGGAAGAAGGGAAAAAGTGTGGACGGTTAGGAGGTTGTATTCATTTTCCTGTTGCTGTTATAACAAATTACAGCAAATTTACTGGCTTAAAAGAGTACAAAGGGACTTCCCTGGCAGTCCAGTGGTTAGGACTCTGCACCTCAAATGCAGGGGGCACGGGTTCGATCTCTGGTTGGGGAACTAGGATCCCACATGCCATGTGGCACGGCCAAAAAATAAAAAAATAAAGAGTACACGTTTATCGTCTTACAGGTCTGTAGGTCAGAAATCTCACTAGGCTAATATCGAGTTGTCAGTCGAGCTGTGTTCCTTTTAGGGGTGCTAGGGGAGACTCCATTTCCTTAACTTTTCCAGCTTCTGGAGGCCACCTGCATCCCTTGGTTTCTGGCCTCTTCATCTTCAAAGCCAGCATCATAGCATCTTCAAATCTCTCTCTCTCTCACTTCTGCCACTCTTGTCTCCGCCTTATAAAGACACTTGTGATTACATTGAGTCCACTCAGATAATCCAGGATAATCTCCCCATTTCAAGGTTCTTCATTTAGTCACAACCACAAAGTCTTTTTTTTTTTACCATGTAAAGTAGAATACTCATGGATTTGGGGGATTATGATGTGGACATCTTTGAGAGATCAGATGAGAGACTATAGTGCCTTGGACTACTTCATGAGTGATGGAGGTGCTAAGTGGTCCAGCCTTGGATGTGTTTGAAAGGTAGAGGGTTTATTGATGGATCAGATGTGGGTTATGGGGAAAATTAGTCAAGAAGGATTGACTACAAAGGTGGAATAATCATTTGGAAAGAAGATTCTGGCAATGTGATTAATCACTGCTATTTCTTAATTAGGTTTTGCAGTTTCGTTTGTTGATTTGCAGTTTGCAGTTTCTCAATTAGCAATTTTGCAAGATTTGGATTGGTATTTTCAATTGATTTTGAGATTCCTGAGGGCAGGGATCATTTCTGATTTTGCCTCCTAGTTTGTCCCTGATGCCTGGCATTAGGATAATCTCTCAGTAAATATTTAGTGATTGAGTAAAAGAATGGTTACTGGAATCTGTTTATAGTATTTCATTTTGGGCAGTATTGTTTGCAAAACTCTTTTAATATGTGTTTATGTATGTAAAGTGTATTCATCTATGGCTAAGTGAAAGTATTGCACACAATCCATGATGTTTACATAAACAAATACGGAGTGTAGAGGTTTTCTTCCTGTAATGCTTGCAGAATAAGATCTATGACATCTCTTTATGACGTTAACAGTGTTGTGGTGATAATATTTTTCAGTTTGCATTAAAAAATTGTGTTTTACTTTAAAACTAGAATGATTTCCTTAGACGAACAGAGGAAGAACAGAAGTACTGACAATTCTGGGTAGCTCTTTCTGATGGCTTTTCAAAGAGAATACTGACCAAGCTCAGTGTTTTCAGCAGAATGGATCAGATCAATTTTTATTCTCTAGACACATTATTGATTAGCCTGGAAAGCAAAGCAATATGTATTTAGACTGCATTGGATTTTGCCTGTTAAGCACACACTCTTAGTCATTTACATCAGACTGTCAGGGATTAATAGGTCACAGATTGAATTGTATTGTCCAGCAGTTTCTTAGGGTAGGGACTATACAGGTAGCTGTAGCTACCGCTTTTTGTATTAACCTCGTGTTGATGCAGTTTCCGGGTAAGTAGTTTCCGCTCTCATAGCGTTACAGTATTAGAAGTGACCTTAAAGGTCATCCATCTACTCTGGGGCCTTTCAAACTCTGGAAACCTGGGTTTAGTAGGAGGCGTGGCCACCCCCAGGATCTATTCATGTGATTCCCTGCCCTTTCAGGGTGCCGCAGATGACCTCCCTTTATATTTGGAAGGGAATGGTGCCTATTTATTGTGTTTGGGAATTATGAAATATTATAATGCTTATAGAACTAACCTTTTAGTAGGTTTTATTTTGTACATATTGAATATATATGTGTGAGAACAACTTTCTTATATGTAACGTGAGTCCCTGCCATCATGATCATATATGGAAAATAAAGTGTTTTTGTATGTGTATTTAATGTTATTCATGCAAAATCTTACATTAGATATTAATTTTTTTTACAGAACACATACTTTGAAAAAATTAATTTTATGGGGCTTCCCTGGTGGTGCAGTGGTTGAGAGTCCGCCTGCCGATGCAGGGGACACGGGTTCGTGCCCTGGTCTGGGAGGATCCCACATGCCGTGAAACGGCTGGGCCCGTGAGCCATGGCCGCTGAGCCTGCGCATCCGGAGCCTGTGCTCCGCAATGGGAGAGGCCACAGCAGTGAGAGGCCCGCTATACAATGTAGCCTTGTAGCTTATTTATTTTATACACAGTAGTTTATACCTCAAGAATTCTTTTTCTTAAAGATTTTTTGATGTGGACCATATTGAATTTGTCACAATATTGCTTCTGTTTTTATGTTTTGGTGTTTTGGTTGAGAGGCATGTGGGATCTTAGCTCCCTGATCAGGGATTGAACCCTCATCCCCTGCATTATAAGGTGAAGTCTTACCCACTGGACTTCCAGGGAAGTCCCAAGAATTCATATTTTTTAATTGATGGTAAAGCAGGTCACTAATCTTCAGTTTTTACTCTAGTTGCGGCGAGAGCAGGGGCTACTCTTCATTGCAGTGCGTGGGCTTCTCATTACTGTGGCTTCTCGTTGCGGAGCATGAGCTCTAGGCACACGGGCTTCGGTAGTTGTGGTGCGTGGGCTCAGTAGTTGTGGTGCACAGGCTTAGTTGCCCTGCGGCATGTGGCAGCTTCCCGGACCAGGACTCAAACCTGTGTCCCCTGCATTGGCAGGCGGATTCTTAACCACTGCACCACCAGGGAGGTCCTAATCTTCAGGTTTATGTAGTAGTATTGTTTCCCACTTGAAGACAACTAGGAAGCTAGAATGCTTCAGGTGTGCTTTGATTAATCACACTTACCCTCTCATCTTTGTTTCCTTTTTGATGGTATAAAATATTTACCAAAATCTGTTTTATTTCTTTCCTTCTCTCACCATCCTAAAAAACCTTAAAATCGTTACCTAGTGTTTGAGTTACCTCTTTTCAGTTGCTTTTACTGTTTGCCCTTGAAGTCTTCTCTGAAATACTGAAACAAATCCCCCAATTTATCTTATACAAACACAGATACAAAATAGTGCATATTTTTAACAGACTTTATCTGCTGATCCTAATATTATTTCAGAGGAAGGGAAATAACAATAGAAAATAACAATAGAAAAATCAGAATTTAGATTCCAACGGCAACCTTTTCTGACAACAGAATTGTTCTGCGTGCCACCATCACTTTCTTATCCTCTTCTCACGTAGTTAGGTGGCAACTTCCTTTAAATTTTAATATTATTAAAAGCCCTTTGGGCCTTTCTCACCTTCTGAGATGACCCACATCCTGTCTGTGTAGTGTGTTTGTCCGAAGGCCGCTCTCGCCTTCTGAGATGGCCCACATTGTCTGTGGAGCATGTTTCTCTCTAAATAAATCCACTTTGGGACTTCCCTGGTGGCGCAGTGGTTAAGAATCCACCTGCCAGTGCAGGGGACACGGGTTTGAGCCCTGGTCCAGGAAGATCCCACATGCCGCGGAGCAACTAAGCCCGTATGCCACAACTACTGAGCCTGCACTCTAGAGCCTGCGCACCACAACTACTGAGCCCCCATGCCGCAACTACGGAAGCTCGCACAGATAGAGCCTGTGCTCCGCAACAAGAGAAGCCGCCGCAATGAGAAGCCCACGCACCACAATGAAGGGCAGCCCCACTGGCTGCAACTGGAGAAAGCCCATGCACAGCAACAAAGACCCAACACAGCCAAAAAAAAAAAAAATTTTTTTCATGTCAGGAGATAAGTGTCATGGCTGATCTGGGTCATAAGAAATTATGGACTTTGACAACTGATCTACGACAAAGGAGTCAAGGATATACAATGGAGAAAAGACAGCCTCTTCAGTAAGTTGGTGCTGGGAAAACTGGACAGCTACATGGAAAAGAATGAAATTAGAACCCTCCCTAACACCATACACAAAAATAAACTCAAAATGGATTAAAGACCTAAAGGTAAGATCAAAAAACATAAAACTCCCTGAAGAAAACATAGGCAGAACACTCTGACATAAATCTTAGAAATACTTTTTTGAATCTGTTTCCTAAGGCAAAGGAAACAAAAGCAAAAATAAACAAATGGCATCTAATTAAACTTAAAAGCTTTTGCACAGCAGAGAAAACCATCAACAAAATGAAGACAACCTACTGAATGGGAGAAAATATTCGCACACGGTATGACTGCTAAGGGCTTAATATCCAAAATACAACTCATACAATTCAATATAAAAAAGACCCCAATTTAAAAATGGGCCGCGGACCTAAATAGACACTTTTTCAAAGAAGACACACTGATGGCCAACAGGCACATGAAAAGATGCTCAACGTCGTTCGTCATTAGAGAAATGCAAATCAAAACCACAATGAGATATCACCTCACACCTGTTAGAGTGGCTATCATCCAAAAGTCTACAAATAACAAACGTAGGCAAGGATGTGGAGGAAAGGGGACCCCCTTGCACTGTTGGTGGCAATGTAAACTGGTGCAGCCACTGTGGAAAACAATATGGAGGTTCTTCAGAAACCTAAACATAGAGCTACCATATGATTGAGCATTTCCACTCCTGGGTATATATCCGAAGAAAACAAACATGCAAATTTGAAAAGATACCTACATCCCAATGTTTGTTGCAGCACTATTTACAGCAGCCAAGATCTGGAAGCAACCTAAGTGTCCATCAACAGAGGAATGGTTAAAGAAGATATCAATATATACAATGGAATACTACTCAGCCATAAAAAAGAATGAAATTTTGCTATTTGCAACAACGTAGATGGACCTGGAGGGTATTACGCATATTGAAATAAGTCAGAGAAAAGACAAATATTGTATGTTATCATTTATATGTGGAATTAAAAAAAATACAACAAACTAGTGGATATAACAAAAAAGAAACAGAGATAGAACAAACTAGTGGTTACCAGTGGGGGGAGAGAGGGGAGGGGCAAGTAGGGGTAGGGGATTATACTCCTATGTATAAAATAAATAAGCTACAAGGATATATTGTACAGCACAGAGAAGATAGCCAATATTTTATAATAACTATACATGGAGTATAATCTATAAAATTTTTGACTCTGTTGTACACCTGAAACTAACATAACACTGGAAATCAGCTATACCTCGATCAAAAAAATTTACAGACTTTGGGAAAACAGAGTAGAGAAGACTTACAGGAAGTTCATTTGTTAATGTTTTAGGTGTTGATAAAAAAAAATAGTGATATGTGACACACGTGCGCACACACATACAGAAAGACGCCCACCGTCCCTTTTATTTGAATGCTCATTTGGACTTTCTTGTTGTTTTCTGACTTGAAGGCGTTGTGGCGTGCTTTTTCGTCAGAGCTATTGCATGTTCACACTTCTAGGTAAGAGAACTGGAGGAAAGGAGGCAAAAGACAATGTGGAACTTTAACTTCTCTTCCCAAGTTTTTCTGTTGTATTTAATGAGCCCCCTTTCCCTTTCTGTCTTGTCTGCTGGTACCTTGCCTTCTGGAAAATAAAAACTTTGAGGAAAATTCAAGAAAGTGTTACCCAGTCTTGCTCTTCCATGCGTATGTGAGGAAGCGAGGAGAAATGAGTTTTCCTTTCTTTCAGTTTAAAGTGCCTGAGCAATTTTTCTAGCATGAAGAACTGTGACGCAAAAAGAAGTACGACTAAGACAGCCCCAAATCCAGTTTCTCACTCTTGAGAAAAGACTGACGTTTGCATTGATGGTGTTAATACTTCTTTAAAAAATGATGTCTACTCTCTGTCCAAATTTTTATCTTCATGCCTCCTTAAATTTTTACGTAAATGCTTATTTTTCCAGGTAAACATTGACGAGCAGGCAGTCTTTCAAGGATTGCTTCATCTAGGATTCGGTTCGGATTCCTATAGGCTTAATTAGTATTGGACTAGTCTTTGTATAAGATGTGTTTATGCTGTTTGAAAACAAACATATATCTATACATGTATTCTTATGTTTCTCTAGGTCACCTCTGCAGAGATATATAGGAAACTAGTAACACTGATTAAGGGAGGACGGGAACCAGGAATGGGGTTTGGAATGATGTACCGTATTCTACATTTCTTTTTATACTTGCAGTTTCCCCCTGTGTATGTATTACTAATTAAATTTGAACACAGAAAGAAAGAAAAAGGAAAGGTTGATTTTTTTTCTTTTTTTTTAACAGTACACAGTTTTAAAGATCTTCTCTTTTCTTCACAGTGATATCCTAAGGGAAGATGGGAAAGGGCTGTAAGGTTGTGGTTTGTGGCTTGTTATCTGTCGGGAAAACGGCAATTTTGGAGCAGCTTCTTTATGGGAATCATACTATTGGTAAGATTATTTTTCCCTAGTTTCCCTGCAGGTTCTGGGAACTGGTCAGGGTCCTTTGTTGGTCATGCTAACTTAAAGATGGGCGGTGGTGCACAAAAGTGAGGTGTCATCGAGAGGGACCAAAAGTGTCATAGAAATCGACAGAGATGAGGGGGGGAAAGTAGGGGCAAGGAAAAAAACATCTTTATGTTGTTGAAATTCCAGAGTGCTTGCGCTTAACTCTGTTAGAACAAGAGTCATAACAGGTAAGAAAAATGTTGTCTCTATGTGGTTTCCAGTGTGTTTACATGATGAAGAGTGGTCTTGGAATCACAGACTCACTGACTTCAGAATACATTGAATGATCTCTCATTCTCATTTCAAACATGACTTTCCAGTACTGCTGTATAGGTTTTAAGAATGGAAGAGCCAGCTGTTTGCTGCAATATGACCTAATTTTGTGAATCGGATTATCTCATTCATTTATTCATTCATTGAGTTAAATAATTGTTCAGTACTTGCTCTCTGATACAGGCTGTGAGGATTTAGAGGTGGAGAAGCATCTCTGGCTTTAAGGTCACAGTTCGGTAAGGAAGGACAGACATAACACGTTAGAATGAAACAAGGCTTATCTTAGAGATATACGTAGAATCATAGATCTTTGAAGTATTTATCGCTGGCAGGTGGCTTCAAGCACATTTCTGTCTTTTATTAACCATTTTGATGAACTCTGATCCTCTTCCACCTTCCCAGAATAATATTTAACAACTTCGGTTAAATCCATATTTGGTTTTTATTAATAACGATGCCTGTGCCAGAAGGTCTGAAAACCTATCACAGTGCTGCACTATTGGTTCTGAATTTTTCACCTTCAGATTCTAATTTATGCCAGTGAAAAAGTAAATTATGCCCAAAGGGGGAAAAAAAGAATCCCTTTCCCCTCTTCAAACCCCAACAGATTTTGTTTCTGTAGGCTGTGTCTTAGGATATTTTTATTGTATTAGAGATTAAACTTGAGGAAATTAAAAAAAAACTTATCACGTAAAATAATAACAATAAACTTATTATATGCTAAGGTAACACATTTTAATGAAAAATAGTTATATTTTCAAAAAAATTTAGTGAGAAGATGAGTGTTGATTTACGTTTTTTTTGTTGTTTTTTTTTTTGCGGTACGCGGGCCTCTCACTGTTGTGGCCTCTCCCGTTGCGGAGCACAGGCTCCGGATGCGCAGGCTCAGCGGCCATGGCTCACGGGCCCAGCCCCTCCGCGGCATGTGGGATCTTCCCGGACCGGGGCACGAACCCGTGTCCCCTGCATCGGCAGGCGGACTCTCAATCACTGCGCCACCAGGGAAGCCCTGATTTACGTTTTTGAAAATCGAATGTCCAGCCTGATAGAAGGCAGCTGGGTTATCGTATCTGCTTGCCTTTGCATTCAATCTGCTGTTATATGTTTTTTTAGTTGAAATATGTGAAGAAAATATGGCCTCACACAAATATGTGGTTGAAAAAGGTAGGAATATTTTAATAGCTTTGCAGATAATTGTGGACTTTCTTCTTTGGTGTTTCACTAAAACTCAATCAGTGATGGTTATTCAAAGGTTATTGCAGTGTGGAGTCTGAAGCCACATCAGTGAACTTCTCCTGTTCTATTACATTAAAATCTCATTGATTTATCTTGCACTTCAAATGGGTTTTTTACCCATGCATGGTTTCTTAACATTTATGAATTGGTCATTTGGAAAATACTGGTTAACTGAGGTAAGCAGATCTTCCAAATACCATTTATTAATATCATCACCAGTCTCATCAGTATTGGGAAGCTATCAAGTTTCTGCTGATGGATACAATTCTCATTTTTGCTTGAAAGCTCAAATATTATCATTAACAACAGATACTATCAGTTATTTTCCTTGAAATGATAGGCTCTCGTTATTCATCTTTGAGAAAATGTCTGTCAGATACCCTGAATAACCATGGTTTTTTTCTGTTATTCCTTCTTTAAAAAAAAAAAAAGAAGTGGGACTTCTCTGGTGGTGCGTTGGTTAAGAATCGTCATGCCAATACAGGGGACACTCGTTCGATCCCTGGTCTGGGAGGATCCCACATGCCGCGGAGCAACTAAGCTCATGTGCCGTGACAACTGAACCTGCGCTCTAGAGCCCGCGAGCCACAACTACTGAGCCCACGCACTTCAACTACTGAAGCCCACGCCTAGAGCCCGTGCTCCGCAACAAGAGAAGCCACTGCGATGAGAAGCCCGCACACCGCAACTAGAGAAAGCCTGTGCGCAGCAGGGAAGACCCAACACAGCCAAAAAAAAAAAAAAAAAAAAAAAAAGCTATTTCAGCTTGAAACTCAAACGCAAGAGCTTTTCCTCCAGTCAGTTACCATTATTCATTAAGCAGAAATACTTCATGTACACTTCTCATTAATCACATAGAATATTAAAGAGATGTAAAGATACATACTCATAGATTAGGATTTAATAAATTTGGTAATTTTTCCTGCTTCATCAAGGACATTCTTAAGTGAAACTGGCTTTTTCTTTTGAAACTGCAAGTATGAGGTGTTGAGGAATTCAACCTCTAATACAGTTGGTGCCACTGCCTTGATTTGTACTAAGGCCTCAGCAGTTTTTTTTTAGAGAATTTTTTTTCAATTAATTAATTAATTTTATTTTTGGCTGCGTTGGGTCTTCGTTGCTTCGTGCAGGCTTTCTCTAGTTGCGGCGAGCAGGGGCTACTCTTCTTCCCACGGGCTTCTCATTGCAGTGGCTTCTCTTGTTGCGGAGCACGGGCTTCAGTAGTTGTGGCACGTGAGCTCTAGAGCACAGGCTTAGTAGTTGTGGCACACGGGCTTAGTCGCTCCACGGCATGTGGGATCTTCCCAGACGAGGGCTCGAACCCGTGTCCCCTGCATTGGCAGACGGATTCTTAACCACTGTGCCACCAGGGAAGTCCTGGCACCAGCAATTTTACCCATCATTACTTTTATATCATCAGCGCAAATGTCAACACAGTGAAAAAGACAAATGTCTTATATTATTATGAAAATAGTTTTGCCCATATGGGTTCCCTGAAAGGAGACCTCAAGGGATCTCTGTAGACCACACTTTGACAACTGCTGGCACATGTAAATATCCTCAGCTGAGCAGTATTATGTACTATGATTGTTTCTTTTCTTTCTTTTTCTTCTTATGGAGGCTAATATTTGCTCTATCACTTGTTTGGTTTTGTTCATACCTTTTGCTGATTCTTCCACATGTCCAGATGGTTCTCAGTTCTCCATGAGGTCAATCATATCAGTAATCCACCCCGCCCTTTCTTGGGGGGATATTTTTCCAGGAGCTAGCGTTCTCTTATCTGGGCCTATTGTACAACATAGAACTTCCTTTTACTTTTTCTTTCTTCCTGGGTTTGATTTCCTGTTTCCTAGATCTCCTGTCACCTTCTGTTTACGCCCTTCTTTTGGTGGAGCACATCTTGCAGTGCTCTTTTGGGGGTTGAAAAGGTTGCCCAATGGGATGAGGCATCGGGTGATGACAGCCCTCAGAATGCCCTCTATGCCTGGTGCACAGTAGTAATCCTGGGGCTTCTGAATAAAGGTATTTACTGTTGTCCCTATGCTTCCCTTTACTCTCATGTGAGGTTTTGTTTTCCGAATCTGGTGTCTTCCTCTTTCTATGATTACATGCTAATTTTGATGGCGGGCCTCCCTCAAAGAGTTTCCTGAGAAAATGTGCATGATACGTATTCTGAGGCTTCACGTGTTTGAAAATGTCTTTACTTTCATTCACAGTTGAGTTATAATTTTGATGGGTATAGGATTCTAGATGGAGAATAAGTTCCTTCCAAAATTTTGAAAGCATTGGTCCATTATCATCTTTTCTCCTTCTTTTATTATAAAATGCATCATACATATAGAAAAGTGCATAAAACACGCATGTGGTTTAATGAATAATTACAAAACCTTTGCATAACCTCCGCACAGGTCAAAAGGTAGAAGACCGCAGGTACTCTTGTCAGCTCCCCGTGTTCCTCTCTTCAATCAAAACTCAGCCCTTCCCTTGACTTTTGGTTAATCCCTTCTTTTCTTTATTGTTTTGCCACCTGTGTATGTATCACTGGATGACATCGTTTATTTTTGTCTCTTACTGACTTGATATCAACGGAATCATACCGTATAAATTTTTCAGTGTTTGTTTTTTTTTCACTCAACATTATAGTTGTAAGACTCGTCCATATTGTTTTAAGTAGGTGTGGTGTAATTTTCACGATAGGTATATTGTCTCAGTATACCTCCATTTATTTACCTCTTGTATCTTTTTTTTTTTCCTCGCCCCGTGTGGCATGTGGCATGTGGGATCTTGGTTCCCTGACCAGGGATCAAACCCGTGTCACCTGCATTGGGAGCGTGGCGTCTTATCCACTGGACCGCCATGGAAGTCCCTATTTACCTCTTGTATCTTGATGAACATTTGGGTTGTTTCCAGTTTGGGGCTATTAGAAATAGTGCTGCTGTGAAGAGTCTTATACACGTATCCCAGCTATGATTTGGACAAGGTCTGGGGGGATATACCTAGGAATGAAATCGCAGGCTCATAGACCATGTGTATCTTCAGTTTACCAGATTCTAATATCTTCTTCCAGTGCTTCTGAGAGGCCAGAAGCCATCGTGATTCTTGTTGCTTCGGATGTGGACGCTTTCGTAGGCTCTCTCCCCAGTGCTCTGAAATTCGCAGTGGTGTATCATAGGATCAGTCTGTGTTCATCCACGGTGCTGGGCACCTGGTGGGCCCTTTCAATATGGAGATGTGTGTTCTTCAGCTCTGAATTATTTCTCTTCTGTGTTCTCTCTTTCTGGAGCTCTCTTTTTGGATGCTGGATCTTCTGGACTCGTCCTCTGATTTTTAAAATTTCTCTTCTGTTTGAAATTTCTCAGCATTTTGTTCCACTCTATGGGAATTTTCCCCATCTTTATTTTTCAGCCCTTCTACTGAGTTGTCATTTCTTAGTATCCTGTTATTTCATGGATGCACTATCTTATCTCTTTGAGTATAATATTTGGTAGTTTTTTTGTCTGTTTTCTTTTCTTTGCACAGTCTTTTTCTTTTCAGGTGCTCTTTCCTGAATTTTGGTCTCTTTCTCAGGTATCTGGTAATCCTTGGTTGTCTGCTTGTAATTAAGAATGGAGAACTGAAAAGCTAATTTAAAGCTCTAAGCATGTGGATAGGGTTCATGACCTTGCTTCATTATAAGGTGACCTGGGTGGGGCATTTGTTGGTTTACCTCAGAGGTTAGCATATTTAGGATTTCTCCATTTTCACTGGCCAGATTCCCCAGATCCCTCCGCCTAGAGGATAAAGAGTTGGCCGCCGAAGTTTTGGGAGCAGAGGGGGCACGTCACTGAGTTGCCCCTTGTTTTCACTGCGGACTCATACCCTCTGTCCCACATCGCAGCAGCCTGTTTTACCCTTTCTAGAAGTGCAGCCTTAGTCTCCTGCTAGGACAGAGGTGGCGTGGAGTGGCAGAGGAGATGCAGAGTCGTAGCTTCACTTGATCTATAGGGTGAGAAAATCTCAAAAGGTCTAAGCTTAATGGGAGAAGGAAGGGAACCGGACTGGCTTTTGGTGGACAGAACATCCACCATGACAAAAGTCTTGGTAGTTTTTGCTTTTAAATTTTTTGTAATCGAAGCCCAATAAGTTTATGTCTCCATAGACTACCTCTTGCACTAGTCATTAACATTCAAAGTGTTCATCTTCTCACCTTAATCCCCTCATCCACAAATGGTTGTTGCATACTTGCTGTGTACACAGAAGTGTTGTTTCTCTTGAGGAAGTTCTAGGTGAGTTGAAGAGACAAAACCCACAGAAATGGAGCAAAGTCAAATGGATTTTACAGGGCTCATCATTCAGGCGAGCAGGGGAATGAAATTGGGGCTCCAGTTATGAGCTCACGCATTCATTCATTCATTCAGACGTTTACTAAGGACTTTCTATGTATGTAAGTCAATTCGTTAGTCCTCAGAGCTCCGAAGAGAGATTAGGCACAGTCCTGGCTCTCGAGGAGTTTCCACTGCAGCTCTGGAGGGGACAGATACGAAACGAGTTTAGGGTGAAGTGGTATTACCTGTACAAGGCACAGTAAGAGCAGGATGGAGGGAAGTGGATAATCTGAAGAAAATCTACAGAGCTGACGTTTCAGCAGAGCCTGGAAAGGATGAGGTGTTGACCAGGTGTTTCCTGAGCTGTTGCAGTCATTCAGGTGAAGGGAGCAAGCCAGGGGGAGTGGAAGCAGGCAGTGGATCGAGCAGATGTCTCAGGTGTAGAGTGGCTGATTTAGGACCACATTCACCCATACTTTCCTTGTTCAAAGAGAACGCTGAAGACTGACCAGGTGGATGGTGATCAAGGGACAAAAGCAGGAGGAGGGACAGGTGGGGCAGGAAAGATAACAAGTCCTGTTAGTTTGAAGGACTTGGAGGACATTCACACAAAAGTGCACAGTAGGTACTTGGGAATTAAGGCCTGGTGCCTAGACCCAGACTGGACATGTACTTTTCTGAGTCCTTGAAACAGATCCTGGAAACAGTGGAAATTGTACAGAGAAAAATCAAACCCAGGTCCTGTCCTTGGCGCTGAGGAAAAAGAAAATGGGGGGCTTCCCTGGTGGCGCAATGGTTGAGAGTCCGCCTGCCGATGCAGGGGACATGGGTTCGTGCCCCGGTCCGGGACGATCCCACATGCCGCGGAGGGGCTGGGCCCGTGAGCCATGGCCGCTGAGCCTGCGCGTCCGGAGCCTGTGCTCCGCAGCGGGAGAGGCCACAACAGTGAGAGGCCCGCGTACCGCAAAAAAAAAAAAAAAAGAAAAAGAAAAAGAAAAAGAAAAAGAAAATGGGGCCACTTAGTTGTTGAAGGTACTTTAAAAACCAGCCCTTAATTCTCCAATTGAGATAGTAAGTTCTTTGACTCTTGTAAGTTACTTCTGAAAAATAAGTAATAGTAAATCTCACTGCCAAATTTTTATTTTTTTATGTCTGTATGGAAGAAATAATCTTAAAAAGCACTTTGTTCATTTACTGTAACAATTACCTTTCATTTTAAAGAAGCTAGTAAATGGAAAGATGATTCTTATGTGTAGTAAATAAGGAACCTAGAAGGCCACCTTCTAAAGGACGAGAAAGTACTCAACAATTGGTATTGAGTTATCCAGAAAGAGTAACAGCTTTTTTTTTTAATTGAGGCATAATTGACATAACATTGTATTAGCTTCAGGTGAATAACGTAATAATTCGATATTTGTATATGTAAAAGTAATTCCTTTTTAACCCCAGGAATGGAGGACTGTGAAACAATGGAAGATGTGTATATGGCTTCAGTGGAAACGGATCGGGGAGTCAAGGAACAGTTACATCTTTACGACACCAGAGGCCTACAGGAAGGCGTGGAGCTGCCAAAGCATTATTTTTCATTTGCTGATGGCTTTGTTCTTGTGTACAGTGTGAATAACCTTGAATCCTTTCAAAGAGTGGAGCTTCTGAAAAAGGAAATTGATAAGTTCAAAGACAAAAAAGAGGTACGTGGGTATGTTAAAAAATGCCAGCTATGAATTATAACGTTGAAATGGTAGCATGGGCTTTTGGGCAATTAAAATATTTTAAAAGCATTAAATTGTATTCACAGTATCTGTAATCTTCATGATTTTTTCCCTAGCCCAGGAAATACAGGACTGAGTTCAACCAGGACCAGCATTTGACTTTCTGCCTTTGCTTCTTCCCATGTACAACTTGAATTTTAATGACTCCATATTGCAAATACTACATAGTTCATTTCACGTTATTTGGGATCATTGTTTCCTAGGGCTTTTTATTGTCTTCTTGGAGAAATAGGATTGTCCTTAGCCTTAAAAAAAAAAAAAAAAAGAAAAGAAAAGAAGTGTAAAAAACTAATAAATAATTAGTGGCTTCTATCCACTTACCATTTGAAAATAAGATTCTTACTATGGTCTGTAAAGTTTTAGATGATCTGGCCCATGGCTGTCCATTCACCCTTAGCATTCTGTTCCTCTGTCACTGTACTCCAGTGGTCAACTTTCTGCTTTTCCAGCATGATAATTTTGTCCCCCTGTGAAGTCCTTCTCAGTGGCTCGTTCCCCTGCCTGGAACTCTCTCATCGCAGGTCTTTCTCTGGGTCTTGGCATGGCTGACTCCTCAGGGTTTAGGGAACCGTGTCATGAACCCAATTAACAGCACTGGCTAGGTGTTCTTAACCTAATTTTTACTTAACCTAATTTTTATGTATTTTTTATGTCATACTTTTAATTTTGAGGTAATTGTAGATTCACATGCAATTTTAAGAAGTAATAGAGATCCCTAACTCAGTTTCCCCCAATGCTAATAACACTGTGCAAAACTATAGTAAAATAACACAACCGAGGTACTGACGTTTATACAGTGAGGGACCCTTTCCAGCACTGCAGGGACCCCTCATGGGACCTTTTACGGCCTCACGCATTCCCCTCCCATCCCCTCTCCCTCCTTAACCGTTATCTGTTCTCCATTTCTGTAACCTTGTCATTTCAAGAGTGTTAACGTAAATGGAATCGCAGTTTGTAACCTTTTGGTATCGGCCTTTTTCACTCAGCGTAATTCTCTGGAGAGTCAGCCAGGTAATTGTGTGTATGAGTCGTTCATTCCTTTTTCTTGCTGGGTGGTTTTCCATGGTGTGTATGTACCGCAGTTTATTTAACCACTCACCTGTTCAAGGACCTCTGGGTTGTTGATATTTTAATTATTTTTATTATTTTGAATACTAACTTACTTTGTGAATAGATAACAACATTCACAAGGTTCAGTCTTCAAAAGATATAAAAAGGTAAGTAATGAAGGCTCCTCTCTACCTGTTTCCCATCTTTCTCACTGAGACAGATAAGTGCTGTTATTATTTGGGGGAGAATCCCCCAGATTTCCCTCCCTGCCCCCCTAAAGTTAGAAGTATAGTTCAGTGAACTCATGTACTTGATACTTGAATCTTAGCTCTGCTTCTCAACTTTTCTGCCTTAGTTTCTTTATCTATAAAATAAGGAAAATAATAGTACCTTTCTCATATGGTTATTATGGGGATTTAAGAAGTACATTCATTCAGCAAATGCTTATTTTTAAATTTTTTTATTGAAGTAGAGTTGATTTACAATGTTGTGTCAATTACTGCCATACAGCAAAATGATTCAGTTATACATGTATATACTTTTCAAAATTCTTTTCCATTTTGGTTTATCACAGGATATTGAATATAGTTCCCTGTGCTCTACAGTAGGACCTTGTTGTTTATCCATCCTGTATATAATAGTTCACATCTGCTAACCCCAAACTCCCACTCCATCCCTCCCCCACCCCCTCCCCCTTGGCAACCACCAGTCTGTTCTCTATGTGAGTCTGTTTCTGTTTCATAGATAAATTCACTTGTGTCATACTTTAGATTCCACATATAAGTGATATGATATTTGTCTTACTCTGTCTGACTTAACTTCACTTAGTACGATAATCTCTAGCTGCATGCATGTTGCTGCAGATGGCATTATTTTGTTTCTTTTTACGGCTGAGTAATATTCCATTGTGTATATGTACCATGTCTACTTTATCCATTCATCTGTTGATGGGCATTTAGGTCGTTTCCAGGTTTTGGCTACTGTGCATAGTGCTGCAGTGAACATTGGGGTGCATGTATTTTTTCGAATTAGAGTTTTCTCCGGATATATACCCAGGAGTGAGATTGCGGGATCATACCGTAGTTCTATTTTTAGTTTTTTAAGGAACCTCCATACTGTTCTCCATAGTGGCTGTATCAACTTCCATTCCCACCAAGAGTGTAGGAGGGTTCCCTGTTCTCCAGCACTTATTGTTTGTAAATTTTTTTGATGATGGCCATTCTGACCAGTGTGAGGCGCTACCTCATTGTAGTTTTGATAGCAGATGCTTACTGGGCTATGGGCCTGGCACTGTTCTAGGTGAGGCGGAGGGAATACAGTAGAGAATAGAACAGAGTCCCTGTTGCCATAAAGCTTCTGTCTGGGGGGTGGGGGAGAGAGGGACAACGAACAAGTATGTATTGTGAGGAGTGATGCAGTGTAGGAAGAAAAGTCAAGCAGAGTGGAGAGTGAGGGCACTGCTTTCTGTAGGTGATATGGGAAGGCCTGGTGAGGTGACTTGCAGCAGAGATTTGAAGGGTGTGAGGGAAGGGCGCAAGCCGATGTCTAGAGGAGGCTGCTCCAGGCGGAGGCCCCAGCTGAGCAGGGGCGGGGGCGGGAGCATGTTGCGCCAGGAGCAGCATTGAGGCCAGAGCGGGCGGGGCTGGGAGGAGGCAGAGCTGAGGGCGCCTCGGGATGGGAGGCAAAGGGATAGCAGGGTCTAGCTTGGGTGGCACGCACTTGTTTTCATGTCTGTTTTAAAAAATTGAAAGGGTAATAGTTGCACATGGTTCAAAAATGAAAATGATCTATAGAGAGGACTCTAGTGAACTTGTTCCCACCCCTGGGTTCAACCGTCTATGTCCTGTACCTCAAGCGTGCTGTTTTAATGTTTTACCCCTTTCCTAGTCTGGGGGCGTCCTTCCAGAGTTTCTCTGTGTAAATACAAGCAAACAGAAATGTATATAATTTTTTCTTATTTTTCTCTCTGTTGTACCAAAGGTAGCATATTGTTGTACACCTTGTATTTTTTTTTTTTAATAAATTTATTTATTTATTTTTGGCTGTGTTGGGTCTTCGTTTCTGTGCGAGGGCTTTCTCTAGTGGCAAGCAGGGGCCACTCTTCATCGCGGTGCGCGGGCCTCTCACTGTCGCGGCCTCTCTTGTTGCGGAGCACAGGCTCCAGACGCACAGGCTCAGTAGTTGTGGCTCACGGCCCCAGCCGCTCCGCGGCATGTGGGATCTTCCCAGACCAGGGCTCGAACCCGTGTCCCCTGCATTGGCAGGCAGATTCTCAACCACTGCGCCACCAGGGAAGCCCCCCACACCTTGTATTTTTCATGTAATATATCTTGGAGTTCTTTCCATAGCAGTACTCAGATTCCTTTTTTTTTTTTTTAACTGATGCCTAGTATTCACTGTGTGGCTGTAGATGTATCGTACTTATTTAACCAGTCTCAGATTGATGGAGACTTAGGTTTTCTCTGGTCATTTGCTATCATGAACTATGCTGCAGTGACGAATCTTAGACGTTTGTTATTTTGTACATTTTAACGTAGAGTTGAAAGATCAACCAGCAGAAGTTAGGTTCTTGAGTTAAAGGTAAATATAGTGACAAGTTACTGTCCATAGGAATGGTATGAAAATGCCTGTTTCTTCAGTCCTGACAACAATGTGTGGTTAAATTTTTGGATTTTGTGACTCTTCTGGGTGAAATGGTATTTTCATAGTTTCATTTGTCCTTAATGTGAACGAAGTTGAACCTCTTTTGACTTATTTTTATTTTTATTATTATTTTAATATTTATTTGGTTGCACCAAGTCTTAGTTGCTGCAGGCGGGCTCCTTAGTTGCGGCATGCATGTGGGATCTAGTTCCCTGACCAGGGATTGAACCCAGGCCCCCTGCATTGGAGTATAATTGCTTTACAATGGTGTTAGTTTCTGCTTTATAACAAAGTGAATCAGCTATACATATACATATATACCCATATCCCCTCCCTCTTGCGTCTCCCTCCCACCCTCCCTATCCCACCCCTCTAGGTGGTCACAAAGCACCGAGCTGATCTCCCTGTGCTGTGTGGCTGCTTCCCATTAGCTATCTATTTTACATTTGGTAGTGTATGTATGTCCATGCCACTCTCTCAGGAAGTCTCATCTTTTGTTTTGTTTTAAAATGATCACTCTGGGACTTCCCTGGTGGTCCAGTGGTTAAGACTCCACACTTCCACTATAGGGGGCGTATGTTTGATCCCTGGTTGGGGAACTAAGATCCCGCATGCTGTGCGGCCAAAAAAAAAAAAAAAAAAAAATCACTGTTGACTTTCACCTTGAGGGACAAGGTGAGAAGCAGAGTTTAGTTCAGATGCTCTCGCTCTAGAGCACTTTGACATTTACCGGCTGGAGAAGTGAGAAGGCAGCAAAGGAGTCTACAAAGTGGCCTTTGAAGTACGAGGAACACCGAGAGATAAGGGTGACCCAGAAGGCAAGTAAAGTCGGCACTTTAAAAGGTAGGAAGTGACCAAGCTATGTCAGATACTAAAGGCAGATCAAAAGAGCCGAGAGGTGGCCAGCTTTAGTAACTTGGGACATCTCAACGACGACAGTTTTAGTGAAACGGTGAGACAGAGTCTGATGGACTGGATGTGAGAGAGTTGAGCACAGCAAACATAGCTCTTTGAAAGAGTTTTGAGTCAAAGGGTAAATATATTGTCCCCTAAAAGGGGAACAGAGAGAAGCTGGAGAAGGATGTATCAGAGGGTTTTGTTTTTCAGATGAGAGAGATGGTTGTACGCAGTGGGATGATTCAGCGGAGAGACGCAGGTGAGAGGATAGCCGATGGAGTGACACCTTGTCCAGGTTGAAGAGGGTGGGGACATGGGCTTAGAGGACCGTGGGGCTGGTAGACGTGGCGGTGGAAGCACCTGACAGTTCCCTTCTAGTTGCTCCTGTCTTCTTGCTGACGTAGTGTGGACATCAGCTGAGGGTGAGACGGGGAAGGCAGAGGGAACGGTGGAGGTTGGAGGAGGACCAAGGTAGGAGATGCTGTCCTTCCAGGGGAAGTGGCGGGAACGTGATGTGTTTGCTGGAGAACAGCAGCGCGCTGGAGGTCGGTGGTTACGAGCCGGGACCGGCCAGCGGGGTTGTGTTTTCTCCCGCCACGTTCGGTAAATGGTGTCGGCAAAAGGTACAGTTAAGAGTTCAACTTAACCGAGGTGGCGCGTACGGCGTGATGACGATGGCGAGGGAGCGAACGAGGAGAAGCTCGGCGGGGGGAGCGCCGAGGGCAGCAGCGGGGTTGCAGGACCGAGACAGAGGTGGTAGCGCTGGGGCTCGTGGGTCCCTGCGGTGCTTGCGGGGTTGCTGCAGAGGGGTGCGGGGGATGAACCAGGAAGGCAGCGGGCGGAGCGGGATTCCCGCACTCGAGGTCAGAGAGGAGAGTGGTTGTCCTGGTTCGTGGGAGCGAGTGGCTGAGGTCAGGAGGGCAGTTAGGATCTCTGAAGTCAAGGAGCTGAGGGATGAGGTTACCGGGTCACCCCCAGGGCTGCTGAAATCACCACCAGTATGACGGGAGTAGCGTGTGGGGTGACCACGGGCCAGCGCTGGGATGGGCAGCAACAGCCGGGCCGGGGAGCAGGGGGCAGGGGGCGCGGGGCGCAAGGCAGAAGCAGCAGCCCTCGGCCTGAGGGCTTCTAGGGAGGGACCGCGTTGGAGGTGGCCCCGAGCCTAGAACACCTCCCCCGCTGTGCCCTGCGGGCGGCCGGGCGAGCACGCACAGCCAGGCCAGAGGGGAAGGGAACCTTCGCCGCAGAGACGGGATGGGTGGTGGGGGGCAACGGGAGGGCTGGCTCCTGCTGAGAGACGGAGGAGAGCCCTGCCTGCCGCTCTGTGCCGCTCCGTGCCGCTCCATCCCGCTCCGTCCTCCCATCGGAGCGCGCGCACGTCTCGAAGGCGGGAGCCCGGCCGTGGCGCAGAGGAGCCCCCCTCCACCTCCCCGGCCTCCTGCTTTAGGTGCCTTTCCAGGCACTCTCTCAGCGTCTGGAGGTCACCACTCGTCTCCCCTCCCGCGGACTGTGACCGCCCTTCTGGTCGCCTGAAACAGTGCCTTAGGGTAGCGAGCGCTCCACTTCGAGAGAAGGATCGATTGCCTTGCATTTAGGGTAAAATGTACCTATTGGGTGGTACGTTCAACACATATTTAGTGCTTTTGTCAGGTGCTCTGCTATGTTTAGGAGTGACATGAACAGAACAATTCCCGTTCTCAAGGAACTCAGGCCCCAGGGCTGCAGACCTCTCACGGCTCCAGAAGTTCCGTGGTTGTATCTTCAAGTACGTATCGCAGGTTTCCCAGACAGCAGGTAGAGCTAAACTGAAATGTAGACACACCTCAGTCAAACCGTGACCTGTACCCTCGATAGTGATTTCCCCAAGTCTGTCTTCCAGCCGTACCTGGAGTTGAGTAACTTCAACTGTTGCGTAGTCAGCAGCCTGTAGAGCATCTGCGTTTTTAAGGAGATACACCGAGCGAGGAGGGGTGAGGTAATGCCCTTTACCCTTCAGCCTCACGCCTGAGGATCAGTTTGGACGAAGCACTTTGTTAAATGGGACAGTTTTCTTCCTCCGTTTTGTCTAGGAACTGATGCTGGCAAAGTGTGATCTTTTTTACCCGTTTCTTTCAGGTGGCCATTGTCGTGTTAGGAAACAAAACTGACCTTTCTGAGCAGAGACAAGTGGACGCCGAAGTGGCACAGCGGTGGGCCAGGAGCGAGAAGGTGCATCTGTGGGAGGTGACGGTCACAGACCGCAAGACCCTGATCGAGCCCTTCACCCTGCTAGCCCGCAAACTCTCCCAGCCCCAGAGCAAACCGAGCTTCCCTCTGCCTGGGAGGAGAAGCAAAGGCAACTCCAGCTCTGAGAACTAAACCCTAGGGTGCACAACTGTCCCTTGAATGGTGACTGCCTCGAGGTGTCTGTGAACTTATGTAAAACAGGCCATTTCTGTCTACCTTTGGTCCTTAGGAAGACCCTGGGGAAGTAATTTAATGCACTTCCAGTTATGATCCAGTTACTGTTCCCTGACATGAAATAATAATATATTTGCGTTCTCCTTGTTTCAGACTTGTCCCTAAAATTAGCACCTTTGTTATCTGTATTATGTTGCATTTGCCAAAAGAATAAAATTTGGGTGGTATGCACGTGTACCTGTGAGTAGCTCCCCTCACCTTTAACCCGTCTCAGAAGCTGTCATTCTGTGTAACTTTATGCAGACTTACTCGCTCAAATGTTAATTTTGTTTTTGAAAAGTTCACTCATCATCTGAGGTCTAGGATTATGAAAGGACATTTTCTGTGTGTCCAAATTGGATCACAAACAGTAAACATTTGGGTACTAAGTTAAGCTAAATTTTATCTGGTAGGGATCTTGCTAAACCTGTGATTTAGCTTTGTTCAAATTATGTTTAGCATGAATTGAGTAGGTGGTGTAAATACGTTCCAGCTGGTGCTTCCTTCTGTAGGAAACTGCTGAACACCTACGGACAGTGAAGCTTCCATTTCCCACAAGGCATACCATACCTTCTGGAGTCGTCTTCAAGTTAGTTAGGTATCTGAGTTTGTGCTATGGTTCTCTGAAGATTTTGGCAAGATCTGAGTAGCAGGGCTGACTATGTTGAGCAAGTTGACAATACTGTTAACTAACTGTAAAGTCGGAAGCAAGCTACTTAGTGGTTTTGACCGTGAAAACAGTGCACTATTAGTTTTCAATATAAAGTATGAGATAAGCTGTCCAGCAAAGAAATGTTAAAACGTCTAGTAAATAGCAGTATCTTGAATACTTTTAAGGCGCGGTTCAGTGAATTCAAACTCACTCACTTGGTGGGACTTCCCTGGGGGCGTGGTGGTTAAGAATCCTCCTGCCAATGCAGGGGACACGGGTTCGAGCCCTGGGCCGGGAAGATCCCACATGCCGCGGAGCAACTAGGCCCGTGCGCCACAGCTACCGAGCCTGCACTCTAGAGCCCGTGGGCCACAACTACTGAGCCCACGTTCCACAACTACTGAAGCCCGTGAGCCACAACTACTGAAGGCTGCACACCTAGAGCCCGTGCTCCGCAACAAGAGAAGCCACCGCAGTGAGAAGCCCGCGCACCACAACGAAGAGTAGAGTAGCCCCCGCTCGGCACAGCTAGAGAAAGCCCACGCGCAGCAATGAAGACCCAGTGCGGCCCCCCTCCCACAAAAAAAAAAAAAAGTAAACTCAATTGTCTCAGTTCAGTGAGTGCAAGCCAATAACTACTGTATATAAAGATAGAAAACTAACTTACGTGGCGGCCGCACTAGCCGATTTAGAATTATTTAAAATTTCTCATCATGTTTCTTTGGGTAAAACAATTGTCACTCAGATATGGTCAGGTCATTTCCTGCCTTTTCTCCCGGTGTTGGGCTTCTAGCTTTTTTTTGTTGCTTTTTCTTTCCTTTTTTTTTTTTTTTACATAGATGGATAAATACTTTTACAGTTTTTTAAAAATAATATAATAGATCCTGCAGTTTGCTCGTCTGCTGAATGCAGCCTAGATCCGTTAGTACACAGAGTGACCGCGTTCTTTTTAAATGCGTCATGAGCGTGCAGGTACCTCCGCCCTGGGCCCTGGACGAGCTTCTCTGGAGCAGGTGTGTGCACCTAGGTCCCGCCAGGCTCCCTCCACTGTGGCGGGGGTGTTTCTCCATGAGAGCCCACTTCTCACGCACACACTTACCACCACAGCGCTTCCAAGTTGGAAAATGCTTTGACGAAGATACAGCGGAACTCTGCCTTTGGAAGATCATGAGTTAGATTATCTAACCTTCCCTAAGGCACCTATCTTGCAAGGCTGTTGGATAAATCCAGAGTAACGTACCAATCCTAACATATGTGCTGGGTAGACAACACCAGCGCGCACAGTCTGCATTACTCTAGGCTGTTTGAGTAGCAAAGATCTGTCAAGAAGAAAGAAACTACAAAAAAGGCAAAAGGAAGTAAATGAATACAGCAGCGTTAGGCGGTGGTTTTAATATTGTTTATTAGCACAGTAACAAATGCAGACTTAGGCAGTCCACAACATAGAACCAATCCACTGAGCAACTCCTATTCCACGCCTTACAGTTAACAGCTTAAGGTATTTTACTACAGGTTTTCACGAGTCCTGATTCAACCTCTATCTTTTCACAAGAAAGTAGACTGGCATATAAAATAAAGTACATAACTACTCATATTTCCTATATGGTGTCTTATAGCCATGTGTCCATTGTATATATGAGATGACAGTCTCTAAAAGCTGTTAAGTATCACTGTTCCCCTCCGAGAAGGGAAAACAAATTCCAATTTTTTAAAACAAAAGACTGTAGTCTTGGAAAGACTTTACATAAATGGCCAGGTGTGTAACCTGTACAAATTAAGCTGTTTCAGATTTACAGACTACAAGCAACTGAACCCAAACGTCTGTTCTTCTCTGTACTGCATTTCAGCTCATACTGCAGAACTAATGACGGTTTTAAAAGTTGCTATTACCAATTCTGTCTACTGTAGCAAGATACCTTAAGTTACAACAAAATCTTAGGAAATAAGACTGAATAATATCTGTTATAGAAATACCCTACTCTTCACCAACGCCCACCCTCCCCCACCCCTTCAAAATCATAAGCAGCTCTCTCTGTGACAGACAAAGAATGTAGAGAATTGTGACAACCCAATTTATGTAGCGTATCTCTTGGTCCACTGTCTGGCCATTCTGTCATGTTCTGCTCTGTTGGTCATATACTGAGTGGCAATACTTCCCACCAAGGGGTCGGCTGGAAGAAAAGAATGTACGTTACTTCGAAGAAGGGAAAGGAACATTGTTAAGTTTCAGCAAATAAGCTAGTGACAGCTTGCAAGGAAATGGACAGAGTAGCTGTGATCAAACCACTCCACCATTTGGGATACTTTTCCTCCTGGCCTTTAAAAAACAGCATGGATGCAGGGGGATCCTGATCCAGACAGAGTGGTCTAGCCCCGTCTCCTTAGTTCATTCCGTCTCTCCCCCGACCACCACCCCCACGGGAAGGGTGTTGCTCCTGCGCGTCGGGGCACGGGACGCGCAAGGCCCTAGGCTGCAGTGAACAACACCCAGCTGTGCCCACAGGACCACCTGCTCGATGGCACCACCTGTGACACTGAGCGCTGTGAAGGCCTCAGGGCTACTGCAGGCGAACGCTATTTACCTCTCTACTCTGTTGACCCGCAAAGACCCAAAGCTGCCAGGTCAGAACCTGTACTTCCGATTAAGTACAGTGTTCCTCTGAAACCTAAATAAAATCTTTAGTAATTAAATTTATATTTCTTTATCTAGAAAAAAAGTCTTTAATAAGAGGAAATTAAGGCCCAGACGAAACCACAGTCTGGTAATCACTAAGTGTGCAGCAGAGAAACAACGCCACGTCAGTAAGCAGTTGTGGGCAGGTGCTGAGCAGACCCGCAGGCAGAGGGTGGGTGACAACATTCCCAAGTGTGCGTGCCGTTTCTGCATGGGAAACACGCAAAAAGGGAAAAAAGGTAAAGGGCAGAGAATGAAGATGCAAAAACCTAAGGCAATCTTTTTAAGTCTTCAGTTTATAACACCTTGTTGCTAGAACACGTCAAGTAATGGTGAAGTCCGCTGCATTTTTCACCTAGTAGACTGAACTCTTGATAAGAACTTGCTTTGAAAAGCAATGAGTTTTTGTCCCTTGAAAGCCCATTCAAAAATAAAATCTGAACTTTATCTTTAGAAAATCTTAGTTTACGTGGAAAATAACCATTTTCCAGGTGAGGAGGAATAAAACAAGGTAAAGAATTATTAACCTTACCAGGATTACAGTCTGTAAGAAGTGAGCAGATAGAAAGAAGGACTTTAGAAATGGTTAGTGCTGGACTCCAGTTATCTTTCAATATGTCCAAGCAAATAACTCCTTGACTGTTAATATTACAGTGATAGATTCTTGTCCGAAATGTAACCTAAAAAACAAGACAGTGTTAAATGAAATCTGAACAGCAAACAAACTTTTTACTAAATTGCCTCTTCAATTAAATGGTCCTAATTAAAACTTTTAAAGAAAGAGACATTTGGTCTTTTTAAAAAGTGAACTGTTTTTAAAACAGTTTAACTAAGGCTGCTGATAAGAGATAGGGTAAGAGACTATTTCATGAAATTGAGATTACAAAGTGTTCACTGATACAATCTCAGGGATTTTCAATTTCATTTAAAAAGTAATATCCATCAACAAAAAGCAAGGTAACCTCAGTATTTTTTTTTAAATTGAAGTATAGTTGATTTACAATGCTGTGCTAATCTCTGCACAGCAAAGTGACTCAGTTATACATGTTGTTTTTTTTTTTGCGGTACGCGGGCCTCTCACTGTTGTGGCCTCTCCGGTTGCGGAGCACAGGCTCCGGACGCGCAGGCTCAGCGGCCGTGGCTCACGGGCCCAGCTGCTCCGCGGCATGTGGGATCTTCCCGGACCGGGGCATGAACCCATGCCCTCTGCATCGGCGGGCGGACTCTCAACCACTGGCGCCACCAGGGAAGCCCCACGTTCTTTTTTTAATAGTCTTTTCCATTATGGTTTATCCCAGGAGATCGGATATAGTTCCCTGTATAGTTCTTGAATTCATCTTTAGCAGTTTTAATGTATTAAGTATTTTCCAAACGTTTCCAAGTTTGAACAGCTAATTGTTTGCTGACCTCTTGTGTTAGCTGGTAGTACTACATGGCCTCAAAGCAAGCTTTAGAATCTAATTCAAACAAACACAGTGGGTACATAAAGACAAAGTGCTTAGCAAACAATGATCACACACCTAAAAGGCTGAAAAATATATTGGAAGATGAGGTTTGTTTCTGCTTTTTCTGACCTTTATATATCAGATCTTGCAAGATCATCGTGCCTACCTAAATCAGAGAATTCACTTAAACAGAATCTCCACAGGTAAGGAGCTACAGGTGGGTAAGGACCACAGCAGCAGACGAATCAACAGCCCCACGAACCTGGGTTACTTTGTCTGGTCTCCTACTTTTTATTTGTGAAATACACTGACTCATTCAAAAGTGAAAAAACCCTATCACTTTACCACTTTTTTTTTTTTTTTAAAGTGACAGACTTGCGGTCACCTCTTGGGCTGCAATTGTACCTCTTTCCCTAGCAGTCCACCCCATCCCCGAGAAGAGGTTTTCCTTCCGACTGGGCGAATGAGAATCACAGTGTTGAGTGTTACAGGAGACAGTGACTGAGCTACCCCTGCCCATCCTAGACGAGAAAGCGCAAGCTTGGGGCAGGATCTGAACAAGACCAGAAGATGACAAGGAGCGGAATCCAAGGCTTGTCTGGTAGGAGATTCTCTAACTGCTTTAGTGCGTGGATATTCTGACACCATTTTTATCTGTTCAGAAACTTTTTCTGTTGAGTGGGAAATAGAGGATTATTTATAGGCTGCTGACTGTGTTACTATAAATATTAGCAGGATTTTAAGCCCCACCAAAACAAAGCACGTACTCTTAGAAATGGTCTTTGCCAAAAGAGGCAAAGTCAACCCAAAGAAGTGTTTTGTGTATGTTCAAGTGTACTTAGAGATTTGTCAAGATATAACAGAAATCTATTTCTTTGCGATTAACAACTCAGTTTTAAAAGCCTGAATAACCTTTCACGGGAGTATGTAAATTTTAGCATAAATCAGGGGGAGTTTCTTACCTTTGGAGGCTTGAAGGGATATTCTGGTGTGAAAGTGATATCAAGGAAGAATACACCACCCTCATACACGGACCCTGGAGGCCCTAGGATGGTTGATCTCCATTCATAGATGTTATCGCCTTTGGGACCAGCGCTGTGAAATAATACACCAGAAGGTGAGTAGATGGCGGGGCATCCCCACGTTTACAGTGTGTCCCCAAAGGGGGAAAGGTCGCCTCTCCTTCCTTTTTGTTTGGTGTGTGGATTCTCTCCACAAAACACAGGTATTTTTCAGACAGGCCTCTGATGCAGGCCTCCAACAAGCCCTAGGTCAAGTATATGGTAAAAAAGGACGCTGAAACCAGTCTATGCCCGCTTAACTGTGAAGAAGCAATAAACCCCTCACTTCTCAAACCCTCTCCTTGATACATCATAAGAAAATGTAAACGATACTTTACAAAAAGAGAAACGCCTCTCAGCACACCAGAACTCATTAAATTAGTGACAAAGTTTTGCTCACGGCTACATCATCTTTGAGGACCATTTTAAGCACCAAAGCTTCCTTTCTGACCCTCTGCCTGGGGCTCTTCCTCCTTGTCCTTGTTTCTCCATAATCTTACCCTAAAAGGAGTCCAATAGATTGCAGTTCTCTTTACAGCAGAAACCATGCTGGGTGGGGCAGGAGGGGGACAAAGGATCCAGTTACCAGTCATTCAGTTTTCACTTCTGCACACATTAGATTCCACAATCAGGTTCTCTCTCTACACGTTAAGCTACCCTCACCCGTGAGATCAGCGCTTTTCACGCGTAGCCACAGCACTGTGTCGGCTCACAGAGTGCTCTGTAGTCAAGCGTATTAATAAACAAAAATACAAGCAAGACCTCCGAGGGCTAGCTAACACATCTGTCCACACAAGTAAGCGTAAAGCCCCGCTACCGAGAGAGAAGACGCAAGTCTGGGCGACGGTCTCGGTGCCGATGCAGACAGACCTGCCCACAGCGCAGGGTAACGGGTAACGGCGTGGATGGCTTCGCTGACACGGCTTCACTTGAGACGCTCAAGCCTAACTATTAACAGCCGCTTCGAGGACAGCAGTGTGTTTTGGCCAAACAACAAAAGGTCTTCGCTTGGAGAGGCTTGTAGATCCCAGTGGATACACAGCATAATTTCTACAGAGCAGGCAAGGCTCTTTTCAACTAACGTATGGTGTGAACTGGATCCACTCCCCACACACTCACGGACGGCCCATGCCCGACAGAGATGCTATATGCCAAGGTTCCCTAACGCACAAGACAAGAACTGCTTGCCTTCAACATGCCCGCTGCTAACTGGTTAGAGATGGGGTTCAAGTCCTTCTAAGAGAAAGAGGAGATGAACAGGAAGGGAGAGGGGGGAAAAAAGATAAAGAGAAAACCTACCTGTGGCCCTATACTTTCCTCAAACCCACCAGAGATTTTTTTCTTTCAACCTGAAATTTGGAGCGGGAGAAACAACAGCAACATAGGTTAGGGGAATGAGCTTGTAAAAGAGAACCCGAAGAAAACAGGTTCGGGGGGAAAACATGCTGTGGCAAAAAAGGAGGGAGAAGATACAGACAAAGGATAGGGGCCAATGGGGAGGGTTAGGGCCCAAACTGGTCAAGAGGTAGAAATCGTTCAGACACTCACTGAGCACTTGCTGGCTGTGTGACCCCGAGCAAGTTACTCAGCTTAGAGCACCCACCTCACAGGAATGTTCTGAGAACTAAAATACTGATAATATGGGGGGGGGGGCATGACTATCTCTGCAGAACAACAGGCCCACAGTAATCTCCCATTAAATGGCAGCTGTCACCTCCGTTTCCAGTTATCTGATTATTCCCACTGGCTCAAATACTATGGTCCCTGAATATATCCTTGTGATTGATGGGTATTCCCAACAACTATTAAAAACCTGTTTTACACTGGACAGATATGGGAAGAGAGCTCGTTTAATTAACACTGTCTCTAATATTAAGTCACACGTATATGCAGACACCAATCTCCGAGTTTAAAAAAAAAAAGACGACTCCCCGACTTCCGATTCTGCATGACATCTGACCACAGTTCTCAGAAGGTGCAAGGTAGGGAGCGCTCTTAACCCACCCTCTCCCTCTAAAAACATGCAGTAACCCCTCCAAGTGAAAGGATGCAACTCTGATTGCTGCTGCTTCACAGCCTGAGATGAGAACTGGTCCTTGGCCATCTGAAGTTTGCTGACCTGCTTATATGTCTGCATCCAGCATATGTACTTGAACAGAAAGTCCACAAGCCATGGCTGATGCAGCTATGATACCTGATTACCAGACTGGAGTTAACTGAAAAGTGGACTGAGCAGATGAAGATGACACTGACACAGAGGCTGCGGATAAAAAGACACACTATTCTCTCTTATCCAACTAGATAAGAACTCACGGCATCTAAGACTTAAAGGCAAGAGGCTATCGTTTAGTGTGTACCCCTCTTCTTACAGACAGGAACCAAGGCCAAGAGCAGAAGCTAGGCCACCCAGAACACTAGCGCATCAGCAGCCATGCTGTTTTCCCCGTCAGCCTGGTGACGCTGGGAGACCCAGAAAAAAGTAACAGTAAAGTCAGTCCAACCCTGGCGGGGACATGTTCGCAGAGGCCCAATTCCGCCGGCCCCTTAGTACAGAAAAAACGATAAAAGAAGAACAAAGGTCTAACAACATGCCACTACAAGCAGATTTTATGACTACAGAAATTTCATCATCAAAATAATCTATGGAACTTTAAAAATTACAGATTCCTGACCTTTAAGCCCAGGCCTCCTGAGCTTAAACCCGAGAATCTACATGTTTAAAAAGCTCCTCTGGGGACCTCTGAGCAGGTGGTCTGCATTTGGGACCCCCTTGTACAGGTGACTGGGAGTAGGACGACAGGCTGAGAACGCGAGCTTTAACATTTCACGCTTGTCACCTGTGATACAGCTAGAAATCCAAATCAGGATCGCTACTTGTCTGTAATCAGCTTTCAGTTCAGCTGTGAACCTTCTGGAAAGTTCAGAAAAAAGTATGGAGAAAGAGAGTTCAAGAATCAAGCACACAACATAAGCTTCAAAAAAGTGGAGAATGAAGGTGGGTTATAGTAAGAAAAGTCATGAGTGAAGTAATACCCAATGTAGTTGAAATGCTAAAGCTCTGCAAGAGATTCCACAGCACAGATCCCTAACCTGTGGGTCCTCAACCAGGAGGCTTGGAAGTTACCGTGAGGGATCTGAGAACCCACCGAAAAGACCAAGCAACGCTGCCTGAATAAAAGCTTCAGCTATTCAGAGGCTGTTATTGGATGAATCCACGTAGCTTTTTGTCTTATGCATTTTCTTAATCACAGAATAAAACAAAAATTATGATATGGGGCCTGCAAAACTTTTGCTTTTTTTTTTCTTCCTTCCAATTCTCACTGGAAAAGTTGGGCTCTACTTGTCCAGAAGGTGAGTAGACAGACCCATGGCAGGGGGCGGGGGGCACGGGAGGGGGCGAGGGCACAAGTCCCTGGCTCTCAGAAGGCCACTGTCAGGGAGAAGCTACGTGAGGCTGTTCCGGGGGGAGTGTGTCCAAGCACCCCACCCCTTCCTCCATAAAGTGACCGGCTGGACCCCTCAGGTCAGCACATGCCTCCCCCTGCCTTCCAACCCCCTCCCTGTAACAGAAGATACTTCTGGTTTCACAACAAGAAACGTAACTCCAATTTTAAATACCAGTTGAAGTATTCTAATCAGTCTAAGTGATTAGAAGGGATGGAAACTTCTGAATTGGGAGATGTGGGGACTGAATTTAAGGCATTAAGGGAAAGATGGGAACAACAACAAAAAATACACATCCCTGTTTGGAGACAGTGAAACCCAACTGTGACTGGAATCTCTGCAGGCAGCTGAGACTGAGAAGGGAAAACGAGCCCATGCCTTTGCCTTCCAGATTCTGTTAAACAGGGACATAACGTTTATCTGCAACACAAACATTTTTCAAAAGAATTCCCTGGCGGTCCAGAGGTTAGGACTCCGCGCTTTCACTGCCGAGGGTCGGGGTTCAATCCCTGGTCGCGGAACAGCCAAGGGGAAAAAAAAAAAAAGTGTAACACACAGAACTCTTATACAAGGCAAAAAGAAAGAACTGTGCCCTTAATTCTGTTTTTTCCCTTCTGGTCAAAATAAATACAGCCGCAGTAAACATTTTAAGAAAATTGATAGTAACTTCTACTTTTGACACAGTATTTTCTTATTTCTGTAGTGGTTTCTGATGCCCTACGGACCCATCAACAGTGGGAGCGGGGGTCGTATGAAGCCCGCCGGCTGGCAGGCACTCACCGTGGTCCAGGCCTCCCACCTTCGAGGGCCTCCCGGCAGTGAGCGCTGGGAAGGGCCGCTAAACGCTGCAGCTCTCCTGTCTCCCAGATACTCTCTGGGGAGCTACAGGAAGCACAGAGCTGCTGACGGGTGTAACTAACGCTTAGCACATATGGTCCTAAATAGAATCTGAACAGTATAAAAAGTAATTAACAAGTCATTTAAGGTATCATCCAAAGAAATTAATAAAACCAACTCTTAAAAACTGTCATTAGAGCAGTCTAACTACTGGCATCTAAATGTGCCCTCTGGACCGACTTCTCCAAGAAAACTGCACAAGCCAACGTTTAAGCTTCGTTGTGTTTTGTCTTAAAATCATGCTTTTCTCCATCCTCCCCCATTCCCATCCTCAGTATTAGTTTATTAAAGACTTAGCTTCCATTTCAACTGTTAGAAACCAAAATTGCACTTCAGTTTTCAAAAGGTATCACCGATTTCTTATAAAGAATATCCTGAAAGCAAGGCAAAAATTATAATCGATTTTAAGAAATGGTATTTCTACCTGATCAATTTTTTAATTGTTATTGGGAGAGATGACCCTTGCTTACAAACATAGAAAACCCTAACTCAGATGTTCTTTTAGGCATAATCCTGAAAGACGACTTAGTTATCTAGTCTCACACCCCAGAAAAAAGCGAGGGATGAGAGGTCCGGAGACAGAAAGATAAGAAACACGCCGCACGCGAGCGTGTGGACTGCAGCAGCAGGCCGGGAGCGTGTGCCGGCGCGCCCCGAGAAAGGGGAGGGGCTTAGGACCAGCTGGTTAGCAGCTCGGTTCTTCCCACCTAAACATCCCAAGGAATCCCTGCTATTATCCCGCAGTACAATGAGTAACGTTTCATGAAAATAAAGAACTGGCACTTGGAGTACCCAACGATAGTCCCCAGGAAACGGGATGCGGCAGAGACTGTGGACTGGCTAGTCCATGTGTCTTTCCTCCTCTTCTCTGTAGGAGCGACATGATAAAGCAAAACTAGTTGCTTATGTAAAGTGCATCACGCACGTCACAAAATCCCCCAATTGCCCCATTTCAACAGCAGCCTTAGAGCAGTGGTTCCCCACGGCGGGGGGGTGATGCTGCCTCCGAGGCAGTTTTGGATGTCCCAACAGGACAGGGCGCGGGGGGCGCTACTGGCACCTTGTGGGTACATGCTAGGTGCTGCTCAACATACTACGATGCCCTGGAGAGCCCCCGCAATAGAGAATTCTCTTGGCCAAAAGGTCAACAGCGCCAAGGCTGAGAGTCCTGCCTTAGAGAAAATGTGCCCAAAATCAGACAGGAAAGAGAAGAGCTTCAGCTCGAACCCCTACTGCCAGACTCCAGCGCCCACCCTCTGGTCTCTGTCCCACTGCTCAGTGCCCGGTACAGAAAAAACATTCAACACATACGGCTGTCATTATTATAAGTTAGGTTTGCGGGACTTCCCTGGTGGTTAGGATTCGGCGCTTTCATTGCCGTGGCCCAGGTTCCATCCCTGGTCGGGGGAACTGAGATCCCCAAAGGCAAAGGCAGGCGTAGCTCGGCCAAAACAAAACAAAACCAAAAACGTTAGATTTGCACGTGTTCTAGTGTTCTACAGACCCTTGCTACTCAAAATGTGGTCCCTGAATAAAGCAACACCAGCATCCCCTGGGTGTTTGTTAGAAATGCAGACTCCACCCCAGACCTAAGGCATCAGAATTTGCATTTTAACAAAGACTCCAAATGATGCCTAACCGCATTAAAGCTTGAGAAGCCAGCTATGGAGAAACTAAGTGGCAATGGACAGCAGCTCTCCTTTCCAATCTTCTAGACTCAGATGACCATTTATTTGTATTATCTAGCTCTCTCCTTGTCCGTCTGTAATTCTCTGCAGTAAGAAACAAGTATTAACCCTGGTGATGCCTTGCTCTGTTAAGACTGTAAAATCGATACCGTACACACAGAACTCAGAAAATGCTTATAGGAAGAGATCCACAATCACATCTACGCTCCCTACCACAAAGCATACTACTCAAAATCCATTCTTAATTTACTCTCCTTTTCCTGAGAAATTCAAGAAGAATACGATAAAATAGCATGAATCTATTTTATCAGTTTACCAGAGGGAATCCTCATCTCCCACAACCACCTCTCAACAGACAGATGCTCTAGGGAATGAAAGCCGCCTTCTCCGTGAGATCTGCTTAACACACCCAGAGGAATTTTATAAAAACAAAACCAAAAACTGTGTTGTCCTGGGCATATCTTCGTAAAACAGTAACCACGTAACCTAGAAGCGAGTGGCAGAAGGAACGTGAAAGATCAGCAGATCTCACTCAAGCGATCAGCAGGCTAGTGACACGGCCTGGGCAGCGCTGTGAAGAACTGGGGCACTCCCCTGTGCATCCTTCCTGGTAGCTCTGAGAGGCCTCCTCACACGAGCACAAGGCAGGGCTGCGTCGCACACACCGTTCTGGCTACTGTCCCTCATAAAGAACTTCTAGGCCAAGGGCCAACCTAAAGTACTCCCCAGAAAAGCTGGTGCCCACGTGGGTAAGAACTCACATCAGTGGTATCCTGTGTGTCTAGGCAGTTACTCTGGAAGAGAGTGGGTCCAAATAGGGGGTACATTTTCCTACGTATGGGAGGGAAACGAACTCAAGCTCAGGATCGAAAACAACACGATCCACGTCCCCCAGGAAGCCTTCCCACAAGGCCCCCCGAAGTCCTGTTCTCACGAGAACAGGTTTGTCTGTGGGTGATTTACAGACCGCCACAGCTATGTGGGTGCACGACCTCTCTTATGTCAGATGGTAAGTCTCTAGAGATTAGTCATTTCCCACACAGACTACAGGTCTGTAGGCCTGATAGTGATTAACAGTGTTTAATTAGCTGGTCAAAATACGTACCACTGTCTAGGGTTATATGACAACGTTTCCAAATTAGGTGAAATATCAAAACACCACGAAAGCTCAATCCTGCCCAGCTAGCCGTTCAATTATAGTTTTATCTTACACAACTGCTTTAGAAAAAAGCCACAGGGCCTTCTGTAAATTCACATTCCAATATTGAAAAAAAATCAGATGCACATAAAGACACAATTTTTAAAAGAAAATTAGTTAAAACTAGTTTCAAGATAATTTGAAAGACACCCCCTTAGGGATAGTGAAAGAATTGCAGACCTAAAAAACCATGGCCCTCAGGGGTTCCTTACTCCCAACGAGCGACGGCTGAGTAATGAGAGTTTTTAGTTAACTGAGCCAAGAATCGTGCTTTAACTTCTGAACTACTGGGTATAGAGTGCGGGGTAGGTAGCGAGCAAGTGAAATGATAAACTAGTCCCAAGTCAAGGGACTAGAACATCAGACTGGGGAGGCGGGGAGAACGACACAGGAAAGAGTGCAGAGAACTGAAAGATCAGCACGCCCCGTGCCTCACAAGCCACGTTCCTACACCACGTTAAACAGGTGCTATTCAGGATTCAAGTGCATCAGCCTAGAGCTCTTTTCTGCAGGAGCCACACAAGCCTGACTTAGAACAATTCTAATTTGGTGTTTTTCCCCAGAGAGGTAAGAGAAATGGTCAGAGCAGGTCAAGTTCTAAGGCTCTTACTCCTCTATCGCCACTAAAAGAAGCCTTAGAGTCACGTGGCTGAGTCCTGAGTTTTCAGGTGCAGTGCTTACATCAGCATATACTGATGTAAAACTGCTGAGTACCGCTGACCCCTGAACAACACGAGCTTTAACTGTGAGGGTCCACTTATGTGTGTATTTTTTTCAATCAATATATTAAAAAATCTGGGGGGATTTGCGACAATTTGAAAAAACTCGCAGCCGAACTGCATAGCCTAGAAATATCGAAAAAATTAAGGACAAATTAGGTATGTCACGAAGGCATAAAATAAATGTATATACACATACAACACACAAAATATGTGTTGATCGACGTCGATGTTATTGGTAAGGCTTCCCAGTCACCAGCAGGCTATTAGTAGTTGAGTTCTGGGGGGAGTCGAACGTTATACTTGGGACCCCCCAACCACTGCGTTGTTCAAGGGGCAACTGTAAACAGAAATCAGTTATTAGTCTGGCTCTTACACTCATCAGTCCACAGGGTCTACTAAGCACAACCAGCTCACCTGTCAGGATGGTGACTGTATTGTGGGTAAATGAGAGGCAGTTGGGGGGAAAGAGAGCCTCTCATTTAGACTTCTGGGGGGATAAGGCACACTTGTTAACACCTGTACCCTCCACACCTTAGCGCTGATGCTCAAGTGCAATAGTGCCACAAGGAAGAGCTATTTAAAGGACACCAAAATTCTCAACAAAGAACTTACCAGGTTCCACTCAATTCCAAGAAAAGATTCTGGAACACATCTTTGGCTACAGAGCTCTCTCATAAAGGTTTCCTATCCACTCACACTCATCACCTTCTGTGCAGGCTCCACTCTGCAGCTGCTGGCCACCTCCGACTGCAGGTGGGCAAGCAGGGGACGGCCTCACAGTGGGAAACGTGGGCAGTGGCATTAAGTGGAAGTGCTCACACAACGAGGCTCACCATCCGCCAGAGACAGACCTGCCTGAACTACCCTGCTGCAGGGGATTTTGGGGGGTCGCTTATTACGTGGTGTGAATTATGTAATTATTTTATTGTCTGATACAGCTTTTATTTAATAATAATTTTAAATTTTTACTGTCCTTTAAAGTGTTCCACTTTGGAGGTGACATGGTTAATCAACGTATGAGGGGATCTCAGACCACATTCCTGCACTGGCCCATCAGCTTGGAGCAGACTCCCCCGCGGTCTCCTACTTCTAGCAATCTTGCCGCTGGGTCTCCATCCTCAACCTGCACCCTTTTTCCGGGACTTTGAGTACAACACCCCAAGCAGGTGTTCCCCATCCTAGGTCCAGGCCCTACCTCTTCCCTCAGCACAGAACCCAGGTGGGTTTGGAGGGTAAAACGCCTTCAGCTCAAGCTGGCGTTGACATCATCAGGCAAAATGACTAGATCGGCAGTTTCCCCGAGACCCCTTCAACAGGCCCACAGGGCACGACTACTTTCCTAATTCTAACACGATTGGCCTTTTTTCCCTCTCTATCTCTCCCATTTGCACCGTGAAGTTTTCCTGAGACTACACGAGGGGTGATATGGGGACAGTCTGAATGCAGAAGCAGATAGGGTAATCCAGCTGTTTTCTCAAGTCAGACATTAAAGCAATTTGCAAATATATAAAACACTGTCACTCTTCTAGGTTTTTTTAGATTTGGAAAATAGAGTTATATGTGAACCTGTCTTTTATGATTTTTAAATGAACTATTAATATTTTTAATGTTTCAGCTATAATTTTGAATGCAGTAAAAATCCATAATTATTAACCACATAAACAAGAGCTTTGTTGCTGTTCGTAATAATTTTTTAAGAACGTAACGGGGTCCTGAAACTTTTTAAAAAGTTTGAGAACTGTTGGGTAGATTATTTTAAAATAATATTAGCACAATTGGCTAACCACTAAAATAAGTGTTTGACTCTTACTCCCATCAGATATTTAAAAAACAAAACAAAACAGAAAACACCCGAAGAGCTTTCAACAGGAACTAGAAAGCAATGTGAGCGAGGAGTCTGCTATTGGGGCTGGGGACCTCTCAACCTGCCGCCCTGCACAGAGGCCGCCAGCGTCTCACGCACGGCCTCCTGCCTCGCCGTTCCGGCTCCGGTCCGCTCCCAGCTGCCCGTCTGCGACTTGGTGCCTAAAAGCGGCCCGCCCGGGGCCAGCAGGCAGGAGTGCAGCTGAGTAACCACCTGAGGCACTTGTGCAACACAGTCCCCCCATCCTCTGACACCGCTCCCAGCGGCGGAGTCCAATTCCCCTCCCTCTGAATAGGGCCGGTCAGAGTGACAGCTAAGTGGCACAGCGAGACTCCCCAGGCTGGGTCCTTTCTTTCGGTGGTGAGACCCCCCTCCGCCGCAGCTGTCTGGCACTCTCTCTGTGCACCTAGGAAAACCTGAACTACCGGGCACCTGAACACTGGGGACGCTGTGGACAAAGCGCAGCAAGCGCGGGAGGCCTGGGCAGGCTCGGCGTCCCAGCCCTCAGGCCCGAGCCTCCGCAGCCCGGCCGACAGCCGTCAGGAAGCCTGCAGACGCCTGCGAGCTGCAGCTACACATGCTGGTAGCTGTTTCACAGGGTTTAGTTTGCGATGTTCTCGTAAGGCAGGAATAAACTACTGAACACTTCTCAAGAGCAGCCTCAGCCATCGGCGGAGTGCTGGCAAGTAGGCGTTCGTCCTTCCGTCTCACTCCCCACCTCTACCTTTGTTCCTTACACTACAAAAACGACTTGTGCTCGAATTCTCATCTCAAGAGTCTCCTTCGGCGGGAACCAAGGCTGAGACACCAATGAAGCTACACACACACGCCGGGAAAGATGAACATATGTGACTACACAAAAACCGAAGACCCTTAAGAGAAAGATGTCATCAACAGTTTATCAAAGGCTGGGGTACGTGATCGAGGGTTAATATCCTGACTTTGGGAAAACGTTGAACATACTAACAGCAATGGATGAAAGTACACAGGCATTTCTCAAAAGAAACCCATATGGCCAATAAACAAACTGTCAATCTTGCTTAGACTCAAAGAAATGCAAATTAAACATGAGACACATTTTACCTCTAAGGACTGGCAAAAATTTAAAACACTGAAAACCTTCCGTGTTAACTGTATGAGGAAACAGGCGCTCACTTCCACTGTTTGTGGGACAGTAAATTAGCAGCTCTTTTAGACTGTGATTAGGTATAAGATATTCAAATATAAATCCAGTACACCCTTTGACACAGAGATTCTGCTTCTCAGAACTTAACCTAAGGAAATAACTGGACACGTGCACATGGCTATAGTATTAGGATATTTATAAGAACCTTATGTATGATAAAAAAAAATTTGGAACGAGCTGAATTATCACTAGAAGATAGGTTAAATAAATCGTGGTAAAGCATATAATGGTACACTCTACAGCTCTTAAATGAGATGAAGTATGCATCCTGAACAGGGTTTAAAGAAATCCATAATGTACATAACTGAAAAAGCAGGTTCCATAACAGTATGTAAAGCAATCTCATTTTTTATAAGACATACCACACAACCAAACTGTTAACAGTGATTCCACCTGCAGGATGAGAGACGGGGGGTTTATTTTCTCCTTTAAACAGATCTAAATTACTGGGATTTTTAAAAACGATCATCTTTAACTTTCATGATTACAGTGTTACTGTTCTACAAAGGGTAGAAGAAGAAATGGAATCTAACCCACCTAGTAACAGAGAAGGCAAGTTAACTGTGGTTACCCTGGGGTAAACAGGGCTTCTGAGGAGAAAGCGAGACCTTTAAGGGTTTAGGGGATGGGGGTCCTCCATCTGGGCTACTGAGGCCCAGTTTTCAAAGTCTGTGGTTTAGAACAGAGTCGTGGAGAGGAGACTTCAGACGAATTCACTCCTGCTCTTCAGAGCCCAAGGACATTTTCCACAGGGACCCACTGACTTACTGCACCTTCGGGTGAATATGTAAAATAGCCTTTCACAGGCAATGACTGTGAGCGCTCCTGCTCCAACTTACAGCCCTATGACAGAGGCTTCCCCTGACCTTCAGCTCGGAGACCGACGGGCGCCGCCAGCCTGTCCTCCTCCCTCCTCCCTTCAACTCAGGGGCTCCCTCCTAGCCTCTCCTCTGCACCGCGCCCCCAACCAGGAGCTGAGAGACTAGTTCAGCGAGAGATTACAAACCCCCCAGCAGTGTAAACCAAAGCAGCTCACATACACACCAACAGCAGGAAGCAAACACTTTTCAGATCAAGGCAGGGGGATCTGATAGACCACTCAGCATACACATTACCACATACCAACTGTTAGCTAAGATGATCTGTTCAATTTACCTAAATATCTATCTAAGTACTCAGTTTACCTGAAGAGTCAAAACATGAAAGACTCTGAAGTGGGTGGATTTAACTGTATGCAAAGTACTCCTCAATAAAGTAGACAGAAATTTATCCAAGTATAATAAGCAAAATAATGTTTGAATTCAATTCTCCAGAATTTATTAGGTATCGGTTTGTTCTAACCTAATATATGCACATTTAAAATTCCACTCCAAGAACCAACATAAATCAAAAGCAGAAAAACACCCAACATTTGCAGAGAAACATTATCATTTCCACAATTCTTTCATAAACTTTGACGTTTTCAATGTTTACCCAAACCTTCTGCATCAGGAAAGGTAGCATTATCCCCATTTTAAAGATGGGGAAACAGATGCAGGAGGTTAAGCGATGTATGTGCCTGTACAAAGTCCTAAAGCTAGAAAGTCACAGCTCTGGCCAATGCAATCCAGGCTTTCCTACATTGACATTCTTTCCACTACACCCATGGAGCTTCTGATAAAATTATCTGTCTTCAGACTCACCACCAATTTCATTTAATCACATTTACTAGTCTGCCTCTCCTACCTTATTATTTTATTTCTCTTTCTCATTTGGATGGAGGCTGGAATTAAACAGGAACAAGAAAATCCTGTGATCTGCTAAGAGGTGTTATTAAAATTTCTTAAAGCAAAAATTGATTCACTTCATTTGTAGAAATGAATTAACTGGAAATACATACACACCACACAGTACCTACTTAGTGTGGAGAGAGGGGATTTTGCTGATGACGTGACAACTCCAAAAATGATGAGAATCCCCCGCTTAATGAAAACCAAAGATGGTTTTGGGAAACAAGAATCAGTTCAATTGAATAACAGTCCAAATGTTATGCTCCTAAATTGCAAAGAGCAAAAAGAAATAAATGCAATTCTTCAGGCGAAGACAAAAGCTAAAAAGCAGGTATAGAACATGACATCTACTTCCGCAGCTGAGAAGTTCGTTTGGTCCCAGACACAGCGCCGGAGCTCCGATCCACTCCACTCCAGCTCACACGGCACCAAGGAGGGCCGGCCATCACCGAACTGACTTGCAGTGAGAGGCAGGTCAACCCCCGCCTGAGGATACACCACCACCCACCACCCCTGCTCAGTGCTCTGTGAAGCCGGGGCCCCTGCAGCCTCCTTGTTCCCTCCGTCTCCATTGCAACTCAGAACCACCAGGAAATCACAGGGTCAGGATGTGAGCACAGCTATGTACTGCATTTGGAGAGTCACTGGCTTCTTGCTCGGCCCCAGCTGGCCAGGACAGAAGGGGAAGAAGGCTGTTTATATTTGCAAAGGGCTGAGAGACTGAATGAGCGAGGCTGTGCCCTGTATCTCAAAAATACAAGGCTGGACTTGGAGGGGAGGGTCTGGTTTCTTTCCCGCTGCGAAACGTCACAGCCAAATCTCTGTGCTGCTAGCTACGCACACCTTCTGGTGGAGCAGTAGAGATAAAAGCTTTCATCGAGTCGGGTCCTGCAGCAGCTGCTAAAGACGCCCAGGTGTAGCGTTCACATGTGACATTTCACGGCTGCCCAAGTCTCACACATCCAGAACTGGGACTGGTAAGCAGATGCACAGGACCTTCACCAGGGGCCACTGGCCAGCCAACACTCTGGCCCGTAAATGAACACACGTAGCGCACATATGCGCTTCCTCATGTTAGGATCAGTTGCCTCCTAAAATGATTCTAATCATTTAATACCAAAGGGCATTCTCCCCAAACAGAAAAGGGTCCTACCAAAAATGTCAGCTAGTGATTTCCAATTTTATATGAGATATACTCTCAGAGAACTAATTGCTGAAGGATATGCCTATCTATTCAGGATAAGTTTGACAGAAAAGGCCAAAAGGCAAGACAAATTCTGATTAAGAGAAGAGGCGGCAATTGCTCCAAGCCCAAGGTGAGGAGTTTCGCTCAGGGGCACATAACGCGTGCTAAGAGCCCACATACATGACTGGAAAATAAGATTAAAGAATAAACAAATATGAACTATGAAGTGGGGAATTTTTTTTTTTTTCCTGTACGCGGGCCTCTCACTGCTGTGGCCTCTCCCACTGTGGAGCACAGGCTCCGGACGCGCAGGCTCAGCAGCCATGGCTCACGGGCCCAGCCGCCCCGCGGCACGTGGGATCTTCCCGGACCGGGGCACGAACCCACATCCCCTGCATCGGCAGGGGGACTCTCAACCACTGCGCCACCAGGGAAGCCCCTGAAGTGGGAAATATTTAATTTCTCATTTTCCCCTTCTTTTATGGAAGAGAAAAAAAAAAAACCCGAACCTAATGTAAGTGCCGGACCAGAGGAGGGAAAAGGCTGTCTCAGAACATGTGCATCAAGATGGCAGACTGCACACATGTACCAACACTTATTCCTTCTTCAAGCACCACCCACAGAACCGGAAAGGGACTTCCTAAAAAGGCAAAAACCTACAAAGATGGGGCCAACAAAAGTCTGGAAGCAAGAAGGCAAATAAATAGACAAGTGGTCAAAGATTTGGCATCCAAGACTGAATCCTACAGCGGCTGTCGGGAGGCTAAGATCAAGCCAAGCCCACTGTCCCACGTAAAGTCCCCAGAAGACTAGGCGCTGAGGCGCCTGTGCCAGTGCAGGGCGGGGCAGGGACAGGCTGTACAGTGAGGACGGGTAAAAGTGCACACAAGCAGCAGCTGCGTCCCCAGACCGGCTGTGAGGCCACTCCCGAGCCGGGCAGCACCGTCCCTCCCCGCAGAGTAAGGCCACGCTGGTGGGCACCACCGCCCGGGTCAGGCCGTGTCTCCATCCGGCTCCCCTAAGACTGAGGCACCCCCGCTGGCCTGGAAGGAGCGGTGGCTTTGGTGCCACGGCGGCAGGAGCTGACCTCTCTCCCGGCCACGTGAGCTGGAAGAGGACCCCGGGCACCCTCGACCACGGCCTCTAGAGACCCTGAACCCAGGACCCAGGAGCGCGGTGCCCCAACTCCACACCCACACTCACCACAGTACTGAATGTGTGCGCTGTTCTGAGCTGCTCAAGTCGCAGTCATTGCTACACAGAGACAAATCCCGCCGGACTGCAGTTTACTTTCTGGAGAGGCCAAAACTGAGGGTCTCTGAAGCAGGGTACCTACCCTGGCCGAGGGCAGAGGGAGATGCTGAGCTGAAGGGAGCTTCCGCACCCGCCGCGGGCCAGACGGCGGGACCCCAGCCCTCCTCCTGGGCGCCAGGGCAGCAGGGAGGACCTCGGACAGGAACAGAACCGAGGGGCGCGGCTCCTCTCACATGGCAAACAAAGATCAAGACAGACTGCAAGGTGGCCAGTCAGAGACGAGAGAAATGACAAAAGAAATTTCAAAATAAACTTATCGTTCATATCCAGAGAGACAGAAGATACTGCATCAATGAAAGAAGAACATGGCTAAAATGAAACAACGTTCGGAAAAGACAAAGGGGTGGGATTAATGAGTGAGGTGGTCAAACAGCACAAACTTCCAATAACAGAATAAATAAGTCACGAGGACCACAGTCAACAATACTGTACGTTCGAGAGCTGCTAAGAAAGTGGATCCTAAAAGTTCTCGTCACAAGAAAAAGTCTGTCACTGTGTGTGGTGATGGCTGTTAACTGAACTCTTCGTAGTAAACATTATGCAATATACACATAGATCACATCATCACGCTGTGCACCTTACACTAACACAGTGCTTTATGTCAATTATAGCTCAATAAAACGGGGCGGGGGGAGAAGAAAAGGAGCTTCTGGAAATTAAAAATAAGCAAACAAAAGATTTCAAAACTGTAATGAAGGGTAAAGTTGAAATCTTTCAAGAAAGTAGAAAAAAGACAGGTAAAAATTAGGAGAGAAAACATATAAAAATTAAAGGATCATAAGAGGGTCCAAGATTTGAATAGATTTAACAGTGATCCAAAAGGAGTAAACAGAGAGGAGCATGAAAGGTAATTTCAGAAAACTTCCCAGGACATAAGTTTTCAGATTGAAAGGGCACAGTACACTGGGGGAAAACAGACACATCAACTACTCAGCGAGGAAAAAAGATAAGGTACAATGAATCAATCCGCTTGACTTTGGATTTCAACAGCAACACTGGGAGTGAGTGAAGAAGAAAGAGAAAGGAAACAAGATTCAATGGAGAGTAGAGAGTAGAGAGAATCCCCCAAAAGACCATGTGAAGAGCCCGGCGCGACAGCTGTGCATAGACTTAGTGGCGTCTGTCTAGACTGGAGCAGGTCAGGAGGCTCCAGGAGAGACTTCTTCCAAAATTATGAAATTCATAAACTATCCAATGCATCTGCCTGTCTTTTCAGGAGATGTAGAAGATCATGAAAGCATGTGAAGTGGTAAGTATGGAAAGCTCTGGGGTGGAGAGGGAAAGAGAAGACAAGAGAGAGAAAAACTAACTCCAGAGGGAAAAGGTTATGCAGGTGAAAAAAGTAATCGCAGTTTGCTACCGTGGTCCATAGTACCACGTACAGCTGTGAATAATGTTCACGTAATATACACAGGGATATTTTGATATATAGCGTATATCAAAATATAAACAAAAGATATAAACAGAAAGAGTATGGGGGGTAGCTGGGGAGGAAATAACTAAATCATCACCATTCATTGTTGTGAATGAGTTACTGCCAAAAATTGAAACAGCGAGTCAACTTGGACATACCACCTAAAAATGGGGAGGTGAACAGCAAAATAACCAGCTCGAAGAGGCGCAAGTGGTTGCCTCTGGAAAGCCAAACATGGGGAAAGCTGCTGGGAACAGTCGTTCCTTTGAAACATACCTTAAAGAAATATTAAACTATGTTGTTAAAATCCAAGAAAAGATGGAAAGGAAAACCAAAAACTTTAAAACCATGTGGCACAGCTCCTTTTTACCGATTCAAGGCCCTCCAAGTACAACAGTGTGTGTGTGAGCTATTTCGCCAAAGGATCATCCACTTAACTACAAGAAATTAAGCATAAAATACTGGCTTAACATCACGGATTCACTACATACAGTTTAACGCACCCTGTACCACATAGAGTAAAACGCAAACTAAAATGGTAACAAAAATATGAAACAGGAACAGAGATAAGTTCCTTCTAGGGAGACTGGGAAGGTCCCGTAGTGTAGTGGCATCTAAGTTATGCTTAGAGAGCCCAATTCGGCTTTTTTTCCAGGGGAGGGGTAACCGAAATGGAGAACTTCGGGTACAGACGTGTGTGTGATGTGCGTCTCCTGCAGGAATGCAGTTGAAAATGGAGCTGGAGAGACTGCATGAGAAGAACCAGTCACAGAGGACCTTAAATACCTACCAAGCAATTTAGATTTTTCTTTTTTGCAGTACACAGGCCTCTCACTGCTGTGGCCTCTCCTGTTGCACAACACAGGCTCCGGACGCGCAGGCCCAGCGGCCATGGCTCACGGGCCCAGCCGCTCCGCGGCATGTGGGATCTTCCCGGACCGGGGCACGAACCCATGTCCCCTGCATCGGCAGGCGGACTCTCAACCACTGCGCCACCAGGGAAACCCCAGCAATTTAGATTTTAATAGCTTTGCATTGCCTACAGGAGTGTAGTGAAAAAAGTCACTGTTTTAAGAAGTAGAAAACCCCAAACACTGAAAACATCAACCTATTCAGAAATCGGAAGCTACACATTCAACCTTCAATGAACAAAGCAGAGCGCCTAACTAAGAGGCTATGGGAACCTAAGAACCTGGATTAGAGCAGCGACAGTGAGAACAGAATTGTCTCTGGGGAAATCGGAAGTACTTCACGGTAACAATCCTGAAGGGTTATCAATAAAGCACAGATCCTCTGATCAACACGCGCGCGCACACACACACACACACAAATACAGAATCCAAACTGTCTCTCCCCAGCATTCCCAGCCTCTTTCTCCGCAGTATTGTTGACTACAAATCCCAAGTACCTTTCCCAGCACTACCATGTACTTAGTTAACTAACTACATGGTAGTGCTGGTAGTTAGGTAGTAACTACCACTTGGTTAAGTCATTTTATTTGCTAAAAAACAAAATGTTGAGTTTATGTATATAACTTTGTACATTTAATACCTTAACATTTCAGAAAACTACACACCCTGATTTTAGCTCCGAAAATGATTAGCTATATGCTTGCTTGATTTGTTTGCAATAGTTAAAAAATACAGTGAACATGCTACTTCGGGCACTATGTTTATTTCAAGAAGTTAAAAAATATCAGGTTTAGCATTCCTTTATGAACACTATTTAAATGCGTTTGTGGTTTTATTTAAATGGGTTTGTGCCTTACAGCAAATAAAGCAGATACTGGAAGGAAACACATTTAAGCAAAATGAATACTTTTAATCAGTTTATCTGACAGCTCGATAGGGTTGTGCTCCGATTAAGAACCAGGGCTCACAAGTTTAAAGACTCACAAACAGGCACGGTCCACACGGCATCAGCATGAGATAAAAGAACACCCACATCAACTCGGGACGTTTAGCCAGCTTTGTCAGTGGGCGCTGAGGGGACAGTGCACCCGCACAGGCACGGCTGCAAAGACGAAACAAGACCAGGGCCGTCGGCTGGTCACCGGCCCCGGGGCGCAGTCCCGACGCCCCGGAAACCCGACCTGGGGGAGGAACGTGCGTGCACTCAGGCAGGGTGACGGCACCCGGGAGCCGCGGGGACAGCTGCCGGAGCCACCCTCCGAGAGGACCCGGGCACGTGTGCTCTGAGCACACAGATGTGACACAGAGGACGCGGCTCTGGGGGAGAGGCGGCTCTGGGGGAGAGGCGGCTCCTCAGCAGGAAGCGGAGGAAGATTTCAGCGGCTCTGGCAGTCAGGGCCTCCGGGCGTGGGGCGGTGAGGGCAGAACGTAAACAAACCCAACCGTCTTACGTACAGCCCGTTTAAACACCTGTTTAGACACGAACAGCTGTTCAATATTACGCGGGATACAAATCCTTACAAGAGTCACGAGAGTGTGAGAGCTGGTGCCTACTCCCGTGGAAGTTACAGTGCCAGGTGAGCCGTCAGAGGAGATGGGCGAAAGCAAAGTGGGCCCCGCACACAGTTCACGCGGCGACCCTCCCTCCCCCTCCCCACGCACACACGCCAGACTCGCGATGTGCAGAGTGGAGAAAGGGGACAAGTCCTGAGAACAAGTTTCCCAAAATGAGCAGCCTCCCTGATACAGGTCAGGGCTCCTTACACGCAAGTCCCAGACTAAGTTTTCGCCAAAGGGTAACGAAGAGAGGGAAAGGGATCAAGTATCATGTTTTTCATAAATTTTAATTTATTCACTAAAAGGGCTGTCCTTCGTTCTGATGTCAAGTTCTCCCTCTTTTGTGACTTTGTGTTCAACGTCCTTGCAAGGCGAGCTAAAATCCGCAGCCCTGCATCAGCCCTCTGTGTGCTGAAGCTCCAAGTTCACTACTGCAGTGACAGCTCCTGCAGCAGTTTCTGCGGAGGAGAGGCCTGGCCCCAGGCCTGCGGCTCCACTGGCCAGCGCCTCTCATTTGAGACCCAGGCAAGGCCTGTCTCCCCGCACGGTCACTGGCACCTCCATCACCCAGACCTGGTCCTCAAAGGGACCCACACCAGAAGCAGGTTCCGTGCACGAGGGGCTTCCAAACCACCAGCCAGCTGACAGGGAGGCAGAGCCTCTGTGGCCAGACTCCGTCCTAAACAGTCAGAGTAACTTGGTCTTGGCTGGTGCACATCTCCAGTCTGATGGGCAACCAAAAGGTATGGGTTTGGGGAAAAACACCTTTTTTTTTTTTTTTTGCGGTACGCAGGCCTCTCACCGCTGTGGCCTCTCCCGTTGCGGAGCACAGGCTCCGGACGCGCAGGCTCAGCGGCCATGGCTCACGGGCCCAGCCGCTCCGCAGCACGTGGGATCTTCCCGGACCTGGGCACGAACCCCTGTCCCCTGCATCGGCAGGCGGACTCTCAACCACTGCGCCACCAGGGAAGCCCGGGGAAAAACATCTTACAGTGTTGAATGCGTTACTTATAAGGACTTCTCACTTATCTTGGTGTCTCTTGCTCCCTCAGACTTCAATTCTTCCACGTGAAAATTTCTTTTCTTTTTTTGGCCGCACCCCATGGCTTGTGGGATTTTAGTTCCCTGACCAGGGATTGAACCCAGGCCCTGGGCAGTGAGAGCGTGGAGTTCTAACCACTGGACCGCCGGGGAAGTCCTCGAACGTGAGAATTTCTATCTTCACTCCTCTTTCTTCTTTTCCCCTTTCATTTCAGAGTGTGTGCTTCTTTCAAAGGCAAATGTGTGGTCTATCAAATCTCTCCTTCATACTGTATCAATGAATCTAACACCTGGTTACAAAAAGTTCAAACTTTCCAATGCAAAAAGAAAACACAGGGTCTAGAGCGGCTTTAATGGGCATCAATGGGAGGAGAAAGGGAGAAGGCAAGTCAGAACCTGATACAAATTTAGTGAGAAATCTTAGCGTGCTGTCTTATTAGCAAGTTCGTGGGCCTTGGTAACACACTAGAAATACCTACTAAAAAGCAACGATGTTCAAAAACTGTACTCCAAATGGAGAGAAGGCTTTATGTTTTAAATGCTTCACTTCCCTGAATCTGTTTTAAGGAAGGGTTACGCTGCTTTCAAGAAGCTTGAAAAATACACTTAATAGCATGATATAACTAAACACACAGGAAACGTGAAAATCAGAATCGTGTGCAAATCCCAGTTCAAGCCTCATCTGGAGAGTGTGGCTCATGGGAGCGTACACACCACGGCACTGCTGGACCCTGAGAAGTAAAGGAAGGACTACATAAAGGGGCTCTGAGCCCTAAAGCACTATTAAACGCACACGATTATTTTAAAAACAGTAAGTGATAAAATTTTCATAGAAATAGTGACTGCTTACTTGCGTATCAGTAACAGCTGTCACAAAAATCTAAAGCTACATTTGGCTTTCCAATAATCAAGTTAATCTTCTCACTTCAAATTTCAAAATTATAGTAAAATTCCACGTAATTAATGAAGTCATTATACTGAAATCAAATAATACAAAAATTAACTTATATTACATGGATTATTAAGATATGTACTAATTCAATAAAATTTTAAATAAAAAACATAAACTAGTAAGAATGTGGAAGTGACTGCTATAGAAGGCTGCATATTCACACCCCTCAGTTGCCCAAATACGGGAAAGGCGATGGTTTAGACATATACCTTTCTAAGCCCGAAGACTGCTCTAAGCATGCTTTGATTTCACCACCACACAGTGAACTCTCTATTCTTACATTAGCTACATATCCCAAAATAACTGCTCTGTGATTCTGTAAGTTGAAAAATAGTCCTCATTGTAATTTCAAGCTATAGCCTCACAAAATAATTACTCTAAAGTAATAAAAATTACACTCAAAAGTCCTAACCTGTTCAGGGAAGAATCTGCCTTCATAAATGCCAAGCCTCTATTATGCATCCAGTTCTCCCATAAAATACCATCAAGAAGTTGGTCAAATGAATAATTAATCCATATACTCATTAAAAGCAGAAACTTAAAGATGTACTTCTCAGTTAATTCTCATTTAACCTTAGGACTTAAATTCAGTCTTCTGCAAAAGCAGTATCACGATCCTAGGTATTTAACAGGCTCTCCTAGCTTTTGTAAAAACCACCAGGCGCTGCTTCGGCCCACAGCACACACAGAGAAGTTACTGTTCCTCTACCATCTCTCTGTCAATAAAATGAATCCTCACTTACTTGAAATCCCTACACATGAGACACTTATTTGAGAAGATTTATCAGGACTTTTTCAGTTACAAGTGCAGGTACCTGACTTCAATGAGCCTGAGCCGAAAGAAGAATGCGTTGGCCCCCATAATTGAAAAGGTCAGGCAAGGGCGGACCCACGTGGACCACCAGGGTCATTAGGAGCGTCTCACCGTGACTCTGGGTGACTTCCTTTTGAGACAGGCTCTCCACACATGATGCCTTGGAACAGACAGATAACAGAAGCTTAAGATTCACATCCAACTGACAGCAACCTCAGGAAAAGGGACGACCTTTGAAAACAGCCCTCCCCAGTACTTCTGCCACAGCTCCAACCAGTTCAGACTGGGTCCAACACCCCGCTCTGAGGCCATCACTGCAGCTCTGGAGGGCTGGGCTTGAGTCACACACCAACCACTACTAGGGGAAGGGGAGACTCTTGACGGAACAGGAAAGGTTGTTATAAAATGAGAGGTACTGGTACCCCAAGGGGATGTTAGGTGTACAAATGACATACGGCCATCAGAGACAGTCATGGATAGTATTCCTCAACGAACACCACCAGGGTTTTTTGAGGCGCACCGGCAGACTATCAAATGCAAAAATTATACCAAGCAGGCCTACAGGTTTACATGTAGTTAGCTGTTCTCACCAATTTACTCACTACTAAAAAAACAAGTCATCAGTGACAGGTACTTCCCTTCCCCTGCCAACTCTCCTATATGCATTTTATCTTAAAGACTGATTCATGAACAGAAATGAAAAGACCAAAATTTAAGAGTTACAACTACAAAACTTCTAGAGGAAAGCATATGAGGAATCTTTATAATCCTGGGGTAGGTAAAGAATTCCTAGAATACAAAAAACATGAGCCGCATAAGAAAAAACTAACAAACTGGACTTCATCAAAATTTTAAAATTTGGCTCTTAAAAAGACACTATTGACTTATACGTGAAGAACTATAAAACACTCGTAAAGGAAACTGAAGATGATTCCAAGAAATGGAAAGATACCCCATGCTCCTGGATTGGAAGAATTAATATAGTTTAAATGGCCAGATATTATTAATGTGATCCCTATCAAATTACCCATGACACTTTTCACAGAACTAGAACAAATAATCCTAAAATTTATATGTAACCATCAAAGATCCCAAATTACCAAAGCAGTCCTGAGGAAAAAGAACAAAGCTGGAGGCATAACCCTCCCAGACTTCAGACAATACTACAAAGCCAAAGTAATCAAAACAGCATGGTATTAGCACAAAAACAGACATATGGATCAATGGAACAGAATAGACAGCCCAAAAATAACCCCAAATACCTATGGTCAATTAATCTTTAACAAAGGAGGCACTAATATACAATGGAGAAAAAGTTTCTTCAATAAGTGGTGCTCGGAAAAATAGACAGCTATATGTAAAAGAATGAAATCAGAACATTCTCTAACACTATATACAAAAATAAACTCAAAATGGACTAAAGATCTAAACGTAAGACCGGATACTATGAAACTCCTAGAGGAAGACATAGGCAGAACATTATGCAATATTTTTTTGGATCCATCTCCTAGAATAATGGAAATAAAAGCAAAAATAAACACATGGGACCTAGTTAAACTTAAAAGCTTTTGCACAGCAACGAAGACCATAAACAAAATGAAAAGGCAACCTAGGGAATAAGAGAAAACATTTGCAAATGATGCAACCGCCAAGGGGTTAATTTCTAAAATATACAAACAGCTCATAGAGTTCAATATCAAAAAATCAAACAACCCAATCAAAAAATGGGCAAAAGACCTAAATCGACATTTCTCCAAAGACATACAAATGGCCAAAAAGCACATGGGAAGATGCTCAACATCATTAGCTATTAGGAAAATGCAGATCAATTATCTGTAGAATTACTGAATCACTATGCTGTATACCTCATTTTAATATTGTAAATCAGCTATACTTCAATTAAAAAAACTCAAATCAAAGCCACACTGAATGTATACCACTTCACACCCACTAGGTTGGCTATAATGAAACACAGATAACAAGCATTGCCTAGATGAGAATGTCAAATAGTGCAGCCACTTTGGAAAATAATTTTGCAATTCCTCAAAATGTTAAGCAGAGTTACCATTTGACCCACCAACTCCACTCCTAGATATATACCCAAGAGAAATCAAGCATGAACACACAAAAACTTGCACATGAATGTTCACAGTAACATTATTCATAATAACCACGGGTAGAAATAACCTAAACATCCATGAAATGACGAATGGATAAAATGCGATATAACCTACGGGGGAAGAGTATTCACCCATAAAAAGGAATAAAGAACTGCTACCTGCTAAAACATTGGTGAACTCTGACAGCCTTGTGCTAAGGGAAGGGCCAGTCACAAGTGACCACACGGCATTGAAGGCACCCCACTGCTTACCAGCACCTCCCACTCTGGCTCCCGTTAGGGCCTTCTTGCTAACGCTACTCTCTCTTCCTTTCTTATGTGTCCTCCGCTTTGGCCTTCTGTGTAAATCCTTCCCCCATCTCACTACTTTCATCTAAAGATTTTCCCTGACTATACTCTGATGTCTCCCATGTCTGATCTGCCAGGCCAGTGTCTGATTATATCACATATTTGGGCATTTAACTAGTAGTCTTATTGTTTTTCATCAAGTTATACTGTGATTTATCTTCCTCCCAGCTCCTCAAGTATAAGGACATACTTGGGCAAAGGAACATGATGGGACCTAACATTCACTAAATACCTGCTTAATATTTAATATTAAAGGCGGCGGAGTCAAGATGGCAGACTAGGATGATGCAGAATTCGTGTCTCCGCACAACCAGGGCACCTACCAGGCACCGGTGGGGGGCCGCTGACACCTAAGGGGACGGGAGGAACCCCCAGCGACTGGGTAGGACGTGGGGCATGGGGGCAGTGAATGGGGAGGAGGAATGGAGGTGGGACGGAACCAGCGCCCGAGGGGAGGCTGGGGGAGGGGAAAGGATCCCCAACGGGGGACCGTTGGGAGGGCAGAGGATCAAAAGGGAGCGCACCCAGATTTCCCCTGCCTGCTTGGGCCCCTGGGAACCTGCTGAGATCCCAGGCCTGATCCTCTGCCCAACGAGGCCCCCTCCAGCCGCGCGGGTCCTGAGGGAGCAGGAGGGAGGGAAGGGGGAGCAAAAGTAAAGGCAGGACCTCCGGGACCTGCACCGCTGAGGGGCGGCTGGGGGAGGGGAGGAGTTCCTACACCCAGCGGGACCCACCCAGGGTTAGGGGTCCAGCGGCAACGGGAGAAACCCTCGGGAGAGTGGAGGAAAGGAGGGGAGGGTGGCCAGCGCTTTCCCTGCCCATCTGGGCACCAGGGAGCATGTCAGGCTCCCAGGCCTAATCCTCTGCCCTTGGAGCCTCTCTCCCGCCATGCAGAGCCCAAGCCCTGCCCCTACACCACCCCCCGGGCCCCACCTCTGCACTCGAAGACCCCCTCCCTCCAACTGCGCTGGGCCTAAGCCCACACACACACACACCCTCACCCAGGCCTTACCTCCAAAGTCCGGAACTCCACACTCAGGACCCCTCTGGACATGCTGCCTCTCCCCTGCCTCGCAGGTCCTAAGCCTAGGCCCCGCCCCACGCTTGAACATCGCCCCACCTAGGCCCCACCCCACCCTAAACCCCACCTCTGCCTAAGATCCACCCCCTGCCTAAGCTCTGCCCCCCACAGCCAAAGCCTTTTCCTTATTTTATTTTTCTATTTTTTTTCCTCTTCTAGGCTGTAGTTATGTTTTACCTTGTTGTTGATTCATTTATATTTTTATTTTTTCTAATAAATCTTTTACTTTTCTAATTTTATTCTTTATACTTTGCTATTGTTCTGCTCCTTTTCGCTTGTTTCCTTTTTTTCTTTCCTTTCCTTTTTCTGTTGTGGTTTTGTTTTATCTTGTTGCAGATGTTTCAATTATTTTTTATTTTTCCTAATATATTTCTTACCTTTCTAATTTTATTTTATTTTTTATTCTTTGTTATTGTACTGCTCCTTTTTTTCTTTTTCTTCTGCCACGTCATGTGGCTTGTGGGATCTTGGTTCCCAGGCCAGGAGTCAGGCCTGAGCTCCGGTGGTGGGAGCGCTGAGTCCAAACCACTGGAATGAGAACCTCAGACTCCAGGGAATAATTATCAGAGTGAGGCCTACTGGAGGTCCTCATCTCAGCACCAAGACCCAGCTCTACCCAACTGCCTGCCAACTCCAGTGTGGGACGCCTCACGCCAAACAACCAGTAAGACAAGAATACAGCCCCACCCATCAAAAAAAAAAAAAAAAAAAAGAAACGACAAAAAAAGGTTACAGACGAAGGATCAAGGTAAAAACCTACAGGACCAAATAAATGAAGATGAAATTGGCAAACTACCTGAAAAAGAATTCAGAGTAATGATAATAAGGATGATGCAAAATCTTGGAAACAGAATGAAGAAAACATGAGAAATGTTTACCAAGGACCTAGAAGAACTAAAGAGCAAACAAACAATGATGAACAACACAATAAATGAAATTAAAAATTCTCTACAAGGAATCAACAGAATAACTGAGGCAGAAGAATGGATAAATGACCTGGAAGATAAAATGATGGAAATAACTGCAGCAGAGCAGAATAAAGAAAAAAGAATTCAAGACAATTTCAGAGACCTCTGGGACAACATTAAACACACCAACATTTGAATTACAGGGGTCCCAGAAGACGACGAGAAAGAGAAATGGTATGAGTAAATATCTAAAGAGATTATAGTTGAAAACTTCCCTAACATGGGAAAGGAAGTAGTCAATCAAGTCCAGGAAGCACAGAGAGTCCCATACAGGATAAATCCAAGGAGAAATACATCAAGACACCTATTAATCAAACTAACAAAAATTAAATTCAAGGAAAAAATATTAAAAGCAGCAAAAGGAAAAGCAAAAATAACATACAAGGGAATCCCCATAAGGTTATCAGCTGACTTCTCAGCAGAAACTCTACAGGCCAGAAGGGAGTGGCAGGATATATTCAAAGTGATGAAAGGGAAAAGCCTACAACCAAGATTACTCTACCCAACAAGGATCTCATTCAGATTCGACGGAGAAATCAAGAAACAAGAAAAATCTCAAATAAAAAGTCTAACCTTACACTAAAGCAACTAGAAAATTTACAGACAAGCAAAAGCTACAAGAATTCAGCACCACCAAACCAGCTTTACAACAAACGTTAAAGGAACTTGTCTAAGCGGGAAACATAAGAGAAGAAAAAGACCCACAGGACTTCCTTGGTAGCACAGTGGTTAAGAATCCACCTGCCAATGCAGGGGACATGGGTTCAAGCCCTGGTCCGGGAAGATCCCACATGCCATGGAGCAACTAAGCCCACGCACCACAACTACTAAGCCTGTGCTCTAGAGCCCACGAGCCACAACTACTGTGCTCACGTGCCTAGAGCCCGTGCTATGCAACAAGAGAAGCCACCGCAATGAGAAGCCCCTGCTTGCCGCAACTAGAGAAAGCCCGTGCACAGCAAAGAAGACTCAACGCAGCCATTAATAAATTTATATATAAAAAAGAAGACCCAACCCAGCCATAAATAAATAAATTTATATAAAAAAAGAAGACCCACAAAAACAAACCCAAATCAATTAAGCAAATGGTAATAGGAGGTAATAGGAATATACATAGTGATAATCACCTTGAATATAAATGGTTAAATGCTCCAAACAAAAGACACAGACTGGCTGAATGGATACGAAAACAAGACCTTTACGTATGCTGTCTGTAAGAAGCCCACTTCAGACCTAGGGACACATACTAAAATGAGACTAAAAATGAGAGGATGGAAAAAGATATTCCATGCAAACGGAAATCACAAGAAAGCTGGAGTAGCAAATACTCGTATCAGATAAAATAGACTTTAAAATAAAGACTGTTACAAGAGATAAGAAAGGACACTACGTAATGATCAAGGGATCAACCGAAGAAGAAAACATAACAATTATGAACATTTATGCACCCAACATAGGAGCACCTCAATATATAAGACAAATGCTAACAGCCATAAAAGGGGAAATGGACAGTAACACAGTAACAGTGAGGGACTTTAACACCCCATTTACACCAATAGGTCACCCAGACAGAAAATAAATAAGGAAACACAAGCTTTAAGTGACACAATAGACCAGGGAGACTTAATTACTATTTTTAGGACATTCCATCCAAAAGCAAAAGAATACATTTTCTTCTCAAGTGCATACAGAACATTCTCCAGGATAGATCACATCTTGGGTCACAAATCAAGCCTTGGAAAATTTAAGAAAACTGAAATCATATCAAGCATCTTTTCTGACCACAACACTATGAGATCAGAAATCAATTACAGGAAGAAAACTGTAGAAAACACAAACACACTGAGGCTAAACAGTGCACTGCTAAATAACCAAGAGATCACTGAAGAAATCAAAGAAGAAATTTTAAAAATACCTAGAAACAAAAAAGACAATGAAAACACGATGATCCAAAACCTATGGGACGCAGCAAAAGCCATTCTAAGAGGGAAGTTTATAGCAATTCAAGCTCACCTCAAGAAACATCTCAAATAAAAAGTCTAACCTTACACTAAAGCAACTAGAAAAAGAAGAACAAAGAAAACCCAAAGCTAGTAGAGGAAAGAACTCATAAAGATCAGAGCAGAAATAAATGAAACACAAACGAAGAAAACAATAGCAAAGATCAATAAAACTAAAAGCTGGTTCTTTGAGAAGATAAACAAAATTGATAAACCTTTAGCCAGACTCATCAAGAAAAAAAAAGGGAGAGGACTCAAATCAATAAAATTAGAAATGAAAAAGGAGAGATTATAACTGACATCACAGAAACACAAAGGATCATAAGAGACCACTACAAACAACTATATGCCAGTAAAATGGACAACTTGGAAGAAATGCACAAATTCTTGGAAAGATAAATCTTTCCAAGACTGAACCAGGAAGAATTGGAAAATATAAAAACAGACCAATCACAGGTAATGAAATTGAAACTGTAATTTAAAATCTTCAAACAAACAAAAGTCCAGGACCAGATGGCTTCACAGGCGAATTCTATTAAACATTTAGAGAAGAGTTGACACCTATCCTTCTCAAACTATTCCAAAAAACTGCAGAGGGAGGAACACTCCCAAACTCAATTTATGTGGCCACCATCACCCTGATACCAAAACCAGACAAAGATATCACAAGAAAAGAAAATTGCAGACCAGGATCACTGATAAAAACAGATGCAAAAATCCTCAACAAAATACCAGCAAACAGAATCCAACAACACATTAAAAAGATCATACACCATGATCAAGTGGGATTTATCCCAGGGATGCAAGGATTCTTCAGTATACGCAAAGCAGTCAATGTGATACACCATATTAACAAATTAAAAAATAAAAACTATATGATCATCTCAACAGATGCAGAAAAAGCTTTTGACAAAATTCAACACCATTTGTGATAAAAACTCTCCAGATGGGCTTCCCTGGTGGCGCAGTGGTTGAGAGTCCGACTGCCGATGCAGGGGACACGGCTTCGTGCCCCGGTCTGGGAAGATCCCACATGCCGCGGAGCGGCTGGGCCCGTGAGCCATGGCCGCTGAGCCTGCGCGTCCAGAGCCTGTGTTCCGCAACGGGAGAGGCCACAACAGTGAGAGGCCCGCATACAACAACAACAACAACAAAAAAACTCTCCAGAAAGTGGGCACAGAGGGAACCTACCTCAACATAATAAAGGCCATACACGACAAACCCACACAGAAAACATTATTCCCAATGGTGAAAAACTGAAAGCATTTCCTCTAAGGTCAGGAACAAGACAAGGAGGTTCACTCTCACGACTCTTATTCAACATAGTTTTGAAAGTCGTAGCCATGGCAACCAGAAAGAAATAAAAGGAATACAAATTGGAAAAGAGGAAGTAAAACTGTCACTGTTTGCAGATGACACAATACTATACATAGAAAATCCTAAAGATGCCACCAGAAAACTACCAGAGCGAATCAATGAATTTGGTAAAGTTGTAGGATACAAAATTAATGCACGGAAATCTCTTGCATTCCTATACACTTACAACAAACGATCAGAAAGAGTAATTAAGGAAACAATCCCATTTACCATCGCAACAAAAAGAATAAAGCGCCTGGGAATAAACCTACCTAAGGAGGCAAAAGACCTGTACTCAGAAAACTATAAGATACTGATGAAAGGAATCAAAGATGACACAAACAGATGGAGAGATATACCATGTTCTTGGACTGGAAGAATTAACAGTGTGAAAATGACTATACTACCCAAAGCAATCTACAGGTTTAATGCAATCCCTATCAAATTACCAGTGGCATTTTTGACAGAATTAGAACAAAAAATTATACAATTTGTATAGAAACACAAAAGACCTCGAATAGCCAAAGCAACCCTGAAAGAAAAATGGAGCTGGAGGAATCAGGCTCCCTGACTTCTGACTATACTACAAAGCTACAGTAATTAAGACAGTATGGCACTGGCACAAAAACAGAAATTTAGATCAGTGGTACAGGACAGAAAGCCCAGAGATAAACCCACACACCTATGGTCAACTAATCTATGACAAACAAAGCAAGAACATACAATGGAGACAATATAGCCTCTTCAATAAATGGTGCTGGGAAAACTGGACACCTACATGTAAAAGAATAAAATTAGAACACTCCCTAACACCATAGAGAAAAATAAACTCAAAATGGATTAAAGACCTAAATGTTAAGACCACACACTATAGAACTCTTAAAGGAAAACATAGGAAAAACATTTTTTGACAAAAATCACAGCAAGATCTTTTATGACCCATAACCCAGAGTAATGAAAATAAAAATAAAAGTAAGCAAATGAACCTAATTAAACTTAAAAGCTTTTGCACAGCAGAGGAAACCATAACCAATAGGAAAAGACAACCCACAGAATGGGAGAAAATATCTGCAAACGAAGCAACTGACAAAGGATTAATCGCCAAAATATACAAGCAGCTCACGCAGCTCAATATCAAAAAAACAAACACAATCAAAAAATGGGTGGAAGACCTAAACAGACATTTCAGCAAAGAAGACATATAGATGGCTAAGAGGCACATGAAAAGATGCTCAACATCACCAATCATTAGAGAAATGCAAATAAAAAAAAAAATGTCATGAAGAACCTAGGGGGGTAAGACAGGAATAAAGACACAGACCTACTAGAGAATGGACCTGAGGACATGGGGACGTGGAAGGGTAAGCTGGGACGAAGTAAGAGAGTGGCATGGACATATATACACTACCAAATGTAAAACCGATAGCTAGTGGGAAGCAGCCGCATAGCACAGGGAGATCTGCTCGGTGCTTTGTGACCGCCTTGAGGGGTGGGATAGGGAGGTTGGGAGGGAGGGAGACGCAAGAGGGAAGAGATATGGGAACATATGTATATGTATAACTGATTCACTTTGTTATAAAGCAGAAACTAAGACACCATTGTAAAGCAATTATACTCCAATAAAGATGTAAAAAAAAAAAAACTACAATGAGGTATCACCTCACAACAGTCAGAATGGTCACCATCAAAAAATCTAGAAACAATAAATGCTGGAGAGGGTGCAGAGAAAAGGGAACCTCTTGCAGTGTTAGTGGGAATGTATATTGATACAGCCACTGTGGAGAACAGTATGGAGGTTCCTCAAAAAAACTAAAAATAGAACTACATATGACCCAGAAATCTCACTACTGGGCATATACCCTGAGAAAACCATAATTCAAATGGACACATGTACCCCAATGTTCATTGCAGCACTATTTACAACAGCCAGGACATGGAAGCAACCTACGTGTCCATCGACAGATGAATGGATAAAGAAGATGTGGCACATATATACAATGGAATATTACTCGCCATAAAAAGAAACAAAGTTGAGTTATTTGTAGTGAGGTGGATGGACCTGGAGTCTGTCATACAGAGTGAAGTAAGTCAGAAAGAGAAAAACAAATATCGTATATTAACGCATATATGTGGAATCTAGAAAACTGGTACAGATGAACCTATCTGCAGGGCAGGAAGAGAAAGGCAGACGTAGAGAACAGAGGTGTGGACACAGTGGGGTAAGGGGATGGTGGGATGAACTGGGAGGTTAGGATCGACATAAATACACTACCATGTGGAAAACAGATAGCTCGTGGGAACCTGCTGTATAGCACAGGGAGCTCAGCTCGGTGCTCTGCGATGGCCTAGCTGGGTGGGATGCACGGGGAGGGAGGTCCAAGAGGGAGGGTGTGTGTGTATGCGTATGGCTGATTCACTTCACTGTGCGGCAGAAACTAACAGCATCGTAAAGCAATTATACTCAAAACAAAAACAAAATATAATACTTCCCCCTCACAGGTCCTGGAAGTTCTTGTTATAATGAAATAAGACATTTCCCCCAACAATAACAATTATATCAGGTAATTTACAGCACCAGTTTTCAAACTTCAGTTGCCTATGGACCACTGTGGAGCAGGGTTGACAAACTATGACACACACACACACACACTCGGGGCAAATCGGGCCTACTGCCTGTTTTTGTTCCATCTGCAAGCTAAGAATGGAGAATTTTACAATTTTTAAATAATTGAAAAAATTTTTTAAAGAACGTTTTGTGGCACTAATATTTTATCAGTGTCTATGAATAAATTTGTATTGGAACACCACCATGATCTTTCATTTATGTATTATTTTCTATGGCTGCTTTTATACTATGGTTAGAGTTGAACAGTTTTAATAGAGACCACACGGCCTGCAAAGCCTAAAATATTTACCATGTGGACCTTTACTTTGCAAGTTTGCCATCCCCTGCTCTAGAGGCTTTCAGGAAAAGGCAGATCCTCTCCACTCCACTTACTGAAACAACAGGGGAGGGAGAGATGGAGAAAAGAGGCCTTTTCATCTTAAACAGCCACCGTGGGTAATTCTGTTGTAGACCTTGTATTATTCAGAAAACACTGCTCTGCACACTATTCCTCTACAGATGCCCAGGTGAAGGGGGACGTGTCACGTGGAGACTTCTAATTTCATAGTTGAGCAAGACGGGAGAGCTTAGTGCAGAGGCTTCCTGCCCCTTGCCAACAGTACATACACGCACAGCCAACCCGGCCCCTCCCCAAAAGAACACGCCATGCACGTGCCAGGCACTTATAGGGTCTGAGGGAGAGAGAAGTCCACTAAGCGGGACGTTTTAATTTCATGTGATAAATTAATTTCATTTCACCTTAAGGTCTATGCTTAAAAGGTCCTTCCTAGCCCGTGGGTCCCATTTTCTTCTTTAACTTTATAGTTTACATCTCCAAGGTAGGCATTTAATCCATCTAGTCCATCTTGCTCTCTCCCCATATATGGTATTAGGTAGGAATCCAGTTTTATTTGCCTCCATAGGGTGAGTTAGTTTCCCCTGCACCATCTATTAAGCAATCCATCCTTTCCCCCACTGGTTTTCGAGTGTCACTGTAATCACATATGAAAATCCTACATGTACATGTGTCTATCTCTAAGCACTCTATAAACCTACCACAGTGCTCTACCTAACCACAAGGCCAGGGCTGAAACAGTGTAGTACTGGGGCACGTCTTCACATCTGGTAAAGCAACAATTCCTGCCCTCCACCCAACTGCTGCTTTTTTTTTTTTCTAAGATTGACCTAGTTGTCTGGATATGTTCTCCATATATAAGTTTAGAGTAAGTTTATAGAGTTGCCTCAAAAAAAAAAAAAATTCCAACTGGAATTTAAATTGGGATTGAATTAAATTTATAAGGGGGAGAAATAACATCTCTATATTATAAAGTTAACAGTGGTCAGAGAGAAGACGTTTACAAAATGTGGAACAAAGCTTTAATATCTGAGGCATCAGACAGCACTTCAATAGAAAAGTGGACAAATGGTGACTAGGCAATATACAGACTAGGATACCTAAGAACGTGACGAGTATCGGACAAGAGGCTAACAGGTGGCATAATCCAAGAAATACATATCCAACTACAAGATACCACCTTACACTTGCAGACTGGCAGAAATTAGAAAATCAGAGCCCTCCAAGGAGATACGGGGCTGCAAGAACTGCCGTGCCCTGCTACTGCTGGGCATGGAGATGGGGACAGCCATTCTGCAGAGCTACCTGGCACAACTTAAATTAAATTTAAGCCAACTCTATGATCCCCTGCAGCCTGGCTGAACTCTTAAGGAGGCCCATGAAAGGATGCATACTGAACGCTTGCTGTGGCCCTGCCGGTGGGGACGGAGCTGCCCAGGCAAGCTGGGCTTGTGGGGACAGAATGGATACACCCTACAGAGTGCCACGCAGCGGACCAAAGCAATGACTCAGACCTGTGCACAGCAACAGCGAGAGCGCCTAAAGCATTGTCCTTACATAAATGACATCGTCATTTACGTAAGTTAAAAACACAAACTCACCGAATACACTGGCAAGAGCACTTACCCATGGTATATTGAAACACATCAGAATGGGTGCTCTGGGGGTTAACACGGGTGGAAAATGAGGATAAAATGGAATAAAACAAGCAAGAAGAGACGAGGAGAAAAAGGAACCTAGCTTATACGAACCCTCGACTCTGGGGTGGGAGAGCGCTAGCACCCACCAAGCTAGCTGCTGTAGCCTGCACCTTGCAGATGCCACCCAACCACAGCACCGCAGGCACACACCACAGCTCTACCGCTGGGTATTTCTACCTACTCCAGTTTCACGTCTAACAGACCTTTATTAAAGGAGCCCTAAGTGTAAGAAATTATAAATGGTAAAAAGAAATATCAAAAAGACATCTTGAACTGGTACTGGTATAACCAGAATGCAGGATAAAGACGGCAATATCTGTTAACATGGGTAAACAATATGATACCGGTTAAGAGATAAAGGAACAACAGAATGGTATTTGGGTGAAAGAAGAATTAGATAATTTTAGACATGTTTTGCTTTTAAGTTCCAATGTTTGCTTGAAAGCACCGACCCCAGAGGACAGTCAAGGATGGCTGGACATGCATTTGAGAGTCATCCGGATTGCCCGTTGTTCTACCTGCCAGAGAGTTATTAAAGATGACAGTGGTGTGGAAGACGTACAGGATGCTAATGATACGGATGCTCGGGGAGGTTTTCAAACAAAACAAACCACTAGGAGGCAGAGCAGGAAATGACTGTGGAACGTGAGAGTGAAGGCAGGGAGTAAATTATTGCAGCTCTCATTTACTCAAAGTTGACCATGTGTAATAAAGACTAAATACATAACTCTGTGTTCACATGCCATTATATTCTACTTTAACAGCAGTAGGCGCCAAAGATTTAAGACAGATTTCTGCAAGCAAACAAAGAACTGAGAAAATCTAGAGTGTTACTATGTGAATGGTGCTCCAGAGTTGTGCGATGCAGTGGCCCTGACTCACTCTTATTGACAGCAAATACTGTGCACAGTTCAGAATGTCAGTCAATAAATATTTAACATCTACTATGTGCTAGACAATATGTTAGGCATTGCACAGCCTGTGGTTAACAAGACTGGCATGAACCTCACAATTATACAGACTAAGTCAAGGTGTTATGGACACCCCTCTGCCCCTCTATCCACCCCCAACGAAACCTACTCTGGGGAGACAGAAAGTCAATTGTAATCTTAGAAATCTGAAGGAAGCTGTCCTCAAACTGTGCTCTTGCCAGAAAAACAGCTTTATACCATTCTTTATATTGCTATAATACATACTTTTAAATATATATTTACATATAATATATATACTATGGTGTATTACAATAATAATTAGTATTGTATACGATAGTGTATAGTATTATATTTATATATTTACACATATTTATATATATAGAATATATACTATGTTATAACAGCACGGTATACTTTATGGTAGTTTTACCATAACTATAGTATGATAAGGTTCTTTACGTAAGTAAAATAAGCCACTGCTTTCCTCAGAGGTCGTAAATCAAGTAAAGAAAAATAAAGCTTTTGAGCAGCTATTCCAGGAAAGTCTAAGTTGTAAGCATCTATTCCATTTAGTCCTCTGCAATAAGGAATTTTCCCTTCCTCAAAAAGTATAAAATCTTATGTATGACTTTAACAATCAAATTTTAATAATCTAAAAATATACTTAAACTTTTGCGACATCATGCCATAAAAACTGCTATTCACCCAAAATCAAAAAAATCCCCAATGAGCCACGAAATAGTTCAAATCTACCTTCTTGCCTGATCCCAACATAAAGCCTATTAAATCTGAGATTTACCACCCATTACAGTCAAACTAAAAGTTATATAACCATATTTACTTTTATCTGGTTACAATAAACGTTCTAGGGTAAATTAACTGTCTGGTCCAGTGTAACAGTTGCTAGAATAATCACAGTACTAAACCGTGTGCCTCAAGTCTTCTTTGCCCCCCAACAGCAGTTCCCCCAGAATGCCCTCAGCCCTCTCCCACCGGAACCGCAAACCACCACCACCACCCAAACACACCTCCACAAAACAAGAAGATCTAGGACAATGATATAAAACTGGGACTCTAAGCTGCATGTGGCTCTTTCACTCACCAACCAACAGGATTTCAAATTTGTGTCAGAACAGTACAGTACAACACTGTGACTACAAACGTAGCTCCACAATCCCACCACTGAATGGCACTGGTTTAGAAAAGGCAATGTTTAAAAATGAAAGAAGTGCAAGAGATGAATATATGGCCTTTACATTTTCTCCCTATCAGATTCAGAATATTTCATCTGCAAATCCAACAGAAATTTGTGGAAAACAGAAGTGTAATCTGTAACAATGTAGCCATTTAAGTCCTATTATAATCAACACATAATATTTTTCTGATGTGGCCTGACCTATAATCATGTTAGAATTAGTATGTACTCAAAGCACACTTAACCCTAAGTCAATAAGAGTAGAGGAGTATAAATAAACCAACAGTCTGAAACAACTAAAAACTCTAATTGCAAAGTGCAGTTGATATGGCTAGAAATAGTACCAGTCTCCAAATGTCAAGACAAATTTTAAATAAAATCTCTTATTCATTTATAGCAGATAAACCTTGAAACACAAGCCATTTAAGATGAACTTAATTTCCACCTCCCCCAATCATTATGACGAGAATCCAGTAACTTTATATCTTTCCAATCTTCAAACAGTTCACCCACATTTCTGAAAGTATTACTATAATAAATGTATAAAAACTGGAATAACATAAATGTACTGCTTTCTAATGACTAACTTTTATTTACAAAAAAATGTCCTGGCCTTGTTAAGTCACTTCAGCTTCTGGCCAAGATGGGTAACAAGGGACCAAATTTACCCTACCGCTTTAAACAACTCTGAAAGAGGAAAAAAAAAAAAAACAAAACAGAATACATGAAACAACAATAGTTTCTAAACACTGGATGTCAGGCATCTCAGGGCAGCTGATTCCTGAGAAAGAAACACAGACACACACACAGACACACACACACACACACATACACACACACACACACACACACACACACACGGAGAGCTACAGTTGTCCCTGTGATACAGAGACAGAACCCAGGTGGCCAGAGCACACAACTGCTGGAAAAGAAGAGGTGCCCAGGAAGAGAGCTCCAGAGGTCCGAATGAGTACTTATCGGCACACGCAATTGCAGGGAAAGAACACCCACAAGGGAAAGAGGGGACAGCCCCGGGGCTCCCTCAGGGCTAACAGTCTGCATTCCCACTTGCTAGAGAAGACGGGGCACTGGGTAAAATACTCAGAATGGTACTGCCTCAGCAAAGGGGAAAAGTAAGCTTCACAGCGGTTCTGATCACTCTAAACAAAACTTAAAAAGCAAGTCTCAAAAGGATCAGACTAATTCCAAGTAACTTAGCATCTCAATCATGAAGCTCAAGAATGTATTATTTAAGAACACAAAAATACCCAGCACCCAAAAAGGTAAAATTCACAACGTCTGGTATTCAATGAAAAATTACCAGATATGGAAAAGTTTGAAAATGCGAGGAGAAAAACTAATCAACAGAAACAAACCCAGAAATGACATAGATAATAAAATTAATTGACAAAGACAATAAACATTGTTATGACTATTCTCTAAGTTCTAAATGACTGACAAATACCTGAGTGTTAGGTAATATATAATTATAAATTATAATATTATTATAAATATACATATTATAAATATGTAATTATAATTTAGGAAATTATAAAAAGACCCAAGTCAAACTTCCAGACATAAAAATACAGTATCTGAGACGAAAATTACACTGGATGGGATTAACAGCATGTTAAACACTGCAAAAGAAAAGATGAATACACTTGAAAACACATCAATAGAAATTATTCAAAATGAAACAGACAAAAATAAAAAAATTAAAGACTTTGAAGAGAGCATCAGTGAGCTGCAGAACAACTTCAAATAGCCTAATATACAAAGAGGAAAAGGGCAGAAAAAATATTTGAAAGAAATTAAGGGCCAAAAAAATTTCCAAATCTGATGAAAACTATGAACACATAGATACAAAAAGCTCAACAACCCGTAAGCACAAGAAACATGAAGACAACTACACAAGGCAGATCATAATTAAACTGCATAAAACCAGTAATAAAGAGTAAATCCTAAAAGCAGTCACAGGGAAAAAAGACAATACATGGGGGGGAAAAAGACAATACATGGAAGAACAAGGATAAGTCTTTCCTATAAGACTTTTCGTAGGAAACAACGCAAGCCAGAAGACAGATGAGCAAGATCCTTAATACGTGAAGAAAAAAACTGTTACCACAGAATTCTATACTCAGCAAAAATGTTTCAAAAACAAAGGCAAAATATTTTCTTTTCCAGATATTCAAAAACTGAAAGAATTCATCAGCAATCTCTCAGGTGGAGGGAAATGATAATAGGTGTGTATCTGGCATTACACAAGGGAATAAAGAACACCAGGAATAGTAACATATTTGGAAAATATAAATTTTTATTTCTTAAATCGCTTTAAAAGATAATTAAGTATTTAAAGCAAAAATAGTAACAAAGTATTATGGGGTTTATAATCTGTAGAAATAAAATTTATGATACCAACAGCACATCTGCTAGGAGGAATAAATGATGAAGGATCCTGTACTATAAGGAAGGGGCATAACATCACTTGAAGGCAGACTATAGTATGCTCAAGACATATTTCATAAACTCTAAAGCAACCACTAAAAAAAAAAAAGAGTTACAGCCAGTAACCCAACAAAGCATATGTGATCATTAAAAGATAAACTCAACCCAAAAGAAAGCATGAAGAAAACAAACAGGGAATAAAGAACAGATGGGATAAACTGAAAACCAATAGTAAGACAGTAGATTTCAACCCAATCACATCAACAATAACATTAAGTGTAAATGGTCTGAACATTCCGATTTAAATACAAAGAGTGTCAAATTGGAAAAGAAGTCCCTACATGCTGCTTAAAAGAAATATTTAAATATTAAAAACTCATGTACCAGTTATCATTTATTAGACACGTACTAATCAATATGAAAAACTTCTCCTGCAGGGACTTAAAAGTATCAACGTGTAGTATAAAGCAACACAGATTAATGGGCGGGTGGAAAGAAAGGGAAATTTATAAGAGAATGATAAAGATTTATAATATTCAATTCTCCATATTACCAGAGTCCGTCTTCTACTGAAAGTACATACTACTACATACTATCTAATCCTCTTTATGTCAAAAGTTCCTCCAAAAAAAAAAAGCTATTTTAAACCATTCTCACTCAAATCAGATGTAGGTTACTACTATTAAAAAACAAAACAAAAGCCAAAACCAAAACCAACCAACCAAGTACTATGTCCAATGCTTTAGAAAATCCAACAAGACACGATTTTTAACACACTAGAAATCCTCTGAATTTCAAGTTGGGATAAACCAACAGCTAAAAATAAAATACATGGCAAGTTGGACTTGGGTGAAGCAGGCAATATTCCCCAAAATATAGTCCCTCCTCTCTTCAGAAGAAAGCAAATGTATCACTAAACACTTCACAGTTAACACATTACTATCTTTTTGTGACACCAATATCCTGGATGCTTAGAATTTTGAGAGCTTATCTAGTATGGTAGTAAGTTTAGAACACACTCTGGCTCAGCCCCCTAAATCTACACAGAGCACGTGGTTAGACCTCCTGTTTTTAAATCCCGGCTCCCAAAATTTCTAGCTGTGTGATCACGGGCAAGTTACCTAACTTTATGCTTTCAACCTCCTCTTCTGTAAAACGGAGGACAACCGGAAGAGTGTAACTTTTTAAAGAGAATGCTTTTATTAGTTATCTATTTAAGGACCTACTGTATAGCACAGGGAACTCTACTCAATACTCTGTAATGACCTATATGGGGAAAGAATCTAAAAAAGAGTGGATAGATGTATATGTATAACTGATTCACTTTGCTGTACACCTGAAACTAATGCAACATTATAAATCAACTATACTCCAATAAAAATTTTTAAAAACACAGATAATAGCTATTGCGTATTGAGTGCTCACCATGAGCACAGTACTGCTCCAAGTGTTTTGCATACAATTATGTATTTAAATACTAAAAACCTATGACGTATTGGGTTGGCCAAAAAGTGCCTTCAGTTTTTAAGGAAAAAATAAAAGACACATTTTTCATTTTCACTAAGAACTTCATTGAACAGTGTATTCACCCTTCTGTTCCACTACCTTCTGCCATTTTTCAGGCAACTTCATAATTCCATCTTCCCAAAACATTTTATCTTTTCGAGCAAAGAACTGTTCCAGGTGCCTTTTATAGTCTTCCAGGGAATTGAAATTTTTTCCATTAAGAGAATTTTCTAAAGACCGATATAAAGGGAAATCCGAAGGTGCCATATCTGGTGAATACAGCGGATGAATCAGAACTTCCCAGCCAAGCTGTAACAGTTTTTGCCTGGTCATCAAAGAAACATGCGGTCTTGCATTATCCTGATGGAAGATAATGCGTTTTCTGTTGACTAATTCTGGATGCTTTTCGTTGAGTGCTGCTTTCAGTTGGTCTAACTGGGAGCAGTACTTGTTGGAATTAATCGTTTGGTTTTCTGCAAGGAGCTCATAATAGAGGACTCTCTTCCAATCCCACCATATACTCAACATCACCTTCTTTGGATGAAGACCAGCCTTTGGTGTAGTTGGTGGTGGTTCATTTCGCTTGCCCCACAATCCCTTCCATTCCACATTATTGTACAGTATCCATCGCCCGTCACAATTTGCTCTAAAAACGGAACGTTTTCATTACGTTTAAGTAGAGAATCGCATGCAAAAATACAGTCAAGAAGGTTTTTTTCCCTTAACTTACGTGGAACCCAAACATCAAGGCGATTTAGCATAACCAAGCTGGTGCAAATGATTTTCAGTGCTTGACTTGGATATTTTGAGTATGTCGGCTCTCTCCCGCGTGGTATGACATTGATTCTTCTCAATTAATGTCTCGATTTGATCGCTAGGAACTTCAACTGGTCTACCTGACCATGGAGCATCGTCCAGCAAGAAACTTCGCAAACCACTTTTGACACGTTTGATCAGTCACAGCACCTTCTCTATATACTGCACAAATCTTTTTTTGTGTTTCAGTTGCGTTTTTACCTTTCTTGAAATAATAAAGCATAATATGCCGAAAATGTTGCTTTTCTTCCATCTTCTATATTAAAATGGCTACACAAAAATTCACCAATTGTGGTCTTTTTTTAAATGCACGCTGATATGACAGCTGTCACGTGCAATCTAACAAAACTATTTCGAATAAAGTTAAAGACAACTAAGTGCTACTAGAGCCATCTTACGGAAAAAACTGAACGAACCTTTTGGTGAACCCAGTAATAATTTTTTTTTTTTTTTTTTTTTTGGCGGTACTCGGGCCTCTCACTGTTGTGGCCACTCCCATTGCGGAGCACAGGCTCCGGATGCGCAGGCTCAGCGGCCATGGCTCACGGGCCCAGCACTCCGCGGCATGTGGGATCTTCCCGGACCGGGGCACGAACCTGTGTCCCCTGCATCGGCAGGTGGACTCTCAACCACTGCACCACCAGGGACGCCCCCAGTAATCAGCATTTTTATCTCCAATTTACAGATAAGGAAACTGAGGTGCAGAGATTTATGTTTCTCCCAAATTTACATATCTAATAAGGGGGGAGCTACGATTTTAATTCAGTCTGATTTCAGAACCTGTCATCTTAATCCATATGCTAAACGAGTAACTCCTTTATAAACGTTTTTTCAAAGCTGCCTGTCTTTCACTCTAGACTGTGAACTATTTAGCGACAAGAGCTCTGTCCCCTTCATTGTGAGTAATCCCAGCAGCCAGCACAAAGAGAGTATAAAGCAGGTCCACGGAAGGTGCTGGATGCACTCCGGGTGTGCGTGGTCCTGCTTCACACATCGCTTACTTGTGCTCCGGCAGGAATCAGAAGGCTGGTGCTCTCTCCCAACCACACCAGTCCTCAGCTCTGCTGCTGTAGGAAGGTCACATCACCTCCCTAGGCCTGAGTGTTCCCATCTGTAAAATGAAGAACTGCACTAGGTCTAAGTTTCCTTTCAGCTCTAAAAGCCAATATTGCTCTTCAGAAAAAAGAACTAAAGAGTTGCCTCTGACCAGGAGAATCGAAGCACCTTGTAGTTTTCAGAGCAACATTTAGAGCCCTTTTATTTCTTGTTTAAAATCCCTTGCTCCCCCAGAATAAGAGCTCCTACTGGGCCTGGGCCTAGCCTGTCTTGTTTACATGTGCTCCCCCAACAATGTACCTGACTTGTGGAAGATACCTGATGTTTAATGAGTGAATGCACTGCAGGTGAAAACTTGTGAGCAGTAAGTGAAACGAGGAAATATTTTTATGTAGCACTCTAAATCAGCCGTTTCCTAAATCCTATGAATGGGTGGCTAATTTTATTAGCTGGATGTTCATTTTAGATATATCTATTGACTTTAGTTACAAAAACTGTGCTTTAAAGACTCGTTCACAAGACTTAAACATGCTTTAGTTCTTGCTGTTTCAATATTTTTCACCTACATCTAAGCAGCTTTTGTTCCAGAAGACCCATGGAGCATAAAAAGTCGTCATAACATCAACAGTAAACACTCAAAACTTTTTTCTGAAATACATATACCTTGTCTATGCTACAACTAGATCATAAAAGCAGCAGCTGAAAAGTCATCAGACACAGCTGAAAACTCAGAGGAACAGGTACTGAACCCCGCCCCCAGCCCCCCAACCTTTTTCCTAATGCCTTTAAGTATAAAGCTATTACAATGTTGAAATAAACCATTTACTTTGAGGTTTATTTCCGTAGATTATGCACAGGCCCACACTCAAATTTAACGCAGTCTCAATTAACCAGGGTTCTTGAAACAATTATTTATGAATTGATAAAGCTATACATCTTTACGCCCTGAGGTTTTCCTTGTAAAAGCCTGAAAAATGAAATAAGTTTCTAAAATTGAATGACTACCTTTTTACTTTGTTTTAATAACTTATGATTACATTATAAAAACAGAAATTAGGGCCAGAAGTATACTCTATGCAAAATACATACTACATGCCTTCTTACCCTGGCTTGTGCATTTTGTCTTAATGCAGACGTCTGGGCCTCCCCCTGGAGATGGATGATGCTTCGCTGGGGTGGGCTCTGGCCTCTGAATATTTTTTAAAATGCTACATGTAACTGAGACAGCAACGAAGTTGAGAACCACTGCACTAAACTACAACACTTAATGCTAGACTGCTTTAAGCAATTACTTCCGGCAAGTAATTAACTCAGTGTCTTTTTCTAAACTTAAGCACTATCAACTGGCGTAGTGACTCCTCACACTGATTTGTATGCATTCCAGGGAATACCACAAGCCTTAAAACAAAATTCAGTGCAAATTTAATTTTAAAAAGAAATTCCTTAATTTAAAAGAGGAGAAAGGGAATACCCACTAAAACTGACTTTCTGAAACATGTCCTCCTCGTCCATTACCAAGTCAGAAAAGCAAGAGGTTCGAGCCCTGGCCTGTCTTTCTGCTTACGTATTAGGTAAAGGCACAGTGACTCAACCGAAAAGCGGTGAGCGCTGCGTGCAGTCAGCACCCAGAGAGTGGCCTACTTGAAGAACTGTCCCCGAAGGGCACTCTCCCATCATAAAAACAGTTTAAGTTAAAACATGTAAAACATAAAAGTGTAAGAAAAAAATTATCCAATTCCTCATCTCAAAGGGAACAGAAGACTAGAGGAAGGGACGTCAGCAGTGACCTCAGAAGAGCTGCTGGGTGGAGAACTGCTCCAGGTTCCTGAAGGGGAGAGGAAGGACCTTAAGTGCGAAAGTAAAACAACTTGACAGGTTTTAGAAAAACCACCCTAAATGGTGACAAAGATTTGCCCTCTGAAGGAGAATTTGATAGGGGTTATTATCTCCAATTTATGCATGAGAAAATAAAGTTGTGAGGGGTTAAGTGATCTGCCCCAGGTTACAGTGCTACCAAGAAGCAGAGTTAAGACCTGAATGAACATTTTGTGAGACTCAAAACCAAGCTCTTATTACAGCAAAGGTAACTGCACAGCTCTGTAACAATGAAGCAGTGTGGGCCTTGCCCAAAGATCTTTCAAAAAACGTCCGCACACGGACCAGGAGTCAAGCTGTTAAGTCATAAATACCAAAAGTTGACATTTCCTGATATAAAACTTTTGATATCTTGAATCAGCCTCTTTCTTCACAGTCACGCCTGTAATTTTCTTTACATCGGCAACAAAATTTGCTGTTAACTGCAGAAGCTCACCCTCCCTCCAGTTTTGCTAACACTGCCACTGCTTTCCAGCATCCTTTTCTACCCCATGACTTTTAATACTTTAACAACAGCTCCAGGACGGCTTTCAGACCACATGGCATGCGGTTTTCTGAATCACTACCAATAATCTCAAAATGGGGAAAAGAAATGATTGTCAAAAAGAATAAACCATCATAAATTAAATTAATTTACGTATTACATGTAAATTAATTAACTAATGTAGCTGCTTCCAAAGGTGTCTAGGAAACAAATCCTCCTTGCTGGGATAGCCTATTACATTCTTACTTTTTAGTGTCTGACTATCAAATGGTTCATTTTCAAGGGAGGCACACCCACTACTCTTTTTTTAGGTTAGAAACAGGCAGCCCAAAACTTCTATTTAAGAAATACAAAATGAAAACCAAATATCTCCACTGTATACTAAGGCAGTGCTGAGAGGTGAACATGCGGAGACTGAGCAAAAAGCAGAGGAAGAGGAAAGAAACGGGAGCTGTGGTGCTACGGAGTTAAAAGACTGGGCATATACCCTGAGAAAACCATAATTCAAAAAGAGTCATGTACCACAATGTTCACTGCAGCTCTATTTACAATAGCCAGGACATGGAAGCAACCTAAGTGTCCATCGACAGATGAATGGATAAAGAAGATGTGGCACATATATACAATGGAATATTACTCAGCCATAAAAAGAAACGAAACTGAGTTATTTGTAGTGAGGTGGATGGACCTAGAGTCTGTCATATAAGTGAAGTAAGTCAGAAAGAGAAAGACAAATACCATATGCTAACACATATATATGGAATTTAAGAAAAAAAATGTCATGAAGAACCTAGGGGTAAGACAGGAATAAAGACACAGAGCTACTAGAGAACGGACTTGAGGATATGGGGAGGGGGAAGGGTGAGCTGTGACACAGCGAGAGAGAGGCATGGACATATATACACTACCAAACGTAAGGTAGATAGCTAGTGGGAAGCAGCCGCATAGCACAGGGAGATCAGCTCAGTGCTCTGTGAACACCTAGAGGGGTGAGATAAGGAGGGTGGGAGGGAGGGAGGGAGACGCAAGAGAGAAGAGATGTGGGAACATATGTATATGTATAACTGAGTCACTTTGTTATAAAGCAGAAACTAACACACCATTGTAAAGCAATTATACTCCAATAAAGACGTAAAAAAAAAAAAAAAAAAAAGACACCTTAACACTTCACAGCCGGGAAAAACAGCCCCTTCCCCCGTTTGGAAAGTCTTCCAAACAGACTATCTGCATCTATGCCATGCCGTGGGCAACCACCAGAAAGCCAAATGCTGTCTTTAGAAGTGTTCCTTTTTCAGGACAACCATTCACTTCTTCCTTCCTTCATTCAGTAAACACTTGGGCAGCTACCATTTCCCAAGCGCTCCGCGGCTAGGGGGCTGGCACAGAGCGTTCAGTACTGAGGAACCTCCACGGCCAGTTATGAAGAGCCAAGGGAACAGGGTTCTTCCATCTTGTTAAATTAACCATCAGCGCTGGTGTCCTCTGCACCAGTCACCAAACTAGCTGCTTGGCCCAGAAGTCAATCAAACTGCACTAACCGGCCCCCCATCCAGAAGTTTCAGAATTGGCCAAAAAAAAAAAGTCAGCTTCTCTGAGTGCCTGTGGTCCTGTTCCTCCAGGCAGGTGACAAAGAACAAGGCGCACGTGCAGAGAGCAGCAGAGGTGAGAAGCCGAAAGAATCCCTGCTTCTGCTGTTTGTGACCCAGAACAGCTCAGGCCTTGAGTTATCTGATAGAGTCACACACTTGCATGTCCTTACAATAATCTCCTCTTTTTATTTAAACCAGTTGAAACTGGACTTTGTTACCTGCAACATAAAGAGTCTTAACCAATGACAAAAGTGGAATCAGACGGGACTCCCTGACTCCCCCCCACCAGAGTAGAGGGGCTGAGAACACGGCCCCTGAGCCAGACTGCCTGGGCACCTCTCCTGGCCCCTCCACACACTAGCTACACAGAGCCTGGGCCCTGACTTCAACATCTGTAAAATGGGCCCAACAGTACCCACCACTAGGAATGGTTTAAATTTTTTAAATGCGTTTCCACACTCAAAGCAAACAAAGCTTGCGCCATAGTAACTGCTGACAGGAGTTACTGCTTTTGTTGCTCCATTAGCACAACTCCACGGAGGAACTAATGCTCCAACTGAGACCCCTCACCTGGCTCCACACGTTCCCTACAGCATGGGGGCGGGTGGCAGGGCCACTCTCACGCAGGGGCTGGGGCAGGTTCCGCGACTGCTGAGTGGGGAAGAGCAGTACAGGAGACAGAAAAGCAGTACTGGGTGACCCACAGCCCCAGGCACCACCCAGCCAGACCCCACCACGGCCCTCCCTTCTGTTCCGCTCATCTTCTAAACCTAAAGGCTTCTGCATGCTTTCAGATTCAGCAGATGATTTCAGCTTGCCAAAACAATCACCCCGACCGGTATAAACTTTACGATTCTTCATTATTTGTGATTTTTACTTTCGCATGTAATGGGGATCGGGCAATCAGGCTACCAACATCTGTGAAACTTAAATCTATTTATAATAGGTAACAACTGAGATACTAAACCCATCCGTGGTCCTGTCAAGGGGATATCAGAAGACTCGATGTAAAGAGTTTGGAATAAATTTGAACACCATCCCGAAGGGCTCACTGAACTAGGACTAAGCATGGCCCAAGCGCAGCCCAGAGATCAAGCACCTGCCTTTAAGAAATAGAGGGTTCTGGGCTTCCCTGGTGGCGCAGTGGTTGAGAGTCCGCCTGCCGATGCAGGGGACACGGGTTCGTGCCCCGGTCCGGGAAGATCCCACATGCCGCGGAGCGGCTGGGCCTGCGCGTCTGGAGCCTGTGCTCTGCAACGGGAGAGGCCACAGCAGTGAGAGGCCTGCGTACTGCAAAAAACAAACAAAACAAAAAAACGGGCAGAAGACCCGAACAGATATCTTTCCAAAGACAAACTTATGGCCAACAGGTACATGAAAAGATGCTCAACATCACTAATCATCCGAGAAATGCAAATCAAAACCACAATGAGATATCACCTCACACCTGTCAGAATGGCCATCACCAGAAAGTCCACAAATAACAAATGCTGGAGAGGGTGTGGAGGAAAGGGAACCCTCCTGCACTGTTGGTGGGAATGTAAATGGGTGCAGCCACTATGGAGAACAGTCTGGAGGTTCCTTAAAAAACTAAAAATAGAACTACCCTGTGATCCAGCATTTCCACTCCTGGGTATTCATCCAAAGAAAACAAAAACACCAATTCAAAAATATACATGCACCCCAGTGTTCACTGCAGCAGTATTTACAATAGCCAAGATATGGAAGCAACCGAAGTGTCCATCAACAGATGAAAAAATAAAGAAGATATGGTATATATATATATATACATACATATATATACACACACACATGGAATATGACTCAGCCATAAAAAAGAATGAAATTCTGCCATTTGCAACAACGTGGATGGACCAGAGGGTATTACGCTAAATGAAGTAAGTCAGACAGGGAAAGACAAATATTCTACGTTACCACTTATATGTGGAATCTAAAAAATACAACAAACTAATTAACAAAACAGGAACAGACTCACAGACACAGAGAACAAACTAGTGGTTACCAGAGGGGAGGGGGGATGGGGGAGAGCAAGTTAGGGTGTGGGGTTAAGAGATACAAACTACTATGTATAAAACAGATAAGCAACAGGATATATTGGACAGCACAGGGAACATAACATTATTTTGTAATAACTTTAAATGAAGTATAATTTATAAAAATATTGAATTATTATGTTGTATACCTGAAACTAATACAATATCGTGAATCAACTATACTTCAATTTTTTTTTTTTTTTGCAGTATGCGGGCCTCTCACTGTTGTGGCCTCTCCCTCTGCGGAGCACAGGCTCTGGACGCACAGGCTCAGCTGCCACAGCTCACGGGCCCAGCCGCTCCGTGGCATGCGGGATCTTCCCGGACCGGGGCACGAACCCGTGTCCCCTGCACCGGCAGGCGAACTCTCAACCACTGCGCCACCAGGGAAGCCCTATACTTCAATTTTTAAAAAAAGAAAGAAATCAAGGGTTCCACCTTGTGCACTGTTGGTGGCAATGAAAACATTTGGTGAGGATGGTGGTTCCTCCAAAAACTAAAAACAGAACTATCATATGATCTGGGAATTCCACTTCTGGGTATTATCCAAAGAAAATGAAAACACTAATTTGAAAAGATATCTATATCTCCACATCCACTGCAGCATTATTCACAACAGCCAAGATACAGAGACAACCCAAGTGCCCACTGACAGATGAATTAATAAAGATGTGGGATGTGTGTGTACACACACACACACACACACACACAAATAGTGGAATATTACTCTGCCATAAGAAAGAATGAAATCTTCCATTTGCAATCATGGGAATGGACCCTGAGGGCAGTATGCTGAGTGAAATAAGTCAGACAGAGAAAGACAAATACCATATGATTTCACTTTTATGTGGAATCAAAAACCCCAAAACCAAGCTCATAGCTGCAAAGAACAGATCGGTGATTGGGGGATAGGGGGAGATGGGTGAAGGTGGTCAGAAAGCACAAACTTTCAATGATAAATAAGTCACAGGGATGCAATACACAGCATGGCGACTACAGTTAACACTACTGCATGCTGCAAGCTGCTAATAGAGTATATCTCAAAAGTTCTCATTACAAGAAAAAAATCCCGTAAGTATGTACGGTGACAAATGTTAACTGGGCTTATTGTGGTGATCATTTCAAAACATATACAAATATCCAATCATCACACTGTATGCCTGAAGCTAATACAACGTTTTGTTTTTTGTGGGTTTTTTTGGCCGTGTGGCATGCAGGATCTTAGTTCCCCGACCAGGGATCGAACCTGTGCCCCCTGCATTGGGAGCTTGGAGTCCTAACCACTGGATCACCAGGGAAGTCCCATGAAACTAATATAATGTTGTATGTCAGTTATACCTCAGAAAGACATATGGGAGGGGGAGGAGAGAGAGAAAGAAAGGAAGGAAGGAATGAAGGAGGGAGGGAGGGAGGGAGGGAGGGAGGAAGAAAGGCAAAGGGGAAAAAACAAAGAGTTCTGAAGGGCCAGGAAGTAGTTTAAAAAAAAAAATCATACATACATGATTTTTTCCAAAGATATTTTCTTGGCAAAAATGTTTTTTAAATTATTCTAGAGCCAAAATTCCAGGTGTGCAGCCATCGAGGTAGTAAAAAGGAGAGGGGAGACGGGAAGCGTGTAGCATGTCCACAATCTTACAGCGCTGGGGCTTCTCTAGGAATTCTGAAATAATGGCAAACTCTGGGGCTCCTCTTCCCAGGAACCCAGGTCCAGCAGGGCCAATCAATCCACGGTTTCTCCTTTGCTTTTTTCTGCTTCTCTTTCAGATGTATCTTATTTGTACAAAATAGCAAATGTGGGGATGTAAATGTAGCCTGTGGGGAAAAACAAGCGAGACCCCATTTCTGACCTCGAGAGAAATAGGTCACCTCTCTTTAGACCCCTTTCCCTTCTCGGTTCAGAGCCTCCCAAGGACCACCTTTCCCTTCGACTCCCTCGGTCTGTAAACCCTCCAGTTCATACTGCCTTCCCCTGGTTCACCCTGAGAGGAGAAGAGAAGAGGGAGCAGCTGCCTCTCAGGCCACCCCCCTCCCTCTCCAAGGCCCCTCAGAACCGCTGCAGGGCTTTTACCTCCCAGCCCCCAGCTAACTGCTCCTCTCCCTTCCCCTCCACTCAGTACTGAAAGCAAGGCCGGTATAGGCAGGCTAGTCCCTCTCCCGCAGGTGTGCTGCAACAGGGACTCAACTGGCAATCACTGCGGATCACCGGACAGAAGGTTTAGATGAAAGGGAACTATGGTTAGAAAAAAATCAAACAGTTATATCTTAGGTCACTAACGAACCTTAATATATACAGTGTCTTGTTCACTACCTGTTTCATGTCATTTTATGTTGAGAGCATCTATTGGCACACAATCTAATTTAGTGCTATACACACAGAGAGAGACACATAAATAAATGCTCAGCTTATCGTTTTAGTCAAATAAAACTTTTCAGAGGCCCGCGCACCGCGATGAAGAGTGGCCCCCCGGCTTGCCACAACTGGAGAAAGCCCTCGCACATCTTTAAAAAACTTTTCAAATCTTTTTTTCTGATGGTGACCGTTACTCTAATATTTTACTGCAAAAGTAACTTTACATCTATCTGTAATGCAGCAACTTCAATGCCTTTACCAGCAGGTGCGTCACCTAACACTGGTATCCAAAGCATGATCCCATCTTCTCATTTTGATCTAAATTTTAAATCACTAGGTATAGTGCGTATTTTCTTTAATTTTCTTAAAAATTACACCTATATTTAAAATCTTAAGGACAAACATTACATTTACACGAAGTAGCAGAAATAACTTTGTTTTGTTTCTACCAATGAAAGATTAAAACTGACTGGTTTCATCACTTCAACTTGACTATAATTTCTTAGTGACTGATGTTAACATCTGAAGAAACATTTATACAACTACTGCTAGTCAAATAATTTGTTTCAGTAATCATTCAAACTTTTTAGGCATCTCCTGGTGTTAGGCTCAAGAAATAAAACAGTTGCATTTTAAAGAAAACACAAATAATGGTAAGTGAGTGTGATAAATGCTGTAAAGAGGTAAGTATAAAGTGCCAATGGGGGACAGATGAGAGAGCTGTGTGGGGTGAAGCCCCTTCGTCTGTGCTTTGAAAAATAATAAGGATAGAAATTGGGAGAGAGAACGCTCCAGGGAGTAGGCTGAGTGTAGTTAAGTTACGGGCGGGGTGAGGGTGCAGAAGTAACAAGATGAGGATCAAGTGGACTGGAATCAGGCTGTAAAGGATTTCTACATCACATAAAGAACTGGGGTACTTAACTCTAAGGGCAGTTGGAGTCCTTCGATTTTTAAAAGAGGAATGCCATGATGATGAAACCTACATTGGAGAACACACAGAGGGGTAAGTGGCCAGCCTGATGCAACAATGTCAGTGGCTAAGTTGTGAAATAAGCTGTGTTTTAATCTAAACACAGTTCTGTGGAGTAAAAACTGAACAGGCGATATCGTGACGTAAGGTTCAATTCAGGGCTACTGTATGAGCAGGACGGTTAGGCATGCAGGCTTTGAAAGGCTGGGGCCTAAACACAGCTCCCCCAGTTAAGTGACCTTGGGCAAGCTGGGTAACCACCTTAAGCCTCTCCTTCCTCATCCGTAGAAGGGGAGTAACAATAATAATGACATAAGTGTTAGCTGCTATAATCGCTATTTAAGTTTTATTCTATTTTTGAAGTCTGCACAGCATAGAATATTCTATGTATTACATATTCTATGTATTACATCTAGATGTAATAGGTATGATAGATCTATTACATCCATATGAAACAGAACTGCTATATAAAGAAATGTCAATGAATCTGTTCATAAGGCCGAAAAAACCCAAACAAACAGAAAAAACAAAAACCAAGGATATTTACAAAGAGTAAGCTCTCTTTATGAGTTGGAAATTTTGTCTGAATACAGGCCAAGCACGGTGGTAGATCACTCCTCTACTTAAAACTTTCAATGGCCTTCTACCGGAATCAGTAAGATCGGACCCCTGCCTACCTCATCTTCTACTACTCTTCACCCTCACTCATAATGTCCAGTCTTCTATTTGTTGTCTTTGGGCCTAAAAATGCCATTCTCATGGCTGGGTCCTTGTCATCATTCAGGGCCATCTCCCCCAAGTGGCATCACCAAGGCTCCCACCTGCCCTGTCATTCACTAATGCCATTTCTCTGTTTTAATTTCTTAGTATTGTTACCTGAAATTACTTTTTGGTACATTTTTCCTTCCAGTTTCTTTGACGTATAATTGGCGTACAGCACTGTGTGAGTTTAAGGTGTACAGTGTAACACCTGTTATAACACACTGTGTAAGCTTAAGGTGTACAGTGTAACGGTCTGGCTTACACACATCATGAAATACTGTCACACAAGTGGAGTGAACATCCACCATCTCATACAGACATAAAATCAAGGAAACAGAAAAAAGTTTTTTTCTTGTGATGAGAGCTGTTCTGTACATTTTTAAAACTGTCCCTCCCTCCATATGAATGTAACCTCCACGAGAGCTCTTCCACTGCTCTGTCTTGTGTACCTGGCACAACAGGAAATGCCCACTATATGTTAGGATGAGCGACTGAATATGGTTGAGGAGCAGCTGATCACAGCTGTGTCTTAAGTCAGAGGGCCATGCATGGAACACGCCAGGGCAGACACAGACCAAGGCGCCGGCAGTGTTGTCAATGAGCTGTATTGCTCAGCCTGGGTCACAGGGAGACAGGCAGGCGGGGAACACAGGTGGGGCAGGCAGGAGACGCCTTGCCCACCCAAGCTGAGTCACTGATAACCAAGCCAGGCCTCATGTACTTGCAAAACTAGTAATAAGACTGAACTGGAACAAACAAAAATCTGTTATTATTACAGACAATTCTCATGATGCAAATCATGTGCTTTCAGTATGTTACATTATTTTAAAAACTCATTCAAGAAACACAATTACTAATCTACTGGGCCTGGTAAATACCTGCTGGGGAATGAATCATACTTTCAAAGTTTAGGCCAACAGCAATTCACATATATAGTCTGGATACACACAATCGTATCTCTTCCTCAAAAAGTCAAGTGTCACAAACTATGTGTTTTCTGGCTCGAGCGAGTATGTTCAGAATAGACCGAGAAAACTTCACCCAACTGGCTAACTGTTTTGTTCTGAAGGGACCGGGAGAGGAGGCAGCACAGCGGGCTATGAGGGGCCAGAGATGCCAGAGTGAACCGACAAAGACTGCAACCAGAAAGGGAATCGCAAATTAAGCCTGCGGCAATGTCATTAGTATCGGAGACTTGAGTTAGCCCTTTCAACAAGACAGCATTTCTTCTCCTGCACTTCCAGGTCAAATGGCAAGGAGTAAATGTTACCATCAGCAAACCTTACACTTCTCTAGGGGCTTGTGGGATCTCAGAGAAGCTTCAGAACTGGAGGGCCTCACTACCAGGCTGGGAAGTTTAATAAACCTTTGGAAAGCAATGAGAGTTGGACTGTAACAAACCTCTAAATGTAGAAAGGTTTCAAGAATGGCCCTGGAAAAAGACAAACACACCACCAGTCATCTGTGGATGAAAATTCACTCATCTCATAGTAAACAAGACACAGAAACAGAGAGAGGGAGCATCCAATCCTCCAAGCTACAAAATTTCCATCATAACAATTAATTTGGGCTCCAAGACCTTAATAGCTTTTTAGGGTTTTTTTCATAGTCATGTGTTTTAACTTGCAGGTACTACAGGTACAGAATTTCCTCCCAATATACCTAAATGCAAATAGTTACAGTAAAATACAGTAGAAGAAATCCTTACATCTACACGGAATCCAGCAGTGTGGCCAGACAGAGTGAAAACCAATTTCAATTTTTGGTTCTAACAAGAATTGCGTCCTTAACATGTGGTTTATTTTAGGACTGGTCCATATCACTCGGCAATGTCTACTATGTAATAAATACATTTTGGATGTGGAAACATCTCCGTATTCTGAGCTACAAAGAAGCAGCACTTTCTGGGGGGGCTGCCAATCTGAAGAATAAAGCTATGCATTGAGGACTTTCCTAAAGTGATTCAGAAAAAGGACCAAGGCCAAAGCAGTATCATATACTATTAAGTAACAGAAGGCATTGCTATCTTTACTCCCAGTCTCTGCTCACACATTACTATAAATACTTAACACACATTTACTGAACTATTTACTTAGGTTAGAGGAAAGTTATCTTTCATGTTTATATAAAAAATCCTCCTGGGTGCTTGTTGTAAAACAAGTGTTTTCTTTCAGAGTCTTTGATGTACACCAATTTCAACGATCTCCTTTTCTTTAGGATAAATGTGTTCTAGCAAAGTCTTCTAAGAAATAAAATTTTACAAAGCCAATTCCAATAAATTTCCTGAAAAAACTGAGATGTATTCCCATAAAGGAGGAAGGTTATGAGTGGTGGTAGGAGAAATTTAAGTTATTTGGGGAGCAAAGCGCCATGTGGCCAAAACACTTGCAGCTCCACAAGGGACCATTTGCTTTTCTCTGGCAGTACCTAATGCTTTTGTGATTCCAACGAATACTCTGAACTAGCAGAATGTCTCCCAATCCTGAAAATTTCTAAATTCTACGGTCAACACTCCCAGACCTCTGCTCTCACTTCTCCAGGCAGCCTGAGTCACCGACTCACCCAAAGGACACCATTTACTGGCTACCCGCATCTCACCAGGTGGACCCAGCAACAGGACTGAAGTCTGAAGCTTCACGTCATACAAATAAAAACGGGTCCCTCTGCGTCGTCGATTTTAACTCATAAATTTGTCAAAGTTATTTGAACAGGAGAGATCATGAAAAACTTCTCCTCCAAATACTTATCTGCTATAAGGGCATATGAGAAAATAACCTCTAATTGTCTTAAGATGTGAAAGGTATCATTCATAACCCAAAGGACCCACCTTTTAACACAGCTAATGTCAATGAAGTGTAACGTATTTGTGACGCTAAAAGGTAGTGCTTCGACTGACAACTTCTGTGATGTGACTACAAAGACAGCAAGCAGGTCACTCAGGGTGCTTGTGCAGCGCTTCCCCCAACCTCACCCCCAAACCTGAACGGGAATCTGGCGTCGGGACTGCTCTACACAGCTGCTATTTAACCGCACTGCGCTGATGGGAAGAACTAAGATAAACATTTGCACTGTGGGACATTCTCTCATATGAAACTATTAACCACATTCAGCAATCACTCTAGGTGTCTTGACGTCCCCTGACTGACTGTGTGTAATTTACAATTACATGCCTTGAGAACCAATCTCTGAAAAGGGGATGTCAATTATCAAGTTACACAGGACCCAGAGTGCCTGGGATAATCTGAAACAAATTAATAAAACGTGATGGGTAGATGACTGGAAAGATGATGCTTACATAATGCTTTAAGAGTTCTAGGTACATTCAATGTACCTGGAATTATCCAATTTTAGCTAATGTACCAAAACATTAACATAACAATCAATCTGAAAAGGATGAAAAAATACTATGATGAGTAACTTATGCAGTGTTAAAAGTAAATATGTAGGGCTTCCCTGGTGGCGCAGTGGTTAAGAATCCGCGTGCCAATGCAGGGGACACAGGTTCGAACCCTGGTCTGGGAAGATCCCACAGGCCGCGGAGCAACTAAGCCCCTGTGCCACAACTACTGAGCCTGTGCTCTAGAGCCCGTGAGCCACAACTGCTGAGCCCATGTGCCACAATTACTAAAGCCCATGCGCCTAGAGCCCAGCTCCACAGCAAGAGAAGCCACCGGAATGAGAAGCCCACGCACCACAAGGAAGAGTAGCCCCCGCTCGCCGCAGCTAGAGAAAGTCCACGCACAGCAACAAAGACCCAATGCAGCCAAAAATAAATACATAATTAATTTTTTTAAAAAGTAAACACGTATAACCCCCTCATTCTAGTGCATTCACAAGTGTGAAGAGCACAAAATACTGATGCAAATCAAAGCATGTAAAAACGCTTAAGGATGGCAGCAGCAATGCACTGATTTTCCAATTTATCCACTGCCTAGTATTTTCAAATTAGGTCCAGCAAAAGGGATTCATCAAGATATATGAATCCTGCACTATTTACATATGGTATCCATACCACAATGTTAGCAGTAAAGATCACAAAAGCCTTGAATCCAGTAAAGCAGAACTTTTTCTGGTGGGGGGAGAGAAAAGGAACCCGCCCCAATCCTTTGAGAATTCACTGAAAATGACAGACCCCCGCCTCCAAGAGAAATAATATACGTTAAGAAATTCTACACTAGTGTAAAAAATCTGGTAATACTGAATCACTTCCCTGATAAACACAACGAAATCTTCTAGTTGGGAACAGTAACACAAACATCTTTTCCTTCTCAAAAATCAGCCCCTCTGTTGGATCTGTCTTGTGAAGGTCACCAACCAATGTGAAGTCATAAAATCCAACGGGTACTTGCTGGTCTTCACGTTCTTCCACCTCAAGCAGGATTACTTCAGAGCTGATCATCATTCTACCGCAAAACCCTGTCCACTCGCTGCTTTCTGACCCCATGTTCTCCTGATTTTCCTCCTTTCTCTCAGCCTTCTTTGCTGGCTTCTCCTTCAGATTCTACAACCTCTAACTAAAGATGTCCAAGTCTTTATCCTGAGCCCTCTTCTCACTATACCTTTCCTCTCCAGGTGAGCTAGAGATGTTCCCCAAACATTCAAGAGCCTCTATATACTGACGTCCCCCAAGTGTATACCCATCTCAAGTTTTAATGTGTCTGGAGTTCACGATATTCCTCTGAACTCCAATTACTTACAGCTAACATCTACTTGACACCTTCATTTGGATGTGTCACTGGCATCTATCTCAAACCTAACACATCCAAAAAACCTGATTTTCCTTTCCTGCTTCATCCCAACACACACACGCACGCGCGCGCGCGCTTTATTCCAGTAAAACATCACCATCATCTACCTAGTTTCTAAAACTACAGAAACCTGGAGCCATTCTCAGTCCTCTCTCACCTGCCAAATGCAACCCATCAACAGGTCCAGGGGTTCTAAGCCCACCTCCACTGCCACTACCCAAGTCCCAACTACCAGCTGCCTGGAATAAAGCCACACCTTCCTTCCTGGTCACCTTTTATCCAACTCGTGCCTTCCTCCCAGCTATTTCCCACATAGCAAGGAGGGTGGGGAAAGACTTTTAAATCGTTACTTAAATAATGTCACTTCCCTGCTTCCAAACCTTGAATGGCTTCCCACTGTTCCCGCATCATGTGATTCCCGCAGCCCACAGCCTGTGTGTGTGCTTCCCTCTGGGCTGCTCTTCCCAAGGATGTGTTCTGATTTTCACAAGGACATCTCCTTTCTTCTCACCTTTCAGGTCTTTGCCTAAATGTCTTTCTAAGCCTTCTCTAAGTAACCCCCTCCGCGATTTTTCTCTACCACCGCACTGTTAATTTCTCTCCTACGAGTCAATACAACCTGTACTTACTAATCCTCTAACTTGGCTAATGTCTGTACTGCCTACTAAAACTCAAGCTGCACAAGCCAGAGGCCAGGTCTGTGGAGTCACCCACAGAGCCTAGCACACAGAAGACACGCCTTGGAGATACTGCGGGTTCAGATCCAGACCACTGCCATAAAGCAATTATCGCAACACAGAGAGTCACACACACTGTCTGGCTTCCCAGAGCATACATAAGTTACGTTTACACTACAATGTAGTCTAAGTGTGTAACAGCATCGTGTCTAAAAAAGCCACGTAAACACCCTAAACAATACTTAATTGTTAAAAAATGCTGATCATCACTTGACAACGCAAGGTTGTCACAATCTTCAATCTGTAAAAGCCGTGGTATCCGTGAAGCGCAACGAAAGGTCTGCCTGCATTGGAAATGAATCCGATCTCATTCACTCACACTGCTGTCACTCTTCCACAGCACTGCTTCCTGACTACAATTCTGACTCCTTGAGCTGTACCCTCTCTAAAATTTTTCTTTGAGTCATTCCAAGCTGCTCCATCTATTGCTATTTGAAAATGTGTTTCAATGTCTTTTTCTATAGAACTTATTTTGGGTCCATCCCACATCAATTTTCCATCTATCAAGTTAAATAGATACAAACACCCAATTTCCTGGTCTTACACGTAACGGTCATCATTTCAACGGTGGTCGACCTTACTGGGACCTCTCATTGACTATTACTATTTAAAACTTAGTACTGACACAGGTCACTATAGACAATGAGAGGTGACACCTGCAACAAATGCAATGCTGATGCTATGTAAGAGCTGGATAACACAGTCTCTCTATTCTGGCCTGGTCACGTTCTGGTTCACTTTCTCATGTTCAGGTTCTTCAGAAAGCAGACAGAGGTCAGTTTTTGACTACTTTGTTAATTCAAGTATTAGGGAACAGTATGCTGCTTCAAGTAGCAAAACCCGGTGATAGCTTTCAGTTTTATGTCTGACATATGAAAACTGTTGGCTCTGTAGGACTTTCCTGACTGAGTGAGACATCACTCTGGCCTACAAGTCTGTCATCTATGCAGTGTGGCATGGACTCTACAAGCAATTCACTGTCACTCGCATGTATGTTTCAAGAAAGGAACCATTAGCACACAGCAGTTCCTGGATTACAGTTCTCCAGCAAGGAGCTCTGATGAGCTTCTTAGCCTTCAGAGTAGGAAGTTTCCCAGAGGATTAGAAGCGTATTCTGACACCAGTTACTAGGCCCTTTGTTTCACGTTAGAGCATGACTGCATAAGAGAGGCTGGATTAAAAAAAAAAAAAAGAGGCTGGATAAGAATGGGCCCATTATGAAGCCCTGTCTCACTCCACTGATGATGGGGAATGTGTCAGATGTCTCAGGCGATGCCAGCATCTCCGACATAACCCACTCTGGAACAGCCCTGGGATGTGAGGAACGTCTCCGGAAAGCCCAATTTACTTAGCACTCCTAAACCCATACTCATTTGTTGGCAAACAATAATCCTAAAAAGTCAAAGCATGCGAATCAGAGGTACTGGCATTTTCTGTATACGTCTTCCCAATCTAGCCCACAGCACCATCTTTTGTATCACACTGCAGTCCAGAGCTCCTCTGTGATTCCGGGAAGGTGAAAATTGCCAAAAGCGCTTGGGTGCCAACTTGGAAAGACTGCCAGCGACGGACAGCAGTAAAATGCAACAGCAATTTCCCCAGCTCTTGCCATTATTTTCTGAAGAGGGTAATGAGGACGTTCCATTAAATCATCAGACCCAAGTTAGGTTTTTGTGTTTGTATCTTAATTTAACAAATGCGTATTATTGTTTATCCACTCTCTCAGACAATGTCGGGATGCAAAGACATAACCCCTGCTCTCAAGGAACTTGAAGTCTCCCGGGAAAGAACAAACCAAAGAACACTGGGGACAGATGTTGCTTTTCAAGTAGCTGGACTGTTAGTCAAGGACCACGAAGGCTTCCAGTCCTCTAGAAACCGTCCCTCCATCATCAAGTTCAGGCCACCGGCCTTCCAAAATACACGCTCTCCACTTACAGCCTCAATTCTATATTCTACTACCTTCTCTACAATCGTGTTCAAAAAACACTGCATCTCCCTCTCTCGCCTTTTCACTTTTTTCCTCTCACTCTGCAAAGCATAACTTTAACCTTAACCTCCCCTAGGGCTCGCAGCTCTCCTCCTACCTTGCGTCTTTTTTCTCCAGGTCCTCTCTGCTTTCCCATCCCTCGTCTGCGGCATCCTTCAGAGCACAAGTCTCAATTCTCCTCTTCCCTGGGTGACAGGGTGTATGTACTTTATCACCCACTTTCAAATCTAATGTAGACCCTCAAGGCCGGTTCCAGCCTCAGCCCCCAGCCAGCCCACCTCAGATTCAACGCATGGAAACCTAAACACACGAGTGTCACGATGCCTGTGCCTCACTTTCAAATGGTTCCGCAAAAGTAAATATATGGAGATGGGACCGAGGCAAAGCAAATAAGGTGAAACGTGCACGGCTGACGTATCAGGGTGAAGGCTGCTGTTCCCTGCAGTATTCTTTCAACTCTTCTGTGGTTTGGAATTTTTCAAATTTAAAAAGTTGGGGGAAAAAACAGGTAGGATCAGAATCGAAGACAGAAATCATGGCTCATGCCTTTTAGGGAGTTTATAATCTATTTAATTTGTCTAGTCTAAAAGTAGGCTAGGTAGATCTGCGAGTTCAATGACGGATTCGTAATAAGCTCAAACGTATAATCGAAACGCAAGTATTTCCCGAGCGCCTGCTGCGCAGCAGCAACATGCTAAGCGTTGTGCGTGGCCAACAAAGCACATCATTGCACCTTGTCTACGGCTGCTACTGGCGCCACCACCTTCCCCGACACCCAAAGACCCCTGACTCCTTTCAAGTCCTCCACATGTAAATCAGTGGCCAAGTTCTCTGATTCTACTGCTGTCCACCTCTCTCCCCTCTCCACTTTGCTGGCCACCACCAGTCCCCAACCCAGGCCCACCTGGCCTCCCACCTGGACTACTGCAGCAGCAGCTCCACGCAGCCCTTGCTCTGTCTCTGTCCAGATGCTCAGCTCTAACTGGGTTACACTTCCAGCTCAAAAGGGTGTCAGCTGTTCTCCGGTATCAGTAAAACACGTTGAAGGCCCCCCGGTGACACTGAGGACGCACGTTTTATCCGTTGGTTCCCCCGCTCTTTCCCGTCCTTGGCTGCAGGTTGATTCCCTGCCGCCCAGCAGCACCCTCGTGCCTTTCCTCTGCGATGCCTTTGCTTGCGCTGGACTCCCCCCACAGGTGTCCCTCACTCTTCCCACCCACTTCTCATCTCCTCCCCTGCTCCAGACACACCCCCCGCACCCGGGTCAGAGTAATATGTCACTCCTCTGAACCTTTAAAATATGTTATCTGCATTTACTAATACCTTCCAAGTAACTTTCGCGTTTCCAAGTACGATCCCAAATCTGTACGGGCATTTCTCACCATGCTTACTAGACAATGAACTCCTTGAAGGCAGTGACTTTTCACACGTGACAGGCACTCATGGTCTGTGACAGGAACCTAACGTTAGCATCCTGTACATGAATCCCAAAAACCTGAAGTGTTGCCTCCTAAACTCTAAGCAATTTTCCCTCAAAATACCGGTAACATTTTAACAGCAGTATAGTCTTATTTTTTTTTTTACTTTTTTGGAGTGGTAAAGTATATAACATTTGCCATTTTTAACCATTGGAGAGTGTACAATTCAGTGCCATTAATCACACTGACAACATTGTGCAACGATCACCACTATCTGTTTGCAAAATTTTCATCACCCCAAACAGAAACCCTGTCCCCATTAAGAAATAACTACCCATTCTCCCCTCCCCCTCCCCCGGAAACCTCTCATCTTTCTGTCACTATGAATTTGCCTATTCTAGGTATTTCATGTAAGTGGAGTCATACAATATTTGTCCTTTTGTCTAGCTTATTTTCCCCAGTGTAGTATTTTCAAGTTCATTCATGGTATAGCATGTATCAGAACTTCATTCCGTGGGACTTCCCCTGGTGGTCCCGTGGTTAAGACTCCGCGCTTCCACTGCAGGAGGTGTGGGTCCAATACCTGGTCAGGGAACCAAGATCCTGCCTGCCATGCTGTGCGGCCAAAAAAAAAAATCATTCTTTTTAATGGCTGAATAATGTTGCATCATGTGTATAGACCACATTTTGTTTATCCACTCATCTGTCGACGGACACTTGGTTGTTTCCACTTTTTGGCTACTATGAGAAGCTAGGAACACTGACTCAATATTTGTTTGAGTCCCTGTTTTCAATCCTTTTGGGACTACACCTAGGAGTAGAATGCCGGGTCATACAGTAATTTTTTTTTTTTGGCCGCGCCTCTCGGCACGCGGGACCTTAGTTCCCCGACCAGGGATGGAACCCAGTCCCCTGTGGTTCGGAGTCCGAACCACTGGACCGCCAAGGAAGTCCCCCTACGGTAATTCTTTTTCACTTTATGAGAAACAGCAGCAGTACAGTTTTACAATCCACACACGTGGTCATTCGGTAAAGCACAACAGCCACAAGAGTTCCTACTCACTTAGGAAACAATTCACTTTTAGACAGATTTCCTTCCTCCCTACCCACTCGGGCCCCAGGTGATGATCTAATTTCAGGAACCTGACCCTGCTCTGGGTGCCACTTTGATCTGTTGCCACGCCAGTCTCCCAGTTCTCACTATTTTTCCACACTACCTTTTGCACACACAGGGAAGCACACTGTAGTAGTAACTCTCCAAATGACAATTATGATGATACTGAACATCATTCAGATGCTGGAAGTCACACTGATATCCTTAAGGCATTAGTAGATGAATGAAAGATACATAAAAGGAAGGACATTTTTTAGCAGGTAAGATGATACAGGGTTTTGTACAGGATGACTTCTGCTGAACCCAATTCTTAAACCCAAACAAGTATACAAAACATGCTAAACTTGGACGAGATGTATAAGCCTTTACTGTTGTGAGAAAAGGATCATCTCTTTTCACTCCAAGGTTAGCAGCCTGGGATTTCTAAACTGACATCTCATGATTATTACCACCAATGCCAGGAGATTTTATAAAACCACAAAATACGACAGTGTAAATTCACAGAAACGATCTGTGCTAACTTGGAGCATCTCTGTGCAAGGGGCAGGATCAGAAGAGGTCATGAGGGGGATCCTTCCACTTTTTACTCCACAACTTCTGCATTTCAAAAACACACATTCTTATATCATAATTGTGTAATGGCCTAAAATTGTATTTAAAATACAAGCAATAAAAGGCAATGTTAGGAAAAAAGATGAGCTATTAAAAAGAGCTAAATGGGCAGTTCCAACAATGTCACCATCTAACACAGTCAGAAAACTCTAATCTCATTTGAACTTTACAATGCTATGAGGTAGGCCAGCCAGGTATTCAGCCCTTTTAATAAATGAGAAAAAGATGGTTGAGAAAAAGCTTCTTAGAGAACTACTTGACATTTTTTTTTAATGCTCTTCATGTGAGCCTTTACATCATCTTTAAAAATGGGCGATTTAGCTGTAAAACTTTAAAACCAACTATATCTGATTACATTCTAGTTCTCCCCCCAAAATAAAAAGCATTGACTTAGTTAGGTTTATATATTTAGGAAACAGAAAAATAATGGTAAAAATGTAATAAAGTAATATAAAAGGAAATCTTACTTTTATTATTCTCCACCATGCTTGAAATGTTTAATGACTTCTTGAAGACACTTTGTCCTAAACAGAACCCCCTCCCAATCTTAAATTTTAGGTTTCGAGGCACTAAGTGAGCATTTGCTCATAATTCCAATATATCTATTAAGTGAAATCTGAAGTTTAAAGGACTTGGGCAAAATGTGTCATTTATTATGTGCAGACATACTGCCTACAGACATTTATGGCTACAGGTTAGTTACATAGCTATAACTAGTCAATTAAGCAAAGCGTGAGCCCCGGGCTATAAATAATAGCTACAAAACCGACTGTAGTGGCCCAGAGTTCACCAGCTATCTAAAAGGCATAATTTTACAATCCAATGCTGTAGGAAATCATTACAGTAATTAGGACAGCATTTTTTTCCTAAATGATTAAGAGTCAAAATGCAGGGAAAAAAGCCTAACAACCAAAAGCATGGTACATGAGTTGAGAGACTATTACATCTGTACATATAAATATAACCAAACAGTCCAGAGATACCAAGGAATGTGACTTAAATGGCAATATACAGCAACTTTTAAAATTCACTTAAAATACTTCTGACCTCGTCATTGAATATATTCCACATTTTGTTCTAAAAAAATCTACTCGACATAATATAAAACACTGAGGATTTAACTTGATGTGCTCACACATTATAACTTTTTTAGAAATTGCATTTCACACAAGTTTTGAAGTTCAATAACTTCGAATTCAAATATTTTTGCCAAGTGCTAAAATTACTGAACACATCCAGTACACCTTCAGGAGAAGGCACTCTCCCATTGATTCGCAACAACCAATGGTTTACTGAGAGGTTCCTATATGTCCACTGCTGTATTTTAATAAAGTAATGTGTTTAAATTTAAAACCACACACTGAATACTGACTGAAGAAAGGCAGTTCTACAAAAGCTCAGGGTATAAAACACGTTAATTGAAAGCTAATTATTTAACTCATTCAAAATATAATTTACAATTGGTGAAATTACAACTTCATAAGAACCAAGCTTTCATGTAGAATAACATTAAGTACAAAAAAATGCACACATTCAACAGATCACTTAATTCACATTTTAATTGGAAGCTAACTTCAAAAAGTATCTGCAAATTATCCATTTCCATCTGAAACAATGTACATTAAAACAGTAAATAACTCCATCCTATAAGGTACCAATACAAAACATAAAACCAAACTCACCTAAGTTAGCTGAATATCGGGGTTACTACATAACATTCTGTCAGTAACGCTAGTAAGCCAACCAAAAGTAGAAACTGCAGTTCATATTACTTAAACAGCTCTACTGAAGAACGTCTTCAGAAAATAAAGCAGTTTTTACTTTTAAAAGTCTACATAACACACGCTTCTCTCGCAAAATAAAAATGCCTGGTGTTCTCTCTGAAATCAGAGATATTTTTTCAAAATGTTTTAAGTATGTCGAAGTTTGTCTCCTCCCCCCCCCCCCCACCCAATATCCATCCAGTTTGGTGCTTCGCCTGACCCACAGGTGATGGTCAGAGGTTTCACCTTGAAGGGGTAATTAGGAGGGTTTTCCAAGGATAAGAAGTTCTACATGTTCAGCAGCACATATCTCTCACATGGGAACTCAGCTAAAATGGTATGAAATAGAAGTATACTTATCTGATTTTTTTAAAGTGATTAATTCCATGAAAACCTTCAAATTGCTCACAATTTTAAATTTCATTGCACTTATAAGAAAGCCATTTATGCCTTGATACATGTTATAAGTTTTGAAACCATGCTTTAAAAACTTGATAACTTGACCAGCTAAAGCTGTCTGAACTCACAAGAGACACATGGAAGAGACGTCATACCAGACAGGGGCAATAAGTACACAGCACAGATCTACCACGGGGAAAGCCCATGGATTCAACACAACCAACCAAGGGAAGCTCCAGGCCTCCATCAGAACAACGATGCCACTAAAATGAAAAACGAAACCACCCCAGCCCTAAGCCTGACCCATTTCTCCACTGTTCAGGACAACAGTCTGAAAAGATTCTTAACAGCCATAAGAGAAATCCTCCAGAACGATTAACTGGTTACAAACTATAGTTTAAGAGCATTTCAAACTGAAAATGACTTACTTTCCTTACAAAACAGGGACAAAATTTTACTAAAGAACATCCCACATCTGACCAACATTAAGAACATGTTACCAAAATGGCAGTATTAAAGCTTCCATTTACTCCATTAACCATAGTTTAGAAAGTTCAGTGTTCATAAGCAAAATATTTCATTTCCCTTTTCAATATTCCTGAATATTTCCACAGACTCCCTTTAAATTCTGTGTAAAGCCACTGAATATTTTCTTGTGGGTAACAAATTCTTCCTCTACCTCTACAAGTTTAGGACACTTCTGAAACCTCACATCCCATTCCAATAACAATCCTGAGAACTGAAAATGAGATTAACTGTTATACTTAATTTTTAAACTATGGGAGTAATAGAATGGAACAATTAATCTCTCTCAAATGGCTCTGTTGTAATTTAAGTCCCTCCTCACTTCACTGCTGATTTAGTAAAATCATCAAGTCTTCCACCTTGACTCAACAGTGACCAAATGGCTATTCTAAATAAAATCAAGTCATCACCAAATCCTTCAAAAGCTGGTATCAAATTGTTTTGAAACTGAAACACACATTATGTATACAGTCTAAATAAAGCAATTTCTAGGAAAAATATCCCCATGGAAGAGTTTAAATCTATACAATAATTTAAGGCAAAACCTTTTTATCAAAGCCACAAATTATGTCCTGAATAGGTCTGCCCAAAGTCCAACAAAATTTATAGAAGTTTGAGGATCCAGTGCTTGATTTAACTCTATGCTCTATCAGCTTAGTAGAGAGCATGAATAACAGATTAAGACAGCAAAGCAATTTTCTAAACTAAAATGTACCTAAGCATCTAAAAGGTTTTACATCATCCTTAATGACCTATCAAAGATCCCTGACCAGGCGATCATACATCTTTGAATTCACTTTACACATACGTACAAGGGTCCACTCCAAATAAATCCACCACTTCTCTTCGACATGAGACTGCATGGTCAGACGCTCATCAAAACGTTATATTCAGGTTATTCAATTTCAGCTGTTAACTTTATGTCAGCACCCAAACAAGCATTAACCAAAGAACAGAAGCAAAAGTTTATAATGACGAGAAAAAACACCTAAAAGTTTAAACAGAAAAAAAGGAAAAAAATGTAAAAGGAGCTCACCTGCAGTTGGGTGGAGGGTCTAAAGTGATGTCCGCCAGCTCCTTCTGAATCCTGGAGACAGGAAGCGAAGGGGGGAGAGAGAATCAGGGGTGGGCGGCCGCCCCGCAGGGCAGACAACCCCCCCCCACCCCGCCGCCGCGGACCGAGCTGCCGGGGAACAGGACCTGCACCCCGCGAGGAAAGAACCGGCCCTCCACCGCCCTGGGTTCGAATCCCGCCTCACGCACTACGGCAGGGCTATTTCTCACCAATTTCCACTTAGGAAATCGTTTTGAAGCTCCTCACTCGCAGCTAGTTTCCGGAATTGTATCACAATGTGGGGGGGGGGGGGGGCGAGAGAGCACGTCCCCACCACCACCCCGGAGCCCGCGGTCGCCCCCCCACCCAGCACCTCAGGTTCCCTCCCCCCACAGAGCGCCCTCCATCCCGGGCCGCCGGGCACCTCGGGTGCTCCCACCCCACAGAGCGCCCCCCCCCCCGGCAACCGGGCACGGGCACCTCGGGTGCTCCCCCACCGCAGAGCGCCCCCCCCAGGCCGTCCGGCACCTCGGGTGCTTCCCCCTTCCCCCCCAGAGCGCCCCCCCAGGCCGCCCGCGTCCCCGGGGACGAAGCCAACATGGCCGCTCCCGGCGAGGCCCGCGGGCGCTGGCTGACCAGCCGCCGCCGTCGGGCTGGGGGCGGCGCGAGCCGCACGGGGGACCCCGGTGGGCCGCCCCGCCCCCGCCGGCGACCCCGCCCCCCTGCCCGCGCGCACGCCGGCCGCGGACGAAGCCTCGGGCCAGGTTGGGGACCCCACAGCTCGCCCGCCGCCTGCCTCCCGGACACCCCGGCCCGCGGCCCGCACAGGTGCACCGGCCGCACGCACCGGCCGCCCTCTCGGCTCACCTGCCCGGCCCTGCTCTAGCCCGGACACCCTCTCACTTCTCTTGGGCCTGCACCCCACACCGGCTCAGAACCCGGGACCCCCACCCAGTTTCCCATCTCCGCAACGGCCCGCGACGCTACAAAGAGCCCATCCCCCACCCCTAGGCCGACGCCACCCGGCAGTTCACACCGAGCCATGGCCTTTGTCTTCAGCTTACCTAGGCGCTTCGAGCATCAATTCCTACGACAAAGTTTGAGGACTTTAAGCCTCCTCCACCTTCTAAATGGAGCCTTCTATTTTTATAACCTTTCCTGCTCCTATCATATAAAGCCCTAAAGGGCTACGTTACAACTTAAAAATCTCACCGAGGCTGCACAGTAGTAAAAAACTAACACACACACACACACACACACACATACATAAAATCGCAATGGATGCTTTTCTCTTCCCAGAGGTTTTCTGAAGGTAGAAAGACAGGCTGGCTAGATGCAATGAGGAATATAGGTTTCAGAAGACACTGTTCTTTCCATTTATAAGTAAAGAGAAATTTAATTCTGATTGGGGTGCTGATTAGGGAAGTTCTTTCAACTTTCCTATTGAAGGACATTTCCTGTCCCCTACAAATTCTGGTGAACTTTAGAAACGGCTTTGCTCACTACTATCTCTGATACCTACTTAGCTGTGTCCTGCTCAATTCTATTGCTATCAATTATCATTTCAGTTCGGAGACCTTGGCATCCCTGCTGTTTGACTCATTATTGCATGTCAGACTAAAAGTTTGGAACCCTGGCTTCCTGATTCTTTACCTGCATCTACTAGAATAACTGTATATGTTAAGACCTATGTACACGGGCCAAAATAACCTCGCCCTGAGCACAACTTTTATAAAAACACACATTGACTTCACTTCTCCTTGTCAACCCAACCTCTCCCTATAAAACATTCACTGAAAAGGTAGCTGCTTCTTTAATACCTAAAAAGTATAATGCCAGACAGCTTTGTCCACTTCATCTCTACAACCAACACCCGCACCGTTTCTAGAGTACTGGTAAAAGATTCGTAAGAGTAACCCACACATACATTCCAGAGTCATTCTTGTCCACACCACCCTTGATGGGGGCTTTTCCTTTACGCGTGGACTCAAAACCAACATGCCGTTTCCAACATGCAGTTAAGTAACCTTCCGTCTGCCAATTCAGGTTTCTCTTTCATTCTATCTCCTGGTGTTATGTGCCTTTTCCAATTCTATGGACAACACCCACCTTCCAAATCAACCCATTTCCCAGAGCAGCATCTATAGGGTCCCACTACCATGACTTTTCCCCTTATTCTTTCCTGGATACACTGTCCCTCTCCACTTCTTTACCTTTACCATTAACCATAGCTCTGCTTTGCACTAACAGCCACTCTCTCAGCAAGATTCCCAGGGAGCTAAAGCTGATGTTAACTTTATACATAAAAGTACCGTTGGTAGCTTCCCACCTTTCATTTGTTTTACACCTACCATCTCTTTCTCAAGCATTTCCAAATGAGTTTTTAACCTCCTTAGCATATATGGACAAATTGTGTCTAATGAAAAAAATCCCCTCTGTAATTTGCTGACACAAAGCAGACTATTTTATATTTGATGCCTGTGCCTTTAATCCCCAAATATATTCATGTACACCAGGGATATGCAGCAAAATATGAAAATACTAATGACCTAAAGCACATATTCTACCTTTAGGTCAGGCCAAAAGCTGCCCCAGCTTGGACGGGGAGCCCAGAAGCTGGGGTGCGGGGGGGGGGGCGGTGACTAAGGAAAGCCCCATCCAAAGTGGGCAGGGTAGAAGCCAAAATTCTGGGGGAGAACCAGCACAAGGCTAATCAAGGAGAGCCAGTCAGGACTCCTGGGAAGCTGAGACGCAATCAAACTAACCCTCTGAAAATGAGAACAATCTTGCCAAGACATCTTGCCACTTAACTCTACACCTCTACGCTGTTTGCAATAAGCTGAAGTCATTCCTTCAACCTCCTATGGTCAGGTCACCAAAGCACTTTACCAACTTTCCAAATTTCAAGTCAGGGAGAATGACAGGACAAACTTTCAAACTCTGAGAGTTTTGGCTCACTACTCGGTGGAGAGATCTAAAGCCTCATGTTCCATTTTATTTTACATTCTTTAAGACAGATATCTCTCTCTAACCTACCATTTGGATTCCTTACTATCTTTCTGGTTTGCCACTTTAAAGTTTAATGACTGTACACCTGACAGCAGAAGGATTTATGAAAAGGTATGAGGGTTCCCAGGAATCTGCTAGACATTACTTTAAGGGTCATGGGATCAGAGGATACTGCTACTGAAAAAAGATTAAGGTAAAAGGTAGCTTCTTCCAGAGACGTAAGAGGAAGAGAGGAAAGAAAAAGAGCCACTGCTTGAATTCATCTTGAAAACAAAAACCAAAAAACAACTGTACAGCCTAAGAGAAAATAGCATGAAAAAAATGTGAGTTCCCCTGAAATTTGGTAAACTGAAGTTCCGAAAGAGAACAACAAAGAATCCCCCAAATAGCCTAAATAACCATTTTACATCGTTTATTGATTCATCCACTTGCCTCAACTCTCTAAAGCAGAAACATCTCTTTAAATTCCATCCGAAAACATCTATCTCCACCTATTACATGTTTTACTCTGCTAATGTGAGTTAGTTATTCCTCATGCAATTTGTGAAACAGATCATATGTGCAACAGGTGAGAAGGAAGTAAAATGGTAATAGAATTCGCTGTGATAGAGCTGTCCGGGCAGGTATTAGTAATAAAGTGGGATGCCAGCCTTGGGGAGGGTCACAGATTAGTGATTATAATAGGACAAGTCATCTGAAATCAGACTTGGGGGTCGCTAATAATACTAACAAGGATTCTTACAAACTGCAGCAAGATATGGGAAAGGCAAGCCACAACAGCTGCATGTGGACCATGATTAAAAGAGAAAACAGAAGAAGCAACAGAGAAAAACCATTAGGGCTTCCAAGGCCCTCTTTTTCCTTTTTAAAAACACATAACCCGTGGGGAGCGTTTAAGCTACCCTCCTTGGAGGCAGACCAAATGCAGCAAGAGGCAGTCCGTTCGGGAAATAGGAAGCCTGCTGGCGTTGGGGGGTGGGGTACGGTACCTCTTGGCGCTGGTGGAGAGGAGTTTGGAGTTTTTGCTCATGCTGACTTTACTCTCCTTCTTCTTGGGGGTGTTTGTTTCTTTCTCGGTTTGCTGGTTGGAGGACGATGATGAGGAGGAGCTGGTGCTGGCCCTCGAATCGTCATCCGACATAGCGAACCCCCCACCCCACCCCGCAAACAGCCCCTGCAGGGGGAGGGAAACAAAACAGAAACACAAAAACCATGCAGCCAGTGTACAGAAGGAACTCGGGCGCTGTCAGGAGGGCTTTGGCCCGGGGTGCACCCGGCCGCCCACCGCCCTCCACTCGCTTTCCAAAGTCTTCAGGCCCATCACGGCTTTTGCAAATCGGACGTTGCTTGTTTATCTCTGGCCCCAACTGGGGGACGCGGTGGGAAAACGGTCGGGGGCGTAGCGAGCAGCCCCTCCCTCGCCCCCCGGGGCTCCCCTCGGGGCAGGGAGGGGAGCAGCCGGCCGGGCGGGGGCGCGGGGCGCCCGGCCGGAGCGGGCAGGGAAGGTCCCGGCGACCGGCCGACCGGCCTCGGGCTGTTTTTTCGGCGGCTTTCCGGGGGTCGCGGGGGACCGGGGGGCCGGGAGCGGAGTTTGGCGAGGTCGGGAAGAGAGGAGGGCCGAGAGGAAGCCGAAAGAGGGTGGGGGGACGGAGACGGGGAGCGGGTGCCAGGGTGGGGGAAGGGAGAGGCCAGCGGGGGGGCCGAGGCGGCGAGGCCCGAAGCCCCCGCCGCGCCCCGACGCCCCTCCGCGCCGCCCGCCCCTCGGCCGTCCGGCTCGGGGCTGCGCGGCCGGGGCGGGGGTCCCGAGCACACGCCCGATCGGCACCCCCGGTGGGGGGGGGACTCGGCCTCCTTGGCGGAGGAATAACAATGAGCCCGTCAGCCCCGGAGGGGTTAATCCCCGCGGGCCCCCGCCCCGGGGGAAAACGGGGCTCCCCCGCCTCCCCTCCCCCGCTCCCGGCCCCCTCGGCGGCCAGCGGGGGGCTCCCGGGGCAGCGCTGACAGTTCGAGCCTCGGCGCCCCCCCGCCCCCGACGCGGGCTGCCCCCGCACCCCATGCGGCCCGGGGTTCCCTGCCCATCCCCCGCGGGCGGGCCCGGCCCCTCTCCGACCCTCCGGCCCCGTACCCGGCGGCGAGGAGTGTCCCCAAGGCCCGGCGGCGCGGCCGGGGGGCGGCTGGCGGCGGGGGGGATCCCCGTACCTCTCTTTGTGTCTGGCTGCTCCGTGCCGCCGCGGCGGCTGCTGCTGCGGCTGCGGCTGGGCCTGGCCACTCGTGTCTCTCTCTCGCTGGGAAAGAAGCGGAAGTGCAGCAACAGCAACTATTAAACAGGCAATGGCTTCCCCCAGCCACACACGCTCGCACACACTCCTCCTCCTCCCCGCCCCTCCCCCACCGGCCCGGTCCCACCCACCCGCGCTCCCCGCCCCCTGGACACCTCCGGCGGGTCGCGAGCAGCGCTCGGGGGACCCCGGGAAGCCCAGCGCCCTCACCACCCGGGACGCCGAGCCAGCGGGCGAGGGCTGTGAATTTCCTCTCAAGTGGTCTGGGGACCCCCGGCTCCTGGGCTGGAGCGGGGAAGCCGTTTCGAGACGGGGGGGGCGGGGGGGCGCCGGGAACTGTATGGAATAGGGCAGTCACGAGAGTCAGTTCTTCCCAAAAGGGCTTCTGGAAGGGGCGGGGATGGCAAATTGGTAAAAAAAAAAAAAAAAAAAAAAGATGGTAACCTGGTGGCCAGGACTTTGGACTAGAGAATGCCCGGGAACTCCTAAAAAAGTGATCAGCTTAAGGGGGAAATTAGAAATCCTGCAACAGGGTTTCCTGTGGGCTGACCCTGGCTTCTCCCTCTGGCAACTTACCTTCCAGGAGCAGAGGTCGGTTTAGGCACGCCTGTGAGAAAATCCCAAGATAGGAGTTTTCTGCTCAGGCACGTGCAATTTTACGATTGTGGATTCTTCCAGTCACTTTTTATAGAAAGAGGTGGTGTTTTATAAAAGGGATACAAAGGATTTCGTGACAGGTAAAACCAACCGACTGTGACAGCCTCACAAATGCGAGAAATCAATGGGAATTAACCCTCTACTACTGAAGGAGACTGGATTTAGAATTTTTGGTGTCGGAAATTGGATTAAAGTTTGGGGGCCTGCTGTACCTTCTGCAGCGGCGATATAAATGCTATTCAAGTAATCATAATATTTCTATAATAGTCCTAATTCTTCTGAATTGTTCCTTATTTAGTATTTTTACGAAGATTGATTTTTTTAAGATTAAGCCATCAAATTACAATTTAGTTTCTCACTTATTGGTCATTTCAGTTGAAGGGAATTGAAGAGATAGGTGCGGTGTCACACATACTAGGTCTGGTGCTTTCAGCAGCTGTCCAGTCAGATTTCCATGGGCCACTCTAAATTGTCTCATTCAAATTACCATCCTTTTCCATGGCAACAGTGTGGCTTCAGTTACCACAGGACAGCACAAGCTATAAAGCCGGTGGCATATCCACTTCTTACTACCACCCACCTCAACCCCTTCTAGCACTCAACAGGAAACTCCAACTTTATTAAGACTCAAAGTAATTGTGCAGACTTCTTGTTCAATCCTTACCAGGAAAGCTGTATCTACCAAGAACTGTCATAGAATCAAGGGGTCCAAAAGCTGAGAAAAACCCGTCATCGTTTCAGCCTCCTACCTCGGAGCAGTCCCTCAGTCACTCAAATGCCTAGAAATTTTGAAAAGATGCCAGGCGTGTGTTTGCTTTCAGGAGTCTTGGTAGAGGATATAAAAATAATAACATTTCCTGTTGTATGTTATTTGAAAACAACGCCCCCAAATCTCCTTAAAACCAGGTTGTATACTTTTCGTACTTCTGATAAAAAAAAAACATAAATTCGAGATAAAACAATGAGCAAACATGAAAAAAATAATCTGAAGACAGTTATTAAAATTGAGACTTCCTCTTACGAAAATTTTGGGTTCCTGATACTTTAAAATACATGTCCACACTGTGAGTACAACCAGTAAAAACTCATATATGTATCAAGACGAGAGCTGGCAGAGAATACAGGAGAAGAAGAGGTTTGATTTGCTGATGTGACTGGGACGGTGGATGAATTTTTTTTCTTTAACTTTGGTTGGCATAAATCATATATGTGGATACTAACTATAATAATACTTTTTAAAAAACTGAACGTAGTATTTTGTGTTGCATTGTTGATGCTTGGATGAGACTGGTCCCTGGGGAAATAAATCATGTAATGGGAGGGCCCCTCCTCTATAGGGAAGCGCTTTCCCAAGCTAGTCTGGAGGGACACTAGCTCTCTTTTGTGTACTAGTCTTTCTTATCTCTAACCCTGGTTAGTGCTTTATGGTTCGGGAATGACCTGCCGAGGGGGAATGATAACCTCAAAATGTTTAGAAAAGAATCCGCTGCTCTCGAAAGACTATTCTTTTATATTCAGATTATTTTACATGTACAGTTGTCTCCGTCATAAAAAAATAATAATTCATTTGTAATCTTCTAGCTCTCTACTTATTAGCTGCAAGGCCTAAGGAGATAAATTGACCCCTCTAAGCCTCCCTTTCCTCAGCTTAAGAAGGGCAATACCTGCGCTGTACTCACTGGTCGGTTGTAAGAAGGATCAAGTGTGTATCTATAGTAAAAAGTGGTTTATTAACTGTTACTCAGAGTATTAATAATCCCACCCTTATTTTACTTCTCAGGAATTTTGTTAGGACACGGGGTCTTTATGACTTAGAATTGATGACAATATAGGAAACCTTCTAAGAGAAAGATCGGGTTGAGGAATCACAGGATTTTATTTCCAAGAAGGGGCCTAAGATAGCTTTGAGTTCAGACTCCTTATGTTGCAGATGAAGAAATTAAGGCAAAGGAAGCCACCGTGTCTTGTCCAAGGTCAAGCAGTAAGTCAGTGGCGGAATTGTGACTGTGGCCCACGATGACTTTGCCAGTCCTGGCAATGCTGGGGGACGGGGGTGGTGATGGAAAGAGTCTCAATTACACTGAAGAACAATATATTAAATATAAAAGAATTCTGATAATATTTTAAAGAACATATTAACAATCGAGACAGGTGGGAAAGTGGAAAAAAATGGAAGCGAGTGAAGGGAATCACTGAATTTATAACATTGACTTGAATCAATTAATGACCCCTATTGAAGTTCCCTACTCCCCATTCTGAGAATAATCCTTATTATTTCTTTATTTCATATTGACGGGTATATTTTAAGTAGGTAATACATTCTCATGCTATATTATCCTAAAGAAACCAAAGGATATACCACGACAATATCCCTCGGCCCCTGCCCCCAACGCTGGGGAAGTCAAGTGCGGGCTAATGTGCCCATATACAGTGGCTGCTTTGATAGGAAGGCTCAATCTACATTTAAAAGACGCATTCAGCCACAGAGGCCATGTGGTGCAACACTGTGACGTCCCTGGGCTTTGAAAAAGTGGGCTCCAGTTTTTATTACTGCCTATTCCGGATTCTCAGAATGATCCAATCCTCTTCTTCAAGCCATCTTTAGAGTATCAAGTACGTTTAAGTAGAAGCCCTTGAAGATGAAGGTATTGACTGATCCCTAGGAGGTGAAATGACACGGTTGATTCAAAAGAAAGAGACCCCGTCTGACTTTCTAGCACACCTATTTCTGGCTTGTTGCTTACACGGAACTTCAAATATTTCATAAGGGTGACCGTGCTCTTTGGCCAGTTGCACATCCAAAGAATTGCCAAGCAAATTTGTTAATAATATATTAACATTTGTTAATATACATATATGTATTTTTAAGTTACCCTATGGCTGGATAGAAAGGATTTCCTTTTTTGTTTGTTTTTTGTCAAAAGAAAAAAACCTTATGTTTGGCATGTAAAAAGAATTTCTGTAAAGCTTTTCTGAAAAGGTGGGTTCACTGTGGATTTCAGTCCACTTGTTTTATTTTATGACGCTCCTTTGCTGAAAAAGCCATTCCTTATACAGAAGGATAAGGAAGGTTTGCAAAGAAGGGTCAATTCATGAAGCCTAATGAGATCTGGGGCTTTTATTTTCAATTCGGGTCGTTCTTCCACAGGCCTTTTTATCAAAAAGCACTGATCCCTTTGAAGGACCCTAAGCATTGTGCGACTGTATTGGTCCTGAACCTTGCTATCACAGGAAGCTAGGACAGAGCTAAATTATTTTTTCTACCACATGGAGGCATTGAACAGCCATGTGATTTTCACAGTTTACCAAGACTTGATAAGTCTAAAGCTTTCTTGGGCAAGGGCAAAAATGTTGGTTTGATGTCGACAAACCGATAGTGCTTAGTATGAAAGCCTTCTTCTCAGTTTATAATTTAGCATCTCCTCTGAGGGGCCTATCCTCTGAACACACTAGCCTTCAACCTCCTATACGTTTTTGATAACGTAAGGACAGACTGTATTCGAATATACTGTTTGGTTCATTAGTCTCCGAAACCTTTTCTTGAACTGAACACTATTTCAGTTTCCTGAAATTTGGAGGAATAAAATAGTATGGAAAGTTACTTTTATTTCACGCTCTTAAATGTCTATTGTGAAACTTTCTAAAAAAGGATCAACTTCCCCACAGTTCCATGGTGTGGCAAATCTACAATCAAGGATCCAGTTTTGAATCCAAAAGTTACCTCAATAATTACAAGGCCCAGAAGCAATTGGCAGCAAAGATACCCATCTTGACTTGCTAAGCCTGCTTGATGCGTTCTGTCTTTGCAGCAGACGGTACCCATGTCTCAGCCCCAAATCAATTAATCAACAAATATGTATTAACGGCCCTGTGTATGCTAAGCACAGTGCCGGTGCGTGGCAGACGTAAAGTCTATGGGGTATCCTCTGGCCTCCAGCAAAGGCCAGGGAAGAAGGGATTATAACTGAACCTAGAACAAGTAGGATTTGAAAAGATGGAGAGGTATCACCAGGGACTGAAATGACATTTAAAAAGATATGGAAAACATCAGGAAGAGTCAAAACATTTTACTTTTAAAATATAAATATACACAAATGATCAAATACAAAATATTTTATTATCAGAAATTAAAAGAGAGAAATTGGCCCTTATTCTTCAAAAGTGTCGCTGGCATGAAAGACAAACACAAGTTGAGGTTCCAGATGAAAGGAGACTAAAGAAACATGAGAACTAAATGTAATATATGATCCTGGAACAGATCCTGTACTGGATGGAAAATGGGAAAGACAATTATAAAGGACATAATTGGGTCCACTGAAAAAATTGGAGTATGGAAGTTAGATTTGATAAAGGTATTGTATCAATGTGAAATTTCCTGAGGTTGACAACTATACTGAGGATATTCTTGTTTTTAGGAGATACCCAGTGAAACATCAAGGGGTAAAGAGGCAGGATGTCTGAAAACTATTGTAATAGCTCAGAAAAACAGATGACAATATGTGTGTTAGAAAGAGAGAGAGAGGAAGAAAACAAATGTGCCAAAATGTTGCAAATCGGTGAATCTGGGTAAAGGATATGTGGAAGAATGTTCTCTGTATCAATTATTCTTGTGACTTGCCTGTAAATTTGGAGGGAAAAACTGTGGTTACCTCAGAGGGATGAAATGGGGGAAAATGGAGGTGAGACTGCCAACTCATTACATATCCCTGTACTGTTTCACTTCTTAACAGAAGTGTGCCTTCTTTTACTACGTTTTAAAAATCGAACAACTAGGGACTTCCCTGGTGGTCTAGTGGTTAAGACTTCGCCTTCCAGTGCAGGGGGTGCAGGTTCGATCCCTGGTCAGGGAGTTGAGATCCCACATGGCTGGAGGCCAAAAAACTGAAACATAAAACAGAAGCAGCATTGTAACAAATTCAATAAAGACTTTAAAAATGGTCCACATCAAAAAAAAAAGCAAAAACATAAATCTTTAAAGAAGAAAAATATATGGAAGCAGAAAAACTCAGGAAGTGATTGGGGAGGCCGTGAGTAGACAAATTTGTTTGAAGGACTTAGAAAAGTGAGCGGTGGCTGGAAGGGTGAAACGTAGTCACCTCGAATTTGCAGAGGTGAGCTGAGAAGCCTGGATTTCATTACAGGATAAAAGTACAAGAAAAAGACATTAGAGGTATTTTAGCCTAAGGGCTGCTTTAAGAAGATTAGTTCGATAGAAAAGCCGGGAAGGAGGGGAAGAAGTCAGGAAACCAGGAAGAAGCCCTCAGAGGAGTCTGGGCTCAGGGAAGCAGCTCCTAATTCCTAATTCTCTGTGCTCATTAATCACTGTTTAATGCTGGAGCTCGGGGAGTTTAAATCCCGTGATAGCGGAGAACATGTCTGCTTAGAACTATTCTAGAACAGTGCCTGGCACTTGGTAGGCATGCAATACACAACCAAAGAAGGCAGGAAATGGGCTTCCCTGGTGGCGCAGTGCTTGAGAGTCCGCCTGCCGATGCAGGGGACACGGGTTCGTGCCCCGGTCCGGGAAGATCCCACATGCCGCGGAGCGGCTGGGCCCGTGAGCCATGGCCGCTGAGCCTGCGCGACCGGAGCCTGTGCTGTGCAACGGGAGAGGCCACAACAGTGAGAGGCCCGCGTACCGCAAAAAAAAAAAAAAAAAAAAGAACGCAGGAAATGACCACCATCCATGGTTTTAATAGTGTTGTTCTCCCCTATCCCACCTTCTCCAATGTTCCGTCATTCACAGGTGTGTGATTACACCAGCAAGCCCTCGATAAGGGACGTGTGGGGTCTGTGTTGCTGATGCCGGGGAAGCACGAGTGGCCCCAAGATGAGGCCTGAAGCGACTCCTAGCCCCCCAGCATGGAAAGGAATCCCAGCCTTGACATCAGGGTTACAGAATGCCAACCTGGAAGAGCTCTGGAGAGCAACACCCAGTGTGCCCTGTTGTATTAACAGGGGAGGAAGCTGAGGTCCAGAAATGCTAGGTGAGCTTCCTAAGGTCAGGCAACTAGTTAGCAGCAGAACCAAGACCTCTCCCTTGGAGGAATGCAAGTGGACTTTGGGGTCTTGTAGAAGACAAATCCACATCTCAAACATGGGGCGCCCGCGGGGACCCCAGCAACCAGAGGTAAACTCCAAGGAGGCGAGCGCGCTCTCGTTCTGTCCACCCGGCACTGCTCTCCGTGGACCTGGTCTGCGTCATTGTCTGCCACATCCCCTCAGCCGTGGACATCAGGCCGGGCACAGAATCATTAATCCAGCACATGTGTGCGGACACACACACACACACACACACACACACATACACACACCTTGCTTCCTGAATTACACTCACTGAACTGAAGGCCATCCTTAATCTTACAGTGAAGTGGGGACAGACATTTGCCCCACATGACTGTGAGGCTGGAAGCAAAGATTCCTACATGCCCTTCCTCATTTCTGACTTTAAGAAGTCTCTTTACGAACAGACTGGTGGTACTCAAGGGGGAGGGCGTTGGGGGAGGGATGGAGTGGGAGGTTGGGATTAGCAGATGTATATATAGGATGGATAAACAACAGGGTCCTACTGTATAGCACGGGGAACTATAGTCAATATCCTCTGATAAACCCTCATGGAAAAGAATGCATGTATATGAATAACTGAGTCACTTTGCTGTACAGCAGAGATGAACACAGCACTGTAACTCAGCTTCGCTCAGTTTCCTCCCCTGCCTCACCCTTCCCCACTCCACCACCTCAGGGAGGAGCGCAGGGCTGGGCAGTTAGGGAAGGAGCAGACCTCCTTCCAGATCCACACTCCCTCTGACTAGCAGTGAACTCTGGAAAGTTCTCCAACCTGCCAAACAAACTGGGATAATAAAACCCATTTCATAAGATTCTTTTTTTCATTTTTTAAATTGAAGTATATTTGATTTACAATGTTGTGTTAATTTCTGCTGTACAGCAAAGTGACTCAGTTATACATATATATACATTCTTTTTCATATTCTTTTCCATTATGGCTTATCATAGGCTATTGAATATAGTTCTCTGTGCTATACAGTAGGACCTTGTTGTTTATCCACATAAGATTTTTCGGGGAACTTCCCCGACGGTCCAGTGGTTAAGAGTCTGCCCTTCCAATGCAGGGGGCACGGGTTAGATCCCCGGCTGGGGAACTAAGATCCCACATGCCGCGTGGCATGGCCAAAAGGAAAAAAAAAAAAAACGATTTTTCAGAAGGTTAAATGAGAAATGTCTGTAAACTGCTTAGTCCAGGGCCTGGCATGGCCTAAGCTATCATCGGTCGAATCTAACACGTTGTCCTGGTCTAATCAGTATTTTTCAGGACTTAATCCAGCGAGCTCAGACTTTCTTTGGCTGTTCCAGAGTTAATAAATTGGAAGTACACGCAGCCAACCTGTATACTATTTTGGGTTGTTTCCTGTCGCTTGGGAAATTGCAAGGGGGGGACCCCTGCCCTATTCCAGCTCCAGCCCAAGGCCACGCCCTGGGAGCTGTGTGGCCACCTGCTGATTGGTGGTCAGGGTGGCACAAGCCTCTAAAAGCCCGAACAAACAGGTAAGTCAGAAAACATTTGGGTTTGACCAGAAACGTTCTTCTTTCCATGAGTGAGTCAGAATGGCCCAAGTACCTGATGCTCCCACTTAAATTGTTTGGAGAACTGTCAGGTGAAGGATCATTCCAGAGGATTTGTGTCTGTTACACGGAATTCATTCTCTTTCTCTTTAGATGGCAGGTTAGTCCGGCCTCTTCAAAGTGTTAAATCAAGAGTCCTGAAAGGAAACCGATGGTGTGCAAGCTGGGATTTTCAAAGAAGTTTAAAGCGCAAGGAACTTCTCTAGGAAGCTTGTCAATCACAGTATGGACAAGTATGGACAATGTTGGTGCAAATGTTTAGTCTCCTTACGTGTTTCTTCCCTCCTGTAAGAGTCACACATTGGATTCCCAGAAGTAATAACACCATCATAATCGGCAGTTTTGGTTTGAAAAGGTCATTTTTTTTTGCAACATCTATGAGCTGTTCAGGTTCTGTCCAACCTAGGAGAGAGATTTAGAACTCGGTAATTGGGGTAATATTTGTCCTCTTCTTAGAGTTCTAAATTTTTACTATATTCAGGGGTTGAAAGCTATACCTTTTCTTTGAAAACAGATTTTTTTCATATAATTACATAAAGTAGAGATTTATATTCAGAAACCCTCCAACAGTGGAAAAGCTAGTTACTCACAACTCTGGGTCACTCCTTGGCACTGCTGTGTCCTTGAGTGATAGAGGCGGAAAAATTAGAAGGATCCTTTCGAAGACTGAGATTTACGCTCCGATAATTAGAATTTATTTAGTTCCGGTTTTGCCTTCGCTTAAAATAAATCCTTGGGATGGTGGGTTGGTCTAAGAGGTATGTATCTGAGATGTTATTTTTGGAAACTGCTAGAGAATGAAATGAAAACTTGTGATTTTCCTTGAACTTGGCTTGAGAGTAAAATCAAGATTTTATGCACCTGGAGGTGAATACATTTACTTTGCTCAAACTTTCTCACTTGTAAATGAGTGGCTTAGAGCAGAGCCCAGAATCGGGAGTTCAAATTCTATAGATTTTTCTTAGTTCTGTCCCCACTTATGGATCCATCTTTACCAAAATCATCAACCACCCTCTTAATTAAAAAAAAAAAAAATTGCTTGGTGCTCCAATACGTTTACATAAAACACACGTATTATTATTGATACCATCCCACTGTTTATTTATTGCACATCTAAATACTACACAGACAGTTTAGGTTTGGCCCTTTATAGGAATGGCTAGAGAGGCTTTCCTTAGGAATATAGGGTGTTTTAGTTTACTTTTGTTTTTTAAATGGGACTTTCGTGTCCTTGCCTTATGAAATATACATGATGTGTAAGATGTGGCAGGCAGAGCTGTCCTGTGTGTCACCATCACTGCGTGGACATCTGGACGTGTGCTGTGCTAGGCCATCTCTGCAACAACTTTTAACACACAGCTTCTGCTTTCTAAAAAGCTCCACTTTTGTCTATTTCGTTTGTTTCCTTTTTATTATGAATATTTCAAACATTCATAAATGTAGAAAGAATAGTACAAGTATCCCCGTACTCTCACCTCACTACCTACATTCAAGAATTGATCATATTTTTCATATCTGTGTTTTGTTTGTTTGTTTGGCTGTGCTGCACTGCTTGTGGGATCTTAGTTCCCCGGCCAGGGATTGAACCCAGGCTCTTGGCAGTGAAAGAGTGGAGTCCTAACCACTGGACCTCCAGGGAATTCCCCTGTTATGTATTTTTATTTACTAAAACATTTTAAAGTAAACTGATATCAGGACAATTTACCCCTAAATTCTTCAACCTGCTTCTTCAAAAAATAACCACATAACCATTATCACACCTGACAAAACTAGCAATAACTGTAGTATTGTCTAAATATTCTGTACACATGCAAGTCCCTGATTTCCCTTTAGGTTCGAATCAGAATCCTATCCAACACCATGCACATTGGGTTTGTTTTGTCTCTTTTAACCCAGAAACATCCTCAGCTGTTCCACCTCTCCTGCCTTTCTTTAATTGAAGCATTGGCTTGTTGAAAAGACACAACGAGTTTGTATTGCAGAATGTTCCCACGTCCGGGATTTGCTTGTTTTTTCTTGTGGTACCGTTTACGTGACCCCTTGATCCCTTTTGTATCCTGTAAATTCGAGGTTTCGTAGAAAGGTGTGATTCATTCCAGTTAAACATTTGGGGCAAGACAGTCCAGTCATAGGTGACCCTGCATACTTCCCGTTGCATCACATCAAGAGGCAATGACTTCTCCCTTAAAAGGCATCTCTTGAGCAGCAGAAACATGTACCATTTCTCATGTGTCTTTTTTTAAATAATTTTATTTATTTTATTTTTGGCTGCGTTGGGTCTTTGTTGCTGTGCGTGGGCTTTTCTCTAGTTGCGGTGAGTGGGCCCTACTCTCCGTTGCAGCGCGCGGGCTTCTCATTGCGGTGGCTTCTCTTGTTGCGGAGCGCGGGCTCAGCTCTAGGCGCATGGGCTTCACTAGTTGTGGCTCGCAGGCTCTAGAAACGCAGGCTCAGTAGTTGTGGTGTACGCGCTTAGTTGCTCCGCGGCATGTGGGATCTTCCCGGGCCAGGGCTCGAACCCGTGTCCCGTGCACTGGCAGGCAGATTCTTAACCACTGCGCCACCAGGGAAGTCCTCTCATGTGTCTTAAAAAATACCACTGGCCCTGAATTCAGAACCTGTGAAGGTCATTTAGCCTCACTGCGCTTCAAATTTCTTGCTAGAGACAAAACCCATACAGTCGGTAGGAATTGGTTCCAGGATCCCTACAGATACCAAAATCAAGGATGCTCAACTCCTTTATGTAAAATGGTGTAGCATAAGCATACAACCTACTCATCCTCCCGTATACTTGAAATCATCTCTAGGTTACTTATAATGCCTAATACCATGTAAATTACTATGGAAATAGTTGTAAATGCAATGTAAATGCTATGTAGATAATTGCCAGGATGCAGCAAATTCAAGTTTTGCTTTTTGGAATTTTCTGGAATTTTTTCCCCCAAATATTTCTGTTCTGCGATTGGTTGGATCCCTGGATTCGAAACCTGGGAGGTACTACTCCTATCATCTCCATTGCACAGGTGAGAAACTGAGGCACAACACGTTGAAGCAATTTGTCTGTGGTCAAAGAGCTGGTGAGAAGAGGAGGTGAGATGCAAACGCAACCAGCCTGACCGCAGAGCCCACGTGGGAAATGGGAAATCACGTAAGTACCGTATAAAAAGCGAAGTATTGTCACAGTAATACCAGGTGTTGCATTAGCGAATGGAGAGGATGTTCTTCTGTTTTCTTTCAGACTCTCACTGATGTTATCCTATTACTTGAATAGCCACAACATGAACAGGTATTTACAGAGGAAGACATACATTATGGATATAAAATAACAGTCAGAATCAGTTATTACTTACCTGCGCTCGCTGGTGGTTCTGACAACAGAATAAAAGGTATCACATCAACAATAGTAAAAACTTTGCCTAGAGGAAAAGACATATTAAGTGATGCCCTATACAGATACTCTGTATTTGCTTCTTCGTGGCTCTGCTCCTTTTGTCCTGTTTCATTTGACATACGGCTCACTTCATAAAAATGTTTAAATATCGATTTCCAAATGGCTTCACTTGGTCCTAAAACAATATTAACAGACCCTGTGGTTTCTGGAAGGATCTGTTCTGCTGTTTCTGTAAAAGATGTTTTGGGGTTTTTTTTTCCCCAGGATGTTTGAATCAAGAGAATTAGTTGGTCAATCATACCCAAACATGATGACCACGTGATTTCTTTTTTAAAGGCTGTGCGTAAGGCAATCTAAAAAAGGCATGGCCATCAGTGGGTCCTCTGGGTTCAACCTCTCAGATGACCATCTGTCCTCTCCAAGGTGTGAAATCATACTTGGCAAGTGGCATCTAAACCCCCAGAACCCTCAGCCAGAGCCATCACGTTTTATGTCCACACACAGTAAAGATAGCTGTGAAAACTGTGTGCATTCTTCGAACGATTTTTGCCACTGAAGTCACTAGGAGGTTCCCCCCCCCCCAGCCTTTTCATTCTACTTCAAATATCAGAATTACAATATGTTTAATTTGGTAAGTGTAATAATCCCAACCCTGGAAATATTTACAATAACATATAAAAGCCAATAAGATCTTTGAAATAGATTTAAAATATATATACATCAGTCTAATATGGGAGAGAGACACGAAGATCACCAGTGAAGATCTCAGCAAGCTGTGGTAAGGTAACTGCATCACAAAGTGAAAAAATATCATTTATCATGCCCGGATGGTTATAAAAAGAAACACATGGTTTCTTGAAAATTTCGCATAGCCTATTTCCACTCTAAAGCTACTAAAAATGATCTTTTGGGGGGCTGTACAGTGTTATAAATACCAGCTGGGATGTATGATTGCTTACTGTGTCCTAAGCACTTCATCTACATTATTTCACTTAGCCTTTACAACAGCCCTTTAAGGCAGATGTATTTATTACCCCCAGTTTACAGATGAGACCACTGAGGCTTAGGGAGATTAAGTAACTCAAACAGAGTCACCCGGCTGTTGGGAGGCAGAGTCGGAATTCAAACTCAGGGCTGACTCCAGGGCCCAACTTCCCTGGCCGCCCATGGATGAGAATAGTGACTACCACTTCCATCAACCGAATTTTAACCCCTAGGAACATGCAAAGTCCTAACGCAGCAGAGTGCCTCGTGCTGAACCTAGAACAACTCCACGCAAGGAATTGAGTTGCAAAACGGAGCTTCTAGAAGCTGGACTTAGATTCACATTTCCTGTGAAGAGGATTCTCAGCACTGCCGAGGGGCCCCCTGCGCCCCGCCCTCCGGAGCCCCTGTGGGCATCCTCCCTGAGGACTCAGCACTACCCGGGTGTCCGCAGCTGCTGGGCATCCCTCCCTTTTCCTCTCCCCCGTTCCAAGCTCTGGCAGGCAGTGCGTCTTCCTTTCCCATCCTCTCGCGTTTCACCCAGCAGCCGATCAGTAACTATTTGTTCAATGAATAAACGAATGAATGAATGAGTGAATGGACAAACAACTACCAAACCAGTCACAAATGGAAAAGTACACAGAGGTCCATAAATAGGAAGCTGTCGGCCTAAAACAGCCTCAGCCTGACCAGAGTATAAATTTCACCAAACTTCATATGAAATTGGGGAATGTTTATTTTTTTTTCTGTATTAGATATTATATGATTTATTCACATTTCATACTTGGAGGCCTCAATATTATTCCACACTTTACTGTCTGTGTGATTGGGTCCAGACACAACATCTCATCCTTGCTCTCTGTTATAAGACGATGCTATTAAGTTATCCCTCCCTCCCGCAAACACCGCCCCCCCCCGCAAAAAAAAAAAAACCAACCTACATTATAACGTTAAAAATATCTGGAACTGGGAATTCCCTGGAAGTCCAGTGGTTGGGACTCGGCACTTTCACTGCCAAGGGCCCTGGTTTGATCCCTGGTCGGGGAACTAAGCTCCCGCAAGACAAGTGGCCAAAAAAAAAAAAAAAATCTGGAATCATAAATACCAAAATAATGACAGCTGTTGCCTTTGACTAACAATCATTTATTTATTTTTTATGTCTCCAACACTTCCATAATAATATAAAAAAGCAAATAAACCATTTATGATAGAAAAAAGTTATCCTTCCCAGGTTGTCCTAAGGATCAAATAAGGTCACGTGGGGCAGTGCTCTGATGCTGTCGTCATCTTGCATTTACTGACCCCTGCTCTTTGCCCCAGAAACCTTAGGAGTCCCCTTGCTCTTCCTGGTCTCCATTTCAGCCGTCACTACCGTGGTTGTCTAGACGGATGGCCAACAACCTGATTGTGTAATCAAGCCATGCAATCACCCCGGAGACAGCAATCGCTAAGAGAAATGCTGGGCTTGAGCACAGCACCTGCCCAGGTGGCTGGTCCAGGAACCAAGAGAGGCAGCACCCCACCTTCCCCTCCTCATCCACCCTTATAGGGCAAAACGAGGGAAAACAAAACTCAGGTGACTTGTCCTCGGCCCATCCTAACTTGTTTTCCTCCTTGCTGGGATTTACCTGAGCACGCGTGACCATTAGCCTTTGCTCAGGAGGCCCCGTTGTGCCGACAGGCAGACCTTAGAGAAAGGACAGCACGGTGAGCTGGGGAGCTTGTGAATAAACCATGCTTCTCCCTTGGGTCTTCTGTAGCCCTCTTCTGTTTGTCACCACCCCCTGCTTCCATCTGTGTAAGAGGAAACCCCTTGAAGCATCTGTGAAACAAACCAACAAACCACAACGCTGTCTTCTTTTCTTCCTCCAAGGTTCTTGGCACTTATTTTTAAAACTGGAATTTTCACAGCAAATGATTTTGGTGGGTTCAGGAACATACATTTTAATTCTCAGCCCCGAAGCAAACATTTCAACCAAAGATCCCTTACCTTTTTAAAAAAGTGCAAAATAAGTTTCTCCAGCAAAGAAAGACCTAGTATTTTCCCAGGCCTTCTTGCAAACAGAGGCCCCTTAGACAATATTTACATCTACATGTGGGTGAGTTGAGACTGTGCTTGGGGCACTTGGAATAAGAGAGGCATTGATAGATTCCAGTAAGGCTGGCGGGTATTGAGGAGTGAGTATGGTGTAACCTGGGGACCATGCACTGTGTGAAATGCCCTGCCGACACCATCTTCCTGTTTTATATTCATAACCCCCCCACGAGGTAGAAATGAATCTTCCTGATCTACAGATGAGGAAACCGAGACCCAGAGAAGCAAGGGATCTAGACTGAGTCTCCCACTAATCAGTCTTAGAGCCGGGGTCCTAACACAGGCCTCTGACCCCAGGCCCTGCTTCTCCTGTGGGGTCCTGGACCTGCAGCGTTTGCAATCTGCATTTTCACCCACCCTCTCCCCCTGGGCGATCTGCCTACACCTTCCCCTGCTTTCCTGGGTCCACGGTCTTATTCTGACCCTCACGGGCCCTGCTTTTTACCTTCCGGAGGCTCAGTTGCTCATTTCTACAATGAAGATGGTCACAAGATTGGAGAATTCAGTGGCACTTAGCAGCCGCTTTCTAAAGGTCTCTGTGGAGCTTTTTTGAAGTTTCTGTAAACGGCGCTACGTAAATGGCATAATTAAAACCTGACTTTCAAAAAGTTAAAACCTGACTTTCAAAAAGTTACTTTGGAGTGATAATAGAAGTAATACACACTCAGTATAGGAGATTTGGAAAATAAAGATACAGAAAACATAGAATTCTCCCATAAATCCACTATCCTGAGATAACTGTGGAAACATTTAGTTGCATTTTTTCCCCCAGTATTTTCTCTCTGTGTATGTGTTTGTGATTAAATATATTATTTCTACAAACAGGGATCATTCTGTATGTATACATTTGCACCCTGAATTTTTTTCTCTTCTCATTGAAAAAATTCTTTAAGCTCGTGAATACTCAAGCTGCCTTCCTGGGCTCAGACTCTGAGTCAGAAAGTTCTTTCCATCTAGTTATTTTTGTTTTTTGCTTTTTTTTTTGTAAATTTTATGGAAGTATAGTTGATTTACAATGTTGTGTTAATTTCTTCTGTATAACAAAGTGACTCAGTTATACATATATATATATATTCTTTTTCATATTCTTTTCCATTATAGTTTGTCACAGGATATTGAATATAGTTCCCTGTGCTATACAGTAGGACCTTGTTGTTTATCCATTCTGTATAAAATAGTTTACATCTGCTAATCCCAAACTCCCACTCCAGCCCTCCCCTACCTCCCCACAGCCCTCAACTACGAGTCTGTTCTCTACGTCTGTGAGTCTGTTTCCTAGATATGTTGATTCGTATCACATTTTAGATTCCACATATACTTAGTATGATAATCTCTAGGTCCATCCATGTTGCTGCAAATGGCATCATTTCATTCTTTTTTATGGCTGAGTAATATTCCACTGTATATAGGTACCACATCTTTATCCATTCCTCTGTCGATGGACATTTAGGTTGCTTCCATGTCCTGGCTATTGTAAATAGTGCTGCTCTGAACATTGGGGTGCCTGTATCTCTTCAAATTAGAGTTTTGTCTGGCTATATGCCCCAGAGTGGGATTGCTGTATCATGTCTTTCCATCTAGTTTTATTTCCTTCTACTTCGATTTAAGAATTAAGATCGGGACTGCCCTGCGCTTGAGGGTTTCAGAGATAAACCCATGTGTTTCAAGCGAGTAGCTCACGGGGGGGGGGGGGGGGGGTGCTCTTCTGCAGGCAGGCCCAGGAGACTGCAGAGCCCTGCAGGGGACCCACGTTTGTTCTGGGCATCTCAGGGACTCCGCCTGTGGGACAGGGAATGAAAGCTGGGCTTCCAGCTGTGCACATTCCTTCCAAGTAGGAGTTGTCTGCTTTTCGTTTTTGTTTTCAAGTCTCTGTGCCCCAGCGCTCAGCACTGTGCTGGCACAGAGTAGGGATGCAGTAAATTTGATCGATGAATGAATGGGTCAATAAATGAGTTGGTGAATGAAAGAAGGAAGGAAGCGGAGAAGGTGGGCAGCCGCCTAAGGCTACAACTGAGGCATCTCCTGCCACTCTCCCTTGGTCTCACCTACACCTCAAATTCCACCATGCGATTACTTCCTTGCAGCAGTCTTTGAAGGCCTGTTCTCACAAACGAGCGTCCCTGGGAGGGCTACCTGTGTCATTTATTAGCCTTTTGCAAATATGTTGATGTTGGGATTTTAAGAAAGCGTTTTCCTATGGTTTACCATGGTCAATAATATTCTAGGTAAGCCAGTTTCCTAAACTAAGTTTTCTGTCCATTTGAATATGCATAAATTATCTGCCCATTAAGGGTGTTGTCCCCAGGAGCAAGGAGACTTTACCTTAAAAAGCTCCAGGAATGGCGGGAGCAGAGAGATCTGTAGAATCTTCTCAGTGAATGGGCTTTGGGGGTGACACTGTTACCCCTGGCAAGGCTGGAATAATCTGGATGGGGCAGTGTGACCCTTACAACCTGGAGGCTTGGCTCCGGGAAGGGCTAGTGGCAAAAGCAGAACTGGGTAGACGGCACACCTGAATAGAGAAGGGGTTCGGTGAACTTGGACTTGCTCTGTGCCGTGTCTTTATAGGGAAATCTTTGGTTTGGTTTTTTTTTTTAATTTTTTTGGCTGTGCGCACGACATGTGGGATCTTAGTTCCCCAACCAGGGATCAAACCCGGGCCCCCTGCATGGGAAGCTCGGAGTCTTAACCACTGGACCGCCAGGGAAGTCCCCTTCATAGGGAATCTAAATGCTCTGAGTCAGCTCTTCAGCTGACAGCCAACAGCAAGCAAGTGAGGAGGGCAACACGCACGGCCTTCACAGCCACCCCACTACAGCCGTCATCACCGTGCACCCCGATTCCTGCAGTGGCCCCTTCGTCAGCCTTCCTGCCACCACTGTAGCCCCCAAACATTCTTTATCTGCATCTGCAAATCCCAAGTCAGATCAGGTCGCTGCTCTGTCCAAAACCCTCCAGTGGCTGTCCAGCTCTGAGCAAAATCTGAATCTGAATCGACATGGTCCTGTGTGATCTGGCCTTCCCAGCCACCTTTCTGATTCCATCTCCTGTTTCTTTCCCCCTTGATCACTGTACCTGAGCTGCCTGAACAGATCTGCCCTGTTCCCACCCCAGGTTCCACCCTGCCTCACTCCCTCGCTTCCCTCAGGGCTCTGCTCAAATGCCCTGCCTGGCCCGCCTAAAAATAATAACACTCTCCCTCCCTCTCCCCGCCAAAAAATCCCCTGCCCCACTCTCTACCCCCAACCCTGCTTTATTTTTCTTCATAGCATCTCTCATCACATGACATTTAATGTATTTGTTTATGTATCTCCTTCTCAACTAGAATAGAAGTTCCATTAGAACAAGGATGCTTGTTTAGTTTCCTCTACTGCTGTGGTCCAGTGCCTAGAACCTTGCCTGGAACTTAATTGTTTGTTTGGGGTTTTTTTCGTGAATATTGAATAACTCTTAAAGAACAACGGTATGATTTTATTTTTTTATAGTTCCATCACCATTCTTCCAGTTCAGTGTTCCTCTCTATTATTCTTTATTACAGTGCTTTTTATTTCAAAGGAAAATCCAGACTCAGACAGGGCTAAAGTTTAAATGCCAGGGTTCAAAACACTCAGGCGTTTGGGAGATGACTTTTCTTAACTTGATTAAAACATTTTTTTTTTGAAAATCCATAGCTTCATGCAAACTCAACGTGACAGATAGGCTGCGTTTCAGTTTCGCTTACTTACCAAAAATTGTCTAAGTTCATCAATGATGCACCAGCCTAACAGTTTCCTTTCCGTCTTTATATTTATTAAGTGTATCGTTGAATTTCAGGAATGGCACCTGTCAAGCTACAAGCCCAAGAAGGAGGCAGGGTATTTATTTCATGAACGGATGTCATGCCTCTGAAATTACCCTTCAAAACTTTAGTCAAGCCCCTACATCAATATTTCTCAAACTTTATGGTGCAGAAGAAATCACCAAGGGAATCTTGTTAAAAGTGTGTAGGTTCCTGGGTCCCACCCCCCAAGATCTGGATCCCTTACATTGAGGGGCAGGTTGGGGGTCAGGGTGGCCTTGCAAAGCCAGCGCCCTGGGAGTGTGAGATGCAAGCTCCTCCCAAGCGGCCCGAAACCACAAACTCCACCCAGAGGCTTCTTAGAGATTCCGGCGCTGAGACAGTTCTTCTGGAATGTTCTCCTGGGAACCAACAAAGGAATCTCCCCAGAAAGGAGGGCAGATAGGGAACTGTAGAGAAGCAAACACCCCCAAATACTGCACTTTAATAGACCCTCTCAGAAGCATCCAACATTTTGCAGACTCTCTTTGGAGATGATGGAAAGATAATTCTTGTTAATCTTGTCAGGATAAGCTTCAAGATGATAGATTGAGAAGGACACCTCCTTTTAAAATTTGAGACTATCATGAACTACCCAGTCGATTATAGTGGCCCCTCTGGACCCATTCTGGTTCCTTACTGCTCATTTCTGGTACGAAAACGGTGACCTGGAGACGAGCCCAGCTCCTCCGTCAGAGAAGTCTAGTGGCTGATTTTCCAGGGTCTGGGGAACCTGTCCTGCCTACCGTCTACCCTGAGACCCATTGATTGCCTGTGAATATTCTGCTGTTAATTGTTGTGATGGGGGTGGTGTAGTGTTTATGTTGGCTTTTCCCCCCATGAATCCTATCTTTTGTTTTCATTGTTTTAAAAATGCACACGTGGTGCATAGACATTCCTTGTTCGAAACAAACAAAACACAACTATGTGAGTCAAAAGAGACAATCCCCACAACCCCTTCCCTCGTCTAGGGCCACACAGAGAGCCCCTCCCTTCTAGGTGGATGCGTGTCATTCCAGACCATTTTCGAGGTGTTAAAAAATTGTCCATTAGGCCAGGGAGGGGAATAGATGTCCATTTCGCTCCCCAGAGCTATGGTCGAACCATCCCACCTCCTTTCTCTCTCAAAGACCTAAATGACTTAGGAAGGTCTTGTCAGTTTCCCTCTGTTCCTGGCATCGCCCCACGCAGCCATCAACCAGCTGCCTTCCTGCCGTACTTTATTCACTGAAGGTTTACCTTCTCAGCCTACTGTCTTCCTCTCCATTTGACTCCTGTCCCCATTCTTGGTCATTTCGACACCCACATCAGGGTCTCTCAGTACCCCCGACTGTCAGTAATTTGTTCCCCCTCTCCAGCATCCATCCCCCGTCGCAGCTTTGACTTGGCAACACCAGTCATGGTACCAAAGGTCAACTTCAAACACTCTGCTCTCAGACCAACACCTTCCCCCTGCTCCAGCTGCCTTTCACTCTGCTGCTTCTTTCTCTTGCTTGGACATGCTAAGCGCCCTTTCCTCCTCCAGGAGTTTGCGCTTACTTTCTGTCAACCCAAGAGGGAGTCTTACAGCTCCCCGCTTTGCTGGATTCTTCTCTGGTTCAGTGTCTCTTAAAAATGTCGCCTCTCCCGGGAAGCCTTCCCTTTCCCAGTCACTCTCTTTCAACACCCGCTTTATTCCTTCACAGAACTCATCACGATCTCTAGTTGTCCTGTTATGTATGACTTCACGTGGGATGAGAACTCCTAGGGTTTCCTCTCTCAACAGCACAGCGAAGTTTTCTTAAGTTAAAAAAAAATTCCAGCAATACAAATGAACTTATTTACAAAACAGAAATAGACTCACAGACATAGAAAACAAACTTAGGTTTACCAAAGGGGAAGGTGGGGCTGGGAGGGAAAAATTAGGAATTTGAGATTAACATATGCACACTGCTGTATATAAAATAGATAAACGACAAGGACCCACTGTGCAGCACAGGGAACACTACTCGATTTTTTTTTTTAAACCTTAAATCCTGCTTAAAATCTTTTTTTTTTTTAATAAATTTATTTATTTATTTACTTTTGGCTGTGTTGGGTCTTTGTTTCTGCACACAGGCTTTCTCTAGTTGCGGCGAGTGGGGTCTACTCTCCGTTGGAGTGCACAGGCTTCTCATGGCGGTGGCTTCTCTTGTTGCGGAGCACAGGGTCTAGAGCGTGTGGGTTTCAGTAGTTGTGGTGCATGGGCTCAGTAGTTGTGGCTCGTGGGTTCTAGAGAGCAGGCTCAGTAGTTGTTGTGCACAGGCTTAGTTGCTCCATGGCATGTGGGACCTTCCCGGACGTGGGCTCGAACCCGTGTCCCCTGCATTGGCAGGCGGAGTCTTAACCACTGCGCCACCAGGGAAGCCCTCTACTCAATATCTTATAATAACCTATAATGGGAGAGAATTTATAAAATGACTATATATATTTAATATACATGTATAAATGAATCACTTTGCTGTACATCTGAAACTAACACAGCATTGTAAATCAACTATATTTCAACAAAAATTAAAAAAAAAAAACACTGAGAAAAAGAAATTCCAGCTTCAGGATTCAAATGAAATTACTTAGTGGGACTTGCTGCTGGTACATTTCTGAAACGGAGGTCCCACCCAAACCCTCTCCACACTTCAGTGCTTCCTGCCTTGCCATGGGCTTGCAGGTCCCTAGAAGTGCAGACACAGCTGCTACCTGGATTAAAACCCCACCCCACAAAGGGACCCGGAATTTCTGAGGTGTGTCCTCGCTGAGGAGTAGAACACCTGCCAGAGGGGGAGTGGGCAGGCACCCCTGGGGGAGGACTCGTTTCCATGTCCACAACTTCAGGGTGCCTGGCACTGAATAGGCACACAAAACTCCTCTCAAATTTTGTAGCTGAGTTTATGCTCAAGTTGCAGATTTGTGAGCGAAATAAATGTCATTTTAAGCCACTAAGTTTTATGGTCATTTTTATGCAGTCATACACAACTAGACCAGACATACTGAGGTTCCTGGGCTTAACGGTCACCCAGTGGAAAGCGAGTCTCACAGGGAAAAAGACAGGGATGGGGGGGGGGATTCCTGCGTCCCAGGGGAGGCATGGGAGCTGGCAGGGGGACAGGTACCGGTGGGTGGGGCAGCCTGGGTCTGCACAAGGGTGTCGAGGCCGCAGAGGACAGATCGACAAAGAGGGAGGTACCCATTTAGGCTCACAGACCTAGGGAAGCAGTCAGTCACTTACCCCGAGAGGAGATATTCTGCTCGGTCCTTACTACCAGAATAGACAACATTCCTTCAACTTTTTAAAAATGTGCCAGCCACATACATGACCTCTAATCCCTGCAAACTAAGAGTCAGTGTTATTTCTTCTCTTTTACTTCAGTTATGGGGAAATTGAGGCTGGGAGACTTGCAACAGCCTGCTAGAGGTCACGGAAATCAGAAGTGGCAAAACCACGATTCATACGGGACCCTGTTTAATGATCAAACCACTGTTCATTGCTGATCACTTTGACAGGTTACTAAACAGCCCTTAGCCTCAGTTTCCTCGTTTGTAAAACGGGAGTGGTAATTGTTCTCAACTCGAAGAGAGGAGAAATAAAATAACACGTTAGACCAAAGCTGTCCGGTATGACAGCCACTATCCACGTGCGGTTGGTCTGAACTGGGACATGCTCTCAGTGTAACATACATACCAGGTTTCAGAGGCTTCGTATGCAAAAAAGATGGTAAACAATCTCAAGAATTTTTTATATTGATTACATGTTGAGATGATAATACTGGGTTAAAAAATATGCTATTAAGATGGATTTTACCTGTTCCTTTTTACTTTTGGAAATGTGGTTGCTAGACATTTTATTATATATGTGGTTTGCATTATATTTCTTGTGGATGGCTCTGATTTGGCCCTCTAGACTGGGAACATTAAGAGGTGGCCATTAGTGGGACTTCCCTGGCGGTCCAGCGGTTAAGACTCCGCAATTCCACTGCCGGGGGCACAGGTTCGATCCCTGGTTGGGGAACTAAGATCCCTCATGCCGTACGGTGAGGCCTTAAAAAAAAAAAAAAAAAAAAGAGGGCTTCCCTGGTGGCGCAGTGGTTGAGAGTCCGCCTGCCGATGCAGGGGACACGGGTTCGTGCCCCAGTCTGGGAGGATCCCACATGCCGCAGGAGCGGCTGGGCCCGTGAGCCATGGCCGCTGAGCCTGCGCGTCCGGAGCCTGTGCTCCGCAATGGGAGAGGCCACAGCAGTGAGAGGCCCGCGTACCGCAAAAAAAAAAAAAAAGAGGTGGCCGTTAGTACTGAGACAGCTCAGCTTGGCATGGCCCATATCAGAACCTTGCAATTCTACCATTTCTTTTACTTAACTTGCATTGAATAGTCTTTCTCTATAACCTCGCTTAATCCTCACAAGAGCCATTCTGTAATTCGATGATGGTTTAAAAAATATATATCTTTCCCGTGGTTGTTGATCTTCTTTCTCCTAGTGCATCTCCCTGCAATTCGTGATGAGAGCATCCTGTGAAAAGGGCCCGTGGGCTTTTCCAAAGGGCAAGAAGCAAAGGGAAGCTGGGAGGACAGTGCTAGGCTTGAGAGGCAGGGATGCTGCTACGAGCCAGAGAGGACGGTGCTGGGGGGTTGTGGGAGAGAGCAAAGGATCTGACTGCTGGGACCTGCCCGGGGAGGTGGTCTCTCCCAGGAGCAAGGCCTGGCTGCCTGCAGCTGAAGCTTGTCCTGAAGTGTGGTGGCGCCCAGGCGGCGGGTGGCAGGCTGGCCTCTGAGTGGAGGGCCACCTACTGCTCCACGCAGACCTGGGTCCTTCCTGCAAATTCAGATGTGCCACTGGGTACTCCCGTCAGGGCTGCCACGATAGATTTCAGGTAATAACCCGTGCTAAAGCAGATTTTAATGTACGGTAGAGACTTTTGCCTAAAATGGTTCTTCCCACAATCTGAGATAGTAACAGTGTTCAGAAAACCCTGAACCCCATTATCCCTCCTCCCTCCAAGAGTCCTACCGAATCGGATGCTTTCTGTTATGTGACAACAGGGGACATTGCTCCGGTTTCTACGTTCAAGATACTGATTCTAATTCCCCATCACTCGGAGAACAAAGTGGACTTTTCTGGAATGAATCATGCCTTCAAGAAAGGAATCACATGCTTTCCTTGGGAAACTTGCAACCTCACTCCCTGTCCCAGAGGGACAGAGGGTAATGATTTCATGTTGTCGGCTGCGTACTCCCTAGAGGTTCTGAAACACGGGCTTTCCTTTGAAAGGAAAGATGCCTCATTTTTTTCTAAAGGCATTGCACGGCTCTCCGTGGCACGGCTCAGCCCTGGCATCCACCACAAAGACATTTGTGTGTCCTTTTAGGCTGTGGGCCAGGCACGCAGACTGCCCAGACTTTCTGCCCATCTGCCAGACGGAGGGCAAAGCCCTGGATCCTGCCAGCCCCAGGCCACGGGGACGCTGTTCGGGGACAAAGACAGCCCTGCTCCTGCCCCAGCAGTGGGCCCAGGGCCCAGGTGTGAGCCTCGGGTCCCCGCACGCCCTCTGGCTGCTTGACTCCAGACATAGGCGTGGACCGCAGAGTGAGGTTAGAAAGGCCGGGACAGGCAGCTTCGTTTGACAGACCAGAGGACCATGCGTGGCCTGCCAGGTGTGTCGCAAGGACTGCCCAGGGATGTCTCCTTCTCTGGGGGAGCCTTGAAGTAGTGGTGTCTGCGGGCTGAGCAGTAGGGCCTCTGAACAGAGCCTGAGAAAGCCACTTCCTCCCCCCTAGCTCTTTGATCCCTGCCAGCCCCGTGGGGTTCCCCAAGTTGGGGAAGCAACTCATCTTTGAAGTTATGGGAGCTGGCTCTGGAGAGACCTCACAATTGCAACCTTGGCGCTGTTACCACCAGTGCCTTTGGCAGGCCGTCCCCCCTTTTCTGTAGCCGAGTCCCTGCAGAGGCCAACCTCAGATGAGTGGTCGGGGCAGGAGCGACTTGGTCGGTGCAGGAACAGCCCAGGGAAAGGGGGAAATGCAGCTGTCCTAGTGCATTTGGGCTGCCCTAATGGGTACCATTTCCCGGGTGACCTATAAACAACAGAATCTTGTTTCTCACAGCTCTGGAAGCTGGAAGTCCAAGATCAAGGCGCCTGCAGCTTCCGTGTCTGGTGAGAGCCTGCTCCTGTGTCACAGACTGTGTCCTCACGTGGCAGAAGGAGGAATGGAGCTCTCTAGGGCCTTTTTTTATTTTTGTTTTTTTGCGGTACGCGGGCCTCTCACTGTTGTGGCCTCTCCCATTGCAGAGCACAGGCTCCGGACACGCAGGCTCAGCGGCCATGGCTCACGGGCCCAGCCGCTCCGCGGCATGTGGGATCCTCCCGGACCGGGGCACGAACCCGTGTCCCCTGCATCGGCAGGCGGACTCTCAACCACTGCGCCACCAGGGAAGCCCCTCTCTAGGGCCTTTTAAAATATTTTTGAGATATAATTGACATATAGCATTGTATTGGGGGCATACAACATAATGATTTGATATAGGTATGCATTGTGAAATGATTTCCACAGTAAGTTCAGTTAACAGCCATCACCACACATAGTGACAATTTCTTTTTCTTCTGATGAGAACTTTTAAGATCCAATCTCTTAGCAGTTCTCAAATATACAATACAGTATTATTAACTATAGTCACCATGCTGTACATGATGTTCCCATGACTTATCTATCTCATAACTAGAAGTTTGCAACTAATGTCTCTCTCTTTTTTTTTTTGGCCATGCCACGCGGCTTGCGGGATCTCCGTTCCCTGACCAGGGACTGAACCTGGGCCATGACAGTGAAAGCCTGGAATCCTAACCATTAGGCCACCAGGGAACTCCCAAGGGTCTCTTTTATAAGGGCATTAATCCCACTCATGAAGGCTCCACCCTCATGACCTAATCACCTCCTCAAGACCCCACCTCCAAATATCATCCCATTGGGGGTTAGGTTTCAACATATACATTTTGGGGAGGACACAAACATTCAGTCTATGGAAGCAGCCAACAGGGTGCATTATTAAGCCAGCTACCGCAGTGGGCAACGGAAGCTTCAACCGGCAGGGAAACGCCAGGAAGCAGTATGGAACACAAAACTCACAATCATCCCAGCCAAGGGGTGAAGGGGCTGGGGTACGTATACCCCTTACATGTTGGATACCCGTTAAGGGCCTCCCAAGGGGGTAGTCAACTCCCAGGCAGTTCTGGCCTGTCATGTTCATGGGCAAAGTGGATTTTTGCAGCCTAAAGGCGGTTCTTACAAAGATACAGGGGCAGGCCACTGGGAGCCAGACTCAGTTGCTCCCAAATGGTAAGGAGATATGGGTGGAGTGACTGGAGTGTCTGCTATACCCTCTAAGCCTCCGGTACTATGGAAAACTGAGAGTACTCACAGTTTTTATCTTGTAGGAAGGATGGAATAAAAAGTTAGGTCCTGGGGCTTCCCTGGTGGCGCAGTGGTTGAGAGTCCGCCCGCCGATGCAGGGGACATGGGTTTGTGCCCCGGTCCGGGAAGATTCCACATGCCGCGGAGCGGCTGGGCCCGTGAGCCATGGCCGCTGAGCCTGAGCCTCCGGAGCCTGTGCTCCACAATGGGAGAGGCCACAGCAGTGAGAGGCCCGCGAACTGCAAAAAAAAAAAAAAAAAAAAGTTAGGTCCTTAGCACAACGAGTGGCCTACAGCAGTGCTTGTTAAATGTTGGCCATTTTTACTGGGACCATCCAGCTTTTGCCCTAGAATTTTGTTTGCCGTTCCATCATTTCTTTTATTTCCTTGAGATCCCTGAGCCTTTGTGCCTCAGCACCAAAACACGCGGGTCTAAAGAGAGGGACCCAGGCCTTGCTTTTGTTCGCCCCCAATTTTGAAGACATCACTATTACCTTGTTGAGTTGAGATGCAGGAAGTGACCAGCCAGGGTGGCTTCTGCCTGGCGCCCCTGCTGCCTGCCCAGTGGTGGAGTTGGGGAGGTCAGCAGGCACAGCCCCTATGTATATACTAGCAATCAAAGAGTAGAAAAAGCTGTCTTTGCTCTCTGGTTGGGCCTCAGAGGACCTGCGCAAGGTTTGGCGGGGGTTTGGCGGGGGGAGAGATGGTGGGTTTTCATTTTTCCTGGGTATTGCACACACACATGTATTTCACCAATGAAAGGGAACGCAGCATGCCTTAAAAGTTTCATATATCCAATCATTTCCACATGATTATTTCTGTTTGTGTGGTTTTTTGGCTGTATGGCGTGGCTTGTGGGATCTTAGTTCCCTGACCAGGGATTGAACCCATGCCCGCTGCAGTGGAAGGGCAGAGTCCTAACCACTGGACCGCCAGTGAAGTTCCTATGTGATTATTTCTGGATAGGAATTATGAGTGATTTTTTTCTTTTCCTGTGCTGTATTCTACCTTTTCTGTGGTGAGTATAAAGGACTTAAACAGTACAAAGTAAGAGCTGCTTTTAAAACTATATCACAGCTGACAGATTTAGAAATGTAAGCAGACCTACAAGAAGGCAAGTTGAGAGCAAATAAGCTTTTCGTACATTTGGAAGGCAGTGACTTAAAGATGCCCATTGACCCCCTCCTTGGGCTGCTTACTTGTGTGTTTTGTCAGGTACACTGTGGCCATAGTGCCTGTCTTTTCTAGAAAAAGTCACGGAAAATGTGACTGGATTAGTACATTTATTCCAAGCTGCTGTGAAATTGTTAGAAACTGAGCCTATATTCTGTTAGGTGATTTAAAATAAATAAATAAATAAATACATATATATATATATATATATATATATTTGCAGTAAAATAGGTAATTTTAATAGTCAAATCAATCTGAAATTATGCAAATCAAGCAAATAATAGAGTGGGGACTATCTTTTAAAATATCTGAGCCATATGTAAAATGTTTTTTTAATTCCACATAGTATTTTTATCACTTTTCTAGCACTCAGAATGAATAAAGTGACACAGTTTCATAAATACTTGGAAGTTGCACAAAAAAATATATTTTTGTCAGTATGCTTTTTTCCCCTCCTTTTGACGATTCACGGTGGAGACAGTAAAGATTAATCACATAAGGGAAAGTGAATAGGTGAAAACACACCCATTTGCAGACACACGGCAGCCCTTTAACCACACCCCCAGGTGGGACTTACTTCTTACTACGCTCTCAGTTCCTTTTAATTCAGGTTTTATCCCAACAATTCAAAGAATCAGCCCACTAAAACTATTAAGCTGAAAGGAAAAGCAATGATCATTTTAAAAGCACACAATATTGAAACAGGTTTTACAACAAAACTCTGGGCATTAGCCTGTGTACTATGATTTCAGTTCTTTGCTCAATCCAGGGGAATATTCTAGACTCATTAGTCCTACTGTGGGCAAAAGGCTTAACAAGTGCTCGGTTTTCGTGGCCAGCGTGACTATATCTGTCTTTGATTTTCATACACGTTTCTCTTGCCGTCAGCTTAACAAAATTGAGAAAAGAAGTAGCTAAGGGCTTCCCTGGTGGTGCAGTGGTTGAGAGTCCGCCTGCCGATGCAGGGGACACGGGTTCGTGCCCCGGTCCAGGAAGATTCCACATGCCGCGGAGCGGCTGGGCCCGTGAGCCACGGCCGCTGAGCCTGCGCGTCCGGAGCCTGTGCTCCGCAACGGGAGAGGCCACAGCGGTGAGAGGCCCGTGTACCGCAAAAAAAAAAAAAAAAGGAAGTAGCTAATATAATGGGCAGAATCAGTACTCCAGAATTTGGGGACTTTGGAACCTATCACCCCAACAAAGCAATGAGCTCTTTGAAGGCAGGGGCTATCTTAAATTATATATAAATATAAATATATATATATATATATATATAGCTTTATATTCTCCACACACTATTATTAAATACAAAGAGACAAAGGGCAGCTTTACAGTGGAGAGAGCCAGCAGACACCGCCTGAACCAAGTGATTAAAGTGGATGTCGTCAGTAAGAGGACAAACTGACCTGATGCATTGAGAAGGACAGCATCACTTCTGGGGTATTCCTGCCAAAGGTGTACAACCTGAATCAAATCACGAGGAAATATGAGACAGACGCATGTCAAGAGACAGCCTACAAAACAGCAGGCCTAGACTCTTCAGAACTGGCAATGTCAGGAAAGACGCCACCCCCCATAAAAAAGACCTAGAGAATATCACACTAAGTGAAGTAAAGCAGACAGAGTAAGACAAATATCATATGATATCACTTATATGTGGAATCTAAAATAATGATACAAGTGAACTTATTTACAAAATAGAAACAGACCCACAGACATAGAAAACAAATTTATGGTTACCAAAGAGGGAAGTGGGGGGAGGGATAAATTAGGAGTTTGGGATTAACATATACACACTATATATAAAAAAGATAAACAACAAGGTCCTACCGCATAGCATAGGGCACTAGATTCAATATCTTGCAATAACCTATAATGGAAAAGAATCTGAAAAATAATATATATGTTATAACTGAATCACTTTGCTGTACACCTAGAGCTAACACAAAATTGTAAATCTGTACTTCAATAAAAAGTAAATGCATACTTTAATAAAAATAAATAAATAAAATTTTTTAAAAAGAAACATTTTAAAGGCTGAGAGACTGTTCCAGACTAAAGGAGAGTGAAGCGACTTGACAACTCATGCGTTATATAATCCTGGATCCTGCGTTGGGAGGAAAATTGCCATAAATGACATCGTTGGGAAATTGGCAAAATTTGATCGTGGACTGTAGCTTAGGTAATAGTATTGTATTATGTTAAATTTCCTGAATTTGATAATTTTCCTGGAGTTATGTAAGCGGTCTTTGTTCATGCTGAACTATTTGGTTGGCATAAACGGTTCAGAGAGAGAAAAAAATTAGAGTCCCATAAATCTTAGCACAGTTTTAAAAAATGGAGGTGAAATTCACATAACATAAAATTACCCATGTAAAAGTGTACACTTCAATGACATTTAATGTAGTCACAGTGCTGTGCCACCACCATCTCTACCTAGTTGCAAATCGTTTTCATCATCTCAGAAGAAAACCTCATACCCATGAAGCACTCAATGTCCATTTCCAGCCTTTCCGAGTCCCTGGAATATATACTTTCTGTATCTATGGGTTTACCTATTCTGGCTATTTCATATAAAAGGAATCATACACTATGTGCTCTTATACATCTGGTTTCTCTTACTTACCGTAGTGTTTTTGAGGTTCATCCCCGTTGTAGCATATATCAGGACTTCATTCCTTTTTATGGCTGACTAATATTCCACTCTATGTCGAGGCCACATATTGTTTATTCATTTATCCACTGATGGATACTTGGGTTGTTTCCCCCCTTTTGTCTACTGTGAATAATGCTGCTACCTGTTCCAGTCCCTTTTGTCACTTCTTTTGGGGATATACCTAGGAGTGAAATTGCTAGATCATATGGTAAATGGATGCTTAACTTGTCAAAGGAGCTGCCAAACTGTGTTTTCAAAGTGGCTGCATCACTTTGCTATGCGTACTGTTCTTACAACTCGTCTCAAAGTTTGAAATTATTTTAATGTAAAAAGTTAGGGAAAAAGAATGAGTGTGTGCACCCAGGCCGAAGGGAAAGGAAGTCTAAATTCAGGAAAGTGGGGAAGTGACGAGAGCTTCACCCCGCTGAGCAGACAGGCGTGGGAACTGGGACAGTTAGAGTGACAGGCGGGGTGGCTCAAGGGGAGATTCCAGAGTGGAAACTTCTGTAAGGGATGACACAGCTTGAAAGTGCTACCAAAGCACTTCCAGGACCAGAAAGTCAGCCCGACAGGCGGAGAGAGCACGGAGAGCCCCACTCTCCTCGGGGGGGGGGCGACGTTTCTGCTCTGGGGGTGCACACAGGCATGAGGGAGCGTGTGCCGGGAACTCGGGCTTTGATAAATGCACATCCGTGGAAAACTACGATTTTCCCTACGGAAAGCTGCCTGACTGCCCTGCTGCTGGGACCCTCATATGTAGAAAGGGGATACTGGTCACCCCTACGATTGTTCTGATGGTTGAAGGAGACCAGTGTGGGTCCTGCAAAGACTAAAGCACTGATAGACCTTGAGGATTGTAACTAAAGCTTGTAAATTCCATTCACATCCTGCTAGTTCGTTACTTCTGCAGCTCAGCGTGTGGTTCCCCAACTAGCCACACGGGGATCCCCTGGGAGCTTGTGAGAAATGCAGACTCCCAGGCCCACCCAGCTGGCGGAACCAGAACCTGCATTTCAGCAATATCCCCTGGCAGTTGGCATGCCCACTGAAGTTTAAGAAGCGCTGCTTTTGCACACGACTGTATGTAAAATAGATAACCGACAACGACCTACAGGGAACTCTGCTCAGTACTCTGTAATAATCTGTATAGGAAAAGAATCTGAAAAGAATGGATACGTGTATATGTATAACTGAATCACTTTGCTGTACGCCTGAAACTAACACAAAATTGTGAATCAACTATATTCCAATACAAAATAAAAAATTAAATTAAAAAAATAAAAGTGCTGCTTTAGTGTAGACATTCCTAAACTTTTCTGATTTGAACAAACATCTGGGACTGCTTATGAAAGAATTCAGATTCCCAGGCTTCCCCATAGTAGAGATTCATTCAATGCACCCAGGCTGATGCCCTGGAAAGGGATTTTTTTTTTTTTTTCTGTACGCGGGCCTCTCACTGTTGTGGCCTCTCCCGTTGCACAGCACAGGCTCCAGACGCGCAGGCTCAGCGGCCATGGCTCACGGGCCCAGCCGCTCCGCGGCACGCAGCACCCAGCGTGCGGGTTTAGTTGTCCCTGGCATGTGGGATCGATCCCTGTGTCCCCTGCACTGGAAGGAGGATTCCTAACCACTGGATCACCAGGGAAGTCCCAAAATACGTAGTTTTAAAGACAAAAGGGGGAAATCGGCTTTCTGGAGAGAGACTGTAAACACCTGTCTGACCAGCCTGGGATCTGATGCTTTCTCCCTGCTCAGACAAGCTTTGCTGAACTTCTGAGCCCTACTGAGCACAATGTTCTATTTTTATCCTAACGCTAGACAAGGAGTATTCTAATCTCTTTTGCCCAGGAGAGGAAACAAGGCTCAGAGAGCGTAAGTAGTGGCCCAAGGTCCCTCAGCCAGGAAGCAGCGTCGGGACCGGGATTCAGACCAACTTCTTTCCACCTGCCACGATGCCAACCAAGTAACCTGGACCCGACACATGTACCTGATCTAACGTGTCACCGTGAGCCTGCCGAGACCTCTCCCACCTGGCTTCCTTCTACCTTCCTTCCCTTCTGCCTCTGCCCCTGGGGATGTGGAAGCAGAGAACATGCCCACCCTTCTGGGCTGGAGGGCTTCCTCTGGCTTCTAGCCCTGGGTACCTCACTTCTGTAAACCTCCATGTCCTTAACTATAAAATGGGAATGATATTAGGTCAGGGTTAAAGAAAAAAGATTTTCTGTGAGGATTAAGTATAAAACACATTAAATTTCCTGGTACATAGTATGTGCTCAATTAACGGTAGCCATTTCTATTATAATTTTCTTGTAGCTGCAGCAGTAAACAAAATTTAGGGATGAAAACTGAGGAGGTGGTTAAGGTAGTCATAAATCCTCAAAGAGAAACTTTCCCTGAATTTTTACACATCTGTTGTAGTCAGGCGTTTCGGTTCACAAGATGTATTAGTTTCCCGTGGCTTCTGGTACAAATTGCCACAAACTTGGTGGCTTGAAACAACAGAAATTTGTGACCAACAGGGAAACATGGAGGGATAAATTAGGAGCTTGGGATTAACCACTACTATATATAGTAGATACACACTACTGTATATAAAATAAATAATCAACAAGGGCCTACTGTATAGCACGTGGAACTCTACTCAACATTCTGTAATAACCTATATGGGAAAAGAATCTGAAAAAGAATAAATATATATGTATGTATAAGTGAATCACTTAGCTATACACCTGAAACTAACACACCATTGTAAATCAACTATACTCCAATATAAAACGAAAATTAAATTAAAAAAATAAAACTCAATGATAAAAACAAACAAACAAATAAACAAAAAACAGAAATATGTTCTCTCAGTTCTAGAGGCCAGAAGTAGGTAATAGAAGTGTGGGCAGCCCTGTACCTCCTCCAGAGGCTCTGGAGGAGAATCCTGCCCTGCCTCTCCCAGTTTCGGGGGGTTCCAGGCGCCCCCCACTTCTGGTGCCATAATTCCAGGCCCCGCCTCTGTCCTCACATGCCTTCCTCCCCGTCTCTCTCTGTGTCTTCTCCTTTTCTGTCTCCTGGAAGGACATTTGTCACTGGATTTAGGGTACAACCAATCCAAAATGATGTCATTGCAAGATCCTTAATTACATCTGCAAAGACCCTTTTCCCAAATAAGGTCTCATTCACAGTTTCCAGGCATTAAGATGTGGACATGTCATTCCTGGAGCCAAGGTCAGCCCGCTACACCAGACGTGGCGTGTCCCTCGTTTCCTCGGCCCCAGAAGAAAGGCGTTTTGTGGTCAGGGACCAGTGGGCAGGAAAGGGAATTGGAGGACAGGTCTGCTCTGTTTTCTTCCTCTGGGTGCTCTGATTCCCACCGTGTACCCCCGTCTCCCAGCTTTATGACCGTCAGATTTGGGTCCCAGAGCTGCAGCCTAGGGCCTTCCAGGTTTCCCAGCTCAAGTTCCCAAGTGTTAAAAGTGCTGGCCAGCCCAAGACAGGCTGACCTTAGATCACATGTCTTTCCCTGGTCCAGTCACTTGGGGTCCTGAGGGGGCTGGGACAGCAGAGCCACGTGACTCAGCACACGGCCTCCAGGCCCGCTCCTTCAGGCCTCCCTTGTGGGGCTGCGGAGAACCTCCTCAGAAGGGGGATATTTGGGTAGACAACCCTTGCACGGGCCCTTGAAGGAGAATGTGGTGGAATCTTGGGCTCCACAGTGTCCCTGGGACTGAGCTCCATCTCCTGACGTGCCAAACTCCTTTTTACAAAGAAGTCACGCTTTTGGAGAGACGTAAGCATGAATCCTGGGGTCACGTTACCAGGGAGGCTCTGGTCATGATGTAATCAGAATGACGGTCCCACTGATCCATCACCACTTTCATTTCTCACTTAAGTGTCGTAACAATGCTGCAAAGGAGTCCCTAGCTCTGCCACCACCCCACGGGGCCATCAAGGACATCAAGGCTCATCACAGCTAAATTACTTGTTCAAGTTCACCTGACTGCCAAGTACTGGCCCAGAATGAGCCCGTCGCCTTCTTCACGGCAACTTCTCTGTAATGGCCACTTTCTTTTCATTTTTTTGGCCATGCCACTTGGCTTGTGGGATCTTAGTTCCCCAACCAGGGATTGACCCCAGGCCAACCACAGTGAAAGTGCAGAGTCCTAACCCCTGGACCACCAGGGAAGTCCCGTGGCTGTTTTCATTAACGCCTTACATTAGTCACTCCCTTTGGAAATCAGGTTGGAATTAATTTAATGCCAAGGGCTCTGCATTAGAAAAGTGGCCTGGATTTTGTGGCGCTCTGATTTGGCACCATCATGCACGTGAGGTTGCAGGGATTCACGTGTGGAAGCCGGCCCTGGGGAGTGTTGCCCACTGCAGCATAAGCACTGAGAATCTCGGGTTCTTACCCACCATCTTTTTTTTTTTTTTTTTTTTTCTCTTCTGGTATTATCACTGAGGACCTGATGCTTATAAAATATGTGAGGGGAATTAATTAAAATTATTTATCTTCCCCCAATCAGGGATTAACTGTGGGGCAGGGAGGGCTCTAGCAGAGCATAGAAGGGACCCCTATGAAGCTGAGAGATCCCTGTACATATTCGGAGATGAAATGACAGCGCCAGACCCAGAAATGGTAAGGAGATCCTGTGACAAAGCGACAGCCTGGACACCACGGAAGGGGCTGGAGGGGACCCTTTGAGGGGGTTTGGGTTCCGGTTCGGGTTCCCGTTCAGGGTTCCTCGGGGTACCCCCTCGGGTCTCTCCCCACCCCCGCATGCAGGATCTTATTTCCCCAACCAGGAATCGAACCTGTGCCCCCTGCAGTGGAAGCGCAGAGTCCTAACCACCGGACCACCAGGGAAGTCCCCGCTTTGAGGTTTTATGTTGGAATCTGCCTTCTCTTCCTTCCCGTCTACCAGGCGTGCTTCACGGTGACTGGGAACCCTCAGGAGAGGACGCTCAGGAAGACTTCTCTTTTCCCAATACCTCCCACACCCACTTAATTTTCAGGAAAATAATTAATTTTGAAAAGAACGAGGTAATCATTAAACGAACTGTATTTCTAGCGGGCCGCCCTCGTCGGACACAGAAGCATCAGGGCCGTGCAACCCGGCATCTACATCACCCCCTCTGGAATCTGCTCCTTTTTTTTTTTTTAATGCTTCAATTTCATCTTTGGTGAAGGAGCTGTGAACTCCACCCGTCCGGCTCGGGACGTCATTAGGGCCTCTGCGGGCCTGCTGGGCTCTGTGGCTGGGTGTGCTAAAAATAACTGGAGAGGTTAAAAAAAAAAAAAAAAAAAGTGGAAGCAGATTTAAGGGCTCTTCTGGAAAATGAAACACAGAAGCTGGGCTCTGGGTGGTTCTATTTAAAGATAATCATCATCTCATCCATGCCCGTGGATCCACACGTGAAGGCTTTATTCCTGGAGCAGAGCCAGGGCAGGGGAGGAGGGTCTGATCTGCGCTGGGACCCACCCCTCCCAGGCGCTCTTCAGGGCAGCTGCTGTCCCCAGAGAAGGGCACGCGACAGACCCCAGCTCAGCCCTTTCGTTCCACAGCCATTCCTTCGAATCGAGGAAAGCGAAAATAAAGTTTTCGAGGCCAATGTCACAATATTATCTTCTGTGAAAAGCAAAATCAATGAGGCTCTGAAAACTTAAAAGAAGTTAAAAGACTTTTGTGTGGTCCTTCCCTTAGAGAGAGAAGGAGAAAGAGAGAGACAGAGAGAGACAGAGACAGAGAGAGAGAAAGAGGAAATCAGGCTGCTTTGTTCAAAGCAACGGCCAACACAGACTTTTCTTTCTTTCTTTCTTTCTTTCTCCCCCCCCACCTTCTTTTTAAAATACATCTGGTCTTAATCTTTATACACCAGTGGACAAAAGCAATTAGACAGCTCTGCTTTCCATGTCATAATAATGAAAGTCATACATTTTCCATGGCTGTCTCATTTGGTTACCCCAGCTCTGCAGAAAGAGCTTAAATGCAATTTAAAATGCGGGTCTTTACTTGACAGTCCTGTTTGTCAAGCTTTGACCAATCTGGTGGAGGTGGCTACAGGAGTTTTCATATAAGGTGAAACTTCGACTATTGCTCTAGTGATCAGGACACTGCAAGAGACAGAACTCAGTACAAGCCAGCCTAAGCAAAAAAAGAGAATTGGTTCATATACCTGGGAAATTTAAGAGGGTGAATCTGGTCAGACACAACTGATTCCGAGGCTTCAAACAATGCCGTCATCTTTTTCTCTTCCCCTGACTCTCCCAAGATAAGCCACTCCAAGGAAAGGGTTGCCTCATTACCAATACTTCCTGTAATGATTCTGGAATGAATTCTCACTGAGTGAGGTGCCCATCCTTAAACTGCTTACAGCTTTGGGTTGCTGGTCCATTCCTGGAGATGGGAATGGGGTCCACTCCACGAAACCAGAGGACTGAGATTGGGTTGGGGTTGGTTCCCCCTAAGAAAAAGGCATTTCAGCTGCAGAAGAAGGGGGAATGGCTGGAGGATGCCGTAGCTAGCCCAGGTGGGAGCCCTTCTGAATTGTAGCCAGGCACCCCCTCCAGGCTAATGCAGCCTTGTGCACCCCCCATTTGGGGGGCAGATGGCACCTACCTTCCTCTGGGCAGAAAGCAGCCCCAGACCCAGGACACAAGGTTGAGTGAGCAGAGATAAAGCGGGATATTAGCCCAGTCTCCTCTCTTGTACAGTGTGAAACCTGAACAACTGTGATCGGCGGCCCTGCTGGGTGGGCAGATGTCCTGACAACCACCCAGACCATCTTAGAAGAGATCCCTCGCCCCGAGGGTTCTGGCCCGATAGGCTTAAGCTGTGGCTTCTGCGCAGGCCATACGCGTGAGCCGTTTCACGGCTTCGTGTTGGTTCAGCCTTGGGTATGTGAGGTTAACTCACGGGGGACGTGCTAGAGGAGGAGACCAGACCTGGTTTGCTTGCTGGTTCTGTCCTTAACCACCGGGACATACCTGCTTCCGTCCTGATGCCTCTGTGGGTCTCAACTTCCTGTGTGAGGCAAGAGGACCCTTGCAAGTACTCTCCCCTCCCACAGAAAGTCCCGATCGGGAAGGAGTCTGGTGGTTTGGTGGTCTTTGCTTTCCTCCCAGCCTTCCACTGCTTGTGTCAACAAAAGCAATTCTTCCTTCCACCTGCTGGCCCCCGTCCCCCAGCCTGGTCTCTTCAGATGTGGGAAACTGGTGGTGTTACTGCCTTAGTCAGATCCAGCACCTCCAGGGCGTCCTCAGGTTGTCATTTCCCTCCCCTAGGCACTGGTGACTCACAACCCCCCTTTCTGCCTGTTAGGCAAATGAGCACCCACCCACTCCCCAACTGGGGCCCCTGCCGAACCTGGCTGGGGACAAACTCAGTGTGTCTGAAAGAGTGAAAATGCAAAGCATAGCAGTGGGACTTCTGTCCAATGGGGTCGGGCGCTCACAGCCTTGGCAAAGGGAGGACCGTGAAACAAGGGTGTCCCTAGGGAAGGCTGGGACACTGCGCCGATACCCCTACCTGTCCTGCTTTTGCCCTGGTAGCCCCTGGGGGCAGGGGGCGGAGCACAGGGATTTGTACTCATCTTATAGGGGAGCATTTAACATGCCTATTCGCCTTTGCCAATAGCCGATTCTAGTGCCAGCGGTGAACCCCACAAACGTCTTGAAGACTCTGTCATCTGACAGCAACCAAACTTCCTTTCAGGTCCTTCTGCCTGGTCCCACCCCCCTAGACCTGGGAAAGCCGGGGCGGAGTGAGCAAGTTTAGCACCTGCCCGAGCTGCTGGGGGAGGGGGTGAGGACTGTGTGACACGTCCTTTGGGGTGAGCTGGTCTGCTTGTATTTTACTACTCACAGCCAAATGGATCTTCCAAGGCCAATCCATTAGACTCATTGGTCTGAGTGGGGTTAAGCAATGCCTATGGGTGCCACTGCGTGCCGGTAGTGGAGTATTTTGGGGTCTAAACGACCAGTCCACACACAATGTCTTTTAGTGATGTCTCCTCTATCATCCGGTGTCTTCCAGGGATCAGATTATACGTGGGGAAGCATAATAACAGTGATGCCCATATTCAGAAAGCATCATTCAGTCCTCAGAGACTCCCCACCCCACCCCCGCTGCCCCGCCCCGCCGTTTTTTTCAGCTTGCGGGATCCTAGCTCCCCTACCAGGGACCAGGGATCAAACCCAGGCCCTCGGCAGCGAGAGCGCAGAGTCCTAACCACTGGACCACCAGGGAATTAACAAATTTTAAAAAATAATTTATTTTATTGAAGTATAGTTGATTTACAATGCTGTGTTAATTTCTGCTGTACAGCAAAGTGACAGTTATACACGTACATACATTCTTTTTTTTTTTAACATCTTTATTGGAGTATAATTGCTTTACAGTATTGTGTTAGTTGCTGCTGTATAACAAAGTGAATCAGCTATACGTATACACATATCACCACATCCCCTCCCTCTTGCGTCTCCCTCCCACCTTCCCTATCCCACCCCTCTAGGTGGTCACAAAGCACCGAGCTGACCTCCCTGTGCTATGCGGCTGCTTCCCACTAGCTAGCTATTTTACATTTGGTAGTGCACGTATATACATTGTTTTTCATATTCTTTTCCATTATGGTTTATCCTAGGAGACCGAATACAGTTCCCTATGCTATACAGTAGGACCTTGTTGTTTATCCATTCTCTATATAATACTTTGCATCTGCTAATCCCAAACTCCCAGTCTTTCCCTCTCCTGCCCCCCTCCCCTCTGGCAACCACAAGTCTAGAACCCTTTTATATACAGGGTAAAACCTAGCAGTTCAGAACTTGAACTACTGGACTCAAATCTTCACTCCTCCAATGACTAAGAAAACTTCAATAAATTACTTAACCTCCTGGGCCCTCAGTTTGCTTATCTGTAACATAACGACCTCTAACCTCACACGTTCGGGGAGAGTTCAGTGCAACAATCCAAGTGAAGCTCTTAGCACACGGTCAGGCATGGAATAAAGGTTCAATACAAGTTGGCGACTGCTGTCAACATCCATGAACTCATTTGACTATAACAACACATTTGAAGTCATTTTCTTCTTTTGAAGATATTTTCTTCCTTGGATCAATGAGGAAAGTGAGATCAGAAAGTAAAAAAAACAAGCCTGGGGGAAAGAAGGGGGAGAGAAAGAGGAGACTAGGGAGTGGGAGGCCGGGTGCCACAGGCAAGGGGCATGAAGGGGACAGAGGCTTACGCTCCAAGTGGCTCTGCGTTCCCTGCGGAGTGCGCAGGAGGGGTCGTGACCCACAGATAACAGAGACGAGACAAAGACATTGAAAGGGGACCCAGTTACGGAAGGGACTGAAACTTTACAGTAAAGAGGGGAAAAGATTAGATTGGCATTTTATCCTGAAAAAAAAAAAAGGGGGGGGCTTCCCTGACGATCCGGTGGTTAGGTCTCAGCACTCCCACTGCACAGGACATGGGTTTGAGCCCTGGTCAGGGAACTAAGATCCCATGAGCCGTGTGGTGTGGCCAAAAAAAAAAAAGACACCAAAATTATGAAAATAACTTTATGGAGATTATATTTCCAGCCACGTGCTCATTCTGAGACCAATAAAGACATCTGAACCTTTTTTTTTGATAAAATTGTATGGTCTTCTTTACTTCAATTTTGACTTTCACATCACATTTATTAAAAAAAGGGCACTTTTTTCCCACAAAAATATTTGATGGCCTTGTCAATTTTGAGGGCCTTTTCTGAATCCTTGTCACACCCGTTGTCTCGTTTTACTTCTCTGTTTTCTCTTTGGTGGTTGCCAACTGCCCTTGGTCAAGGTGGCTGAGATCAGTCCTGCTAAGTGACTTTCACCCACTTCAGGAAACCCCGCGACTCTGCAAGATTTGCAATTTCACCTTATGAACTGATTTGCATTCGATTTGAATTGTAATTTTGGATGTTGCTACAAACCACACAAGTGTTGATTTGCCCGGGGTGGGGGTGGGGGTGCGGGCGGGATGGTTTCTGGTGTGAAACAGGGAGAGACTGTGTTATGGTCCATTAGAGAGAGTTTCATGCTATGACAACTTTTGCTTCGTGAGCGAGTCATAACTGTAGGCACTTGGGTAACAAATTCTCAGATAACAACCATACGCCGTATAGGAACGAAGCACATGGTTTTGATAAACACGGGCTTCATGGCCAAAAATGTGGCTAACATTTTCTTTCTATAGGCAATTACAGTGGGATGAGAGAGGGCAGGAAAGTAATGATAGTAACAGGTTATATATAACACACTGAATAAAATAGGAAGCCACTAGTCCATTCTGATATAAACAAATGACTCAATTGAAAGTCTGATGAGCAATGAAATATTTATGTGGTTTCAAGGGTCTCCACAAAATACTCATGAAAGAGGAGAGAATCACTGTTGAGGACACCATTCTGACCAACGTCACCAGCATGAGGCAAACTGAGGTCGCGCCCCACACGGTAGGATGCAAAGAACCCAGCATTGCTTCTGCAATATTCCCGCCAAAGAGGCCCTATTCCCGCCTGACTCTAACCCAGGGGAAACATCAAGTCAAACCCAAACTGAGGGACATTCTACACAAGTCTGGACTGTCGTCTTCAAAAGTGTCAAGGACATAAAAATCAAGGAAGAAAGGAGGAGCTGCTCCAAACTGAAGGAGCCCGAAGAGACAGGGCAACGGACGCACAGGTGATTCTGAACTGGATCCCTCTGTTGAGAAAATGCTGTTTTCAGGCTACTTGTCAAGACTTGAATGGAGCTTGAGGGTTAAATGGCAGCGATGTCTCAATGTTAGTTTCCTAACTTTTCAAAGGGTTGGACTCTGCTGAAATTGCAGGGCATCAGGTCTGCAAGAGGCTTTCAAATGGTTCAGGGAGGAAAGGGCTGTTTGTACGTATACTTGCAACGTTTCTGTAAGTTTGAGATTGCTTTTTAAAAAAAAGAGCAAGGAAGGCGGTCCTTCTCACTGAGCAGTTGGTAAAGTCATGCAGGATGCAGGGTGGAGTTAAAGGGCAGTGCTAAGGAGTGGCACCGGCGGCTGTGTGTTCGTTCAGGGAAGACACCTGCCAGGCGCGTGGAGGGTGGGCCTCGGGAAAGAAGGTGGGGGAGGGGCTCGGGACATGCTGTAGATGACAGGGCTGGAGCTCCGCCAGGGACAATAGACAAGTAGAAAACAGATTCGAGACCTCCAGAGGAGGGGGATGCAAAAAAAGAGGAGGGGGAGAAGGTGAGGGAGGTTTCAGGCCTCACGGGGAGGGGAGGGTGACGTGGGTCAGTGGTGAGTTGGGGCCTGGGGGCAGTGGGCTTGGGCAGGCGGGTGATGGGCATGCTGAGGACCAGAGCAGGCAGGCTGTGGCATGGGCTCCCCACCAACCTCCAAGGTCCAAGGTAGAAGCCAGTGTGGCTCATCTTCCCAGAAGGGGATTTTGAAATCTTGGAGTGACAGACACCAGGAAGCAATGAAATATGGTCTGGAACCAGGAAGAAAGATCACAGATGAGCAATATGAATTGGGGGTTATCTGCTGGGAAGCCAAGAGAACAACTGAGGTTAGTGAGGGAGAGCAGGGGGGAAGGGGGGAGGGAGGGCAGGCATGGGGGAGGGGAGGGGAGAATATGGGGGAGGGGGAGAGGGAGTATGGGGGAGGGGAGGGAGAAAATGGGGGACAGAGTGTGGGGAGGGGAGAGGGGAGGGAGGGAGAACATGGAGGAGGGGAGAGAGAGGGCAGGGGGAGGGGGAGGTTTCTAGGAGGTTGAGGGGAAGGGGCCTGGGAAGGGGACAGTAAGTGGGGCTGGGGAAGCAGGAGGGAAACCTGTCTATCTGATTATTTAATCGTGTGATTAATCTAAATGCCCCAGTGAGAAAATATCCACCAGATCACAAGAGTTTCCTACTTACTTTCTGACCTTCTAGCTTTGCTTTTTGTTTTTTTTTTTTAATATAAACTAACCTCTATGGTTAAAAGTAGAGCCCTCCACACAGCATACCCCGAATCTGTATGAGTCCCTCTCGCTCAGTTTGGACAGAAGACTTGGTCCAGCAGTTAGCAGAGAGGATGCAGAGGGTGTGGTCCTCAGGGTCCCAGCTCCACCATGTACCAGCCTTAGGACCTTGGGACAGTTACTTCATCTGTCTGTGCCTCAGTTTCCTCATCTGTTAAATGCAGGTCATACTAGTTCCTACTCCTAGGATTATTATGAGAGTTAAAGGTGTTAACGCTCGAGAACTTCCTGGAATCGTGGCCAGCACTATGTGTGACTGTGTGTTACTAAACAAGTGTGAACCCTAACTGCCGTCCAGCCACAGACGCCTACCGGCCACCCCTGCTGCGGGAGTGAAGTACAGGTTACCCTCGTACTGGTACAGCACAAGCAGATGGCCCGTGGGCAGGGAACTTCTGATGTCCAGAGGCCGGTCTAGCCATCCATTTGTTGCCAGATCAGAGCCCCCGTGGTTGATCTCAGGAATCCAAGCTGGCTGTCACACACACGTGACCATGGAGGTGACAGCGGGGGAGGGGGGACTGCCGGGGGAGGAGGGAAAGCCTGAGTCCCCGCAGGACTGTCCGGAATGCTCTCCTCCCCCGTCTCAGCCCAGTCTCAGCCCAGGCATAGTAGAGCCGCCTCCGCCTTCAACCTGCAGACACAGGACCTTGTTAAATGCAGATTCTGCTACAACATGGATGAGCCTTGAAGAGGTGATGCTGGGTGTCACCAAAGGACAGCCACTGTATGATTCCTCTCTCTGGGGTCCCTGAGTGGTCAAATTCATCAAGACAGAAGGTGAACGGCATTTGCCAGGGACTGGGGAGGTGGAGATGGGTAGTCATTGTTTAATGGGGCCAGAGTCAGTTTTGCAAGATAAAACGGGTTCTGGAGAGGATGGTGGTGACGTTTACACAGCAGTGTGAAAGTGCTTAATATCACTGAACTGTACTCTTAAAAATGGCTAAGAGGGTAAATTTAATTAAATTAATTTTTTTTAGGCCACGCGGCGCGGCCTGAGGGACCTTAGTTCCCCGACCAGGGACTGAACCCACGCCCCCTTGCAGTGGAAGCCCCGAGTCCTAACCACTGGACCACCAGGGAAGTCCCCAGAAGGTAAATTTTAGATGTGCATTCTTACCACAATGAAAAATTCTTTAAAAAAAATGCAGATTCTGATTCAGCCTTTCAGGAGTGGGGCCGGAGACTCTGCATTTCTATACAACTCCTAGGGGAGGCCAGTGCCATGGGACCTCACTTAGAGCAAAAAGCTGCTGCACAGCTGAGCCAGGTGCCTTGAGGTCCTTTTTAACAGTCCCAGCACCTGCTTTGCATTAAAGCTATAGGAACGGCTTGAGTGAAATGGAATTGGACTCTAAGCCCTTTGAGAGCTCTGGCCTCCTCATTCGACACTCAGAGAAGCGGCCAAGAAAGCTTCCATCGCAACAGACACAATCCCAGCAAAATACTTCTAGAGCCAGAATTATTATCTGTTCCTCTAGGGCTGGCCGACTCACTAGGAAATTAACTTCAGCCTGCGAGCTCATCTGGTCCTTTACTAGGGGGTTCTTCTAGCGGGTCTGAGCCTGCAACTTTCCTCCGGCTAGCCCACCAACACAGGGACCACCCCTGTGATGTTCACTGCTTATCTCCCTAGCACAGTAACTAGTGCATAACAGATGTTCAATAAACACGTGTTGAATGAAAATAGCTAACACACAGATCGTGCTTATAAAGCAGTGTTCTGAGAATTTTATACGGTAGATGGTATTTTCCAAAGAAGGCCATAAAACGTCTCCCATCCTACATGTTCTTCTTCTTCTTCTTTTTTTGGATATTCATTTATTTATTTGGCTGTGTTGGATCTTAGTTGCGGCACGCGGGAACTTTTGTTGCGGCGTGTGGGCTTCTCTCTGTAGTTGTGGCACGCGGGCTCTAGAGCACGTGGGCTTAGTTGCCCCGCAGCACGTGGGATCTTAGTTCCTGGACCAGGAGTCGAACCCATGTCCCCTGCACTGGAAGGCGGATTCTTAACCACTGGACCACCAGGGAAGTCCTTACATATACTTCTTATAATTGACCTGGATGTTCTTCCCATGGAGGAGTGGGGTTTATGTCCCCTCTCCTGGAACCTGGGTGGACTCAGTATGGATCAAATGGACATTTGAAGGCATAAGTCAAGAACTGTTTGCATAAGTTTTCCAATGCTGTGTCTTTGAATTTAATTTTTTATTTTTATTATTTTCTTGGCCATGCTGGGTGGCTTGTAGGATCTCAGTTCCCCTATGAGGGATCAAACCCGGGCCCGGTGAGTGAAAGTGCCGAGTCCCAACCACAGGACCGCCAGGGTATTCCCTCGAATGCTGTATCTTTGGAGAAAAGATCTTTCTAGAATTGGAGCGGACCTTCTTCCTGTGTTAGCCAACGATTGCCACAAAAGGGCTGGATAATAAACCATCAGTAGGCTTGCAATACTTTACTCTCAGGGATCTGTGGTTTGCTGGGGGGTGGGGGTTGGACCAGGTTGTACTCAGCTGGGGGGTGGGTGGGAGGTGGTCTGGTTTGGCCGCACATGTCTGCCATCCTTTTCTAGAACCAACGGGCTCACCTAGGTCTGTTCTCAGGCAATGGCAAAGGCTCAAGAGAGCCTGCCAAACCCACCAATGCTTTCCAAACCTCCCCAGCATCTCACTTGCTTGTATCCCAGTGGCCAAAATAGACCTCACAGCTGAAGCCACAGTCAAGGGAGGGGAGGAGAGTGAATATTTTTAACAATAGCCACAACTTTTCCAATGTTAGCAACATATTTAGACGTGTTTAGAGGTCTTACAAATATGTGGTGGCCATGTCCTCATTCCATTCAATACCCTGAACACATTATTTTCAGAGGCTTCCTGGTACCCCGTCCTATAAATGCATCCCAATGTATTTCATCACTCCCCAGTGGTTGACTATTTAGATTGTTTCCTTTTATTGCTGCTGTAATTAATATATGACAACATCCATGCCCATGAATCTTGGTTCACATTTCTGGATAATTTTCTCAGGATAAAGTTCTTGAAGTGGAATTTCTGATCAAAGGGACTCAATTTTAAGTCTGTGGACAGAACCTTAATGGCAGAGAGCTTTGTTCAAACTCCCTCCTGGAAAGATTACACACAGACTGGTCTCTGTAAGTGGAAGCTCACTTACAAATTAAATTCTTTGTTGTAAAACATGGGAGCCTCAAGTGAGTTTGGGTGGCATGAGCCAATTTTGCCTAAGACTGGTCACCCAGGAAAATGGGAAATTTAAGTTTTACTGGGGAGAGAAATCCTATGCTGAGGTCCATAGTCAGAATGGACACATATTTATTTTGCAAAACACCATTGGAGGAGTACAGAAGAACAAAAACATGCTTTCTGTGAGAAGCATTTCTTCTTTGTTATAGAATCCAGTTGCTAAACCACACTTGGTGACCAAGTCGTATTACATATTTTTAAATTGAATTAAAGCTCTCGGCCCCCACTCTTAAGATTGGTGAGAAGTCCAAACCAGTCATTTTGATAGGACACACACACACACACACACACACACACACACACACACACACAGTCTCCAGCCAGGGCTACCATGTATATAGCACTCAGGTTGCACACAGAACTGAAACCTTGCAACCCAGATTGGGACTTAAACCCACGGTCTTTCAACTGAGATCACACACCTCATCACAGGACCTAATGAAGCTCAGGTTCTTGATGTCTCATTGCAGACAAGTGAGAGACAAAGTGATAGGTAAGAAGTAGATTTATTTAGAGAGAAACACACTCCATAGACCGAGTGTGGGCCATCTCAGAAGTCAAGAGGCCCCAGGGTACAGGGTGGTTACTTTTCATGGGCTGGGTAATTTCCTTCTTTCTTTTTTTTTTTTTTACGTCCTAAATTTTATTTATTTATTTATTTATTATTCATTTATTTACATAGCAGGTTCTTCTTAGTTCTCTATTTTATACATATTAGTGTATATATGTCAATCCCAATCTCCCAATTCATCCCACCATCCCACCCCAACTTTCCCCCCTTGGTGTCCATACGTTTGTTCTCTACACCTGTGTCTCTATTTCTGCCCTGCAAACCGGTTCATCTGTACCATTTTTCTAGGTTCCACATATATGCGTTAATATACGATATTTGTCTTTCTCTTTCTGACTTACTTCACTCTGTATGACAGTCTCTAGATCCATCCACGTCTCTATAAATGATGCAATTTCATTCCTTTTTAAGGCTGAATAATATTCCATTGTATATATGTACCACTTCTTCTTTGTCCATTCATCTGTTGATAGGCATTTAGGTTGCTTCCATGACCTGGCTGTTATAAATAGTGCTGCAATGAACATTGGGGTGCATGTGTCTTTTTGAATTATGTTTTTCTTAGGGTATATGCCCAAGAGTGGGATTGCTGGGTCATATGGTAATTCTATATTTAGTGTTTTAAGGAACCTCCATACTGTTTTAAACAGTGGCTGTATCAATTCACATTCCCACCAACAGTGCAAGAGGGTTCCCTTTTCTCCATGCCTTCTCCAGCATTCGTTGTTTGCAGATTTTCTGATGAAGCCCATTCTAACCAGTGTTAGGTGATACCTTATTGTAGGTTTGATTTACATTTCTCTAATAATTAGTTGAGCAGCTTTTCATGTGCCTCTTGGCCATTTGCATGTCTTCTTTGGATAAATGTCTATTTAGGTCTTCTGCCCATTTTTTGATTGGGTTGTTTGGTTTTTTAATATTGAGCTTCATGAGCTGTTTATATATTTTGGAGATTAATCCTTTTTCCGTTGACTCATTTGCAAATATTTTCTCCCATTCTGAGGGTTGTCTTTTTGTCTTGTTTATAGTTTCCTTTGTTGTGCAAAAGCTTTAAAGTTTCATTAGGTCCCATTTGTTTATCTTTGTTTTTATTTCCATTACTCTAGGAGGTGGGTCAAAAAAGATCTTGTTGTGATTTAAGTCAGAGTGTTCTTCCTATGTTTTCCTATAGTGTCCAGTCTTACATTTAGATCTTTAATCCATTTTGAGTTTATTTTTGTGTATGGTGTTAGAGAGTGTTCTAATTTCATTCTTTCACATGTAGCTGTCCAGTTTTCCCAGCGCCACTTATTGAAGAGATTGTCTTTTCTCCATTGTATATTCTTGCCTCCTTTGTCATAGATTAGTTGACCATAGGTGCATGGGTTTATCTCTGGGCTTTCTATCCTGTTCCATTGATCTATATTTCTGTTTTTGTGTCAGTACCATATTGTCCTGATGTCTGTAGCTTTGTAGTATAGTTTGAAGTCAGGGAGTATGATTCCTCTACCCCCGTTTTCTCCCTCAAGACTGCTTTGGCTATTCGGAGTCTTTTGTGTCTCCATACAAATTTTAACACTTTTTGTTCTAGTCTGTAAAAAATGCCATTGGTAATTTGATAGGGATTGCATTGAATCTGTAGATTGCTTTGGATGGTATAGTCATTTTCACAATATTGATTCTTCCAATCCAAGAATGTGGTATATCTCTCCATCTGTTTGTGTCATCTTTGATTTCTTTCATCAGTGTCTTATAGTTTTCTGCATACAGGTCTTTTACCTCCTTAGGTAGGCTTATTCCTAGGTATTTTATTCTTTTTGTTGCAATGGTGAATGGGATTGTTTTCTTAATTTCTCTTTCTGATCTTTTGTTGTTAGTGTATAGAAATGCAAGAGATTTCTGTGCATTAATTTTGTATCCTGCTACTTTATCAAATTCATTGATTAGCTCTAGTAGTTTTCTGGTAGCATCTTTAGGATTCTCTATGTATAGTATCATGTCATATGCAAAGAGTGACAGCTTTACTTCTTCTTTTCCAATTTGGATTCCTTTTATTTCCTTTTCTTCTCTGATTGCTGTGGCTAAAACTTCCAAAACTATGTTGAATAAGAGTGGTGAGAGTGGGCAACCTTGTCTTGTTCCTGATCTTAGTGGAAACGCTTTCAGTTTTTCACCATTGAGGACGATGGTGGCTGTGGGTTTGTCATATATGGCCTTTATTATTGAGGAAATTTCCCTCTATGCCTACTTTCTGCAGGGTTTTTATCATAAATGGGTGTTGAATTTTGTCAAAAGCTTTCTCTGCATCTATTGAGATGATCATATGGTTTTTCCCCTTCAATTTGTTAATATGGTGTATCATGTTGATTGATTTGCGTATATTGAAGAATCCTTGCATTCCTGGAATAAACCCCACTTGATCATGGTGTATGATCCGTTTAATGTGCTGTTGGATTCTGTTTGTTAGTATTTTGTTGAGCATTTTTGCATCTACGTTCATCAGTGATATTGGCCTGTAGTTTTCTTTCTTTGTGACATCCTTGTCTGGTTTTGGTATCAGGGTGATGGTGGCCTCGTAGAATGAGCTGGGGAGTGTTCCGCCCTCTGCTATATTTTGGAAGAGTTTGAGAAGGATAGGTGATAGCTCGTCTCTAAATGTTTGATAGAATTCACCTGTGAAGCCATCTGGTCCTGGGCTTTTGCTTGTTGGAAGATTTTTAATCACAGTTTCAATTTCAGTGCTTGTGATTGGTCTGTTCATATTTTCTATTTCTTCCTGATTCAGTCTTGGCAGGTTGTGCCTTTCTAAGAATTTGTCCATTTCTTCCAGGTTGTCCATTTTATTGGCATAGAGTTGCTTGTAGTAATCTCTCATGATCTTTTGTCTTTCTGCAGTGTCAGTTGTTACTTCTCCTGTTTCATTTCTAATTCTATTGATTTCAGTCTTCTCCCTTTTTTTCTTGATGAGTCTGGCTAATGGTTTATCAATTTTGTTTATCCTTTCAAAGAACCAGCTTTTAGTTTTATTGATCTTTGCTATCGTTTCCTTCATTTCTTTTTCATTTATTTCTGATCTGATTTTTATGATTTCTTTCCTTCTGCTAACTTTGGGGTTTTTTTGTTCTTCTTTCTCTAATTGCTTTAGGTGCAAGGTTAGGTTGTTTATTCGAGATGTTTCCTGTTTCTTAAGGTAGGATTGTATTGCTATAAACTTCCCTCTTAGAACTGCTTTTGCTGCATCCCACAGGTTTTGGGTCGTCGTGTCTCCATTGTCATTTGTTTCTAGGTATTTTTTGATTTCCTCTTTGATTTCTTCAGTGATCACTTCGTTATTAAGTAGTGTATTGTTTAGCCTCCATGTGTTTGTATTTTTTACAGATCTTTTCCTGTAATTGATATCTAGTCTCATAGCGTTGTGGTCGGAAAAGATACTTGATACAATTTCAGTTTTCTTAAATTTACCAAGGCTTGATTTGTGACCCAAGATATGATCTATCCTGGAGAATGTTCCATGAGCACTTGAGAAAAATGTGTATTCTGTTGTTTTTGGATGGAATGTCCTATAAATATCAATTAAGTCCATCTTGTTTAATGTATCATTTAAAGCTTGTGTTTCCTTATTTATTTTCATTTTGGATGATCTGTCCATTGGTGAAAGTGGAGTGTTAAAGTCCCCTACTATGAATGTGTTACTGTCAATTTCCCCTTTTATGGCTGTTAGTATTTGCCTTATGTATTGAGGTGCTCTTATGTTGGGTGCATAAATATTTACAATTGTTATATCTTCTTCTTGGATCGATTCCTTGATCATTATGTAGTGTCCTTCTTTGTCTCTTCTAATAGTCTTTATTTTAAAGTCTATTTTGTCTGATATGAGAATTGCTACTCCAGCTTTCTTTTGGTTTCCATTTGCATGAAATACCTTTTTCCATTCCCTTACTTTCAGTCTGTATGTGTCTCTAGGTCTGAAGTGGGTCTCTTGTAGACAGCAAATATATGCGTCTTGTTTTTGTATCCATTCAGCCAATCTGTGTCTTTTGGTGGGAGCATTTAGTCCATTTACATTTAAGGTAATTATCGATATGTATGTTCCCATTCCCATTTTCTTAATTGTTTTGGGATCGTTATTGTAGGTCTTTTCCTTCTTTTTTGTTTCTTGCCTAGAGAAGTTCCTTTAGCAGTTGTTGTAGAGCTGGTTTGGTGGTGCTGAACTCTCTCAGCTTTTGCTTGTCTGTAAAGGTTTTAATTTCTCCATCAAATCTGAATGAGATCCTTGCTGGGTAGAGTAATCTTGGTTGCAGGTTTTTCTCCTTCAACACTTTCAATATGTCCTGCCACTCCCTTCTGGCTTGCAGAGTTTCTGCTGAAAGATCAGCTGTTAACCTTATGGGGATTCCCTTGTGTGTTATTTGTTGTTTTTCCCTTGCTGCTTTTAATATGCTTTCTTTGTATTTAATTTTTGACAGTTTGATTAATATGTGTCTTGGCGTATTTCTCCTTGGATTTATCCTGCATGGGACTCTCTGTGCTTCCTGGACTTGACTAACTATTTCCTTTCCCATATTAGGGAAGTTTTCAACTATAATCTCTTCAATATTTTCTCAGTCCCTTTCTTTTTCTCTTCTTCTTCTGGAACCCCTATAATTCGAATGTTGGTGCGTTTAATGTTGTCCCAGAGGTCTCTGAGATTGTCCTCAGTTCTTTTCATTCTTTTTTCTTTATTCTGCTCTGCATTAGTTATTTCCACTATTTTATCTTCCAGGTCACTTATCCGTTCTTCTGCCTCAGTTATTCTGCTATTGATCCCATCTAGAGTATTTTTCATTTCATTTATTGTGTTGTTCATCATTGTTTGTTTCATCTTTAGTTCTTCTAGGTCCTTGTTAACTGTTTCTTGCATTTTGTCTATTCTATTTCCAAGATTTTGGATCATCTTTACTATCATTATTCTGCATTCTTTTCCAGGTAGACTGCCTATTTCCTCTTCATTTGTTAGGTCTGGTGGGTTTTTATCTTGCTCCTTCCTCTGCTGTGTGTTTTTCTGTCTTTTCATTTTGCTTATCTTACTGTGTTTGGGGTCTCCTTTTTGCAGGCTGAAGGTTCGTAGTTCCTGTTGTTTTTTGTGTCTGTCCCCAGTGGCTAAGGTTGGTTCAGTGGGTTGTGTAGGCTTCCTGGTGGAGGGTACTAGTGACTGTGTTCTGGTGGATGAGGCTGGATCTTGTCTTTCTGGTGGGCAGGTCCACGTGTGGTGGTGTGTTTTGGGGTGTCTGTACACTTATTATGATTTTAGGCAGCCTCTCTGCTAATGGGTGGGGTTGTGTTCCTGTTTTGCTAGTTGTTTGGCATAGGATGTCCAGCACTGTAGCTTGCTGGTCGTTGAGTGAAGCTGGGTGCTGGCGTTGAGATGGAGGTCTCTGGGAGATTTTCGCCGTTTGATATTATGTGCAGCTGGGAGGCCTCTTGTGGACCAGTGTCCTGAAGTTGGCTCTCCCACCTCAGAGGCACAGCACTGACTCCTGGCTGCAGCACCAAGAGCCTTTCATCCACAGGGCTCCTTAATTTGGGATGATTCGGTGTCTATTCATGTATTCCACAGATGCAGGGTACATCAAGTTGATTGTGGAGCTTTAATCCGCTGCTTCTGAGGCTGCTGGGAGAGATTTCCCTTTCTCTTCTTTGTTCTCACAGCTCACAGGGGCTCAGCTTTGGATTTGGCCCCGCCTGTGCGTGTAGGTCGCCGGAGGGCGTCTGTTCTTTGCTCAGACAGGACGGGGTTAAACGAGCTGCTGATTCGGAGGCTCTGGCTCACTCAGGCCGGGGGTAGGGAGGGTCACGGAGTGCGGGGTGGGCCTGCGGCGGCAGAGCCCGCCGTGACGTTGCCAGCCTGAGGCGCGCCGTGCGTTCTCCCGGGGGAGTTGTCCCTGGATCCCGGCACCCTGGCAGTGGCGGGCTGCACAGGCTCCCCGGAAGAGGGGTGTGGATAGTGACCTGTGTTCCCATACAGGCACTTGGTGGCAGCAGCAGCGGCCTTAGCGTCTCATGTCTGTCTCTGGGGTCCGCACTTTTAGCCGCAGCTCGCGCCCGTCTCTGGAGCTCCTTTAAGCAGCGTTCTTAATCCCCTCTCCTTGCGCACCAGGAAACAAAGAGGGAAGAAAAAGTCTCTTGCCTCTTCGGCAGGTCCAGACTTTTCCCCAGACTCCCTCCCGGCTAGCCGTGGCGCACTATCCCCCTGCAGGCTGTGTTCACGCCGCCAACCCCAGTCCTCTCCCGGCGCTCCGACAGAAGCCGGAACCTCAGCTCCCAGCCCCGCCCGCCCCGGCAGGTGAGCAGAGAAGCCTCTCGGCTGGTGAGTGCCGGTCGGCCCTGATCCTCTGCGCTGGAATCTCTCCGCTTTGCCCTCCGCACCCCTGTGGCTGTGCTCTCCTCCGTGGCCCCGAAGCTCCCCCACTCCGCCACCCGTAGTCTCCGCCCGCGAAGGGGCTTCCTAGTGTGTGGACACTTTTCCTCCTTCACAGCTCCCTCCCGCTGGTGCAGGACCCGTCCTTATCCTTTTGTCTCTGTTTATTTTTTTCTTTTGCCCTAACCAGGTACGTGGGGGGTTTCTTGCCTTTTGGGAGGTCTGAGGTCTTCTGCCAGTGTTCAGTAGGTGTTCTGTAGGAGTTGTTCCACGTGTAGATGTATTTCTGGTGTATCTGTGGGGAGGAAGGTGATCTCCGCGTCTTACTCTTCCGCCATCTTCCCGGAAGTCTCTCCTTTTTCATTTCTAATTTTATTGATTTGAGTCCTCTCTCTCTTTTTCTTGATGGGTCTGGCTAAAGGTTTATCAATCTTGTTTAACTTCTCAAAGGCCCAGCTTTTAGTTTTATTGATCTTTGCTCTTGTTTTCTTTGTTTCTATATCATTTATTTCTGCTCTGATCTTTATGATTTCTTTCCTTCTACTAACTTCGGGTTTTGTTTGTTCTTCTTTCTCTAGTTCCTTTGGGTGTAAGGTTAGATTATTTATTTGAGATATTTCTTGTTTCTTGAGGTAGGCTTGTATGGCTATAAACTTCCCTCTTAGAACTGCTTTTGCTGCATCCCATAGGTTTTGGGTTGTCGTGTTTTCATTGTCACTTGTCTCTAGGTTTTTTTTGATTTCCTCTTTGATTTCTTCAGTGATCTCTTGGTTATTTAGTAATGTACCGTTTACCCTCCATATGTTTGTGTTTTTTACGTTTTTTTCCTTGTAATTGTTTTCTAATCTCATAGCATTGTGTTCGGAAAAGACATTCGATATGATTTCAGTTTTCTTAAATTTACCGAGGCTTGATTTGTGACCCAAGATGTGATCCATCCTGGAGAATGTTCCATGTGCACTTGAGAAGAGAGTGTAATCTGCTGTTTTGGATGGAATGTCCTATAAATATCAATTAAATCTATCTGGTCTATTGTGTCATTTAAAGCTTTTATTTCCTTATTAATTTTCTGCTTTGATGATCTGTCCATTGGTGTAAATGAGGTGTTAAAGTCCCCCACTATTATTGTGTTACTGTTGATTTTCTCTTTTATAGCTGTTAGCATTTGCCTTATGTATTGAGGTGCTCCTATGTTGGGTGCATATATATTTATAATTGTTACATCTTCTTCTTGGATTGATCCCTTGATCATTATGTAGTGTCCTTCCTTGTCTCTTGTAACATTCTTTATTTTAAAGTCTATTTTATCTGATATGAGTATTGCTACTCCAGCTTTCTTTAGATTTCCATTTGCATGGAATGAATTTTTCCATCCCCTCACTTTCAGTCTGTGTGTGTCCCTAGGTCTGAAGTGGGTCCCTTGTAGACAGCATATAGATGGGTGTTGTTTTGTGTCCATTCAACGAGCCTGTGTCTTTTGGTTGGAGCATTTAATCCATTCACATTTAAGGTAATTATCGATATGTATGTTCCTATTACCATTTTATTAATTAATTTGGGTTTGTTTTGGTAGGTCCTTTTCTTCTCTTTTATTTCCCACTTAGAGAAGTTCCTTTAGCATTTGTTGTAGAGCTGGTTTGGTGGTGCTGAATACTGTTAGCTTTTGCTTGTCTGTAAAGCTTTTGATTTGTCTGTTGAATCTGAATGAGATCCTTGTCAGGTAGAGTAATCTTGTTTGTAGTTTCTTCCCTTTCATCACTTTAAATATATCATGCCACTCCCTTCTGACTTGTAGAGTTTCTACTGAGAAATCAGCTGTTAACCTTATGGGAGTTCCGTGTATGTTATTTGTCATTTTTCCCTTGTTGCTTTTAATAATTTTTCTTTGTCTTTGATTTTTTTCAGTTTGATTACTACATGTCTTGGCATGTTTCTCCTTGGGTTTATGCTGCCTGGGACTCTCTGTGCCTCCTGGACTTGGGTGGCTATTTCCTTTCCCATGTTAGGGAAGTTTTTTTTTTTTTTTGCAGTACACGGGCCTCTCACTGTTGTGGCCTCTCCCGTTGTGGAGCACAGGCTCCGGACGCGCAGGCTCAGCGGCCATGGCTCACGGGCCTAGCCGCTCTGCAGCATGTGGGATCTTCCCGGACCGGGGCACGAACCCATGTCCCCTGCATCAGCAGGTGGACTCTCAACCACTGCGCCTTCAGGGAAGTCCTCATGTTAGGGAAGTTTTTGACTATAATCTCTTCAAATATTTTCTCAGGTCCTTTCTCTCTCTCTTCTCCTTCTGGAACCCCTATATTGCGAATGTTGGTGCATTTAATATTGTCTCAGAGGTCTCTTAGTCTGTCTTCCTTTCTTTTTTTTTTTCTTTATTCTGTTCCACAGCAGTGAATTCCACCATTCTGTCTTCCAGGTCACTTATCCGTTCTTCTGCCTCAGTTATTCTGCTATTGATTCCTTCTAGTGTATTTTTCATTTCAGTTATTGTATTGTTCATCTCTGTTTGTCTGTTCTTTAATTCTTCTAGGTGTTTGATCTTTAATTCTTCTAGATCTTTGTTTTCTTGCATCTTCTCGATCTTTGCCTCCATTCTTTTTCCGAGGTCCTGGATCATCTTCACTATCATTCTTCTGAATTCTTTTTCTGGAAGGTTGCCTAACTCCACTCCAGTTAGTTGTTTTTCTTGGGTTTTATCTTGTTCCTTCATCTGGTACCTAGTCCTCTGCATTTCCAGAACAGCCTCCTGTCTCAGAATAGCCACAGGGGGAGGTATTCTATAGACTATGACTGGAGTTGTAATGCAGGGTGACAGCCTCTACTCCCACTTAGTTATAAAAGAACTGTGGGCCTTACGCTAGGCAGCAAAGTGGAGGTGAGAGAGAAGGGAAGGGGGCAGGACACAACCTTTAAAAGAATGACATAGCCTTTGAGGAAACGACATAAACTGGTTAGAACCAACTCGGCCCAAGGTGGTGGAAGATTCAACTCCCAGTGGATGTTGAGCCTCAGTACGTGCTCACTGTAATACATTAGCATCTGAATGACACACTCACAGGTGCCATAACAGTTCCAAGACCAACCATGAAAGGACAAAAAGTGGGCAGTAACCCAATTCCTGGAAATCCCCATCGCTTCCCCCAAATAGTTGGAATAATCCTCCCTCTCATTAGCCTATGAAATTAACCAGTCCATAAAAACTAACCACCCTGTACGCTGGGGTCTCTCGCCTTCTGTGATGGCCCACACTTTGTCTGAGGAGTATGTATCTCCCTGAATAAATCTGCTTTCACTCCACTTTGGCTCACTCTTGAGTGCCTTTCTGGGAGAGGCCAAGGACCCTCACCTGATGGCCATCCCAGGGACTCACCTGAGATCAGGGATGTGACCATCCTCTCACCCCATTTATTTCTGCAACGGAAGTATGCCGGCTTCGGTTGATGTGATTCCTGATGCGTTTGCTTCTTGCCCATGTTCATCTGAAGGTGGGTATCTCTTGAGGCAGATCTCTCCAGGCTCTCCAGGCCCAGCTCAGCTGTGGGGATTTTCGCTGACACTCTCAAGGTGAAATCATTTACAGCCCAGTCCTCACAGGCACCCACCTGGCCATCTGTGTCCCTGGTCCTGCCCCCTCAGGAAGGAATGTTAGAATAGACCCAGGTTCTAAGGCCTATAAAGCCGCCATACTCTCTTCCGCTCTTGAAGCTCACAGCCACCATCTCCTTTCCCTGACATACTTCCGATTAATCCCCTTGGTGGGCCTAAGCGGGGTTGAAAACTCAGACTCTCACAAGAGCTGGCAGGTACCTGAATGAAAGATGCAGGTGGTATTGTTCCTCCCAAACTGGATTTGTCTCTTGGTGGGTGTTGAGCCGAAAGATACAACCAAGCCGAGGATTGGGAGAAGGAAGGAGTTATTATTACTTGCAGCAAGTAAGGAGGACACTGGGGATCTTTCCCAAAGCAGTGTCTCAAGGAACAACAAAATTGGGGGAGTTTTCAGCTCAGGGTACATGCCTATTCATGAAGGGCCTGGAGCAGAGGAGAATTCAGCATAGAATTGGTCAACAGAGTCCAAGCTTTCGTTGATTGAAGTCAAGAGGGTCAACATTATCACTCCATCCTCCACCCTTGTGGGGGCCTTAGTTCCTGCAGGACTCAAAGATATATTATTATGTATATCCCTTGAAGAGGAACTAAGAGTCTGTTTTTATGCACTATTGTCTGACTGCCTTTTCTGCATTCCTTTGTTCCCTTAAGATCATTAATTACTGAGACCTGCTCAAGGGCAAGCAGCATGGCCAGGCTTAGATCACAAAGTGGCTTAGACTGAAATGGCTTCTTTTATGTCAAGGAAGCCGGTGCCTGGTTCTCTTTCTCTGGGGACCCCCTAACCTATCTCCTTACAGAATAAGACCTTAGGGAGTGGTGGCGATTGTGGTGAAGTGGAAAATACATGACCTGTCTAAAGGGGATCAGCGTGATCTTGCCAGTTTTTGCCACGTGAATATAGGGGCCCAGAGATGCTCCATCTTTGAGTTTTCCAAGAGAACCAAGACATTTAGATTTTCATAGGAAAGCTCCCACTTTTTGAACGTTGCAATGAATATTTAAAATTCATATCAAATGCTTCGAGGCCAAATAAAGGATTTCCCGGGCCTCCAGTTTTAACTTGTGGCCTACACCTCAGAAAACAAAGGGGGAGGCCACCTCACCAGGCAGCTTCCCTTTTCCCACAGAAAACACACAAAAAGGCTGTTAAGTCTCCCCAGGGCCCAGGGAAGTCAGACTTCCAGGCACAAAGCCCTGTTACCTTCTCTCGGGGGAGGGACACAGAAAGAGGTGGGGAAATGCTTGTCATTCTTTTTGCGGGAGACGAGGAGAAATGAATCCTTTCTCAGCCAGCATGGTTAATAGAGCACGTTCCAGGCTTGAGAGTTTGGTTGGCTATTAGTTGGAGAGTCAGACATAAATAACTATGTATAATAATTACTTAGTCCATTCAGACAGACCCAGAGCAGGAGCCCTCCAGGCCAGGGCGTGAGCATGCAAATGCCCCAAGGTGGGGCTGCTGGTGGAGGGTCTCCGATGCAGTTGGACGGGGCAGGAGCTGGTACAGCCAGGTTGACCTAAGTGTTAGGCTAAGACACGTTTGTGTTTTATTTTGTTTTTGATATCCAGAATATATTTTTATATATTAAAAATATAAAATTAAAAAATTAAAAAATTAAAAAAAAATTTTATATTGGAGTGTAGTTGATTCACAATGTTGTGTTAGTTTCAGGTGTACAGCAAAGTGAATCAATTATACACATACATGTACCCACTGATTTTTAGATTCTTTTCCCATACAGGTCATTACAGGATATTGAGCAGAGTTCCCTGTGCTCTACAGCAGGTCCTTGTTAGTTATCTAGGGCTGCAGTTCTGAGAGCCGTTCTGCAGATCAGTGCCTGTGTCAGGGCGGATTAGGAGGCAGGAAGGGGATGGGAGTGGGAAGACCGGTTCACAAGCTGTGGAAACGGGCCAGGTACAAGAGAAGGGCTGATGCGGGTGTGGGTAGGGAGAAAGGAAGGGGCCATCATGGGCGCTGTTACACAAGAGGAATTGGCAGGAAGTGAGGCACCAGGGAGGGGAAGCAATCAAGATCACAATCGGGCGGCTTCGTTCTCCCTTCCTCTCCTAGGTCCCTCAGGACCGTGAAGGGCGGAAAGTGACAGTTTCAAAGGAAGAGGTTTGTACATGTCCGTGCTCATCATCACCAAAGCAGATAGACTAAAGCTTGTCTCTCCGTCGCAAACCGTGCAGTTCTGACGTGCACCGCTGCTTATATTTTGACATCTCAGACGTCAGGATACATCGAATAACCCGTGGCATGCCAGAGTTTAACTGATGCATATCATGGGCTAAATTATGTCCCACGCGATTATTATGTTGAAGCCCTAGGCCCCAGCACCTCAGAATGTGCCTGTATTTGTATTGCCAGGGGGAGGGGGTTGGGGGAGGGATGGACTGGGAGTTTGGGATGAGCAGATGCAAACTATTATATATAGAACGGAAAAACAACAAGGTCCTACTGTAGAGCACAGGGAGCTATATTCCGTATCCTGGCATAAACCATAATGGAAAAGAATATGAAAAAGAATATATATATATATGTGTATAACTGAATCACTTTGCCGTATAGTAGGAGTTAACACAACATGGTAAATCAACTACACTTCAATTAAAAAAAAACGTGTCTGGATTTGTAGATAGGGTCTTTAAAGAAGTAACGAAGTTAAAATAAAGCCTTCAGAGTGGGTGGGTCCTACTCCAATATGATTGGTGCCCTTAAAACAAGAGGAGGTTAGGACATGGTCACACAGGAAGGCCAGAGCTTGTGAAGACGCAGGGAGAAGACAGCCGTCTACAACCAAGGAGAGAGGGCTCCAGAAGTAACCAGCCCAACTGACACCTTGATCTTGAGCTTCCAGCCTCAAGACCGTGACACAGTAAAATCTCTGTTGTTTAAACCACCCGGCCTGTAGTTCTTGGTTATGACAGCCCTCGCAGACAAATACAGTGGGTTTTTTCTTTACTAATGGTACATGACATAATGGTGTATCTTAAAGTGGATGCGATCTAAGCGTCTTTGAGTCTATGAATTAGTGCACTTCATCATTTTCCCTTTTCTTACTTATTGTCCTTATTCATATAAGCAGAACTCTGATTAAGGTCACTACACAGTTTATCATCCAAACTGGGATAATTTTAAAAGTGAAAAGGGAGCTTCTATTAATAATGACTCCGGGGACTTCCCTGGCAGTCCAGCGGTTAAAACTCTGGGCTTCCGCTGCAGGGGACACGGGTTCAATCCCTGGTTGGGGAACTAAGATCCCACATGCTATGCCACGCTGCCAAAAAAAAAAAAAAAAGACTTGTGGACAACAGGGGTAACCTGGCATGGTCCCTGACAAGTTGGACACTTAGTCACCCTAACTCTGACACCCTGGAGGATCTTAGGAGAAAAGCGTGGCTTTTACCCCACATGTATCTCCTGCCTAAATGCCACACCCCAGGCCACCACCTGTCCGAATGACAGCACAAATGATATCACCCACAGAAACCGAGAAGCCAGGAGTTTTGCGGTGACACAGATAACCCTGGATTCAGGGTGGGTCTTCTTTAAAAGGCCAGAAAAAAAATCTTGGTGGCATAATTGGATAAACTCTCTGAAGTCCCAATGTCTCAGGCAGGTCTTTCCCAACTGATCTGCTACAACTTGGGAAATTCCCACAGGGCTTCCTCTTTTGAGTTAATGCATCAGAGAGTCTTATAAAAACATGAAAGCAAAAATTACCCATGCAAAGTGACAACATATTCAGCTATTAAACCATGACTTCTATGGGCTAATCAGGGAAAACCACTGACTGAGCGCTAATCATCTGTTCTATATATGTTGTCTCTTTTAATTCTCACAATGAACCCAGTAGGGTAAGTAATACTACACCATTTTCCACATGACGAAACTGGAGCTCAGAGAGGTTGAGGGCCTGTCCAAGGCCACAAAACTGAAAGGTGGAGCTAGGATTCTCAAGCAGGTTCCTTGACTCTGATGCTGAGTCTTTTCTGTTCTGTTGTCTAGGTTCTTTCTTCCTTTCTTTTTCTTCTCTTCTTCCTTTTTAAAAATTTAATTATTTTTTTACTGAAGCAGAGTTGATTTACAATGCTGTGTTAGTTTCAGGTATACAGCAAAGCAATTAAGTTATATATGTGTGTGTGTATACGTATAACTGAATATATATAAATAATTATATATATATATATTCTTTTTCAGATTCATTTCCCATATAGGTTATTACAAAATATTGAGTATAGTTCCCTGGGCTATACAGTAGGTCCTGTTGTTTATCTATTTTACATATAGTAGTGTGTGTATGTTAATCCCAAACTCCTAATTTATCCCTCCCCTACCCCTTCTCCTTCGGTAACCGTAAATTTGTCTTCTATGTTTGTGAGTCTGTTTCTGTTTTGTAAATAAGTACATATGTATCATTCTTTAGGTTTCACATATAAGTGATATCATATGATATTTGTCTTTCTCCATCTGACTTACTTCACTTAGTATGATAATCTCTAGGTCCATCCATGTTGCTGCAAATGACAGTATTTTCTTTCCTCTCTTCCTTAACTAAGTTTTATACGCTTACCCAGCTTGCAATATTTTTTGTGTTTATCAGATTTAGCATTTCATAACAAATAAGGGCTGGGAGGAGAAGCAGAGAACCAAATGAAATGGGCTGGATATGGGAGATGAGGGGACCTGATTCCTGGTTTTGCCAGATGCTGTGTTTCCAGTGCTGTGTTTCCTGGAAACTTGATACAATTCTATTATTTGGTATTGACTTGAAAAAGACAGGCAAATACCACCCACATTTCCTTTTGTTTTCAGAAGGCAAGTATTTTATAGCTAATGGTTTAAATGTTATTCAGGTTACCAGAGGCCAGGAAAAGGGCCTGCAGAGGATGAATCAGTCACTTTAACATAGCTTCAGCTTGTAAAACTGGACAGGATTGCTTATTTTTTTCTTCTATCAACGGTCTGGTGAAGTAATGTTTTTATTTGATTTAAGCAAAAAATCACTTTAACACATTTTCAAAATTACAGATGCTGATAATAAAATGCTAGGGTGGAAATCAAAATAGATATCTGGAAATCCAGAATAAGGGTGTTCTAGAGCAAAACACAGATTTTTCTACTTTTCAATAGCAAGGCAAATCTCTTATTATCCCACTTGCTATATCTGGAACAGAATCGCCAAATGCTTCTTATATACATTATTAGTTCCACACTTTCTAACTCACTTAGGTTTAAGACCCTTCACCTTATGTCCCGTGAAGAAATCTACATTTAAAGTTCTAGCTCACGTGTCCTGAGCTTCGTTTGAAGAAAATACGTATTAAAAAAGCAGTTTCACTTTGCTCATTCTTCAGGGACCATATTGCAAGAGACGAGGTCAAGTTTTTAAATGGAGACAATGCAAACATTCTAGGTGTTAAAAAAAAATAAGGTTTATTAATAATAGTTCCCCCTATAATGACCCCTTTGAGTTGTCTTTTCCTCCTGGAATTGAGAGCCCAGAGTTCTATTGCTTGATAGCAGCTTGGCGGAAACACTGGCCATTCCGCATCCACTTTCAGGCCCCTGGCATTCCCGTGTAAAATCCAGGGGTGACAGGTGTTCTAGCAAAGCTCAACCCTGCTGCTGGGGAGGGAGGGACGGAGGGAGGAAAGAAAGGAAGGAGGGAGGGAAGGAAAGAAGGAAGGAAAAGAGGAGGGGAGGAGGGAGGAAAGCAGGGAAATATTTTCTGGAAGAGTCTAACTCATTGTCATTTCTAATGACTAATGAAACCTGGAGAAGTAAAACCCACACCAGATTTGGCTGAAAGTCCAGGCCACTCTGAGTCACCTAGTGCTTGGCCACCAGCCCTTGGACCACCTGTGTCCACTCCCCTCCCCTAGTTTCCTGCTTCCCTTGGGGCACATCACTGCTCTTAAGCGCCGTCACCAGACTGTAGGCTGTGGGGAGTGAAACTCAATTCAATCATTTATTTCTTGGTGTTTCAGCAGCTCTTGAATCTCCCTGTGTAGGAGAGGCTAAAATTAATGACCAGAATTAGTTATTTGGATTATCTTGGGTTTCCACGGACAGAGTTGTTTATTAGCTGGGTGGGCTACTGAGAGTTGGATCTTAAGAAAGTTTCCCCATTTTATTTTATTTATTTATTTATTATTTTTTTGCGGTACGCGGGCCTCTCACTGTTGTGGCCTCTCCCGTTGCGGAGCACAGGCTCCGGACGCGCAGGCTCAGCGGCCGTGGCTCACGGGCCCAGCCGCTCTGTGGCATGTGGGATCCTCCCGGACCGGGGCACGAACCCGTGTCCCCTGCATCGGCAGGCGGACCCTCAACCACTGCGGCACCAGGGAAGCCCGAAAATTTCCCCATTTTAAATGACTTGAGGGAAGTGGGATGGGGTCCAAATAAGAGAAATCTGATGTAAGAATGGAAATGATAGGACAGGAATCAGGAATCGATGCTGGGACCGCCCAGGCAACTTCCACGGCAAGGAGATGGATAATTGGACAACAATTCAGGGCGGAGTTGCACCAGATCTTGCAATGTTTACCTCCTCTGTCTTCATGTCTTGGCTCTGGTCTTTTCACTATTGGTGGGTATCAGACAGAAGTGGGCGGTGAGGGCCTATGAGCCAGGCAAACGCTTAAATTTAAGACTTTTGGGTTTTATAGCATTCTTTTCTCTCCAAAGAAAAGCAGTCTACCAAAATCTATCTGTTGAGTACTGGATTTTAGTGAAACTATAGTATTAACGGGGGATTCAGTTTCTCATTTTTGTAAAAAGACAGGCTTCCTTCGCCTCTTGAACACCGCTGTTTCGTCAGGGTATGGGTGTGTGCACTTAATTCTTATCAGTATTGTAGGTAAGGGCGGGTAATGTGTTCAAAGGTGGGACAAATTAAACCTTTCTTCTCTTCTCACTGTCAACTGAAAAAAATGCACAACTTACAAGCTGAGAATTATATTTTATTTGGTGGACTTTCTGAGGGCTGGCGCCCAGGAGACAGCCCCTCAGATCGCTCTGAGGCTCTGCTCCATAGAGGTGAGGCGGGGAGCCAGGATAGAGAGGAGTTTTTGCCACAAAAAACCAGGTAGTGGGAACATCAAAAGATTGCTGTTAATCAAAGAAAACCAGACATCTCAAGTTAAGGAAGTTAGCGCTTTTCTATGTATGGGAAGATGCAAGAGTCTGGGCTCACTGAAATCATTCCTCTGATATGCACCCTAACTATCTAGGGCCAGCGTCCTGTTTCTCTCCATCCTGAATCCCCTCAGGGTGCACTGCTGTTGGCCGCTGCAGGGGCTGCTGGCCTGATGGCTGTACCATCTTTTGTCCACACCACCCTCAATTTGCTGCTCCTGGAAACTTGAAGGAAAAAACCCCAAAGACTAGGAATTTGGGTGAATGGAAAAGCAACACGATTCTCCCATCTGGCTTTCTTCCCCTGCAGTTATCACCGTGGACGCTCACATCCAGGCTGCTGGGCCCAGGCTCAGAGAGGTGGTCCTCCCCAGGATCTTTGCAATGAAGCCCCATGCTGACCACTTGAGAGGGAGGCTTCTGGCTTCTGGGGAAGGACGCACTTGGCTGCTCAGAGGGCTAAGGCTTCCCCAGTTTGGAGTGATGGGTGAGAAGTAGAGAGGGAGCTCTGGACCTGGGGCCTGATGAGACTCGACCGTGCTCGAAGGGAAGGGCGAGGGGTTGGGGGGAGGGCGGGCAAGGCCCTTTTCCCCTCATCTCCAGCTCCGGTTGTGGATAGAATCTCAGCCCATAACTCTGGTAGAAAATAAACACAACTTAATTTGTAAAACACTCACTGATTTCTGATGTAAGTTCCCATTCTCCCTAGAGTGGTGGAAGCAGAGCCTCAATCAGTTTTTGCCTTTCCTGGGGGCCATAGGCAGCCTGCAGTGCCAGGCATTGGTGGCGGGGGAGGGCGGCTCTCGGGGGCCTCGGTCATCACTCACTCAGGTCACCCCAAGAGCACGTAACTGTACCCCGCTGGCCTGGGTCCTGTGCTGGGCGGGGCCTGGACCCGCTGTGTCTGTGCCTTCTCAGGGGACAGAAATCTCAGAGACAGGCTAGGGCAGCCACCTCTGAGAGTCTCACCGCCTTTGTGGGCTCCAGGGGAAGCAGGTGTCCCCGCTCTTGGGTTCCACAAACCTCTTTTGGGTTTTGCTGCCCATCTAGGGTCCCGCTGGGAAGCAGGGCATGTAGCTTCTCAGTCCAGCCTCACCCAGGCCTCTCCTCTTTCCAGCTCCAGGAATCCCCTTCCCTCAAGTATCAGTTCTAACATTTTGCTCCTGCAAAGTGCAAGCGTGTGGTTGGCTGATGGAGTATAAGCGGGGGAACAGACCTTTGCTTCCACTCTCCAGACACAGCCCTTCCCTGGGGCAAGGAGCTCCCAGCTGTGGGATAGGTGGGGGGAAGCTAGGACAAAGGAATGGGTAAAGATGACCATCTCAGAAAGGTTAATCTACTCCCACAGTGTTGAATATCACTCGTCTGATTCCTCTCTGCTGCAAGGGCTGGGCACCCAGGAAGCTGGGAAGGCATCTTTACCTTTGCATCTATCTTTGGTGAATTCCAGGACAAAGTAAACCAGACCCATTAGGGTCTGGTACCTTATATGGGAAATCCTGAATCCCAGAGAGGTCCCTACTGTACCCCGATGCCTGAGGGGACAGGAGGGGAGGTCTGACAGCTCTGGGAGGTCTAGGGTGGAGGGAGGGAGCAGAGGGCCGGGCGCCCGCCACAGGTAGGGAGGAGGCTTCGGGAGCATCCCAGATCTGCATCTAATAAGCGCTCCCTACCAATTTTTTATGAGCTTGGTGACAGGTTTATTATACCGAGGATAGGAAATTTCAGTGGGACACGAGCTCTCCCGAGGAGAGGTCCCGGAGTCGTCCACTGAAAACCAAGCGAGTGAATGAATGAAAATGTGCTCGAATTCCAGTCCTTAAAGACCTGTCAGCTGCGCCAGCGTTCATTCGTATTCATTAGGTAGCTTGGTCGGCAGAATCCCAGAAGTTCTGTACGTCTACTTAAATATAAACCACAGTGAGACAAAATCAACCCCAAATTAAAAGTGAACGACTAAATAGAACCCAGATAGCAAGTATCTTTGCTTTTGGCTGGGAAGACAGCCAAAGTGATATGTGTTTGGGTTAATTTTTTTACAGGGAAAACAGATTAATTATGTAGTAAATATAGTTTGCTAGGCAAGAGCTCTCAAAACGTGGGAGAAAAAGGATTCAAGCAAAGTCTATTTATTATTTAACAGTCGTTTACATTAGCACAAGGGCAAATATTTGCCTTTTTATGTTGGTCTTAAATGTATTGATATATTTGAATAACGATTGGGCTGACCATTAATCAGTATTAACATGCAAGGCTTACTCGAAGCTGAAATTAACTGAAGTCACTAAACTCTGACACAATCAGAAGCCTGAGCCTTGTCAAAATTATTGAAAGGTTTAGGGTTTGCAGGATTGGTAGGGCTTTCTGGTCTTGTGTTTGTTCTCAGGCTCTGAACTTGCTGAGCGGGTAGCACTGCTCAGTGACCCCACTGTTTGGTTTTTGCCTTTGGTGTTTCAGACATATTTAAGGAGAGCAAACTTCCGGGCTCAGGCTGCTTCCCTGAGTTCTCCTGAGATACCCCTTCAAAGTTTATTCTCTGGGAGCAGAATAGAGAGTACCTATTGGGGGCTGGCACACTTTTATATCAAGATCCCTTTTCCCTGTGACCCGCCAAGGAGGGTGGCTGCCCGTGAAAGAGGGGAGGGATGAGCCACAGGGCCTTTGCATCTGCTGCTGTTCCTGCGCTCACAGTACAGAACTGGGGACAGGGTCCCCTTGCTCCTGAGCCTTCCATCCCCATCTCCCTCCAGCGAAGCTTCCTCAGAACACCGGTCCTGTAAGATGTTGACACATGCCGCTCCCCGCCCCCCAAAAGGGGTTCTGTGATTGAAAGGTGCCTGACACCAGTTGAAACAACTGCTTTTTTCTCCTGCAAGAATTCTCAGAACCTTTAATATATTAATTTACATTGAGAATCTCTAAGAGGAAAAGAGGTAACCTTTAAAATGTTAGAAAATTCCATGATTTTGTGCACACGTAGCACGTGTCTTCCCTGGAAATAGTCTATAGCTGTGCTGGTAAGAAGTGGTTCATGACGTGACACCCGATTTGTTTCACAGGTTGAGGAGCCCATTCTATGGGCTCCAGTTTTCATGAAATACTTGAGTTCCTTGCAGACAGCCGGTGGTATGAGAAGCAAGAAAAGGGGAGGGACCTGGTACCCACTTTTAAAAAATAGCTCTTGTTTTAATTTTTTACAATAAACATTAATTTATTTACAATAAACATTATTATATAATTAAAAACATATTTTAACCTATGAGATACACATTAATATTCATTTTATTTTATTTTTTCTGGTGTCACATTGTTGTTCTTTTTCCTACTGCCCACTTTTAAGTGATCGTCGTCTTGACCCCCCTCTCTGCCTGTCGCCTGCTATTTCCAGTGAATCCTACTTGTAACATGGGGGCTGGAGAGCTGGCCTGTGAATAAGTCAGGGCAGGAGGTTGAAGGAAGCACTCACTCTGGGAGCCGTCAGAGGCTGAGCCTGCAATTATCCAAAACCAAGAGGGAGTCCCTCCCGGAGTCCTGCCCCCTCAGCCCCTCACCCTCCTCCAACGATGGGAGCTGTGTCCGCTGGAACTGAGTCCCCAGGGACTGGGCAATCAAACAGACTCCGGTGAACAAAGAAAAATCAGGCCATCGGCCCAATTCCCTGGGACACAGGGACCTAAAGTGATCATGATGGTTGGAGGTCCCCAAGAGAACAGGCTGGTCTGGGGACAGAAGAAGAAGGTGACATCGTTTTAAGAAGCGTCCTCCTCTTAGCTCAGAAAACTCATTAGCTGAAAGGGGATGGGAGAATTAGTACCTGAGTCATCGTGTTTCCCAAGGCACACAAATCAGCTCCTGGAAGAGACACAGGGTCTAATGAAATTATTTTTATGGCTTTACCGTGGGGAGTCTCCTCCACTGCTTAGATGATTCAGAAGTGGGCACTGTGTATAGATTTTATTAGATAACCTCCAAGGCTTAGTTTTATAAACTGGAATTCAGCACTTTGCATTCGCAAAGCAATTAATAGTGCCTGTGTTAGTTAATATCCCATTTTAGGTTCAAGAGCAATATTTTGTTACTTAAAAATTAATAGCAATGTCACAAAGGGCTTATAAAAAGAGATGGATGACTCCAATAGGGCAGTACCATATAATGCTATGTTTTTATTTGCCATTACTTTAATTACTGAGATATTATTTTATATGTTTTCATTATTTTAAAGTGCCTTGGGAGTGTGAAAGATGTCTTACAGATGTGTTCCATTTTAGCCAGAGCAGCCTAATCATAAGTAGCTGTAGATTAATGCATTTATCACTTAAAATTTCTTTTTAATGTTCTGTAAGCAAGTGAAATTGATGTCTCCAAGAAGACAGATACCTCTCATACCATGGAATTCCTCCTCCGAGAATATCTCTTCGTTAGATTATGAATAGCCCTCGGAAATGAAAAAAAAAAAACCAGCAAACAATCAGTAGAAAGAGCTGTACAGGAGCATGACAAACACTAGCTAAGAGCCAGTGCTGAGAAAATAGCACACATCCTTTGGATACTGAATATCTATTCTAAACTAAAGTGGGTCTTAAAATTCCACGTGTACAATTTCTTCTCCATTTCCTCCTAGGTGGGCTGGGGTGACTGTTCTGCAAACGTGGCCGTGTGGTTTTCCCTCAGCAGGCAAACTCCGGGGAGAAATGTGACTCAGGGTCATGATTCCTCCAAGACGGTTTTTAAAAATAACCTATAGCCACTATTTTTAGCAAACCTGCCAGGCCGCAGGGCTGCCGGCTGCCTCTTTCACAGAAAGTAATTAACAATCTCTAATCCCTCAGGTGAGGGAGATACTGAAGTTCCCGATGTGGAAACAAAAAATAGGCTGTCTTTATAGGTGGACACGACTCTTGAGACAAAGCCGGCCACCCTCCTGCCCTTGCGCACCCTGGGAGAGGCAGCTCGCTCCAAAAGGATCAGATCCATCGGAGAAAAGCAAATAGTTTTAAACTTCTAAGAGGTGTTATAAATAAGGGGGATCTGAAGCAAAACGTTCAAAAGCAGCTGCATCCTCTCTTTTCAGACAAGAGCTTCCCCCTGACTCGAGCTCATTTGTTATTCAATTTCACTTCCCAGTCCTGCTAAAGGTTTGAAAGCTCTTGGCAGGTTTCCGTGGAATCATTTAAGCGCTCTAATAGAAAGAGCAGAAGGGCAAATTTTACAAATTCATTCTAAGTCAAACTCTCTTATTTTACAAAAGAAGAGAATCTGTGATTTGAGAAGAGAGAATTCAGGCCAGTGGGACTAGGCTATGCAGGATGCCCTTCCAATGGACAGACTGTTGGTCCAGTTGACAAACGTCGGGGTCTGTGGCTCTGGCCAGACCCTGATTTCACACCTCTATCAACGAGTCATCCTCTTGACTGTGGTGGACCTGTCTCTGTGCACTTACCAATTTTCAGTGAACTTCCTTAAGCTGTTACAGAGCCTACCCGTTTGGAAACGTTCACTGGCTTGATACTTTCTTTGAAGATGATCGTAGGTTACTAGTTGTGGCACATGCTTTAGGGGTTCAATAAATGGGACTCCTGATGAATACTTGTTTTTCTTAACATTACTTTTTTTTTTTTTTTTTTTCGGTACGCGGGCCTCTCTCACTGTTGTGGCCTCTCCCGTTGCGGAGCACAGGCTCCGGAAGCGCAGGCTCAGCGACCATGGCTCACGGGCCCAGCTGCCCCGCGGCATGTGGGATCCTCCCGGACCGGGGCACGAACCCGTGTCCCCTGCATCGGCAGGCGGACTCTCAACCACTGCGCTACCAGGGAAGCCCTTCACATTGCATTTTACCAGGTTATTTTCTCTTTAGTTTCTGATTGTTTTTCTATGCTCTTGTTCTTAAATTAACTTTTGTTGTTTTGTAGAGTACATTCTCTAGCAATCCTTTCACACGGGGTTTGTGAATGGTACATTTTCAGAGCTCTCGCTTGTCTGAAATGTCTCTATTTGTTCCCCATGGGAATGATATTTTCACTCAAAGTCTATATTCACAAGCTTTTTCCATCAGAATTTTAAAGATGCAGCTTAACTGTCTTCTCTCATCAACTGTTTTTGATGAGAAGTATGAGGTCAGTGTGATACTCTTTTTTTTTTTCCCCTGTGTACAATCTGCTTTTTAAATTTTATTCTGCAATCTGCTTTTTCCTTAGGAAGATCCAGGACTATCGCTTTGTCCCTGGTATTCTGAAATCTCACCACAATGTCACCGTTATCCATATGGCATCTTTCATTTTTCCTGCTTTGGTCTTCTGGTTACTTTTGGTCAGAGGACTCATATATTTCATTAAATTTGGAAAATTTTCTGCTATTATCTTTTGAAGTATTTTATTCCACTTATCCACTTTATCCTCTCGTTCTGTTGGATGTGGGAACGTATGAAAGTATTTTCCGTGTTCCTAACTTTTCTTTCATTCTTTTCATCTCTTGTCAGGGAATTCCTTAGTTCAATCTTCCAGCTCTCTAATTAGTTCTTCAGCTGTTCCCATTCTGATATTTTATCCAACTACATTTTTTTTTTTTTGAAATGCCAGTGATCAAAAGCTTAAAGACCTCCATTCGACTCACTTAATGTAATATCTGCTTCCATGTCCGTGCAGATACTGATCAAACGTATTCTTGAGTCACCTGTCTTTTTCAATTAACTTTACTTTCTCAGACGTTCGTCCTTCCATTTGTTAAATTTTCTGTCTCCTTCCATGGGGTGGTTTTCGTGTGCTTACTGTTGTGAGCTTGAAGCAGGAGCTGGTAGGCCTCCACCCACCTGCCTGCGAATCCCTTGACCATCTTCATCAACAGGCTCCCGTGCGTCTGTGTCTCTGCTGGACCGCACTCTGCCAGGGCACCCCCGCCCCCCGCCCCTCCCAAGAGCCAGCAGTGCCTGGGAGTTAATGTTCCTGGGGATGTGCTAATGCCAACAGAGGATATAAATCCTCCAGGTCTTCACCCCTCAATGGGGACACCTTTGAGGTGTGACCTGTACTGTCGCCAGAGCTCCCCACTTGAAGCCAGAGTTATCTTCTGAGGGCCTCTGTTTGCTTTCAGGGAGTGAGCGGCCACTCCCTTCCTGGTCCCACATCCCCACTCTCCTATCCGTTCTTCCTGGGAGAATGTCCTAATACATCAGCTTCCCCATAAGTCTTCATCTCAGAGGCTGTTTATAAGAATCCAGCAGAGGGAAATAATGCCATTTGCAGCAACATGGAGAGACCTAGAGATGATCATAGTAAGTGAGGTAAGTCAGAAAGAGAAGGACAAACACTGTGTGATATCACTTATATGTGGAAGCTAAAATATGACACAGGTGAACTTATCTATGAAACAGAAACAGAGTCACAGATGTAGAGAACAAACTTGTGGTTGCCAAGGGGGAAGGGGGTAGAGGAGGGAAGGAATGGGAGTTTGGGATTAGCAGATGCAAACTATTACATATAGGATGGATACACAACAAGGTCCTACTGTATAGCACAGGGAACTGTATTCAATATCCTGTGACAAGCCATAATGGAAAAGAATATGAAAAAGAATATATATATATATATATATATATATATATGTATAACTGAGTCACTTTGCTGTACAGAAGAAATTAACACAACATCGTAAATCAACTATACTTCAATTAAAAAAAAAAGGATCCAGCAGAGGGGGGATGGGGGAAGGGATAAATTAGGAGTTTGGGATTAACAGATACACACTACTATATATAAAATAGATAAACAACAAGGACCTACCGTATAGCACAAGGAAGTCTACTCAATATTCTGTAATAAACTATAAGGAAAAAGAATCTGAAAAAAAATGTATATGTATAACTGAATCACTTTGCAGTACACCTGAAATTAACACAACATTGTAAATCAACTATACTTCAATTAAAAAAAAAAAGAATCCAGCAGAGACAGTGCTTATGTTTAAGTGGAGGCTGGGCAGGGCTCTCTGTGAATCCTGCATCCATTTCCACAGCCTGGGTCCAGTGAGTGGGGAGGAGCCAAACAGATGCTTAAACACATAGAAATGGATACACAACACAAGACATGGGTATCTCTTAAGTCTTTTCTAGAAATTTGTAAGAAGAGGCCAGAATATGTGCTCAGTCTGCTTTCTTGGCCCAATCTCCATAAACATCTATTTAGTTTTTGTTCTTTTTTAAACGATTTTTATTAGAGTATAGTTGATTTACAATGTTGTGTTAGTTTCAGGTGTACAGCAAAGTGATTCAGTTATACATACACATATATCCTTTTTTTTAGATTCTTTTCCCATATAGGTTATTATAGAATATTGAGTAGAGTTCCCTATGCTATACAGGTAGGTCCTTATTAGTTATCTATTTTATATATAGTAGTGTGTATATATTAATCCCTATCTCCTAATTTATCCTTCCCCCCTTTCCCCACTGGTAACCGTAAGTTTGTTTTCTACCTCTGTGACTCTATTTCTGTTTTGCAAATAAGTTCATTTGTACCATTTTTTTAGATTCCACATATAAGTGGTATCATATGGTGTTTGTCTTTCTCTGTCTGACTTACTTCACTTAGTATGATAATCTCTAGGTCCATCCAAGTGACTACAAATGGCATTATTTCGTTCTTTTTTATGGCTGAGTACTATTCCACTCTATATATGTACCACATCTTCTTTATCCATTCATCTGTCAATGGACATTTTGGTGGCTTGCATGTCTTGGCTATTATAAACAGTGCTGCTACGAACATAGGGGTGCATGTATCTTTTCAAATTATAGTTGGGTCCAGATATATTCCCAGGAGTGGGATTGCTGGGTCATATGGTAATTCTATAGTTAGTTTTTTGAGGAACCTCCATACATGGTTCTCCATAGTGGCTGCACCAATTTACATTCCCACCAGCAGTGCAAGAGGGTTCCGTTTTCTCCACACCCCCTCCAGCATTCATTGTTTGTAGATTTTTTGATGGTGGCCATTCTGATGGGTTTTGTTCTTTTAATCAAAAGTCAAAGCTACGAAAGCAGAGTGATGCAAAGTATTTGTTCCTGACGGCACACTTCTATCCTTTGAAGCACAAGTTCTGCTGCAGACCCTGAGCTTGGAAGTCAGTCCCTCATTCCACGACTGAGCTCTTGTTATATGTGTCCTCACCACACACACAGTAAAGGGCACAGCAGCCGAGGCTCCTGCCCTCACAGAGGACGAGGGCTTGGAAGCTCTGAGACTAAGTACTCACTTTGACACAGGAAGCTCTCACTTGCAGAAGTTAATCCTAAGGAAGGTATCTGAAAGAGGGGAAGGAAAACTATGTCTGTGTAAAGATGTTGATGTTCACAAGCCTGAAAATGTGTGAAGCAACCTAAGTGGGTAACAGAGGAAAGGATAAATACTGTATGTGGGCCCACTGATAATGCAGAAATGGAAAATGATAGTGGTCAGAACCATGGTGATCCCAGACACTGCTTATAATGTGACCGTAAAATTGCATATACAGTTGATTCAGATCAATTCTATAAAATACATACGCATGCAGGCCCAGATGGAGGGCAGGCACTCTATCTAAAAATACGAGTGGTCTCGAGGTAGTAAGACGACAGATGGGTTTTCTCTCTTCTGTTCTCAAATCTCTTTGTTTTCCTATTTAAATTTTTTAAAAGTTACTTTATTTCATTTATTTATTTATATTTATTTAAAAAGAAATATTTATTTATTTGGCTGTACCGGGTCTTAGTTGCAGCTTGCGGGATCTAGTTCCCTGACCACGGATCGAACCCGGGCGCCCTGCATTGGGAGCGTGGAGTCTTAACCACCGGACCACCGGGGAAGTCCCCCAAAAGACTTTTTAAATTGAAATATAGTAATTTACAATGTAGTGTTAGTTTCAATTCTACAGCAAAGTGATTCAGTTAAACATGTATCTATTCTTTTTCAGATTCTTTCCCATTATGGGTTATTCCAAAGTATGGAATACAGCTCCCTGTGCTATAAGGTAGGACCTTGTTGTTTATCTATTTTATGTATAGTAGTGTGTGTATGTTATTTAAGCTTTTTTTTAAAAAAAAGTTTGGCTATTAAAAAAATGTTACCAAATGATTCTTAGAGTTAAGAACCCGGCCATCTGTTCTCCTGGAATCTTGATTGTTACCTGACTGGCCCCTTCTTGATATCCAGGTCCCAGATCAAATGCCACCTTCTGGGAGCAGCGACCCAGTTACCTCCACCCCCAGCTCCCACTCATTCCCCCGCACATTCTGGTTTCCTCTCTTCAAGGCTGAAGAATTCGATCTGGAATTCTAGCTTCTTTCTGCCTCTGTTCACTTGTTTACCGTTTGTCTCATGCAGGTAGCACGTAAACCCCGTGAGAAGAGAGACCCGGCTCTTTTAATTACCTGTATCCCTCGTGTTTTCAGCGCCGAGCACTGGAGACTGTTTGTTGAATGAATGTGTGCATCCACTCACCCGTTCCATCGTCTTAATGTGTCACTTATAAAACACCCTTCAGGGCTCCCCTCGTGGTGCAGTGGTTAAGAATCCACCAGACAATGTAGGGAACATGGGTTCGATCCCCAGTCCGGGAAGATCCCATGTGCCGCAGAGCAACTAAGCCAATGTGCCACAACTACTGAGCCTGCGCTCTAGAGCCTGTGAGCCACAACTACTGAGCCCATGCACCACAACTACTGAAGCCCGTGCACCTCGAGCCCATGCTCCACAACAGAAGAAGCCACAGCAATGAGCCTGCCCTGTGCTATACAGTAGGTCCTTATTAGTTATCTATTTTATATATAGTAGTGTGTATATGTCAATCCCAATCTCCTAATTTATCCCTCCACCCCATCCCCTGGTAACCATGTTTGTTTTCTACATCTGTGACTCTATTTCTGTTTTGTAAATAAGTTCATTTGTACCATTTTATTAGATTCCACATGTAAGTGATAACAGTATATCCTTTCAATGTCACATTAGAACATTGCCTGAGGTCCTGCGAGGGGTTATTGAACTCTCTAGGGCTGCGCCGCCCCATACTGTAGTCACTTGTCACCGGTGGCTTTGTTTTTAAGCTTTAATACAATCCACTAAAATTCAAAATTCAGTTTTCAACCATAGTAGCCACATTTCAAGTAGCACATGTGGCTACTGGACTGGATAGCCAGATGTGGAATATTCCATCATTGCGGAAAGTTCTATTGGAGAGTGCTGGTCTAACGGTTGGACTTTGTTTAATTTACCATTCACTATTTTTTTTTAGAAAACTTCCTTATTTACTTATTTGTTTATTTATTTATTATTATTTATTTTGGCTGCACCAGGTCTTAGTTGTGGCATGTGAGATCTTTGCTGCGGCATGCAGACTTTTTAGTTGCGGCATGCATGTGGCATCTAGTTCCCCAGCCAGGGATCAAACCCTGGCCCCCTGCATTGAGAGCACGGAGTCTTACCACTGGACCACCAGGGAAGTCCCTCCATTAACTTTTTAAAAATTAATTAATTAATTAATTTTTGGCTGCGTTGGGTCTTCTTTGCTGCACGTAAGCTATTCTATAGTTGCGTCGAACGGGGGCTACCACTCTTCGTTGTGGTGAACCGGCTTCTCGTTGTGGTAGCTTCTCTTGCTGCGGAGCACGGGCTCTAGGTGCGCGGGCTTCAGTAGTTTTGGCACGCGGGCTCAGTAGTTGTGGCGCACCGGCTTCGTTGCTCCACGGCATGTGGGATCCTCCTGGACCAGGGCTCGAACCCATGTCCCCTGCGTTGGCAGGCGGATTCTTAACCACTGTGCCACCAGGGAAGTCCCCTCCATTCACTATTGATTCGGGTGAGCTTATAAGTCACATTCCAACTTAAAGATTTTTGTCCAAATAGATTTCCATCTGTGGGAAAAGACAACCCCGAAGGTTCCAGTTTTACTGCCCTGTGAGACATGAACTGTTCAATTTATCTCTAAGCACAGTTATTTTGCATACCTTTGCTAACTGACTAGATAAATCTCTGTTTCTCAGATTTTCCTTTGAATGAACTTTACCATCCTGCTGATTGCATCATTAATGAGCTTAGCGGATGGAATGGTGGTTCCCAAAACCTCTGCCGTGTCCACATCTGTTGGGTGTCCCTGTGAATGTCACCTTATTGGGAAAAGGGTCTTTGCAGATGTCATGAAATGAAGAATTTTGAGACGGAGATCATCCTGGGTTCCTCACGTGGGCCTTAAATCCAACGATAAGTGGCCTTACAGGGGACAGGAGAGGAGCCCCGGAGGAGGAGGTGATGTGAAGACAGGGCAGAGAGCAGAGAGGTGTGTCCTCCAGCAAGGGTGGCTGCAGATGACTGACGGTCACCAGTCACTGGGAGACAGGCAAGGATTCTCCTTGAGAGCCTCTGGGCGAGTGTGACCTTGTGGACACGCTGACTGGGGCTTCTGGCCCCCAGAACTGGGGGAGGATACATTTCTATTGGTTTAATTCATCTGGTTAGTGGTAGTTTGTTACTCTAGCCCTAGGACACTAATACAATCAGTTCAACAAACGTCTGGCCTGTGCTCATTTTATTTAACTATATTCTATGAGAGTCATGCTTTTAACTTGAAGAAAATGTCTTTAGAGATTTGCCATTTATATTCAAGTTCTGCTCTTCTTTTCTCTCGTCTTCCTACATTGCTTTTTCGCCTTCCTGCCCCTGACGGTGTTTGAGACCCAGCCTTTGACCTCCTGTCCCAGCCCAGAAGGAAGAGCTAGTCCAAGTGGGCAGAGGAAGGGGAGCTGCCTGGAGCTGGGAGCACAGACTGTGGAACCAGCCTCCTGGCTCAGCCCTGGCTCTGCCTTGAGCCGTGGCACCTTGGACAAATGCTGTGTCCTCCCTGGTCCTTGGCGGCCTCATCTGTAAAATGGGGGTAGTAACCACCTCTGAGGACTTTCAATCTCCTTACGATAGAGATGGAGCTCTCCACCCAGGATTGAGGGAATTCACTGAGGCCATGTGCAGCGAATCAACATATGACGTTGACTTCGTCATTGTCCCGTGAAAGGACAACCACAGTGCTTTGTCTTTTCAGGTGTTAGGTTGTTAACCTGTATGTCCACAATCTCTGCTTCCTGGCTTGGGCTCCCCGGGAAGTGAACTCAGAGAGTTTGTGAGCAGGGAGAACCCTGGGGTCCAACAACTGTGGGAGGGAGTGAGGGAGGGAAAAAGGCTGTGAGAAGGGCCCAAGCCTTTCAGCATCGTCTTGAGTTGAGCCGATGCAGCCAGGCCTGTACCCAATCCCTGGCCGCGGGCCACCCCTGGCAGGTGCACCCAGGTGACGGTGGCTCCCTGCTGTGGGTGAAGGGGGTGACAGCTGAGGCCTTCCGCTGACAGCCCTCCTCCTGTTTCAGTATCCAGGGTGGGCTGGCTGTGGTATCATCCTTCCCTGGCTGCGGGCAATGTCGCAGGGCCACCTTCCTCCACCTCACCCCCACGCCCCACGCCCGCCTCTCCCTCTTCTGCCTCTTGTTTGCCCTTGATGCTGACTAGTAAAGAAATGGAGGGGAAGCTGTGGGGAAGGGAGAGGCCAGATCTGAGCTGGGAGCCGGAATGCCGTAGCCTCGGGCTGCCGTACTTCCCCCATCCATGGAACTGTGTGTCCTCCAAGGCCTGGGCCAGCCTCACACCCCTGTCTGCAGCAGCAGGGGGGCGGCCTCTCGATAACCCAAGGAGCTACTCTTTAAAAGCTCGAATTCCAAAGGGATTATTCCTGTCAGGGGAAAGGAATAAAAGGAATCCACTTCTGTAAACATGAAACAAAGATCAGAATAAGGGTTTTAAAGTAATGCTCAGCTAAACCACCAAAAGGCATGGAAGATTGTACCTTGTTCTGAGGGGGGTTTTCCTTTCTGATCTGAAGACAGAGAAGTGGGTCCCATGTAGGATTGGGCAGGTGGGAGCGGGCAGGGGTTTGAGACAAGAATCTCAAGCTCCCTGACTGCTGAGAAAGGGTGAGTGTATTTCTCCTCAGGACAGCACACCACCCTGTCCGCAGGGCAAGGATGGAGACAAGGTCGTGGGGGTGGAGAGGCTGATGCTCCCAAGGTCAAGGTTGACGTTGCCTCTCTCTTCCTGGATTGGGATCCACTGAGCGCTACACCCCATCCTGCCACGTGGCAGCCGTGAGACCCCTGGAGAGTCACCCACTGCCCCTGGGCTTTGGTTTCCTCGTCTGTATAATGGGGATAATACCCGGTGTATCAGTAATGGCCTTGTTCGCAAGCACGGAAACCAAGTTTGCCTAGGTAAACCGGAAGGGAAGTTACCGCAGTGGGTGGAACCCTGGAGGGAGGGAGAAGGCGCAGGAAGCTGGGATGCAGAGAGCCAGGCCTGGAGTCACAGCAGGATGGGTCCACGTGCTGCTGTCCTGCTGTTCCACAGCCTCGCTCACTCACTCAGGGCCCCCGCTGTCCCTGGAGAGGGCGTGGGACTGGCCAGGCCAAGGTCCCCCCACCTTCTCCCCCTGGGCTGCGCTGCAGCTTCATCAAGAAGAAAGCTCAGATTCCCAGCCTTTCACCCCCACCAGGACCACACAGGATGACAGACCAGGTCTAGTAAGAGCAGAGCTGTTGCTGGACAGCAAAAGACAGAATCGCAAACAAAAATCCCCTCCAACGGCTGGCACACCTACCCTCTCTGGCTGTCATGAGACATGGTCAGAAGAGCTTTCGGCAGCAGTGAGTACTCAGTAAGCGGAAGTCACTGCTAACGGATTCATGAAGCGGGGTGGGTTCATAGCAGGCCCGTCTACTCAGGAATCAAAAGGAGTCAACTCCTGATAAGACGGCATGGATGATTCTCAAGACATGAAGACTGAACAAAAGAAACCCGAACCCAAACCATACATACACACTGTATGATTCCCCTTGTATGAAGTCCCAGACGTTCTAGGAAAAAAATCTGAGCTATGATAGATAGATAGAATCAAAAGATTCTATTAGATAGATAGAATCAAAAGCAGTGCTTGCCTCTGGAGCAGAGACATAGGGTTCAGGATGGCCCGGAGGGGGACACGGGGGGATTTTCCGGGATGATGGACATGTTCTATATCTTGACTAAGGAGGTGGTTACTCAAGTGCAGACACTACTAAAACTCATCAAAAGACACATTTGAAGGCTGTACATTTTAGTCTATGTAAATGACACCTCGGTGAAAATGTTTTACAATTGTGATCTCTTTCTTGTCATCAATTGATGCAAGGTGTCTCCCCAGTCAAGTATCTCTGCCACAAATATCATGATACTAAGAACATAGCCGTATAACAAATTATTTCAGACTCCATCCAACTCCCACATGTTTCAAACATCATTTTATTTTATTTATTTTTTGTTCTTCAACCACAGTCTTTTTTTTTTTTTAAGTGAAGTGAGGTTGAGCACAATACTAGGGAAGTTACAGGTGTACGATATCATGATTGACAATTTTTACAGGTTATACTTTGCAGTTATCACAAAATATTGGCTATATTCCCCATGTTGTACAATATATCCTCGTAGCTTATTTTAGACCTAATAGTTTGTGCCTCTTAATCCCCTAGCCCTATGTTGCCCCTCCCCCCTCCCCTCTCCTGCTTCTTTTTTTCTTCTATTCACTATTTTATTGTACTTTTTAGATGCCACATATAAGCGATATCATACACTATCTGTCTTCCTCTGTCTGACTTATTTCACTCAGCATAAGTCCATCCATGTGGCTGCCAATGGCAACGTTTCATTCTTTTTTACGGCTGAGTAGTATTCCATTTTATATATGTACCACATCTTCTTTATCCATTCATCTCAAACATCATTTTCAATGAAAATGAAAAATTCCCAAAGTGCAAGGCGTTTGTCTTGACGGGTTTGGCTGTATCAGTAGGATGATCTCTCCACGTGCCCCAACCCCTACCTCCCCCCAAACTGAGAACAAACATGTAGAACACATTTATAGAAAGCTGACGTTGTGACATCCAGGCGTGTGATCAGAGGACTAGTCTTCTCGAGGAAGGAATAAACCAAGTTGAGTGTTGAACTCGCGGGGTCATCATGATAGGAGCACATACTAGTCTGCCATGGGTTGGAGAAAAAAATCAGTGTCTGTAAGTGCTGTTCTGAGCTGCCTTCCCAGCTTACAAGCCACTCAGGGATGGGCGGCCCACCCCCCGGCCCCCACCTGGGTTATTCCTGCATCCACGTGGGCTGCGCGGAACACGCTCAGTGAATCTTTGCGCGTTTGTATTGATGTGAAACCTGATTCCTCTGGACAAATAAACACACTTGCCAGGACTGGGCTATTCCAGCCCTTAGGTTGGTCCCCCACCCAGGAAAAGCCTGGACAAAGCAGGCATTCTTATGAGAGCCCAGAACAACTTCAGCCCAGATGTTGCAAGGGCAGTCGTGACCTTCACGTCTTGCCAAATGCAGAGACGGCTAATTGCCACTCCCAGCATTCCTTCTCAGCTTACTCCTTACTTCCTCTTTATTTGTCCCTATTTTTAACTGGGCACATAATGACCCGGAGTAAAAGACTGATTTCCCTGCCTCCTTTGTTGCTTGTGGTGTCCGTGTGAGTTTCTTCTGGCCAGGGTGATGCATTCTGGGGGACTTCCCGGAAGGCCGGCTAAAGGGAGCTGACTCAGCAGGGTGGAGCCTCTTTTTGCATTTACTTCTCTTCTCCTGGCTTGCAGATCTGGCAGCCTGGCAGCCTGTCTTGGACCCTGAGGAAACCTTCAGGAGGGAAGCCAGGCGCTAGGATGGAGCCCCAGAAACATAGGTGGAGTCTAGATCCCACCATCCTTGGATGCTCGCCTCTGGACTTCCTTTATGGAAGGAAGAAATAGGCTTCTAGCATGTGTAAGCCATTCTTAGTTTTTATATTTGTGTTTCATGCAGCGAAATCTAATCCTCAGTGACCCATAAGACAAAGGTTCCCTTTGCTCCTTCTTTCACTGACAGCCATCCACGGAGCAGCCTTGGCCTGTCCACCCTGCGTCCTGGAATTCACTGAGGGTAGTTCTCAGGCACATTTGCCCTTGTAAGAGGACATCAGGAAAAGCAATGCTTCGCCCCAAAGAAGTATTATGGTACCACTGGAAGTAGAATTTGGAATTTTGTAACTTTTCTGTATAGAGCTAGATACACGTAGGGACTCTAAGGAATGTATATATATTATATATATATATATTTTTTTTTAGGTTCTTTTCCCTTATAAGTTATTACAAAATATTGAGTAGAGTTCCCTGTGCTATACAGCAGGTCCTTGTTGCTTATCTCTTTTATATATAATAGTGTGTATCTGTTAATCCCCAACTCCTAATTTATCTCTCCTCAGCCCCCAACTAGTTACGTTTAAGATCGAGGCAAATATATGTTTAGAAAGGCTATACATTAATGACTTATTGGAGGGAGCCACTGTGCACATTAATTTTCTCTAGTCTTTGGAAAGCATTTTCAAAGGAAAATTATATTCTCCAACACAAAAAACTACACCTCACATCAAACATTTCTAAGAATGGTGGTCTCCTGTAGCATAATTACATATAAGTTTGAGCTCTTCTCTTAAAACAATGGAATGGTTGGCAGAATTAGTAAGGAAATTGCTTTTGAATACAGAAGTTGAAAGTTATTTGATTTAGAAGTGATTAGAGAAATTTCTTCACTGAGAAGTGTCATAAAACTGTAACAAAAGTCATTATTCCTCCAAATACTGTAATTTGTGTACAACACACAGGCTGATTTATGAAACGTTTTTCTTCCCCATGAACGATGAGTTTATTACAAACAAGCAGGTAAATTGAATTTTTTGATAGCTTTGTCCTTCCCCACGACATCATTGGCTCTATAGTAAACTAACATATCTTCCAAACAGTCCCATACACACACATGCAGCATTCACCTACCCTTTCTCTCACAAAGTCAGTCTCATGTTGAGGTAAAAAGCGTTTAGAGTATTCTAGATGATTCTAACTTAAGAAATTAATGATCAAGGAATCCTGTCTAATTCACTGTACTTCTTGCCACCTCTGAGTATGACCATGGAAATTTTATCACAATTCTTTTTTTTCTTTTTTTTTTTTGCGGTACGCGGGCCTCTCACTTGTGGCCTCTCCGGCTGCGGAGCACAGGCTCCGGACGCGCAGGCTCAGCGGCCATGGCTCACGGGCCCAGCCGCTCCGCGACATGTGGGATCCTCCCGGACCGGGGCACGAACCCGTGTCCCCTGCGTCGGCAGGCGGACTCTCAACCACTGCGCCACCAGGGAAGCCCTATCACAATTCTTTAGATATGTATGCAAACATGTATGCCCACACCCTCGCCCTCTGCACCAGTTGTTTGTTTTAAGTTAACCTCTCACACTTGCTATATTGATAAAAATCAAGTTTCTCTGTGGTTGGTATCTGGAAACTAATTTTGATAAATCAGATGAACAAGTCAACAATTGGAAAATGGTGCCACTGACTTGCCCAGGACCTGACTCTCTAATTTAATAGATCACAGAGCCCTTCCTTTTAAGTGCACTCCTCCCATTTGAAAGATGAGAGTTACATAAAGAAAGGGACAGAGGAGATAACTTTTAACAAATTTTATTTACTTTTATTTATTTATTTTGGCTGCCTTGGGTCTTTGTTGATGTGCGCGGGCTTTCTCTAGTTGCGGCGAGCGGGGGCTACTCTTCATCGCAGTGTGTGGGTTTCTCATTGAGGTGGCTTCTCTTGTTGTGGAGCACGGCCTCTAGAGCACGGGCTCAAACCCATGTCCAGGGCTCGAACCCATGTCCCCTGCATTGGCAGGCGGATTCTTAACCCCTGCGCCACCAGGGAAGTCCCAGAGGGGAGAACTTGGATGCAATGCTCGGGAGAAGCTCTTGCAGCAACATTAGGTTATTTACATTCAACGCTCCATATTCATTTACTGGACAGTTTTTGGTGGATACGGTTTCTTGTTGAACTTGAGATTTCTTACAGCTCACGTCCATTAGGAAAGGAGGAGCAGTAACAAGTTATATACTGCAAAGAAGCGTTACACGTTCAATGACAGTTGCCTAAGAGAAGGCTGGAGATGTCATTTCGTCTGTGCTGTCTTCCTTTTCTCAGGTAGGTACCTTCGGTTCTGTGAGCTGGCATGCTTAGCGTCCAGCCAAAAACACAGGGCAATGGGACCTCCCTGGTGGTCCAGGGGTTATGAATCCACCTTCCAATGCAGGGGGCGCAGGTTCAATCCCTGGTCATGGAACTAAGATGTCACATGCTGTGGGGCAATTAAACCCGCACGTCCGCAACTACTGAGCCCACGCACCACAACTAGAGAGAAGCCAGGGCACCGCAACGAAGAGCCGACGCAGCCAAAAATACATTAAAAAAAAAAAAAGTTCAAAAGGGCGAGTTCATAAAAACAAAACAAAGCAAAACAACACAGGGCAAACGTGATGTACACCTTCGATTGCTTAATCCAATAAACAAGCCTAGAGCATGAACGTAGACGTCATGCCTGTTATTATAATCATGGTTGAACAGGCTTGGCTGGCCTTCAGTCATCTATCACCAGCAGTTTGTGCTTGCATTTGGGAGCAGTTCACAGACACGCCACCCTCTTTCAAGCCAAAGCCCATCCCTTGGCTCTTCCCCTCCACTGACTGTGGTCAGTGCAGTGGGTCCAAGGTCTTGGATCGCCATGGCTGCCATATCCCCACCTGGATTGGCAAGGTTGGCTGAGTGAGTGGCAACGATTACAAGGTTGTTCCCCAGAAATGCCTTCTGCCCTGGCTCAAGGTTGTTCCCCAGAAATGCCTTCTGCCCTGGCTCATTATTGCTTTTTAAAAACTTCATTCATTGTTTTTGTTTGATTGCATTCATAAGTTACAGGAATAATACATGCAAGGCATGAATACATTCTCCTTGTAAAAATTAAAACATCTGAACTCAACAGCACCATCAATTAACTGGATATATTGACATCTATAGACGACTTCATCCAACAGCAGCAGAATACACATTTTTTCTAAAGCTCACATGGAACATACACCAGTATGGACCACATTTTGGAATAAAAACACACCTTGACAAATTTAAAAGAATGGAAGTCATACAATGTCTGCTCTCAGATCACAATGGAATTAAACTAGAGATCAAGAACAGAAAGATAGCTGGGAAATCCCCCAATACTTGGAGATTAAACGATATACTTCTAAATAACACATAGGGCAAAGAAGAAATCTCAAGAGGAATTTAAAAATATTTTTAATTAAGTGAAAATGAAAATACGACTTATCAAATTTTGTGAAATCCAGCAAAAGCAATGCTTTGGAAGAAATGTATAGTATTGAATGCATATATTAGAAAAGAAGAAAGATTTAAAATCAATTATCTAAGCTTCCACCTTAGAAAACTAGAAAAAGAAAAGCAAATTAAATCCAAAGTAAGCAGAGGAAAAGAAATAATGAAAATTAGAGCAGAGATCAATTAAATTAAAAATAGGAAATCAACAGAGAAAAATCAATGAAGCCAAAAGCTAGTTCTTTGAAAAGATCAAAGAAATCAATAAGCTTCTAGTCAGGCTAACTAAGAAAGAAAGAGAGAGGACAAAAGTTACTAATATCAGAAATGAGAGAGGGGACATCAGTACAGATCTCATGGACATTAAAAAGGTAATCAAAGAATAGTATGAACAACTTTATGCCCGCAAATTAGATAACTTAGATGAAATGGATCAATTCCTTAAAAGACGCGACTTGCCAAAACTCACACAAGAAGAAATAGACAACCTCAATAGGCCTAAATCTACTAAAGAAATTGAATCAACAATTCTGTTTGCTTCCAAAACAGAAAGCATCAGGTTCAGTTGGGTTCTCTGATGATTTCCACCAAACATATAAGGAAGAGAAATTATACCAATTCTCTACAATTTCTTCCAGAAGATTAAAGTAGAGGGAATACTTTCTAACTCATTCTAGGTGGCCAGTATTACCATAATACTAAAAACAGACAAAGACATTACAAGAAAAGAAGACTACAGACCAATATCTCTTACGAACATAGATGTAAAAATCCTCAGCAAGACATTAATGAATCACGTCCAACAATGTATAGAAAGAATTACACACCATGACCAAGTGGCATTTACCCCAGGTGTGCAAAGCTGGTTCAATAATAGAAAATCAATGTATCCATCACATCAATAGGCTGAAGAAGAAAAACCACATGATATTATCAATAGATACAGAAAAAACATTTGACAAAATTCAACACTCATTCATGATAAAACTCTCAATAATAGGGAGGGTGGGAGGGAGGGAGACGCAAGAGGGAAGAGATATGGGAACATATGTATATGTATAACTGATTCACTTTGTTATAAAGCAGAAACTAACACACCATTGTAAAGTAATTATACCCCAATAAAGATGTTTAAAAAAAAAAAAAAAAAAGCTTTTTAAAGCATTTTCCAAAAAAAAAAAAAAAAAAACTCTCAATAAACTAGGAACAGAAGTTGATAAAGAATTGATAAAGAATTCTTTATCAACTTGATAAAGAATACGAACAAAAAACCCTACAGCACACTTGATGGTGAGAAACTATAAGTTTTCCTGCTAACATCAAGAAAAAGGCGAGGATACTTGCTCTCATCACTCCTTTTCAGTACTGTATTCCTTAAAACAATACTGAAAAGTATTATATATAGTTGATTTTTCTTCCTCATCTTCCGTAGAGCAGAGGATGACGCTGTCTGAAGCCATGGGTCTGTCTATAACATCAGGTATCCCGAGGATGGAATTGATGAGTTTTATCACATGCACACCCTCGTTCTACATGCCCATTTCTGATTACATGTCTTTGTTCTTAGCATCTTAGAGGCCTTTCCTTTTATCATCTTACACGACTCCTCCTCAAAGGGCTGGGGTAGACCTCCTCCTTCACTTCCTCTCCCTTCCCTAAGCCACACCCGCACTGCAGCACCAAGGGGTCTGCTGGGTCTTTCAAACACTTCTCAGCTCTGTGTTCTCACACAAGCAACCTTCTAAAAATAGAGTGGCCGTAGCTGTGCTCCCCAGAAGCCAGGGAGGTTTTCCAAATGCTGAAGGATCACCTCCGACTTTGACCAAATGTGGCAGATTGAACACGCACATGAACTCTGCCCTCTCCCACACCCTACTAAACGACAGTATATTAAAAACAATGGTACAACCCACAAGCCCAAAGAGATCAACAGGGGAGTTGGCAGCAGACAAGCCATGGCAATAAAATTTTGGAAAAGTGAAAGCAGATGGAAAAATGATAACTGACTTCACAGAACAGGGAAACTGAAACCTACTTTTTACGAAGTAGGGGCATATTTGCTTGGTAGAACTCTAGAAAGCCTCAGGATTTGGAGGACCAAGTACCTCTAAACACCGGGGTGTAGGGTGGAGGTACACCCAGGGTTGATTGAAAGTTTAATTGATGACTAGTTAGATACCCAGATTCCTCTCTCTAACCAGTCAGCCAACTACCCTCCCTGTATTAGTCAGCCAGCTACCCTTCCTGTATTAGTAATCTATTGCTGCATAATAAGTTACCAGGCGATGTAGTGGCCTAAAACAAAAATAAACATTCATTACCTCCCAGTTCCTGTAGGTCAGGGATTCTGGAAGGGCTTAGCTGTGTGTTCTGGCCGAAGGTTTCTCACGAGGTCGGGACGCTGGCTGGAGCAGGAGTCATCACCTCCAAGATGGTGATCCCTTCCTTCCCTGGCACGTTGGTGTTTGTTGGCCAGAGCCCTTGTTTCCTCACCACACAGACTTGCCCACAGGGCCCCATGAGTTTCCTCACAGCATGGTGGCCGGCTTCACCCAGAGCAAGGGGTACCAGACAGCAAGCTGGAAGCCGCCATGTCTCTTATGATCTAGCCCTGGATGGAAGTCACACTCCATCATTTCTGCAATATCATGTTGGTGACCCAGGCTGCTTGAGTCACTGTAGGAGCCACCTACATAGGAGGTGCAGATAGCAGGGGGTGCGAATCAGTGGGTACCATTTTGAAGGCTGGCTTCTAAGCCCCCCTCACCTCCTTCCTGTCTCTCTTCAATGTGAAAACAGAGACAAAGACCACCATACATTCGAGAAAAATAAATAAGAGACCAAACAAAGAGAAACAAAGGAATTCAGAGAAAACAAAATATGCAGGAAGCAGAATGAAACTTTAAAAAAAGAAAAAAAAAGGAACTAAACCTTCAGAGGTAGAAGCTATCACAACCACAAAACAAGACCAGAATGTAATAATAATAATGATGAAAATCACAACAAATACCACACAACTGTCTCCCCCAACAGTCATGTAGTCCACACACTGTAACAGGCCTCCTTTTATTTTTTAAATACACTTATTTATTTTATTTATTTATTTTTGGGTCTTCATCTCTGTGCGCGGGCTTTCTCTAGTTGTGGTGAGCAGGGGCTACTCTTTGTTGTGGCGTGCAGGCTTCTCATTGTGGTGGCTTGTTGCGGAGCACGGGCTCTAGGTGCACAGGCTTCAGTAGTTGTGGCTCGTGGGCTCAGTAGTTGTGGCTCACGGCCTCTAGAGCACAAGCTCAGTAGTTGTGGTGTGTGGGCCTCAGTAGTTGTGGCACGTGGGCTCAGTAGTTGTGGCTCGCGGGCTCTAGAGCACAGGCTTCAGTAGTTGTGGTGCACGGGCTTAGTTGCTCCACGGCATGTGGGATCTTCCAGGATCCCAGGACCAGGGCTCGAACCCGTGTCCCCTGCCTTGGCAGGTGGATTCTTAACCACTGTGCCCCCAGGGAAGCCCCAGGCCTTCTTTTTTTTTAATATTTATTTATTTATTTATTTTTGGCTGTGCTGGGTCTTCGTTTCTGTGTGAGGGTTTTTTCTAGTTGCGGCAAGCGGGGGCCACTCTGCATCGCGGTGCGCGGGCCTCTCACTATCGCGGCCTCTCTTGTTGTGGAGCACAGGCTCCAGACGCGCCGGCTGAGTAGTTGTGGCTCACGGGCCTAGTTGCTCTGCGGCATGTGGGATCTTCCCAGACCAGGACCCGAACCCATGTCCCCTGCATTGGCAGGCAGATTCTCAAGCACTACGCCACCAGGGAAGCCCCCCAGGCCTTCTCTTAATCGGACTGTACCTGTATTAGGTCATTTAATCCTCAAACCCACCATCCAGAAGTAGAGCTGAGCCCACAGCTGGAGCTCTAAGAAGGGCTTCAGCCCTTGTAAGCAGACCCCTTTCTAGAGAAGGAAGGAGCTCTGATTTCAGAAGCAGATCAAGCCGACAGCAGCTCAGCCTTGCCTTTGCAGCAGGGAGGGTAAGGCTCACAGTAGGGGTGAGTCTGTGACGGGGAGGCTGCAGGGCCGAGGGGCAGAGACACGGGCACAGAACAGGGCCCAGCACACTGCTGCACCCACACCGCACAGTCCTCCGTGTAGCCTGTTGGCCATAGCCTTCATGGAAACTCTGAGGCAGGATCCGAAGTTTAGGGGTCAGAGGTGGACACTGGCAGTCATGGCTACCCCATGGCCTCCCCCAATGACCCCTGTTTTGTTTTTCTTTTGATTTTTATTTTATATTGGAGTAGAGTTGATTAACAATGTTGTGTTCGTTTCTGCTGTACAGCAAAGTGAATCAGCTATACATACACCTATATCCACTCTTTTTCAAATTCTTTCCCCATTTAGCTCACTACAGAATATTGAGCAGAGTTCCCTGTGTTCAATAGGGAACTCTGCTCAATATTCAGTAGGTCCTCGTTGATTATCTAATTTATATAGAAATAAATATATATGTGTTTCTATTGTGTATATGTTAATCCCAAGCTCCCAATCTATCCCTCCCCCCAACCTTTCCCTTTCGGTAAACATAAGTTTGTTTTCTAAGACTGTGAGTCTGTTTCTGTTTTGTATCTTTTTTTGTATACCATATATAAGTGATATCCTATGATATTTGTCTTTGTCTGGTTTAGTTCACTCAGTAGGATAATCTCCATGTCCATCCACGTTGCTGCAAATGGCATTATTTCATTCTATTTTAACGGCTAGTGGCGCGATCGGTTAGCACGTGGCTCTTACATTACTCCTGCTCTTGACCATAATGATACGGTGACCCTTTAGTGGTCACTTAGTCAAGTCACTCTAAACCTTTGCCAAAGCCCTACTTCAGGGGTAAGTAACCAGTGGTTCAGAGAGACTTTTCCAAGGTCTCACGGCTGCACAGTGACAAAGTGGGGTCAGAGCCTAGGCTTGCCTAGCTGTTCACTGCGCCTCTTCTCATAGGGGAGAGTGTTTGGGCACCTCTTCCCCCTTCCCTGGATCCACGCCACTGACATTTCCGCGTCCTGAGGGCGTGTCTGGCCATGTGACCTGCTGGCTGAGGGAACGTTAGCTTGTGTGATGCGACCCAAGGCTTGAAATTCTTGTGCATTTGCCTTTGCTCTTTGGCTCCTGTGCTGTCACTGACGAGGACCTACCTGGGCTCACGGGTCTCAAGAAGAGGACGAAAGATCTGGAGCAGAGATGCCCCAGCCGAGCCAGCCTAGATCGGCCGACTCCTGCTGACCCACAAATCCCCAAGAAGAAAGAATTCCTATTTTAAACCACTGAATTCTGAGGTCATTGGTTGAGCAGCATTTCGGTGGCATCAGTTAAATGATCTACCAGGCCTTAGAGACGCCTGCTGCTGAGGTGCCTAACAGATGCCTGATAATTAGGAGTCGCGGAGAGGGTCAGGGACTGCCTGGCTAGGGTAGCCAGAGGTAGCAAAGAAAAGCGCAGGACCCAGATCCTTTTAAATTTCAGATAAACATCAAGTCATTTTTACTATAGGTATGTCCCAGGCGATATTTGGGAAAGACTTATACAAAAAATTATTCGATGTTCATTTAAATGACGCATTTAACTGGGCCTCGTGTATTTTATCTGGCAACCCTATTCTGGCGGATTTGCGAGAGTCACACTACACAGAAGGCACCTGTGTGTAAAAGTGGGCCCGAGCTAAAGATTAAGAGAGATGGACACCAGAAGCCAACTCCTGGCCCCTGCCATCAGGCAATAAGAATATTCATAGGGCGGGTACTAAGTCTCTGAGGTTAGCCTTACCTGGAGGCACTGAGTCAGAGAAAAAGGTGTCTGAAATGTTAAGAAAGGGCAGCTTGCTAGTAGTTGGGGGGAGTCTCTTTCAGCTTGATTATTCAACCCCTCTACAATTGGGAGTGCACGGGGAGGGAGGCCCTGGCTTCCCTAGTTTCAGAGCCTGTTGGTAACACAGAAAGTATCCCTCCCAGCAATCAGAAACCTGCATCCCTTTTGCTGGACCTGGGAAATGCTTCCCGGATTACTGCACCATCTGTCTCCGAGGTCCCTGCAAGGAGAGGCACTGTGGGTGTAGGAGAGAAGGCTGCAGCCCAGGCCCAGGAAGGAATTGCCTAAGGACTGTTTGTCAAGAGGTCAGGCCAGCCAGCAAGTGGCCAGTGAAGCCAGGGGGCCAGGTGAATCAGAGAGAAGAAAGGGACCCCTGCAGTGGTCACAGGGCAGAGCAGCAGCTGCTGGGGAACTCCATCCATCCTCCACTTTAGCAGATTTGGACAAGCCACTGTTTTCAGTTTTGCACAGTCTGTGAATAATCGTCAACTCAGTCCAGGAAGAAATTCCATGCTGTCAGCCAGCAGCACAGATTGTTGCAGGAAAAATGACACAACTCCATCCTCTGGGCAAACCTGCAAATTATTACAAATTTCCCCATCTCTCCTCCACTCACACAGCTGGCTGGAAAAGCTGTCAGTTTTTCCATGGAGATGGGAGGCTTTTCCTCCATGTGGTTTCTCATGATCAAACACATCCCTAGGGTGCTCTGTTGACTTTCATTCCTGGCACCCTTTTCTCCTGACATTGGGACGGAACTGGCCCAGACCCTGCTTCTGAGTACCCCGCAGGACTCAGACACCAAGGTCACCTATGCCTGGCCTCGGGGAGCAAAGATGGATCCCTGCGAAGGGAACACTGGCCAGCAAAGATTCTGCATCTCCAGATGAATGACATCACGCAGACAATGTCCGTCCCGTGGTGATCAGGGCAGAACAGTTCCGACATGAACAAGTGCCCGCTCATCTGAGGACCAGGGCTGACCTAACCTCTGAAACCTGCCCTGATCACAGTCAGCACCAGGGTCCTGCTTCCTCCAGACTCACGCTCCTGCTTCCTCCAGACCCACGCTCCTGCTTCCTCCAGACTCACGCTCCTGCTTCCTCCAGACTCACGCTCCTGCTTCCATGTGGCTTGTAGATTTCACAGCTGCTCTCCCACTTGGATTCAACTTAGTGAATAATTATCGTACCCTTATGGGGCTCGGCACACTGTACTAGGCTCCGGGCAATCCAACAACTAAAATGCACAAGGTCGAGCTCCAGGAAGTTTGCTGTTTAGAAGGAAAGGAGATCTATAATGTGAGAGGAGACCCAAAGACCCTGCATGGTAGCAGTGGCCACTGAGGGAGGGGATGTGGAGAGATGCTTCCTGGCAGGGAAAGCCTGGAGGGGGTTCTCATTGAGCTGGGCTTCAGTAATGGCTTCTGGAAGGTCAGGAGAGTTTAGGCACCAAGACAAGCAAAGGTGAGGAGGGAAGGTGACCTTAAAGCACGGGGTTTGCAGGGAGAGGAGTGACAAGTCAGGTTTTAGTACGAGACAAGGAATCAGAGCCTCAGAAGCACTTCCTCAGAGGAATATCCAGACATTGGTTTGTGTCCCCAGCTGGACCCCAGGTGCTGGTGGGGTCTCCATCCGACAGTGCACAGCCCAACGCCCGCCCCTTCCCCTCGTGTTAAAAGTCTGGATTCTAAAATATTAATCGTTTACCCTGATAGGTTAAAGGATGACTCTTATGTGTACCAATGTTAGGTTGCCATCATGATTCTTTAGGCTGTTTCTTTAGAAGACCTCAAGTAGCTCTGAGCTCCAGCTGTCTCTGTTGATAAAAAGAAAGTAAATTCTCCCTGTTGGAAAAACTTTTGGAGCAGCAGGAAACCAACCTGTCAACTGAAATTGATTTAGTCACTCAACTGGAATGACCCGACCCACTTAACACATCCCCTGAGAGGGAGCTGTTTACTTCATTGAACCCATAGGATCAGGATGATCATCACACGATAACGTAACATCTTCGTTACATGGGGAAGTCAGGGTAGAGATGACCATTGCTGCTTGATAAATGGAGAAAATGAAGTACGAATTTCACAGTCCCCCAGAGAGATATTCACTTCTAGCCCGATAATGTGTTCACCAGATCATCCTAGCGTAGTTTCCTTAGGTATAGGATGAGTTCCAGGCTTCCTTTGCATTTCTGTGTGTATGTTTCTCCTGACCAGAAAGCCAAATGCTAGGGCTTCCTTATCATCACAGAGAGAGAGAGAAACCCAGTTTTGCAAAATTCCCCCCGCTCCTTCCTAAATATCTGGTAGCCTCTGTTTTCTTCCCCTCACGACACTTCCTTACAACTTCTTTTGCTCGTATTTAGAATACAGCCGACCCCTGAACAATGCAGGGGTTAGGGGCGCTGACCCACACACAGTTGAAATTCCACGTATAGCTTTACCGTTGGCCGGGGTATTCGGGTATTCGCGGTTCTGTATCCGCGAATGGAACCCACCGCGGACCGTATTTAGTGGAAAAACCCCGCCCATCAGTGGACCTGCGCAGTTCAAATCGTTTTTCGAGGGTCAACGGTTGTTCTTTGTGTTTTTCTGTGTCACAGTTTGCAGGCCGCAGGAGAGCTCAGAGCCCGACTCGCGAAGTTTGACTCTGACACGCTGGCTCCAGGCATTCGGTCCGTGAGGAAGTGACATGCGATACCGTGTCAGCTTCCAAAACTTCCACCTGGCCTTGATCGCCTGGGGTCTCCAGACACTTGTGTGTGTTGATCTCGGATGCAGAACTGCTGCCGGCCTCGGAGGCATCTCGGGGGCTGTGGAGACAGGAACATTCCCATCGATGAGGATGCCAGGAAGCAGGCGGTGGTGGGCTTAGGGTTCAAGCTTCGGGGACTGATGCAGTTCTGATGCAGGATTCCAGGCCTGTCTTTATCAAGCCTCTGCCCGGCCTCGTTCTCACCCAGGCACTTAGTGATTCACTGGCTTATTCTGCAAATACTCACCAAGGGGCTGCTGTGTTGCAGGCACTGTTTAGGCCCGGGAGACAGAGGTGGGGAAGCAGAGTCCCTGCCCTCACAGAGCTTCCCAGGACCTGGGACTCTGCAGCGAAAACTGGGCAAATCCTGGGCAAACGGGGACCAGTTGGTCACGCCACGTGGGGGACAAGCCATCAGCGAGCACACAAATAAATATGGTAAGTTCAGACAGTGATACAGGCCAAGGAATAAGGCGGGTGATGTGCTACCAGTGGAGGGTAGGAGGAAGCTTCTGTTGACAGCTGGGCACGGCGGGGAGGAATGTCGCAGGCCGAGGGAGCCAGGACACAGCCGGCAAGGCAGAAGTCAGGAGAGAAAGGCTTGAGGCTGGAGTGGATGGAGAGGAAGCAGGTGGCATCAGGGAGGCATGGAAGGAGCTGGGATTCTGCGACAACACGAATCCGGCCAATCAGCAGTTACCGAGGCCGGGGCCGCCTTCACGGGCTTTACTTGTGTTGACTCGCTTCATCCTCACAACAAAGGTAGGCTCGTGTCATTATCCTGCCCACGTGATGGAGGAAGAAACCCAGGTACAGGAGGCGTGAGGACGTAGCCCAGGCTGATGCTAAAGAGGCCGCCCCCCACCCCACTACCACCCGGCGTTTGGACCAAACCCCCCCTGGCGCCTCCCTGTGTGACCTGCCCAGTCCAGACCCGTCGCACCCCAGGGCCTCCCGGCTGTGTTAAAAGTCACAGATTGTCTGTGAGCTGCGCCTCTGTAATATTTTCACAATGGGTTTCAAATGAAGAAACCAAGGAGGCGAAACGATGATGGCGTATCGCCTTTTTAACTTCCACCCTGCTTCTTTATAACCACCCTCAATGTGTTATTTTTGCCCCTCCTTGAATGTAGAAAACAACATAGCCATCCAAGTGCAGAGACTGTCATACCGGCAACAAAATTACTTTATCAGCTGTGGTTAACAATAGGGTTTTCTTTCCTCTACCATTTCTGATAAAATGTTTGCACAGCATTATATGGGGAAACACAGAGCTACCGCAACAATACACGAACAAGGATAATTTGTGTGTTGGCATTTCCACGATAGAATGTCAAGTATTTCATACCCCAGTGATACTGAGCCTTTCTAAGCCGACTGCTTTGAAAAAAAAAATGCTTCATGTTCATTTCATTATTAATCTTAAGCTGTACATATACATTACAGACACTCTTTTTGTATGGTATGTTTCTCAAACAATATTTGAAAGTCTGAATAAAAATAAATAGGCGTTTAGAATGATTGCATTGAAATACGCATTGAAAATGCTACTGTGTCAGGCAAACTAACGCAGTTGCTACTGATGGAGAACCTTTTTTTCTAAGACCACCCTGCCCTTATTTCATGTAATGCCCCATCCTTTTCAGGATTCCCTGCAATGATCACTTTGAAAGGGACTTTGTCGCTTTTGTAGGACATGATGATTAATCAATGTGGACTCATTTCTCTCATTATTCTTACAGTTCTGCTTCAGACAGACACTTTCCAGGTGGTAGATAAGGATAATCAGATCCCAAATTTAACGAGAAATCATCACATCTTAAGATTACTTACAAATCATGTATTGTAAAGTGAGTTGAAAAGTAATCTGTATGCATCATTTGAATTTTAGGGATTCCTTTATTCTTAAGAAATCGCTTTTATATTAAACCATAGTAGACAGTTGAGACAGAAAAGTATCAAAAGGAAAAAAAAAAGGTAGGAGAGACCTGTAGGTAACTCTGGTTTTGCATTTCAAAAAGAACCCTCAAAAGCAGAAGGGACCAGCCCTCAAGTCCCCCTGTGGTGTGTAGGATCCTGGTGAAGACCTTGTATGGTCCGTGCAGATGTTTGATCTCAGGTTCACATCTGGTCCACAAGGGACGTGATGGAGGTTCATGCAGCCTCCAGAGGGAGAGAGTTTTGGAGACTGAGGTGACGTATCTTTGGACTTGCCAACAAGATCAGGCAGTTTCGAGCATGAATACAGACTAAACGAATGTTTTAGTTTTTTCATGTCAAAGACAAGAAGAGGGCTTCCCTGGTGGCGCAGTGGTTGAGAGTCCGCCTGCCGATGCAGGGGACACGGGTTCGTGCCCCGGTCCGGGAAGATCCCACATGCCGCAGAGCGGCTGGGCCCGTGAGCCATGGCCGCTGAGCCTGCGCGTCCGGAGCCTGTGCTCCGCAACGGGAGAGGCCACAGCGGTGAGAGGCCCGCGTACCGCAAAAAAAAAAAAAAAAAAAAAAAAAAGACAAAAAGAAATCACCTTCAGTATCTCAGAGCAATCGGTAAAAATGTCACAAATACCTGCCATCTGACAACTGGATACTTGGTACCCAGGTCATGGGAATGAGGAATGTGGGCAGTGGGTGTGATTGATTGAAAAATAGTCTCCCGGGACTTCCCTGGCGGCGCAGTGGTTAAGAATCCGCCTGTCAGTGCAAGGGACACGGGTTCGAGCCCTGGTCCGGGAAGATCCCACATGCCGCGGAGCAACTAAGCCCGAGTGCCGCAGCTACTGACCCTGAGCTCTAGAGCCCGTGTGCCACAACTACTGAGCCCGTGTGCCACAGCTACTGAAGCCCGCGCGCCTAGAGCCCGTGCTCCGCAACAAGAGAAGCCACCACAATGAGAAGCCTGCGCACCACACGAAGAGTAGCACCCGCTCTCCGTAACTAGAGAAAGCCCACGCGCAGCAACGAAGACCCAACACAGCCAAAAATAATAAATTTATTTAAAAAACGGTCTCCCAAAGATATGTCCAAGTACCAATCCCCAGAACCTGTAAATATTACCTTATATGGCAAAAAAGTTTATATTACCTTATATAGTTTTCCTTCGGTATCTATGGGGCACTGGTTGCAGGATACTCCCTGCCCCTAACGTGGATACCAAAATCCGCAGATGCTCACATCCCTTATATAAAATGTCGTAGTACAGTCTGTCCTCCATGTCTTCGGGTTCTGAATCTCCCCGCGGATGCAGAACCCACGGGTACGGAGGGCTGACTATATGGCCAAAGAGGTGATTAAGTGAAGAAACTTGAGTCTCTTGCTCTGAATTATCCAGGTGGGTGCGAAATGAAATCATATGTCTTTATAACAGAGGGGGGAAAACAAAGGAGTTCTGACCCAGACCCACACAGAGATGAAGCGATATGAAGATAGAGGCAGACATTGGAGTGATGCAGGCACAAGTGGAGAAACACCTGCGCCACAGAGCCTCTGTAGGAGGTGCAGCCCTGCTGACACCTTGATTTCAGACGTCTGGCCTCTAGAACTGTGAGAGAATAAACTTCTGTTGTTTTAAACCACAAAGTTTGAGATCACTTTTTACAGCAGCTGCAGGAAATTAATACAATGGGTACTAAGTATGGGGAGAGATAAGAAGGAGAGGAGATTATTATTTTTTAGCTGTATATTCATGGAAGCTGGGTCCTTCCAACAGAGCAGGACCCTATGGTCCTTCCCCCTCCCCATGTGCTCAGCCTGCCTTTTGTGTGTAGAAAAACTTTAGCCAAAGAATACGTTTAACCAGAGAAGTGAGCAAATGCAGAAACAAAGGAAAATAGTCCAACAAGACTAAATAATAATAGTTTCGTGATTGAGCATAGTTAAGGACCTCTAGTTCCTCCTCAAGGGCTGTAGGTAACGTTCTGAGCCCTATCGTGTGAGCTGTCCTGTAGATACTAAAACCTCCACCAGGTGGAAGAAGTTAACTACATCATGACCAGGCTGTAGCCATGACATAAGCTGCCTCAATTCCGAGAACTGGCCTCAAAGAAATGGGAAGCAACCGACCCCGGAACTAAAGACTAACTGTACTTAAAACAATCAAGATGACACTGATCAGACCACCGATGACCAATTTGAAGTTGACCATCAGAGCTGCCTGTGCTGTTTCTGCACGTAGCCTGCTCCCTCCGTCTACAGAAGCTCTTGCCCCCTGATTGTCAGTGGGGGGAGTTGGCCTTTGGACAGGAGTCTGCCCTCCCGCCCAGGTTACTGGCCTCCAAAATAAAGCACTTTCCTTTCCACCAACCTTGCCTCTTCATTGGCTTTTGAGCGGCGAGCGGCCGGACCCCACTTTTGGTTACGCTTCCATTAAGTCACTGTGCAAAACCAGCAACAGCCTCCCGTGTCAGGCAGCATCGTAATATGGCCACGCTCTCCACCCTCCAGTGTCTCTCCTGGGTTTATGTCACTTTACATGGTCCAGGGATTTTGTAGATGTAATTAAGGTTACTAATGAGTTGATTTTAAGATAGAGAGGTTATCCCTGTGGCCCTAACCTAATCACACCAGCTTCTTTAAATGCAGAGAGCCTTCTCCAACGGGTAGCAGAAGGGGATGTCATTGAGACACACTGGGCTGGCTTGGAAGAAAGCAAAGCTCCATGCTGTGAACTGCTGATGGAGAGCGGTGGGGAAAATGGGGACCGTGGTCCTGCAGCCATAAGAGAATGGGTTCTGCCACCTACTAGAGAGCTCAGAAGAGGACCACGGGGTCCAGAGGAGAACCACAGCCTCAGCCAGTACCTTGATTGGACGCCGTGATACCCTGAGCAAAACCCAGCCACATGGTGCCCCACTTCTGGCCTACAGACCTGTAAGCTAATGAGTGGACATTGTTTTAAGCTGCTAGGTCTGTGGTGCATTGTTAGGCAGCAGTAGATAGCGGATACACATCTCCAGTTAGTGAACTAACGTGGAGTGGGCAGAGAGGTTGCAGGTAGGACAGAGTTCTCTCCCATATCACACCTCTACTCATTCCCACCTCCCCCCATCACCCATCACACTCACACCCACGATACGCCTGGGTTGCAAAGGATCTGCCGAAACCCAGGACACATTTTCTATGATCCGATCTCTCCAAGTGAATCCTGAAGAAGCTCTCAGTCCAGCAGAGGCTCTTTGCAGGCAGGTGCTAAAATCATATGATATGGAGAACAGACTTGACTGTTCCCAAGTGGGTCCCTATCATTGTGCAACACACGTGCACACACACACACACACACACACACACATACACACACAATGGTACAGCTAAGTGCTAAAACGTATTATGCCCATTTTCAAGAGGGAAAAACTACAGGCATTCACCACTTTAACCAAGAGGAAGAAAACTGCTCTGGACTCAAACTCAGAGAATAAACCTCATCGCTCTGCATTCACCCCACCCCTTCTGGGGGTTCACCTCCCTGCTCTAGGGCTCTTCCACACACTTTTCTTCTGCCTGCACTTCCACTCTTCAAATGGTTGACTCCATCTTTAAGGTTTCAGCTTAAATATAATCTCCCCAAAGGCTCTTTTCCCTGACCACCCAATCTACAATTGGTCTCCCGTGTCAGTCTCTCCAAGTTTCTGTTCCTTTTGGTCATGACACTTTATCACATTTTGTAATTATATATCGACTTCTGTGTCAGCTTGCTTGACCACAAGAGTAGAGCTTTATATATTATGCAGTAGTCTTTTGTTTGCAAGCAACAGAAATCCCCTCTGGCTTGCTTAAACTACAAAAGAAGGGTAGCTCGTAAGAATCAAAGAAAATGCTGCACGCCAAAGTCCCGGCAAGGGCAAGAAAGATGACTACTGTAGGACTTTTCAGCCCTTGTCTCGCAATTCCAGCCACGTTAGAAATCTGGGTGTCTCCACTCACATTTCAAATTCCTGGGAGAGAGAAACTGTTAGGTCGGGTTGGGTTGAGTTTCCACCCTTGAACTTCACTGTGAGCTCCTATGATGGACCCAGCGTGAGGTCGAGAAAGCAGTCTGTTAGTTTGTTATCAGAAGGAAAGCGGGGTTGACGTTGGATGGTTCTGGACAGTTAGCATGTGAGGTGAACATAGATTATGCAGAAGGCTCTGGATGGAGTGATGTTACCAGAGCTGTGGGTCTCTGACTTTTTTAGTCTCTGGTGGGTACAAGTCTCCAGCAGGTGTTGCCATCGTCAAGAAGCTTTATGTCACTGTGCCTAGGTGTTACAGACTGAGTATCTCTCTCCACACCCCCCAGATTCATATGTTGGAATCTAATCCCCAGTGTGATGGTATCAGGAGGTGGGTTTGGGAGGTGATTAGGGCAGAAGGGCAGAGCACCCGTGAATGGGATTAGTGTCCTTATAAAAGAGGCCCCGGAGAGTATCCTCACTGCCTCTGTCGTGTGAGGAGATAGTGCAAAGACAGCCGTCTATGAACAAGGAAGCAGGCTCTCACCAGACACTGAATCTGCCAACACCTTGACCTTGGACTTTCCAGCCTCTAGAACTGTGAGAAATAAATACCTGCTGTTTATAAGCTTCCCAGTCTATGGTATTTTGTTATAGCAGCCTGAACAGACTAAGACAGAAATTGATAGGGAGAAGTGGGGTGCTCCCATAACAAATAAGGAAGAAAGAGGGAACCCAGGAAGAAAAGAGGGGAGCTGTAGAGACCGCCCGCCTTTTCTTAGAGAACACCTAAGTAATCCTGAGCAGAATGTTGGTCGAAATATGGATGGTAAAGGCCATTCTGATGAAATCTCGGATGGAAACGAGGAACGTGTTATTGACAACGGAGAAGGGCCATGCGTATTATCAAGCGGCGAGGAGTTCGGCTGAATTGCCTTCCTGTCCTAGCGTCTTGGGGGAGGTCGAGAAAATTGGATGCTTAGCTGAAGTTCTATCTAAGCAAAGTGCTGAAGGAGTGGCCTGATTTCTCCTTACCGCTTCTAGTAAGATATGACTTAAAGACATTAATCGACAAGGAAGCAGATCTTAAAGATTTGGAAAATTCTCAGCCTGTCAGTGTTGAGTTGAGAACGCTCAGGCTAAACCATTGTCTGAGACAGAAGTCCTCCATCTCTCCAGAGGCCGGGGAGCTGGTGTGCAGCACAGGGGAAGAACGACCCCAACGGTAACACAGAGTAGCTCCGAGCCCTTTCCAAGGAGGATCTGGCACATGCAGGACCTCTGCGCACGCTGCCGGGGCTGCCTTCCACCCAGACTCTGCTGCCCACACTTGCCGTGCGCCTCAGCTGCCTCGGGGGGGCGCCTGCAGCCCTTGGGCAGTGCGGGCTGAGGTGGCCTCCCCTCCAGAGGTAAAGTTGGCAGTGTCTGCGGAGCTGTCTGAAGAGCACATGAGCCATGGGGCTATGGTTGCCCGGGGTTCCAAGGGGAGCCCAGGCACAGAGCCAGGGAAGAGCCCTCAGGCCAAGCCAGGGGGGTGGGCAAGACCACCTCGGGCCTTGGGACCCCAACCCCAGCCTGGCAGGAATGTCCACCCTACCCCTGACCCACGATTGTCATTTTGAAAGCACATCGCTTGTTTGATTTTGCAGATTCACAGCCGGAGAGGAACTTGCCTCTGCATCAATTGTACCTTAGGGCTCACCTGGACCTCATTTAGACGATATTTAGACGAGACTTTGGACTTTGACTTTTGAGATTTTGCTGGAAAGAGTTAAGACTTTGGGAGCCATGGGGATGGAATGAAAGTATTTCACATGCAAATAGAACATGAATGGGAGGGGCAGGGGCAGAATGCTGTAGCGTATTTGTGAGTACCAGTCTATAGTATTTTCTTTTTTTATAGATGCAGGCACTAAATGGACTAAGACAGGAGATAAACCAGCTGCCACGGCTAAGAAGTGTGTTTGTTTCTGTGTGGTCTGTGTGTTTCCTGGAGCCAGAGGCATCCAAAGGCACCCTTGACAAGACGGGCTGGACAGCAGGATACGGTGAGACAAACTGTGGCTCCAGAGAGAATCTTGAGTATGAATCCAGCATTATCACTGCGACTGTGGCCAAGTCAGCCTGCCTGCGCCTTGATTTCCTCATCCATGAAATGGGTATCATTATATACGTTTGTGGGGACATTGCTTTTTTAAAAAAATTTTATTTTATATTATAGTTGATTTACAATGTTGTGTTAGTTTCAGGTGTACCGCAAAGGGATTCAGTTATACATATACATATATCTATTATTTTTCAGATTCTTTTCCCATATAAGTCATTACAGAATATTGAGTAGAGTTCCCTGTGCTATACAGTAGGTCCTTGTTGATTACCTATTTTATATATAGGTATAAAAATATATATATATGTATATATATACACATATATATGTATATATACATGTATTTGTTATACAAATATATATGTATTTGTTAATCCCAAACTGCTAATTTATCCCTCTCCCCTACCTTTCCCCTTTGGTAACCATAAGTTTGTTTTCAAAGCCTGTGAGTCTGTTTCTGTCTTGTAAATAAGTTCATTTGTAACATTTTTTTTTAGATTCTACATATAATTGATATCATAGGGTATTTGTCGTTCTCTGTCTGACTTACTTCACTCAGTCGGACAATCTCTAGGTCCATCCATGTTGCTGCAGATGGAGGACACTGCTTTAAATGACTGGCTAATAAAGCCCGACAGGGATTCCTTTGCACCGTATCACTGTTATTTTCTGCATAAACCTATTCCCATTAGAAATTATGATATGTGTTTATACACTGGTTTATCTGTCTCCTCATCGGAATGAAAGTCCTAAGAGGGCAGGGACTTCGACTTGTTCAAGGGTGTATTTTCAGTGCCTGCCACATCCTAGGTGCTTACTAAATACTTGTTGAATAAATGAACACTCACCTGAATGAATAAACGGGGACCCAAGAGGAAACAGAAGGGAATACAATGGGGATCATCTTTTTCTGGGGCCTCATACGGATGGAAGTCACTTAAGAGCTCCAGCAAATAGCATCCTCTAGGCCACATTTTCTCTGCTTGTGTTCTTCTCTTTATTTTCCTTTTGTCATCCCATGACTGTAGTCGCTCTTGTGGAACATGCTGCAGTGCCGCCCAGGAACAAGAGGAAGCCTGGGGGTCAGAGGAACCTCCGCCTCTAAAGGTGCCAGGACTCCAGTGACAACAATAGCTCATGAGTCAGGAACCCTGGAGGAGGTGCCCCCTCTTTCCCGAATCAACCTGTGAGCCCCCGGGTTGTCTATTTGAACAGAGAAGCAATTTCCCCAACAGTTCCTTACAGGGGTGAGGATTCAGTCCCATGATGGGACACACAGTAGTTCTAGAATGTCCATTTTAGAAATCAGGCTAAAACTCCATAATTCCAGCCCAATACGTTTTTCCTTCAGAATGATAAACTGGACTTTCTCAGAATTCCTGCCAGCTTGGGCCCCGGGCATTTCCTCTTTCTCAAGAGAAATGTTCCCTTCTTTTCCATAGGCGCGGGCCCCTCAGTCCAGCGAGGAGATGTAAATTACCCAGAGAGCGGACCATCTGCAGTAGTATCTAGTGGTTCTTACGCAGAGAAGTTAAACACACAATGGACAGCCTGACCCCTCATCTGAAGTGTTTCCACCTGCTTTGTAATTAAACACCCGTTTATGGCCCCGTGGGAAGGCCGGGTGAGCGGCAGTATGTTTTCCAGTTAACTTCTTTTGTGACCTGGCAAGATTCCCCTGATTGTCAAGGCGCCCCCCAACCCTCGTTCCCCGGGTACACGATGCTGCCTGCGGAGTTGAAAGTCCCTGCCCTGCTGCGACAGCCTGAGCAAACACAGCAGAGGTGCAGCAGGTTGCCTTTCAGCCAGGAGTTTTAGGGTGGCTTGAGATGTTTTTACCTTTTAAAATACTTCACCCTGTTTTATCTTGAGACAATTTCTGCAGGACGCCACTGGGGAGTCTCACATTCTAAGATTTCAGAAATCCAAGGAAGCCAGGGGGAGGGTACTGGTGAATTTCAGCAAGTTTCTCTGGCCAAACCTCCCACCTGTGAGACCCTGGGGGGAGCTACTTAACTCCTCTGTGATATAGGAATCATAGGAATACGTTCCCTGGGGTGTGTGATGAGGACAGAATGACTTAGAAGAGTGTCTGGCACACGACATCATTCAAGAAATTGTACTCTCTCCCCTTTCCCTTCCTCTGCTTTGCAGAAGACTACCTTCATTGACTGAGTAGGAAATACACACGATTAAAAAAAAAAAGAAACACACACAGGTTACAGTGAAAAGACTCCATCCCACTTCTAACCAGCCCCACCCCCAGGGTGTCATCAGTTTCTTGGCATTCGTCCAAATGCTCCATGAGACCCACCTTTGTGTTTGTATATGTGCACTTTAAAGAGACAAATGGTAGCGCACAACACACTGCTACACCTTTGTAAAAAGTACAACAGCCTTATTGAGATATAACTCACACCCTATACAATTCATCCGGCTTGCTTTTTAATGCATCGTTTATCTCAGATAGTTCCACATCAGCATGATTACATCTCTCTTATTCTTTTCTACGGCTGCATCTCATGCCACTGTACGTATGTACCATGATTTTGTTTACTCAGCTCTCGACTGCTAGACATCTAGGTTGCTGCCTGTGCTGCAATGGTAGTGAATAGCCTCGGCCGTAGTCTTGGCCCATGTCTAAGCATTTCTCTGAGGGTTTTTTTTTTCCCCGTCCCAATCCCTTTCCTGGAAGTATGGACCCTCTCCTCAGTTATCAAAAATGACATCTCTAACAAACCAACATGCACATGATGCTTGCAAAACATACCTCTACATTGTTCTGTGGGGGGATTTTGGCTTACGGTTTTAACCTATACTGGGTAACTCATACATTAGCATTATCAATTACTGTAACTACTATTATTAATGAGACAGCTTTATGACAGGGGCCTTATGGCAGGAAAGCGTCAGGGAGAATTTCGGGGATATCTGTGGTTGAATTTGGATGGAACGCTATTTACTCATTGTCAAGGCTGGGTTTAGCAAGAGATAATCGTGGACGCATCATGCAGGCTGTAGCGTCAATTTCCCTCAACCTCCCTTCTGTGCTGCACTTGGAAATGAGCTAACACGGGCTCACATGGAGCACATCCCGAACCACGGCCCTCCTAGACAACCCCGAGGCTGGAACGAAGCCTCCTGAGAGCTCGTCTGACAAGGGACCAGAGGCACTTTTCAGCCCATCTTATAATAACAGCAGGAAATACTTACAATAGCCTTTACTACGCATCAGACACAGCTCTGAGCACTTTGCATGTATTAACTCAGTTGTTCTTCGTGACAAGCCCCCCATTTTACAGAGGAGGAAACAGGCCCACAGAGGCTCCGAGACTCGTACAAGGTCTTCCGGCTAGTTTTGTTAACTGCTCCTCTCTGCTGCTGTAGAGCCTGCAGGAGAGGGTGTTTGGTGTCTAAGCAACGTCACATAAGAGGATCCAGGCCCCTGCACAGCGGTGGGCACACAGAGAACACGAGAGACACTGGAAGGATTGTTCTTACATTATTTCTGATACTCACATTCTCCTGCTTCTTGTTAAATTCTTCCAGCAAAGGTGTGTTCTCTTGCATCCTGAAGGCTTTCCGGAATCTCCTATGAAGACACAAACAAGCCTGCGGAAAAAGAAATGCTCCTTGGTTGGAAAGAGAAGGGCCCTGGGCTCGATTCAGGGCTGAGTGTCCTGCTAGCTGTGGGTCCTCGAGCGACTGTTTTCATCTTCATCAAGCCTCCGTCTTCTCACCTGAAAAGGTGGGGTAGGAAGAGTGCCACGGATGCCTCATGAATTGCTGTGAATGTGAAATCACGAATTTGAAGCTCAGGGCCTGCAGCAGGGAGGCCTTGACAGTGGTGGTGAACTTAGCAACTCTGGGGTCTACCTGCTTGGTTTCAAAACCCACCTCGACCATTACCAGCTGTACCAAGTTGGGCAAGTCACCTTGCTCCAAGCCTCAGTGCCTCTTCTGTAAAATGAGGCTTTTGGTGGGCCCTACGTGGCGGCGTATTTACAATATTTAAGTGGGACACACCTGCAACGTACCCGACGCAGAGCACCGGAACAGGGTTGGGCACAGCTGTCTTTGTGGTCTGGACTTTTTTTAAAATTTTAGCCACGCTGCTTGGCTTGCAGGATCTCAGTTCCCCGACCAGGGATGGAACCCGAGTCTCTGCAGTGAAAGCGCCAAATCCTAACCACTAGACCACCAGGGAAATCCCTGGATTTATATATATATATATATATAAATTTATTTATTATTTATTTATTTATTTTTGGCTGCATTGGGTCTTCGTTGCTGTGTGCGGGCTTTTTAGTTGAGGTGAGCGGGGGCTACTGTTCATTGTGGTGCACAGGCCTCTTATTAAGGTGGCTTCTCTTGTTGCGGAGCATGGGCTCTAGGTGCGCGGGCTTCAGTAGTTGTGGCTCGTGGGCTCAGTAGTTGTGGCTCGCGGGCTCTAGAGCACAGGCTCAGTAGTTGTGGCGCACGGGCTTAGTTGCTCTGCAGCATGTGGGATCTTCCCGGACCAGGGCTCGAGCCCATGTCCCCTGCATTGGCAGGCAGATTCGTAACCACTGCGCCACCAGGGAAGCCCTGGATTTATATTTTTAATGGTTGTGTTAGTCAGGGTTCTTCAGAGAAACACTTTACTGCCCATTGTATTGGTCTGCTAGGGTTGCCATAACAACACACCACAGACAGGGCAGCTTAAAACAACAGAAATTAATTTCTCACCGGTCTCTGGCTGGACGTCCCAGCTCAGGGCGTCGCGGGTTTGGTTTCTGCTGGAGCTCTTCTCCCTGGGCTGCAGACGGCCGCCTTCCCCTCTCATGGCCCCACTCTGTGTGCTTACATACACCCTGGTGTCTCTGTAGGTCCTCATCTCCTTGCCTAATAAGGACACCAATCAGATTGGATTAGGGCCCGCCCTAAAGGCCTCCTTTAACCTCTTTAAAGCCCATCTCCAAATACAGTCACATTCTGAAGTACTGGGGGTGACGGCTTCAACATATGAATTGGGGGCACACAGCTGGGCCCATAACAATGGTGGAAGCTCACCTCGAAAGGATTGCTTTGAAGATTACAGAAACAAGGCACATGGCAGGTTTGTGACAGCGTCCACAGCGGGCACTCTGTAAATGCTGGTCTTGTTCTGTCATCTTGAAAGCCCTGTGGAGTTGTAACACACGAGCTTAGCCCTCAGCTGGTGAGGGCCGTGAGGAGGGAATCTGGAGAACTGATGGGTTATCCTTGCCAGCTCCCTCCCCAGCGCTTGCCAGATGCAGTGGTTCTCAAGCTTGAACTTGCGTCCAGATCCCCTGAAGGGCCTGCAGGTCGCTTGTCTGTTGGCCTCAGACCCGAGGATGGAGGACGGGCGTTTCCAACCTGTTCCCAGGTGCTGCTGCTTGCCCGTGGACCGCACAATGAGAGCCACGCGCCTAGTGTATTCCTTGGGCCTCAGAGGCTAAGAGTGAAGGAGAATGGGTCGCAGAGGGAGAGAGTGTCCCCGGAAATAATGGCTTGCACGGGGGCGCTGGCCTGCTTTTCTGGGGTGTGATGACTCCAAGGTAGCTGTTGCCCTATGTCTCCACGGACCCCCAGGTCAGAGCGAGGAAGGTTTTTCCAAGCACTTTTGCCATGAGGTGAGCCGGCTCAGCTCCTGCCTTCCCTTGCTGCCTCTCTCCTGCCCTCCACCTGGTCCGTGCGGGCTGAAGCCGCTTCGTAGGTTCCCAGGGAGGAGCCCGCCCCTTCACAAAGCAACAGCTCCCGCAGGAGGAAACAAAGCCAGAGCCTCCAGAAATGTGAGCTTCCTCCACAGAGCCGACTGGATGACAGGAGAAGAGAGGGATTTTCTAACTTCTCATTGAAGTCGTTTTTATGTGTCTAAAGATGTTTTATGGAAACAGAAATTGTACCTGATAAAGTGCCCGCATTAATCCATTTGATGTGTTTAAGGGAAGCATTTTCACAGCAACATATCATGTTAATGTAGGACTGATGGATAAGACATGGCAGAGGAGGATTTCCAAAGACCTTTTTTTTACCACGATGGAGAAGAAAAGAGCGACTTTCCATTTTATTTTTTCCTGTGAGTCAGTGTATCTCTAATCCTGATAGTATTTGCTGAAATAGAGTTTGGGCTAAAATCCAAAGGGAGTCTTCAGAGTGCGGCAACTTCTTCATACGTCTGCTTCACGGACTCAGCCATCGGACAAGCAATTCTGTTCGATACACATTAATTGAGCGCCTACTGTGTGTCAGGGGCTATCCTGCAGTCGAAGGGAACACACAGGTGACAGTGACGTGTGGTAGCTGACCCCGACCCTGCACCCCAGCCCCTCATCTCTCCACCCCACCTACTCTCAATTCATGAATTGTCTTCAATAAATCATACTGAGTGCCCTGTTCTACGCTGTGCTCTGCAATAAGGAGGCATACCATCTACTCAACTTGTACTAAAATCTTAAAAAATGTTGTTTTTAAAGGTATGTGTCCCCCCAGCCAGTCCCTAAACATCTTCCCCAAAGCATGCATGAAAGTACATTTTCAAAGGTGTTTCAGATGCACTTGCAAGTTGAAGAGGCCTCTGGTTTAGAGTACGTGGATGCACTCTGATTCTTCAAAGAAAAGTAATAAGTTGCTTATTACTAATGGCAGTTAAAACATCACAGTTGTCAAACGATTGGCTGTTTTTTTTTAATATACTCGAGGAGATTCCACGGCACTCTCATTTCCTTGCATCGTGACGACATGCTCTCCGGGAGCAGCCCATAGCCCTGAGTACACGTGCGGGAGGGCAAGAAAGAGTCGTTTTCATCACGGGCGTTCGGGGCAGAAAAACAGGCCAAGGGCAGCTGACCCAGCTGGGACCAGGGCATGTCATAGGCGGGGGCTCTCCACGCCAGACTTGGGGTCAGGTACAAAAGCAGGGCTGAGGCTCTCTGTTAGTCTACTTTCACCAAGAAACACGGCAAAGCAGCCAGCAGAAGGGAGAGGGAAGGGGGGCCAGAGGAGGAGAGAAAAGGGAGAGTGGACAGGAGGAGGGGAAGAAAGGAAAGGTCAGAGTGGAGACAGTGTTTGCTTCATCTTCCTTCGGGGTTCAACTCCACACTGGCAGAAAGGATCCTTCTAGAGATACAGCCCCCAGAGGTCGGGCCTCGGTAGTCTCCCCATCACAGTGGGGTTCGTGCACTTCCATTTTCAGTGAGAAACGCTTCCATCTTTACGTTATGAAGCTGAGTCATTATTTTTGAATTAGCACCGGGGTCTTTTGCGAGTTACCAGACAGAAAAGATGTGTTTGGTTAAGAAAGTTGGTCGATTCATCCTTTCATTTCCTAGTGACCCTTCAAGAAAACCTGGGGCCCAGGCCAGAGCCACTGTCTACTGTAGGGTATTTTGCGAAGAAAGAATTGACACCGTGAAGACCCAGAATGGAATGGCTGGATAAAGCTTGCTCCCCGCCCCCCTTTTCTTTCCTTTAGTAAATTTACCCCTGCCCCTTGACGTGCCTGTTTATTTCCTCCTTCTTTCCTTCCAAGCCCTTTGTGAGCAGTTACGGTGGCAGGTGCTGTGCTCAGACAGCGGGTCAGCCTAGCGGGGGACCCGGACCCTGACCTTGGGTGTTCCTCTCTCTCCAGCTGCGCCGAGTCCTCCAGGAGGAGCTGGCCCGAGGCCAAGCGAGGCTGGGCAGGTTCGGGCTGCCCAGAGCGCAGCTGCTGAAATGTGGCCAGTCAAGGCGCGACCAGCAGAGGGGAGAAATGGGCCACAAGCCTCCTGGAGAAAGCGGGGTGGGGGTGGGGTGGAATGGGAGGGTTTAAGCGAGGGTGTCATTTGATTTTGCATTTTAGGAAGAGCCTTCTGGTTGCAATTTGGAGGACAGAGGGAGGGCATTTGCATGTAGGGAGGCCAGAAGAGTCTTTTAGAGATTTGTTAGAGATTTAATGTGCTACCAACCTCAGGAATACTCTCCCGTTTTTTGTTTTTTTTTTTTTGGCCACACCGCGCGGCATGCGGGATCGTAGTTCCCCGACCATGGATCGAATTTCTGCGCCCCGCATTGGAAGCGCAGAGTCTTAACCACTGGACCGCCAGGGAAGTCCCAGGAATCCTGTATTTTTAAAAGGACCCCAAGGAGAGAGTGGTGCTCAGCACACAGAGGGGAATCGCCGACGGTGGAAGCTTCTGGACCCGGAGAGAGATCTTTGTGAGCCTGGACGCCTGCCCTGCTGCTGTCAAAGCACACTGACATCAGCTGTCTTCATGGGGAAGAGCTTCAATGAGGAAAGGGGTGGGGAGGACGCGGTTTGGGGGTAGAGGCTGGGATGATGGATTAGGGAGGGTGAAGGAAGATTCTGGAGGCGTCCAGAGCAGGGGTGCACAATCTCAGCTGCACACGGGGATTACCTGGGTGAGTCCTGATGCTGAGGCCTCAGTGCAGACCAACTGAATGAAATACCTAGGACAGGGAGCTTCCCTGGTGGCGCAGTGGTTGAGAATCCGCCTGCCAATGCAGGGGACACGGGTTCGAGCCCTGGTCCGGGAAGATCCCACATGCCGCGGAGCAGCAAAGCCCGTGCGCCGCAACTACTGAGCCTGCGCTCTAGAGCCCAGCGAGCCACAGCTACTGAAGCCCACGCGCCTAGAGCCCGTGCTCCGCAACAAGAGAAACCTGCGCACTGCAATGAAGAGTAGCCCCCGCTCGCCGCAACTAGAGAAAGCCCGCGCACAGCAACGAAGACCCAAAGCAGCCAAAAATAAAAATAACTAAAATTTCAAAAAATAAAAAAAAGAAATGCCTAGGACGGAGCCCAGGCATCTGCAATTTTCAAGCTTCCACAAGGATTCCACTGCGCAGCCAAGACTGAGAACCACGGCCCCAAACTGGTGCCCCTCAGAGTGTGGGCAGCGGACCCAAGGTGTCCGCCTCACCCGGAGCCTGTTGGAAACGCAGATTCTCAGGCCCCACCCCGGACCCGCTGACTCAGAATCTGCATCTCTCCCGGATCCCTTGGTGATGGCCACCAGATGGACTGCACACTGGAGTCCCTTGGGGAGCTTTCCATAAAACCATCCCGGCACCCGGGATGTGATTTTGATGTGATGAGTGTGGGTGTGGCCTGGGCAACTGGACTTTTGAACACCGCCCCTCACACCAGCCCCCACAGGTGATTGTCAAGTGTGGCCAGGGTGGAGAGGGGGGGATACAGCTCAGAAATTCCATCAGTGTTCTTCATGTCCCAGCGGCCTCAAAAACGAAGACAGGAGGGTGGGGCTTAGGATCATGCAACCCTAATATAACTAAGTGCAGAGTTGATTTGGAAAAGTTATTAAGAGTATAAAAATCCTTGAATGGAATCTGTGTCGTCTGCAGCAAATCATTCCTGGAATCGAAATTCCAAAAGGAGGCAAAGCAGCCAGGATGTTCACCTTGAAATATGTCCCACTAGCTGCTTGCCAAGGATAAGCCCGTCTCAGGTCCGCCGCCTGAGTGTGTGCATCTGAGCGATGGGTACAGCACTGCCGGGTCCAGAGCATCAACAGAACATTGACAGAAAGCAACAACAGAGCTACTGCTGTTCGGGCCCTTGTGTCATTTCCTGCTCTTGTGTGTTGGCTGGACCTGGTTTCTAAGAAACAGAATGTGGTAAAGTGACAGGACATCACTTTTTCTTTTTTTTTTTTTAAAATTCTTTTGCTGCACCGCACATCATGCCCGATCTTAGTTCCCCGACCAGGGATCGAACCCGCGTCCCCCGCATTGGAAGGTGGATTCTTAACCACTGAACGGCCAGGGAAGTCCCAGGACATCACTTCTGAGATGAGGTTACAAGAAGATTTCCAGCTCCCTTCCCACCCCCTCCTCCATTTCTTGGAGTCCTTTTTGGGAGGAAAGCAAGCTCCCATGCTGCGCGAGTAGTCCTGCCAGCGGCAGCAGAGGCCCACAGTAAGGTCCTGAGTCACGTGAGTGAGCTGGGATGGGACGCGCCCAGTCAGGCTGTGAGATGCTGCCGCCTTGGGGGAGAATCCTTCGTTATCTCACCTCAAACCACACAGGAGAAACAGACTCCACCTCCCAGTGGGAGGGGCTTCAGCCGCGCTGTCAGAGTGTTGGGGATGGGAGATGATCAGATATATATGTAACATTGCACGGCTCATAAAAGCCCCTCAAGGGGCCCCTCAAGGGGCTCCTCAGATTAAATCAGGCTTTGTGTGCAGGATGGAACAGCTCCTGCAGAGAAGACCCTTTCCACCAACCTTAACATCTGTGTTATATTTATATACAGCGAGTCCCCTACATACGAACCTTCACCTTGCGAACTTTCAGAGATGCAGATGTGCGTCCCACCAATGTCAGGCGTGAGTGACATTGCAGCTTGCCCTCCGTCCCCTATTGCTGACGATCCCTCAGCTCTCCCATCTCCCACCTCCCCTCCCTCCTCCAGTCAGTAACTCTTCCTGCCTGTTCCCTCGATGCCAGCCCCCGTGTGCCAGCTGCTGTCCTGCACTACGTACTTTGCAAGGTACTGCACTGTAAGATTAAAAATGTTTTCTTTATTTTGTGTGTGTGTTTGTTTTCTATGCATTATTTGTGTGAAAAGCATTATAAACCTATTACAGTACAGTATGATATAGCCGATTGCGCTAGTTGGGTACCTAGAATAACTTTGTTGGACTTAGGAACAAATTGGACTTACGAACACGCTCTCAGAATGGAACTCGTTCGTATGTAGGGGACTTACTGTAGTTATCCATCTTTGCAAAATGCAACAGTCACAAAGTATTAGCTGCCCCTGTCATCCATACTATCAATGGTAGCAACAGCATCTCTATCTTTTGGGCCCAGAGAAGGATGAGGTACAGGTTGCCTGGCGCAGGGCTCTGGAGCAAGGGAGGTTTGGTTTGGAGTCTCAGGACAACCTCTTACACAGGTTCAGCCTGAGAAATATCACTTAACCTCTCGGAGTCTCAGTTTCTTCATTTGTAAAGAGGGGATTCTTATGCTTGCCGGGTGGGGTGGGTGTAAGCCTGCATCTGGGAGCCAGAGGGAAATAATGGCAGGGTCGGGTAAGAAACGCCATTCCTAGGGCCAGGCTGGGAGGAGAGCTTGGGCCAAAAAGTCCAGGCTCATGTACTTTTCCAATTGTGGTTTTCTCTAGATACATGCCCAGGAGGGGGATTGCTGGATCATACGGTAGTTCTATATTTAGATACATCACCCCAATGTTCATTGCAGCACTATTCACAATAGCCAAGACATGGAGACGACCTAAATGTCCATCAACAGATGAATGGATAAAGAAGATGTGGTACATAGATACAATGGAATATTACCCAGCCAGAAAAAAGAATGGAATAATGCCATTTGCAGCAACATGGATGGACCCAGAGATGATCACACTATGCGAAGTAAGTCAGACAGAGAAAGGCAAATATCATATGCTATCACTTATGTGCAGAATCTTAAAAAAATGATACAAATGAACTTATTGATAAAACAGAAAGAGAATCACTGATGTAGAAAACAAACTTATGGTTACCGGGGACAAGCCGGGGCGGAAGGATAAATTGGGAGATTGGGATTGACATACACACACTACTGTATATAAAATAGATAACTAATAAGAACTTACTGTAGAGCACAGGGAACTCTACTCAATATTCTGTAATAACCTATGTGAGAAAAGTCTAAAAAGAGTGGATACATGTATATGTATAACTGAATCACTTTGCTGTACACCTGAAACTAACACAACATTGTAAATCAACTCTATTCCAATTTAAAAAATAAAAAATAAAAATAAAATTTCAAAAAAGTTTAAAAAGTCCAGGCTCACCAAAAGGCTGCTGGGGAAAATGCCTGGGTTAAGAAAGTCTGGATAGAGCAGCAAGCGGGGGGGTGGGGGGTGGGGGGGGTTGGGGAGGGCAGGCTGGGAGGTGGCCGGTCCTATAAACAGGCAGTTGGTAAAGGCCGCCACCCGCTCCCCATCCTGGGCTCAGCTGTCCCTCTTCCCAGAACCAAGGGAAAAGCCGGGAAACAGGGGTCCGGGCAGTCGATGGAAGGGGTCTCTCAGTGGGAGCTGTTCCCTCTCTGATTTAAATCCAGCAGGAGCCCCTGGAGGGGGATTTGTGGGCCACGTGATGCTAATTAACTCCATTGTTATATTTTGTTTTCGGCGTTAGAGTCCCTCTAGTATTGGAGCACTTTCTGCTGCAAGAATTTTACATCTTGCCCCAGTGTAGCAAAGTCTCTGCCAATACCTTGGAAGCTGAACCGGTAGAATTTTCTGGGCCAGGATTCAGGTGGAGAGAGACTGGTTTCAGTTACGGGAGGAGTTGACAACACACCATAACCAGAATCTTCTTTTGAGTTTTCATTCTGTTTAAAGTACTCTCTAGCTTCCAGACTTATCCTATGTTTTAATGGTTAGGGCTTTTTTTAAATGAAAGAGAGCAGGGAGAAAACAATGACCCAATGAACTAAACCTTGAGAGAATGGAAGCCACGTGAAGGGGCTGATTCGTTTCTGCCAAATTCCCTGCAAAAGCGATTCCAGAAAATTCAAACTCCCGCTGCCAAGTAGCCTGGCTGTCTGTGAGCCAAGAAGGAAAAAGGGACCAGATGAGACATCCTGGCAGGGAGCCCTGGTTGGTTGGGCAGAACCAATTTCCCCAACTTGATCTCATCCCAGAGAGGATCGGGTGATTCAAAAGCTAGTCAGGAAGACAATTGTTCCAGAGCCTCCTGGGTTACTCATCACTCATGCCCTGACTCACCAAGCTGGACTCACTCCAGCCGGGGTGAACCCACAGAATGGGCCGCCCCAGCCTCGGGCAAACTGAAATCCCGATCTAGACGACAGGACTGCGGAATCTGGGTTTTTGTCCACAGGGCAGAAGACGTCTGCAATTTATGACCCCCGAGGCTGCACAGAGGGGGAAACTCAGGCATTCCAGTAACTGGCTGGCATCCCAAAGGATGCTCACGATTGGACTGTGGGGATCTATTATGGGTAGGAAATAAGAGCAGCCTGGCTCTGTGGGTGACTAAGGGTGACGGTGAGACAGTCTATGAACCACGGAGAGTTTACGTGACTGGACCGAGCCTTACAGCCAGATGATGGCAGGTCTAGGATTTCAGCCTTAACGGGATCCAGCCATGTCCCTGATCTGGCGGTAGCCCCCAGACACAGTGCTATCGAACACTTGAAATATGGAGAATCTAAACTGAGTTGTATAAAATACTCACCAGATTTCAAAGACTTGGTGTGAAAAAACATGTAAACTCTCTCATAATTATCCTGATATGTATTGAAATGATAAATTTTTGGATATACTGGGTTAAATAAGATAATTATTAAGAATCATTTTATTTTTCTTTCCTTTTTAAAAGGTCACTACTAACATGGATGGACCTAGAGATTATCATACTACATGAAATAAGTTAGAGAAAGAAATACTGTGTCATATGATGTTGCTTATATGTGGAATCTAAAAAAAAATGATACAAGTGAACTTATTTACAAAACAGAAACAGAGTCACAGACTTGGGAAAAAAAGTTATGGTTACCAAAGAGGAAAGGTGAGGAAAAGGGATAAATTAGGAGATTGGGAATAACATACACACAGTACTCTATATAAAATAGATAACCAACAAGGACCTACTTTATAGCACAGGGAACTCTACTCAGTATTCTGTAATAACCTAAATGGGAAAATACTTTGAAAAAGAATAGCTATACGTATACGTATAACTGAATCACTTTGCTGTACAAGTGAAACTAACACAACATCGTAAATCAACTCTACTCCAATATAAAATGAATATTTAAAAAATGTCACTACTAGAAAAGCTACAATTACATACGTGGCTCACTTTTTCGTGACTCACCTTTTGTTTCACTGGACAGCACCGCTTTACCTCCGTTCAAGTCTCATCTCTCCTAAGGGAGAGTGATCAGGATCATGGCTGGATCCTGACTGTTCAGGCTGAAATCCTAGACCTGCCATCATCTGGCTGTAAGACTTGGCCCCGTTACCTAAACTCTCCATGGTTCAGTTTCCCCATGTCTACAGTGAGACTAAAACCAGCACAGAGCAGGTGAAACTCAAATGAGAAGATGTACTCAGAGCATATAGAACAGGGTTTGGCACATGAAAGCTTTTAATACATACTTGCCTTTGTGATTGTCTATTCTTAAGACTTCCTCACAAAACTGAAAGGCAGGGAGGGGGAAGTGGGGGGTTATGGAGGCATGTGGCTCTTGGAATCCACCTTTAACCCACTGGTCCCTCCATAGTAGCTAGTGAAGAGAAGCTCCCCCTTCACATGGATTTCATTTGCAAATTTGGAGACCGAAGGTCAGAGAGGCCCTCTGACTTTCTTAGTAAGGCAGAATAAGTCAGCCAGCTCAGAATGAGAGGCTTGGGTTCTGCCTTGAAACTTGAAGCCACAGGTGCAGGGAGCAGCATACCTGACTTGGCGTCTGAAGATCTGGGTCTGAATCCCGTCACATTCGATTTTGCCTCTACCTACCCCTACATGCTAATGCAAGGGTTTACCATTTTTTCCCATTTTCCTCTCATTTGTTCAACTATGTCAAGACTTTGTTGAATGTGAAGCACTATGTTTCCACTTGAATTTTATCATGTGTGATGACTGGCATCACTACAGTTACAGTCACACCTTCTGGTTCACTAAATAGAAGGGATTTTCAGTTGTGTTTTCAAAGCGTCGTTTATTCTTATTTTTACCTGGTCATATAACAATCTACATATCTAGGTATATTTTATTTTATTTTATTTTATTTATTTTTTTGCGGTATGCGGGCCTCTCACTGCTGTGGCCTCTTCTGTTGCAGAGCACAGGCTCCGGATGCGCAGGCCCAGCGGCCACGGCTCACGGGCCCAGCCGCTCCGCGGCATGTGGGATCTTCCCGGACCGGGGCACGAACCCGTGTCCCCTGCATCGGCAGGCGGACTCCCAACCACTGCGCCACCAGGGAAGCCCATCTAGGTATATTTTAAAGGACATAACTGGAAGTTGAGGAATAGCTAGCCTCCCAGTGTTTGGATTAGGTAGCTAGTATCCCACACAAATGGGAATTTTACACACAAAAATATATCAGCTAAAATAATAATCTTCCATATATGGCTTGGGAATATTGGGAAACTGGTGTGAAACTACTTTTTAAGCTGATAGAATTGTCTTTTCAAGCCCACCCAGGAAGAACTAACCTTGGACGCTTCAACCTGTCCTCCCACCCACCCTAAAGGGGAACGAAAGAATTTGGTTTGGTGCCTTTTATCAATAACTTATATCAGTTTCAAAGATTCCCCTGGTTCCAGAAGACCAAATGTCCTACATCACACAGCCCATGATCCATGTGTTATATAACATATAGTTCCGTACTGGCTAACTATGGGTTTGATATAGGTTAATTATTGATTACTGGTTTAAATCTTGTGTAGTGGTTTATTTGTTTGAAACCCTTACCAGAATGAGAACTGCTTTTGAAAGCCATGAGAGTCCTGTTGGAAAATAAAATGTTCAGGCATCTAAACGAGAGGCAAAGGGCTCCCGGCAAACACCAGGAAAGGTCATTGCATGAACTCAATCCAGAGGAGAAGTTACACTTCACAACTGCTGTCAAGTTCCCAGCCAAGCCAGCAAGGTCTTCATGTCCTTCACAAATCCAATCATGTTTCCACAGGGCTCTGAATGAAAGTTACTTCCAAACTGTAAGCCGTGTACTTTTCCTTGCCAATTACGTTAGAAAACCAAACCAAGGACTAATCAGCTTCTTCCCTCAACAAAGTGTGTTTAATATCTCATTAGCTTTGGAAAATTTCACAGTAATTTGGCATAAATGGACACTAGAGAAAGCATTATTATCGTTCTGTCTAAATAGCTGCTGACAATCATTGTGCTTTTTTTCTTTTCTTTTTTTGGACAGTGCGCTCTGCATAGAGGATTTATAAAAAGAGGGGACGTAGCATCATTAGTTCACCTGTTTCTCTCCATCTCACGGCTGAGATAGACACATAAGCTGTCAGACAAATGCATGTCCTTCCACTGCTCTGTCTTCAGCGGGACTGTGGAAAATTAACTTGGAATATTGTCAAGAACCTTTTTGCTCCTTTAACTCCAGCTAAAGGAGTTAAGCTTCCTTGTACTTATTCATCCCAAACCCTTGGCTTCTCTCCACACGTGTCAGGTGAATACGAATCGCTCAGCAATCGCTCTTGCCCACACAGCCATCCCGAAGGAAAACCAGAGTGAGGAGATCTCCACTTCAGAGCTTCCTACAAATCTAGGCACCTCCTCCAGTGGAGGGACACCACTACACTTTAAGAAAATACATTAAATGGAGAGGGTGTGGAGAAAAGGGAACCCTCCTACACTGCTGGTGGGAATGTAAGTTGGTGCAGCCGCTGTGGACAGCAGTATGGAGGATCCTCAAAAAACTGAAAATAGAGTTGTCATATGATCCAGCAATCCCACTCCTGTGCGTATATCAGGAGAAAACTATAATTCAAAAAGATTCATGCACCCCTATGTTCATAGCAGCACTATTCACAATAACCACGACATGGAAGCAACCTAAATGTCCATCGACAGAGGAATGGATAAAGAAGATGTGGTACATATATACAACGGAATATTACCTAGCCATAAAATGAATGAAATAATGCCATTTGCAGCAACATGGATGGACCTAGAGATTATCATACTAAGTGAAGTAAGTCAGACAGAGAAAGACAAATATCATATGATATCACTTATATGTGGAATCTAAAATACGACACAAATGAACATGTCTACAAAACAGAAACAGACTCACAGATACAGAAAACAGACTTGTGGTTGCCAAGGGGGATGGGGGTGGGAGAGCAATGGATTGGGAGTTTGTGATTAGCAGATGCAAACTATTATATATAGGATGGATAAACAACAAGGTCCTACTGTATAGCACAGGGAACTATATTCAATATCCTGTGATAAAACACAATCGAAAAGAATATAAAAAAGAATGTATATATATGTATAACTGAGTCACTTTGCCATACAGCAGGAATTAACACAACATTGTAAACCAACTATACTTCAATAAAATTTTTTTAAAAAGAAAATGCATTAAAAATCAGACTCTTTTCCAAAGAATAGCAAAACTAAAAGTAAGAAATCCCAAGTTAGAGCTGGAAGGGAGAGAAGGCTGCTGGGGTCACAGTGGACCCGGCTTTTATTCTCATCTGCCCTCTAGAGAGAATCACCACAGATTTGGGAATCACTGGCAGAAACCCACCAGATCAATTCCGCATCGCCATGTACGATGGTGTCTATACCATCTTCATTCAATTCAACTCACAGGTAGGTATTTATCAGGGTTTAGTACATCCAGGTCATCACGTCTGTTGTTCCAAAATTCTTTAGAGAAAGACACACTGATGCTCTGAGTCATACGTTTCAGCAAACCATGACTCTTAGAAAGAAGAGGCAGCTGAAAGAGGGCAGCTTCCCTGGAAGGTGGATATAAGGAACTTCAGCTGGAAACATGTTGCTACGGTTGTAAAACTGGTTGGCGACACCGTCTTTTATGGCAACCAAAGTCTATTAGTTCAAAGTTCACAAGATAAATTTCCACGTATGTTTGGAGCGGGGGGTGGGGTGGGGGGGGGATTTTGTCTGTCCCAGTAACCTTGTATGCTTTCAAGTATAAAGGAAACTGTTTGCAGCATAAAGCTGAAATAAACCACTCCAGTTATCTGGCAATCCCCATTTTCTGTTCACTTCACTTAATTTGTTTTCTGATTCTTTTTATATCCTATTGCCATGTCATTTAATATCATAAGCCATCTCATTTTTTTGGAGCATAGAATGTCACATTCAAAAAATTATTCCAGGGCTTCCCTGGTGGCGCAGTGGTTGAGAGTCTGCCTGCCGTTGCAGGGGACGAGGGTTCGTGCCCCGGTCTGGGAGGATCCCACATGCCGCGGAGCGGCTGGGCCCGTGAGCCATGGCCTCTGGGCCTGTGCATCCGGAGCCTGTGCTCCGCAACGGGAGGGCCCGCAACGGTGAGAGGCCCGCGTACGGCAAAAAAAAAAAAAAAAAAAAAAAAAATTATTCCAATTAAAACAATGAGTTACCACTACACACCTATTAGAATGACTAAGATCCCCCAAAACTGACAATACCAGTTGCTGGGAAGGATGTGACACAACAGGAATGCTCATTCACTACTGGTGGGAATGCAGAATGGTCCGGTCACTTCGGGAGACAGTGACAGCTTCTTACAAAGCTAAATACAGGCTTACTGTACGATCAGCAGTCGTGCTTCTAGGTATTCACTCAACTGATTTAAAGTTATTTCCACATAACTACCTGCATGTGAATGTGTATAGACACGTTATTCATAATTTCCAAGAGGTGGAAACAACCAAGATGTCCTTCGATAGGTAAATAGATGCATGAACTGTGGTACATCCATGCAATGGGATATTATTCAGTGATAAAAAGAAATGAGCTATCAAGCCACAGAAAGGCACGGATGAATCTTAAATAAATATTGCTAAGTGAAAGAAGCCAGACTGCAAAAGGTATGTAATGGTTCCAATTATATGAAATTCTAGGAAAGACAAAAATGCAGTAAAAAGATCAGTGGTTGCCGGAGGTCAGGGGGAGGGGAGGAGAATTAAATGGATGGAGCACAGGGGATTTTTAAGGAAGTGGACCCATTCTGTATGATACTGTAGTGGTGAATACATGACACTACCCATTTGTCATGACTCACAGAACTTTATAGCACACATAGCGAAACTTAATGCATGTTGTAAACTCCAAAAAAATCATTTAGGAGGTTGGCAAAAATCCTAGGACGGAATTCAGAAAGTGACAAAACAAACTGTATTAAAAATATGTGAACAACTTCACTGAAGGGGTAAGGAAAAGTGTTGACCTAAGTAACTTTGGAAATAAGTGGGGTCTGTAAGACTAAAGGCAAAAGAAATTAGATATAAGCGCCGTCCTCTAGGCAATACAGTTTTTCTCTGGGGGGGTGGGTTAACCATGCTGACATTGCTATACAGGTACACTGGAATTGAACTATTCCCTACATGGATGGCGGGGTGGAGGGAGCCACTGTGAGGGTGGGAGCGCAGGATAACCCGTGTGGTAGTGGGTTAGAGCTGGAAACATCAGAGTGAACTCATGTTTAGCTTAGTATACATACAGATGGTTACATATGGAAATATTTAGAAGTATGTATATATACACAGGTTAGTATACCTATTTTCCTTGTTTTGTTATTTCAAAAGTAAGAGTTTAAAAAAGAAAAAAAAATCCATCAAACAAACAAACAAAAGTCCCCATGGAAGCTGAGAAAGTTATGAAGTTGACTTTTCTGAAACACGAGGAATGAGTGAGTGGTGATCCAGCACCATGGGGGTGGTGCCTCCCTCTGGGCGTGCTTCGGGGGGTTTAACTGCACATGGCACTGTTCCACCCCTTTCCTGGTGGGGGGGGGCGGGGCTTCAGAGCTTCTCACTCCCTCAGGGTGCCTTCTTACATACCCACTGGGCCCACTGTCCCCAACGCCAGGGAACTCCATTCTTTGTTCGCTCAAAGTCAGAGATGCCTGACACTGAGCCCCCTCCTCTGAGCCCCCCTACTCAAGTGTCCCACCTGGAAGAGAGCTATCAAGGCAGCATCTGTCCTCAGCTGCAGCCCAGATTGTTTTTACACATTAGAACTGGGCAGTGCATCCAGGAGGGGCTCTTGGTACCAAGGTGTCGCCACCTGCCGATTAAGGATCCCTGTGCTAAGAGCTTGGAAAAATTGATTTGCGTTTACCTCCTTATGTACAATTTTTTTTAAGCTTTATTTATTTTATTCCTTTATTTTTGGCTGCATCGGGTCTTATTTGCGGCACGAGGGATCTTTCATCGCGGCGCGTGGGCTCCTCTCTAGTTGTGGCGTGCGGGATTTCTCTTCTCTAGCTGTGACGCACGAGCTCCAGGGTGCGTGGGCTCTGTAGTTTGCGGTATGTGGGCTCTAGTTGAGGCGCACGAGCTTAGTAGCTGCGGCACGTGGGCTTAGTTGCCCCGCGGCATGTGGGATCTTAGTTCCCTGGCCAGGGATCGAACCCGCGGCCCCTGCATTACAAGGCAGATTCTTTACCACTGGACCCCCAGGGAAGATCCCTCCTTATGTACAATTGCACTTAAATGCACACATGTGATGACATACAGGGATTCAAATCAGTGCGATTGTTTTCCTTCCCCTCTTTTGTTTGTTCTCCCTGGAGCACTTTTTGCTCTTCTTTTGGCTTCTACACAGGGGACCAGGAGGTCCTCTGTCCCCTCACCTCTCCTGCGACCACAGAGTCCCCGGGCTCAGCTGAGCATTGCGAGTGGAAGGGAAAGGACCTGCGGTCCCAGAATCCCCTCCACTGGTTGTCTATGTCCACCTTTTCTTAGGAGAGCACTTTCTTGTTATCACCCTTTGGTCAGTGGCAGGGCACTGGCTGTCAGAGCCGTCATAGATCCTGCATGACGTTTGAGTGAAATTCAGCAAACATTTCTGGAGAGCCTGCTTTGGGGTCCAGGCCCTCTGCCGCGTGTTGCTGATACAGACAGCATCAGGAAGGCCTTGCCTTTAACGAGTTCCCAGGCATCAAACCCCCAAACATGCTCAGTGCTGTTTTTCTTAGCAATGCCAGGGCATGGGGAGAAGCCTGATCTCACCTGGTGGGGGGCACACCCCCTTCTTCACCACTCCATCCTCTCTCTCCAAAGACAATTTCTGACATCATAATCTAGCACCTTTTAAAAATTGAAGTATAGTTAATTTACAACGCTGCGCTAGCTTCAAGTGTACAGCAAAGTGATTCAGCCGTAACCATAAGTCCCCTACATACGAACCTTCACGCTGCGAGCTTTCAAAGACGCGAACGTGCATTCCATGGGCGTCAGGCGTGAGTGACCTTGCAGCTTGTCCCCCCTCTCCTGCTGCTGACGATTCTTCAGCTCTGCCATCTCCCACCCCCCCTCCCTCCTCCAGTCAGTAACTCTTCCTGCCTGTTCCCTCGATGCCAGCCCCTGGAGGCCAGCTGCTGTCCTGCACTACTGTTCTTTTCAAGGGACTGCACTGTAAGATTAAAACTGTTTTCTTTATTTTTGTCTTTTTTAATGTATTATTTGTGTGAAAAGCATTATAAATCTATTACAGTACGGTACTATATAGCTGATTGTGTTAGTTGGGTACCTAAGCTAACTTCGTTGGACTTACGAACAAATTGCCCTTACAAATGCGCTCTCAGAATGGAACTCATTTGTAGGTAGGGGATTTACTGTACATTCGTTTTCAGGTTCTTTCCCATTATAGGTTATTAAAAGATACTGAGCATCGTTCCCTGTGCTACACGGTAGTGCCTTGCTGTTTACCTATTTTATATACAGTAATGTGTGTCTTTTAATCCCACGCTACTAATTTATCCCTCCCCCCACCTTTCCCCTTTGATAACCACAAGTTAGTTTTCTATGTCTCTGAGTCTATTTCTGTATTGATATAAACTTTAAAAAAATATTTATTTTATTTATTTACTTTTGGCTGCATCAGGTCTTAGTTGCGGCACGTGGGATCTTTGTTGAGGCATGTGGGATCTTTCATTGTGGCGTGCGGGCTCCTCTCTAGTTGTGGCGTGCAGGCTCCAGGGTGCGTGAGGTCTGTAGTCTGCAGCACGAGGGCTCTCGTTGACGCACTCGAGCTCAGTAGTTGTGGCGTGCAGGCTTAGCTGCCCCATGGCACGTGGGATCTTAGTTCCCTGACGAGGGATCGAACCCACATCCCTGCACTGTAAGGCGGATTCTTTACCACTGGACCACCAGGGAAGTCCCCCTCCTTAAACTTTTATCTCACACTTAAAGAGCCCCTATTAGACCCTCAAGCTCCCAAACCTGCTCTCTCTCCTAACTAAAGGGAGTTTCAAGTTTGACCAGTTCCAGTCCAAAAGAAAGCATCCGGGACAGGAATGTGTCTGCTCCCCAGAGCTCCTCTTTATGTGGAGAGAAGTATTTTAGGGCCCCAGCTATCTCTTTCTTGAGAGACCACACTTGTCTTTTCAAAGCAGTTCCCATCCTTTTCAGAGTTTTCTATTAACCCACTCTCAGGCTTTGAAGTTACGGATAATTCAACACTGCATCCTTGTGTGTTGAAAAAGCACTTTTTGTGGACATTGGATAAAACATTCAAGGTTAGATTTGTGCATTTCTCACACCAGCTCAGCCAGAAACAGCTTAATCATCCGAGGAAGTGGCAGTGACTACACAAATACATCCCACTGTACCCAAATGAACTGTATTCTAAGCTTCACGTCCCCTTAGCAGAATTTCCCAAAATGCCCTTGGTCCCTCCAATACTCACCGCTTGACAGGAGCGGAAGTCAGAAAGGAAAGAGATAGGCATCTTAACCTATTGTTGTAAAAAAAGAAAATCTTACTTTTGTAGAATTAAAAAAAAATACAATCCTGTGAATATTCACTGTGCCCCTTCCAGGGCCTCCCAGGGACGGATGTAGCCTCCCCAGAAGCCTGCTTCCTGGTAAATCTGCCTCTGCTCGCATCAGAATACTTTGAATGAGTCACTCTCATAAAATCACTGAGCGTTTCCTTTGATATCGGCAGGCTGTCTCTGCGGAGGGCGTTCCTGGGATCCTGCTTTTCTCCAGGACCTATTCATGAGTCCCGTTACTTGCAGCTAAGTAGACCCCAAAACTCTTTTATGTCCGCTGGCTTACTCTAGGCTGACCCACCATCCAGCTTGGCCCAGCACATCCCAGACTTAGCTCAGAAAGTCCCACATCCCGGGAACCCCCTGAATCCCAGGAAAACCGGGATGGTGTGTGACCCTGGTGTGAGGACGCGTAGCGTGGTATAGGTTTCCCAACCACACAGACTCTGGGACTGCGTCCCTGCCTGCCTTTTGGGTACCACCTTGAACGTCTTGACCCTGTAAACTGTGGGAACTGGACCTGATTGACTTAGGCAGTACAGGAACTTTTTGAAAGGGTATTTTCCTCTCTCTGCTTCTCAGTCTCCCGTCTCCAGATTCAAAGTCTTGTTGGGGAGCATCGTATTTGCTAAACTGATCCACGTGTCAACAAACACATGGTTGGGTCAGGGAGGCAGCTGGAATCTGCCTTTTTTTGGCTGTGATGGGAGGTGGACACATTCGGGGCGGGGGGACTGCCCCAAACTTGGGAATGGGGTTCAGATGATTGCTATCCAAAACAACTGCAAAGTCAAAGATGAAGATGACGCTGTACCTAAATCAGGCATAAACAGCTGTGGGACAGAGAGTGGGGAGCAAGCTCTGTGGGTCAAGGTTACCCACAGCAGCTTTATGGAAAGCCAGCACCTGCCTTATAACGTCAGGAGGGCTGGGAGGGGGGCACCCGGGCTGAGTTTGTGTGCTCAGGATGTGATGGGATGAGAGAGTGCAGCCAGCTTGGGGGGCGGGTGGCAGAAGGGATCAGGAACCAGATGACATGTTCTAATCCTAAAGTGCTCAAAGGCTAGGAGGCAGGGGTACTGATATTCAGGGGAATTAGGGGGAAATAAAACGAGATATTTGGCTTTAATTGGGGAGCCTGCCCAACCGCTTGGATACATTAGCTGAGGAGTTGGGATCTGGGATATAGTGCTAGTGTAACAGGAGATAAGAGAGGGAAACATACAGTTTCTTTCCTCCCCAAAGTAGGTGTTGGGTATTTTGGCTACTTTGGGTTTGTCAGTTTCTCCCCTGCCCCACCTCAGGAGCACCCGCTGGAGTCAGAACTTCGGGATTTTTCAAAACCCATCTGGCTGTGCTTATTCAATCTATTTTCACATCCCAATGCCCTTTGTTTGTAAATCCCTCAGTGCATAACTGCCTGGCTGTATTTCTATCTTTAGCTATTTAGTTGCACAGATAAGTCACTAGATGTTTCCAGGAAGCTGCACTTTACGTCAAAACCTGGTAGGCTTTCCAGGGTAGCTTAAGCGTGAATTCCAGACCTTCTCTCAGCTCAGAACTTGCTTCTGGTTGTCTTTCCACCTTCTGCCCTTCACAGGGAACCACTTTTCCCAAACATACACCTTTTTTGGGCTGTGGGGTGTGGCGACTCGCTGTGGCGACAAGAAATGGTTATTTTCCTGTTGAAATGCACCCCTGCCCTTCCCACCTGTCTTCATGCTCCAGCTTTACTGTTTCCTCTGCCTGAGACCTGTCCTCCCAGCTGGAAGTAAATTTCCCAGCCTCTGAAGCCTCAGAGAGCATCACACAGCCCCATGATGAGAAGGGTCTCCCGGCTCCTTAAAATCTCGACCTTGCTACTTTCTAGACCAGATTAGGTATCACATAGCAATGCAGAATCTTAGGCCCCCTGTAGACCTGTGGAATCAGGATCTGCATTTTAAGATTCCCAGATTCTTTGTATACGTGTTAAAGTTTGAGAAGCCCTTCCTAAGGTCACTGGTCCTCAACTTCTGCTGCACTGGAATCCTTTGGGGTGTTTAAAAATATCCTGAAGTCTAGTATTATTCAGTCATAAAAATAATAAAATCTTGCCATCTGCGGCAACATGGATGGACCTAGAGGGTATTATGCTAAATGAAATAAGTCAAACAGAGGAAGAAAAATACTGTATAATCTCACATATATGTGGAATCTGAAAAACAAGGTAAATGAACACACATCACAAAACAGAAACAGAATTATGGATACAGAGAACAGACATGTGGTTGCCAGAGGGGAGCGGGATGGGAGACGAAAGAAATGGGTGAGAGAAATTAGGAGGTATGAACTTCCAGTTGCAAAATAAATGAGTCACAGGGATGAAATGTACAGCGTGGGGAATAGAGTCACTAACTATGTAATATCTTTACATGATGACATATAACTAGACTTATCACGGTGATCATTTAAAAATGTATAAAAATATGGGGCTTCCCTAGTGGTGCGGTGGTTGAGAGTCCGCCTGCTGATGCAGGGGACGCGGGTTCGTGCCCCGGTCGGGGAAGATCCCACATGCCGTGGAGCGGCTGGGCCCGTGAGCCGTGGCTGCTGAGCCTGCGCGTCCGGAGCCTGTGCTCCGCAACGGGAGAGGCCACAACAGTGAGAGGCCCGCGTACCACAAAAAAAAAAGAAAATGTATAAAAATATTGAAACACTATGTCGTGTAACTGAAAGTAACATAGTGTTATAGGTCATCAATTATGCTTCAAAAACAAAAAAAAACCCGTAGAAAGAGATCAGATTTGTGGTTATCAGAGGTGGGGGGAAGGAGGAGGGGAAATTGGATGAAGGCCATCAAAATGCACAAACTCCGTTATGAGATGAATATGTACTAGGATGTAATATACAGTGCGATAAATATCATTAAGCCTGCTTTATGGTAGAAATGAAAGCTGTTAAGAGAGTAAAACCTAAGAGTTCTCATCACAAGGAAAACGATGTTTTTCTATTTCTTTACTGCTGTATTTATACAAGAGGATGGATGTTCGCTAAACTTATTGAGATCATCATGTCATGATGTACGTGTGCCAAATCATGATGCTGTACACCGTAAACTTATACAGCGCTACGTGTCACTTAACTTTCAATAAAACTGGAAGAAAAAAAAAAACATCCTGAAGCCTGGATCCTAACGCTGGAGATTCCGGTTTCATTAATTTGGGACTACTAGCAACTTTCCAGGTGACTCTAATGACAGCAGAGTTTGAGAACCACTGGCCTAGGTCTGACCAGCTCAGTTCTTGTCTCATCTCCCCCGAAGTTCTAAAACTGTCTGTGAGATGTGTGCTCTGCACCTGTCTTGGGCAGGGGTGTGGGTATAGGATGTGGGAACATTCTCCCCATCACCTCTTCCCCAGGCTTCTCCCTCATGGCTCTGTGGGCACTGCATCAGCCCAACCACTTCTTTGAATACCCCCAAGCCCCATGTAGCCAAAGAAAAAGAGCCATCCACATCCGACATCTGTGAGGGTGGGTAAAGCAAGGGAGGGGTCTACACAGCAGCGGTGCAAACAACTCCAAGAGGGATTCTATTGTCAGCAGTAACACAATGAAACCTTTCCTCAATGTAGTTATGTTTTTATGTACATAATAACTCTGCCTTGTTTTTTTTTTTTTTTTTTGTGGTACGCGGGCCTCTCACTGTTGTGGCCTCTCCCGTTGCAGAGCACAGGCTCAGCGGCCATGGCTCACAGGCCCAGCCGCTCCGCGGCATGTGGGATCTTCCCGGACCGGGGCACGAACCCGTGTCCCCTGCAATGGCAGGTGGACTCTCAACCACTGCGCCACCAGGGAAGCCCTGCCTTGGTTTTTATAGCTCTGTGGGTATATAGCCTAACTAGATTCAAACCCCCTGAGGGCAGGAACCAGTGTCCCCCAGTTCTTAGCTTACGTGGTGCTCAAAGAATGACGACTGAATACTGAATGGCTATCCTAGGATTTAACAGTGCAGATGTGGGACAGAAGCTGTGATTTTGACTGGAGACTAATCTTCAGGGACAGAAAAGCTTTCCAAGGGTAAGAGCCTCAGAAGGGAGGCTCCTGAGAGGGAAAGGGCTAATGCATCGTTTAAGAACGGTTTTTGCTTTAAACCTGCACCATCCAACACGTCGCCCTTGAGCACTTGAAGTGAGGCTAGTCCAAATTGAGATTTGCAGGAAGAGTAAAGCACATACCTTATATTTTCAAGATGTAAGGTGAAAAAGAGAATGTAAAATAACTCATTATTGATCACATGTTGAAATATTTTAGATAAATTGGGTTAAGTAGGATGCATTATTTTTTTAAATTTATTGAAGTATAGTTGATTTACAGTGTTGTGTTAATTTCTGCTGTACAGAAAAGTGATTCAATTATATGTTCTTTTTCATATTCTGTTCCATTATGGTTTATCACAGGATATTGAATATAGTTCCCTGTGCTATACAGTAGGACCTTGTTGTTTATCCATCCTGTATATAATAGTTTGCACCTGCTAATCCCAACCTCCCACTCCATCCCTCCCCCACCACCCCCCCTCCGCCTTGGCAACCACCAGTCTGTTCTCTACGTCTGTAAGTCTGTTTCTATTTCGTAGATAGGTTCATTTTCTTTCTTTCTTTTTTGACCACCCCGTGCCCCCTGCATTGGGAGCATGGAGTCTTAACCACTGGATGGCCAGGGAAGTCTCCCATAGATAAGTTCATTTGTGTCACACTTTAGATTCCACATATAAGTGATATCACATGATATTTGTCTTTCTCATTTTGACTTACTTCACTTACTATGATAATCTCCAGGTCCATCCATGTTGCTGCAAATGGCATTATTTCATTCTTTTACGGCTGAGTGATATTCCATTGTATATATACACCACATCCTCTTTATCCATTCATCTGTCAATGGACTTTTAGGTTGTTTCTAAATAGGATATATTATTAAAAAGAATGTGACTGTTTATGTTTACTCTTTTAATGTGATTACTAGAGAGCTTAAAATTCCATGTGTGAAAAATGACATTTGTGGCTCACATGACATTTCTATTTTAATGGTGCTGCTTGAACCACTGCACTCGAGAGAAAGACGCACTGACCAGGAGGTGGAAGGGGACTGCTGTGGAGACCCACCATGTGGCTGGCTCTGCACTGTCCCCCACACTCAGCTGTGTGACCGGTCGTCTCATCCTCACCCCATGGAGGACTGAATGGAGGCTCACAAAAGCTAAAGACCATGCCCCAGCCACCAGCTAGGAGAGGAAACACCATGTTAGAATTTAGGTTTATTGAATTCGAAAGCCCAAAGGTAGGTCCACCCTCAAGAGGGGAGACCCCCGGGAAGAAGGTCAGATGTAAGCTGCACAGGAACCGTGACAGAAGTTTGGAGACAAGATCCCAGGACAGACTATGAGCTCCATCTTCAGATAGCCAAAGGTTCACCAGTGATCGGTCGGGTCTGTGCAGCTCCACAGGGTAGTAGTGTGATTGACAAGAATGAATCTGACTCCATATTGGATCTGTTTCTTTCACTTTATCTTTGTAATCTATTGCTTTTGCTTCCAGTTAAAAATGTTGCCTAGGGCCTGAAATATACAGGATAGCCCATTTGCAAGGCTCTGACCTTTAAGGGTATAACACTTTCTATTCATATAGAGATAAAAAGTTGCAGAACAGAGAATAACATTTGTGTTATTGGAGGTTTACAGGAACATCGTGACCTGACCTTCTTGGAGGCTGGAAGAACAAAGGATTCTGACACCAAGAAGTTTGTGACAACCAACCACACCCCCTCCCCTTTCAGTATAAAAGAAGCCTGTATTCTGACTTGGGTAAGATAGTTGTTTGGGACACTAGTCCACCATCTTCCCGGATTCCCAGCTTTCTGAATAAAGTTGCTATTTGTTGCCCCAAAATCTCATCTCCCAATTTATTGGCCTATCGTGGGGAGAGCAGAATGAGTTTGGACTCTGTAACAGGAGTAGAGTCAGCAGGAAGAAGCTGGAGGAAGAAATGTTTCCCTGAGATGGAGGAAGAATGTTCAACAGTCGGCTACTTTGGAAAGCAGTGAGGGTCAGGTGCTGGAGGAGACTCAGGAAGGCTTTTGACTCTTGGCCAAGTCCCTCCACACTGCCGCACTGTGTGGCGGTCCTGGAACACTGTCCTGTGGAACTGCTGCACCAGAAATCCCCTGGGTGTTAATCAAAATAAATAGGTCCACCTCTGATTGCTATAGGAGCAGAGCCTCACGGGGGTGAGGCCAAGTGATGGTCATTTTGAACAAGTGCCTTTATTTACTCTGATGTGCAGTCAGTATTGGGGCCTCATGCACAGAGGATATTGGAACATCATTGGATGGTTGGACTCTGAGACTTTTCAAATCTCTTCCAATGTTGAAATTCTATTGTTACACGTCAGATAAGGCGTGCCCACAAAATTAGGGTGAGTGAACTTGGCAAGGGGGATCATTTCCTTATTTGGCCTGTTTACTATGTAACAGGAGAGTTTCTTTAGCTAAAACAGGCAAACTGTTCGTTGCTCGAATGAAGCAAGATGAATTAGATATTACTTCTTTTTTATTTTTGGTCAGTCAGGGGTTCAGGGGAAGGGGCAAGGGAAAAGGAAACTTTTCTCCTCTCTTCTGGCTAATAGAAATGCCAAATGTCAGGGCTCAATCCTGGGAACCAATTCCAGGCTCTTCTGTCAAAGCCTACCTGGAACTTTGGTTGGCTTTGCGGCAGATGAGGACAGTGAAGGTGCAGAGCTTTGCCAGTGGGATGAGACCGTGTTAATCTCCCGGGAAGCGGCTTTCACAAGCTTGATTCGTAGCACACCAGTGACCAAAAGCAACGAGTGCCAAGTCCCTTCAAGTTTGGAGGTATTGTTGGAAACATAGCTGGGACGCAGACCCAGTTGGAAAATGCAACAGGAGGAAAACCAGCAGCAGCAAATGGAGAACCAGAAAAGGGGCCATGTGTTGCTGAGAGAAATCCGTGGCACTCAGCTCGAACAGAAGGCCTGGCTGGGGACCGAATCCGGTGTTGCAGAATGTCTGCATCACCAACCCCTGGGGCTGCAGGCTGTCCTCCTGGTCACTCTGAGGACTGCAGCAAAGGCAGAGGAGGGTCCTCTTTCCAAAGAGCAAATGAAATGGTTGTTTCTTTACCCAGAAGGCTAAAGCAAAGTTCATCATTTTACTGTCTTTTTCATTAAAGGATTGCCTGGAGGACAGGTACTGAACTGAAGAAATTAACAAGGAGGCTGACAAGAGTCCAGGTAAAAAGTGAACACGGAGTAGCAAGTGTCTTAACTCGATCAAGTCTAGGCCAATGGCTGCTCGGTCAGGAAGAGGTATGAATACAGAGCAGCCAGTGATTTGTTCCCGCTTCTCCATTTCTCCCTGAAGGGCGTTCGTTTGTTCTTTGCTTCATTCAGCTATTGAACACGGTCTTTTTGTTTTTTTTTTAAAATTAATTAATTAATTAATTAATTAAATTTTGGCCGCGTTGGGTCTTCGTTGCTGTGCGCGGGCCTTCTCTAGTTGCGGCGAGCGGGGGCTACTCTTTGTTGCGGTGCATGGGCTTCTCATTGCGGTGGCTTCTCTTGTTGCAGAGCACGGGCTCTAGGTGCATGGGCTTCCGTAGTTGCGGCACGCAGGCTCAGTAGTTGTGGCGCACGGGCTTAGTTGCTCTGTGGCATGTGGGATCTTCCTGGACCAGGGATCGAACCCGTGTCCCCTGCATTGGCAGGTGGATCCTCAACCGCTGCGCCGCCAGGGAAGCCCAAACATGGTCTTTTGAGAATAATATCTGGACTGGGGACACGTGGAATCCATTTCCCCCCCTTAAACTCAGTAAAGTCATTTGTTTCCACTCCCCCTAGCTTATCATATTTCTGGCTCAGTCACAACTGTTTTACCATGTCTTTTGGATAATTGGATTCCGGCGCTCACCGTCCTCTGCAGTTCTGTGTTCAGATGATCTTCTACACATGGGAGGGGCTGCCATCATTTCGGACTCGTGTCTGCAGTTTGTGATCCTAGACAAGTGACTCTCATGTGGACGCACTTGGGAGACTTGTCCACCTCTAGAAAGAGAGGGGAATCACTCGGGGATGCGGTTGGTAACAAAAGCTCCTGGGTATTCCCAAAGTAGGAATTCTATTGGGAATTGAGAAATCCAACGTAGTCTGACTTTTCTTTCAAGGAAGTGGTTCTTGTTGCCAAGGAGTAAACCCTGTAAGTTCTCATCACACACATACACACACACACACACACACACACACACACACAGATATGTAACTTTGTATGCTGACGGATGGTAACTAAACACCAGGGTGATCGTTTCACAATATTTATAAATATTGAATGTTTATGTTGTACACCCGAAACGAATATGAAGTGGGGTGGTTTTTTTTGGTCTTTAAATTTTTTTTAAATTTTCTATTGGAGTATAGTTGATTAACCCTGTTGTGTGAGTTTCAGGTGTACAGCGAAGTGATTCAGTTATAACATAATATTATATATCAATTATACCTCAATTAAAAAAAAACCTGTTTTCAGGGGGAAAATATCATTCTCAAAGTCAGATCTCTAGTGGCTATGAGCTAATGCAAACATTCAACTCCTTTCACTGGCTTTTATGGTGATGCACCACTCAGACCCACTCACTAGTAATTTATGCCTGAGCAGAGAACTCTCTTCGTCCTAAGAGGTCTGGCCGTGACAACATTTGGCATCACTACTTTGACTTATTTTTTTCCTAACAAAGAGATTTTATGACCTAGTATGCATTATGTTCCAGTAAGAATTGAGCACAGCTCCAGTTAAATAAGACAGGCACATCGACGGGTGAGTAACAACGCCTTGCTGTTACCTAGTTGCTGCTGGAAGGTTGAAATGCTTGGCCTTTGGTCTCAACCAAACGGTCTGGAACTGGAAAAGGCGGTGAGGCACTCGTCGAAGACAGTGGGTTGGAGGAGAAACAGAACAAGTCCTGGAGTCAGACCACTTCGTGTTCCCACCTACGGCTGCACAGGGCACCTGGGGAAGGGCTCACGGCTGAGTCCAGCGTGCACTCTGCTGGCCAAGCCCCATCCTTCAGGCCGTGTCCACCCAGGGTGGGGAAGCGCCAGGGGCTTTTTCCTCTAGTGCACATGAAGGCATACAGGCCACCGGCCGCCCAATAGTATTGACACATCTCAGTAGCAGAGTGACTTTAGCAGAAATCTTGCTTCCCGCCTGCGATTGTAGAGTCATCGTCCCTCTTTGGCAGGGGTGGTATAGAGTAACCAGATCATGTGTGTGGTATACAGTCATGGTCTGGTCCCAGCCCAGAGCTCAGATGGTCATGTGACTGAGGCAAAGTGACTTCTGGCTGAGATGGCCTGGTCCAGCTGCATCTTCTTGCATCTCTGTGGCAAAACAGAGCGGCAAAGGTCTCTGGAGACAGGCTGAAGTATCAGCCCCAGTTCTGTTTCTCACTCACCGTGTGACTCGGAGAAGTCATGGTACTCCTCTTGGTCACCTGTTTCCTCATTTAGAAAATGAGTACAAATAAAGCTTATTTCAAAGGGCTGTTGAAAAGAGGAAATGAAGTAATCAGCACATCTGGCACATTTTAGGTACTAGATAAACTTGAGTTCTTTCCTCCTACCCCCAACCCCTCCCACTCTAATTCTCTGTTTTATTCCACATTTACCAAACTCCACCCAAAGAGAGGGGGTGTCACCCCGCCCCCCCCCCAACAGGGCTCTTTCCTTAAGCCAAAAAAATTACCTATGGCTTTTCCATGTCAAGGTTTTTGGGTTTTTTTGGCCACACCTCGAGGTGTGAGGGATCTTAGTTCCTCACGCAAGGATTGAACCCGGGCCCTCAGCTATGAGAGTGTGGAGTCCTAACTACTGGACCATCAGAGAACTCCCTCCATGTAAATTCTAAATGAATCAAATAACCACTTCATACACTTACTATATCCTGGCAGCCGTGTAGATTAATTGGGTAGAAAAGGTAGGAAGAAGATACAAAAAATGGTACTAAATAAAGAGCCCAGAAACCATCCTAGATATGTTAGGGGCTTGAGATGTGATAGCAGTGGCCCTACAAATCAAGGGTATTGGAACAGCTGTTTATCCCAATAGAAAAAATGGAAATGGAAAAAATAAAATAAAGTTCGAGAGCTTCCCTGGTGGCGCAGTGGTTGACAGTCCGCCTGCCGATGCAGGGGACACGGGTTCGTGCCCCGGTCCGGGAAGATCCCAAATGCCGTGGGGCGGCTGGGCCCGTGAGCCATGGCCGCTGAGCCTCTGCGTCTGGAGCCTGTGCTCCGCAACGCGAGAGGCCACAACAGTGAGAGGCCCGCGTACCGCAAAAATAAATAAATAAAGTTAGATCTCTAGCTCACCGATCCTGATGGGACTGAAAACCTATATGTGAAAAACAAAACTTGAACTCAAATGAAAAAGTGGATACATCTGAGTTTATCGAAATGAAAAACATCTGTAATAGAGCAGACACCATAAAAGTGTTAAAAGGCTGATGGCAGGCTAGGAGATATTTGCAACAAATAAAAACAGATTGAAGGATTATATTCAGAATATGCAAAGAGCCATAAATTCATAAGAAAAAGACAAACTTTGCAGTAGAAAAATAGCAAAGGACAGGGACAGACAGTGCTCATAAGAGGACATCAGGATGGACAGCATCCCCAGGTGAGTGTGTGTCCAAGCTCTCATCAGTAGGGAAATGAAAGTTAAAACCCCAAAGACTTCCCATTGGGTTAGGGGAAATCAGAAAGTCTGACAAAACCAAGTGAGAGCAGGTGGGGGAAGGCCAGCATTTCAGGCAGGGCTGGAGGGAGTGTAAGTCTGTGCAGGGTTTGGCCGGGCCATTGGGTCATACCCAGGAAAGCTGAATCCAACTGAAGTCTGGGAAATCGCAGCATCGTTTGAAATATCGATAAATTGGAAACCACCTGAACGGCCGTCACGTTGGGAATAACGACAGTGACAGCGGGAACATCCCGGGGTAGGGGGAGAGGGACATGAGGGGAGGGGGTGGGGGACACACACGGAGGTTCCAGGAATGAACGGATCTGCTTGTGCTCATGTGGTTGAGTCTCTGTGATGAGTGAAAACAGCAACTCCCAGCAGGAGGTGGGATCCCTGTAAGGGATGACACAGAGACAGGGCACCCCAGTTATAATGTACGTCCATGCAGGGAAAGGATAGAACCAGAGCCAAAAGCTCACACGCCACGTCTGTGGTCATGCGCGCCTTGGGGAGGGGATCGGGGACCGGGGTGGAGGGTTTCATTTTATCTGTAATGTTTGTTCTGTTGTTTTTTTTTTTTTTTTTCTTTTTGCAGTACACGGGCCTCTCACCGTTGTGGCCTCTCCCATTGCGGAGCACAGGCTCCGGACGCGCAGGCCCAGCGGCCACGGCTCACGGGCCCAGCTGCTCCGCGGAACGCGGGATCCTCCCGGACCGGGGCACGAACCCGCATCCCCTGAATCGGCAGGCGGATTCCCAACCACTGTGACACCAGGGAAGCCCTGTTCTGTTGCTTTTAATTATTTAATAAGTGTCAGCATTTGTTTGTTCCTTCTAGGTGGTGAGCATGCCAGTGTTGTTACTGTTTATAGTAAAAAAATTGTACTAGAAAGTATTACGCACAACAATGGAACTTTGAAAAGGAGCAATGAAGATCAAATGTGAGGCTTGCCTGGCCGGATTTAGAATAGCTATAGGATGTGAAATTATTGGGTTGGCCAAAAAGTTCGTTCCAGTTTCTGCATAACATGTTATGCAAAAACCCGAACTAACTTTTTGGCCAACCCAATATTTAAAAACTTGATTGGAGAGGAGAAAAGAAAGTGGGGACCCAGCACCCAAAGGCCCTTCTCTGCGTCTGTGCCAAACAGGTGTGTGATCATCACAAGCTCACCTCTTAATGAACGGTTATTTAATCCAGGAACCGAGAGCTTTGCTTCCTATAGTCTGTGATCAGCAAATGGTTCTACCTGGTTTCTCTTTCTCCCTTTTTTTCCCAATAGTAATTGAATCTAGGCTTAAACTCCCATTTCCTTACCCCTAGGAGTTGGTGACCAGGGTTTTTACAACAGCTCGTATAAAATTCTTCTGTGATTTATTTGACCTCAGAGCTTCCTAAAATGTCATGAGTTTATGCTCACAATCCTTGTATGCTGACTTTTCAGCGAGGCTGGGTGAATCCAGTAAGGCTCCACCATCCACGCCAGCATCCTCAAGTGCCCCTGGCTGCCAGGGTTGGGTGCTGTGAGTGAGAAACACACAGGGAGCCAATGGATACATTGTCATTGCTACAGCTCTATTTATATGAAGCACCTTTCCTTTAAAGGACCCAGGGATCCAATGGGTCATAGCCAAGGATTCAGGTATATAACAGATCCAATCACTTGTTATTCAGTACTAAGGTTGTGGATATACTAACTACGTACTTGCAGAGCTTAGAAGCACCGTGGAGGGTGGAGTAAAAGGCAGGGAATATAAGCCCATCAGAGTGCAGGCAGTGTGGTTCAGAAACCACATGTGAATAATCACAGCCTTCATCAAGTATTTTATGCTCCAATACATTTGTCATTGACCAATGATTTGTTTCTATGGAGTATAATACCCAAGAATAAAATCCAGAGACTAGGACCTTTATCACGTAGTTAAATATTTTTAGTTCTATTTTACACATAGTTCAGAGTGGGGTTTGTTTAGAGGAAGTGATGCTTAATTTTATTTATTTATTTTTTATGTTTTCATTTTATTGGAGTATAGTTGATTTACAGTGTTGTGTTAGTTTCAGGTGCACACAGCATAGTGATTCAGTTATATATATATATACTTATATATTCATTCTTTTTCAGATTCTTTTCCTGTATAGGTTGTTACAGAATATCGAGTAGAGGGTGATGCTTAATTTTAGTTTCTGATAATTTTTTCAGATTGTGTGATACGAGTAACCTAGCAGTCTTCTTCTTTTTTTTTTTTGGCTGTGCCACACGGCTTGTGGGATCTTAGTTTCCCAACCAGGGATTGAACCTGCACCCTTGGCAGTGAAAGCTCAGAGTCCTAACCACTGGACCGCCAGGGAATTCCCCCTAACAATCTTCTTTTTTTTTTTGGCGGTAAGCGGGCCTCTCACTGTTGCAGCCTCTCCCGTTGCGGAGCACAGGCTCCGGATGCACAGGCTCAGCGGCCATGGCTCACGGGCCCAGCTGCTCCGCGGCATGTGGGATCTTCCCGGACCGGGGCACGAACCCGTGTCCCCTGCAATGGCAGGCGGACTCCCAACCACTGCGCCACCAGGGAAGCCCAACAATCTTCTTTTAATGACTTTTCTCCCTGAGAAAAGTATAACTGCTAAGGGCGAATGCCTTTTCCCACTCCCAGCTCTTAGCAGAGTTCTATTACCTAATATGCAAAAAACTACTTTTTTTAAAATTAAGATGAAACTTGACTTAACGGGTGCATGGTTATTGCATCTATCTTTCTGATCATACCCAATGCTTTTAAAGAAAAAAAGCAAGGAAGAATGGGCAAGGAAATATTAAAAGTTACCACGAGCACACCCTCCTTCCTGGAATCTGTCAAGTGATAAAATATAGTAGGTGCGACTGTTCTAACCTACTAAGGCAGTAATTTCATCTACTTAATATTATATAATCTAGCTGTGGCTTGATGCCCGTAAATGCAAGATGTTCAATTGCTAACTGTGATATATTTAGCTCGGCTCCTCTACCCTGGGCTGGGGACACCCCGCCTTGCTGCCCTTGGAGCAGAGGAGGTGGGGTCTTTTTGTGGCTGAGAAAAAGGAATGTTCCCTTCCCTCCCCCCCTCTGAGGGCACCCTATCTGCAGAAATGAGCAAACCCTCAGGGTCTGTGAGGGCCCCCCTGCCCCCGACCTGCCCCCTCCACCAGGCCCATACTCTTGGGGAGGGAAGTTTCACCAGGAGACAAAATTCTTCAGAGGACAAGTCTTAGGATGAAGTGGTTCTTGGTCTCAGAGGGTCCTGAGCTGGGAGGTTTCTCCCAAGTGCTTTCTTACTGAGAACAGTTGGAGTCCTGAGGTCTGCACAAGGTGTACTTAGAAAGGGAAGGGCACAGAAAGCAGGGTCTCCTTTGGTGATAACATCATGCCTGCCTGTAAATGTCACCGGAGCTGTGTCCAGAGAGCCTGGGACAAGCCTGCCCTTGCCCAGCACTTCTGGGTTTCCTGTCTGCTTTCTATAGATCATGCCTGCTTGAAACTGGAAATCAAGGCTCCGACACGTTAACTGACTCTGCCTGAGGCCACAGAACCCCCAGGACAGAGGCGGGTCTGGACCAGGAGCTCTGACTCCCGGCCCTGCTCTGTCTACACCCCCTCACTGTGTCTACTTGGCCCGGGCTGGGGAGGCTTTGGCTGCCGTGGCCAACTGTCCAGCGCCTTCTGCCTGCGTCTACCTTGGACCACTGCTAACTGGCCTTAGCACGTAGCAGGGCGTGGTGGATGCTGGGAGGAGCTTCATCTCACGTCTTCCTGCATTTCCCAATCCAACAGGACAAACAGTGAGCAGCTGGGAGTTAGGCAGACATAGACTTTAATTCCGAAACTGCTACCTAGCAGCTGTGTATCCTAGGAAACTCTCGTGTCTCAGATTTTTCCTTTGTAAAAATGAGACTATAAATACCTCCTCAGAGTTGTGACAATTAACTAAGTTAACGTAGGGGAGTTGCAGGTACAAGATAAAGAGTCACACCTTGGGGCTTCCCTTGGTGGCGCAGTGGTTCAGAATCCGCCTGCCGATGCAGGGGACACACGTTCGTGCCCAAGTCCGGGAAGATCCCACATGCCGCGGAGCAACTAGGCCCGTGAGCCATGGCCGCTGAGCCTGCGCATCTGGAGCCTGTGCTCCACGACAGAAGAGGCCGCGACAGTGAGAGGCCCGCGCACCACGATGAAGAGTGGCCCCCTCTCGCCGCAACTGGAGAAAGCCCTCGCACAGAAACGAAGACCCAACACAGACAAAAATAATAAAAAATTAAAAAAAAAGAGTCACACCTTTTTTTCCTTTCTTTTCCCTGTTGCCTCTCCCCATGCTCCCCTTCTGAATACTTACATTGCTTTCCCACCCACCGAAGAGAAAAGTGGTCTGTAATGTTACAATATTAGTAGATTTCTTAGACAATTCTAAATAGTAAAAACCTCATAAAATTGGACTCCATTCAGCCTTGGTAGAAATTTCGCTGGGACGGTCTCCCTGTGGTGTCTGAAAAGAGAGTGTTAGTGCCAAGATAAAGTGTGTTTGTCAGGAAAGGCTAGGCTTGTGCTGCAGTAACGAACAGCCCCGACTCACAGGAGAGGTTATCTCTCCGGGACATAAAGTCCACAGCAGGGCTAGTGGCTCTCCAAGGCTACTGCATCCATCTGGTGAGGCTGTGGCCTCACCTGTTCTATCCAGTGGTCCTGCCAGCTAATCACAGCCTCCACTCTCCCTGCCGAAGGGGAAGAAAGAAACTGGCACTTGCACAGAGGCAGCTTGCCGCCTCCACTGAGAAACAATTCTCATCTCCTCTGCTCACACCGCCTTGGCCAAATCTAGCCATAGGGGCTGTGTGCAAAGGGGCCAGGAAGTGCATTTTCTGTGTTCCTGGAGACACATAGCGTTACCCTGCCATATAGGAGTGATTAGGAGTTCAGGAAGAACACATAATTGCAGGTTCAAGTATCTCAAAATGTATTATTTATGGACATAAAAAATTTAAGATATGGAAAGCCAACATCAGCAGGTGACTGGATAAACAATTGTACACCCACACAACAGAATACTAGTCAGCGACAAAAAGGCATGAACGGTTGATCCTTGCAACAGCATGGATAAATCTCAAAACAATTATGCTGCGGGAAAAAAAGCCAAAGAAAAAGTCATTCATACCGTATACATATATTTATTTACTTTTGGGCCACGAGGCTTGTGGGATCTCAGTTCCCAGACCAGGGATTGAACCTGGGCCACGGCAGTGAAAGCCCGGAATCCTAACCACGAGGCCACCATGGAATTCCCAACACTGTATGAATTTATTTATATAAAATACTAGAAAAGGCCAACAAATCCACAATCAGAAAGCAGATCTTGCCTGGAGTCATGGGTGGACGGAGGGACGGATTACAAAAGGGCATGAGGAAACTTCTGGAGGGTGATGAAAATGTTATCTTGGTGTGGGAGTGATTTCACAGGTGTCTACTTATGCCCAAACTGACCAAACTTTACACTTGAAGATGTGCAGTTTAGGTACCTCAATGAAGTTGAAAAAATGATCTTAAGAAACCGCTTCAGAATTATTTTATGTGCTATTTGCTCCTGAAGCAGTTGTCTCTTTGGGGTTTTCTTCCTAGAAAATGGAATCTCGTGATATATAGTCTGTTCACCACCACCATGCTCTCTCCTGTTTACTCCTGATTCACCTGGGAGAGACCGTTGCCTGGGGCTTTGTGATGAAGAGAAAAATCAGATTCAGATCCTGACTCACCACTTGCTTCCTGTTGGGCCTCAAGTAGCTTAATGAGCTTCTCCGAGTAGCTCCCCAGGCATGTGGGATCTTAGCTCCCTGACCAGGGATCGAACCTGCACTCCCTGCATTGGAAGGCAAAGTCTTAACCACTGGACCGCCAGGGCAGTCCCTCAAATAATATTTAAAAAAATCAACATTAATATAGAAATCCATGATGAACACTAAGTCAGATATTTAAATAAAAGACAAGGCTCAGTCCTGTCCCAATTTCTTTTCAAGCCCTTTCCCCAATGCTGGCAATTCTCACTGAAACTAATTCCTTCACACCCAAGGTATTAAATGTAAATACCTCTGGAATAAATGATTTACATCTCAAGATTTTCAGGTATTTCTTCAAGAGCAAGGCATGAAGGAATTGGAATAAATAAGAATTTGCCAGAATTGAGGGAAAGGCCTGAAAAAGAATTGGGGACGGGACTGAGATGGTCTTTATTTAAATGTTTGATGTCTTGATCATCACGGATTTTTGTATTAATTTTGATTAAAAAAAAATTTCATAGCTACTATTTATTTCGATGGTGGAGTAGTTTGTTTGTTTGTTTGTTTGGAGATCCCTTCATTTCTATGCCTGAGGTGAGTGTGCCCTAGTTCCTGTCTGCCAGAAAGACAAACGGGTCCGTTCCAGGTTTGCCTGGTAAGCAAGGTCGCAGAGGAAGGTGGTCTGCTGTGTGGGGTACACAAGACTTGGAAATAGACCCGTGAGTTTTAACTCTTTTTTTCTCCCCCCTTGCAAGCTGTGTGGACTTCTAGAAGCTAGGCTGTGGGTCTCCGTTTCCCAAATTGTAAAATGAGCAGGTTCCCCCACCCCTAGCGTGGGAAGGGAGGACGATTACCCCATAGTGGTTAAGAGTACAGACCCTGGAGCCTGGAGCCTGGGTTCAAATCCCGGCTCGGCCACTTACCAGTCGTGTGACCTCAGTCTTCTTCTCTGAGGTGATCAGAGCGGGTGCCAGTACTAGGAGGACCAATTGTGTGGATCAAAGGGGTTAACCTGGAGGATGTGTAGGCGGGATGTGTTACAGAGTCAGCACTCAGTAAATATTCTCCACTATTCTTGTCACCGTGCAGTTGCTCTAAGGATCCAAAATGTCAATATTTGTAAAAGCCCCTTTGCAGGTCACTAAATCCTACTGTTAGTTATTATTATCGCAGGGCCTAAAATTGCATCTAAGATCGATTCTCTGGTCACCTCTGCTGCTGGCTGAGTTTTGGTGGAACCCAATTAATTGCAAAGGGTAAGCTCTAAGTCTGAACAGAGGTACATTCATCTCTCAAATGAAGACAAGAGGAAGGTCAACTTTCTCAAGAAAACACCCCCAACGACCCAAATGGCTTTTTTCACATCCACTTCTGGCTTTCCCCTCCTTTGAAGACAGCACATGTAACCTCCTTTGCATAACTGAATCTTCACAGGTTTACGGACCCATAAAAGAAAGCAGCTAAAAGGGAACTGCTCTAAGGAAGCTGCTTAGAAAAGTAACTGTGAGTTTCAGAGGTGGAAGACTTTTGTTAATTAGAAACTGAAGCTGAGCGTTTGAAAATGTGAAAGGACGCTCAGGTGCTTGGTTTGGGGGTTTTGTTTTTTAGGTAATTTGAACATTTCCATTAATAGAAAGGAAAAAATAAAAGGCAGTGAGGTTTTCCTGGGTCCAACTCCTCTCTATAGATCTTGAAAAATAACTCTTGGACTAGAACTTATAATTAAATCCCTATAGATTTCTATTTCTCCATCAAGGGGCTGCAAACTGAAAACTCAGGAACAATAGGAGAATTTCTTAGGGCAGAAATAAAAATGCTAGATGCAGAGACTGCATCCATTATACAAACACATATGGGGAGATTTAGTAAGTGAGGACTTAAAGATTGATTCCACCCTATTTGGTGGACATTAGAGAAACTTAAGTTTGAATTTCTGATTCCTTGGGAGAGTAGCAAAGTTTGGTTTATTTTTAAATTTTTTTTTACTGAAATATAGTTGATTAACAGTGTTGTGATAATTTCTGCTGTACAGCAAAGTGACTCAGTTATATCTATATCTATATCTATATTCTTTTCCATTATGGTTTACCCCAGGGCATTGAATATAATTCCCTGTGCTATATGGTAGGACCTTGTTGTTTATCCATCTTATGTATAATAATTTGCAGCTACTAACCTCAGCCTCCCACTCCATCCTTCCCCCATCCGCTTGGCCACCACCAGTCCCTTCTCTATCTGTGAGGTCTGTTTCTGTTTCATAGACATGTTCGTGTCATATTTTAGATTCCACGTACAAGTGATATCATATGGTATTTTAATTTTTTTAATTGAAGTATAGTTGCTTTACAATGTTGTGTTGGTTTCACATATATATATTCTTTTTCAGATTCTTTTCCATTGTAGTTTTTTACAAGATATTGAATATAGTTCCCCATGCTATACAGTGGGTCCTTGTTGATTATCTATTTTATACATAGTAGTGTGTATCTGTTCATCCCAAGCTCCTAATTTATCCCTCCCCCTTTCCACTTTGGTAACCATATGTTTGTTTTCTTTGTCTGTGAGTCTGTTTCTGTTTTGTAAATAAGTTCATTTAACATTTATTTTAAAAACAAAATCCCCTTGACTGTTTTATCCAAGTGAAGGCAGACAAGCATAAGCTGCAGGGAGTGACGCCCCCCAGTGTTCCCGGGACCCCAACTCCCACTGGGGCCCCCCTCCTCAAGGCAGGAGCAGCGGGCAAAAAGGGACCACCGTGGAGTGGTGATGGGACTGGGGGAGACTCCCAGAGAACACTCTGGAGGAGGCTGGTTCGGGGGGGGGGGCTCCCCACTGCCTGGCCCTTGCAAGATCAATGCAGAGCAAACCCGAGGTGGTCAGTGAGTCACTGAAGGGTCATGAATAACTGGAGATAATTGCCTCAAAGGGGAGAAGCATTTAAGCAGGATACTTTGTATGACTGTTCCCACAGCCCAAGGGAAAAGGGGAAAAACTCGAACCCTTCGGCAAGGTTCCGCGTGGGTGGAGGGGAGTTGATGGCATTGTTCTACTGCCTTAGGCTCACCCTTCGCTTCTCCTCTATACTCAGCCTCTGCACAAACCCTCCACACTCCCACCCTCCTCAGGAAGGAAACCCCACCTGCCAGCTCAGGAGCTGGTCTGGTCTGGATCTGTGCAAACACAGGACAGCCCTTTCCCACAGTCTGGGTCACTGTCTGGAGCACTCCAGAGAGCGCTGTGGCACCCATATTACGCTTAAGCTCTCTCTGCCCATGAGGTCAAGTATACCTCTTCATTACTTCTGGATTTTGTTTTATGGCTCAGCTGTGAAGAAGATTTACATCGTCATCAAAATGTAAATGCTAGGGACTTCCCTGGTGGCGCAGAGGTTAAGAATCCACCTGCCAATGCAGGGGACACAGGTTTGATCCCTGGTCTGGGAAGATCCCACATGCCGCGGAGCAATTAAGCCTGTGGGCCACAACTACTGAGCCTGCACTCTAGAGCCCGCGAGCCACAACTACTGAGCCCGTGTGCCTAGAGCCCACGCTCTGCAACAAGAGAAGCCACCGCAGTGAGAAGGCCTTGCACCAGAAGGAAGAGTAGCGCCCGCTCGCTGCAACTAGAGAAAGCCCGCGTGCAGCAACGAAGACCCAACACGGCCAAAAATAAATAAATAAGTAAATTTAAAAAATGTAAATACTAAGTGTTGACTCAACCCAAACCTGTGATGTCACTAACTCAGGAAGCCAGGAGAGGGAGTGGCTGAGTGTGAGTGGAGGTGGGGAGGGGCACGGGGCAGGGGGGCGGGGTGTGAGCATGCTAAATCCTTCTTTTCTGCACTGGGAAAAAAAAGAGGATACCTAAAATGGAAAAATCAATGGTTTTTCTCTTTATTATGGGTTGTACATCCTCGCTTTTTTGCAAGCTTGATAATTGTTGATGTGGTTCTAGACATCATAAATTTTACCTTGAGGCCTGCTGGATATTTTTTGTATGCCTATAGGTATCTTTAACTTCCTTCTGGGATGCAATTAAATGACTCAGTTTTGTTTGGTGAAGAAAAAAAAAAAGGACAAAGCAAGAGATAACAATATCAACACATGATGAGAAATAGAAGTACAAGCACCAGAAGAAATGGCTAGAAGATTTGAAAGTGATTGCCTCTGCAGAGTATCTTTAGAGACAAGGAGAGTATGCTGGGAGACTGCTGGTCCATAATTGAACTCTTGACACCAAACACATCTGTGCTTTGGAAAGCAATGAACATAAATGAAAAACAAAGCCATCCTTCCCTCTCCAAGGTCACCTCTGAGCCAAACAAAACCTTGACGTGACCCCTTGCCTACGTGTGATTCATAGACAGGTTGTGTATCCATTTTTATCTCAGGTGAGTTGGGAGTGAAGGGGTAACAGGTTTGGTCAACTTGTTGGAGGTACATCTCCTGGAGGCCCATTCATTATACCATCTTCTCGGGAGTAGACGTGACAAAGGATTTGTTACCCTTTATCTTTTAACGAGCTGGTATCCATTATGCTCTGAAGAACAGCGGCATTGCTTATAACAAAACGTACATGTGGAGTCAATACAACATCAGGAACTTCCTGACCAGGAGGATGGAGAAGGCCATCTTCACCTGCAGTGTTTCCAAAGGGACCGGCCATAGGTCTCTGGAAGGGATCCTTTCACCGCAGATGGGAGGCTAGGACAGCTGGCCTCCCAATTCCGTCCAGGTCTCAGATCTTAAGTTTTCTGAGAAAAAGGTCTTAGACTTTTGTTGAGTATACTGCTGCACTCACATCCTTCTATCCACAGTATGAGAATTCACGGATGTCCAGCATTCACCCACACCCTTCCCACAGGTAGGGGACATTTGTACTGTGATAAGATAACATTGGAAGCCATTACCCAGCATATATTTGTTTTATGCAGTCATCATTACTGCCTATTTTAAAACAAGGGGGGGAAAGTACCGATGTCAGCCTGAAAACAAGTAATAAATCTGCCTGATCGGGCCTGAGTGTGATTTGTGAAAGCCTATTGATGTTCTAGAGAACCTGGTTGCACAGGAAATGGCCCAGCTCTGAACTCAGGGAGGAAGTATGAAAAGTCAGAGACAAGTTTCTGAGTGAGTTCGGCATGTCTGAGCTGTTCTTATAACATTTGAAATATGTGAATCAGCGATCCCAGTGAAAAGACAGATGAATTGCAGGGTGTGGAGACAAGAGTCACACCTTGGTCCCGAGCCCAGCTCTGCCTCCCAGGCTATGCAACCTCGGGCAAGTTACTTAATCCCTTTGGATACTGGCTTCCTCGTCTCTAAAATGGGCATTGCATCTGGAGCAGTTAGGCGCTTTCGGTGTAACAGGAAATCCAACCAAATTGGCTTTAAGCATAGGACATTTGATGGGCTCACACACCTGGGAGTCTGTAGACTGCAAGGGCTTCAGGGCAGCTGCGGACACCTCAAGTGATGTCCTCAATGACCAGGGTCTTTCTCGGTCTACACTGCTGTCCACAGTGCTGATTTCATTCCATGGGGCTCCCCTCAGGGTCCCAGGATGGCAACCAGAGCAATCAGACCTCCTGGTTTTCTTGTTCACATTTAGCTGAAGATAGAAACTAGCTTTTCCCGGGGCTTTCTCTCTAGCTCAAGGAAAACAAAAATTCTAGAAGCCCCAGCAAACTTCCGCTGAATCCCACTGAGCCAAATAGGTCATGAGCCCATTTCTGAACCCATCACTGCCAAGGGGGTGGGACTACTTTGATTTGCTTCGATCAATCGGGACCCCCCCCCAATGAATCTGGCATCCACACCCTAACCCTATGGCTACCACACAACAGAGGGGCGTGGAGAAAAGCCCCAGTGCATGTAACAGCATCTCCTTCACCTACAAGGTCGCTGGGAGGGGTGAACAACAGGACACTGTGAGAGCTTCTGGTAGGGGGACCAACAACCAAAGTCACTTCCTTTCCAATCGTAGTTCAGCCTCCAAAGAAAATGTAAATGCTTTTCTGGGAGGGAGTGAATGAACTATGTCATCTGTATGGAATGGCTCAGCAGGCTGGGCTATTAGAAAGCCTTCCAGGTCACCTTAGTCCCTGAGAGGTGAGTGCCTGGAGGCACAGCGGGGTCCAGGCTGAACTGCCCCACACGGAGTCTGCGTGGAGCTGAAGCGCCAGCGGCAGGGGCTTAGCCGACTCCTTTCCCTCTAAGTCCCCCAGCAGTGGTGGCCACATGACCCAGCTCTGCTCCATGAGATGGAAGAGAAGGTGGCTGCCGGGCTGCTGGGAACGTCTGTGCATTCTCGATGGAGATGTTGCACCCCACCCTCGCCCTGCTGACTGAAGGTGCGGTGGCCGCAGCAGCTATAACATCTCGAGACCACGAAGGTGTACCCCCGGTACAGCAGTGACACCGGCCCTGATGCCAACAGACGCCCACCTCATTCAAACCCTATTTGGGTTGAGCCATAGTGGCGGCCTTGAAAACCCACCGTTCAATCTCCTGCTGCAGTGGGCATCCTGGGAGGCTCTGCTGTTTCCTTTCTGAGTCCATCACCCCATTCATGGTGAGACAGGCCTGGGACCTGGGCCCCTTTGCTGCAGGGCTTGCACCTGGACAAACATCTCCGGGAACAACAAAATACAAAGAGACTATAAGGGACTAAAAATAACTGCGTGCATGCACAGTTGGGGCAAATTATGGACAAGATACAAAAAGATCAAAAAGCCCAACTGCCACTTCTGAAGAGCTGGGAGCAAAAGCAGGGCACTGCGCATGCCCCCTGCCCACACCACCACCAAAGGGGTGGGCAGACCACCTAAGCCACACCTCTGGCCCCACCCCCTGGCCCCGCCCCTACCCTCACCCCATATAAGGAACCAGCTCTCAGCATCCCTTCCCCCACAGCCCCCCCCACCCCCGCACCAGCTCGCCGCCCACCCCTCCCCCCCGCGCCCTGAGCAAATGAGCAAGGGAAAGTGTTACTTGTTCTAACTCCCCCATGCTGCAGCAGGGACCCCAATAAAGCCTTGCCTAAATTTCGTATCTGGCCTCTGATCAATTTCTATTGATTAAGGAGACCAAGAACCCTGGTCAATAACAATGGATGGGAGGCCACACTCCCCATGGGCCTGGCTGGTGGCTCGGAGAGGCTCATCCCCATGAGATGTGGCCAGTTTCCCACAGGCAACGCTGGATCGGAGGCTCCCCCATCACCCTGACCGAGCCCGGCTTGGACCTGCACGGCGGACTGAGGGTTCCTACAGGAAAGATTGAATCCAGGGAGGCGCGACAGTGCTCCCTCAGGAACAGCCGAGGAGCAGTAGAGTGGGGCATCTGTGGAGGTGGTGTGGGTGCGATGGGGGTCATTGAAGGAGAAGGACCGGGGGCGAGGCGGGGACAGAGACCCTGGGGAGTTCTCCCACGCACTGCAGTCAGGAGGCTGTGTCTTCATGCAGGTGAGATTCAGGTGTGAACAGCTAGGCAACCCCCGTTTCCAAGAATCGGCTGCCCCAAGTGGAGATCAAGCACCCAGTGCCCAGGAAAGAGCGACTGCAGCCTCTCTGAGCGCCCATTCTAACCTGGGCACAGGGGCAATTCTCTTTCACCGGGCACAGGGGCAATCCTCTTTCAAACACACACAGTGCCGTGAAAGAAAAGCAACTCCTATCTGAGCAGTAACTTGCTAATTCTGTCCCAGACATTATGTAGAAAGAACCTTAACCACCAGGAGTGTTGTGAATTTCTCAAAAGGCTGGAAATTCAATCGATCTCCCCCAGCTAGAGGAACGGGGGCCCTCCTGTTTGATGTGCAAATTATAACAAGAGTGTTGATTACACCAAAGCGAGAATTTACAAGCTGCCAATGTGTATCTCAAGTGAGAAGCAATTTGAACACAGGCGTACACTTAACGCTATTTCCAATGTCTTCCGGAAATAGAAACACCTCTACAAACTCAGTTTAAGATCACGAAAGCTCTTTAAAAGCTCTATTCGGGATATTGGAGCTTCCCCCTCTTCTGGATATGGTAATTATATAACTTCCTCCACTGTAAATCATAAGGAACAGAGTCGAGCAGGTGAATCACACTCTTTTTTACAGACAAGACATAAATTACCGTAATGACAAGACAAGACATAAATTACCGTAAAGACGTCCAATCCCCAAATTCCAAAGCGCTGTCATCTGATAGAACGTGGCCGTCTCTTTTCCCACCTGTTATTCACAGAACTCAGCTTCTACAATGGGGATTCAGATAGAAACCAAGGCCCTGCCCTCTAACCGGGAGGCACGTGAGGCCACCACGGCCAGCTCTACTAATTTTCCAAGAGAAGCTGGAAATCCTCTTTTTTTGGTGGGTGGGGCGGAGGTTGATAAGCTTTAAAAAATTTTTTTTTTAAATTTTCTTTTGGAACTCTGAGGATAACAGGGTGAAGAGATGGGGCCTCAATAACAGCAGGGATCTGCTGAACCGAATAAGGAGCTGCCTCTTTGCAGAATGTTTGTGCAATAGTACTGTCACTATTTAAGCCGCTTTATTAGGAGATTCTTTCATTTCTAGCTAAAAGCTAGAGAAGTTCTGAGAGCAAGTGAGGTGGGTGTTACAGTCTTGCAGGAATTAGCGAACTTCTCTTGAAGAAGCTAGCACAGAGCTGGGTCTCTCGGGTTTGGGAGCGGTTGCCAGTGGACAACGTACAGGGGGAAAAAGCCCCGAATAAGGAACAGATTCTTTGATCTTCTGAACACTGGAGAGTAAACTCTTCATATACAGTGAAAAACAAATTTTACATTGGAGCATAGTTGATTTACAATGTTGTGTTAGTTTCAGGTGTACAGCAAGGTGATTCAGTTATCCATATTCGTATACCTATTCTTTTTCAGGTTCTTTTCCCATATAGGTGATTACAGAGTACAATCTCCTGTTTTGCAATGTTGGCAATTAAGTACAATTTCTATAAGAACAGAGTGGGTTCCACAAGGCTGGACCAAGTCTCCCTTGCGTGACCCCTCTCTGGTTCTCAGAACCCGGGACAAAGCGGCAAGACCACACCTGCCCTGGTGTCTCCAGCAGAGCTCCTGGTGGGAGGGCTTCACGTGACTCTGCAAGTTCTGGTTCCACTGGTTCCCTCCGGCTCAGGCTTTCTCCTTTGTATTCCTTTGCTCAGGCTGCCCTGACAAAATACCACACAGCTTGTGGCTTAAACAACAGAAATGTATTATCTCCACGTTTTGGAGGCTGGAAGTCCACGAGACCTTTCTCCTTAGCTTGCAAATGGCCACCTTCTTGCTGCCTCTTCATCTCTCTGTGCAGGCGCCTCTGGTGTCCTTCTGTGTGTCCTCATCCTCTTCTTAGAAGGACACCAGTGAGTGACCTAGGACCCACCTGAATGGCCTCATTTTTTTTTTTTTTTTTTTTTTTTTTTTTGCGGTACGCGGGCCTCTCACTGTTGTGGCCTCTCCCAATGCGGAGCACAGGCTCCGGACGCGCAGGCTCAGCGGCCATGGCTCACGGACCCAGCTGCTCCGCGGCATGTGGGATCCTCCCGGACCGGGGCACGAACCCGTGTCCCCTGCATCGGCAGGCGGACTCTCAACCACTGCGCCACCAGGGAAGCCCAGAATGGCCTCATTTTTAACTTAATGACTTCCTTATTATTATTTACATTTCTCTCTCCAACTGGGCTAGGATCTTCTTTTTTTAAATTGAAATATAGTTGATTTATAATGTACAGTTTCAGATATACAGCATTCAATATTTGTATAGATTTTAGTCCCTTTAAAGTTATTACAAAATAATGGCTATATTCCCTGTGCTATACAATATACCCTTATAGCTTATCTTTTTTTCTTTTTTTTTTTTTATTTGGCTGCATTGTATCTTAGCTGTGGCACACGGGCTCTCTGTTGTGGCATACGGGCTTCTCTCCAGTTTCTCTCTAGTTGAGGTGTGCAGGCTCAGTAGTTATGCGCATGGGCTTACTTGCCCATGTCACGTGGGATCTTAGTTCCCCGACCAGGGATCGCACCCACGTCCCCTGCATTGGAAGGCAGATTCTTAACCACTGGACCACCAGGGAAGTCCCCAAGCTTATCTATTTTATACATAATAGTTTGTACCGCTTAATCCCCTACCCCTATTTGCCCCTCCCCCATCCCTCTCCCCACTGGTAACCACTAGTTTGTTCTCTATATCTGAGTCTGTTTCTTTTTTGTTATAGTCACTAGCTTGTTGACCTTTTTAGATTCCACGTATCAATGATATCATTTAGTATTTGTCTTCCTCTGTCTGACATATTTCACTAAGCAGAATACAGTCCAAGTCCACCCATGTTGCTGAAAATGGCAAAATTTCATTCTTTTTATGGCTGAGTAATATTCCATTACATATATATATATATACACCATATCTTCTTTATCCATTCATCTATTGATGGGCACTTAGGTTGCTTCCATGTCTTGGCTATTGTAAATAATGCTGCTGTGAACACTTGGGTGCATGTATCTTTTTGATAGTGTTTCTCTTTTCTCTGGATATATGCCCAGGAGTGGAATTGCTGGATCATATGGTAGCTCTATTTTTAGCTTTTTGAGGAACCTTCATACTGTTTTCCACAGTGGCTGCACCAATTTACATTCTTCTCAACAGTGTACAAGGGTCCCCTTTTCACCCCATCCTCACCAACATTTTTTCTTTGTAGACGTTTTGATGTTAGCCATTCTGGCACATTCTGAGGTACTGAGAGTTAGGACTTAAACATGTGGATTTTCTTTTTAAAAGTCTTTATTGAATTCGTTACAATATTGCTTTTGTTTTACATTTTGGTTTTTTTGGCTGCAAGGCATGGGATCAAACCAGGGATCGAACTTGCACTCCCTGCATTGGGAGGCAAAGTGCCAACCACTGGACCGCCAGGGAAGCCCCAACATGTGAATTTTTTTTTTTTTTTAAAGAAGATGTTGGGGGTAGCAGTTTATTAATTAATTAATTTATTTTTGCTGTGTTGCGTCTTCATTTCTGTGCGAGGGCTTTCTCTAGTTGTGGCGAGCGGGGGTCACTCTTCATCGCGGTGCGCGGGCCTCTCACTATCGCGGCCTCTCTTGTTGCGGAGCACAGGCTCCAGACACGCAGGCTCAGTTGTGGCTCACAGGCCTAGTTACTCTGCGCGGCATGTGGGATCCTCCCAGATCAGGGCTCGAACCCGTGTCCCCTGCATTAGCAGGCAGATCCTCAACCACTGCGCCACCAGGGAAGCCCCAACACGTGAATTTTGAGAGGGACATAATTCAGTCCATAATACTCTCTACCGCAATTAGCCGTGCCTCAATTCCTACCCAAAGGTGAGGGGAGTGGGAATATGGTCATACCATACTGTTGAATTTCCAGAAGACCTAAGACCAGATCACTCCCTCACTAAACTTGGAAGCACTGAACTGATGTCTTCAGAACTGTCTTGAACCCTCAGACAACTCCACAGCCTCTTCCCCCTCTCCCACCTTCTCTGCAGGTCTGGGGTTTATAAACAGAAGTCATAGGTTCCTATTTCATAACACACTGTGGTGGGTAGCCTCCACAGACAGCCACCCGTAACTTCTTCCATTTCTGACTGAGCACATCACTTCTCCCATCAAGAGGTGGAGACGCCGTGCCCTCCATCCGAGTTGACTCTGGTGACTTGCTTTGACCAACAACATGTAGTGGGAGTGATCACCTAAGAGGCCTGCAGCTTCCACTTTTGCCCTGTTAGAACCCTGAGGCCACCATGCTGTGCCGAAGCCCGAGCTAGCCTGGAGGAGGAGAACAAAGACGCCCCACCCAACAGCTCCAGCCTAGCCAACAGCAGATTACAGTCACACACGTGACCCCGGTGAGACACCAGGCTAGTGAGAAATAATAAAGCATGGTTGTTTTAAGCCATGAAGTTTTGGGGTAGTTTTTTATGTAGCATTACTGAAACACCCCTTCTCAGAGACAACCCTCCCCTGTTCTTTCTATTCGTTTAACCATAGTCCAATTACTGTGCTCAGTTCAATGTTAGAGAACAAAAGGATTTCCTTCATATAAAAGAGAGGTGAACTGAATTGTGGAAATTTCTCACAGTTATGTCTTCTGTTGCTCTCCAAGCCTTTGTTAGACATGGTGTCATGTGTAGATACTATATAAGAGGGTTATTTTTCACATAGAAGATGCAAGCTACATAGACAGAGACTAGGCATTTTTGATGAGACTACGCTCACTATGGACTTAGTCCAACTAAGAACAAGGAAACCACTGTTGCACAGAGGTACTGGGGAGAGTGTCCCTCGAAGTACCACATACAACTCTTGCCCTTTGAAGTTTTATGTTTATGACGTAGTCAGCTGGTCTTCGCTGCACCATATTGCAGTTGGGAGTGTTTTGTTCTTTTGTTTTTTCAATTAAAAAAATGTTTACTTTATATTGGAGTACAGTTGATTTACAATGTTGTGTTAGTTTCAGGTATACAGCAAAGTGATTCAGTTATACATATACATGTATCTAATGTTTTTCAGATTCTTTTCCCATTTAGGTCATTATAGAATATTGAGCAGAGTTCCCTGTGTTACACAGTAGGTCCTTGTTGGTTATCTATTTTATATATAGTAGTGTGTATGTGTTAATCACAAACTCCTAATTTATTCCTCCCCCCCACCTTTCCCCTTGGGTAACCATAAGTTTGTTTTCAAAGCCTGTGAGTCTGTTTCTGTTTTGTAAATAAATTCATTTGTATCATTTTTTTAAGATTCTGCATATAAGTGATATCATATGATATTTGTCTTTCTCTTTCTGACTTACTTCACTTAGTATGATAATCTCCAAGTCCTTCCATGTTGCTATAAATTGCATTATTTCATTCTTTTTTAATGGCTAATATTCCATTGTATATATACCACATCTTCTTCATCCATTTATCTGTTGGTGGGCATTTAGGTTGTTTCCATGTCTTGGCTATTGTGAATAGTGCTGCTGTGAACAGAGGGGTGCATGAATCTTTTCGAATTATGGTTTTCTCCAGATGTATGTCCAGGAGTGGGATTGCTTGATCATATGTTGGGAGTGTTTTGTTTTTTAAAGTGAAAACCAAGGCACAGAGAGATTGAATAATTTACTCCCAGGCAAGATGTTGGTAGACTTGAGCGAACCTGGGAGGGTCTTGGTGGCAATATCGAGTCAGGCCTTCTTGGTGTCGACACAGTGTGATGGGAAGGAGTGTGAGTGGCCGGGTGGGTGTGCAATGCCCTGAGAACCAGGCCTTGTCTTGTGCATCCTTGTAGCTCCTCCAACACCTTGGTCCTCAGTGTGCATTAAGTCCCACTGACTCTCACTCTGTGTGTGAAACACTCATGTGGGTGGAGAGACCTGGGTTCACGCTCCGGGTCTCCTACCCCCCAGCTGTGTGATGCTGGGCAGATCAGTAAATGAAGCCTCAGTTTCCTCATCTTCACAATGAGACTACTAACACTCTTACTGCAACAACGACCAGTACTTCAAAGCATTGTGCTAAGATAAAATTTAGAAAAGGAATGTGAGAACCCTATCAACTGAAAAGTCAAAAACTGATGTTAGGGACTTCCCTGGTGGTGCAGAGGTTAAGAACCTGCCTGCCAATGCAGGGGACACAGGTTTGATCCCTGGCCCGGGAAGATCCCACAAGTGGCGGAGCAACTAAGCCCGTGCACCACAACTACTGAGCCTGCGCTCTAGAGCCCACGAGCCACAACGACTGAGCCCATGCACCACAACTACTGAGCCCACAAGCCACAACTACTGAGCCCACGTGCCACAACTACTGAGCCCACGTGCCACAACAACTGAGCCCGTGCGCCTAGAGCCCGTGCTCCGCAACAAGAGAAGCCACCGCGATGAGAAATCCACGCACTGCAACGAAGAGTAGCCCCCACTCTCTGCAACTAAAGAAAGCCCTTGTGCAGCAACGAAGACCCAACACAGCCAAAAATAAATAAATAAATAGATAAATAAATAAAAACAAGAAAACCCCTGATGTTACTATTATGGGATGTCCTGCTTCCTCTCTTGCATCTTTTTTATAATTTCAGGACATAATGTGTCTGATGTAATGCAGGGGAGAGGCCTCCACAGGAAATTGGGAGACTTGGGTTTTAGTTTTATCTCTACCAGTTATTGACCCTGGGCCTTGGGGAAAATCTCTTAATTTTCCTGCATCTCAGTTTCCCCAGGGGTTGCAATCTTAGCATTCTATGGTTTTCTACAAGGCCATTGCTTCTGAAAGCTTTATGGAATGCCACTAGGCATTAAGGAAGAGCCTTCCGATCCCCGGTGGCTGAGATGCATATGGCCGTGGAAATGGACGAATTTATTAAAATTGTCTTCAATGAACTGTCGTCACAGCTACATACCACACCCTCTATAGGTATAAAACAAAGATCGGAAGCTCTGGAAATATATTAGAGTCCACCATTAGTGGTATATTGATATTTGTAAAAATTACTTCACAACCTAGCAGACTCAAGCACTCCTATCCCAGTGGAACAAGTACGGCATAGGCTATTAAATACGGTGGTTTTATTTTCCCCAGAGAAAACTACGTATGACTAGTTTTTTTTAACATGATAACTGTTTAAATAGAAAATTATCTATTTTAAAATGTTACATTTGAGTGCCTTTAGATTTCCAATTGTATTCTTCCTCAAACTAAAACTTCAAAATTGTTGCTGATACGAGGAAATGTCTTAATTCAGCTCTTTGTCTGTTGGGGCCTTTGTATTGGGAAAGAAAATACATTCCTTTGAGAATATGAAGCTTGCTATGACCCTGCTGAGTTATGAATAATTTGTGCTATCCAGAAACAGTACTCAATTTTAAAATACCATTTTAAAGACATCATTTGTTGTTTGACTACTGTTTCCTATTTCATACAAAAATTGGAAAACTAGAATAACAAGGTCTGTTCTCCTGGGACTTCTACCCTCATTTGTTTGATGTCTCCTTCCAATTTGAAAATGCTGTATGTCACACATTCATGGTATAAAATGAAAGTGAGCTACCAACATTCTGTTTGATAACTTTGAGGGGGAGGAAGAAAAAATATATGACATCATTTGAAATCTTAAGAAGCAACCAGTATTTGCAATGAGCGCTGCAGTTTTCAGGTACTGTCCACAGGTCATTATTTCCCATCTTTTCTCAGCTCTCAACCCTCCCAAATGGAGTGGTCAAGGGCTCATCAATCCAATGAAATACAGAAGTAAAGAAAGAATCAGTGTAGGGCGGGACTCCCAGGATGGTGAAGTTAGGCACTCAACAGACCCTCTCTCCAGCAAAACAACTAAACTGGTGAAAATTACAAAAAAGCAATCAAGTCTCTAGAAATTGCTCAAAGAGCATACAGCAAATGAAGAAAAAGTCATTCAAGAAAATCTATGAAGGGCTACCCTGGTGGCACAGTGGTTAAGAATCCACCTGCCAATGTAGGGGACACGGGTTCGAGCCCTGGTCCAGGAAGATCCCACATGCCGTGGAGCAACCAAGCCTGTGCACCACAACTACTGAGCCCACGTGCCACAACTACTGAAGCCCAGGCACCTAGAGCCGGTGCTCCGCAACAAGAGAAGCCACTGCAATGAGAAGCCCGTGCACTGCAACGAAGAGTAGCCCCTGCTCGCCGCAACTAGAGAAAGCCCTCGTGCAGCAATGAAAACCCAACGCAGCCAAAAATAAATAAATAAAATAAATACATTTATTAAAAAAAAAAAAAGAAAATCTATTAAACCTCAGAAAGCACAGCGAGCGTCTGTGGCCTTTGAAGTGCCCCCAGCTTCCTTACCTGCACCCGCAGCTCTGTAGTAGGGATGTGCTCCACGGGACCCTCTGCTCTGGGCGGTCCCCAGCTCCCAGCCTGAGGCTGTGGTCTCACTTGGAGGGGCAGGCTCAGGCCCCCCACTCCCATGTTGCAGAAGCTCTTCTCTGGAAGTACAGCCAAGAGCACCAAGTCTCCCCTTCCCCACCTGCCCCACTTGCTCCTGGGGTAGAAGCTGTCCTCCAGATGAGAATACTGGGGTCCTTGCCACCCCACCGCAGCCCAGCTCATGGACGAAAAAGGTGGAGGTTCCATGCTGCAAGGAATAAGCCAAGAAGACCAGGGCTGCCGAGGTCCCGCATACAGTTGTCAAGATGGGGCGTTTATCACTCTGGGAAAAGTGGGCCCCTGACCCCAGCGCTGTTCAGTGGTGCAGGGGTTGAGCTTGGGGGTGGAGGTGGGTGGAGGGACTGGGGAAGGCAGGCCTAAGGACAGAGCTCAGAGCTGTACTGAGAGGACTGACCTCACCTGGAGCAGAATGGAGGGCTCCACGCCTAGGGACACTGCCAACAGCAATGGAGGTCTCGGAGGAAACTAAGAGTCTGGTAACTTTGATACAAGGAAAGCAGCAGAGCAGCCAGAAGTGTAACAGGAGCAGGAAGAAGCCGTGCAGGAGAGTCTTCCTGGGATCACAACCAACGCTGTGCACATGCTCTAGGCCCAGGAGGCTCTGGGGGGCAATCAGAGCCGGATGTGGAGCTGAGTGTCCCCTGAGTCTCAAACAGACCCAGCGACACATGGAGACCTCACTGACTCGAGGGGCTTAAACACAACCTGTGACCAAACCCTGACTGAAAACGAAGTCATCCTGAGGTGGGAGATAGCTGGGCCCCTGGGCTGGACAGCTGGGGTTTGTCAAGCGGAGAAACACTGAAGCTTTGTTCTCACCCAGACACTCCAAGGACAAAGCTAGTGGCAGAAGCCGAGCTCTGCTGGAATAGAGAGATAAGAGGACCACTCCTGAGGTCAAAGAAACTTCCCCGACTGCACAGGAGCAGAAAGACCCCCTGGGGGTCAAAAAGGAGGGGACGCCACCCCATAATAGGTGATGCCAAGACTTCCACAGACCTCTGCAGTGGAATCCATCTGAACAAAACGTTGCTCACACATGTCGGGGAGGGTCCTAGGGCAGGTCAGGTGTGAAGAAAGAAACAAGGTAACTGGCCAAAGGTAAACAAAGACCCAGAAGGACTGTCCTATATTAGTGATTTAAATCACTTCTTTACTGCACTCCTCATTCAAGATGTCCCCACTCCTTTCCCCGTGTGTATTTCTGCCTTGCTTCAGACTTAAATAAATAAACTGTTTCTCTCTGTCTCTCCCATACGTTGTGCTATGTCTATTATAAGAAACTCTGTACCTGTTTTTGCAGTTTTTGCCTCCTTGAAACATTCTTGCTTTCAAACGGGGCAAGAGCCAGGGGACTTTGCTTCTAGCCTCTAGCCCCTGGTCGACTGGCGGCTAGGTTCAATCCCTGAGCAGGGAAATAAGATTGCGCTTCAAGACTGCTGTCCCTCCGAGAACAATCTGACGCAAGGTCAACTTCTAGGGAACCAGGCTTAGAAAGACGATCTCAGTTGACCCCTGGCAGGCTGGAAGACTGTGTGATGTCCAAGGCTGCCCCCTGCCGCCCCCGGGGGGCAGTCAGAGAGGAGCAGTCAGACGACTCTAAGGTACCCCCAAACTGACAGCAGCTCCCAGCCACCCACGAATCGCCGTACAGTGTCAAAACCTGACCAGCTCTGGGGGCTCGAGCACAGCGTTGACCACTAACTGGCTTACGAACAGCAGAGGTGATTCCTTGGGGACCAGGCCAAAAGGCAGGAGCAAGGTGGTGGAAGACTGAGCGAGGACCTGAGAGGCTGACACTGTGGGGAGCTGGACTTCGCAGGATTATTTCAGTCCAGTCACTAAACCACCCAGCAAACAACAGCAACAGCAGCTACAGGGGTGGGTTGGGGGTCTGCGTGTCAATATCCAGAGTCGCCCCAAAATATGATCTGAAATGTTCCGTTTTCCACAACAATAAATCACAAGACGTGCAAAGAATCAGAACGTGTGACCCACACACAAGAGAAAGAAAGCATACGATAGAGATTGCCTCTGCAGGGGTCCAGAGAGTGGACCTAGCCGACAAAGACGTCAAAAGAGCTATTATGAATATGATGTTCAAAGAAGTAAAGAAAACCGTGCTTAGAGCACTGAAGTAAGGTATGATGACAATGTCTCATCAAAGAAAATACAGTATCCCCTCCCCTTCTGTGGTTTCGCTTTTTGCGGTTTGTTACCTACAGTCAACTGGGGTTCAAAAATAGTACATGGAAAATTCCAGAAATAAACAATTCATAAGATTTAAATGGTGTGCCATGTTGTGTAGCTTGATGAAATCTCACACCGTCCTGCTCCTTCCCCCCAGGATGTGACTTATCCCTTGGCGCCGTGGATCTAAGCCATATATGTTGCCCTCCCCTTAACATGGGAGAAGACGTGGTATATACAGGGTTCGGTTCTCTCCTCAGTTTCAGGCGTCTGCTGGGGGTCTCGGAACATATTCTCCATGAATAAGGTGGGACTACTGTATCAATAAAGAGATAAAAACTCTTAAATAAAAAGAACCAAATAGGGCTTTCCTGGTGGTGCAGTGGTTGAGAGTCCGCCTGCCGATGCAGGGGACATGGGTTCGTGCCCCGGTCCGGGAGGATCCCACATGCCACGGAGCGGCTGGGCCCGTGAGCCATGGCCACTGAGCCTGCGCGTCCAGAGCCTGTGCTCCGCAACGGGAGAGGCCACAGCAGTGAGAGGCCCGCGTAGCGCAAAAAAAAAAAAAAAAAAAGGAACCAAATAGAAACCCTGGGCTAAAAAGTACAAACTGAAATGCAAATTTCACAGAAGGGTTCAACAGTAAATTTGACCAGGCAGAGAAATCAAAAGGAAAATCAGAAAATACTTTGAGAGGAATGAAAAGGAAGATGCAGCATACTAAAACTTACGAGGTGCAGCTAAAGCAATGCTTAGAGGGAATTTTATAGCAGTAAATCCTTATATTAGGAAAGAAGAAAGATCTCAAATCAATAAACTAACCCTCTACCTTAAGACACTGGGAAAAGAAGAGCAAACTAAATCTAAAGCAAGCAGAAGGAAGAAAATAAGATGAGGGTGAAAATTAACAATGTAGAGAAGAGAAAAACAATAGAGAAAAGAAATGAAACCAAAAGCTGGTTATTTGAAAAGATTAACAAAATTGACAAACTCTTAGCTAAGTTGACCAACAGGAAAAAAAAAGACTCAAATTATTAGAATTAGGAATGGAAGAGGGAACATTATTATTGATCATAAAAAAATTATGAGAACACCTTGAAAATTGTATGCCAAAATTAGATAACTTAGATGAAATGGACAAATTCCTAGGAAGACACGAAGTACCAAAACTGATTAAAGAAGCAGACAATCTGAATAGATCTATATCAGGCAAAGAGATCAAATTGGTAGTTTGAAAACTTCCCGAAAAGAAAAATCCAAGTCCAGTTGGCTTCACTGATAGATTCTACCAAGCATTCAAAGAACAAATAACACTAATTCTTCACAAGCTCTTCCAAAAAATAGAAGAGGTAGGAACACTTACCAACTCTGAAGCCAGTATTACTCTGATACCAAAACCAGACAAAGATACACAAGGAAAAAAAATTAAAGAGCAATATCCCTTACGAATATAGACACAAATATTCTCAACAAAATACTAGGAAGTATAATACATCAACACATAAAGAGGATTATATGCCGTGAGCAAGTGGGATGTATACCAGCAATACAAGATTGGTTTACATATATTAAGGTAATACACACTATTAATTTAACAGAACATCCATATTAGAAAGGAAGAATTAAAACTATCTCTATTTGCAGACGACAATCTTGTACATAGAAAATCTTAAGAAAATCACTAAAAAAATTATTAGAACTGATAAACAAGTTCAGCAAAGTTACAGAGTACAAGATAAATATACAAATGTCAATGTTATTTCTATACTCTAAAAATGAACATCCCAAAACTGAAATTAAGAAAACAATTTTGTTTACAATAGCATCAAAAAGAATAAAATATTTAGGCATAAATTTAACAGCAGAAACACACAAATTGTACACTGAAAACTACAAAACACTGTTGAAAGAAAGTGAAGAAGATGTAAATTAATAGATAAGGATGATATAAATCATGGATTGGAAGATTATTATCATTAAGATGGCAAGATTCCCCAAATTGATTTACAGATGCAATGCAGTTCCTGTCAAAATCCCAGCTGTTGTTTGCAGAAGCTGATAAGCTGATTCTAAAATTCATATGGAAATGCAAGGGACCCAGGATAGCAAAATAATCTTGGAAAAGAAGATCAAAATTGAAGGACTCACATTTCTAAATTTAAAAACATGCTTCAAAAAAAAAAAAACGTGCTTCAAAGCTACAGTAATAAATACAGTGTGGTACTAACATAAGTAGTCACATAGATCAATGGAATAGCATGAGAATCCATAAATAAACCCTTACGATTATCATCATTTGGTCTTAACAAGGATGCCAGTATAATTTAAAAAGGAAAGAAGAATCTTTTCAGCAAATGGTGCTGAGATACCTGGATATCTTATGTGAAAGAAAATTTGGACCCCGACAGCACACCATACTGAAAAATTAACTCAAAATGGATTGGAGAGCTGAAACTATAAAACTCCTGTAGGAAAATGTAGAGGTAATTTTTGTGACATTGGGTGATGTCACTTGATGTCACTTGATGTCACCAAACCATTGGTGATGGTTTCTTAGATATGACACCAAAAGCACAAGCAACCAAAGAAAAAGTAGATAGATTCAACTACACCAAAATTAAAAACTTTTGTGCCTGAAATGACATTATCATGAGAGTGAAAAGACAACCGTACAGAATGGGAGGAAATATTTGCCAATCATATATCTGGTATGGGACTCACTTCTAGAATACATAAAAAACTCTGGCAACTCAGTAATTAAAAGACGGATAACCTAATTTAAATATATTTGAGCGAAGTGTTTGAGTATACATTTTTTCAAAGACAGATGAGTGGCCAAAAAGACCATAACAATGTGATCAATATCATTAATCATTAGGGAAATGCAAATGAAAACCACAATGAGATACCATTTTATACATACTAGGACGGCTATAGTAAAAATGCAGGCAGTAAGTGTTAGTGAGTACACAGAAGAACTGCAACCTTCATATATTGCTAGTGGAAGTGTAAAATGGTGCAGCCACTGTGGAAAACAGTTGGGCAGTTGCTCAAAAAGTTAAATATAGAATTACCATAAGACCCAGCAATTCCACTCCTAGGTAGATACCCAAGAGAATTGAAAACGTACATTCACACATCAACTCGTACGTGACTACTCATAGCAGCGTTATTAATAATAACTGAAAAGTGGAAACAACCCAAACATCTATCAACTGATAGATGGATAAAAAAAATGTGGTACATCTGAACAATTGACTATAATTTGGCAATAAAAAAGAATATAACACTGATACACACTACAACTTAGATGAACCTTGAAAACATTATGCTAAGTAAAAGAAGCTAGTCAGAAAAGACTACATGTTATATGGGCCCTTTTATATGAAATGTCCAGAGAAGACAAGTCAGTGGAGAAAGAAAGATTAATGGTACTTCGGACTGGGGGTTAAGAATGTGAATACTGCTTAGGGAACCAGGTTTTTTGTGTTTTGTTTCTTTTTTGAGGGACAAAAATGTTCTAAATGTAGATTGTGATAATGGTTACACAGCCCTGTGAATATACTAAAAAAACTGAATTGTATACATTAAATGAGTGAATTACACGATAATATAATTACACAATAATTGTATCTCAATAAAAGTATTTAAAAATCAATGTAGGGACTTCCCTGGTAGTCCAGTGAAAACTCCGAGCTTCCACTGCAGGGGACACGGGTTTAATTCCTGGTTAGGGAATTAAGATCCCATATGCCATGTGACGCAGCTGAAGACCAAAAAAAAAAAAAAAAAAAAAAATCAATGTGTTTTCTTTTATGAAGAAAAGGTACTGATTGTCAGTCTTCCTAGTTAAAAAATCTTAATATTAATGCCCCTTACTAAAAAAATATTCATACTAATGTTAAAAACAGTACTTATTGCTCCAGAATCATCCTTAATGGGGAAAGATGACTAGAGTGATTTTCCAGATACATAAGACTGAAAACCAATGGGCACAGGTGGCCCGAATTTTAGTCTCACTGAGTGCTACCAGACACACTGCAAACAGCTTCTGGAAAACAATAAATTAGAAGAAAATACCTTATTTGTCGTAAAAATAACACAGTTACCAGGAAGCCGTGGGTTTATATTTGGAGGAATCATTTTACATGATCAGCTCTTGCTATGAAACAAAATCCCTTTCAACTAAAAATTCTGGCAGATTTTTTTTTCCTCATGGGGATTTCAAGATTTTATTCACACACCTTTTTGAAAAGAGAGAAACTCCTTTGTAAACATGATCTGTTTCTCATACTTTCCAGTGGCTGATTAGATCCACATTTTTAAGCAGATGGCAGTTGAGGATGCTAACAAAAAGAAAACACATTTTAATTTTCTTTATTAAATCACTTAAATTACTCATTCCTTAGAAAAAATATGGCCAAAGTCACAAAGCTATTTAAGCAGTGACAGTGGAAATTGAGTGGTCATAGGACAGGGAAAAGGCTGATTTTCTTTAATAAGAAGAAGAAGCAGCGATGCTCTCTAGATACTGCCGTCTCTCCCTTTCAATCTAGGAACAGTTCCAGATAAGGCAGGAATTGCCCTGAGCCTGGGTGTTTCATACACTCAGGGGATTGAAAATCTTAGCAGGAGATGATCTTCAACTCAGCACACTTAGCACTTTCTCTGGTTACAACTGAAGAAAACATGAAGCGTTCACTGTATTTATTGCCACACTCAGAAGAACACCAGGTGTGTGATGTGACCGTGAAAACGGACCTGCCATTCTCTTTTCGAGCAAAAGTGTCACAACCTCTTCTTCAAGAGGCTTTTCCACTTTATGATGCTTTCTTGCTCCCTTCTGGGAAGTAGATATTTTCTATCAGGACAAGGAGAATAAGCGTTTTGAACTGTCAAATAGGCTGTTGCCTTTATTTCTTCGAGGCATGGATTCCATCTGCTTCATCCCTGGAATGTAAACCAGCCAGGCCGTCGTTCTTTGTACACGGATGAAGAAATAGAGCGGCACCCCCTGATCTTTGTCAAATCTGCTCTGAGTTACAGGAGTTTACTGATGAAACCGTGGATGGAACTGGCGTGGCAGGCCTGCAGCCCTTACGACCTGTGGATTGTGGGTTTGTGAGACAAAGTGAAGCAGAGGGAGGAGTTGACCCACATCATTGGAGAGAAAAACACTCTGGGGCTTCGCTGGTGGCACAGTGGTTGACAGTCCGCCTGCCGATGCAGGGGACACGGGTTCGTGTCCCGGTCCGGGAAGATCCCACATGCCGCGGAGCGGCTGGGCCCGTGAGCCATGGCCGCTGAGCCTGCACGTCTGGAGACTGTGCTCCGCAATGGGAGAGGCCACAGCAGTGAGAGGCCCGCGTACCCGCAAAACAAACAAACAAACAAAACCACTCTGGAATGACAGAAAATGAGATTGGCTAGGATTTAAACTGCCTGCATATTCAAGTGACTTAAGGGCTGATAGCATTTGAACAGGTAAAGAAAAAAACACGGTACTAGGTGTACAATAGTTGAAATGTACAGTAGGTTTTGCTCCTGTTCTGCTATAATGGTGGACACACTGATAAAGTCCATTCTCATACCTTTTTTTCTGAGTTTTTTTTAATGAGTTTTTATTCATTCTTTCAACAAATATCTGTGGGGTAATTATTATATTCTAAACATAAGAATACATCAAATATGTCTCCAAAGCTGCATCTAGTCTAGTCTGCCTGGGCTTAAATCTTGGCTCTGATCCTTATGAGCTAGTTACTTACCATCTCTGTGCCCAGGTTCTTTGTCTGTAACCAGGGACAATATTAACATCTACTTCACAGACTTTATGAGATTTCAAGGGGTTGATACATATAAAGTACTTAGAACAGAGGCTGGCACATATTCAACACTATAAGTGTTAGAATTATTGTCATTATTATCATCCGTAATAATTTGTTTCTTAAAATAAGACTCAAGCAACTATAGTAAAGTGTTACCACTTGTTAAATCCGTGTGCTCTTTTTTGCAAGTGTTATATAGTATTCTTGATAATTTTCTATATCTTTCAATGCTTTATAATAAAATTAAATTATACATACAAATATACAGTCTCAGTTCTCGAGTAGGTTACATCTTAGGGAGGAAGATGAGTAACCTGTCCTAGAGAAGAGTTGTGTGCGCGCGCGTGTGTGTGTGTGCGTGTGCGCGCGTGCGCACCTGTGTGTGCAATGAGCTGAAATCTCTATCTTACCACCTGGCTCCAGAATTCCTTCTGGGGGAGAACAGTGTTTTGGAAAAACAAGTTGACAAGGCACTTCAGCTTGGGGTTGAGGGTGGGACCTTGAGGGCCGGGTGCTGGCAGGAGTTCAAGCATGAAAGAGACAGAATTAAGCTGCTCTGCAGGAGACAACGAAGGGAAGAAAGGAGAGAGAAGAGAGGGGGAAGGGAAGGAAGAAAGAGGGGAGCCCTGAAGTAGTGGAGGCTGGGCTTTACCAGGGGTGAAGGGCATGTCTGTTAGGAGCTCATTCAGCACCAAGTTATAGAAAATGGCACTTGGCATCCACAGACGTGTAGGAGTTTATTTTTCTCTAATAGACAGTATTCCAGAGGAAGTTAGTTTTGGGCAGTGGTTCAGTCATGCAAAGATTGGTGTTGTGGCCACGGGAATATGCCTCCTGGACCTCCAGCTACAGGGGACATAACCGACCAAGGGCTCCAGCTCTTGCCCTTTAAAATCCATTGCAATGTTTGTTTCTAAGCCATACCTTCCATGGGCAGCTCCCAGCCAATGATGGTGCAACACAGGTACCAACACAGACCAGCTCCTGGGAGACCTGGGACTCCTCTGACAGCCACCTTGGGTTTGATGACTCCCCGATGGCTTTGCTGGACTTTCTTTAGACTGTAGAACCTCCTGTTCCTCACTTGGGGTCAGACTTGATCATAATCTGATGGTTCTCCCTGTCTCCCTCAGATCCCTTCCTACTTTCCCTCACGCAGGCATTTCCCCTCATAAAATCCTTGCACGTTTAATCCCATTCAGGCATCTGTTTCTTGATGGACCTAGACTAACACAATTGGTAAGTCTCAGATTTCTCTGGGCTTTCCCCCACGGTTGCAAAAAGGTGGCCAGAGCTCCTGCCATCTCATCCACAACCAAGGCTAGAAGAAGGAGTGAAGAAAGAAGGGCTGGACTCTTGCACGCAATGCTTTTATCAGGAAAACAGAAGGTTCCTTAGGAACTCCCACAAACGCATATCCTCACACCCAGTGAAGTCAATTAGGGTAGCTTTTCTAGGACATCTTAACTGTAATATGCAGCATCAAAGAAAAAGTTTAACGCATGTAGGAGTTCTGGGAGCACTTTATACAGTGAAAGAACCTCTCTTCAAAAGAGTATTGTTGGTCCTTGGACTTCCCTGGTGGTGCAGTGGTTAAGAATCCGCCTGACAATTCAGGGGACACGGGTTCGAGCCCTGCTCCGGGAAGATCCCCCATGCTGCAGAGCAACTAAGCCCATGCACCACAACTACTGAAGCCCGTGCGCCTAGAGCCCGTGCTCTGCCAACAAGAGAAGCCACTGCAGTGAGAAGCACACGCACCGCAAGGAAGAGTAGCCCCCGCTCTCCACAACTAGAGAAAGCCCGTGTGCAGCAACGAAGACCCAATGCAGCTAAAAATAAATTTTAAAAAATAATCATTTTTTAAAAAAGGAGTATTGTTAGCCCTAATCCAATGCCTCATATCTTTATTTATTCATTATTAAGTGGCAGCAGTGTGTAAGCATTCTGCCAGATAGTGTGTAATTTGGGGGGCTATTCAGTACTGTCAAAAACAATGCAATGTTTTTACGAGCACTCACACCCCAGAAGATTTCCCAACACTAACGACCCTAATAAAGCCTTTACCATATAGTTATTGGCTCCACGGGCCAAAGAAATCGAAAAGCAACCGTGTACTTCCTTGAAAAGATCCCTGCATTTAATTTTGCAGCTTTTAAAGCTTCCTTAGAACATTTATCATTTAGTATAAAAGGCCCAGAAAGTCATTGAAAAGCCATCTGAACGAATATGAGGCTTTTTGGAACGTCTTCAAAAATACTAATATCACAGGAAATTATAAAAATGTATCTTCTTCAAGGAATTTGTAATTAGTAGAATTTACCCTACCAAAATGCCAGCTAGTAGGGGTCTTTAGAACACAAGCTGCTCTTTGGAAAACACGACGTTGGATCCCACAAATATTTATTGAGAAACTGCCAGGTGCTTGTCTAAGAGTTAGATGAACCACACTGACAAGGCCTCTACCCTCAGGGAATTTACTTTCCAGTCGGGGAATGGGAGTCAACAAGCCCAGGAATAAACAATTAGAGCATGTGTTGGGTGAGCGATCTATATTAACTACACTGGTTGGGAGTGGCATTGCCCAGAAAGGGACATTTCATCTGAAAGAAGAGAAAAGCCAGGGAAAGAGAAGAAGAACCTGCCCTTGGTGTGCTCTAGGAATGAGAGTAGGTGGGGGGTGGGGGGCGGGGTGTGGTGGGGCGGTGTAGGGAGAGGGGAAAACTGGGTGTGACATGATCCAACTGGCTGTGTTGTGGAAAGTGGGGTGTAGGGACAAAGAAGCAGGAAGCCTCCAGGGGGCGATAGCAGTGAACCTGGAGAGAAGCCAGCGAACCTGCTGCCTCTAAGATGTAAAATTGTCCTGAGGATAAGTGCCCATACTCTGGCTACTGCTATTGCTGTAAGTGATAAACTGTCCTTTATCTCTGACCCAGACTCTGGGTCCCTTTTTCAAAAACATTTGCCTTTTTTTAATTAACATTTTTTTTCTTTTTAATTAACAAGTCTAAAGAAAACCGTCATTGAACCAGGGGATGTAATACAAATTATAGTGACCTGCATATAAAACCTGGCCTTTTAGAAAGGTTTATATATAAAAATATGCATGAAAGCCTGCACCAGAACACAGTGCAGTGCAGTGTCTTTGTGTCTTCTGTCAGCATGCAAAAAACTGGCAGGCAAGGATGGTAAAATCTCAGGTCCCTCAAGTTCTTTTTTAAAATTTATTTTTATTTAATTTATTTTTGGCTGCATTGGGTCTTCGTTGCTGCATGTGGGTTTTCTCTAGTTGTGGCAAGTGGGGGCTACTCTTCGTTGCGGTGCGCGGGCTTCTCATTGCGGTGGCTTCTCTTGTTGCGGAGCACGTACTCATAGGTGCACAGGCTTCAGTAGTTGTGGCATGCGGGCTCAGAAGTTGTGGCACATGGGCTCCAGTAGTTGTGGCTCACGGACTCTAGAGTGCAGGCTCAGTAGTTGTGGCACACGGGCCTAGTTGCTCCGCGGCATGTGGGATCTTTCCAGACCAGGGATCGAACCCATGTCCCCTGCATTGGCAGGCGGATTCTTAACCACTGTGCCACCAGGGAAGCCCCACGTCCCTCACATTCTTGATAGGCAGTTAACTCGTCCCAACCATGATCTTGATTCTCCCCTAATCCTCCCACATTCAAATCTCGCCCACCCCACGTCCTTCCCATCTGAGTCAATGACGTCACCATCCACCTAGCTGCTCAGTCCTGAAACCTGGACTCACTGTTCATTTCCACCCACACATCCAGTCTCTCAACAGGTCTTGTTGGCTTTTCCTCCAAGAACAAGAGGGCAAACCTATCTCACAAGTGCTTCTCAAGCCTTTGCCACGACAGGCTAACACGTCATTGGCCCACGCTAGTCATATGACCCAACCTAAAGTCAAGGAACAGGGACATTGACTCACCACAAGTGAAAAGAACTGCAGAGTCCTGTGGCCAAGGTCATGGGTACAGGGAGGGGGCATGAAGTGAGGCCATTAATGAATTCTGCCACAAACACCAAAGCGAATTTGTTTCTGTTTTTTAGTTGTTTTTTTTGCTAGGGAGGGATCTATTTATTGTTCAAAGTAGACCACAGATTTTTGACATATCATTTGCTCTGACTACAAAAGGGCTTTCGGAGGAACAGAAGAAGGGCTGTTTGCCCGTGGAGTCGTTGGCAGAGCTGGAAATAGGGGGTTTCCTGGTGCTAGAAACACAGTGGCAGTGGATGCCTGGCCTTGGAAGGTTTACATCACCCCAAACCCCTCTGGCCTTGAGGGTGGGCTCAGGCACCACGCACACCAGCAGCGAACCGGGGCTGCCCAAGGCATGGTAAGTCATCCCTGGTGCTATGTGAGGTGCTGCCTTTAGGCATATAGAGACTCATAGAGTGAAAATAAATGTCATCTTTCCATCTTTTATTTTTTAACTTTTTAACATCTTTCTTTATTGAAGCATAATTTACATACCATAATATTCATCCACTTTCCTGGGGACCAGGGAAGTCCCGACAATGCAGTTTTAAAACAGTCCCACCAGGCCTTGCCTGGCAGTCCAGTGGTTAAGACTCCGAGCTTCCACCGCAGGGGGCACAGGTTTGATCCCTGGTCGGGGAACTAAGAGCCCTCATGCCATGCAGCACGGCCAAGAAAAACCACTCCCATCATCCCCAAAGCGCCCTCAATTTCCTCCGTACACACTGGCAGTCAATCCTTCTTCCTACCCCATTCCCAAGCAACCACTGATCTGCTTTTTCGTCTCTACATATCTGCCTTTGCTGGACATTTCCTATAAATAGAATCATACAATATATGGTCCTTTGTGTCTGGTTACTTTCACTTAGTTTTTGAGATTCACACATGTTGTTGCATTTATCAGTAGTTTGTTTCTTTTTATTGCTGAATAGTCTTTCATTATGTGAAGCTAGGGTGTTTTTAACACATGCTAATCTCTGTGTTTAAGAAAGAGAAGGTTGGTTCAGGTTCAGAGACTTGGGTAGTCAAGAGTATCTAATGAAATTCAATGCATTGTTTTGGCTTTATTTTGTTTATTTTGAGGATACTTTCTATTTATAGCAAGTGGTCCTGGTTTTCCATTTAGAGTTGTGTATTAGTTATCTATTGCTGCATAACAATAACCCCCAAACTTAGCAGCTTAAAATAGTAAACATTTCTCATCTCCCTCAGTTTCTGAGGGTTGGACATCTGGGAGTGACTGAGCTGGAAGGTTCTGGCTTGGAGTTTCAGTTAGGATGTCAGCAAGAGCTGCAGTCCTTGGAAGGCTTGACTGGGGTTGGAAGAGCATCTTCTAAGATGGCTCTCTCACATGGCTGTTGGCTGGGGGCCTCAGTTCCTCACTGACTATTGGCAGGAGGCCTCAGTTCTCACCGGGTCCCTCTGTGGGGCTTCTCACAGCGTGGCAGCTGGCTTCCCCCAGAGCAAGTGATTCAAGAGAGTGAGGGACAGGAAGTCCCACTGCCTTTTATGATCTGGTTTCTGAAGTCTCAGACCATCACTTCTGCTTCCGTCTGATCCCTAGAAGTGAGCCACTACCAAGTCCAGCCCACACTCAAGCCATCTACAGACAGGTAGTGGTTTTAAACCAAAATTCCCCTTTAAAGCATATTTAAGTTAAAACTAAGTTAGGTTTAGAAAATGAACAATAGTACAGGTGGTGCATAGAATCAAGACCACGATGACCAAAGTTTGGAAACACAGCTTTAGGCCATGATTTATTTACTGATTTTAGTCCTAAGGAAGCCTTATTAATAATAAAAGTTTGAAAAAAAATAATAAAAGTTTGTGTTTATAAAAAATGTTGTGAGACAAGGGTTGGAGTAGGTAGGATGTACTTCCAATGAGTTCTTAAAGCTCTCAAGGCGTCCCACCGCCTGAGAAGTTAAGTACAATCTCTTCATCTTGTTACACAAGAACGTGATACGGTCCACGTGAACTTTCCAGTCCTTGCTCCATATGTGCATATTACCGGCGGATGCAGCATTTCTCAGAAGGAGTCCTGTGCCATTTCCGCTGTTCTTGAGAGAACAGCATCTGAGGCCCCCTGAGCTTAAACCAAGTGGAATTGGTTTACTTCCTGAAGGACTCGTCAGAGTCTTGACTATGCCGATACACAGTGGAAAACTCCAAAGAAAGACTCAAACGCACAGATTTCCCCACATTAAAAAAACCCTATAAACGCCTTGTTTTATGTGCAGTGCATCTCGTGGGACTCTTTCTCTCAGCACTCCTGTAGTGCTGTGGTCAGACCCTGCCTCTTGCCAGCCTCCTGACAGGACTCACCTTTTCCGGCTTCTGTGCAATTAGGTGCATGTCTCCCTATGCCCGGAAGGTGCTTTCATGGCAGATTGAAGTCCTGGCCCCGGTCCCTCCCCTCTCTTCGCTTTGCCATAGTTCCCCACCAGAGGTGGAGTCTGTTTCCCCATCCCTGACTTTGGCCTTGACCATCTGACTTGCTTTGGAAAATAGATGTTAGGGGAAGTGACACAGCAGAGACTTGAGATGTGCTGGGGCAGTTGGGTTTGCCCTCTTGTGTCTATGTGTCACCATGGGAACTGGCCAGACTGCACAGATGTGGGGTACTCTAAGCCCCCGCAGAGGGGAGCCAAGCCCAGCAGAGCCTCAGTGTGAGCAGAGCTGCCCGGCCAAGCCAGCCTGGATCAGTCAAACTCAGGCTGACCTGCAGACATGTGGAGGAGGTTTTGGGGGTGTGATGCAGCATTTATTGTGACAGTAGCCGACCAACCAACCTTCCTGGAAAGCCCACCACCCCAGGCCTTTCTGCTCTCCCCCAGACCATCACTGGACTTGATGGTGACCCCCTCCCTCCTTTGAGCCGCTCAGCACCGGCACCGCCTTACGGCTCTCATCAGACCCCTCTTGTGTCTGCCCCACACCCCGTGTTTGGCCATACCCTGCTTGAGGACAGGCACTGTGTCTGCGTCCTCTCTGTGTCCCATGGTGTCTACTGCCTTGTACTCTCTATCAATCTTGGTGGATCTGATGTCAAATGTAGTTCATTTCACAGTTCTGGCTCTGATAAGAAATTGTTGCTGGATGTCACTAGTGTAAAGAAAAAGAACAAAAGGCAGCCACAAAAGAGCACTGTTTCTGTAGCGGAGTTTGTGTTTTCTCCAGTCGATGACCTCCTTTGTTTATTACCTTCACTGGAAGGTTGTAACGACACCTTGGAAGCACTCCAGGGATTGAGGCCTGAGGACAGCCCCTCTCCTGCGGGCGCCTCTTCTGTCACAAGCTGTACCTTCACACAAATACCTCCTTACAGCTATGGGGACTAAACTGTCAATTCTGAAAAAGCCATCAAGGAAATAGGACAGTAGAGATGGAAACAGAATGAGGACCACCCGGCGGAAATGATGTCATTTCCCCTTACAGTGCTCAGGACACAGTCCTTTCTTTCTATGTCAAAGGGGTGATTTGGAAGCTGGGTCATAGGGTCACCTTTGACGCCCACTCTCTGAGGACATCCTGCTGTCTGGGCCACCGGCAGCTGTGGGGTCTGTAGTACTGAGAACTCGCTCACCGGGGGAAGTCATGGTTTGGCCACGGCCAAGTACACATGGGGCGGTGGGTTCAGTGACAGCCCGTCTACGGGGCTGCCTAGAGGGGACTTTGGGGCTCTGCTGGGAGATCTAAGGGGCTGTATGTGATGTGCCAGGGAGACCAAGGACCCAGGCCCCGGGCTGCTCAGCTGGCCCTTCTCCCACCATCCCTCCATCCTGAGATGGGCTCTGTCAACTGCAAGAAAGTTTGGCAAAATACACTGAACACGTATATTCAGCGCTGATCACACCAGAAGAGAAGTGAATGTTTAGAGCAGCAGTTGGCAAGCTTTCTCTGTAAAAGTCCAGAGTGTCAATCTTTTAGGCTTTACAGACCATGGGGCTTCTGTGACAAATACTCAGTTCTGCCCCCACTGTCTCCTGGAGTGGAGGTTCCAATAAAACTTTATTTACAGAACAGATTGCAGGTTTGCCCACCTGTCAGAGAGTCGCACTGGGACAGGGACACTCACGGGAGCAGGAGTGATGTAAGGTGTCCTCTGCTGGCCAAAGATGAAGAATCCCTCACCACAGCCATCCTGAAGCGTATTCCTCCCTCGGAGTTGGCTTGTTAGCAATTCTATTTATTTTAAAGTGTAAGTCTCTCAATCTCCTGTATTCAGGGTTTTTCCTCTTCCCGTCTTCTCAAACATTACTGCCACAAACATCCAGGCATGTCTGGTGGCAGTGCTGGAGGGGACCCCAGAATCCCCAAATCAATCTCATTTCACAGTCTGGGGACCTGAGGCCCAGGTCCCGATGCCCGTTGGTGACTGAGCAGGGACAAGGTGCATTTGGCTTCTAATCCGCGTGAGTCACTGATTCATGTATGTTGTTGGACAATCCCTTTCTACTGGCGACAACAATATACTGAAAGGTGTGTGTGTGTCTTAGATATCCCATCACACGAAACTCCACAAGGGAGAGATCCTATCTTACGTCACTTTTTATTATGTTCTTAAATTAAAATAATCACAAAAATAGCACGTGCTTGTAAAAATGAATGAAACGATTAAGAAGCACATAGAGTAAAAGAAGGTGCCCTTTCATCCACCAGCATCTCCTCCCTGGACCCTCCAGAGATAACTACATCTCCCCCCAGCATGTTGTTATGAAAAAATTCAAATACACAGAAAAACTAACTTTGCAGTGAACACCTATATATCCATCTAGATTCTCAGATGAGTATTTTACTTGACTTGCTTTATCACATATCTGTGCATCTGTGTACCTATGCCTCTATTCAGCCATCAATTCATTTTTTTAATGCATGAATATTTCTGCTGTGAAATATGTAAGGACTGTAAATAGCTTCCCAGCCATTCAGGCCAAGTTTGCAGACAGATGAATTAAGAGCACTTTGTATTTTGTGACTGTGGATAAAAGACTGTTTGCAGAGTTTTCAGTGAGTTATGTTAGTGCCTTTTGAGTTGAAATCATGAAATATTAAAAAACAGAAGAGAATTCAGGGGTCATCTTATCCAACTATTTTTACTTGTTAGGAAATAATAACAATATTAAGTGAGCACTTAAGATGCCAGCCTTGCATTATGTCATTTAATTCCACTTAACCATCACATTAACAAATGTCAGTTCTAGCCTCCAACAAAGAATTAGACTCAGAAAATACTTGGGTAAATCAAACAATGTTGGTCACTAAATGACACAGGAGGAAATCAGCACGGCACCAAACTTCTCCAATGAGACAGAAGTCAAAGCTTTCAGGGTTTCCCCCAAAGGGCCACATCAACTCTTTTTTTTTTTTTTTTTGGAGGGGCGTATTTCAGAGTCATTTGCAGACATCATCAAGAATACAAGAGGGCTGGGCTTCCCTGGTGGCGCGGTGGTTGAGTGTCCGCCTGCCGATGCAGGGGACACGGGTTCGTGTCCCGGTCCGGGAACATCCCACGTGCCGCGGAGCGGCTGGGCCCGTGAGCCATGGCCGCTGAGCCTGCGCGTCCGCAGCCTGTGTTCCGCAACGGGAGAGGCCACAACAGTGAGAGGCCCGCGTAACGCAAAAAAAAAAAAAAAAAAAACAAAAACAACAAGAAATAGAACAGAAACATCACTCCGGAAAGAGCCTAGCTCCCTTTCCAACCTGATATTTTTCCACCACAGATTATTTTTGCCTGTTCTAGAGCTTCATTTAAATGGAATTTTACACACACACACACACACACACACACGCACGCACACACTCCGCAGTCTTTTGTGTAAGCTAGCACTGGCTAGCTCCTCCCCCACCCACGCACACATACCCACAAATAACCAGGTTTGTTTTCTTTTCCCTAGGGGTCATGCTCTACACGCTGTCCTGACGTTTGCTGGGTGGCTAGGAGCTGACAGTCTGGAGGATCTGGTTGGAAACCCTCCCCTGACACTTACTAGCTAAGCAATTTGGAGCAAGTGTTTTAACTTCCGTGCGCCCTGACGGCCTCTTCTATTGTAGAATGGGAACTGCATTACCGGTCCCAACCTCACGGGGCGCTACGTGGCATAAACGGCCAAGGCCTGGAAAAGGGTGGGGGGGGGGCGGGGGCAGGGCTGGTCCCTGGGGGTGAGCGCAGCTGCCCCACCGCGGCCCCCACAAGGGCCCCCCCCACCGCCACCCCGGACGTCTGTGATATTCAGGGAGCTGCCCTGAGGCCACTGGAGCCCCTCCCCAAATACACAGAGAGCAGCAGATGCGCAACAGAGAAGAGGGATGTACTGGTTTATGCCCCACATGTGCGTTTCACAGGCGTTTCTGTCCCGGGACTGACGGTGTGCGGGTTGGGGGACTGGCTCCCCTGCTCTGGGCTGAGGACGCGCAAGGTGACTTGCACTCCGCAGCTCCCTCGGGTCAGGCCGAGGTCCGCGGAGGTGGCCCCTGCACGGTTGCCCGCTCCCTGTGCCCCTGTCCCCATCCCTTCCAGGCACCTCCTGGGAGCACCTGTGCGGTGAGCATCTCACTGGTCCTGGGTCCCCACCTCTGATGGCGTTCCAAGCACTTCTGTCGATTAATCCTCGATTAATCCACATCTGTGGGCAGGGGCCTGGCCCAGGCTGTGGCAGGAGCCGCGGGGACAGGAAGCTTGCTGGCCAGGATGGACCTGTCATTTCATCTTCCTGGGCCCTTTTTCTCTCTAGGTAAAGTGGGGCTGGGGTGTCGGGGTGGAAACCAGGTCGCCAGAAAGGTCCCATTTAAGGACTCTGAGTCTAGGTGGGGTTTCCTCAGAGCTGCCTGACGTGAAGGTGGCCGGTTCTGCAAACATCAACTTGTGATGCGTGAGGCATGCTTGGAAATAACGCTTAGAAGGTGAGTGGTGGCTGTGATGACAGGAAGGTGATGAGTTAGAGAAAAGGGATGTCTGTGAAAGAGAGCAAAAACAAAAAAAAAGAAGTGGAGGTTCTGAATCAACGAGAGGGAAGCGATCAGGTGAGGGCGAGAGCAGGTAGAGGTCCCGTGTGCCCTGGAGCCCCGCCCAGAGGGGCCCGCCACTGACACCCTCCCCCCCCTCCCGCTGTTACTGCTCACCTGTAAAGCCGCCAAGAGTCCCTCCCGAACTACACAGTAGTGCTTTACTCTCAAGAGTGTGTGGATTTGGAAGAACACGGAGACGGGCTCTGAATAAAAGTCAGGAACGGGCTTCAATGCAACAGATATTCTCTGATGCAAATGCATGATGGGAGCTTTTCTGGTCTGCACCCCATGTGGGGCTATGAAGGTGTGCAGCGCACTGGCCGGTCTCGGGGGGGAGGGGCTGGGCTGGGGGCCAGCCGTAGAGTCAGCCCTCAGTGGTCCTACTGAATCCTCATCCAAGGGCTTTTCAGCTGAAGATAGTCACTCCTCCCCAGGGCAGGGCAGGCAGGCAGGAGACCCTCCAAGGAAGCTGCCATTCCTTCCCAAGCTTATCTCCTGGCCTGTGGGAGTCACCGTCCTAAGGAAGCAACCCAGGACAGAACCCAGGGAACTGGGTGAAAAGCCAACTCCACGAGGATGGAGAATAATGCCCTGGCTGAGGGCAGGAGGCTAGAAGGAGTCCCTCAGGAAGCCCTGGCCCCCATCAGCATCTCATGCTCACCTCAGCCGAGGAGAGGCCCCTACAGGGAAAGTTCTGAAGGGTCTGCTCAGAGGGCAAGGGCATGGAGAAAAGGGGAAGGGGCCGGCCTGGAGAGAGAGCTGGAGAGACTGGGAAGTGGGTGCTGCTCTAGAGGAAATCACGAGTAACACCTGCTCCGCACGGGGGCCCCAGGGGGAGGCTCTGGGGTGCAGCCAGGGAGCCTGGATCCAAGGCAGTGGGACTCCCAGTCTCAGCAAAGACCCCGCACGCAAGCTTGGCCCAGGATGGGCAGAACACCCTCCCCTATGCAAGATCACCTTGGCTCTGACAGTGGGTTCACGAGTCGTTGTGTGTCTTGGCCAGTTGGAGCTGTTTTAACAAACCGGCATAGACTGGTAGGCTCAGACAACAAACACTTATTCCTCGCACTTCTGGAGGCTGGAAGGCAGGTCAAGGTGCCAGCAGATCCAGTGTCTGGTTGGGGGCTCCTTCCTGGGTAGACAGCTGACCTCGTCCCATGGCAGGAGGAGGCTGAGTGGGAGAGCTCTCTGGGTCCCTTTTACAAGGGCACTAATCCCACCACGAGGGCTCCCCTCTCATGTCCTAATCACCCCCAACACCATCGCACTGGGTTAGGATGTCAACACGAAGCGAGGGGGGTGAGACTCGATCCCGTAACACTCAATTAGGCCTCCAAACCAGAGTGTCCTGGATTGTGTAAGATCCTCAGTTCCTTCACAGGACCGTGGGGAGCGGGGGGTTAAGGCACAGTTTCCCTTGAGTCTGACACTGAATTCCTCCACTCTGTGGAACGTGGGGGTGGAGTCTGAGCTGAGTAAATTTAACGTAGTGAAACACAGAACTGTGACGCACGTTACACACCACACTGAGGAGTTTGTGCTCGCAAGCCCACAGCCTGAACAGAGATAAATATTAAAAACCTCACCAGCACTGTGAGAATTAAATCATGATACAAGAGAAGATCAAAGCTGTCCACAAGGAATGACACAGTGAGGAGGTGCTGGAAGGGGAGTTCCTGGACCCTGAGGCCTTCTCTGAGCTCCCAGGCCAGGAGCATGGCTGCTGCCCTGCCTGGGGCTCACCCAGTCCCTTCAAGCCCACCCTCCGAGTCTTGGCCTGAATGCCCAACTCTTGCACCCATGCCCAGCCCCAAGTAGGCTGGCTCCCCTGCTATTCTCTCCTCAGCATAGCCTCTGCTGAGACACATCCCGGTCAACATAAATGATGGATTCTGCACTGGACCTGAGCTCAGGGTCGGGGTGGTATCTGTCCTGTTCTCTGGGGCGTTCAGAATCTAGTCTTCCGTCCAAAATACCAGTGCAGAGGGACTCTGTCCTGAGTTTGCTTTATCACCCAGTGGATTTTCTCTCCTGGAAGCCCCTCCGTCTCCCTGCCCAAGCGGCCCCTTACCAGGAAAACCACAGAGATGGGCTGGGGCTTGCCCTGTGTGGAAAGAGAAACCCATCAATACTAGAAGCAAAAATCCTGACGACATGAAACTTCGCGGGGCGACGGGGTAGGTTTATTATCTCTATTGTGGAGATGGTTTCCCGGATGTTTACGCAAGTCAAAACTTATCAAATGGTACACTTGCATACACGCAGTTGATTGTGGTCAATTGCCTCTCATAAAGGCAGTTGAAAAATAAAGTGTGGCTTTGAGCTGGCTCTCAGCTCTGAATATGTAAAGTGGAAATAAGTTTTGAAAGCCTAGTTCTTAAGAAAGAAAAGCACCTTTGAATCCCAGACCTGTTTCCTTGTTTCTGTTTTTGTTGATGTTGCTGTTGTTTTCCTGGCCGCGCAGCTTGTGGGATCTTAGTTCCCCGACCAGGGATTGAACCCGGGCCATCGGCAGTAAGAGTGTGGAGCCCTAACCACTAGACCACCAGGGAAGTCCCCAGGCCTGGTTCAAACTGTCAGGAGCTGGATGTGGTGGGCCTAGGACACTGGGACCAGAGCCGCCCCCAGACACTGGCTGGGAGCAGTGGGGGCTGGTCCACCCCAGACTCAGGTCCCCTCCAGGGCGCCTGCCTTGGCGGTCAGGGTACTGCTGGGACTGGTCCAGAGAGCATGCGTCCAGAGCCACCTGGCTAGGTCTAGCACCAAGGAGGAGTGGGGATGGAAACACGGCTTTGCCACCTCGGGAGAGGAGCACGACTCGCAGGTGACAGGATCTGAGCTTCGAGGTGGGGTCCCCGAGAAGGTGCAGTGTTCTGGGATTCTGCCTCAGAGTGAGCCCCCAAAGACAGGTGGGGGCGTGGACACCTCAGACAGGTCAGGGGACTTGAGAGCAAAGCTATGACCATCTGCCTCTCCAGGCTGTGGCCCGGGATGCCAGCCCTCCCGGAGAATCCTGCTGGGGAGCTCTGAGCGATCTTGGGCACCCCTCCGGGGACAGTCCTGGTGGTCCAGCTGTGGCCACAGAGGCCACACAGAGGTTGGCGGGACAGAGGGCACACCCTGGGGCAGCTTTCCGTCACTTCGGTCACCTGAGGAGCAAGTACCCAATAGGGCAGGATTTTTATGCTGGAAGCAACCAGTTGTTTTGCATTGGCCAGATTAGGTTTTCTGCCTTCAGCAGAAACAAGGGCTCAAGAGCTGAGTTCATTTTAGTAAGAGATGACAAATAGAGACAGTTCTATCTTCGAGCCCTTGAACTGCTGACTCTGGGCTGGTCAACCTTCAACCTGCTGGAAATGAATGCAGATGGCCCTGCTGGGGGCTAAGGAAGACTAGCCCATCTCCAGAAAGGAGTCGAAGTCTTGGAGGTTCAGGAGGACATCTGGGCCTTGGAAGGGGACACGGAACAGCAGAAGCTCAGAGTTAGAAAGCCCCATCCCCGCTTTGATGTGGTTGAAAAACCACAGGGGACTTGAGTCCTGCTTCATCTCCTAAGTCCCCCACAGATGCGGGCAGCTCTCAGCAAGGTGGGCTCGAAGCAGAGCTGAGCCAGGATCCGAGGCAGTGCTATGATCTGGCCCTGGCCTCCCTGGCTAAGTGGAGGGCTCAGTCGCATGGTGGCAGCCCCGCTGTCAGCATGAGGGGCTGGCAGGGCGTGTTTAGCGCTGTGTTTGAGATGGGAGCAAAGGAAGTGGTGCCCAAGAGGACAGCCTTCGTGATCTAGTCATCTTTATTCAGTCATTATTCATATCGTAACCCAAACAGAAGACACATCTTATAATGCTAAAATGAAGGGTTTAGAAGTGAGTTGTTTGGTCTCCTGCGGAAAAACAATTATATCCTATTTGCAAACCTTCCTTGAAGATCTACGCAATGAGATAACCCTGTCACACTCACTAGGATGGCTAAAATCAAAATCACAAGTGTTGGCAATGGTGTGGAGAAACTGGAACCGTCACACATCGCTGGTGGGAATGTAACATGGTGCAGCCACTGTGGAAAACAGTATGGAGGTTCCTCAAACAGGTAAATATGGTTACCATACAACCCAGCAATTCCCACTCCTAGGTATTCACCCCAGAGAACTGAAAATGTATATTCACATAAAAACCCGTCCATGAAGGCTCATAGCAGTATTTTTCATAACAGACCCAAAGCGGAAGCAATCCACATGTCTATCGACTGATAAGTAAAATATGGTCTATCCACACAATGATTACTCAGCACAGAAAGGAATGAAGTACGGATACATGCTACAACATGGACGTGCTGAGTGAAAGAAGCCAGATAGGAAAGGCCGCATGGTGTATGATTCCACTTATATGACATATCCATACCAGGCAAATTCACAGAGACAGGAAGTAGGTTAGTGATTGCCAGGGTCTGGGGGTGAGGAGGGATGTGGGATGGATGCAGAGTGACAGCTAATGGGTATGCGGCCTCTTTTTAGAATCGTGGAATGTTCTGGAATTAGTTGGGATGGTTGCACAACTTCATGCTAAAACCCACTGAAGTGTATACTTTAAGAAGGTGAATTTTATGGTATGTGACTTATATCTTGAGTTTTAGGCAGCACTCTCTTTAAGAACACTCTTCTGAGCCCCACGTCAGGCTTCCCAACTTGGGGGTCCGGCAACGGGGGGAGGAATTCCTAGAGAATCAGACTTTGAAGCCTAGTGGGGTTTGATTGCAGGACTTCGACAGGACTGGGGGAGACAGAGACTCCACTCTTGGAGGGCACACACAAAGTAGTATGTGCATCAGGACCCGGGGGAAGGAGCAGTGACCCCATAGGAGACTGAACCAGACCTACCTGCTAGTGTTGGAGGGTCTCCTGCAGAGGCGGGGGGTGGCTGTGGCTCACTGTGGGGACAAGGACACTGGCAGCAGAAGTTCTAAGAAGTACTCCTTGGCATGAGCCCTCCCAGAGTCTGCCATTAGCCCCACCAAAGAGCCTGTAGCCTCTAGTGCTGAGTCGCCTCAGGCCAAACAACCCAAGAGGGAGGGAACCCAGCACCCCCCCATCAGCAGACAAGTGTATTTAAGTTTTACTGAGCTCTGCCCACCAGAGCAACACCCAGCTCTACCCACCACCAGTCCCTCCATTAGGAAGCCTGCACAAGCCTCTTAGATAGCCTCATCCACCAGAGGGCAGACAGCAGAAGCAAGAAGAACTACAATCCTGCAGCCTGTGGAACAAAAACCACAATCACAGAAAGACAGACAAAAGGAAAAGGCAGAGGGCTATGTACCAGATGAAGGAACAAGATAAAACCCCAGAAAAACAATTAAAGGAAGTGGTGATAGGCAACCTTCCAGAGAAAGAATTCAGAATAATGATAGTGAAGATGATCCAGGACCTCAGAAAAAGAATGGAGAAGATGCAAGAAATGTTTAACAAAGACCTAGAAGAATTAAGGAACAAACACCTAGAAGAATTAAAGAACAAACAAACAGAGATGAACAATACAATAACTGAAATGAAAAATGCACTAGAAGGAATCAATAGCAGAACAACTGAGGCAGAAGAACAGATAAGTGACCTGGAAGACAGAATGGTGGAATTCACTGCTGCAGAACAGAATAAAGAAAAAAGAATGAAAAGAAATGAAGTCAGCCTAAGAGACCTCTGGGACAACATTAAATGCACCAACATTCACATTATAGGGGTTCCAGAAGGAGAAGAGAGAGAGAAAGGACCCGAGAAAATATTTGAAGAGATTACAGTCCAAAACTTCCCTAACATGGGAAAGGAAATAACCACCCAAGTCCAGGAAGCACAGAGAGTCTCAGGCAGGATAAACCCAAGGAGAAACATGCCGAGACACATGGTAATCAAATTGACAAACATTAAAGACAAAGAAAAACTATTAAAAGCAACAAGGGAAAAATGACAAATAACATACAAGGGAACTCCCATAAGGTTAACAGCTGATTTCTCAGCAGAAACTCTACAAGCCAGGAGGGAGTGGCATGATATATTTAAAGTGATGAAAGGGAAGAACTTACAATCAAGATTACTCTACCCGGCAAGGATCTCATTCAGATTCGATAGAGAAGTCAAAAGCTTTACAGACAAGCAAAAGCTAAGAGAATTCAGCACCACCAAACCAGCTCTACAACAAATGCTAAAGGAACTTCTCTAAGTGGGAAACACAAGAGAAGAAAAGGACCTACAAAAAAAAAAAAAAAAAACCGTAACAGTTAAAAATATGGTAATAGGAACATACATATTGATAATTACCTTAAATGTGAATGGATTAAATGCTCCAACCAAAAGACACAGGCTCACAGAATGAATAAAAAAACAAGACCCATATATATGCTGTCTACAAGAGAACCACTTCAGACCTAGGGACACATACAGACTGAAAGTGAGGGGATGGAAAAAAATATTCCATGCAAATGGAAATCAAAAGAAAGCTGGAGTAGCAATACTCATATCAGATAAAATAGACTTTAAAATAATGTTAAGAGACAAGGAAGGACACTACATAATGATCAAGGGATCAATCCAAGAAGAAGATATAACAATTATAAATATATATGCACCCAACTTAGGAGCACCTCAATACATAAGGCAAATGCTAACAGCTATAAAAGAGGAAATCGACAGTAACAAAATAATAGTGGGGGACTTCAACACCTCACTTATACCAATGGACAGAGCATCCAGACAGAAAATTAATAAGGAAATGGAAGCCTTAAATGACACAATAGACCAGACAGATTTTAATTGATATTTATAGGACATTCCATCCAAAAACAGCAGATTACACTTTCTTCTCAAGTGCACACGGAACATTCTCCAGGATAGATCACACCTTGGGTCACAAATCAAGCCCTGGTAAATTTAATAAAATTAAAATCATATCAAGCATCTTTTCTGACCAAAACGCTATGAGATTAGAAATCAATTACAGGGAAAAAAACCCACAAACATATGGAGGCTAAACAACGCATTAATAAATAACCAAGAGATCACTGAAGAAATCAAAGAAGAAATCAGAAAAAACCTAGAGACAAATGACCACGAAAACATGACGATCCAAAAACCTATGGGATGCAGCAAAAGCAGTTCTAAGAGGAAAGTTTATAGCAATACAAGCCTACCTCAAGAAACAAGAAACATCTCAGATAAACAATCTAACCTTACACCTAAAGGAACTAGAGAAAGAAGAACAAACAAAACCCAAAGTTAGTAGAAGGAAAGAAATCATAAAGATCAGAGCAGAAATAAATGAAATAGAAACAAAGAAAACAATAGCAAAGATCGATAGAACTAAAAGCTGGGTCCTTGAGAAGATAAATAAAACTTAAAACTATTAGCCAGACCCATCAAGAAAAAGAGGGAGAGGACTCAAATCAATAAAATTAGAAATGAAAAAGGAGAAGTTACAATGGACACTGCTGAAATACAAAGCATCATAAGAGACTACTACAAGCAACTCTATGCCAATAAAATGGACAACCTGGAAGAAATGGACAAATTCGTAGAAAGGTATAACTTTCCAAGACTGAACCAGGAAGAAATAGAAAATATGAACAGACCAATCACAAGTAATGAAATTGAAACTGTGATTAAAAATATTCCAACAAACAAAAGTCCAGGACCAGATGGCTTCACAGATGAATTCTATCAAACCTTTAGAGAAGAGCTAACACCCATCCTTCTCAAACTCTTCCAAAAAATTGCAGAGGAAGGGATACTCCCAGACTCATTCTACGAGGCCACCGTCACCCTGATACCAAAACCAGACAAAGATACTACAAAAAAAGAAAATTACAGACCAATATCACTGATGAATATAGATGCAAAAATCCTCAACAAAATACTAGAAAACAGAATCCAACAACATATTAAAAAGATCATACACCATGATCAAGTGGGATTTATCCCTGAGATGCAAGGATTCTTCAATATATGAAATCAATCAGTGTGATACACCAATTAACAAACTGAAGAATAAAAGCCATATGATCATCTCAGTAGATGCAGAAAAAGCTTTTGAAAAAATTCAACACCCATTTATGATAAAAACTCTCCAGAAAGTGGGCACAGAGGGAACCTACCTCAACATAATAAAGGTCATATACAACAAACCCACAGCAAACATCATTCTCAATGGTAAAAACTGAAAGCATTTCCTCTAAGATCAGGAACAAGACAAGGATGTCCACTATTGCCACTATTGTTCAACATAGTTTTGGAAGTCCTAGTCATGGCAATCAGAGAAGAAAAAGAAATAAAAGGAATACAAACTGGAAAAGAAGAAGTAAAACTGTCACTGCTTGCAGATGACATGATACTATACATAGAAAATCCTAAATATGCCACCAGAAAACTACTAGAGCTAATCAATGAATTTGGTAAGGTTGCAGGATACAAAATTAATGCACAGAAATCTCTTGCATTCCTATACACTAACAGTGAAAGATCAGAAAGAGAAATTAAGGAAACAATCCCATTCACCATTGTAAGAAAAAGAATAAAATACCTAGGAATAAACCTACCTAAGGAGGTAAAAGACCTGTACTCAGAAAACTATAAGACACTGATGAAAGAAATCAAAGATGACACAAACAGATGGAGAGATATACCATATTCTTGGATATGGATTGGAAGAATCAATATTGTGAAAATGACTATACCATCCAAAGCAATCTACAGATTCAATGCAATCCCTATCAAATTACCAATGGCCTTTTTAACAGAACTAGAACAAAAAAAATCTTAAGATTTGTATGGAGACACAAAAGACCCCGAATAGCCAAAGCAATGTTGAGGGAAAAAAACAGAGGTGGAGGAATCAGACTCCCTGACTTCTGACTATACTACAAAGCTACAGGCATCAAGACAATATGGTATCAGCACAAAAACAGAAATATAGATCAATGAAACAGGGGAGAAAGCCCAGAGATAAACCCACGCACCTATGGTCAACTAATATAAGACAAAGTAGGCTAGAACATACAATGGAGAAAAGACAGTCTCTTCAGTAAGTGGTGCTGGGAAAACTGGACAGCTCCATGTAAAAGAATGAAATTAGCATACTTCCTAACACCATACACAAAAATAAACTCAAAATGGATTAAAGACCTAAATGTAAGACTGGACACTATAAAACTTAGAGGACAACATAGGAAGAACAGTCTTTGACATAAATCACAGCAAGATCTTTTTTGACCCACCTCCTAGAGAAATGGAAATAAAAACAAAGATAAACAAATGGGACCTAATGAAACTTAAAAGCTTTTGCACAGCAAAGGAAACTATAAGCAAGATGAAAGTCCTCAGAATGGGAGAAAATTTTTGCAAATGAATCAATGGACAAAGGATTAATCTCCAAAATAACAGCTGATGCAGCTCAATATTAAAAAACCAAACAACCCAATCCAAAAATGGGCAGAAGACCTAATTAGACATTTCTCCAAAGAAGACATACAGATGGCCAAGAGGCACATGAAAAGCTGCTCAACATCACTAATTATTAGAGAAATGAGAATCAAGACTACAATGAGGTATCACTGGTTAGAATGGGCATCATCAGAAAATCTACAAACAACAAGTGCTGGAGAGGATGTGGAGAAAAAGGAACCCTCTTGCACTGTTGGTGGGAATGTAAATTGATACAGCCACTATGGAGAACAATACGGAGGTTCCTTAAAAAACTAAATATAGAATTACCATATGATCCAGCAATCCCACTACTGGCCATATACCCAGAGAAAACCATAATTCAAAAAGACACTTGCACCCTAATGTTCATTGCAGCACTATTTACAATAGCCAGGTCATGGAGGCAACCTAAATGCCCATCGGCAGATGAATGGATATAGAAGATGTGGTACATATATACAATGGAATAGTACTCAGCCATAGAAGGGAACAAAATTGGGTCATTTGTAGAGCTGTGGATGTACCTAGAGAGTGTCATACTGAATGAAGTTAGTCAGAAAGAGGAAAACAAATATTGTATATTAACACATATATGTGGAATCTAGAAAAATGGTACAGATAAACCAGTTTGCAAGGCAGAAACAGAGACACAGATGTAGAGAACAAATGTATGGACCAAGGGGGGAAAGTGGGGGTGGGGTGGGATGAATTGGGAGATTGGGATTGATATATATACACTAACATATATAAAACAGATAACTAATAAGAACCTGCTGTATAAAAAAAATAAAATAAAATTCAAAAAAAGAAAAAAAAAAAGAACACATTTGCACTCAAACTTGCACCCCTCCCTCATAGTCTCTGATGGTTGTGACAGCTGCAACTTCTATTAACAATACTTTTTTTTCCCTCCTCTGGCAAAAGCCCAAGGAGGGAAAAATGCTACAACTTTCTAAATTGCTCCCTGGAATGACTGGAATAGTCACTTCTTCCAATAACTTCTTCTTCAAAATGAAAAGGCAAGAAGTTTCTTTTATAGTTTGGGGCATCTGTGGAAGAGGGGGATGGACACTGAATCATGTTCCTGTCTTAAAGAGGGGTTTAAACAGGTCCTCTGATCTTTTAAATGTTGAAAAAGATTATTTTTGAAACTGATGTTTAAATAGAGAAAGTAAGATTTCAGAAATTGCAGCTTCAAAGCCGGAATTCACGAAGCCGTATAGAAGTTCTAAAGCAGTATCACTAATAAAATTAAAGTGCTTCTAACAGTTATAAGGGCATTCTTTTGTGAATAAAAGAATTTCTTGGGCTTCCCTGGTGGCGCAGTGGTTGAGAGTCCACCTGCTGATGCAGGTTCGTGCCCCGGTCCGGGAAGATCCCACATGCTGCGGAGCGGCTGGGCCCGTGAGCCATGGCCGCTGAGCCTGCGCGTCCGGAGCCTGTGCTCCGCAGCGGGAGGAGCTGCAACGGTGAGAGGCCCGAGTACCGCAAAAAAAAAAAATTTCTTACAGGGCTCCAACATATCTTGGGCTAAAGAGGAAGGCAGAAACATTGAAAATGTAGATTTTGTTTTATAAGAACGAGAGCACATGATAGATCTTACTTCACAGGGATTTTTTAAAATGTAATTTTCATTTTACATTGGCGTATAGTTGATTTTCAATGTTGTGTTAGTTTCAGGTGTACAGCAAAGTGATTCAGTTATACGTATACATGCATCTATTCTTTTTCAAATTCGTTTCCCAGGTAGGTTATTACAGAATACGAGCAGGGCTCCCTGTGCTCCACAGCAGGTCCCCGGGCCTCCCTGGCCACACTGGCTTTGAGCCCACCCTGAGATTTGAGGAGGGGCAGGGTTTTTCTCTCTTGACCCAGCTGCTCCTACCCCCGCCAACGCACCTGCTCTGATTTGCCTTCTTCAGTGAATAAAATCACCAGATTCTGACTCCTTGATATGTTACAGAACGGCAGCAGGTGACCAACCTACAGAAATTGGCACCTCCCGCCCTACCCCACCCCCGTGCACTGGCAGGAAGTTTCACACTCACTTGCCTGGCCTCGAAACCAGCTCCCCCCTTCTCAAATGAAGACCACCGACTCCTCTGGAATTCCTTATCAGGACCAAAGCAGGCCTGCCTTGGGGGCCCCAGAGGAAAAAACACCCAATATGGATATTGCAGACTGGCCATCCACAACTTAGAAAACACAACCTTTGGGGGCTGTCCCTATGCTTAGGGACACAGCAAGCACCAGCTTCAAGGAGCTTTGTCTAGAAGCCCTTTCTCATGGGGGCTGGCCGCAGCTGGAGAGCCACCTCTAGGTCCTGTTGGGCTCAGCCTCCTTCACTGGGCTGCGAGTCTGGTTTTATTTTGGCCACGTCAAATTCTGGCTGGAATCCATGCTGGTATCGCCAGCTCATTCGTTATGCCCATGAAATAACAATGCCAGCAATAGTAGCAATGAATAATAACAACAACAATACACCTCATTGCCTCAGCACTTAACAGGTGCCCAACGCTGGGCTAAATGTTTAAGCTAAATATTCTCATTTAATCTTCATAAGCTCATAGGGGTAAATAAGCACCCTAAACCCATGCCAGCCAGGATGCTTTGCCTGCATCCCAAACCCACTGACGACTCTCTCTTCTGTGCACAGCCTAGGCCCTAAGAATCAGGCTGCATTTCAAATCCCCAGAGGGCTGAACCCAGACAGGCTGTCACACCCCTGGAGGTCGCAGTCCCTGGGGGCTGTCACTGTTGGTGAGGTCCTACCACAGATGGATGGCAAAGCCATGTGCCTGTCTCTTCATGTCAAAGATTAAGGGATCCCTTTTCTCCACACCCTCTCCAGCATTTATTGTTTGTAGATTTTTTGATGCTGGCCATTCTGATTGGTGTGAGATGATACCTCATTGTAGTTTTGATTTGCATTTCTCTAATGATTAGTGATGTTGAGCATCCTTTCATGTGTTTGTTGGCAGTCTGTATATCTTCTTTGGAGAAATGTCTATTTAGGTCTTCTGCCCATTTTTGGATTGGGTTGTTTGTTTTTTTGATATTGAGCTTCATGAGCTGCTTGTAAATTTTGGACATTAATCCTTTGTCAGTTGATTTGCAAATATTTTCTCCCATTCTGAGGGTTGTCTTTGACATGAAGAGACAGGCACATGGCTTTGCCATCCATCTGTGGTAGGACCTCACCAACAATGACAGCTCTATTTACAATAGCCAGGACATGGAAGCAACCTAAGTGTCCATCAACAGATGAATGGATAAAGAAGATGTGGCACATATATATGGTGGAATATTACTCAGCCATAAAAAGGAACGAAACTGAGTTATTTGTAGTGAGGTGGATGGACCGAGAGACTGTCATATAGAGTGAAGTAAGTCAGAAAGAGAAAAACAAATACTGTATGCTAACACATATATATGGAATCTAAAAAAAAATGGTCATGAAGAACCTAGGGGCAAGATGGGAATAAAGATGCAGACCTGCTAGAGAATGGACTTGAGGACACGGGGAGGGGGAAGGGTAAGCTGGGACAAAGCGAGAGAGAGGCATGGACATATATACACTACCAAATGTAAAATAGATAGCTAGTGGGAAGCAGCCGCATAACACAGGGAGATCAGCTCCGTGCTTTGTGACCACATAGAGGGGTGAGATAGGGAGGGTGGGAGGGAGGGAGACGCAAGAGGGAAGAGATATGGGAACATATGTATATGTATAACTGATTCACTTTGTTATAAAGCAGAAACTAACACACCATTGTAAAGCAATTATACTCCAATAAAGATGTTAAAAAAAAAAAGAATACTAAAAAAAAAAGGGTTAAGGGAAAGGTCACGCTCTCTGAAAAATCAGAAAGAAAACCACGCAACTGGTAAATCTGTATCAGAGGAAAGCAAAGTCTGTCTTTGTCTGGTGGACACTCAACATTATTCTGTGAACTTGAACCCTTTCTTCTTCTTTTTTTTTTTAACCCCTTCTTGCTAGAACTCGCTCTTTGGGCTTAGTGGACCACTTGATGTCTCTGTAGGGGAGGTGTTTCCCAAGCTCATTTTCTCCGACTGTCTGTCTCAAGTTCTTGAGCCATAGATTTTCAGGCCGTATAAAATGCAGATGGAAAAACAATTTCTCCCTTAATTTCTTTTTCTCTCTCATCTTATTTAAAACACGCTTTGCAGAACCCTCTTACACTGTTAGTGGGAATGTAAACTGGGGCAGCCACTATGAAGAAAGGTATGGAGGTTCCTCAAAAACCTAAAAATAGAGCTACCATATGATCCTGCAATCCCACTCCTGGGCATATACCTAGACAAGACTATAATTCAAAAAGATACATGCACCGCAATGTTCATTGCAGCACTATTTACGATAGCCAGGACATGGAAGCAATCTAAATGTCCATCGACAGATGAATGGATAAAGAAGATGTGATTGATATATATACATATAATACACACACATACACACACACAAGAATATCAGCCATAAAAAAGAATGAAATAATGCCATTTGCAGACACATGGGTGGAGGACCTAGAGATTATCCTACTAAGTGAAGTCAGACAGAGAAAGACAAAAATCATATGATATTGCTTATATGTGGAATCTAAAATATGATACAAATCAACATGTCTATGTAAGAAAAACAGACTCACAGACATAGCGAACAGACTTGTGGTTGCCAAGGGGGTGAGGGTTGGTAGAGGGATGGAGTGGGAGGCTGGGGTTAGCAGATGGAAGCTTTTACATATGGAATGGAAAAACAACAAGGTCCTACTGTAGAGCACAGGGAACTACATTCAATATCCTATGATAAACCATAATGGAAAAGAATATGAAAGAGAATATATATATGTATAACTGAGTCAGTTTGCTGGACAGCAGAAATTAAGACAACATTGTAAATCAGCTCTACTTCGATAAAATTAAAAAAAAATGAAAGCACCCTTCGGAGCCTGAGTGATTGAGTTGTGGTGAACACATCCTCGTGTTAACCAGAATTAGCAGTAAGTTGTTCCAGGGCTGCAACATTGACTGAGGTTTCAAAACCAAAACATTTCCCAAGAAACTATGCAGATTATTATTAGTAGAGTCTTTAAATTCCTTCTTAGAAACTGGTAGTGAATGAATCCTAAATATATAAATAGTAGAAACCAAAACAGGACAACCCCTCACTGGCGTTTATTTTTTTCTTTTTCTTTTTCTTTTTTTTTTTGCGGTACGCGGGCCTCTCACTGTTGTGGCCTCTCCCGTTGCGGAGCACAGGCTCCGGACGTGCAGGCTCAGCGGCCATGGCTCACGGGCCCAGCCGCTCCGCGGCATGTGGGATCTTCCCGGACCGGGGCATGAACCCGTGTCCCCTGCATCGGCAGGCGGACTCTCAACCACTGCGCCACCAGGGAAGCCCCCATTGGCGTTTATTTTAAACCCACTCCAGACGTGAGATTTCCACACGCCCTCCAGGCTCTGCGTGAGGCGAGTGGACCTCCCCTCGGCTGCACTGTTTTAGTCGGGGAGTAAAATTAACCCCCCTTCCTCCCAGCTCCTCTCCCCGCTTCCTGCCCTGCCCCCCAAGTCTCTTCAGGAATCCTTTGTAGTTGTACCTAATTTTCTCGGGGCTTGTAAACCTTTCTCTCTGTTCTATTTCTTTGGCTGCATCTGTCTTGCCCTGGTGGCGCCAGCAGGTACAGGTCATAATGCGGACATATGCAGACCAAGCTGCCGTCTGCATTCAGGGGCAGAAGTGGGACAGCAGGACTCCCGCCCAGGCCCATCCCTGGTGGCTGTTCCATCACCTGCTCTGCTGGCTCAGAGGACCAATCCCACGGCCACCACCAGAGCTCACACCCCGGGATCCTGCACCCTCTGCCTGGTGCCTGGGCCCCGAGCGTGCCCCCCTTCCTAAGAGCCTGTCCTTTCTTCCTTCTGGGTGTGTGTGTGTGTATGTGTGTGTGTGCGTGGTCTTCCTTCTCTTCCCCGGTCCTCATGAACTCTCTTCCACTTCTGGGTCCCATTCCCTTCCACCACCCTCTTTCCCACCTTTCCTTACGTCATATTATGGGAAACCTCAAACACATTCAAAAGTGGACCAGACAGTAACAGAACTCTCGTGTTCCCATGGCCTGGGTTTAACGGTGTGAACACACAGCCCCTGGTGTTTTATCTGTTCTCCTTTCAACTCCCTGCCAAGCCATCGCTTTGAAGCAAATCCCAGATACTATATCATTTCATCCCCAAATGTTTCGGCATGTATCTCTAAGGATTCTTTTAGAAAAACATAACCATCATACTATTATCACACCAAAGCCAATGAGCAATTCCTTAAAATCATTACATCTCCCTTACTGTCTAATAATTTTTTTAACAGATTGTTTAAAATGAAGACCCAAGTAAGGTCCACGCATTGCAAATGGTAGATGTTTCCTAGGTCACTTTTCATTTACCCTCCCCGGGAACATGCACACGCACACGCACACACATACACACACACACCCCGTCCCCTGATGTCTCTGTTGCTTAGGACCTGGGTCACTCTTCCTGCGGCCTCCTGGAGCTGGGCTTTGAGGCTCACACCTCGCACTCTCCTTGGACACCCCCTCTGCCCCGCAACTGTGTGCTCAGAGTCTATGGTTACCTGCAGGGGGCGCTGTCCTGGGGGCATTGATTGTGGATTAGGAGCGGAGAAAGGGCACATCGTGAGTGCCCGCCTAGGGTGTCGGGGGCTTGCCCTGCAGGTGGGGTCCTTAGGGTGAGGTCCTTCTCTCCAGGTCCCGGGGGAATGTCCTCTGAGGTCTGTGCCGCTGTGACCAAGGATCTTGAGCCTGGGGCAGCACCTCTGGTCCTGAAAGACGGGCTCTCGCCAGGCCACGGGCCCCAGCAGTGGCATCTGAGGATGCTTCCGGGGAGCTAGCTGCCAGGGCTTCCCTCCTTTGGGCCTGACCTGGTTTTCTTCGATGGAGCCAATGCCCGGTTTTAAGACAGGCTGGGACCTGGGACCTGGGACCCTCTGCTGCAGTGCTTGCACCTGGACAAACGTCTCCTCCAGCAACAAAATACAAAGAAACCATAAAGCACTAAAAACAGCTGCGTGCATGCACAGTTGGGGCAAATTATGGACAAGAAGATACAAAAAGACCAGAAACCCAACTGCCACTTCTGAAGAGCCGGGAGCAAAAGCAGGGCACTGCGCATGCCCCCTGCACACGACACCACCAAAGGGGGCGGGCAGACCACCTAAGCCACACCTCCGGCCCGACCCCCAGACCTACCCCTCCCCTCACCAGCTCGTCACCCCACCCAGCTAGGGGAGCAAGTGAGCAAGGGAACCTGTTGTTTGTTCTCACTACCACCCCCCCCCCCCCCCCCCGCCCCGGCCTCTGCTGCAGCAGGGGCCCCAATAAAGCCTTGCTTGAATTTCTTCTCTGGCCTCTTGTCAATTTCTATTGATTAAGGAGGCCAAGATCACTGGTTGGTAATGGTTGACATTTTTGCGAATTTTATCTCTTTTTTCTCTCCTCCTTTCTTTCCCACCTCCGGGCGGGCCAAGGAGCCACTGTTCTTCTATCTGCCCTTTCCGCCTGCATTGCTTTTATGAAAGTCTCCACCCACAGTCAGACCCCAGGAGTGTAAAGGGATTTTAGACAATTCAAGGTGATCGTCATGCTGCAGAATCCCAGTTTGGAAATTCAGAAATCTACACCCACCCGTCCCTGCTGAAGCACCTAAATCCACTCCTGAAATTTTGCTACTAAGGGAAAAGTCATTCATGAGAAATTTGTTCTCATCAATTTTAGTGGGAAAAAAAAATCACGATGTATTTTCTCCTAATCTGAGATACTTCAACCGTTTTCACAGGTAGAAAACTCTGTCAATTGTACAATGAAAATAAGTACATACAAGTAATAACGCATGAAGGTATATAAATCTGGTTTGGACATAGAATGTAAGGTAACAAAGGTCTTTTCTGAACTCACCAAAGGACCAAAAGGGGTCGAGGGAAGGAGGCTGGGAGGGAATCATGCCTTATAAGTTCGTCCTTCTTGCTTCATGTTTTCTTCAATAAGTTTTCAACCTTTGGGCTCACAATTACTTTGCTCTCAAGGTGCACTTCAAGGAGTATACAGATAAACATCATTAGGGAGAAATAAAGGCTGAGCACACGGGTTCTTGGAGATGTGGGAATCGCGCAGAGGTAACGAGAGCCGAGAGTCATAGGACGTGTTGCTCTGCATCTTCCTGGCCGGGTGTACTCGCCCGGTACACGGGGTTCGTGCAAACGTGATGAACAATTCAAATCTGTGCCATACGGTCTTTGACGAGACGCTGTCATGTTGGTTAAACGGCTGACGTGTTTTTGCCTGCCTGGAGGTCAAAATATCACCGATTTCAACATATTTATTTAGTGTGCTGTTGGCTAAAAGTTACTGCACTGGAAAAAACAACAATGACAACAAGCTATCGTCCAAAATGTGGTTTGAGAGCCACTATGTTGCAGAGTTAATTCAACCATCATGATCGAGAAAAGGCGGTGGTTACCTGGGGCTTTCTCCTGGATTTCCTTCTGCAGCCGATGCTAATTTCCTCCCAGGCACCTGGACTAGGGTGAAGGTTAGCTTCTCAGAAAGCCAAGAGGGACAGCCCACTGATACTCGAAAAAAGTCTTACCGACACAGTACTCACCTGCCCTTCAGGGGATCAGAGTTAAAAAGTGCTTTGAATTATCAATACTCTGAATAACGTGGACGAATCTCGCAAAACGTGCTGAGTGAGAGAAGCCAGACACAGCAGATGACACACTCCAATCGTAGGGAATTGACAGCAGGCAAACCGCAGAGATAGAAATCAGAATGTGTTCCCTGGGGGTCGGGAGAGGAGCTGACAGGAAAAAGGCTTAAAGGAATGTTCTGGGATCAAGGAAATGTTTTACATCTTGTTTTGGGTGGTGCTTACACAGATGGATGCAATTGTCAAAATTCATCAAAATCAACGTCCACGATCCGTGCATTTTTATGGTAGGTTTAAAAAGTTTGAAATACTGTAAATGAAAAAAAAAAAGAATTCAAGGGTACTTGACATTAAATTGTTATTAAATACATCTTTGAATAAACTTTATAGGCTTTGGGGTTGGAAGGCCTGGGTTTGAATTCCAGTTCCACAACTCCCAGCTGTAGGATGCTGGGCAAGTTAATGAACCCTTTTGAGCCTCATTTTTCTCACCTATAAACCAGCGGCGAAAACAGCCCTCAGCTCATAAAGGTTTGTGAACACTGGATAGACTAAAGCCCGCAAAGCTCTCAGTCACTGATGAACAAGAATTACGTTCCTCTGCCTCCCTGAGCATTCTAAGGACCATCATGCCAGCCCTCCATCCATTTCATGTTGTCACCATGCACACTGTTCCCGGATTTCACCTGCAGCCAATCCTGTCATCCTCCAGAGGCTCTCCTGGGCCCCTGTGGTCCCAGAGGTGAAGAGGCAGAGAGGTGAAGGCCAGTCAGTGCCAGGGCCAAGGCTGGAACCCGATCCTGTCACCTGACTTCAGTTAACCTCTCGGTGGCCTGGAGCCTCCAGGGCCCGAGCCAGCGCCCACTTCTTGGCATCCCACAGTCGGTCAGAAATGAGGTTTGCAAAAAAAAAAAAACCTCAAACAAACAAAAAACCCCAAACCACCTGAAACGAACACAACAGGGTAAATCAACTATACTCCAATATTAAATAAAAATTAACCACCAAAAATGAGGTTTGCACGGCATCTTGGCTCCGTCTTGTGGGTGATGAGGTTGTACCAGGTGTTTCCATGCATCTTTATGAGCTCATTTGGGTTCATTTATCCAAAGACAATGTGTACTTTGGGTGAAGATGGTTAGCCTAGCTCCCCCCGCCCGCCCGCCCCCCTGCAACTGTTCGTTGGAGAGAATTTTGTGTTGTTTGGTTGGTAGCTTTTATTTTTTGAAAATATAGTAATTGCATATGGTTAAGATTCACACAGGGCTGTAGGTGGATGGTAAGACGTTTTCTTACCAGTTCTAACTTATAATACCTGGATCCCCTCCCTGGAAAGCAGCTGCTGTTAGTTTCTCGTGTGTCCTGCTAAAGACAGGAAGGCAGGGTGGTCGCTTAAACAGAAGCACCTGTGAAATAGCTGAAATAAATTTCACCAGGATTAATAACTTTGGGAAAAACCCCCGAATCTCTACTGATCCAGTGTTTCTACCGTGCCCTCTAACTCATTTTCTTTTCTCTTCCTCTTTAATTTTTTACATCAAAAACAATTTTTTTTATTGGAGTATAGTTGATTTACAATGTTGTGTTCGTTTCAGGTGTATTTTTCTCTTACTCCTTTTTTTTTTTTTTTTTTTTTTAGCGGTACGCGGGCCTCTCACTGTTGCGGCCTCTCCCGTTGCGGAGCACAGGCTCCGGACGCGCAGGCTCAGCGGCCACGGTTCACGGGCCCAGCCGCTCCGCGGCATGTGGGATCTTCCTGGACCGGGGCACGAACCCGTGTCCCCTGCATCGGCAGGCGGACCCCCAACCACTGCGCCACCAGGGAAGCCCCTTCTCTTTCTCTTTTAATTCAATTTTAACCCTTTCCTATTTCTGGGTTAAGAACACAGGAGAGGAACAAGGCGGGTGTTTTTCTTTCCAGCACGTAGACAGGCACACGTGGGGAGGGAGGCTACGTGACCTGCCCAGGTCCCAGCTCACCTGGTTCCAAGCCCATGCTCTCTACCTGTGCTTCCTTCTGGAGCGGAACGCGGCAGGGAAGTCACGCGACTGTTTCCCTTTAGGGGACAAATGTACACGGTGTCAGGCCGATTTGGTTCCTGGCAGGATGCACTTTGTCTTTTATCTCTAGTTCTCCTGCAGCTGGACATGGTTTACGGATGCAACACAGGCATACTGAGTGCATGAGTTCAACCTAAAAAAATACAGTTTGCTGTGCTGTGGGATATCCAGGTAACCATTTTCTGAGGGAAGCTGGAAATTGAGAGCTGATGTTTGTGAGAGATGCCAGGTGAGTGACGTCGAGGTCACCAGAAAGCACACGAGATGAGATTGTCACATGAGAGAGAAGGCGAGAAAACGGGGGCTCGGAGACATTCCGAGGGTGAAAGGCTGCCTTTGGGGTGGGGATCAAACCTGAGCTGAGAGGGAAGGGAAGCTCTGGAAGGAGGGTTAGAGCATGGAAGGCTCTGGAGGCCTGAAGATGGGCTGCTAGGGGATGCTGTTGGCTTTGATGATTAGTGAGTGGGTTTGAGTGAGAGGATTCAGGAAGGTGGCAGAAAGGAAGCCAGATTGTGTGTGTGTGTGCACGCGCACGCGTGTGAGAGGGGTCCACCTACTGTTCCATCTTGGTTTGGGTCTACTGCAGCTTTATGAGGTTGGGTTGGCCAGGTCTTTACTCTGAAGGCTGGCATTTCTCCCAAGAGCACCAGTGCCACCTAAGGAGGGCAACTCGAGTGAATCCACAGCAAAGAAAAAGGAAAGTAATATTTAATTTCATCCAGCCTGACACACCACTGGACACAAGGAATGTGTCTGCAATTCTGAATCGTAAACGTATGAATGCGTTATTTCATGGAATAGAGATGTGTTCTGGCCAAATTGGCTGTGAAGTGAATAAACATTATTTTTCTATTGAATTCAGCTACAAAATGACTAGAAATCTTCCCATGCGGATTGAAAAAAAACAAAGAAAGAAAGAAAGAAAAAAGCAGAAACCTGTTGCCAGAAGGAAGAAAAGAAGGGCTGTGGAGCTGGTTCCGTGGCTGAGTGGGTGGCAAGTTCTGTGGCTGGGTGGCTGGTTGTGTGGCTGGCTGGTTCTGTGGCTGGGTGGCTGGTTCAGTGGCTAGATTGGTGGCTGGTCCAGTGGCTGGCTGGTTGGTTCTGTGGCTGGCTGGCTGGCTGGCTGAGTGGCTGGTTCTGTGCTCTCCAGACTGACTGTGAGGATTCCTCTCACTTCCTCCTGCTTTGTTCTCCTTGTTTTCCTTTTGAGGGGCTTTCAGACCCGGTGGAGCTACATACAATATTTTGCTTTACCTGAGGTCCACTGAACATAAGGTTCAAGGATTCTGGTTGTATAAACCCAATAATTTCTTCCTTCTCTAACTGGTAAATCCACAACGATGCGTATCACGTTTCCTCAGGCTGGGAGGTGCTGCTTCTGCGCCTGGTTTTCACAGACACACAGATGTGGGTTGGAGACCCAGCTCTGCCACTTAGTAGTTACAGGAGTTTGGATCAATTTTTTAAAAATTTAATTAATTAATTTTTGGCTGCATTGGGTCTTCGTTGCTGCATGCGGGCTATCTCTAGTTGCGGTGACCGGGGGGCTACTCTTCGTTGCGGTGCGCGGGCTTCTCACTGCGGTGGCTTCTCTTGTTGTGGAGCACAGGCTCTAGGCACGTGGGCTTCAGTAGTTGTGGCACACGGGCTCAGTAGTTGTGTCTCGTGGGCTCTAGAGCGCAGGCTCAGTAGTTGTGGCGCACGGGCTTAGTTGCTCTGCGGCATGTGGGATCTTTCCGGACCAGGGCTCGAACCCATGTCCCCTGCATTGGCAGGAGGATTCTTAACCACCGCGCCACCAGGGAAGTCCAGGAGTTTGGATCTATTAAAATCCCGGTCACTTTCCACATCTGCATGATGAGGATAATATACGTCTCAGGGGATAATAGCAAGGATTAAATGAGATTATACGTACACATACATATATTTACACAGTGTGTTCCATGCCCTGGGCTGAAGGAGGGGTCGTCATTGTGGTGATGCTAACGACAACGGTGATGATGATGATACAGAATCTTGTACCCATCGATCACTCTTTTTATTCATCAAACACAAAATTAAAATGAGCTGATGAAGGAGAAACAGAAGCCCTAAATGTTCTGCTACAGAAATCTACTTTTGTTGCCCAAAGGCACACAATTTTCACAGCTTTCTAGAATCTCAAGGCTTTCACACTAGTACTTCTAAAAGAATTTCACCTCCAGTCAGAAGACCAAGATTTAGAAAGGTCTACAGATAAGAAGTGCTACCATACGCTTGAGAACCCTCACCTTCAGCAAGTGAGGCTGCAGCATGGGCTCCGCAGTTGTCTGAATTCTCTGGTCAGACTCACTAGATGCTCAGGACCGACTCTATATTCAGTAGTAGCCATAACAAGGGATGACATAATGCCATTTGCAGCGATGCAGTTGGACCTAGAGATTGTCATGCTAAGTGAAGTCAGACGGATACCATATAATATCGCTTACATGTGGAATCTAAAATAATGGTACAAATGAACTTAGTTACAAAACAGAAAACAGTCTCACAGATGTAGAAAACGAACCTACATCTGTTTGTAGGGGGGAGGGGCAGGGAGGGATAAACTGGGAGATTGGGATTGATATATACACACTACTATATAAAAAATAACTAATAGGACCTACTGTAGAGCACAGGGAGCTCTGCTCAATATTGTGTAACAACCTATATGGGAAAAGAATCTAAAAAAGGTAGATATGTGTATATGTATAACGGATTCACTTTGCTGTACACCTGAAACTAACACAACATTGTGAATCAACTATATTCCAAAAAAAACCCCAAAAAACAAATAGTAGAGCAATGAATTAGTCTCCCTGCACTGAAAGGGCAGCAGGCCAGGGCCTGCACAGCTGGTTGTTTGGCGGCCTGAATCAGGCCTAAGTGTGCACTGAATCCCCTGGTCAGGTGAGGCCACTGATGTTGCTCTGCAGACGGGGGACGCCACGGGCTGCGCTCTCCGTGTAAGGGCCCGTCTACACGGGGCGGGTGAATGGGCTCCGCAGCTGTCCACGTGCCCTGGTTAGGCGCCCTGGTCCGACAGGCTGAAGGCTGTATTCAGCGATACACAGGGCTGCACACTAGATTCTCTGCCTGGGTGCAGTGAGAGCCGCAGCTCTAAAACTGATAAAGCTCTTTGGTGTCTTCACTCCAGCCGCCCCGCCCCAAGTACCCTGGCTGAACAGGGCCACTGGCTTTGCTCAGCAAACCATTGGCTCTGTCTGCCCTTCTCTCGGCTTGAGCGCCACTGCGCCTCACGGCTTTCAGGGGTTTTTGTGGGCCCTACTGGTTAGATGGGGCCGGAAGACACTTTCCACAGTGGGTGTGGCTATGTCTCAGCTCCTTTGCCTGAGCAGGAGGGGGCGGGGCCTCGCCAGGCTACTTGTCAATTTCCACAACAGGCTTTCTGAGGAGGAGGGACCAGGAGTTGCCCTCCGCCTTGACTATGAATGGATTCCCCTGCCTGAGTGTAGCAGGCCCGGTACTGGCTTTGCCCTGGGGGAGCTCCGTTCTGCCCGCCTGCCTCTTGGCCTGAGCACCACTGGGCCGCACAGCTTCCAGGGGTTGCCACCAGCCCTTCTGGTCGGATGGGGCTGGGAGGCACTGTCCACGGCCCCTGGAGGGGCTGGAACTCAGCCCCTTGCCTGGGCGTGGGCAAAGAGGATCCGAACCAGGCAGATCTGCACCCTGCCGATTTCCGCGGTCAGAGCGCACCCCTGACCTGGTTCTGCGGTGAGCAAAGCCGCCGCCTGGGATGAGGGCTTGGGCCCTGCAGGTAGGAACTCGGTCCCCCAGATCCGGGAGCTGGTTCTTGCAAGCCCCTCCCCCATCCGCATCAGAGCCAGATTCCTCGTGGTTGAGCCCCCCGATCCCCCTGCAGTCCCTGTGGGCCGAGAGCAGAGTAGGGACCCCACTAAAGGACCCACCATGCTGCGGAGGCTGTTTGTCCATCCCGGGCTCTCTCTTCCCACTTGAGGAACCCAGGCTTGGGGCTGACCCCTCCTCGTGGAGCTGTGCTGGTCTGGGAGGGGCATGCGGGCAGCACGTGGCCGCTTCTCTTACCTTCTTGGTCTCTGAGCCGCAGGAGTGGTTCAGCCTCACCCCATGTTCTGGGATTCTCTCAGTGCTGTCTTGTTCTTGACGAGTTGTGAGATGATCTCGTGAGGCGGAGGGAAGCCAGGAACGACCTATGTCACCATCTTGGGGACGTGACTCCTGCTTTGATTTTTAAATCCTAGTACTCGGGTGCTGTTGGCTGAGGAACATAGAGTCAGCTGTCCGTCTACAGGATGCAGACTGACACCGTCAAAGTTCATGGCGGGGCATCTTCATTTACACGTTTGCCAGTAGTTCCAAGCTGGAGGCTGAACAGGCCTCGAAGAATGTGATCATCTTGCTTCCAGGCAACCTCAGCAGAGGCAGGCTGGAGCGGGCGAGTGTGGCCCCTCTGGCCCTCTGTGCTGTCCTTGAGCTATAGATTAAGCAGGAGAATCTCGCCTGGTTTCTCAATGTGTCCAGGAGCCCCAGCTGTAAAGCACCTGTTACTTTTCTGTTGGATAGCTTGATAGAAGTTCTCAGAAAGCTCCTAAAATTTCCTACCAACCAGGATGTGACTGTCATCCTGAACTCTGACCTCCCATCTAATTAAGAGGGGTGAGTGGGAGGAGGGCATGACAGAGCAGGGATCAGGGGTCACATCAGCCCCGAAAGACACCAAGGTTATTGGGTAAGGTTTTTCTTAAAACTGAAAACCCTGACACTGGGAATTCTGGGGCAGCTGGGGTTACCCCCACTTGGAGTATGCGGACCTATAAGCAGGTAACAAGACAGACAGGTGCAGACAGAGAAAGACAAACATCACATGGTATCACTTACATGTGGAATCTAAAAAAATGATACAAATGAACTTATCTACAAAACAGAAAGAGAGTCACAGCCATAGAAAACAAATTTATGGTTACCGGGGGAGGGAAAGGCAGGGAGGGATAGATTGGGAGAATGGGATTGACACATACACACTACTATATATAAAACAGATAACTAATAAGGACCTACTGTGTCACACAGGGAACTCTACTCCGTACCCTGTCATGACCTATATGGGAAAAGAATCTAAAAAAGAGTGGATGTATGTATGTATGTATAACTGATTCACTTTGCTTGTACACCTGAAACTAACACAACATGGTAACTCAACTAAATTTTCAACTCCAGTGAAAATTTCGAAAAAATCCACCCATGAAAAAAAAGGAAAAAAGACAGGTGATCCCATTATCTCCTCCATTTTCCTGTGTGGGTCCCATACATGAGAGACTTTTAAAATTCAGGAATTTCCCTTAAAAAACATCCTCAACAAAGGCAGATGATGCTTCAGACCACTTACTGGTAGTAAGACTCCTCATAGAAAGGCGTACATATCTGAAGTCATGTTTGAAGTTGCAAAGAAAGGCTACAGTTGGTTTCACTCACTCATTTGCCTCCAGAAGCAGAGGGAATGAGTGCACGTGGCTGGGTGTGAAAGCCAGAGAGGGTGGAATATACAGGAATTCCTCAAGCTGTGGAGGGCACATCTTTTCTAACAGGATCTCTGTCCATTGAGTAAAATACTTTCTCAAATAAGGCATTTCTGTGAGCGCAACCAGCCCTGTGTAATGCGTGAGACCTTAGGCTGAAATTCAGTCCTGGCATGAAAGCTCCAGTGACCAACAGTCCTGGGGGGGTCCCAGGCTGAGGGCGTTCCTGAGACATGGGACTTTCTGTTTTAAAAGAGGGAAAGTCCCAGCCAAACTGGGGTAAGCGGGTTACCCTAATGCACATCACCAGTGATCCTGGTGGAATTCGAGTGTGAAAGGGGCCTAGTGTTCCAGGCCCAAGGGACCAGCCAGCTTCCCAGGGGAAGCCTGGATGTGGGAGATGCATGGCTATCATGGGAGGTCCTCAGAGGCCGGCCTCAACTCCAAGAGCTTCCAGATCTGATGTAGCTGGAAATGCCATACTCAGCAGACAACTCGGAGTGCTCCAGTTTTCCTCTGTGGACAATTACAGGACCAGTTTAGGGTACGGGACGTGCCTGTGTGGCTTGAGGCCCATGCCACAGACCTGAGAGCCCTGTACAGAGGGGACATGTTAATAGGTTATAAAGCCACCTTGAAATAAAATACATGGGTAAGTCAGGATCCTCTGGGAGGGCTGTTTTGTACAATTTCAACTGTTTTCCATAGTAATTACAAACCTATCTCGTTTTTCTTTTTTTCAATCTGCATAAAGTATGGACTATCGCTGTTGGTTCATTCATTTTTTTAATCAGTTTTTTAAACTGAAGTATAGTTGATTTACAATGTTGTGTTAATTTCTGCAGTACAGCAAAGTGGTTCAGTTATACATACATATATATATATATATATATATATACACATACATTCTTTTTAAAATATTCTTTTCCATTATGTTTTATCACAGGATATTGAATACAGTTCCCTGTGCTATACAGTAGGACCTTGTTGTGTATCCATTCTATATATAATAGCTTGCATCTGCTAATCCCAAACTCCCACTCCATCCTTCCCCCACCCCCTCCCCCTTGACAACCACCAGTCTGTTCTCTACAAATGTATCTCTTTCTAAAGCACAAATTATTATGGAGACATTCAAAGAATTGCCGTGCCTGGTAATAGTTAACAGCACTTTCATCAGAGCACTGAGATGCAGAGAAGTTCAGGACTCTTCCAAGTGATGTCTCCCCAGGGCTGGGCAGTTTGTAAGGCAGCAGCTCTAAGATTGGAAGTACTGCCTGGTTTCCCATCTAACACCAGGGCCACACTTCCTACAACTTTATTTCCCATTTATTGAAGATGGCAAGACCCCCAGCACCTAAAACTGTACAGCCCCTGGACTCTAAGACTGAATTAGGCCAGTTTATCTTGATAGTATGATCTCGTCATTAGGAGAAAGGTGTGTATGGTTTTGTAGTTGACAACAAGGGCTCCGCTGTCACATGCCTGGTGGAACTCTCACTTCAGTACTTTGTTAGCTGTGCAGGACCCAGGGCCACTGTCTCTGTCTCTTCAGGCTGCTATATAAGCCACGGACTAGGAGGCTTATAAGCTACAGAAATATATTGCTCACAGTTCTGGAGGCTGAAGTCCAAGGCCAGGTGCCGACACGGTTGGGTTTTGGTGAAGGCCCTCTTCCCGGCTGCAGACCGCAGCTTCTCACTGTGTCGTCACATGATGGAAGGGGGTTCGGGAGCTCTCTGGGGTCTCTTTCCTAGGAGCACTAATCCCAATCACGAGGGCTCCACCTTCATGACCTAATCCCCTCCCAAAGGCCCCACCTCCTCATACCATCACCTTGGGGATTAGGATTTCAACTCATGAATTTTGGGGGATACGAACGTTCGGACCGTGACACCCACCTACACCCTACAGGGCTGGGCGAAGGTTTTTATTAGGTAGCGCGTACGGCCTGGTGTATAGTACCTTCTGAATAAATATTTCCTTTCTCCCTAATTCCCAAACCAGTATTTCAGGATGAACGTTTAGATTTACTCTCTAATCTTAGAATAAGAAGGAAAGATCGACTACTCCTGCATTTGCTATCTTCAATGGATTCCTGCAGAAGAACACATGAGGACTGTTCTATTTATTTGCAGTTTTACGACAAATTAAGGCCACAACATTCTGAATTGTTTAAGATCAATAAATACCATTTTAAACTACTTTCTCAATTACCAGTGGTCCTCCCTCAGTCAAGGATCTGCCAACTTTTTATTTAACAAAGCTACAAAATACAACTAGCAATAGTATGTTTGGAAAGTTAAATAATAATAGGGTACAAAGTCAATGCTATCCCCATAATTATTAGCAAAACCATTTAGCTTTCTGAGAGCTAAGCTACTGTCAAATCTTATTTCACAAGTGTTATCGAAAACTTATTAGAATTGTATTGCCTGCTCTGATGTCAAATAAAATTACCATGTTAATCTGGAATCTAGACTTAACAGGCTCAACTAAGAGTTTCCTGGTCTCTCTGGAGTTTTTCCAGCTTTCACGGTTTGAAGGGAAGGTACATTTGTTTGTCATTAAGTCCTTGGAGTTCATAACATGGGGAAAGAAGTTGTATAGACTCTTCATATCAAATTGATAGAAAACCTGATCATGGAATAGCAAACACGGATTTCTGATAGGATTTCCTACTAGAGGTGTTATAATCTCTGTCTCCTAAATAACACATGTTTTAAAATGATCCAAAGTACAACCAGATTGGGGATGTAGATGTAATATATTAGAAACATCATTTAAAATGTGTGTCCAATGGTGCTGACATTTTAAAAGAAGAAAGGCAAACGGAATTTAAATACTCCCTATAAAAGTCAGCATTAATATCATGAGTCTGGTTTAATCAGTCAAAAGTAAAAAAAAAAATAAGTTTAATAAAATTTCATATTAAAATGATTCAATGCTTTTAGGGTTGAATATTTTAATCTAAAGTATTAAACTAAACATATAAACCTCGGTGGTGAGAAAGTCTGTAGGTGGTAAAATACTCCGGGTAATTTTCTACAAATCAGTCTTGTATTATATTAATTAAATTTATAACATTTTAAGGAAAGAAATGTTAAACACATAGTTATCTGACTCTTTCCCCTCAGTCTATGGTGGTCTGTAGCGGGCAGTGGCAGACTACAACTCACGGGCCAAACCTGGCTACTGACTGCTTTGGTAAATAAAGTTTTATTGGAACACAGCTGTGCCCATTCATACACATTGTCTGTGGTTACTCTAGTTACAACTACAGATTTGAGTAGCTGTAACTGAGGCCGTATGGTGTTCTGTAAGCTGGAACCTGTTTTCAAATAAAATGAATGGTAAAATCGTTATTAAAAAAATCCTTAGGCACTGTGGTTTGAAAGTCCCACTTTCAACATTTAAACGTATTTTCTGTAGGATTTCTTTTGAACCACTAAAACCCAATGAAAACTGCATCTTCTGAATCAGATATTTAAAATGTTTCTGATAAGGATATTAAAATTGACGTCAGAACTATTTAGAGGTAAATGACTTACGTTTGTCAATCCTATTTACCAGGAAAGATGTTCCTTAAATGAGACCAGGCTGTATGGTGGGCTTGTAACTATAATTAGTAGAAGCAGGAGTTTCCAACGGGCCTTGTAACACAAAGAACCCTGAATATTAAACAGCATGTCAGTGTGGTTTTCAAGCTGTACCACACACAAGTTTCCTCAGCCTCCTGTAGCTGCAAACCTAAAATAGCCTGAAGGTCAAAGCCAGACAGACATACTCTTGTCACTGAATGTGCTGACCATGACTGATATGAGTTGAGTTTACTTCCTCCACTAAAATTATGGTGGAAAAACAAACTCCAAACTCAAGGGCAATCACTATAACAATCTTAAGAGGAAAAAGAAGAGAGAAATAAGTCCCAAAGTGGTCTCACACAACGATCAGCTCAGACCTCACTTTCACTAGGACCCTCCTTGTGGAGTCACATATCTGAATTATTGCATCAAGAAGGCTGTAACAGAAAAGATGTCCGTGAGAAAGTAATGTGAAGCCAATATGCAAAAACGAGAGTGATTGGAAACGACCATAAAATCATCAGGCTATTGACAGCTGGGGAAATTCCACATGCCAAGCAAATCAGCTGCAAGGAAATATGAGAGGCTTGAGGTGAAAAAAATACACCTGAATCCGTAATTGAATTAGACAAGCCTCGCTGCGCGGAGAACTCTGCTGGTCACCAGGATGCAAAGCAAACGCCGGGTTGCCAGACGCGCGTTTATCAGCCACAGTGATTTATTGAGTGCTTTAATAATACAAGTGTACATCAACTGATCCACAGTCAAAAGTGGCAGGTCCCTAAGAAATTTACAAGCACTTTAAGTAAATCAAAATACATATTATTTTGTTCAATCCAGCAGTCTTCTGTGTGGGGACAGAAGGCTAGTGATAAACAGAGTCTCAGTAATGCACAGTGATTCTGATTGAAGCTTTTGTACAAAAATCTGGTTCCCAGTAGCATGCACCCACCGATAAAGACTTCAGTACAAAAAACTTAACCCTAAGCATTACATTGGAGTAGAAACGAGATAGAATTCTGAATTCGTGTTTTCCCCAAGATCACAGGAAGGGAAAAAGGATCCAAAGAAAACGAACAACAAAATAACAGAACCACACAGGAATACGAAGCTTTGAAAGAAAGCTCATATTATTACAGATCTGACATTGTTTGCACTGAAAACAAAAGTTCCCATCCACGTGGAGGTGGGATTAAAAAAAAACAAACCCAGATCTTTCAAGTTAATAGAAATTAAACAGGGAATAAAACGGGAAGGGGTGGGGGGCAAAGGAAAGGGAGGGTGGGGGATGGATGACATTCCATCACAAAACGGTTCAAAAGGTGATAAAAATAAGACAAGCAGAGCCGAGGTGCGGGGCCCCGATGCACTTGGTGAGTGTGCCGCGGGCCAGGGCCCTATGTGGCGTACCGCTTGGTCCACTGCCTGGCCATCCGGTCGTGCTCCGCCCTGTTGGTCATGTACTGTGTGGCGATGCTACCCACCAGCGGGTCAGCTGGAAAGGAAGCAGAGTCAGAGGTCAGTCAACACCAGCAGCTTGGCCTCTTCAAAGCCGGGGAAGAGAGGAGTGTCTGGAAAGCTGGCCCTGGCTCAAGGCGTGGGCAGGGAGGCGAGATGCTGCGCCCTGGAACAAGGTCACCTTCGCCATGACCTGCAAGTGACCTGCCCCGGAGACCGCATCTCACCCCCGCTGCCCGAGGAGCACCTACCTGTGCTCTGACTGCTGCCTCTTGTCACGTCTCCGGACGAGCGTGACTCTCTCTGTCCCCACCATACATATGCTTCTCCCCCTCTTCCTCCCCTGGTTTTCAGGTAGATGTTTATTTCACAGAGAAGATGCAGGTGGGCTGTGGGCGGGGCCTGCAGGGTCCTGGATACGATCCCCTGGGGGAAGGGGGCGGGGGAAGCCTGGCCAACTCCCTGACCTGGGTTATTGCCCGGGCAGGGGTCCAGCAGCAGGTTAGTGACCCACTGACACAGGACGACAGGCTGCTTCTGCCTCTATATTTGGGAATATCAAAGCCACAGAGCTCTCTACTACATAAACAGCGATGGATGTTAGTCACAGCTAACCCTCACTGACCTACCACGTCCTAAAACTTTAACACGGGAGGGCTGGCACGGGATGAAACTGCAGCCTAAGGATGGGGGTCGTCAGGGCTGGAGCTGGGCCCTGACTGCAGGTCTCCCGGGACACTGCTCCACCCAGACGGGATCAACGGTTAATGAAAACAATTCAAAGCAGCTACAAAAAAAACGTAATTTAGGTTTCTGGAGATCCCAGAATCCACCCGTCTCCCTCCATTCTCTAATCTCACTTCTTCCCTGAGTTTTATTTCCTGTATTTTTGGTGTTGAGAATTTGAGTGTATTAGGGCACGTGGATAAGAAAGAACCAAAAGGGAAAAGGAAAAATATTAGCAAAAGCTAACGTTAAATATGAAAAAAAGAAAATAGGTAAAGAATATGGAAGTGGGTTTGTGGTCTAATACCACCTCGTAACTCGGGAAGATTCTGAGAGTCTGCTAAGACCCAGTAAGACATCCAAGGTCACACCTTCGCGATAACCAAGGTATAACAGGAAGTCCACCTTTTAGCGATCTGCTGCTGCTGAGGATAACAAAGCTCATGAAAGTCCTCCCGACAAGACTTTGCTTTTATTTTTTTAATTTTGTTACAGTTCTAACATTATATTACGCCACGTTTTTTTTTTTTCCTTTTTCGCGGTACGCGGGCCTCTCACTGTCGTGGCCTCTCCCGCTGCGAAGCACAGGCCCCGGACGCGCAGGCTCAGCGGCCGTGGCTCACGGGCCCAGCCGCTCCGCGGCATGTGGGATCTTCCCGGACCGGGGCACGAACCCGTGTCCCCTGCATCGGCAGGCGGACTCTCAACCACTGCGCCACCAGGGAAGCCCACACCATGTTTTTTTGTTTGTTTGTTTTTTCTTTTTTGTTTTCTGGCTGTGCTAAGAGGCTTGTTGGAACTTAGTTCCCTGACCAGGGATCCAACCTGGGCCCCCTGCAGGGGAAGCGCCAAATCCTAACCACTGGATCGCCAGGGGAGTCCCCAAGACTTGCTTAAGTTTTAACAAACCTCACTTAAGTTTTCTTGGACTTGTGCTAAGTTTGTTACAATTATTCTAGGGAGAGGCCAGTTTCTTATATTCACTTACATCACAAACAATGATAGTCAATGGGTGTGTTCGGAATGTCTGCCTCTCTGCCTACTCTGTGATTCTTGTCCTTCACTTGCCAAATGGTGAAACTCTATCACTTCAACTAACGGAGCCAGGGTTCAAGATGATTGAAATCAGCAGTACCAGATGTAGACACTAAACACCTGGGATTGGCAAGATATTTTTAAAAAAAATGCTGTCTTTCAGTTCAGACTATAGAGTCTAAAAAGGGCCAAAGACAGGTCTGAGTCACATTTCTCTACCTTTGAAACAAATCATCTTGTTTCAATTTCTGGAATGCAAAGCCTTAGGGTGGAACCTGGGCACCTTCAACAGAGCTTACATCTACATCGCTCAAGACAGCTGTTGGGTTGAACACACTCTACATTAGTGATGTGCGCTGAAGAGCCATCTGTACTTCCTGACTTAACTGGTCGAGGTAAAGGCCAGGTTTAATGTCAGAAGAATGACCAGTGACATGAATGTTCTAGTGCAAATCTACCCTCACTAAGAGTGGGCATACTGGGAACAGGAGTCTGCTGTTTCAGCTCAAAGGAGGGAGAGGGAGAAGGAGACAGTGGGGTGGGAAAAGCATCTATACTATTTCAACAGGGGGAGAGGGGAAAACCTCAAAAACACGGTAGAGTGTTCTTGATAAAACTCACATGCGTTGTGCAGACATTTTTTGGTACGCTTAAATAATTAGCAGGAAATTCCTCTGAGTTCCTTGTATAATACCTTTTCAAGTTCGATTTTGAAAAGAGAAATATTTTTCCATCTGCAAAATTATACATGCTAAATATAAAAATAATAATTAACAATTTCAAAAAATCACTTCACACAGTACACAGGACAGAAAGTTGTAAGTGAAAACCGTTTGCAAATTCACTGAGAGAAGTACTGTTAACATTTTGACTTACATCTTCCCAGACTTCTTTTCTAAACTACAATTAAAATAAAAGATCATAGTCTGCTTTTGGAACCTTTTAAAAACTCACTGTATGGTGAATAACTTTTTATATCAATAATTATATCCTACTTGATCATTTTATTTGATTTAATTTTTTTAATTGAAGTATAACTGACTTATATTACTATATTAGTTTCAGGTGTACAACACAGTAATTTGATAATTTTATAGATTATACTCCATACAAAGTTCTTATAAAACACTGACTATATTTCCTGCACATCATTTAAAATATTAACCTGAATTAATAACCAGTCTTCTGTTTAGAGACATTTGGGTTCTTTCCTTTTTTTTTTTTTTCTGCTTTATAAACAATGCTGTGAAGAACATTATTGTGTGAGCATCTTTGTAAATTTATGCAAATCTTAAATTTAAAGTGTTAATGAAGGAATAAAGGTATAAAATGAAGGAATTTAAAAATCATGTGTTATCAATCAAATAGTTCTTAAATGCTAAAATGTTTTGTTGAACAGAAAAAAGTTAAGACTACCAGTAACTGAATAGAAACTATGCAATAAATGTATATCCAATGATCACTGCAGTGAATTTAGTGGAATGAGATACTCCTTTTGTAGTATATTTATAATTATGACTTGAAGTAAGATTGAATCTTGTTATTGGGTTTCACATTTCCTGGATACAGATACGCCAGGGATGAAATAACGATGACGGGTGACACATCTTCTTCCTCCTTCTCCTCTACTTTCCTGTCTGACCTCTGCTTCCCTACACAGCGCCAGGCGCCTGAACAGCAAGCATGGTTATTTGCCAGTGAGTGAAAGGTGATCTCAGTGCTCTGCCCCCTCCCCTTTTTTGGAGATTCGTGTGTTACGTGCACCTTTGATTCCAGAAGAGAAAGGCTCAGGCGACTCCTGCAACCCCATCTGAAGGCTCACCCGCGACGGGGGCTATACTGGAAACATTGGAAACCAGAAGGGTTCACAGCCCGTCCAGGAAAGGAGGGAGACAGGGAGAACGGACTTGAGGATATGGGGAGGAGGAAGGGTGAGCTGTGACAAAGCGAGAGAGAGGCATGGACATATATACACTACCAAATGTAAGGTAGATAGCTAGTGGGAAGCAGCCGCATAGCACAGGGAGATCAGCTTGGTGCTTTGTGACCACCTGGAGGGGTGGGATAGGGAGGGTGGGAGGGAGGGAGACGCAAGAGGGAAGAGATATGGGAACATATGTATATGTATAACTGATTCATTTTGTTGTACAGCAGAAACTAACACACCATTGTAAAGCAATTATACCCCAATAAAGATGTTAAAAGAAAAAAAAAAGACTAAAGCGGGTAAGAAGCAGCTACGTGGTTAGAGGGAGCGGAGAACGACGGGCAGATGGCCGAGCCGCCCAGTGATTCCATTTGCGACGCCAGGGAACATTCTCTCTTGGTTGGTAGGTGGAATGGGAGAAATCACATGGCAAAGAAATGCTGACTCCCTTTTCTTAAGACAACACATATATTCTCAAAGAAACACAGACAAAACCAGTCCAGTATGATGGAAAAGGGGGTGCGCTCTGGGTCCAGACTGCCTGCCTTTGTACCTCGGTTCCACCGATAACTGTGTCATGTCAGGCAAAGGACTTAACTTCTCCGTGCCTCGGTTTTCTCAACTGCGAAATGAAGTTGCTACAGTTGTTGTTTTAAGAATGAAATGAACTGATTATTGTCAGGCACGTACAAAACGTCTGCTGTCATTTTCAAAATGAAGACAGGAAAACGAATATTCATGTGCACCTTAAAAGAAATATAAATCTTATTGTCCTCTGGAAGACATTCTCTTCGGATAAAATCCATAAAATCCAAAGTCTTGAGCATGTAATCATTAGAGAAATGCAAATCAAAACTACAATGAGGCATCACCTCACACCGGTCAGAATGACCACCATCAAAAAATCGACAAACAATAAATGCTGGAGAGGGTGTGGAGAAAAGGGAACCCTCTTGCACTGTTGGTGGGAATGTGAATTGATACAGCCATTGTGGAGAACAGTACGGAGGTTCCTCAAAAAACTATAACTAGAGCTACCATATGATCCAGCAATCCCACTACTGGGCATATATCTGGAGAAAACCATGGTTCAAAAGAATACATGCACCCCACTGTTCACAGCAGTACTATTCACAATAGCCAAGATGTGGAAGCAACCTAAACGTCCATTGACAGATGAATGGATAAAGAAGATGTGGTACATATATACAATGGAATATTACTCAGCCATAAAAAAGAATGAAATAATGCCATGTGCAGCCACATGGATGGACCTAGAGATTATCATACTAAATGAAGTAAGTCAGACAAAGACAAATATCATATGATGCCATTTCTATGTGGAATCTAAAATATGACACAAATGAACTTATCTATGAAACAGAAACAGACTCACAGACACAGAGAAAAGACTTGTGGTTGCCAAGGGGGAGGATGATGGGGGAGGATGATAGGGGAGGGATGAATTAGGAGGCTGGGTTAGCAGAGGCAAACTATTATATATAAAATAGATAAACAACAAGGTCCTACTGTAGAGCACAGGGAACTATATTCAATATCCTGTGATAAACCATAATGGAAAAGAATATGAAAAAGAATGTGTGTATATATATGTAACTGAATCATTTGCTGTACACCTGAAATTAACACAACACTGTAATGCAACTATACTTCAATAAAATAAACTAAACAAAAACAAAAACAAAACCAACAAAGTCCTTAGCATGGCTCCCAAGAGCATCATGATCTAGACCTAATCTTTCCAGCCTTCTCCACCCATGCTTTAAACCAGAATTAACAACTCGCAGCTTCTCCAATAAGCCCTCCAATAAGCTCTCTGCACCTTTGCTTCTGCGACGTCCTTTGCTTGATGGGCTTCTACGAATTTCTCAACATTTAGCTCAGGCATAGCCTCCTTGGGGATGCTTCTAGGGGCTTTGTAGCAGGCTTATGTGTCCCATTTCTGTTTTGTCTGTTCGCACCTCTATCACTGTGCTGAGAACGCTGCCTTTTAGTTGTCTGTCTGCTGTACAGTCTGCATTTCCCATGGAGCTGGAGCCCACGCGTTCAGTCATTCGTCAACTATCACTGAGTCCCTACTATGTTCCAGGTCCTGCAGAACTAGTGCTAAATAAGCAAACTCCTGCCCTCATGGGACTCTGCCTGGGTCCCTCTGTCTCCGTTTCCCTCTCGTTAACCTCATGTTTACTGCGATGTATGAATGGAGAAGAACGTAAGACAAGTAAGTAAGGAACACACAAAATAACAGCCAGAAGGAGCAGTTACTCCATAAGGCGGGTGTCCCTCTGTAGCACTATATGCTGGCTCACCATAGAAGTTTCTTCTCTATACACGACTAGCAAGTCAGTAAAGGGGACCTGATGGAGAGTGTGACAGCTTTCTTGTCTTTTTTTTTAAACTTATTTATTTTTTAACTTTTTTGTATATAAGCAGGAATCCTCCCTCCCTCCCTTCCTCCCTCCCTTTCTGGCTGCGTTGGGTCTTCGTTGCTGTGCACGCGGGCTTTCTCTAGTTGTGGCGAGAGGGGGCTACTCTTTGTTGCGGTGTGCGGGCTTCTCATTGTGGTGGCTTCTCTTGTTGTGGAGCACGGGCTCTAGGCTCACAGGCTTCAGTAGTCGTGGCACGCAGGCTCAGTAGTTGCGGCTCATGGGCTCTAGAGCGCAGACTCAGTAGTTGTGGCGCACGGGCTTAGTTGTTCCGCGGCATGTGGGGTCTTCCCGGACCAGGGCTCGAACCCACGTCCCCTGCACTGGCAGGCGGATTCTTAACCATTGTGCCACCAGGGAGGTCCTAACTTAATTATTTTCTTATTGAACTTTGTGGTTAGCACTTTGCCATGTCTTGGATTCTTCGAGGCTATAAACCACCGCTTCTCCAGCTGTCCCACCATCGCCATGATGAGCACTTACTCACCAAGTCACTGGAGGCTTTCTGTGGGTCTGCCTTGCCATGAGGAATAGCTCTTTTGTGTGTCTTTCATGGAACTTTTCTTCCATGGTTTGGTTTAGCCTAGTTTTATTTAAATCTTCTATAAAATTAAAAAGTAATTGATGCTCATTATAATAAATTCAAATAATAAAGAAGCATGTATGATGTAAAAAATACGATCTTCTTCCCTTCAATTTCCCACCATCTCAAGGTAACTGCTGTTAATGGTTGGATGCTCACTCCTCCAGACTGTTTTCTTTATTTATATTTAAACCCAATGGGAATCACGTGATTCTGCAACTTGCACTTTCCTCTGGGCCAATATACAGTAGTTGTGTTTCTAAGATACTAGAAATAGACCTAGCTTATTACTTTTAATAATTAGAGGGCATTCCTTTGCACAGTTATTCAGCTTTCATTTTTCCATCCCCTACTGATGCACATTTATTGATACATTAGATCTGATGTTTTGCTATCAGGACTAGTATCACCATCTTGTATACATCTTTGAGCATAGGTTTGTGTCGTCCTGGAGGGTAGATTCTTCTAGGTGACGGTATTGGGCCAGAGAGTACAGTACACATTTAAACTTTTTGCCAAATACTGCCAAACGGCCCTTCAATAAAAGGATGTACAATTTATCCTATTTCTGGACATTCTCCCTAACACTGCATTACCAATCTTTAAAAATTGTTTTTGTCAAGGTAACCAAAAAAAAAAAAAATCCCTGTCGTCGTATCTGGATATAATTTGATGTCTACTGAGGTTTAACATATTCTTGTGTTTGTTCGCCATTTGTGTTTCTTCTCCTGTGACGTGCTTGTTCATGCCTTTTGCCTATTTTTTCCTTACTAGCATGAAGGAGTATTTTATATATTATAAATATTAAGCATGCACTGCAAGTTCGGCTTTGGCCTCAGTATTCAGCCCAAATTGCTTTAGTTAGTCTTTAGAGGACTGAACAGACAAACGCCTCCTTTGATGTTATTTTGAGCTTTGCTGAACTTGTGGAGATCAAAGATCAGGTTACCATCATATTGAATAAATACAGATCATCTTTTGGATTATTACTAATATCGGAATACTGGTTTTTAAAATATTGGTAAGCATGATGAATGTTAACTTGGGACTGAAAATCTCTTTCAGTTGAAGACAAACAATATGACATACAAGGAAAAGATTTGGAACCGTCTTCACACGTATTCACACAAACGCTCAAAGTGAGATGGGAGCGCAGCTATCGTGAGGAAGAAGGCTTCTGGCACGAAACAGGCCTTACGATTGTCCACGGCAGATACTGAGAGTAAAGCACTTGTAACAACCAGTGGCTGCTGGCAGAGAGAGCAGTGCATCCAATGATTGTGTGAGTCAGGAAATGAATGCAAACATATTAGAGATAAAAATGTGAGGGCAAAAGGCTTCTGTTGGCTTCTGAAATACCCAGAAGACATCGTCTTTAAGCATTTTGCACACAGCTCCAGTTTGTGGGAGGACCTGCAGGGACACTGCACCGTGATCGCCGTGAGCCAAATCTTTTAAGTCTAGGGGGTGAGGAGATGAGTCTTCACCTTTCTGTTACCATTAGAGAAAAAAGAAAGCTTATTGACTTCATAGCAAAATCTCCACTAAGAGTAACCCACAGTGGGACAGACAGCCAAAGAAAAACATGCTTTTCATCAGGCGAAAACATCTGTCTAAGTCTTGCAAGTGTGCAGAGGAGTCTCCTAGCAGCTGGCAGGGCTAAGAAGTTATACTGCAACGTCATCATGACAAACTTTAAAAACATATCTAATTTTTTTCATGAAATTAAAAAAAAATTTTTTTTGGCCGCTCAGCTTGTGGGATCTTAGTTCTCCGGCCAGGGATTGGATTGAACCTGGGCCACGGCCGTGAAAGCGTGGCGTCCTAACCACTGGGCCACCAGGGGGGTTCCCTCTAATTTTTAATAATAATATTATAGTATTACTTAAATTCTTAAAACAAAATTTCATATTTATTCTTGTATCTCAGAAGATCACTTTATGGTGGGAACATTCAACATTGCCTTAGGTTGTTTATTGGGTTTAATGCTGGCTGTTCAGTATTCAGCCAGAAATAAAGTCAGTGCACCTCTAAGGAAAATACTATTTATCTATTATATGTGGAGGAAATATTTTCTCCCAGTCTTTTGTCCTTTAACTTAGTTTATAATGTCTCTTGCCATTACAAGTTTAACGTTTTTCAGTACTTAATAAGTCAATCTTTCCTTAGTATTTTTTAGTGTGATGTCATGTGTATTTGACAAAGGCCTTCTCCACTCCAGTATTTCAGAAGTATTCTCCTACATTGACATACAGTAACCGTCTGTGCAATGCTAGCTTTATCACACAGACGATTCCCATACGTATTTGGACCTGATTCTGTACTTGATATTCTTGCATTCGATTAATTTGTCTTTTGCTTTATTTACCCCTATTTTCTTGCTACTGTCTTAAAGTATGTTTGATATCTGGTAGGATAAGTTCTCACGCGTCCCCATTTCTTTCCTTCACTAAAGTTTTACTTGGAGAACTGTCATCTTGAGGCTGAGACTTGGAGCAATGAAAGCTAGGTCACCCCAGGGTATAGGAATTTCATGTCTCTTTGAATAATGTTATCAAGATTGAGGAATGACTGAATTCCTCAGGGTCTACTAATTAAAAATCAAGTGAGTAGGACAAAGTTAAGGTTTTTTGTAGTTTGGAATGTGGGGAAACCAGACCATTAATTATAGGCCTAACCCAGACCAGAAAGGTTGTTAAGTACCCTGAAAAAAAAAAAAAATCACATATACATAGAGTGTGTGTGCGCCTGCGTGTGATGCTCGTGGCTCATAAAGCGATTTAGGGAGAACGTTACCATGCCTATGATTTAAACCAAGTGGTGGATGTTATCCAACTAGATTTAACTTCGAAAATGCTAAATAAAACTGCATATCAGTCTCGCAAGATATGCTATTATCTCAGAATTAATAACTAGCGATGCTAAAAGAGGAATCAAGTACCCCAACTTCTAAAGAGACATTAATACCTTCCTCAGGACTCGCTAAGAGAAGAGGAGCTGGGGGGCTTCCCTGGTGGCGCAGTGGTTAAGAATCCGCCTGCCAATGCAGGGGACACGGGTTCGAGCCCTGGTCTGGGAAGATCCCACATGCCACGGAGCAACTAAGCCCATGCGCCACAACTACTGAAGCCCACACGCCTAGAGCCTGTGTTCTGCAACAAGAGAAGCCACTGCAATGCAGAGCCTGCACACCGCAATGAAGAGTAGCTCCCGCTCGTCGCGACTCGAGAAAGCCCGTGCGCAGCAACGAAGACGCAACACAGCCAAAAAAAAAAAAAAAAAAAAAAAGAAACACAGCCATTCTCAAATATTAAATTACATAAAGTTACAATTAAGTAATTTATACAGGTAATCAATACTTAAAACTTATCATTTCTTAATTATTTTACGGCTATTATTATTTATCGTCATAGTTTTTTTTAAGGTCTTTTCTATCCGTATGGTGGAAAAACACCATGTGCTACTGTGCACCTTGTCCCGATTACACACTCAGGAAGGTCACATAAGTAGCTTGAAATCAGCAAATGCTACAAATTAGGACTTGAGTTACTGTTTTGCTGATTGTCTGTGGTTAAGAAAGTGATGGAGAAAATGCTAATAGTGCAGATCAAACTTAAAAGTGTATCATGTCTAGATCCTTACACAGTGAAGAGCATAAAAACTGGACGATATATTCTTCCAGCACATGAGACCATTATCTGATTCAGAAAGAAGTTGCTCATGACACTAACCAGTGAAGTTCTGACACGCTTTTTCTTTGTTTTACTTTGGTCTTAGTTCGTAACTATGTATGAAAATATCGCCCAACATTCCTGTTAGAAACACACTCCTTTGCTAAAAGTCACTGTAAGTCTTCTGAGAATGAGTCAGCTACATGGAATTTGCAGTAAAGAGAACTGTATATTTTATTATCTGTAAACTGTGTACATTTTTACATCAGTAAAATGTATAATAAATCTATGTACGTACATATGGGCATACAACCACCCCTTCTAGCCACTGCCCATTTCAAAGTTACCAACGCCCATGGGGAAGGGCTGAGCCAAGGAAGCTGAGCCGGGGCTGGGTCTTCTACATCAGGGGACTGGGAAGTGAGACCTCGGATTACGGCACGTGAAGCAGCATTTTGACACCTGTCACCCAGAAGGCATGGACGGCAAGATGCTGCTTGCCAAGGAAGCAGAAAATCAGGTACAGGGTTGCCGCCCTCATCCTTTATCTGACCCCACAGCCTAGGAGTCAGGCCTTGGAAAGGGAGAGAAGAGGTGTCTGAGAACCAGACCTGCTTGCTCCACCCTGACAGAGTAGAAACAGGAAATGAGATTTAAATCAGTATGAGAGGAGAGTTTAAAAACCGACAAGGCTGACTTTTCTATTAACTGAAAGTAATCCGAATGCTGCTAAATATTGTTAAGGAATAGAAAAGCAAAATTCAACTAAATGTGGCCTAAAGCAGTGAATGAGAAAATTAAGACCAGTCCATATTAATGCCCCGAGTTGCGATGGCTCAACAAACAATACGAATACACTGGCTACAACCTAAACTATACTGTTGATAGAATATTTTTCCAAACGTCAAAACTCGTCCTATCAGCCTACACAGCAGTGCTATGTACCCTAAATCAATGTGTGTTTTGAAATAGAAAGCGTCTGTTAGACTAGACCCATCCACAGAGCAGCACAGATGGGGCATCCCTACTGAGAAGCTACTGGATTGCAATTCCAGGCTTAGTTAAACAATAATTCCTAATGAACTCTCAGAAAATATCCTTACGGTATTGGACTTGCTTAAGGCACCAGAGATTCACATTGCTTTCTCCAAAACGTTGGGCTGGCCGAAAAGTTCGTTCGGTTTTAAGTAATAATAAAAGGCACTTTTCATTTTCACCAAGAACTTCACTGAACAACGTATTCGCTAACCAAACAAACTTCTGGGGCAACCCAATACCTCTGCAAAAAGCTATAGCTGCAGCAAGTAGGAAAGAGTCAAAGATGCCGAGATATCAAAGCTATATTTTTTAAAAAAGCAGCTTTATTGAGATATAATTCACATACCATATAATCCACCCATTTATTGTGCACACTTCAGTCGTTTTTAGTACATCCACAGAGTTATACAGTCACAATCCACTTTAGAATATTTTCATCACCTCCAAAAGATACCTTGTATCCTATTCCTCTAAACCCTCCAGCCCTAGGCATCCACTGATCTTTCTATTTACCTATTCTGGACATTTCATATAAATGGAATCATTCAACATGCGGTCTTTTGTGACTGGCTTCTCTCACAAAGCATCATGTTTTCAAGGTTCACCCATGTTGTAGCATGTAACAGTACTTCATTCTCTTTTATTGCCAAATGATATTCTATTGTGTGAATATACCACATTATATTTATCCATTCCTTAGGTGATGGACATGTGGGTTGTTTTCACCTTTTGGATACTGCGAATACCCACATGCTGCTGTGAACGTCTGTGTACAAGTTTTGCATAGATCTGTTTTCATTTCTCCTGGGTCTATACCCAGCAGTGGAATTGCTTGGTCATATGGGAACTCGATGCTTAACTGTTAGATGAACTGCCAAAATGCTGTCCAGAGAGAATTGCACATCCCTCCCCAGCAACGTGTGAGGGGTCTGATTCTCTATGTCCTCACCACATGTGTTAGCATCTGAGGATGTCAGATTATAAAGACAGAATAGCTTACACCCATTGGCCTCTACCTACCAAGTGTCCAGTTAAAAAAATATATACCATATTCCCTACCAACCTATGTTCCTGCCAACCATGGAAAATAAATTCTCTGAAGTTGGAGTATTTTTCTCACGGTCTGTGTCTACGAGAGACCAAAGATTATCCTGATCCTGTCTTCCCTCTACTTCTAACCCTGATAGAAGTAAAAATGACAACAATAATCTAAGGAGACTCGTTTGTAATGCACACCTTTTCTTCAATATAAAAAAATACATTTTAATCCCACAGTCCTCAATTGTAGTCTGCCCATTAAAAACTAGTATCCTAATGTATCGATTTCCCCCTCACGCCACCTCTTTTGTTCACACTGCTATTCCGTGCGGAGAGCAGGACAGGAGATCGTGTGAGAGCGGGCGTGAACACAGCAGTTGTGCCCCAGATGCATCGCACATGTCCACAGTCTCCGCCGCATTGGGGAATCTGGACTCGAGTCCAGAGGTATAAATAACCCAGCTCAGGGCCACAGCTGGACCAGAACGTCAGTGGTGTCAGGTGACTGGATCCTTCTGTCTGCCGTTGAGGGCTGGCAGTGTAGCCGAGGCGGCCTGGTGAGTCACGTGGACACTGCCGCGCTGAGAAATGACTTTCCCTCAGAGTGTGGGCTTTGACTTGGGCTGAGGCCTTGCTCTAAACCTCCTCCCAACTCCTCCCTTTCCTTCAGGGTAGGCAAGGCCTCTTTTGCTGTCTTTTTTTTTTTTTTTAATTTTTTTTGGAGTATAGTTGCTTTACAACGTTGTGTTAGTTTCTACTGTACAGCAAATGAATCAGCTATATGTATACATACATCCCTTCTTTTTTTGGATTTCCTTCCCACTTAGGTCACCACGGAGTATTGAGTAGAGTTCCCTGTGCTGTACGGTAGGTTCTCACTAGTTATCTATTTTACACATAGTAGTGTATATATGTCAATCCCAGTCTCCAATCCATCCCACCTTCCCTTCCCCCCCCCGGTAACCATACATCTTTTCTCTATGTCTGTGTCTCTATTTCTCTTTTGCAGTCTTATATCACAAAAACAGCAGAGTGTCTGGGGCACGGGAGATGACAGTTCCATATGTATTTGTGTAATAAATGAATGAACGAGTAATTCCACTGGTCAGGATGGAACTTAGTTTGTTGGAGGTATCAGGTTTCTGGCTAGACATCCTTCTTCCTTCCCATGCTTGAGCCTAAATGACATTTATCCCTATGGGATCAGCAGCTCCCCAAGTCACTGACGTGAGATAGTAAGCATTTGGGCAGCCCTGGTGCAAATTTATTTTGTGATTTAATATTTAGCTATCTCTGCTTCGAGTCTAAACCATGCAATGTGAGCTGCTTCCTACAACTGACCTCTTACTTTGTCTTCAAGCTTCCCTGCTATCTCCTTTTGGTCCCTGAAGCCTTCAATTCTTATTTTTTAAAATTAAGGTATACTTGATGTATAATATATAAGTTTTAGGTGTACAACATAGTGATTCCCAATTTTTAAAGGTCATATTCCATTTATAGTTATTATAAAGTATTGGCTATATCCCCTGTGTTGTATAATATATCCTTGTAGCTTATTTATTTTATACACAGTAGTGTGCACCTCTTAACCCCCTACTTTGCCCCTCCCTGCACTGGTAACCACTAGTTTATTCTCTATATCTGTGAGTCTGTTTCTTTTTTGCTATATTCACTAGTCTGTTGTATCTTTTAGGTTCCACATATAAGTATATCATACACTATCTGTATTTGTCTGACATTTCACTCAGCATAATACCCTTCAGTTCCACCCATGCTGTTGGAAATGGCAAAATTTCATTCTTTTTTATGGCTGAGCAGTGTTCCATTGTGTGTGTGTGTGTGTGTGTGTGTGTGTGTGTGTGTGTGTATCTTTATCTATATCTATACCTATATCTATATGTACATGTATATCTACCTCACATCTTCTTTACCCATTCATCTGTTGATGGACACTTGGATTGCTTCTATATCTTGACAACTGTAAAGAATGCTGCTATGAACACTGGGGTGCATATATCTTTTCGAATTACTGTTTTCATTTTCTTTAGATATATACACAGGAATGGAATTGCTGTATCATATGGTAGTTCTGCTTTTAATTTTTTGAGGAAACTCCATACTGTTTTCCGTAGTGGCTGAACCAGTTTACGTTCCCACTAATAGTGTACAAGGGTTCCCTTTTCTCTACATCCTTGCCAATATTTGTTATTTGTGGTGTTTTGGATGATAGCCATTCTGACAGGTGTAAGGTGATTCTAATTGTGGTTTTGATTTGCATTTCCCTGATGGTTGGCAATATTGAGCATCTTTTCATGTGTCTGTATGTCTTCTTTGGAGAAATGTCTATTTAGGTCTTCTGCCCATTTTTAACTGGGTTAATTGTTTTTTGATAGTGAGTTGTATGTACTGTTTATATATTTGGATATTAACCCCTTATAGGTCATATTATTTGTAAATATTTTCTCCCATTCAGTAGGCTGTCTTTTCGTTTTATTGATGGTTTCCTTCACTGTGCAAAGGCTTTGTAGTTTAATTAGGTCCAATCATTTAATTTTGCATTTATTTCCTTTGTTTTAGGAGACAGATCCAAAGAAATATTGCTGCGAGTTATGTCAGAGTGTACTGCCTATGTTTTCTTCTAGGAGTTTCATGGTTTCCAATCTTACATTTAGGTCTTTAATCAATTTTGAGTTTATTTTTGTATATGGTGTTAAAGAATGTTCTAATTTCATTCTTTTACATGTAGCTGTCCAGTTTCCCAGCACCACTTACTGAAGAGACTGTCTTTTCTCCATTGTAAGTTCTTGTCTCCTTTGTTGTAGATTAATTGACCATAAGTGCATTTGTTTATTTCTGGGCTCTCTACTTTGTCCCACTGATCTACATTGTCTCTCTTTGTGAGAGTATCATACTGCTTTGATTACTGTCGCTTTGTAATATAGTCTGAATTCTTAAAAGATTTTTATATTTAGTCTGCATTCAGTTGTTCCCTGTTTTATTGGCATCTTGCCTGAACTTGAACCTCCTTTGTTTTTTTTTGTTTTTTTTTTTTGCTGTACGCGGGCCTCTCACTGCTGTGGCCTCCCCCGTAGCGGAGCACAGGCTCCGGACGCGCAGGCTCAGTGGCCATGGCCCACGGGCCCAGCCGCTCGACGGCATGTGGGATCCTCCCGGACCGGGGCACGAACCCGTGTCCCTTGCATCGGCAGGTGGACTCTCAACCACTGCGCCACCAGGGAAGCCCTGAACCTCCTTTGTTTTAACCCCTTGGGCAACATGTTCTACCACTAGACCAAACTTTCTCTCTATATACTGCTTCTTCCATACTTCTGCTTCAGCCAAGTGAGAAGGTTTATTTCTAGGATTCAAACTCCTACTGTATCCTTCTGATATAGGTAAAGAACCACGTCAAACAAATTCTAGTATGTCATAGGTAGTAAATTGTGAACACTGTTTTCCACTTTTCTGCTAGCAGGAAATGGGGGATGGGTGACACGAGGATTGACACCCTGGGTACCATGAACTGACTAAATAATATTCACTGATCTTGGAATGCATCCTTCTTGCACACCAGGCTTGGCCTGGGAATTTGTGGGAGACCAGGCACAGTCAGGTTCACACAGTCACCAGTGATGCTGTCATAGTCATTAGGAAACCAAGTGCTGGGGATTCTGATTCCCAAATATCTTTTGGCTCTTCCCCTCTTCTACCTCCTTATGGCCTCTGTGATCTCCTACCTGGACCATCAAAGTACCTTCTTGAACATCTCCCTGTCTTCAGTCTTTCCACTCCCCAATAAACTAAACTTTAGTTTTTAAAGACACAAACCTGGTCATACAAGGTCCCTCTTTTAAAACCTTCTATTTCCCACTGTCCCCTCTCCCCTGCCAGGAGATCCCCAGGGGCAAGGCCAACTATGCATAAAGATGCTTTTTTGCCAATAACCTGCTTGATGTCACAGATGTCTTTTACCCATTAAATTATTTTTTCTGTATCTTAATCATACTTGTATCTTCAATAGGGGCTGCTCCAATGTTTTGCCCTCTTCTTTAGTTCTGACTGTTTCTGGAGGAAATAGAAGTTTTCAAAAGAGGCAAACAAGGTGAAAGAACAGTATAACATAGAATAGTGTGAAATCATTGTTCACAGAGGAAGATTTTTGATTCACGACTTTATGCTCATGAAGTGTGAAGTGCTGTCCTATGTATTAAAACAACTCATCAGTACGAAGTGGTTTCCACATTAACAGGCTTGTGAGCAGCAACTCCTGATAACTGGGTGAGTCTACACGGTTGTGCTAGTCTTCCCTGGCAGACCAATCTCCGAGGATGAAGACAATAGGAACCACTGATCGCATGAGGCGGGCGCTGAAAACACAGAAAGGAGGGAAAAAAGGAGGGGGCAGAAGCACTTAACCACAGTAACTGCAAACACATTCACGCCTCCAAAGTAATGAACTATTTAGGAGAACCATCTTGTCCCATATGTGGGAGGGGAGAAAAGAGCAAACTGCTCATTGTGGGATTTTTCTAATCCGCATTTTAAACCCTCGCAGAGTTAAGCCAACTTCTCTGGAGCCACATGGCCCCTATAACCTCCGCAGCGTGGAAATCCCAGCCCTCTGCTGGCCACTGCTCCCCTAAACAGGTTTTGGGTTACCCCTAACAAGACCTGTTGCACTGGCTTCTGTAACCTGCTGACCATTCTTACCTTAACACTTCTCAGCACGGCTGCAAGCCTCTGTCACCTTAAAAAAGTGCCAGGCCTATGTTGGGACAAGGACATACACCCAAACTCTCCAACTTTCTCACTCTTCAGGAGAGTCCAGTAATTCAGAATTGGGCCTCTCTCGGATGTGGAGAAAAGGGAAGCCTCCTACACTGTCGGTGGGAATGTAAACTGGTGCAGCCACCGTGGAGAGCAGTGTGGAGGTTCCTCAGACAGCTAAAAATAGAACTACCATATGATCCACTCCTGGGCATATATCCAGACAAAACTCTAATCCAAAAAGATACATGCACCCCTATGTTCACAGCAGCACTGTTCACAATAGCCAAGACATGGAAACAACCTAAATGTCCATCGACAGAGGAATGGATAAAGAAGATGTGGTGCATATATACACGGAATATTACTCAGCCATAAAAAGAATGAAATAATGCCACATGCAGCAACATGGATGCAACTAGAGATTATCATACTAAGTGAAGTAAGTCAGAAAGAGAAAGACAAACAGCCTGTAATATCACTTATATGTGGAATCTAAAATATGACACAAGTGAACCTATCTATGAAACAGAAACAGAATCATGGACATAGAGAATGGACTGGTGGTTGCCAAGGGGGAGGGGGGTGGGGGAGGGATGGAGTGGGAGTTTGGGATTAACAGATGCAAACTATTATATAGAGAATGGATAAACAACAAGGCCCTACTGTATAGCACAGGGAACTATATTCAGTACTCTGTGATAAACCATAATGGAAAAGAATATGAAAAAGAATGTGTGTTTATATATATATATATATAAAACCGAGTCACTTTGCTGTACACCTGAAATTAACACAACATTGTAAAGCAACCATACTTCATAAAAAAAAAAAAGTGAAAAACCCGCACAGAATCGAGCCTCTCTCTAAGCGACTGCAGGACCCCTTGGTGAAACAGGGGAAATCCAGCTTGTATTTGGTTGCCTCCCTCTCCGTTTGGCTCACTCTCCGTTTGGCTCACTCCCTGGCATATTTATTTCCCCTTCCTGACACTCCCAGATCTTTCTCTCTGAGAGGAGATGACCATATATCTGACCTCAGTGTGACTGTCCCCGAATGGGTCATCTTTCCCAGGGGCGTGTACATTTTCAAAGAGAACTCCGGAGACCCTGTTTAGCACAAAGAAATGAAACTAACACAAAACGGTTGGAACAAAGGACTAGGTTTATAATTTAGCTCTGTCTTTTGACTCGGAGGGGTTTGGGGTTCTTCAAATCACAGAGCTGAAAGCCACCCCGACTCTGCCTCTGAAGGGACACAGCGCAGGGTGTGACACACAACCGTGTCTTTGCCCTCCCCTTCTCATAAGCCTGGTGTTCACGATTACTCCTCACGTAGCTGGATGAGTGCATCATTTTTCGTGAAAATTTGACCCGCATTGATGCCTTAGCTTTGCAAATGGCACTGTAACGCTCATGATACTACTTTAATTCTTTCTCCAAGATACATCATGAAAAGTGAGGAAACTGGTTGCAGAAAGCTGGCTTCTTGGCTCTGATTCTGCAGACCTCTAATGGGTGGAAGAGACGATGCTTTCTACCCTGTGGAGGATGCTGACAGGACCACCCCCCCATCATCCCCAGGGGCTTTAACCCACCACCATATTTATTCACAACTGCTTAAACCGTGGGATTCTTTTTGGAAATAGAAAGGCCACTCTTGATGCGGCATGAAATGGGCCACGCCGAGGCCCTAATTTTTAGATGCTCGTGTTGGGGACACCGTCATAGGTTCTCAGATGCTGTGCCTCGTTTGGAGTATTTGTTTGGAAGCTAAATTTTGGTGTTAAAATGGAATCTAGTAACAAGCAGTAAATGATACAACTGTATTTAATTTCTAAAATAGTTATTTTTACAGCAGCTTTATAAAGTTTAATTTACCCCCTTGCCCTGAAAGATTTAATGAATGCTTCAAACAGCTCCACCTATTTTTCTAGAATTGGATACATTTGTTTCCAGTGTAAATACGCTGACTAGATTTGCATAGTGATTATATGTCTAGAGCTGTTTTTTTGGGGGGAGGGGAGGGGGGAGGCAATGAACAGACCCACTGCCCCTAGATGAGAATGTACCCACATCTGCATGAACAATTATATTTTCACTTGAAAATTAGGTACCCTTTGTACCTGTAATGTTTTCCTTGCTTAAAAAACTATTCTTTATATACACACACTGTGATTGTTTTTAAGAATGATTATAAAAATATATACATTTTTAAAAAGGTTCAATCAACTCTCTAGACCCCTTTTTACCCCATTTTGTCAGAGGCCAGTAAGCAAATTTTGGGCATTAACATATACCATGTTGTCTTACTTAGGTTTAGAAAAACCAAACAAAATACACAGCCCTCTGGGAAATACACCTCAATGACTATTTGTGGCCAATAAAATTAATAGAATGGATGTTCCTTTTAATTTTATCTACGGACCAACATTTCCCTCATAGAATATATCTAGTGAGGATTCTTGCTTATATCCCTAAATTATCAATTTGAAATGTACTGAATTCTTCAAAAAATTTTTTTTAGTTCTTCCAGATAAAACAGAAAGTTAAGAGCTTCAAAGAGAAAATCATTAGAGAAAATAATATGAAGTGCTCGGCACACCAGGAGAGACATCCAGCTCCGTATTAAGAGGTATGGGGTGGGGAGGGGAGGGGACGGGAGTGAGAACACAACCGCTACCTGCGTGAACAATGACTGTATTCTCCCTTGCAAATTAGGTCCAGCAGGTACCTATAGGGCTTTACATATTTAAATTACTCAGTCTAGGATAATCATAAAAATCAGTAACAAATCAAAATAATCCTGGAGAACTATTCCCTGAAAGATAACAAAAGAATTAAACATCATCGGCATTTAACTGAATGAGAGGTTATTTCTAAGGTACGTGGCACCAAACCACTCTGGTGTCAACTCATGTGAAATATTTTAACAGGCTTTAAAATTCTCACTGGAGTGACAAGTAGATGTTTGTGTCCTTAATTCGACATTGTACCAAAAAAAAAAAAAAAAGGGAGGGATGTATAAACTCTTCATGGCAGGACAGACGGGGCTGCTGGTATTGGTTAAACATGACTATCTCTTATTTCAATTTTGTTTAAAATCGGAAATGAAAGTTAGCTCAGTAATTTAAATCTAATTCTCATTTGCACTAAGTTCAAGTCTCTAGTACATGATATCTGACACAGAACGGCCCCCAGGTAATCTAGTGTGGGGTGGCAGGTCACGGTTAAGGCTGATTACAGGGCAGAAGAACAGATGTTTCCTGCCTTCCATGACCAGTGGCTCTTTGGGACCGCCTGCCCTGGGAGTGATGTTAAATGCTTAATGAAACGCACTTGGATTCCTTAGAAGGTGCAGGGTTGTACTAACAAGCCAACCCTCAATCTATAATAATCAGGTTATAAACCAAACTAAAAATGAATAATTGTATCTCTAGGGACAAGATAATGAAACTTTAGTGCTTAATTTCATTAGCTGGTTATTTTTGCTCTGTCAGAACTAAAGTCTGTGAAGCTGTAAGAGGTTCAGCCCATACCTGTAGCAAGTCATCACGTTACGCTTGTGTTGAGACTTCCGATTTCTGGTTTATTTGACTGATCGCGTTAGAATTTCTCAGGAAGCGGTACTTTAACTTATCATGGGAATGAAGGTGTCTATACAAGTTTGGCATCAGCGCTTGAACTGGTCAATAAATATCATGTAGATGAGCAGATTTTAGTGACCAGAAGTGCTGAAACAGGCAAAAGAATACGCCCAACCTGGACGGGCAATATCCAGCTGATGGATGCGAGGAAATGATGGCATATTCCGAAAGTTGGTACATGCCATCCCTTTATCCACCTACACTCTCCTACAAGTTAGATTAAGGATGACAATCTATAAACTAAACACAAGTGAGTCCACCTTAGGGAAAGCCTGCTGATGAGCTGGTGCCCTGAACCGCCTTTTCTGGGAGACTGATTTGAGAATGGTCCAAACCTCACAGTCTGGACTCATTTACCAGACTCGGTTTTAAATAAGTCTGAGACTCAGGCATCAAACTGAAAACATGTATGTATACATTTATAGATACGCCTGTGTGTATGTCTGCTTAGGGGTATAAAAGTGTGAGGCAGAGGAGTGGTAATAATAAAGCGAAATACTGTTTGCATACTTGCATTTATCTGGGCTGTCATCCTAGACTTAGAGAATAAAAGCTATTAGGCAATGTGTTTTTGAGGTCTGAGAATCAGTGTGCAGATCAGACATGGTTTGTTTTGAGATTAGCCTGAAGTCACGGTGGAGTATTTAGGCAACCAGGTTTTGTTAGGGCATCAAGCTGTTAGTGGCTTTGGAGGACATATCTCATTAGGCGGAACCAGCTCTTGGCCGGTCACTATTGTTGACATGCCTTTGATAGGACCATCTATAATATGACCTTCAAGGGGTATCACCCCGAGACTAACAATGAGAAATGCAGTAAGACTGCCATTTTGACAGGCTCCTTTCAGACACAGGCTGACCTACTATGTTGGTGTCAAGAGAAACAAAAAGCTAGATTGACTTTCTAATGGAATTTGTCAGATCCCTGTAAACTCCAAGGAAGACTGCTTAAGCCTCATTTGTGGACAAGAGGGTAGAGAAATACAGGGACAGAGTAACTTGCTGATAAAGAACCGAGAACTTACCTCTGGAAACAGTTATGGGTGAGGCTTGCTATGCTCTCTATCTTTGGATAGTTGAGTGAATGATTAGGAAGTTGAATCTCATCCATCGTAGGGACTACATAACCGATAGGTAGAGAAAGGAACAGTTTTACAGGACATACCAATTCTGTTTGTGCTATTTCAGAATCACAGAATGGTAGTATTTGTCTTAAAACTGTGTAGGATTCTTATGAGTTAATTTAAGGTATAAATTTTGATGGTACAGAGGAAAAAATGCTGGATTCCTGAGATATACATGGTTAAGGCGTCTGAGGGGCATAAAGGATAAAATTCTCAACGATGCGTGTGCATTACATATTTTAAGGGTAAATCTTTAACTTCATATAAACAGTGCAAGTACGTAATACTGGCTTCATCTTATATCTAGGATCAGCTGGTTTTTAACACTGACTCAATATCAACAATTCTAATCTGCTTTCTTTCCATGTTTACTTTTGAGGTAGCCTTGTCTTGTCTGGTACAGCTTTGAGAAAGCCTTCTCATGTCCAAAAGAATCCAAAGAACGAGTGTCAATGACTGGAATTAAAAAAAAGCACAGAGGCATTTAGAAAACCAAACCATTTCCTTGAGAAATGAATGTTGAATTTTGAATGGTGAATGTCTGATCCACTTTAAGAGCTATGTCAGTTTATACATGTAAATGGGAGATTAAAATCATTGACCAAAACAAAGGCCCCGTGGTTATGACTACCAGCATACTGAAGTATTTTGCCAAGAAACTGAAAACACTTAGACACTGATCTGTTATGGGAAACTGCTTCACTCCATGCCCCCAAGTTGTGATTCTGTGCAGTTATCCTTTTTTTTCTAAAAGGGTTATAAATACAAAGTTTATAATAGCATTGCTTCTTCTTTTTCTTCAACTATCAGGCACCATTTATTCCCTTTCTTTTCCATCCAGCATCCCTAAGAGGAGAGCAAGGACCAGAATGAATATCATTGCTTCCTGACCTAGCATTTTATTTTACTAAAATGTGACCAAAGGCTTCTATCATTCCACAAAGAGGAAATACAGAGTGCATTGTGAGCTATGTTAACAGTGGAAACGTGTCAAGTTATTTACTGAATGTGTCATATTCGTCCACATGCTAACTTTATGATTGAAACAAAAGAGAACATTTTCTTCCCCTGAAATCGTCTTCGACTTTGATCTGTAAGACCCTAGGGTAGATATAAGCAAGGTGGTTATGAATCAACAAGAAGATGTCTATTAAAATTCAGAAAATAAATAACTTTTTTCTTTATATTAAAAAAATTAAAATTTTATATTAGTGGAAAATACCATTAATACATTTTGGAAAATTCATTTTGCTGTAAGATGACTGACTCTTCTGGAACCATTAAATGTGTTGGTAGTTAAAAGACTGGCTGGAAGTAGCAGGAAACGGAGGAAAGCGGACTTCTAGAATTTTAGTCAACTAGAGGTCAGTGTTTTTCTGGATGATTGATGGCCATAGCTGCTCGTTCAAGGCCTTGGATGATGGCTGGAGAGCATGTCAGACTGTGCTCGCATTCATGTGGTGAAAATGGATGGAGAGGTGAAGCCAGCTAATGGAGATGGCACAGAACCTGATATTCTTAAAAGTGCAAAAGTACAATTTGTAAAGAAGTTATTGTAAAGAAGAAATAGTGATCCAGACTCTATTCATAAGGTAGAGAACCCAAGCTCCTGGCTGTGCAGACACTTAGCTGCAGACTGGAAACGTCCACATGGAGGCACGTGCTGTCTCCTGACCACCGAGTTCTTGGAAATGCAGAAGTGTCCAAACCCCAAACCTCTCCTGGGTGACCTTCCTTGTTTAGACCTTCTTGACCTTGTGCTCGATAATAGTGACATCTTAACTCAGTTAAACAGATGTTTGCCATGACCCTTTCCTAATGCTGGGTATCCTGTTAGGAGTAAGAAAGAACAGGAGGCAGAAGATTGATTCCTGCCCTTATGCTAAAGTTTGAAAGAAAACAAACACCAGATCCTTCTTCGAGGCCAGTAGACGCTGTTGCGTCCCCTGTAAATTGAGGGAATCTCGGTCTCGTCGACATCCACAGTCCCCTGGGAACTGGTAAACGCTGCAGATTATTTTTACCAACGTTCTGACGGGAGCTTTGATTACGCCCTGTACTAGTCAGCTCGGGCTGTCATAACAAAGTACCACAGACAGGGTGGCTTACATGATAGAAATTTACTTCTCACAGTCCTGGAGGCTAGACGTCCAATCCAGTTTCTAGCGAGGGTTCTCCTCCTGGCTTGTGGACAGCCACCTTCTCCCCATGTCCTCACAGGGCAGTGAGAGAAAGATCGAGGTCTCCGAGTTCTCTTCCTATAAGGACGCTAATCCTATTGGATTAGGGCTCCACCCTTATGACCTCACTTAGCCTTAATTGCCTCCTTATAGGCCCCATCTCTAACAGTCATATTAGGGGTTAGGACTCCTACATGTGAGCTTTGGGGAGGACATAGCTCCATCCACAGCACACTCTTAGAGGCTATTGCTCCTGTGCCAGGGGGCCGGTGACAGCAGCCATGTTTCCCATCTCCAGCATCTTTTCCTGACACACGAGCCCCCTGGTCTGTCGTCCTCACATCCACACCCCCTCTTTTCCTCGTCCTATGCCCTCTGGATAACCCTCCCCCAGGTGCCTCATCCTCTTCAATCGTACCCTCTCCAAGTCCAACGAGGAAGCACGCTATTTCTGTACTTCCCGAATTTCTGACCCACTCTCCCTTATATTCTAAGTGGCTGGAAGAATATTCCTGCCATTGTGATTGCAGCCCCTGTAGAACCCCCTGCAGTGCCTAGTTCAGTGCTTCCCAACTTTCGACACTAAAAATAAATATCTGTTGACTCAAGTGACTGAGGATTCTCTAAAATTACAGTAATTAACAATAATTGCAAAGGCTATTAATAGGCTAATTTTAAATGACTAAAAGTGAACAGGAACATTATTTTACATTCAGAAATCTGAGAATAGTTTGTATGAAGGGGAGTATGTCGAGGAATACTGTTAAAAGATTGGGGTAGATGAAGAATAATTTGAAAAGACTGCTAAGCCCTGGACATTTGTTCACAGAGAGCCTTGCAGAGTTGGTACAATGCCAAGAGCAAGGTGTCCTGTAGCTGGAGGGACCTTGGAAAAGACACTGGAACCCTGGACTCAACAGATGTCAAAACTGGCAGATGTTCTGCTGAGGAAAGAATGGACCCTGCACGGAACATATGCGGGGAGCATTTATATATCACTCCTGCTGTATGACGGTGCCGACGTACTTCAGAACTATCGATACAGAGGTAGCTTCCTCTGCCTCACTCCGAGCTGGCCAATCCTGAGCCCGCCATGAAAATCGTGTTCCTGGAGATTCTGAGTGTGATGTGCTGCAGTGGGCTCTTGTGATGAACGAATCAGTTAATAACAAGGTCGCGTGTGAGGGTGACTGGTCTTAATCCAGCGCCTGGGATCTTGCCCACACAGAGCTCTCTTCTTCCTCCTCATGCTTTCTCTGTATAGGTCACTAGGGTCCTCTGAACTGGGGGCCTCAAGGAGACAAGGCCCCTTTGTCTGGGGCAGATGGAGGGGCGGGGAATGAACTGCGGAAGTCCACCTCTCGGGTCTCATGTGTTTGGGTGTCAAGGACCCACTCTGCTCAGGGAGGCTGATGACTGAGAACGAGCTGAGTCACTGCTCCCTCATACCCCGCCCCCCACGTCTCCACCCGCTGAATCAGCTGTGCTGTGAGTCTCCTTCCCAGCCTAAGGGGTGGACACTGTAGAAATGCTGATAAAGGCATTCTGGGCTCCCTAAAAGGAGCACCTTGTATTCCAGCCACAGGGCTGTGTTGGCGGGGAGTGGCTTCCACCTGCAGGACATCCTGGCAGAGCAGGCATCCTGCGGCAGGGGCCTTCCATCCTTGGTCACTGTGGGCCTCATGGTGAACACCACCGCTGCTCCCAACTTCTGGATTTCAGTGATGATTCTCACTCACTGTCAGACTCTTGTACTTGAATGTCCTCAAGAGCAGGGACTTTAACCTAAGTATTTTAACTACTCCCTCCTTCCTGCTCTGGCCTTGGGAAGCCCCAGATTAGTGGTTTTGTTTTTCTCAGGTACATACCCAGGAGTGGAACTGCTGGATCTTACGGTAGCTGTATTTGTAGTTTTTTGAGAAACCTCCATGCTGTTTTCGATAGTGGCTGCACCCATTTACATTCTCAGCGACAGTGTATGAAGGTTCCCTTTTCTCCACACCCTCGCCAACATTTGTTGTGCTTTGATTTGCATTTCCCTGATGATTAGTGATGTTGAGCACCTTTTCATGTGCCTGTTGACCATCTGCATTTCCTCTTTGGAAAACATGTCTATTCAAGCTCTGCCCATTTTTTAGTTGGGTTGTTTGTTTTTTTGATGTTGAGCTGTATGAGCTGTTTATATATGTTGGATATTAATACCTTATTGCTCATACCATTTGCAAATATTTTCTCCCCTTCAGTAGGTTGCCTTTTTGTTTTGTCAATAGTTCCTTTGCTGTGCAAAAGCTTTTAAGTTTAATTAGGTCCCATTTGTTTATTTTTGCTTTTATTTTTTTTTACTTTAGAGGACAGATCCAAAAAAATATTGCCACAATATATGTCAAAGAGTGTTCTGCCGGGCTTCCCTGGTGGCGCAGTGGTTGAGAGTCCGCCTGCCAATGCAGGGGACACGGGTTCGTGCCCCGGTCCGGGAAGATCCCACATGCCGCGGAGCGGCTGGGCCTGTGAGCCATGGCCGCTGAGCCTGCGCATCTGGAGCCTGTGCTCCGCAACGGGAGAGGCCACAACAGTGAGAGGCCCGCATACCACAAAAAAAAAAAAAAAAAGAGTGTTCTGCCTATGTTTCCCTCTACGAGTTTTATAGTATCCAGTCTTACATTTAGGTCTTTAATCAATTTTGAGTTTATTTTTGAATATGGTGTTAGAGAATGTTCTATTGTCCCCTGACAGATGAATGGGTAAAGAAGATGTGATGTGTATATATATATATATATATATATATATATATATATATATATACACATACACACACACACACACACACACACACACACACACACACACACACACACACACTGGAATACTACTCAGCCATAAAAAAAAACCAGCGAAATTTTGCCATTTGTAGCAACGTGGATGGACTTGGAGGGTATTATGCTTAGTGAAATAAGTGAGACAGAGAAAGACAAATACTGTATGATATCACTTATATGTGGAATCAAAAAATTACAACTAGTTGTATCAATAAAAAAGAAGCAGACTCACAGATATAGAGAACAAACTAGTGGTTACCAGTGGGGAGGGGGGAGGGGCAACATAGGGGAGGGGGAGGTACAGACTACTGGGTGTAAGATAAGCTCAAGGATGTATTGTACAACATGGGAGACATAGCCAATATTTTGTAATAACTGTAAATGGAAAGTAACCTTTAAAAATTGTATAAAAATATATTAAACAAAATGAGAAGCACCAAATACAGTGCTCAGGACTCAGTAGGTTCAAAATTGGCCAGCTGCTGCTGCTGTGTTATTACCATTTTCACCACCATTCGCATCACCAAACCCAGCAAAAGAAGGGGAGAAGTCAACGGCCACTAGTCCCCTCACTGCCGCCTGGTGTTCATGCTGCAGGGTTGATTCCGTTCCAGCTGCAGCGGCAGAAAGGGCTTCTCAACATCCCTCTCCTGTCTTTCCCAACCTGGGTCCGACTGTCACTCGACAGGTTAGCCATTAGCGTAAGCTGTTTGGTGTCTCTACGGAGCTGCTTTTAGAAAGTGGATGGTGATTCTTTGAAAAAGTGTTCTTATTGTGGTAGAATACACGTAACATAAAATTGACCATTTTAAGCCATTTTCAAGTGTGCAATTCAGTGGCATTAAGTACATTCAAATCGTTGTTGGATGGTGATTCTTGACAGGCAATATTTCTGGGCCTCCCAGGGACAATCTGGAGGACATTTCTTTTTCCCCTTGAGCCCAGTGATGTCCCTGGGAGATGCCTAAGGATCACCTTCGGTTCAGACACTGTACTACGTGCAGCCTTCACACCTTGGTACTAAGCAGGATTTACTGAGACCCTGGTCTAAGTTTCTTCCTGCCATAAAAACATTTATTTTCACCAGGAGTGAAATCAATCAAACAGTGGCTGGTGAAAGCCCAACTGGTCATGCGTAATTAAGGCATGAAGTCAGACCTTAATTTTATCTCTTGGGCCACAGATAGAAAATCTACGCTGTAAACAGATTTTCAGGGGGAGAGATGAGAGCATAAGGATCATAATACCGTCACTTATTTGGGGACTTAAACTGCATGACACCTACCGCCTCTATAACTATGTAAAGAATGTTAGATGAGAGAACATTTAAGAAGAAAACCTCATAGCCATTTATGGATTTCCTTCTTGGTGTGAAAAAAATTTTCCATCCTATCTTGTAGTTGATTACTACGATGGCAATGTATGTCACTGGGTGCTATATTAAAATAACTACGTAACATACATTTTGGAAGTAAAAATGAAAAGTTCTGCTAAAGCATTCTAATCCTCTATTAGGAAGACCACAACAGGAACAGGAGGTACATTTCTTCCCAATGCCCAGCAGATGGAGGGTGACGCCTGTGCCTATGCTTCCTGTTCCCAAGGGGCCGTCCCGAGGAGTCACCTTGCTGACGGCCAAGAGGAGCTGAGGTGACACTTCATTACCAAAACCCCTTGAAGCAAGTGGAAATGAATTCCCCTGTAATTCTGAAAGGTGTTATTATGTTTATTTCCTAATGAGTTTCTAATTCTCTGTAAATTGAACATAGTACAAGTGAACAGTAAATATACACATTACTAATTATTTATAAAAAAGAAGTTAATTCCTCAAGACAAAGAGGGAAACTTCATAATTTTAGGAATGAATCATCAGTGACTGGAGTGAATGGAAAGAGTCTGATGCTTTAAAATTATAAAGGGTACCGGGAATGTTTACAGAGTAACCACAACTTACTGCAAGTCTGAATATTTGCACATTTCTACTGCAGCCAACATAAATTTCTGACCAGTTTAACAGGTAATATTTGGGTTCTAATTAAGCAAAAGCCATGCTAGTCAATTCTTAAGCACTTACATATGAAGAAGAAAAGAGCTGAATAAATTTGAAAATATTAATTAAAAACTACAATAATGCTTCATAAACTAACTTAAAAGGTTGCCTTTCTATCAACTAAAAATTAAAAAAAATTTTTTTATTGTGGTAAAGTCACATAATATAAAATATACTATTTTAACCATTATCAACTAAAATTTAACTTCAGCTTTTCTCATTTTAATTTACCAACACTTATTTTAAAATTTTAGGTATATAAAAATTTAAATTATTTACTTAAAAATTCAAACCGTAAAACAAATGTAATAGTAAATCATGAAAATCCTTCTCTCCTACCTTACACTGTCAAATTCTAACTCCCCAAAGACTATCTGCTTTTTTTAAATAAAAAATTTATTTAGTTTTATTTTTGGCTGCGTTGGGTCTTCGTTGCTGCACACGGGCTTTCTCTAGTTGCGGCGAGCGGGGGTTACTCTTTGTTGTGATGCGCGTGATTCTCACTGCGGTGGCTTCTCTTGTTGCACAGCACGGGCTCTAGGCACGCAGGCTCAGTAGTTGTGGCGCACGGGCTTAGCTGATCTGTGGCATGTGGGATATTCCCGGACCAGGGATCGGACCCGGACCCGTGTTCCCTGCTTTGGCAGGCGGATTCTTAACCACTGCGCCACCAGGGAAGTCCCAAGAGTATCTGCTTTTTAACAGTTTGGTATGTGTATTTCCACACTTTTTCTATGCATTTATAGTCAAACACATATGTCTGAGGGTGTTTATGTGTGTGTGTAAGGTCAGTTTTTAAAAACAGATCGAAGTACATCATATTGTGCAGTTTCCTTTTTTATGACTACATTAAGCATCTATTTAACCATACTGTAAGGATGCACATTAAGAACGTTCCCAGTATTTTGCTCATAATGGCAAATGCTGTGCTCTAACAATGCTGTGGACTATTCCTTGTATGTACATCCATGAGCACATGTGACTATTTATACAGGGTGGCTTCACCAAAGTGAGACTGCTGGCCAGGGGTTATGTGCATTTTACATTTTGACAGGTACCTCCAAATTGTCCTTGAAAAATGGTGTCCCAATCTAGAGTCCTACAAACAATGTATAATTGTGTCTTTCCTTATACACTCCCCATATAGAATGTCATTAATCTTTTTACTTTCGTCAATCGAGTGATTAAAGAGGGAAATCTCATTTTAGTCAGTATTTGCTAGAGTCTGAACATCTTTTCCAACGTTTCTTTGTCACAGTTCGTTGGTCTATGAATTGCTTGCTTAGGCCATTTTTTCCTACTCAGTCATTGGTGTTTTACTTGTTGATTTGTAGTTCTTCCTATATGAGGGACAGTAACTACTCTCTGCCCATGGTATATGGTGCAAGATTGGTATCTGTCAACAATTTGTGGCGTTTTTGCCATATAGAATTTAAAAATTTTATGCAGTCAAATCTGTTTGGTCGTTTTAGGTGGGAGGGCAAATCCAGTCCCTGTTATTGGAAGTGGAAGTTCCATTGTTTCTTCAAAAATTTTTTCTTTCCTGACTCTCTTTTCTGGGACTCCAATTACAAGTATGTTAGATAGCTTCCTGTTGTCCCACAGCTCACTTTAGCTTTGTTCATTTTATTTCTTTTAGGCTTTTATTTCTCTTGCTTTATTATGAACAGTTTCTATTACTACATTCAATTTCACTGATCTTTTCTTCTATTGCACCTAATCTGCTGTTACTCCCATCCAATGTACTTATGTCAGATACTGTATTTTTTTTTATCTCTAGAAGTTTCATTTGCATCTTTTTAACACTTTGTTTTTCTCCTCATCATGTTTGCATTTTCCCCTACCTTCTTAAGCACACAGAATTTATTTATAATAGCCATTGTAGCGTCCTTGCCTACTTAATTCCATCACCTCTATCGTTTCTGGGTCTGGTTCTACGAATTAGTTTTTCTGCTGGTTATGGGTTCCATTTTCCTGCTTTTAAAATGCCCAGTCTTATTTTCTTGGATGTACAACACTGTGAATTTTACACTGTTGAGTGGTGGAATTTGTTCTGTTTCCTTAAAGAATGCTGTACTTTGTTCTAGCATGTATTTATTTAAGCAAAGTTTGATCCTTTCACGCTTGCTTTTCAACTTTGTTAGGGCAGGTCCAGAGTAGCCTTTGCTGCAAAGCTAATTTACCCTTACTATTACGGCAATGTCTTCTGGGGACTTCCTGTTTATTGCGAGGTGTTTCCATTCACAGGGAGTCTTGCGTGAGCTCCAGGAATCACTGTGTCTACTGCTCTGTGGAGGCTCTTTCGCTGGTCCCAGGTGGCTTCTTCTGATACATGCGCAGACTCAAATCCCTTTTCAATCTCTGGAACTTTCTCTCTGTGCAGTTTGCCATCCTATATAATGTTCTGATATGTTTTAAGCTGTCTTTAGACCTGAGCCTTATATTTTATACAAGGTAAGAGCAAAGGAACGTGAGGGGTGGCAGTAAAGATTAATAAAGGCTTGGGCTTGAAATAAGACAAAGTTCCCTGGAGAGTTTTTTGGTTGGATGAGGTTGCATGAGGACATACAGTTTGTGCATTATGGGTGCTGGGAATAAAGAAGCAGATTTATACTTCATTTAATACATGACAGAGGATAGCACTGAATATTTAAATTACCTGGATTATAAAGATGGGAGACTAAAGCAAATTGAAATCATTAAGTCAAGCTTGATTTATGATTCATTCCTCCTGTTATTTTCCTTCTAGAAAGTAAATTCTGTCACATGTGAAACTCCAAATTCACAGAACTATGAAGGAGCAATTTAAAGATTTTATTCAAAAAACAAAATTGTTTTTTTAGACATCTCAAAGGTCATCACACCTTGCAGAGTTAACATAGGCCTTCAGTTCAATACATTCTGTACAACAATACTCAGTCTTCAAAGTGTTTACAGATACATAGCCCCTTGTGTCTTTACAATAACACTGCAAGACAGTCAGGGTCAGAAGCACTGTCTTCAATTCATAAATGAGTACACCGACTTATCTAGTGAGAGAAAGAGGTGGGCAACACTCTTGTCTTCCTGACACCTTCAAAACTCGGTATAATCTGGTGCCTTTGACTTAATATTTTTTTTAACGTGGCAAAGTATAACCTTCATTGTGTTCAAACATGCCATCCACACACAGGACAAAGATGTTATGAACATCAAAATGAGATCATTGTGCTATGTGCATGATACGGCTTTGGCAGTGGTACTTACAGAGCGTAGGACTTTGTATTTAATATATTTTCCAGACTAGAAGCTGGTTAGCTGAAGAAAGAGGCCATGGTATTAAGAAGGTATGTACTGGCTGCGAACGGCGCCCGCTCTGACACCACTCACAGTGTTCAGCCACAGTTTCAGACTTGACACGATAGCCCTTTTGAGAGCTGTCGGGCCACTCCTGCCCTGGCATACCAGAAGAACAAGAGTCACCACTTGGCACACGAAGTGAAATGGAATATTCCAAGGTTACCCTAGGCCAACAGACACTACAAGCTAAGTCATCTGGTTATAGAGATACTAATAAATAAAGCTCTTTCAAAACAAAAATAAATCAAAAAGATAGCTTGGATTTCCTTCTTTTTTCATTTCATTTCTTCTTTTTTTTAAATTAACATTTTGCTGGGTGAAAGAAAGGTTAAAAAAGTTAAGGGGAGGAGCAGCGCGGGGAAAAGACAGTCTCTTCAATAAGTGGTGCTTGGAAAACTGGACAGCTACATGGGAAAGAATGAAACTAGCACATTTTCTCACACCATATACAAAAATAAGCTCAAAATGGATTAAAGGCCTAAATGTAAGACAGGAAACCATAAAACTCCTAGAAGAAAACATAGGCAATGCACTCTTTGACATAAGTCTAAGCAAGATCTTTTTGGACCTGCCTCCTCAGAGAAGGGAAATAAAAGCAAAAATAAACAAATGGGACCTAATTAAACTTAAAAGCTTTCGCACAGTGAAGGAAACCACCAACAAAGCGAAAAGACAACCTACTGAATGGGAGAAGATATTTGCAAATGATACATCTCATAAGGGGTTAATATGAAAAATATGTAAAGAGCTCATATAATTCAATATCAAAAAACAAACAACCTGATTAAAAAATGGGCAGAAGACCTGAGTAGACGTTTTTCCAAAGAAGACATACAGATGGCTAAGAGGCACCTGAAGAGATGCTCAACATCACTAATCATCAGGGAAATGCAAATCAAAACCACAATGAGATATCAACTCGCACCCGTCAGAATGTCCATCATCAGAAAGATACCAAATAACAAATGTTGGCGAGGACGTGGAGAAAGGGGAACCCTAGGGGAATGTAAATGGGTGCAGCCACTACTGAAAACAGTATGGAGGTTTCTAAAAAAATTCAAAACAGAACTACCATGTGACCCAACAATTCCACTCCTGGGTATATATCCAAAGCAAATGAAAACACTAATTCGAAAAGATACATGCACCCCAATGTTTATAAGAGCATATTCACAACAGCCAAGATAGGGAAGCAACCTAAGTGCCCATCAACAGATGAATGGATAAAGAAGGTGTGGTACATGTACACGATGAAGCCTTACTCAGCCACAGAGAAGAGTGAAACTCTGCCATTTGCAGCAACGTGGACGGACCTAGAGAACACTATATAGTTAGTGAAGTCAGTCAGGCAGAGAAAGACAAATACTGTATGTTTTCACTTACATGGGGAATCTAAAAAAGAAAAAACAAACGAATATAATAGAACAGAAACAGCCTCACAGATGTGGAGAACAAACTAGTGGTTACCAGTGGGGAGAGGGATGGGGGAGGGGCAAGAAAAGGGAAGGGGTTAAGAGATACAAATGACTATGTATAAAATAGACAAGCTACAAGGATATACTGTCTGGCATGGGGAATACAGCCAATATTGTGTAATAATTTCAAATGAAGTATACTTTATAAAAATATTGGATCATTATGCTGTACACCTGAAACTAACACTGCAAATGTACTCTACTTCAATTAAAAAAAAAGAGGGAGGGCAGCAGGTGACCAACAGGGATAAAAAAAGAAAAGAAAAAGAGAAGAATCAGCGGAAAAACCAAGAGGCCGGAAATACATATGAGAGAGAAGAGACCGCCTAGTGGGAAAAGGCAGAAAGGAGAAGGAATAACCAAGGAGACACCCACCACAAAGCTCCGTCCTAAAGACATAAGTATGTGGCTGGTCCCCTTCACTTCGCCCTGCATCCAGCTCAGTGATCGCTTCGGAGGATAGGGGGGCCCTTCACGCTTGAGTGAGGAGTCAAATCAGAGCCTGGGGCCCAGGCGGGGTTTGTGCAGAGGTGCTCTGTTTTTATATCACGAAGCCCAGGAAGTAAAGTGCAGCAGAGCCCCTGGGCTAATGAGGGCGGGTCAAAGGTGAGGAAGAAAGCATTTGTGAAGCTCCAGCATCTGTCTCTTTCAAAAGGTGATCTGGGTTGCACTACTTTTTGGACGACCTCTGATGTGGTCCGTTCTCTTCCTCGACCGCTTTTTCTGCTAGGATCCCTGAAGGGGGCGCTCTTCCGAAGGCGGTGATGAACAGGCCGCTGTGGGAGTGTGGCTCACCGGACACTGGCTGCTTCTGTTTGCAGGAGGAGGGAGTCTAGGGCTCTCCCTCAAGAGCATCGCTCTTCCCTCCAGCCTGCTCACAGAGCTGCTTCATCAACAAGTCCTCTGTGCGTAAAGACTCTTTAACAGCCGGTGTGATCACAGAGGAGCCTCCCCGGTGTGCCAGGGTGGTGTCAGTGAGCTCAGAGGTGGTCCTCCCGGAAGGGTCACCTGAACGGGGAATGTGACAGCCACACGGGGACTTGGGCCGAGAGAAAAGCTATCAGGGGCCCATGGCCTCTGGGCTGGGGGGTCCTTCCGAGTGGGGGAGGCAGGGGTGGGGGGACAGTCAACATCCTGGAGGGTGTTTCACGCTGTTATCCCATTTTAAACATGTATCCGCTTATAAAATTTACAGTAGGTAAAATCCATGCTATGTCATTCATAAACCAGGTACAGGTGTTTCTGACAGTAAATGTTAGAATGGTCCCATCGACCACCAACAAGTATTAACAAACCACGACATTACAGACACGGACTGAATGGGGAGAGAAGTCTGAATTGCAAAAGAAATTAACCAACCAAGAAATAGCACTTGGAGTTTCAAAAGTGGCATATAGAGAAAAACAACACCACCACCCCATAACTCAGGGACTTCCCCGGTGGTCCAGTGGTTAAGACTTCGCCTTCCAATGCAGGGGGCGTGGGTTTAATCCCTGGTCAGGGAGCCAAGATCCCATAGGCTGCGAGGTGCAGCCCAAAACGAAAAGAGTGGCATATAGTGAAGATCTAAGAGAATTACACAGACTATTCCCAGCTCCGTAATCATCTCATCATTTCTACATATTCTAAGTGATAGAAAAGACACCTGGGGCAAATCCTTGCCTGGCATTAAGAGCGGGTACCTTTCTATGTGTGTGGAGACCCAGAGACCACAGGACAGCTGGACAACAGACAGAAAAAAATACCTCTCGTTGTTGGAACAAAACCACTTAGCAGAGCCTGATGCAGTTACGTTTCTCCTGACTGAAGCTCTCAATAAAGCCAAACAGCGAGTGCTGGGTCGTTCCCCTTGGAACCTACCAGAGCAGAACTTTAATCTCAATGTTCCCCGTGAACCTACCACAGCAGAACTTTAATCTCTTATATATGCCTTACTCTGCCCAAAGAGAGTCAAATGATTGGCAATAAAATATCAATACTTATGCTCAATAAAATGATTACAACAGAAACAGAGTAAGTCATAATAAAGAACATGGACAGAGGTACAGAAAAGCAGCACGTATAATTAGTACGCATATTCATTATACGGGTTAATGAAGTGATGGTGACTAAGCATTAAATCAGTGCTGTGCTACCTCATGACCAAAGCAAAAAAAGGACGGGAGTACAGAAGGAAAGGCGGCTCATTCTAAAGAGTGAGAAACTTATTACTGGTTCTAAACTGTAAAGAACAAAACAAAACAAAAAGCCACTGGGAGAGGTTATCTAGGGGAATAGGAAAGACCTTTGACCTAAAATATACAAGTCTTGCATAATTCCTTCCCTATCATTTAAAACAAATCTTGCTTTACTCTAGATTCAGCAGAATTAATGAGCCCTTTTTCCACCACTGTAATCTTTATCTTTAAATGACCTTCATTTAAGAAATAAAGAAAAAGTTAATTAAGATCTAGCCTAAATGTCCTCGACTCTTCAGAGATTACTCAAGTAAAGGAAAGATAGTCTTTAAATCATTCTTTGGCTAAAGAGTTCTGAGTAAAAGACACATTTCCATGCGAGTAAAGATGGTGTTTATTTATACCGAGGGTCTGCTTCACTTTTCAATTTCTTATTTGTGTTTTCAGAGCCTTTCACTGACAAGGACAGAACAGATATTTCAACAGCTTTACCCAATTCCCAAAAGACCATCAGATGTTAAAGATTTGAAGACAATTTATGGGGAGGAAAACACCTCAAAAACAGACAATTTACTAAATTCTGACACTAAGAAATACATTCATTAATTGATTTTAGTGGAGGAAGACTTCAGTTTGGGGAGAGTGTAGAAATGGATAAGTACTGATTCAGACCACCCCATCATTTCCTCTGTGTTTCTCTAAAGAAAAAATAGATCACTGCTGATTTCTAACAAGGAAAACCCTCAAGTGACATTTTCTAAAAAGTAGATCGAAGAGAATTTCCATCACAAGTTAATATATACAGCAACTTTTTAATGAGATCAACTTCCAAACCAATAAATTACAGGTTATTATTGCAGGGACAGCAAGAGATGACTTTATAACAAAATGTGCAGCAACAGCGAATCCATGTCTAGATTTATATTAATTAAGGGATAAGAAAATATGCACGGGGAATGCTAAGCAGAAGCGGGTCAAAGCCAGGGCTAAAAAGTTGAGGTCAGTGAGTCTAAACCTACACCATATTATAATGAGACAAATGTAACTGACAAATATACTTTGCTGAGTCCCACTGAACTGGAGTTTGCAGAGCAAAGAGCCTCCAAGGAAAATTAAATACTTACCTTTAAAGGACATTTGATTTAAGAAAAAACTAAGAAGCATGCATTATTTTTACAAGAAAATACACTAAAGATATTTCCACTTGAAAAAAGAAAAAGCCACTACAGATACATAACCAAGGAGTACATGCATCTATAACCCCCTTCTTTTTCACCTTAGATACCCTCTTCCACGATGAACACTATGAATATACCCATGGCTAGAAATGAGCTCCCCAAACGCAACTCTCACATGTAAATCAAAGGCTTCTTTGCCTGGTTAGAATAACTGCAACTTGAAATCACTTTTCCAGAGAATTAAACAAACAAGCAAACAAAACCCTCCCACAAACAGTAATCTTTCACTTAAAAACGTTTACCGAACTAGACACAGGCTATTTTGAGCTCAGATGTGATGAATCCCAACTCTAAGCTACCCACAGTATTTGTGTTGGTTTGTTTTTATTTTGTTTTTGGCCACGCCACGTGGCTTGAGGAATTTTAGTGCCCCAATCAGGGACTGACCCCGGGCCCCCTGCGGCGGAAGCTCGGCATCCTAACCGCAGACTGCCAGGGAATTCCTTCTCCACGGTATTTGGAATGTAACTCCATTGAAAGCATGCGTTCTCTGCAGGCTCAAAACTATTCCGGATAAGGTTGAAGTTACTATACACCAGCCCTACGTGACCCTTGCCTAGATAAAAACCACACACATTCCTCAGGTAAATGCACCCTTCTACAGAGGACCAGGGGTGGCTGGTACTCTTACGTGTCATTGCCCGAGTGAAACAGGGTTATTTATTCATGCACTGTAGCTGAGTGATCTTTTCTAGAGTTTTTCTTATAAAAACCTAACGCTGGCATCCAAAGCTCAATATACTGTAAAGACATGTCCTCTACGTCTCCATTTATCCTAATTTCCCTTATGTATTTGAATTAGACTGTGGATGAACACGTTTCCATCACAGGAGCCAGTCTGCACAAAAGAGTCAGTCGCCGGGGTAAGGTGTGGCCACGAAGCTCTTCACTGATGTGAAGTCCTCCCAAAAGGTCCTACCTACATGCGTGCCACTGGGCACACGGCTGGCAGGCTTCTGTCAGCTGGCCTAGGCACCTGAATATCACAAACAATATGACTAATTTGGGGAAATGCCCTCAAAGGAAAGGCAGTGCTGAATTAGGGGGAAAAAACGCTTGCATTTTTAAGAAAAAACAAATGGGGGTGTTCATTACTCAAGTTTAAAAGTGCTTCATTTCGCTCCTCCATAGGCTACTCTGCAGCAGAAAAGTTCTTCAAATACACCAAAAATATTTTGATTTATAATTTTTTCCCAGGAACACACCTGTCGTGGAAAGACATACGCCTGTGGTTTAAAGGAAGTCCTGTACTGCTTAGTACAGGATTCTTCACCAACATGACACAACCAGAAATTCAACACCCATAATGAGCATGAGGCTCCAGGACCTCTTAAAGGACAAACAGAAAGAGAAGAAAAGGAGAAAGAAGTTATTGCTGTTGGGTAGGAATAATTAGTCCAACATTTTAGAAGCATCTTCTTCTTAATATAAGAATTATTGCACATGCCGTTACTGACAGCCCCTTCCCAGGCCCAATTTTGAATGGAAGGCTGAGTTAGAAAATAAGGAAAAGTAAAGATGACGGCTGATCTGTTAAGGGTGCCAGACACTGGTAGGGCTACATGAACTCTTCAAATTCCCATAATTATGATACTTCTCCCCAGATAATACGATCTCAAATATCCAAATTAAAAAGGCAAACTGTTAATCATCCAATGTTTTGTCCACACAAGTGCATTTCTGGACAATTAGAGGTGTTTTATTATGTTTCAGAATTCTAAAGTTTCCATATTAAAACACTACAGTACATGGTAACGATTTCAAACATGTGTTACTTAAATAGTCTATCGTCATTTCTCCTTAAAAAAACGACTTCACTCAGTGGCCTACTGTCCACAGCAACACACACTGCACCCTTCAGTAACGAATATTAGTAACTGTGAGGCAACAACCCGTTCTGAAGTTGACTGTTTCATCCCTTTTAAAAAGGGTTGCCGTGAAAATGGATGGTGGAAAGCAATATTATCTGAGACTAGTTAGCCTGTCTAAAAGAGTACTTGCTAACCTGTAATAATACCTCAACCCTAAATAAAAGTAAGTTTTGCATCTGCATTAGGTGAGGGATATATTAGGGTTCATTATAACCATTTTCTGTATTTTTCTGAATGTGAAAAACCCACTTTCACCCCTTTCCTTGGTAAAGCAGGGTCTACAGGGCATCCAGTCTAAACATTTTACTAATGTTCCCTATATGTGCTTAAAAGTATTCAGTCTTCACTCATTTAAAATGTCCTACAATTCATTAAAAAATAACTAATCAGGCTGGCCTTTTCTTAATTATACTGAAATGGTGAGATTTTTACTGTACACGCTGTCGTGGGACACACCAATCAGAATCCTTACAAAGGATGAGTGGACAACTCCATAATGGTTAAAAAGAGAGCGGAATTGCAGTTGCGACCCTGGGATTCATCTTCCTGCTTTAGGAACGCCAGAGCACAGCTCTTCCCTGGTCATAGCTATTCCCTGGGTCAGAGGTAAGGAAATGGAAGCCAGAAAAAAAACAGGAAGATGATAAATCCCAGGCTGTATTTTCATATTTACCACTGGGAGCAATTTCCCCAATGGCCCTTTTCTTAAGTTAGGTTATGAAGGTGAAACTTTATGGGCACGTTTTAAGTGCATCTCATCCCATATATCAACAAATATGGTAAAGTCTAGTTTTTACCATCTTTAAAAGAACCAAACCTACAAAGGAGATATATTTAACTATGAAAGCAACAAAGCTTTTGGAGGTCAGCATTTCTGGACAATGATCTATCAAAAGAATAATAAGCAGCTAATGTTCTTTTTAACCTAGACACATTGGCTGTTCAGGGAAGATAGCAAAGTGAAGGTTATGTTAGATAAAGACTTGCCTACTGCCTATACCTGTTAAAGAAATTGAACCAGTAATTAATGACCTTCCAAAACACAAAGCACCAGGCCCATACGGGTTTACTGATGAATTCTAACCAAATATTTAAGGAAGAAATTGTAACGATTCTCTACAATCTCTTCCAGAAAATACAAGCAGAGGGAATACTTCCCAACTCATTCTGAGGCCAGCATTACCCTAATACTAAAACCAGACAAGGACATTAAAAGAAAAGGAAACTACGGACCAATATCTCTCATAAACATTGATGCAAAAATCCTCAACAAAATATTAGCAACAATATATAAGAAGAAGTATACATCACCACCAAGTGGGATTTATCCCAGGTATGTAAGACTGGTTCAATATTACAAAATGAATTAATGTAAAAACATCACATCAACAGGCTAACGAAGAAAAATCATGTGATTATATCAACAGATGCAGAAAAAACATCTGACAAAATCCAACACCCATTCATGAAAAAAACCCTCAGCAAACTAGAAATAGAGGGAAACGTCCTCAACTTGATTTTAAGAATCTACAAAAACACTACAGCAATCATCATACTTAATGGTGAGGAAGTTTTCATTTTCTCACCAAGGTCAGGAAAGAGGCAAAAATGTCCCCTCTCATTATTCCTTTTCAACATTACACTGGGAGTCCTAACTAAGAAGAAGGAAAGAAGAAAATGAAAAAAATAGTATGCGGATTAGGAAGGAAGAAATAAAACTGTATTTTTTCACAGATGACATGACTGTCTAGGTAGAAAATCTGAGAGACAAAAAAATTCTCCTAGAAATAATAAGTAATTATAACAATGCTACCGGACACAAAGTTGATGTACAAAAGTCAATTACTTTCCTATATTCCAGTAATGAACAAGTGGAATTTGTAATTAAAAACACCGTATCATTTACATTAGCACCCGATAAAAGGAAATACTTAGGTATGAATCTAACAAAATGTGTACAAGATCTATACGAGGAAAACTACAAAACTCTGATTAAAGATATCAAAAAGGAACTAAATAAATGGAGCTATTTGTGTTATGGATAGAAAGACTCAATGTGTCGAGATGCTAGTTCTTCACAACTTGACCTACAGATTCAACACAATCCCAACCAAAATCCCAGCAAGTTATCAATATTTTGTGTATATTGACAAACTGAATCTAAAGTATATGGAGAGTCAAAAGACCCAGAATAGCCAACACAATATTAAAGAAAAAGAGCAAAGTCACAGGACGGACACTTTCCAACTTCAAAATTTACTATAAAGCTACAGGAATCAAAACAGTGTGGCACTGTGAAAGAATAGATAAATAGATCCATGGAAAATAATAGAGAGCCCAGGTGTCCTTTAGTAGGTGAATGGATAAAGTGTGCTACAACCGCACAATGGAATATTTTTCAGAGCTAAAAAGAAATGCGCCATCAAGCCATGAGAAGACATGGAGCCACCTTAAATGCATATCACTAATTGAAAGAAGCCAATCTGAAAAGGTAAATACTGTATGATTCCAACATATGACCTTCTGGAAAAGGCACAATGTGTCTAGGTTTCCTATGGACACAGGAAAAAGATCAGTGGTTGCTGGGGGTTAGGGATGAGAAAGGGATGACGAGGTGGCGCATGAAGGATTCTTAGGGCGGTGAAGCTATTCTATGTGGTGCTGTAACAGTACATATCATGCATTTGACATAACCTGTAGAGTGTACAACACCAGAAGTGAGCTCTAACGTAATCTACGCACACTGAGGGATAAGCCTATATGCAGGTCCATTGACTGTAACAAATGCACACTCTGGTGCAGGATGCTGACAGCGGAGGAGGCTGTGGGTGTGCGTATATGAAAACACTTTGTACTTGCTGCTCGATTTTGCGGTAAAACTAAAACTGCTCTAAAAATAAAGTTTATTTTATGTCTACGGGCAGAAAAAAAAAAAAAAAAAGACTTGCCTACATGAAGCATCAATAGAAACACCAAAGGCTGATTAGGACACTTGCACCTCTATCTCTCACCTACACGCTAAAGCCCCCAATCCTTACCTGGCAACTCTTTGTCTCAAAGAGGAATCCTTTTCCCTTGTTTCACTACATGGCAATCCAAAGTCTGAACCCATGATCAGGTCATTTTAAGTTTCCTTTATCATTCTATATTTCCTAGAAAATCAGCCTTTGACAAAATGTTACAACTGGATCTTTCAGTTTCATTATTATACGCCAGTATACCTTGTAAGATAACTATAAAGGGTTTCTTTTTACAGAGTGACAAGGTAGGGAGACAATCCTTTTAATAGCATTCAAGAGTCACAATTATAAATATATAGGTCAAGGTGAATATCTCAGAATTTCTATTTTCTGGTTTTTTCTAACCTAATTTATGATGGTACAGAATAATTTCTGTGAAACATCTTTCATTCGCAAAACTGAAACGTCGTTTTCTTTAATGATGCACATTCCCTGGTTTTATTCATCCTTCTCAATGAAGCCTCAGTTCTTCTAGAACCTCCACACCCTAGACAGCATATTTCCAAATTGATCTGAGTAAGCTTATGGGCACCGATGGGGCAAGACGGGGCAGTGACCCCAGGAGTCTACAGCGAACTCTGAACCAGAACCCAAAGCCCTTTATACAGTTTTTTGGTCCCCATTTAACTCCTGGTATTTAAAATACCAGGTAGTTTAATTAACTACATATAACTACAGCTTTCTCTTTCTTGTATAAGGCATCAGGGAAGATAAATGACTACAAATTATAGTTTATTTACATCTATATTTGGAAGTACTGATTGGAATGGCTTTTGGAATTCAACATGTAATATTCTAGAAGAGAAGCCAATTCTTCACAAACAAGGAAAACAGTCTGAAGTTAGCTGTATGTGGTACCGTGTATTTCTACATTATAAGTTTCTCACTTTAAAAAAAGTCATAGGTATCAGAAGATATCTGATGTCTACGTAGCCATTTGTAATGTCTGTTCTAGAAAAATCAATTTTTTTTTGCATTCCCGTTAAGATAGCCTGCTTTGAAAACAGGTAGGCTTATCACTTTTACAGCTTTCCCTAAACTTAAGTTAAATAAACTGTTCTCTGCCAGTTCTCAAGTGTAGGAGTAGAATGGGGTATGCGGAAGCAAGGTTTGCGCTGCTGTTGTAAGCAACGGAATTCTCTTAAATTCCATTGTGTACCTTGCATCAGCCTAAGAGCTCACAAACTTAGTGTGAATAATCCACACAAATACATCTGTGTTGAAATAATTAATCCTATTTTATGGTCCCCACCCCTCAGCAGTCACTATCAAAAAGTTTAATATTTAATAGTAACACAATTTACTATGGAATCATAACCAGGGCAAAGACAAGCAATTGGTAACAATCAAAGTTAATGTATCTGAGACAATTGGTGGATAAGGATTGTATTAGTTGTTTAAAAACAGGCCATAAGAGATCTGGAGCTAAGGGCTGTGATGCTGGGGAAGGAGGAGGCCATTTGAACCCTATCAAAGGGTCCCGGGGAGCAGATTCCTCCCTCCGTTTGCTGCATCTGGGAAGAACGGAACTCTCGCCAGGGAAGCTGCAGCTGCGTGCACCCTTGGCTTAATCGCTGTGTAAGGCGGAGGGTTAATTAGCTGCCATTCTTAGCTCCACTTGTTGTTCTAATAAAGATCTGCATAAATCTGAGACTGGGAGCACCCGATCCTTGATTTCATTCGGCAGATGATGCGGGGGAGGGGAGGAGCATGACGATTGTGGGTGTGCTCAGAGCGTCTTCAAGTGACCTGGCCTGGGGCGTTCTGCCTGCTTGAAAAGTGGTGGACGACGACCTCTCGGCTGTTTATGGACGCGGGACCCTGCTGGCCAGGCTCACCGCAGGCAGCCTGGAGTGTGAAGCAGATTATCAGGGAATGAAATACACAGAGTGTATTTGCAAAGCACTCAGTATGGATCTCTAAAAGGAGAGGACAGATAAAAAATTCAGCCTCACAATTCTGTTTTATTATGCCTAAAAATTTCCGGCAATCATTCCTCAATATCCAATACTTGGTTTTCCAATTGCCGATCATCTCCTAAGTGGTATATGTTTTTTGGGGGGGGATTTTTGCATGATACAGTGTCAGAATCACATTTAGAATCAAACCAGTTCACAAGAATCTCATGATGTCTCCTAAGGTAGGCACTATCATTATGCCTACATTATTATACAGACCAGAAGGCTGAGGCAGAGAGGAGTTAGTAGCCTGAGGGTCACAGTCAGAATGAAGGGGAAAGCTTAGCAGCTCAGTAGAGATTTGCAGCAAAAAAAAAAAAAAAAAAAAAAAAAAAAAGGCCTGAATGGTTCTATTAAGAACACACCACAGAAACAGAGGCTTAGGTACAAATGAACTGAGAGTGTGGAACAAAAAAGTTTATAACTACCAAGTTGTCTTTTCAGAATTTCCCCATATTATGAAATGCCAACATCTTCCATTTCAGCACTTAGGGAACCACCACCACAACAAAAGAATCAAACAAGTTCATAACACTTCAGAAAGCAACAGTAGTAGAGCAGAAAGAACTGAGATTAATGATGCCAGATGTTACGCAGATTTATGAAAAAAAACTACTAATATTTCCGGACATTACTCTGTGAATAAAGCATTTGGGACAGGAAAACTGTTGACCTTATTTTATCTCATAACTGTCAGTGTTCCCAGTATAGTTCATTTTGTATGAGGGAAAATACCCATTATTAATAGGCCTGAAGACCGTTATATAGGCAGATTTTAAATAATAAATCAACAGGTTTCATATAAAGGATATGCTAAAACAGCTGAGAGTTTGAAAAGGCAACCACGAAACAGCAAAAACCAGCTTTGAAAGAGGACATTAAATAGAACAGAGCTTAAGTTTTATACACGCTTGAGAAGAGAGTGTTTACAAACAGGGGCTCTGCCATGAAAGATGGAAACGTGTTTCCTACTGTAAACTTCAGCAGTTCATGGATTACATCATGTTCACCAGGCAGGACCACAGGCAGAGGAGCCGGGAGGCTGGTGCTGACCTTCTGAGCCCATCAACCTCCTCTCCTCTGGCTGTGCCTTTGCCCCCAGCAGTGTGTCGCAGCCACACTCTGGCAGCCAGCTACGCCTGACTAGGCAGAGTGTCACGGCAGGCCCAATAAACACCCCTGTGAAGTGTGAACAGCGAGACCTGCCTAGAACAGACCTGCTGGGAACAGAACAGTTACCCTGGTGCACCCGTCAACTGGCTGGTAACGGTTGGACATCTGCCACCTGACAGATAATCCTTCCCAAGAGATAATATAGTCTCGGCACTGCTAATTCAGGACTAGGCTTTTTTTTCAGATTAAAAAATCCAAGAGGGTCCATGCTGAGGAGGTGGTGCTTGTTAGAGATTATTTAATACTATCTTCTCTCAGTTAAATGCAGCTGAGTGGGTACTTATCACATCAAATGGATGCCCATTTGGAGTCCTAAATATTCTGAGAGATAACATCAAGAACACTCCATTATGCTGACAGAGGGCTTTCACATACACCATCTCATTTTAAACTCACAGGAATCCTGTGATTTAGGTGCAGCTGAGGATAATGTCCGTTTGATATAATGAACGGAGGGTGAAGAAAGTTAAATGGCTGGTACCAGGTCACACAGGTAATGAACAGTGGAGCTGGTTTTTAAATCTATATCTGCTGACTATCAGTACCATGCAAGAAAGGGTGTGCAGCCCCACACGGAAACACAAAACATCTGTTCTGAATGGACCGAAAATTCTTGAAAGAGACAAATGTAAATTATGAGAAAAATATGAAAAAAGATGAAAAAACCCCCCAGTTCATGTAGGAACAAGAGTGGGAGCCCTTATAAAGCTGGTTAAATCTGTGTCTTCATGCAAAGCCTGCTTCTGAGCTGACAGCACTTCTGGTGTTAAAATAGGTCTGCAGATTCAGTGTAAGAAAATCTTTATTCATAGTCTATCAAACTTACATTTGTGACTGTTTGAAAATAGGTTAGATTGAAGTTTCACATAAATCTAGGGAGAAAAATCAACAGAGACTAGAAGGAAGTATACCAGAAAACAGTGTGAAATAAATCCACTGAACAAAACAATGGGCTTTTTGGACTTGTTTTTGATAACTTTGCTTAAAACCCCAGAAGTGTGAACGTACCTGTAAATGATGTGCCGGTTAGAAACCTTTTTTATGTGTGTTAAAGTATGAACACTTAGTTTGTTACCATGTATTTTACAGAGAGTATTCTATTCTTATACCAGATAGGCTATCTCTAGTTGGTGACACTTAAGGAACATTACTAGCTTTAGGTTTTTTCTTACTATTCATAGCATAATTTTCAAAATCTATTTATCCTATTTATGAGATTTTGCTTTAGCCAGGGGTGATTTTTTAATTTTTTTTGCAGAATATATCTCTAATTTTCTGAGACACAGAAAAAACTCTAACTTACGGAACAGAAACCTTTCTTGACTGCTGAGAGAAGGCTCTGGGGGAGCGCAGGGTCACCTCCGTAGAGAAGAGAATGAGGTGATGGGTCCATTTCAGCTCCCGTGGTTCCCTCTGGGGTAAGGACTGCCCCTCAGCACCAAGTTTTCTCTAAGTGTGAAGTGACACCTTATTCCATGTATAAGAAGTGAAGACTTCTTATTCACCTTGTGTGAGGCTCAGAAGTGCCTCATAAACAGTAGAGTCTCAGAAGTTTTTTTTGCTTTCTTTCTTTTTTCCCCAGTTTTATGGAGCTATAACCGACATATAACACTGTGAGTTTAAGGTGTACGGCATGATAACTTGACACCAAAAGTTTCCTGAATAAGTGACTTACCTCTCAAAATAAATTTTTTCTCTAAAAAACAGAAAAACCCCTCGTCTCCAAATTTCAGCAAACCCCAGAAGAAGTATTTTCTGCAGAGTGGGGAGGCAGACGTAGCCCCACTTTGCAACATTTCCGAAAGGAAATATCACACACACAAAAAGCCTTTTTAAGACAAGACCTCCAAATGAGGTTATACAGTCACAGAGATAAATAGGACTGAAATAGGAATAGTGAGACTGAAAAAACAAAGTACTTGTCGTTTAGTTTTAAATTAGCACATCATGATTGAACTTCACTATCTGGCATGAAGTATGAATTAATTTAAAAAATATTTTATAATGATCTTGCACAACTATATTTTCTTTTTGGTGTTAAAACCATTAATTTGTTATATATAGTCTACATATATCACAATTTAATTAGATTGCTTTTAAATGCCTTCACTAAAAAAATTTTTATTATTGAAAAATAACAAACATACAAAAATGGAAAAGATGATAATTTCTTCACGTTTTATTAACCAGCCAGGGACCTAAGAGAGACCTCGATTCCCATTTGCCATTTCTCTCGTCTAAAACTTCACTTATCTAGTGAGTTCATTCCTGAACATGGTAGATGGAATCTCAAAAAACATTAAGACTATTAATTAACTACTCAATGAAGAATTTCTCATTGAGAACATCGATGAAAACCCCAATGAAAAACCTTTGGATTTTTGTATTTTCCAAAATACACCCAAATATGTAAAAAAATTGGCAGTTGGTTAGTCTTTTAGTTAAAAGAAGCTGGTCAAAGACCTGTAATCGTGCATCTAGGAAGACAGGAAGTAAGAATTTTCAGCAGTAAGCATACCAGCAAGCCTCAAGGGCTTGGCCATAGGCTCTTTTCAGGTTTCCTGGGAAGCTGTATTTCCTCGTTGACTTTTTGGGTATTTCCTAGTTCAGGAGTTTTTTGGCCCTAATAGCTTGTAAGGATGCACGATTATTGAGATGCGAAAATGGTGACGTCTGTGTGGTGCTGCCTGGTGGCTGTCAGGTTTTAATAGCCCACGTTTCCCAAATGAACATCTTCTGGTAGGCACCTAATTAAACATCTAGCTATTCAATTTGAATTTTTATTATTAGCTCAGGCCCAGCGGCCATGGCTCACGGGAGCAGCCACTCCGCGGCATGTGGGATCTTCCCAGTCCGGGGCACGAACCTGTGTCCCCTGCATCGGCAGGCGGACTCTCAACCACTGTGCCACCGGGGAAGCCTCTGTAACGCATTCTTTAAATGCACTTCCCCATCTAAAATGATTTTTCATTCATGCTTATCACACTATGCTTTTTCCTTCTTGGCAAATAATAAGTTTTTGAAAGACAAATGACCAGACTGAATTGAAAAAGAAAGCAGTTACAAACTATGAAAATTTAAGATCAATAAGAATAAAAATAATAGTGCTAGTGGTAGTATTGGCAGTGGTAAACAAATTACTAAGGTCTGACATTCAAGCCTTGAGTAGCTCCAATTCTACACTGGATTACAAGTCTCTTACCGGGATTGCAGTCTGTAAGAAGAGAGCAGATGGACAGGAGAACTTTAGAAATGGTGAGGGCCGGACTCCAGTTGTCTTTCAGGATGTCCAGACAGATCACGCCTTGGCTGTTAATATTACAGTGATAAATTCTGGTTCGGAAGGTAACCTAGAAGAAAATGTAAAGTTGATATAAATAGACACACTATTTATTTATTCATAAAATTTTATTATAGTTGATTTACAGTGTTGTGTTAGTTTCAGGTGTACAGCTAAGTGAGTCAGTTATACATAAACATATATTCACTCTTTTTCAGAGTGTTTACCCATATAGGTTATCACAGAATATGGAATAGAGTTCCCTGTGCTATACAGTAGAGGTCCTTGTTGGTTATCTATTTTAAATATAGTAGTGTGTGTATGTTAATCCCAAGCTTCTGATTTATCCCTCCCAGCCCACATTTCCCCTTTGGTAACCATAGGTTTGTTTTTGAAATCTGTGAGTCTGTTTCTGTTTTGTAAATAAGTTCATTTGTATCAATTTTAAAAATCAGATTCCACATATGAGTGATATCACATGATACTTGTCTTTCTCTGTCTGACTTACTTCACTTAGTATATTAATCTCTAGGTCCATCCATGTGCCTGCAAATGGCATTATTTCATTCTTTTTTTGTGGCTGAGTAATATTCCATTGTATATATGTGTGTGTGTGTGTATACACACACACACACACACACACACATATATGTACCACATCTTCTTTATCCATTCCTCTGTCGATGGACGTTTAGATTGCTCCCATGTTTTGGCTATTGCAAACAGTGCTGCAATGAACATTGGGGTGCATGTATCTTTTCAAATTATGGTTTTCTCCAGATATATGCCCAGGAATGGGATACTGAAAATATGAAAAGCCAAATTAACAAAATTAAGGTACTGAATGAAGATGAAATTCCATGCTCAACAACTAAAGGATACTTATTCTTTTCCAAGCACATAAGAAACATTTATAAAAACTGATCACATGCTAAGCCACAAAGAAAGCTTAACGTATTTCCAAAAATTATTAAGACCATTAAGGTCCCCCTTCATAAGTCTGCAAACTGAAAAATACATTTTCAAATAATTCTTGGATCAAAGAAAAAAAATCAGCTATGTTTATAACTGAGTGACAGTAAAAATGTTGGGTTGCCAATACCAAAATCTGTGATTTGCCTAAAACAGTTAATGAAAGAGAAATCTACAGTTTCAAATGCATATATTAAAAAGGAAGAAGTTTCCTGAGTTGTGCCCAAAGGAAGAAAAAAGAACAGAGTAAATCCCATCAAAGTAGAGAGGAATGGGCAGACGTGAATAAAATAGAGAATACCTGTGATATTAAAATTCTGCAGAGAAGTGAGAGTACCTAGCTATTTAAGTGCTAGATGAAAAGACAAAATACTTTTATGATCCAGTGTACGTGATGAGTGGCTTTTGTCTATAATACCATATTTTTAAAACCTATCTGAGTAGAGTTTCCTGTGCTATACAGTAGATCCTTGTTGGTTACCTATTTTATATAGTAATGTGTGCATGTTAATCTCAAACTCCTACTGTATAGCACAGGGAACTCTACTCAATACTCTGTAATAACCTATATGGGAAAAGAATGGATATATGTATATATATGTATAACTGAATCACTTTGCTGTACACCTGAAACTAACTACTGTAAATCAACTATACTCCAATAAAATGTAAAAAAAGAGAAAAAACTAGCTCAGACTACTCTGAGCCAGTTAATCATCAAAATGAGTAAAGGAGGGAAGTATTATTATTGTACTCACTTTAAAAAGAAGCTGTAAGTATGTGAGGTTGGTAGATGCTAACTAAACTTACTGTGGTACTTATTTCAAAATATATACCTATATCAAATGAGTGTGTTGTACACCTAAAATTAATACAATGTTAAGTCAATTATATCTCAATAAAACAAAAACAAAAAATATGTCAATTATATCTCAATAAAACAAAAAAAATTTATTAAATAAAGAAACTGAGGAATCTCCATGCTGTTTTCCATTGTTGCTGCACCAATTTATATTCCTATGATATGATCCAGCAATTCCACTCCTGGGCATTTATCTGAAGAAGATGAAAACACTAATTTGAAAAGATATATGCACTCCTATGCTCATGGCAGTATTATCTGCAATAGAAGATATGGAAGCAACGTAAGTGTTCATCGATAAATGAATGAATAAAGATGTAGTGTACACACACACACACTGGAATATTACTCAGCCATAAAAACGAATGAAATCTTGCCATTTGCAACAATATGGATGGACCTAGAGGGTATAATGCTAAGTGAAATCAATCAGACAGAGAAAGATAAATACTGTATGATTTCACTTACATGTGGAATCTAAAAAACAAAACAAATGAACAAACTTAGCAGAAGCAGTCACAGATACAGAGAACAAACAGGTGGTTGCCAGAAGGGAGGTTGGTGGGGAGAGGAGAGAAATTGGTGAAGGAGATTAAAGGTACATGATAAACTTGCAATTACAAGATAAATGAGTCACAGGTATGAAATGTAGAGTGTGGGGAATATAGTCAATCATAATGTAATATCCTTTGTATGGTGACATATTGTAACTACACTGATTGTGGGGATCATTTTGAAATGTACAGAAATACTGAATCACTATATTGTGTATTAGGAACTAAGACAGTGTTGTAGGTCAACTATACTTCAAAAACAAACTCACAGAAAAAGGATCAGATTTGTGGGCAGAGGGGGAACTGGATGAAGGCAGTCAAAAGATACACACTTCCAGGGACTTCCCTGGTTGCACAGTGGTTAAGAATCCGCCTGCCAATGCAGGGGACACGGGTTCGAGCCCTGGTGCGGGAAGATCCCACATTGCCGCGGAGCAACTAAGCCCATGCGCCACAACTACTGAGCCTGCGCTCTAGAGCCCGCAAGCCACAACTACTGAGCCCACGTGCCACAACTACTGAGCCCGCGTGCCACAACTACTGAAGCCCATGTGCCTAGAGCCCATGCTCCACAACGAGAAGCCACTGCAATGAGAAGCCCGCGCACCGCAACGAAGAGTAGCCCCCACTCGCCACAACTAGAGAAAGCCAGCACGCAGCAACGAAGACCCAAGACAGCCAAAAAAAGTTAAAAAAAAAAAAAAAAAAAGACACACACTCCCAGTAAGATACATAAGCACTAAGGACATAATGTACAATATGGTAAACACTGCTGTTCGTTATGTATGAAAGTGGTTCAGAGAGCAAATCCTAAGGGTTTATGAAAATAAAAATACATTTTTAAAATAAAATTATTTTCCCCTATTTCTTTAACTTTGGATCTATATGAGATAATGAATGTTCACTAAACTTATTGTGGTAAAAAAAAAATGAAGAAACTGTGGCACAGAGAGGTTAAGAACTGGCTCATGGTCCCACAGCTTGTAAGTGGTGGAGCCGGAATTTGAACACAACCTTGTTGATCCAAAAGTCCATGCTCTCCCGTTCAGCCTCAATGCCTGTTCTTTTATTTTTTTAAAAAACTTTTAATTCTGAGCTAAGTACAGATTCACATGCGGTTGTAGGAAAGAATACAGACAGATCACCTACATCCTTCCCCCACTTTCCCCCAATATCACAGGAGAGTGATACCGACACAGAGGATGGATCCATGCACTGATGGATATATGTGTTCCTATGCAATTGTATCACGGGTAGATTTGTGTGCGCACCACCGCTGTCGAGACACAGAACAGTCCATCACAAACATCCTTTGTGAGACCCTTCACTAGCCACAGTCCTCCCCCCACTTCTGAATTCCCAACAAACACAACTCTATTCCTCTCTCTGTAATTCTGTCATTTCAAGAAGGCTATATAATTGAAATCATACAGTACGTAACTTTTTGAAACTGGATGCTTTTCACTCTGCACAATACTCTTGTGATCCGTCTAAGTCGTTGCATGTATGAAGACTTCGCTGTTTTACTGCTGAGTAGTAATCCACGATATGGATGTACCAGTTTGTTTAACCATTTACCCACGGAAGGACAATGGATCGCTTCCCGTTTTTAGTTACGACAAATCAAGCTGGTATGAACGTTTCTCTGTGTTTGTGTGAACGTAAGTTTTTATTTCTCTGGGGCAAATGTCCAAGAGTGCAATTGTTGGGATGTACGGTGAGCTCATATGTAGCGTTATAAGAAGCTGCCAGACTTCTTTCCGGAGCAGATGTACCATTTTACATGCTCGCCAGCGGAGTGATCCAGTCTCTCTGCGTCCTCACCGGCGTTTAGTGCTATCAACGTGCTTTATTTTAGCCATTCCGCTAGGGTTCAGTGATACCTCATTGAGGCTTTAATTTGCATTTCCTTAGCTGCTAATGATGTTGAACACGTTTTCATGTGATTAATTGTTATCTGGATACTCTCTTCCATGAGAGAGGATGTGTATGTTTTCTGCCAATTTCTAATTACAGTAAGTCCCTTACATACAAACGGAATGTGTTGCGAGATCCAATAAAGTTAGCTTAGGTACCCCACTAACACAATTGGCTACATAGTACTGTACTGTAATAGGCTGTAATACTTTTCAAACAAATAATACATAAAACACAAACACAAAAAATAAAGAAAACATTTTACATCTTACAGTGCAGTACCTTGGAAAGAACAGTAGGGCAGGACTGCAGCTGGCACACAGGGGCTGGCATCGAGGGAACAGGCAAGAAGAGTTACTGACTGGAGGAGGGAGGGGGGGTGGGAGATGGTAGAGCTGAAGGATCGTCAGCAATAGGGGGCGGAGGGCCAGCTGCAGTGTCACTCACGCCTGACGCTGATGGCGCAGGATCTGGTTCCTTGCTGGATTCAATTCTATCCACCCTCTTGAAAAATCGATCCAGCGATGTCTGGGTAGTAGCTCTTTTTTTCTCGTCATAGATGACACGGTAGCACTGGGTTGCATTCTGAGCGGCTGCTGCAGCCTCCGTGTACTGTTCTACGTTCAGGTCCTGTGCCTCAAAAACTAACAGCGCCGCCTCAGATAAAGAAAATCCCCTGCCGTTTCCTGCGTTGTGAATCCCTTCGGTTCTTCAGTTACTTCTTCTTCCTCTTGTCTCTCTTCATCCTTTTGCTGGATGAAGATCCAGTTCCATCAGGTCTGCATTAGTAAGCCCCTCGTGTTGCACGGTAAGGAGTTCCATGAAGTCGTCCCCTTGCAGATCTGGCTCCGGCTTCTCGCTGAGGGTCACTACGCTGCTGACGACCTCTTTGGACTCCTCATTCACCTTCTCAAATCCACGAAAAGCGTGAACAAACTGTGGGCAAAGGTTCTTCCAAACCCCATTCACGGTGACAGCCGTAACCTCAGGCCAAGCCACGTCAGTGTTTTTTACGGCCTTGCAGATCTTCTAGTCCTCCCAAAATTATCACAGGGTTGTTCCTGCCCTTGCATTTACCGCTGTATTTGAAGCTCAGCTCAATATTGATGTTTTACAACGGTAGCCCTCAATTCCTCAAGGAGAGGGAAAATTACAGAGGATCCCATTTTCAAAGACAGGAAGACAGCACATTTCAGACATTTTCCATATACTAAGAAAGTTTTAAAACGTGATTTGCATATAGTGATCCAGAAAACTAATTTATCCAGAACGGCTAATTCCCAGATAATTGTGGATGAGAGGGGTCTTAATTTATGTGTGATACATAAATACCCACACAGGCATATGTGTGTGTGTGCACACGTGTACGTGTGTGTGTGAGTGTGTGTGTGCTGGACAGAATAAAGCCCTATCCCCCCAAAGATGTCCCTGTACTAACCCCTGGAACCTGTGAATACGCTACTTTACAAAGGACTTTGCAGGTGTGATTAAGTTACCTTGAGAAGGGGGGACTGCCCTGGATTGTCTGGTGGGCTTGATATAATCAAAACAGCTTTAGAAGAGGGAGGCAGGAAGATCAGTAGGGGATGTGATGACAGAAGGAAGGCGTCGGAGTGATGTGAGGGAAGAGGCCTAAGGGATGAGCTAAGGGATGCCGTTGGGTCTCTAGAAGCTGGAAAATGCAAGGAAACAGATTCCCCCTGAAACCTCCAGAGCGAATGCAGCCCTGCTGACACCCTAATTTTAGTTTTCTGACTTCCAGAACTGTAAGAAAGAAACTGCAGTTGTTTTAAGCCACAAAGTTTGAGTTAATTTGGTACAGCAGCTACAGGAAAAAAAACACATGTTTGGATATATAGTTTCCAGTTGCCTCCTTCCTTTATCTAAAAAAGGTACCTTAAAAGCTCTGTTACTTCCATCCTTCACAGAATCACCTCTATAGAGAACAAACTAGTGGTTACCAGTGGGGAGAGGCAACTTGGGGCACGGGAGGGGGAGGTACAAACTATTTTGGGTGTAAGACAGGCTACAAGGATGTACTGTACAACATGGGGAACATAGCCAACATATGTAATAACTGTAAATGGAGTGTAACCTTTAAAAACTGTGTATTAAAAAAATAGGATCTGAAGTCAGACAAAAAAATAAAAGATGAAGAGACTGGGGTTTATTACAAAAATAATTTTAGAAACAGGTAATAAGATTCTTTGTGTTGACTACAGCACAGAAGAATGCTACTAGGTAGCGAATGATCTCGCGTAAGTTGCTTGCTACTCTGAGCCTCTATTTCCTGACAAAGTGAGAGACTTAAACTAGATGATTTCTAAGGCCCATTCTAGTACCAAGATCCAGGAGCTGTACTGTAAAAAGAATATATGGTTTTGGGAGTAGCTGGACTTGGGCTGGAATCCTGACTTTGGACAGATCAACGCAGCACCTCTGGGATTCAGGTTCCTCATGTGCAAAAATGGGGAAACAACAGCTATCCCCATAGGGGCTGTGATGACTGTACTACAAGGTAACCCTTAACACCAGGCCTGGCCCCCAGCAGGAGCTGGAGCAGTGTGAATCCTCTCTCCCTCCTTCACCTCTCCTAGTTCTACAAGATCATTGCAGGATGCACGTGTTCATGCAATAATTCCCCGTCACCTGAACTTTAAACATGCTTTCTTTCTCCCATGCCCCTGCTCTAGAGCAGAGATAACATGCCATCCACAGACAGAAAGCTGCTCTGAAAGGGGAGAGAGGTCACGTAGGGTACGAATAGAGATAGAGAAGAAAATATTTTAAGAAAGTATTTCTGTCCAACGGAGCCTACACATAATTTAGAAAAATGTCGTAAAGCAAATAAACACCTCAAAGCCGGAAAGCTGATAAGGACAGTAAAAATAATCAATTCAAATAAGATTTCAGTAATAACCTCTATTTTTAACATAGCTTCCAGTTTTCAAAAAAATGTTTTGATCAGGAGATAAATGGCACTGCGATTTTACTGAGGAAGTATGAGATCAGTGAGAAATACGTTCCTCTTAAAAAGACTTTCCATGGAGACCCAGAGAGGAAATATTTGGAGCCCCTGTGCCATAAATCAGTGAATCATGTAACAAAGGCCCCGAAATAGCAGGGTTACCATGATTCAAGTGGATCTTGGCCACAGACTCACCATGAAACTCTTTATCTGAACAGTTTTTAGTGCACATTTAAAAATGTTAGTCCTACCACCCTCCTAGAGATCTCAAGTGCTCTTTCCTTAAAACCGACTTAAGAGCACTGTCCCAACAATGAACACATCCTAAGATTATTTTAAAGTATTAGCGGCAAAATAAAAACTGGAAAAATCCATTCTAAGGGAGGGGAATCACAAATCGTAAAGACACGCTAAGAAATACACATCAGCAAAACAAAACAAAACCCCTCCCTGAACTGAAACAAAAAACAAAAAACTGGAAGTAGATTTCACCTTGAATGACTGGCAGTAAGGGAATGAAAATGAAACATCACCTAGAAACCACGACGTGTGAACATGATCCCCGCCCTGCTGTGACTGAGACCACAGAGCACGCTCCATCTGGCTGCGGGCCAGAGCTACGCCGGAAAAGCTTCAAGCACAATTTAAATGATTAAAAATAAAAACACTTTATACCATAGACACTGAAGTTTAAAAAGGTCTTTCTCAGTTCCTTGGAAGTATAGATGTAGAAAAAGATGCAACTAGAAACTTTCCCCCATCCTGAGCAGCAAATCTATTGGGAGTTGGGACACCGTATTCAATTCCCAATTTCTAACCACACAGCAATGGATGACTCCTACCTCCTGCAAGGCACGATGCTTGCAATGACTTAAGGACCAATCATTAGACTCCTTCTTATAAAAATTCAATTTGTGTAGAATGCTTCAGGAACATACCTATAGTGAATGAGGCGCAATTTGGTTTTCCACATTTGTGTGTTCTTTTTTATCAGTGACTTGTTCTTTCACTGTGCTTTCTTTTCCGTCTTGTACTCCTTGAACAATTATCTTGTCTCTTTTGACTCGTTCCACCGTCTCAGGTTTCAGTAATGGTCTCCAGCAGATTCTCCTTTATGGCAGGATTGTATCAGAGTGTGGATTGTAACTGTTGAGTGCGAGTTCATCCTCCGTGCACATTATTTATTTTTCTGTGGAAATCTCATGCGCCTTGGTTGGTGGAGTGTTTTGCATTTGCTTCTTCATGGGTTTCAAGAACAACACTAGTGTGAGCGCAGATTGTATTATACGTGCCAAAACGTAAAGCAATACAGTCACCGCTCAGGAAGGGTTGACGTACAGTCAAACCTTTATTAAATGGCGATGGAGTTTCAGTTTAGGAGGGTGAAAAATTCAGGAGACGGATGATGCTGAGAGTTGTGAATGTACAATGTGGATGTACTTAGTGCCACTGAACTGTACAGTTAAATATGGTTAAAACAGTATGTTTTATATTATGTGACTTTTACTACTGTAAAAAAATTTTTTTAAAAGTCTAAAGGAAAAATTTCTTATATTTAGTGTCTCAATTATTTTATTTTGAACAGAACAGGATACTATCTGCTAAAGACACAGTAGCCTGAGATCAGCTCAGTCAGTTCTTGCTTGGCATGCATATAGACGTCTCCTCCCTCAAATCAGTTAAAAAAAAAAGGAAAATACAGAAATTTAACAATGCTCTAGGAGTAGGACATTCCTAGGAGTACATACAACTTTACCATTTGAAGACTCGGATTTTAACAGCCTTTTAAAGTTCACTGAAAAGAGAAATACAGTACTTTCAAACAATTAAGAAATTTCTTAAAAATCTGACTGTTTGAGTTTTCTACAAATGGGTTTTCATGGCTTGGACAAATTTTCCAGTCATATAGTCATACATGGATTCCAAAACTGCTGAATCCCAAACAGTGGAGGGGGAAATGAAGATGATCTGGTGTCTAAACAGAAGCGTCTGCCCAAAGTATCACTTAAACGTTCCTCCTGTTTTCATTCACTGAGCACACAGACACAGTAGATACTCGACCAATGCCTGAGGGTCCATCAAAAGCAGACCCCAAAGCTCTCTGAGTTGAATACTCCCTTAAGAGGCATCACCTCCCACCTCTTTTTTTTCTTGATGTGCTACCGTATGCTTTTTAATGTCAATTAAAGCACGTGTTGCTGTCCACTGGTAGTCCCCAACTCTTTGATGGGGAGAACGTGGCCAAGCCCAAGACGATCCTCTTCGGGGAAAAGCTGTGTCCCGTCGGGGCGCTGAGTGTGCCAGGCACCACGCTGAGGGCTGTGCCGGTGTCTTCTCAGTCCCCGCGGGCTTTCCAGCAGCCTGCTGGTGGGAAGTCCTCCTGCTGTCTAGCCTAAATCCCACAGGCTGCTATTCCTGGGGACACTGAACCTCCAACCATCGTGTGGGGGCGACGGTGACCCGAACCTACACTTGGAAGACAACATGATTCATTTCTGCTTTAAAACTGCAAACGTGTCTCTACATAACGACAATTCATTACGAAGCATTAACAGCTGAGATACTTAACGGGGTCCGTGTAAAGTGCGTAACAGATGACCAACCATATGACAGCTGCTGTTCAATTAAAGACAGTGACACGAACATAAACATGAGGAGAATGCCCTCTTTTGTATTTTGTTTACATTTTTACAGGACTCACATTACCTGAGGCAATTCTATGAGATGTAGCCTATTTACAGCTTTGCTAAGGGTAAAACTGGAAGTAATATACAGACCTCCTTTATCCTCTGGAGCAGAAGTAATCAATTTCATGTTTGTAGACATACGAAGCGGCAGTTATTCATTTTAAGAGATTAATAATTCAGCATCCATGCAACACAATACAAAGTATTCATCATCGCTAGCTGGAAGGGGCAATTTGGTTTTTCATATAGCCCACAACAGTCTAGAAGTAAACTATATTTTAACAGTCTAAAATGAAACAATGACTAATTCTGTTAATGATACAGTAAATTAACAGCAATTATAGAGCTGGCTGAATGCCCACAATCTCAGTGAGTGCTACGTGACACACACGAGACGTCCTTTGAAAGGGCCAGAGCGTTCATAAATACCACAGAAGTTCCTGAACTTTGCGTGTGTACTGGGGGGGGGGTAACTGGTTCCCTATGTTTGCACCATGAAATTAAAAAGTAGGTCACGCATATCACAGAAAATGATAACTACAACTACTAAGAATAATGAATTAGAAACCGCTAACAACGTGCCAGGTACCATTCTAACTGATGTGTACTGATTACATAACCAACCTGTGAGGCAGGTATTTTAGTCTCATTTTACAGATAAAGAAACTGAGACACAGCTTCGGAGGAACTCAAATGCTCGTTGCTGAGGCAATTCCAAGAGAAAGTAAAGAAGTCACAAGGAGGAAGGAAAGAGGAAACAGATGAAAACAAACCAAAACAACCACACACAAGAAAACAACCCACACCCCTAAGAGTTTTTTGAAAACAACAGAAGAAAACAGGAAGAGGATAAAGAAATTTACATGAATTCTAAATCTCAACGGTCTGACTTTAGACGGAAAAGCTAATGATGCACGGTTTCAATAGCTTTTTCGGATCAAGTTCTGGTAAAATGAGAATTCATGTAAAGTGCTTTCAGCAAAGAGAAGAAAAGCGATGCTATTATCGTGACTGCTCTTATTCTGCAAACTGACCTGTCATCTCTGTGAGATTACTGAAGGCAAGAAAAACCAAGACAGTCAACAAAAGATAAACAAATGTTTTAATATGACTTGAAAATTGTCACTTAGAGTTATCTGATTTTTGAATAATTTAAATCTCACCATTTAGAATATCCTAGTGAGTATTCTTCAAACATCTGTGGGGAACAGATGTAACGAAGGGGCCTGATACTTGTGATACTGTACCAGGTAACTTGCCTGAAAAGTAAAATATGACTGAGGTCTGTTTGGATGACAGGGGATTGGAGAATTTGTAATAGGGTTGTTACAACAGCATTTCTTCTTAAACTTGCCCCGTGTGGAACGAATCCTTTACAGTTGATGACACTGACTTATTCCTAAGTTCATAAAATGGCTTTTCTATGATCAACAGTGTGGAAGCTGTTTTTGGTATACTGTCTGAACAGCTGACCAAATCAAGAGAGAAATAGATATAGGTGACAAAAAAGAAGAGGTGGGAAGGGAGGAAAGGTGGGCAGCTCGGGCCACAATCTGAAGCAGGTCCTTAGGAAAGGAGGGACCAAGCACTGCAGGCAAAGAACCACCAGAAATGGCTGAAAAACCATTCTGATCACGGCCTTCATCACCCGCGGGAGGCCTCCTGCTGAGACAGACACAGGAAAGGAAAGATGGTACATATCTCATAGCTCAAGGTTAACCATTCTTTTTTAAAAATTTTTACATTTTTTTCAATTGAACTATACTTGATTTACAATGTTGTGTTAATTTCTGTTGTACAGCAAAGTGATTCAGTTATACATACACATACATTCTTTTTTTGTCTTCTTTTCCATTATGGTTTATCCCAGGATACTGAATACAGTTCCCTGTGCTACACAGTAGGACCTTGTTGTTTATCCGTTCCATATATAATAGTTTGCATCTGCTAACCCCAACTTCCTGCGCCAAGAATTCTTCCTCTGAGTGACCCCTGGGTTGAGGCGTCCTCAGAAGGATGGATATTGGTTTCCCTCCTCACCCCCTCCCCCCTAAAAAAAAAAATATCAAGAACTGCGGGGCTACCAGCAACACAGCTCTTCTGGCCTTCCTGGCAAGCATTCAAGAACTACTTGTGAGTTTTACTGAAGGAATGTTTTGTATTATGAGGGATTCCTTACATTTCATTTCTATCTAATGAAAATTACACGGGTTTGTTTCCTTTTAAAATTTTCATGCCTATTTTTCTTTGATGCAGGCAATCTCTCCCCTTCTCCTCTGTCCCACTCCTGTTTTTCCCCCATCTACAGTCTAGTCTTTGCTACAATCTGTGATTCCTGACACTGTTCCTTCACTCTTTAGTGCTACCTCCTGGGTTATCTTCTAGCTTCACACCTCAGGGCTTCTGAAGCCTGTTGCTCTGGGTTTGTCTTCTTCCCTCTGGTATTCTCTGTAAGATGACTTCCCTAAAAAAGCCAACACGTTTCATAGATAGGTTCATTTGTGTCACATTTTAGATTCCACATATAAGCACTATCATATGGTATTTGACGTTCTCTGATTTATTTCATTCAGCATGATAATCTCTAGGTCCATCCATGTTGCTGCAGATGGCATTATTTCATTCTTTTTTTTATAGCCGAGTAGTATTCCGTTGTATATATGTACCACATCTTCTTTATCCATTCATCTGCTGATGGACATTTAGGTTGTTTCCATGTTTTGGCTACTGTGAACAGTGCTGCTATGAACACAGGAGTGTACGTATCTTTTTGAATTATAGTTTCGTCTGGATATATGCCCAGGAGTGGGATTGCTGGATCATATGGTAATTCTATTTTTAGTTTTCACAGACATAGAGAACAGACTGGTGGTTGCCAAGGGGGAGGGGATTGGGGGAGGGGTGAAGTGGGAGTTTGGGATTAGCAGATGCAAACTATTATATATAGGATGGATAAACAACAAGGTCCTACTGTATAGCACAGGGAACTATATTCAATATCCTATGATAAACCATAATGGTAAAGAAGACAAAAAAAGAATATATATATATATATATATATATATATATATATATATATATAAAAAACTGAATCACTTTGCTGCACAGCAGTAATGAACACAACATTGTAAATCAACTATACTTCAATGAAAAAATAAATTGTACCTTAATTTAAAAACCACCAACAGGTTAATTTTCCCTAAGGCCGTGTGGAAATCTATCTGCTAGAAGAGATAACAGCAACAAAAATGAAGTCAAATAGCAATGATTCAGAATTGTGTGTGAAAAATACCCTCCCATTTTCTAATGTTCTATTCCAGCTGCCTGAATCTCCTATCCCTGGAAAAAATTCTGAAGTAGTATCTTAAATAAAAACTCGAGGGACTTCCCTGGTGGCCCAGCGGTTAAGACTCTGCGCTCCCAATGCAGGGGGCCGGGCTTCGATCCCTGGTCAGGGAACCAGATCCCGCATGCGTGCCGCAACTGAGAAGTCTGAATGGGGCAACTAAGACCTGGCGCAGCCAAATAAATATTTAAATAAATAAATATTAAAAAAAAAACCAAAACCTCGAGGCCCTTTCCCTATAATTTGCAACATTCAACTCTGTACTGTAGAAAACTGGCCTCTGTGACATAACAAATATTACCTTTTAAAAGCAAACAACGGCACCGCATATACGTGGCTTTCTTATAAACAGTGCCAACTTCATTTAACAAAACTGATAGCTGTACTATGCAGAGTTAAATAAAGCTTTTAGAAATGAATTTTGGTAGATGGCCTAACAACGAATGTTTATCTACAAAGGGAACAAATTTATATAAGGTCCTTAAGCACAAGGATTTTATCTGATACTGATTTTTATCCTATACAGGGGCGTGTAGGATGTCAACATTTATTCAGTAAGCAAATGAAATGAAAATATAGAATATTTACATTTTAAAAGGCCATACACACCATAATTAAAAATGACAACTGAGTGAGAACTTCTGATATGCCAACAGTTAGGTTTACAGAGCCTTGTAGTAGGGGTGGGTATCACCTGACAGATGTGTAAAGTTGATAAAGGGAAATGTGTTGTTACTCAAATTTTGATTTAGGGCAAATTTCAAAGTCTTGTGATTAATATATTCATCAGTAGAGACTGTAACAGTCTAAATATTAATTGTAGAGTTAGGATTAAGAATAAATTCTTCAAATTAGAAAACAGAACTGAAAGACATTCCAGAAGTCTGACACATATTATTACCTTGTGTCTACTTCAAATAAACAGTGCGAAGAATTAAAAAATAGGAGATGTCTACGTAAAAATGACTAACAAACTGCCTTTTTTCCCCTTCGTAACAAGATTCACATATTTTTGTCATGACAATATTAGAATTTACTTTTCTTTAAAAGCCTATTTGAGTCAGGTTTTCATTATTTTTCTCCCTGTTTTAGTGATGTGTAGGTTAAAAGGACAAAGCAATCGGCCTCCTGTTAGTAGTAAGAACATCTCACCACAGCAAGGTGGTTACATCGGCCTCGCTGACAAATTCTGAGGTTTCCAAAGACACATGTCATCAGAGGTCCCATGACTCCAACTGATGGATGGATTTACCTTCTAAGATGTGGTAAAAGATTAAATTAAGACAATTTATTTCTCAGATAGGTACTTAAAACCTGTATTATACTTTATAGTCACATGGTGGGATATTTTTGGCCTGGTCAGGAGTAATTCTATTCCTCACTGACCACAAGAATCAATTCATGAAAGAGGTTAAAAAGAGAGGATACAAGAGTAAATTTCACGTTTTATCCAAATTTCTAATTATTATCACATTTTCACTATCAAAATTTTTAAGTGAACTCTTCAGTTCTTTGTTATAATGCAGGAGGAGTATTTTCTCAAGCACTGTTGACTGTTATAATACACATTTACTTATTTTATACCTAGCTTAGTGGAGGAACAAGGTATTTTTGGTTAGAGATACTACAGTGTAAGATTCTATAGTATAACTGCTATAGTTATTTAGCTTTTCTTCCTCTAGAAACGGAGGAAGGTAAAAACGTATCTCCCCTTCAACAACTTGTCTTACAGATTTGGTCCACGGTGATAATGCAATTTCATGGAAGTAATCTCACAAACTGAAGTTTTACGTACTGCTTTAAGAAGATGCTTTCGAACATTTTTGTGAGCAAACTTAATGCGATTGCCCTGATTTTTATACAGGTACACCTCGGAAATATTGTGCGTTCAGTTCCAGACACCATAATAAAGCAAACATCACAACAGAGTGAGTCACATGAATTTTTTGGCTTCCCAGTGCACATAAAAGTTATGTTTACACTATACTGTAGTCTATTCAGTGTGCAACAGCACTATGTCTACAAAAACAAGGAACATACCTTAATTATAAATAATTTATTGCTAAAAAATGCTAACTATCATCTGAACTCCCAAAAGCATAGGTTCCTATAAGGTTCCTTTTTTTTTTTTTTGCGGTACGCGGGCCTCTCACTGTTGTGGCCTCTCCTGTTGCGGAGCACAGGCTCCGGACGCGCAGGCTCAGCGGCCATGGCTCACGGGCCCAGCCGCTCCGCGGCATGTGGGATCTTCCCGGACCGGGGCACGAACCCGCGTCCCCTGCATCGGCAGGCGGACTCTCAACCACTGCGCCACCAGGGAAGCCCAAGGTTTCTTATTTAATAAGAAAAAGGCCAACCCCTTCAGACACATGAAAGGGTATTATTCTCATTCATAATAAGAGCAATGCAAATATAATTAAACGTTCTTCCTTATCTATTAGATTGGTCAAGGTCAAATATTTGGTGGTGCCACATTGCCTGGGTAAGGATGTAGGGAAAAGGCAGACGCACCTAAGTTGGGAGTAGAACCTTGGTACAACTTCTTTGGAGAGCAAGAAGGATAATATCTATTACAATTGAACATGCATACATCCTTTGTTCTAACAATCTAGAAATTCTAGGTATTTGTCCTACAGCTATATTTACACAAGAAAGACAGCAAGTACAAAGATAGTCCGTGAAGCCTTATTTGTGATGGGAAAACAGTGGAAATAACCTATATGCCCATTGTAGGGAACCTGTTATGTAGACTATGAACATTCCTTTAATGAAATAACATATCATTATAATGAAGCTGATCTACATATATGAATAGGGGAGAATCTTGAAGGTAAATGAACAAAAGCAAATGCAGAAAAAAAATGATGTCTTTGGGAGGGTAACGAATGCCAGGCAATGGGGAGGAAGACAGTTTTACTGCACACTTTTTGTGCTGTTTGAACTTTTTACTGTGTATATGCATATCACCTATTTAACACTGTTTTTAAAAAATGCAATAGTCTGGTTAAAGACAAACCACTAAAGAAGAGGTGACGTTTTAAATTGAGAAAGAAGGAAGATAAGAAAAAGCATGGAAATGAAGAAAATAACTGGAAATAATCCGAAACAAACACATTTCTTTGTGTATTATTACCTTGTTGTAGAAACTATTGTTTTATATAATCTATGGGGACAGAGTTTAAAATAAGTTGGTAGCCAAGTAGACAGGAAACATAAATATACAGTACGTATACAGGTTTATAACTTGGCAAATGCCAAAACAAAACCCCATATCTAACCTAATTCTCCAGAGAAAGAAAGGCAAAAAGGACGTTCTCCATTAACTACGTAAAAGAATGCAATGGGGTGATGGAAAGTACGGCTGTTGTCAATAAACTGAATTACTGTGTGTTTAGCAAGATCACAGCTCAGCACAGCTCAGCTACTTTAGGTGTGAAAAGTGATGGACTGGAAATCAGGAAGCCAGGAGTTTGAATCCCGGCCCTGGCACTTATTAGCTATGTGATCCTAATCACGTAATTTAATCTAAATTTTAGCTTCCTGTGATAATGAAACCTGCCTCTCAAAGTGAGAGGACCAAGTGGGATAATGAATGCAAAAGTACAGTATAACATTAGTATAAAATACAGTATGATGTCCAGTACCCCAGGCTCCACGCCCATCATAATGTCAACAGAATTGGAAAAAGCCCCTAACTGTTCTCCTTCCTTGTCTCCGGGCTTCCTGGGGTGCCTCTTACTCATGTCTATCTATGGAGGGCCTGGAAAGTAGTAAGGGCTCAATGAATCTCTGCTTTATAAATTAGTCTTAAAGTAGACGTTTTAAAAAGCAACCAACTTCTAAGAATTTTTGGCAAGTTTCTCCCGATATACTGATACCATCAGAAGAATGTACCCGATTGCTTAGAATAGCTACACCCGTATGAATAAATCACTGTCACTGTCTGATTCTCAATCTATTTCACTTACAAGCTTTAACTTCTGACTTTGTTTCTTCTTATGCTCTGCAGGGTGAGACCTGCATAACACCTCCAAGGGCCAGCTGACCATATCTTTCCCCTAACTCAGTGACAAGTCATAATTACATACTGACGTTTTGATCTTGACCAACTGGGAACTGAGAACATTCTTTTCTCCCTAATTTTCCTTGGACCTGCTTGAGCAAATCTCTGAGTGGCTGCTATCTCATCAAGAGATCCGGTTTCAACTCTAAGGAAAAAAAAAAAATCAAGGAAACGTGATCATTTGCTATAATGGGGTGATATTTGGCTGGAAGTCCTAAAAATTAACTCAGACCTCCCCACTCTACCCAAACTTGAACAAAATAACATAGTATAGCGATCCAAACAAAAGTAACACATCTACATAAAGTAGAGATTACAATTTTTTTCTTACACGTAGAATACCATTTCCCCATCCCATTTCTCAAGTGGATGTGATTTGTTTAAAAATTGACAGACATTTAATCAACCCAGGGTGTCTGTTCTATGTCTTGATCTGGTCCCATCAGGGGCTCTTTCCCACAAGGTTGGAAAAATGTCCAATTCGAAGTTGCTTCTGGTGCAGTCATGCAGAACCATACTATTCCTTCCACATCATCCTTCTGTCCTTGAACTTTCCATGGGTCATAGTGTTTCAGAGTTCCCAGTGCTGTTTTCTGGGACTAGTGGGTCCCTATCCTTTGATGTTTGGGATCCTGAAAACTTCATCCTGAAGCGGCTCCACCCTTTTCTTTTCAGAAAACCCATGAGGAGAGGGTGTCACTTGTCTAGATCTGTGAATGTTTCTTTGGAAAAATCTCTCTGATAAACGAGTTGCCATCTTTCCTTGGCTGTGACGGCAAGAGAACTCCTTGTTCTCCAAACATCCGAAGGTCTCACTCCAGTTTCCTTTGTTCATTTAACCTCCCTGTAGAAGAACAACCTTTGTGAAGAGATGTAGACCCGCCCACTTCTCCCAGATATGCTGACAGTAATATCCACAAACACCGACTCCCATCTGGAAGGCGGGCACACTCCACAGAGAGGGAATTCCAGAGCATGGAGGGACATAGCAAAACCCTTGTTCGAAGCCCCCATATCTACGGCCAGTATCTGATGGGGGAGGATGGTAGATATCAGAGGGGCTGATCACACACCAGCTCCATCAGAGTTGGGCAAAGGTGTCGGTGGTTGAGTTGGTCCAATCTGAAGAGATTAAGTTGGCTTGGGCAATAAGCATTTCAGAGGAGACAGTGGAAAACCAAGTCTTTCTCCAAAGTTTGTAACTGCATCGGATTCTGGAAAGCTAGGGAGAAAGGAATCCACCCAAAATGTGACTAAACTGAACTCCCTGTCAGCCTAATGACTGATTTCCTATTAGCTTATGGGCATATTTGGTTTAGAACAAATAAAGCTGGTATTCCTTGCCCTGAAAACAAACGAAATCCAATCCTACTTTCAGTAACTCTTATATTGGTGGTAGCTGGGGCAGCTGCTGCACACACAGATGGATACAATGTACCTTGTTTTAAAAGCAGAAAGACAATGACCACTGTTTTGCTCTATTTGTATTCACCACATTGATTCTGAAATTTCTCACAACATTAAAGTATAGCACAGCATTTTTAAAAGGTTTATGAAAAAGGAGAACGAACTAAAAAGACAAATTACTGACTCATGAAATGTAAGCAATAGCCCAGTCATGATACTGAGGATACAAGGCTGTTTCGGCACTGAGTATGAAATTGACTTGTGAAATGACTTCTTTTACTTTTTTAATTCAAAGACTATTCTAATATGTCAATTATCCCCCGATTAATTAATAGATTCAACAAAATCCCATCAGGATTTTTTGCGGCAATTGAGAATTTATTCCAAAATTTCTGGGCAAATGCAAAAGACTTGGGTAGCTAAAATAATCCTGAAAAATAAAAACAAAGTTAGAGGACATATACTGCCTGATTTGAAGACTTAGTGCAAAGCGACAGTCATCAGAACGGTGGGTGTTGGTTTAAGAATAGACTAGAGATCAGCCAACTTGCTTTATAAAGGGCTAGATAATAAATATTTTAGTCTTTGAGGCCATATAGTCTCGTTTACAACTCCTCAACCCCGGTGCTGGAGCAGGAAGGCAGCCCCAGACAACATGTAAATGAACAGGCATGGCTATGTTACACTGAAGGTTTATTTACAAAAGCAGGCAGTGAGCTGGCTTTGGCCCATAGGCTACAGTTTGCTGATTTCTGGAATAGACTAAGAGAACAGATCAGAACGTCCAGAAACAGTCCCATACTTATAAAGGCTAGTTTTTGACAGAGGGGCTAAATAATTCAATGGGGGTGATGGGGGGAAAGCATGTCTTTTCAACAAGCAGTGCTGGAACAACCAGATAACTGTATGGGGCAAAAGGAACCTTGACCCCTACCTCAAATTTTGCACACAAATTTATTTGAAATGGCTCATACATTTAAGTGTAAAAGCCAAAATTATGATACTGTAAAAAAAATTGGAAAATAAACAGATGAGTGGGAGGGGGATCTACTATCTACAATCTACAAGGACTGTAATTTCATAAAAGAAAGGACATTTTAACAATAAAATGGCAAAAAGCTGTAATGTCAGTATATAAGGCAGGCCTTTAAATTGAAAAGAAAAAGAAAAAAAAAGAAAAAATATTGGAGAATATCTTTGCTTCCTTGGGAGTAGTCAAAGGTTTCTCAGAATGCATAAAGCACTAACCATAAAATAAAAAATTTGATAGAGTACATAAAAAACTAAAACCTCTGCCCACCAAAAGATATTTCAAAAATGAAGAGGCAAGTCCCAGACTGGGGAAAGATATTTGAACTACATAAATCTGACAAAGGATTTTTATTTAAAATATATAAAGAGTGCCAACAAATCAATGTAAACAGACAAACAACAATAAAAATGGATAGCGAGCTTGAACAGACATTTCAAAAAAGATATATAAATGGTGTATAGCACATGAAAAGATGTGTCCTCTTTTAGGAAAATGAATGCTACGTTTCAGGTGTGTGCGGTGTAGGTGTCAGGGTTAGGGAGAAGCTTGACTTTGCTTTATTATCTTGTTTGGCTTAAGTGGGGTTTAATGAGGTGCTTATGGGTGCCGAGTTGACAATGGTAAACGGCGATGAGTCCGAAAAGTGCCAACCTGGTTAGGCTGAACTGCGCTGCGCAGAATTCCCTTCCACACCTGTGTCTGGTTAGGTGGGCACCAAGAGGCATTGTGCGCAAGAGTTGGTGGTTGGAAAGAAGGGAGCAGAGAGATGGTTTCCACGTGTGGAAGGCTGGTGCTGGGGCATCAGGGTGCTCATAGGTGTTGCTGCTTCTCTGTAGGCTCATCTCACTGGCGTAGGGCTCCACCCTCCCCGGGACACTCCTTCAGCTCCTCCGACCCCTGGCCTGGGGACGTATTTATTTACCTCGATGGTGCCGGGAGCCACCTTCTTCTGCAGAACTCCTGTATCATCACAACCGCAGGCGATGAGAGACTGACATGAGTTCCCAACGGTTCTCGTGGGTTTTAGCTCATGTTCCTGGCTTGCCCTGCAGACTTCAAGCTCTAGCATCAGACAGCAGCCTCCCAGAAACAATTTAACCAGAACCTACAGCCGTGTGGGGTCCTACAGATACATATATATCTCCTTACGCAATTGTACGTAGACTCTCCTATGAGTAAGCAGTCTTCCCTCGGTAGCCACAGGGCATGGGTTCCAGTAACTCCCGGAGTACATGACAATCCGAGGATGCTCGAGCCCCTCCTAGTTGGCCCTCCCCATCCCTGGGCTCTGCATCTGTGGATTCAACTGACTGCAGATCCTGGAGTATTTCCGTGGATGTGGAGAACCAGCTGTACCACTGCTCTGACTGAACCCTGCTTGATACAGAATCACTGCACGAACCTGTTTCCTGAAATCTCCACGGTTTCCTGAGGAAGGCTTCCTCCACTGTTCCTCACCCCAGTTATGTCCTCCAAAGTCCCCTGGAGAACCAACCCGAGAGTCTCTGATGCCTCGGGTGCCTAAAGGAGCCAAAGAAAAAGTCAATGATGGGGTTGGTGCTGCTGTTAAGAGACAGGATCATCTGGTCCTTCTGAGATAATACGAGAGCAGATTGGAATCATTCGGAATCCGGCACAGCCAAAGGGCAGGCGGGAGAGAAGAAAGATCAGCCTTGTGAGTGGAATGACCACGTGGAGCCCGGTCACCGCATCTGCTGGGGGCTACAGAGGACCCCGACAGCAGGGCCGGCCGGACCTGGAGAGAACCACCAGTACAACAATCAGCCACGTGGCAGCGACGAAATCACACACCGGACACCAAACCTGGTCAGAACCCCGACACAGGAAGCCCCAGCAGTTCCCCCCAGAACATTCAGCAGGGACGGGGCCCAGAGCAGGGCACACACGACAGCTGGCATGTGTGTCGGGCAGTGGCAGTGGTACCAGACGGGCCACGAGACCAAAAGGCGGTGCTCAGTGCTAACAGTCCTGAGGATGCTCAGGCCTGTGGCAACACCGTTGTGAAAAGGCTGAGGACAGAGATGAGGGAGAAGGGAAGGAGTAAAGGAGTCCCTCCAGGGAATGGGTAATTTGGCAGCAGAGGAAGAGGAAGTTGGTCCCTGGCAGGTCCCTGGAGGAGTTCCAGAGCCAGAGCAGAGCCCAGTTTCCTGCCAGCTCAACTGAGCAACGCTGAAGACCAGCCAGGCCAGGGTCAGGGTCTCCACATAGAAAAGTAGTTACTTTATCCATCCACCTATCCATCCATCATCTATCGATCTATGCATCTCTCCATCCATCCATCCATCCATTTATGTATGTATATATCCATCTATCCATCTCTCTCTCTCTCTCTCGACCTCCCTACCTATTTGAATAAATTTGACACGCAACACTGTATAAGTTTAAGGTGTAAAATGTGTTACTTTGATAAATCTGTATACTGTAACATGATTGCCGATGTAGCTATACTTATCAATTGTATAATTATAATACGATATTTGGTCTATATTCATTAGACTGTGCACCTCTATGGCTTATTCACTACTCATTACAAGTTTGTACCTTTAAACACCACTACTCTTACCCTGCCGCCCAGCCCCATCCTCTCTGGTAACCACCGCTTTACTGTTTTCCACACGTTTAATTTTTTTTAGATTCCACGTGTAAGTGCTATCGTTCAGTACTTGTCTTTCTCTATCTCATTTAGCACAGTGTTCTCGAGGTCCACCCATGTTGTCACAAACGGGAGGATATTTTCTTTTCTCACAGATGAACAATATTCTGCTGTGTATATGTATCACATCTTTTTTATCCATTCATCCATTGGTGGGCATTTGGGTTGTTTCTGTATCCTGGCTATTGTCAATAAAGCTGTGATAAAAATGAGGGTGCATATATCGCATTGAATTCCTGTTTTCATTTCTTTTGGGTGTATACTTAGAAGTGGAATTGCTGGATTATATGGTAAATAAATCCATTTTTAAATTTTTTGAGGAACCTCCATAGTGGGTGGACCTATCTGCATTCCCACCAGACAGGGACCCCTTTTCACCACATCCTCACCAGCACCTTGTCTCGTCTTTTATTTATTTATTTTTTTTTTGCGGTACGCGGGCCTCTCACCGCTGTGGCCTCTCCTGTTGCGGAGCACGGGCTCCAGACGCGCAGGCTCAGTGGCCATGGCTCACGGGCCCAGCCACTCTGCAGCATGTGGGACCTTCCCGGACCGGGGCACGAACCCGTGTCCCCTGCATCGGCAGGCGGACTCCCAACCGCTGCGCCACCAGGGAAGCCCTCTTGTCTTTTTTGATTACATCCTTTCTGACAGGTGTGAGGTGATAGTTCACTGTGGTTTTGACTTGCATCTCCCTGACGATGGGTGATGTTGAGCACCTTTTCACATGCCTGTTGGCCATCTGTGTATCTTCTTTGGAGAAATGTCTATTTAGTTCTTCTGCCCATTTGTCAATCGGTTTTTGTTGTTGTTATTGAATTGACAGTTCTTTATATATATTGGACATTAACCTCTTACCAATATGTGCTTTGCAGAAATATTCTTTCATTTGGTAGGCTGTCTTTTCATTTTGTTACTTGTCTGTTTTGCTGTGCTGAAGCTTGTGGGTTTGATGTGGCCCTATTTGTTGATTTTTGTTGTTTGTGCTTTTGGTGTTGTGTCTCCCAAATTACTGCCAAGACCAATAAGGATGAGCTTCTTCCCTATGTTTTCTTCTACAAGTTTTAGGGCATCAGGTCTTATGTTGAAGTCTTGGATCCATTTTGAGTTGATTTTTCTGAGTGGTGTGAGACAGGGGTCTAATTTCATCGTTCTGTGTGTGTTTCTAGTTTTCCCAGCACCATTAGTTGAAGAGGCTATCCTTTCCCCATTGAGCATTCTTGGATCCCTTGTTTAAATATTAGTTGACCATATGGTTCTGGGATGTCTATTCTGTTCCACTGGTAGATGTGCTTATTTTTGTACCAGTACTGTTTTTATTACTATGGTTTTGTAGTATAGTTTGAAATCCAGGAGCACGATATCTCCAGTTTTATTCTTTCTTGGCTATTCAGGATCTTTCATGGTTCTGCCCAAATTTTAGGACTGTTTCTTCTCTTTCTGAAGAATGCCTTTGACATTCTGATGGGGGCTGCATTGAATCTGTAGATGGCTTTGGGTAGCATGGCCACTTTATCAATATTAATTCTTCTGATCCATGAACATGAGATGTCTTTCCATTTGTCTGTGTCTTCAGTTTCTTTCAGCAAAACTTTATAGTTTTCATTGTACCGATCTTTCACTTCCTTGGATAAATTCATTCCTAAGCATTTCATTGTTTTTAATGCTATTGTGAATGGGATGGTTTTCTTTATTTCTTTTTCAGATGCTTCATCATTAGTGTAAAGGAATGCAATTGATATCTGTATGTTGATTTTGCATCCTGTCACTTTACGGAAATCATTGATTAACTGCAACAATTTTTTGACTAAGTCTCTGGGATTTTCTCTATACAGGATCACATCATCAGCAAATGATAACAATTTTACTTCTTCCATTCTTATCTGGATGCCTTTTATTCCTTTGTGTTGCCTAACTGCTCTGGCTAGAACTTCTTGGACTATATTGAATAGGAGCGGTGAGAGTGGGCATCCTTGCCTTGTTCATGATTTTAGAGGAAACACTTTCAATTTCTTCTCTCCAATGAGTATAATGTTAGCTGTGGGTCTGTTGTATACGGCCTTTAGTATGTTGAGGTATGTTCCTTTTATACCTAGGAAATGACTTCTCCTTTAGCTTAGGGCTAGCAAAACCCAGAAATCAGTATTTACTGTTCCACACAGATTTAATAATGCAGAGTCTGCTAATTAGGAACTCACTGGTGAAGAGCCCCAGGTGTCTTTGGCAAAACTGCAAGGACTCAGAATCTCTTCGTAGCGTTCTTCCCTCCCTGGATCACCTCTTTCCTCTCCCTCCCAAAAACCTGTTTTAGAGAGTGACCTAATATAGTGAATTTATACCAGAGTGTAAAATCCAAGAACAGGTGTGCCTTCTTCCAGGATTTAAGTAATTTAAATTTTCTCTATACCTGGGGAATGAAAGGTTCAGTTGAGAACTGGGTTTGAACTCCAGTTCTGCTACCTACTTCTTATATGACCTGTGTGCCACGTGACCTCCACGGGCCTGTTTTCTGATCTATGAAGTGTGTGTGGGAGGGTAAATGCTATCTCCACGGCAAAGCTGTATGGATTAAATTAATTCAACACATTTTTTACTGTAGGCCTACAGGATCGCCAGGCATTGTTCTAGGTGCTGGGAATCCAGAAGTGACGTAAACATAGACAAGTGCCTGTGCTCGTGGAGCTTACATGCTAACTAGAGAAAGGGTAGCATCACCAACTCATAAACAGAGAAACACAGGATGCCAGGACGGAGAAGTGCTATGGAGAAAAGCCACGTTTGCAGGTGGGGTAGGGCAAGTTGGGGGTTGTCACATGAGACCTTCCCTGGAAGGTGACACTGAGCAGATACCTGCAGGGAGGCAGGGAGTGTGCCACGTGAGTTTCTGGGGGAAGACAATGCAGGCAGAAGGAAGAGCAAATGTCAAGGCTCCATGGAAGGAGCCTGCTTTAGAGTATTGGAACCAAGAGTGACAGTTGGCGATTTCAGCATGATTCTGTAAGGTCTTGCGTGTTTTTACTTAGCGGGGTGAGAATCATGGAGAGTTTTTAGGCCAAGAATGGACGTACTCTGATTCACACTCTAGATGGATCCTCTGATGCAGGAGTATACGCTGCAGGAGGGATAAGGCAGAAGCAGCGAGATCACATAGGAGACTCCACGGTAATCCAGGGGAGGGAAGCAGCTGATGGAGGCCGGGGCCAGAGTGTTACTACTAGAAAGAGTAGTACTAAATGGTTAGATCTGGGTTTATGCTGAATATTTATTTTGAGCTGGTGAGACGGGATCTGGCTAGGCTGTGTGAGAAGACTCAAGGTCTTAAGCTTTAGCAACTAGAGAAATGGAGCTCCCATACATTGAGGTGGGGGCACTGGAGGACCTGGATTGGCAGGAGGCGGGTGGGTTGTGTCCTCAACAGTCTGGTTTGGGACCTGACCGCTGGGTGTTCAACTGGACATGTCAAATAGGCGAGCCAATCCGTGTGAAAGCACCTGATCCACGGCCAGGCTTTGTATGAATGTACGAACGCAGGTTAGAAACAAGTGAATTCATGTCGCTCCATGACAACTGTGTGCTCTCTCCCAAGACCAGAGTGAATGAGCACATGTGGTTACACGTGTAAACCACCGCTCTCTCTGAAAATGCTGGGGGACACTGTCAGCTTTCTTCTTTGAGCGGCGGCAGAGGCAGCAGCAACAACAGAAGCAAGTGAATAATGATAACCTAGTTAGAATAAAATTATGGAGATCCCTGATGAACTTTAATTTCAGATCTCTCTCTGGCTTTCAAATGCTGGGTATCGTTGCTTCTTGTATAACTAGTTAGCTACTTTACTCACAATTAGCCTCGACTTACCAATTTAAGAAAATGAAAAATTTGAAAATCTAACGGACCTAAATTATCTATTTCATTCTGTGAAAGCAATGAATACCTCTCCTATTAACTGACTTTTCATTAGTAAGCAAACCACAGTTAATTTCATAAAAAACCAAACCAAAGCATACAATACACTCTGAAATGATCTCTAAGTTAAGATTTATTTTAAAATGTATTTGATGCAGTTGGTGACGGAGGAACGCGCTCTATTAGAAAGCTTTTAGAGCCTGCTAATACTAACGTGCTTTTCTTCTCAAACAAATATGGATGCCTGTGGTTTTCCTGTTTATTTTTTTAAACATCCTAGGCACAAATTTTATCATTCCTTTTTGGAAAATACCTACTGGCAGATACTGTCCTGCCATTACCACGAAAACAATGCTTTCCAGTAACAGGTATGAGCATCAATACAGTGCATCTCACTGGGGTGTAGGTGGCCCGAGATACTAAAAATAAACAGCAAGCACGTTTGATCCTTCTACCGACCCACTCTTAGATCTATGTAGAAGGCCCACTTATTTATTTATTTTATAAAATACCCAGATCCACAGGGAGACAGAAAAAGCCAATTATGAATAGGCTATGTCTACGTATTTCTACCACAAAAACACAGCTCTGACCTGTTACCTAACAAGATCCCTTATCCTTAGGATGTGTGTCATCAGAATCTCTAAGATACAAAATACCAGACACAGTGTGTCACAATCTTTCCAAAGTGTTCTTAGCAGAAAAAAAAATACTATAGGAATAAAACATATTCCATTATTTTGCTTCTGAATTTTTCAAGTACACATGAAAAATATTTACACATTAGACTATTTAAAAAGTGCTGGTTTTGAGCACAGGAGTAATTATCTATGATATGAGTGTGCAAATGTAATACCCAATAAGATAGAAAACAACTCCTACTTTACAAATAAATAGACATCTGAATTATAACATTAAAATGTATGTCTACACCGAAAAAGAAATACAGTATTAAAGGACTCTGGGACATACCAGTGATTTATTATGCTTTTCTTTCTTTTTTTTTGATCAAAAATATTTTAAATATTTGAGTATGGTTAAAGGCTCCACAGACAATGTTATGGGAGTATTATGCTTTTCTTTCTGGCCATATATATATTATTCCTGGATAAAGTTTCACTAAACGGATATTTTCTCAGAGAAATGACATCACTGGTGGTTAAGTATTCAACTAAAGACTTGGCATCAGAGACAACTACCAGTATCATACCAACAGACATGCCGTGCACTTAGTAGAAGAGGCAATGAACATATTGATTAGATAAAAAAATCAGCGGACTAAAAATCATACTGAGATACAGCATTTGAAAGTACAACTAGTACTTGACTGATTTAAAACTCGCATACTAAGTGTAATGAACATTACATACTGCGTGAAAAATGTGTTTTGCTTGCCTTGTTAGAAGTTAGGTGGGTTCTGGAAGGAATTATTGGAATGGTTCCCCTGAAAGTGTGAAAAATTAGGTGCTGGAGTGTGGGATATTCAAAAAGTCCCTGTGGCAAGGAGAGGCATCCAAGCCACTCCACTGCCCTTTATGTGACAGATTTGAGCACGACAGTAGTTAAAAGTTCTCAGTAAGGATTCCCAGTCTGCGAGTTTGGGAAAAGGGATCTCGTGGATTCAATGGCACAACAGACTCATTTTATGGTGGACATTTGATAACGATTAGTGGCCAGTCAGGTTGATTTGTGAACCTCTGCTCTCATCAACGATTCTCTCTGACACCTACAGCTACCCTGGTTCATTCTTCAGAGCTCCGGAAAATGCTGCATGAATCAAAGTGTGTGCCTAAGGTTATTGGAAGAAGAGCAAAGGATGAAGGAAATAGAGAAATAAACAAAACTTAATCACAAATATGGACTATTTAGAGTAACAGGAGACTAGAAAGGATGGGCGTGGTACTTCCAAATTATTAGTAAGTCTTTGTTTTAGTGAACAGCTTTCAAGACACTGGCAAACTTTCCCCTTTAGAGTAACACCTCTGTTTACGAAATCCGATTTCCAAAACTGATAAAGTAGGTGGTGATAATTTGCTTTGAAAACTTCCCATGGGTTTCTAATAAATGTGCATTTAAATGATAATTTGAGTACCAAAGTTTGATTTTTCTTTGTCCTGATAGATTGTCTAATCAAATTTATCCACTGGAGGGATTTAGTTTTTTTTCTGGCAGTACTCTTGAGAGGTTCTAATTCAGCTTTTTTCTTTGAACACTCCCAGGAAAGGGAAGCCTGGTCTCAGAGGCAAAGCTATTCAAACACAGACTGTCCAGAGATGGGTCAGATTTTCCTCACGTGGAATCGAAATCTGCTTCCCTGTAACTGACACCCTTCTGCTTCTATTTTTGTCCCATTCAGCCATCCAGGAGCAAGTCTAACCCCACACAGCTTCTGAAACATCAGAAAACAGCTATCACGTTCCTCCTAGGTCCTATTTTTCCTAGTAAACATCTCCAGGCTAACTATGTATAATTCAGTGGGAAGTACATGGTCCCTGGAGGCCAAGTTCAGTAGATCCCTGGCTGTATATTATTAGAAAACCTCTCCAAACCTCATCTAAGGCCCCTTCTCTGTGAACGGGAACATCCCAGCCTTACTAGGGTGTTTTGGAGGAGAGACGGGTTCACACAGCGGACGCCCAATCCAGTGAAGAAACTCAAGAATGCGAATAGTTCTTTCCCTCCCCAGCTTATCCCTGTTTGTTCTTCTGAAAATGAAGAGCTCAGAAGGCAATGAGGCACTCCTGATACCATCCGATGGGCTCAGAGTTCCAGAGATTGTGCTCCTAAAAATATCTCCTCAAGGCTTCAAGAACTTCAAGTTCCCACAGAATTGTACTCAGTCAGAAGGCCACACACTTTATTTATATGAAAATAAAGCAAGTCTCTCTTTCCTATCTTGTATCGTGATTTCTTTCTGAATTTTCAATGAAACAGTATACCTTGAGCCGTTTACATTCCACCTTGTTAGTTTTGGCCGATCCTTCGAGTCCATCAAGGAGGCCTTTTCAGAAACGGAATTATTTTATCTAACCTATGAATCCGTTTTCCCTCCTGGTTTGTTTAATCTACACATTTCTGTCATGCAGAGGCTGGAGAAGCCCACGCATTTTGTGAGATGTATGTTCCATAGAACAGACCATACCAGGCTTATAAGCAGCACAACTGCCTGCCCTGAGTTTTCCCTCCTTCTCACCACCTGTGCTTCCGTAACTGATGGGGCTGCAGAGAAAGGTCCTCACGTCACCGGCAGTGCAACAGGTAAAACCAGATGACTTATGGGCTGGTCCAAAGCAGAAGGGAAGACGTAAGGTTCCCACCCAGTAAAAGGAGAAAATAAAGATTAGTTATACGGGGGCTTCATCACTAAAAACCGACCAAATACAGCCCTGGGGGGTCCCAGTGCCACCAGCTCTGTCATCTTGGATAAAATGTACTGTGCAATGTAGTAAGGAACACAGGTTTTGGAGCCAGACTTCCTGGGTTCAATCCTGATATCATTCGGATTATGCTGGGTAGTTACTTAGTTTCTCTGTGCATGGGTTTCCTATTTGGTAAAATGATAGTTATTACTTTTTTTTTTTTTTTGCGGTACGCGGGCCTCTCACCGTTGTGGCCTCTCCCGTTGCGGGGCGCAGGCTCCGGACGTGCAGGCTCAGTGGCCACGGCTCACGGGCCCAGCCGCTCCGCGGCATGTGGGATCTTCCCGGACCGGGGCACGAACCTGTGTCCCCTGCATCGGCAGGCGGACTCTCAACCACTGCGCCACCAGGGAAGCCCAGTAGTTATTACTTTTTGCTTTGATATCAAAACAAGATCCAAACCTCAATGGAAAGGAAGGAAGAAAGGAAGAGAGAGGAAAATAAAAGAGGGGAGGTAGGAGCCAGGGAGGGGGATCACAGGAAGGTGAAGGTCTAGTCTGAGTCTTGCTTTTTAAATTGTGCACTCCAACCGACAACTCAGATAGGTTTTACTTCCCTCTACGTTGAGAAGTCAAGCCAGATGAAATAAGAATTCTGCTTGGTGGCCAACAGACAGAGTCAACGCCCTCTGGGTCTTTTCCTTTCCAAAGTGGAGAATGACTGCTATATTTAGAACAGATAACCAACAAGGACCTACTGTAGAGCACAGGGAACTCTGCTCAATATTCTCTAATAACCGAAATGGGAAAAGAATTTGAAGAATAGGTACATGCATCTGTATAACTGAATCACTTTGCTGTACACCTGAAACTAACGCAACATTGTTAATCAAAAATGCTCCAATATAAATTGAAAATTAAAAAAGAGAATGAATTTAAAGTCATCAAATGACCGACTTACAGGCAGTAGATGGTTATGTGAAGAATTCTTAAAGGATATAATCTTGTCTTAAGTAAGTGAAAATTCGCCCATGTTCTGATGACACTGCTCTTACACTTTCTTCAGTCATTTATGTGTGGCTTTCCATTAATCCATCATTTTAATTAATGGACTATTATAAATTCTTCTTTATTGCATTTTCCTGACATGATTTCTCAGTCTCTGTGGGTCACACTCTCTGCTCTAGTGCATGTGGAATTCACATGGGCAGCTGGAGCCGGAAGCCTGGCCGTGGTGGGCTCCCTCGCCCCCAGGTCAGGTCTGGTTCCCCTGGCTCTAGGGCTGGCACCAGCCCACCCTCTGCCCCTACTTCCACCCATAACATGCTGTCTTATGTTACACTCAAACACGTACCACAGAAAGGCGACATGAGGAAGGATGAAAAAAAGCAACGAAGTATGCGTGAAGGGCTGGGGTGAGGGAATAAACAATTTTTCACATTCTGCTTCCATTTACATACAATCAGCCCTGGGACGTTGCCTATGCTAAGAGAACAGACATGAATTCCTAGGTTTGTACACTGAAGAATATGTATATATATATATATACACACACACATGTGTATATATATATATATATAGGCAACAGAACACATTGCTAAAAATGGATGAATATTTCATACTGACCTTGGGGGGTTTAAACGGATAGTCTGGTGAAAAGGTAATGTCAAGAAAGAACACCCCTCCTTCATAGACAGATCCTGGGGGTCCCAATATAGTTGACCTCCATTCATAAATGTTGTCTCCTTTGGGTCCAGCACTGAAATAAGACATACAAATAAAATGTGCTTAGAGATCATATAAAGCTTGGAATTTAAAAAATATCTATTTACGGTAACAATTAATTGAGCCATTCCATAAAAACACACCGAAGTTAATAGATTAATTCTACATAAGGAGTCGTTTGTCAACATCATCAGGATTCTATAAATGGAATATGTTGGTATTACTAAATAAAACAGAACCAAGAAGATTCTGTTTTGCCATTCATAACCCTAAACTTATGAAACTAAAGATTCCAAGGACCGTAGACCAGAGGTAGGAGCACAAATGTTTGATAAAGCATAAAACTATTTCTGGGATCCTGAAAAGGGTGATACAGTGTCAAAAAGATAAATTTTCAAAGCTACAAGGGACACTAGAGAAAGAAAATACCCTAATCCTTTGTTAACTAAGAACACAAAAGAGGTTCATGGAGATCAGTAAATGTTCATCATTGATAAGACTCAGCTCAAGTATCATTCCCATCTGAATCTTCTTTTCTCTCTCTATCCAAAGATTCCTGGCCAACGCCCACACCCTCCAACTAGTGTGGTCTATAGAAGATAAGATGCAACCTTTTGTTTTATACCTGTGTTGTGTAACTGTTTGCTTTTTCCATCCCTCCCTGGAAGTTCTTTGAGGAACAGATTTTGCCTTGTCTTCAGTGCCTAGTAAGTAAATGTTTATTGGATGATGAAGCTGGGTTAACAGTGAAGCAAGGGGAAGCCACATGGCTACTAGCAGCAAACATACGTCCCCCAGTTGCAGAGAAACTCACTGAGGAAAATAAGGCCCACACAAGTCAACTTAACTGTGTTAATTCTCCCAGGGTAACAGAAGGCAAAGTGAGATTATAGTTTAGCTCCAGTGTTCCTCTTGCCCCATCAAGCTAATATGTACATCTAACAGCCAGAAATTCCCCTCACACCCTGTAGCAAAGCGGGAAACCCTGTTAAAGCGCTTGAGAAGATTTTATTGCCAACAAAGATTTCTCTTCTTTCTTATTTTGAAATTAGTTCATATCTACAAAAAAATTCATTGTTGAGCCGTATATCAGAAAAGCATGCATCTTATCTGTGACAAAGGAGGAAAAATATACAATAGGGAAAAGACAGCCTCTTCAATAAATGGTGCTGGGGAAACTGGACAGCTACATGCAAAAGAATCAAACTGGACTACTTTCTCACACCATATACATGATTAAACTCACAATGGATTAAAGACTTAAATGTAAAATCTAAAACCATAAAAATCCTAGAAGAAAACAAAGGCAGTATGCTCTTTGACATCTAAGATTGACATCTTAGCAATATTTTTGGTATATGTCTCCTCAGGCTAGGGAAACAAAAGCAAAAATGAACAAATGGGACTCCATCAAACTAAAAAGCCTTTGCACAGTGAAGGAAACTATCATCAAAATGAAAAGGCAGCCTACTGAATGGGAGAAGATATTTGTAAATGATACGTTCAATAAGGGGTTAATACCCAAGGTATACAAAGAACCCATACAACTCAACATCAAAAAACATACAACCTATTAAAAAATGGGCAGAGGACCTGAACAGATATTTCTCCAAAGAAGACATACAGATGGCCAACAAGCACATGAAAAGACGCTCAACATCACTAATCATGAAATGCAAATCAAAACCACAATGAGATATCACCTCACACCTGTCAGAATGGCTATCATCGAAAAGACAACAGTTAACAAGTGTTGACGAGGATGTGAACAAAAGGGGAAGCCTTGTGTACTGTTGGTGAGAATGTAAATTGGTACAGCCACTATGGAAAACAGTACGGAGATTACTCAAAAAAGTAAAAATAGAACTACCATACAGTCCAGTAATTCTGCTTCTGGGTATTTATCTGAAGAAATTAAAACAGTAACTTGAAAAGTAACTGAAAAGATATATGCATCCCAGTGTTCACTGCAGCATTAGTTACACTAGCCAAAATACAAAAATGCAACCTAAGTACCATCGATAGATGAATGGATGAAGAAGATGTGGCACATACATATACACACAATGGAATATTACTGAGCCATAAAAGTATGACATCTTGCCATTTGGGACAACATGGATGGACCTTGAGGGTATTATGCTAAGTGAAATAAGTCAGACAGAGAAAGGCAAATGCCACGTCATTTCACTTACATGTGGAATCTAAAAAACAAAAGAATACATGTAAGAAAACAGAACAGACTCAGATACAGAGAACAAACAGGTGGCTGCCAGAGGGGAGGAGAGGTTGGCGGATGAGAGAAACAGGAGACGGAGATTAAGAGGTACAAACTTGCAGTTACAAAATAAATGAGTCACAGGTATGAAGTATACAGTCAAGAATTATGGAACATTTTTGTATGGTGACACCAAAAAACCCCCCACAAAAACCCAAAATCCAAAAAAGCATTCATCATAACCAAGTTCGGATTATTCTGGGAATGCAAGGATAGTTTAATAATAGAAAATTATGATTGTAATTTACCTTATAACACATTAAAGTAGAAGAAAATGATAATCTCTAAGAGGTGCAGAAAAAGCACTCCATAGGTGCTTTTTTATTAAAAATGATAGCTATTTAAGATAAAAACTCCTAGCAAAATTAGAATAGTAAGAAACATCTTTAACCTGATAAAAAGCATATACCAAAAACCTCATAGCAACTATATATTCAATGGTAAAATATTAAAGCACACCCTTTAAAAACTGAGGAACATGACAAGGATGCCCACTATATCCATTTCTAATCATTACTGTATTAGAGCTCATGTTCATCAAGGTATGAAAGGGCACAGGAAAAAACCCAAAAGATTTATGGATTGGGATGGAAGAAATAAAGCTGTTGGTATTTGCAGTATTTATGTACACAGAAAAAACCTCCCCAAATCGATACACAATTTACTAAATTTAATAAAAGTTTAGCAAAGTAGCTGGATGTAAGATCAACAGGCAAAATCAAGTGCATTCAACACACCAGCAAAATTAGGAAATGTATTTTAGGGCTTCCCTGGTGGCACAGTGGTTGAGAGTCTGCCTGCTGATGCAGGGGACACGGGTTCATGCCCCGGTCCAGGAGGATCCCACGGGCCGCGGAGCAGCTGGGCCCGTGAGCCATGGTTGCTGAGCCTGCGCGACCGGAGTCTGTGCTCTGCAACAGGAGAGGCCACAGCAGTGAGAGGCCCGCGTACCGAAAAAAAAAAAAAATTATTTTAAGATACCTTTTATAAATCGTATTAAAAATATAAGAAACTTATGAATAAATTTCATAAAAATATGTAAGATTTTTATGGAGAAAATTATAAAACATATTGAAATACACTCAAGAAAATTAAATATCAATAGATGAAGACACCAAGTTTATAGGTAGGAAGATCCAGGATCCTGCGTATGTCAATTTCTCCCTGATCCAATGCAATTCTAATCCACAGTCCAACAGTTTTTTAAAAAACGAAACTTGACACGTTGATTCTAGAAGGCGTTTGGGAGCTCCAAGAAGCTCCTGAAACTTTTCTACACACATATGAAAATCTGATATATGTCAGAACTGATGGGGCTAAGAAAACAGTTCTGTCTTTGGGCAACAGAAATTTGATTTCTACCTCAATAAATATGTAAGACTCTGTTGCAGATGGATTAAACACTTAAGTGCAAAAATCAAAAGTTTTGGAGTGTGACTAAAGAGGGTGACAAGGCAAGCCATAAACTGAGAAAAGATATTTGGATCATACAAAACTGACAAAATTCTAGTGTCCATAATATACAAATTCCTATCAATCAATAAGGAAAAGACTAACGATCCATTAGAAGGGAAAAAAGAGGAAACACGAATGGCCATCATCATATGAAAAATGCTCAATCTCATTAAAATAAGAGAAAGGAAACAAAATTACAATTTAATATTATTTCACAAAATATATAGGCAAAAATAAATGCCTGACAAAACCTAGTGTTGATGAAGATGTGGAAAAATAAGAACTATCCATTGCTGATAAGCGTGCCAATCACTCTGAATGAGGACATGGACTTCCCTAGTTCAGTTGGATATAGACGGTTCTATATTACAACACAGGAATTTCACTCCTAGGTACACACCCCAGAAAAACTTTTACCCATGCACCAGAAGACATGTACAAGAATGTTCATGGATGCGCTACTTGTAATAGCAACATTAGAAACAACACAGATGTTCACTGACAGAAAAATAGATACATTCACCCAAAGGAATACTATACAGCAGTGAAAATATATAGACTAACATTGATAAATCTTAGAAATAGCATATTGGATAAAAAAGCAAGTCTAAAAGGAATATATACGGTATGACACTATTTCTACAAAGTTTAAAAGCAAACAGGAAAATAAATTATGGAGGGACATATACAAAAAGTTCCAGAGAGGAGTCTCCTGGGTAGAGTGGAGAAGTAGCACACAGGAGCTTCAATGGTTCTGGGGATGTTCTGCTTCTCAGGATGTGTGGTGGATTCAGGAGTTATTTGTTTTATTACTAGGTTTCATAACTTACTTAGGAGTTAGATATCTTAGATTTGTATCACATTTTCATATTAAGATAAACTATGCCAAAAGCAAGTTGTAGCACAGGTACAGTGTGATCCTACTATAGAAACTAGAAACATATTAATAAAACAACATTTTATATCATTTATGCATACAAATCTATGTCAATGTCTTTCAGGAAATGAACTGGAAAAATACACCCAAATTCAAGATGGTAGCTGTGCAAGGAACAGGGGAGAACTGGAGGGGGTGAGGGGAGGAAATCTGAACGTAGAGAATGAAGGAGAGTTCAATTTTATTTCTACAGTTTGATTTCTCTTATTTAAAATAAGATGTAGTAAAATAAAATAAAAGAAAATCACAGTTAGCCAAGTTTATGGCCAAGTACTGAAACATGGTGCAAGGGACTGGGGTGCAGCCTCCCTGCCCCATCTGACCACTGATCTTCCTCTCCTGAAGCAGACAGTGAGGCAGACAGAATATTCAGGCCAGATGACAGCAAAACCTTGCCAACAACAGCCCTTGTTGCCAGACAAGCTCACTCATTTAGATGAATACACATGGTTACGCCCGGAGCTATAATTAGACGCAATACACATAGATAAGTTTATTAGAAGGAAGGGCTTAAAAGTAAATTATAGGTTTGTACTTACAACATTACTTCAAGGTAGATGAAATTTAGTTTAAAAAATACACACAGGAGAGCGCACAGCTATGAAACAGTGTGCAGAGACACATTTCCCAAATTTGAAGATATAATTTGTGAGTCACTTTGAGGAATTTTAAGATGATTTTCCAAGAATGGTCACCACAGTTAGTTATATAATGTCGGCTAATTAAGGAGTCACCAATAGTGCCACCAAAGAAGGACATCAAAAGCACAGGGCAGGAGACACTTCACAAACTGGGCCGTGTCTGCAGATAACGTATATTCCATCTGTGCCCATTCCAAGTTTTATCTGGCTCTCAGTCAGAACTCCAAATTTTATTGCTTCTTTTAAGTCAGTAAGCTGTCCAGGTACTTATTAACAGTGGATTAAATAACTCAGTTAACAGTATCACTCTGAGTTGGTTCATGCTGCCAAAATGTGTCTTTTTGAGAAATTACTAGTAGTGACAACCTATCTGAAAAACAGATGGGTGCTTTATTTTTACTTTTTAATTAAAAAAAATTTTACCGGAGTATAGTTGATTTAAAATGTTTTTTTTTTTTTTAATATCTTTATTGGAGTATAATTGCTTTACAATGGTGTGTTAGTTTCTGCTGTATAACAAAGTGAATCAGCTATCCGTATACATATATCCCCATATCCCATCCCTCTTGAGTCTCCCTCCCACTCTCCCTATCCCACCCCTCTAGGTGGACACAAAGCACCGAGCTGATCTCCCTGTGCTATGTGCATGCTTCCTACTAGCTATCTATTTTACATATTGTAGTGTATATACGTCCATGCCACTCTCTCACTTCATCCAGGCTTACCCTACCCCCTCCCAGTGTCCTCAAGTCCATTCTCTACATCTGTGTCTTTATTCCTGTCCTGCCCCAAGGTTCTTCAGAACGTTTTTTTTTTTAAGATTCCATATATATGTGTTAGCATACAGTATTTGTTTTTCTGTTTCTGACTTACTTCACTCTGTATGACATACTCTAGGTCCATCCACCTCACTAAAATAACTCAATTTTGTTTCTTTTTATGGCTAAGTAATATTTCATTGTATATATGTGTCACATCTTCTTTATCCATTCATCTGTTGATGGACACTTAGGTTGTTTCCATCTCTGGGCTATTGTAAATAGAGCTGCAATGAACATTGTGGTACATGACTCTTTTTGAATTACGGCTTTCTCAGGGTATATGCCCAGTAGTGGGATTGCTGGGTCATATGGTAGTTTTTTAATGAACCTCCATACTGTTCTCCACAGTGGCTGTATCAATTTACATTCCCACCAACAGTGCAAGAGGGTTCCCTTTACTCCACACCCTCTCCAGCATTTCTTGTTTGTAGACTTTTTGATGATGGCCATTCTGACTGGTGTGAGTTGATACCTTATTGTAGTTTTGATTTGCATTCCTCTAATGATTAGTGATGTCGAACATCCTTTCATATGCTTGTTGGCAATCTGTATACCTTCTTTGGAGAAATGTCTATTTAGGTCTTCTGCCCATTTTTAGATTGGGTTGTTTGTTTTTTTGATATTGAGCTGCTTGTATAATTTGGAGATTAATCCTTTGTCAATTGCTTCATTTGCAAATAATTTCTCCCATTCTAAAGGTTGTCTTTTCGTCTTGTTTATGGTTTCCTTTGCTGTGCAAAAGCTTTTAAGTTTCATTAGGTCCCATTTGTTTATTTTTGTTTTTATTTCCATTTCTCTAGGAGGTGGATCAAAAAGGATCTTGCTATGATTTATGTCATGGAGTGTTCTGCCTATGTTTTCCCCTAAGAGTTTTAAAGTGTCCAGCATTACATTTAGGTCTTTAATCTATTTTGAGTTTATTTTTGTGTGTGGTGTTAAGGAGTGTTCTAATTTCATGCTTTTACATGTAGCTGTCCAGTTTTCCCAGCACCACTTATTGAAGAGGTGTCTCTTCGCCACTGTATATTCTTGCCTCCTTATCAAAAATAAGGCGACCATGTGTGCGTGGGTTTATCTCTGGGCTTTCCTGTTCCATTGATCTACATTTCTGTTTTTGTGCCAGTACCATACTGTCTTGATTACTGTAGCTTTGTAGTATAGTGTGAAGTCCAGGAGACTGATTCCTCCAGCTCTGTTTTTCTTTCTCAACATTGCTTTGGCTATTTGGGGTCTGTTGTGTTTCCATACAAATTGTGAAATTTTTTGTTCTAGTTCTGTGAAAAATGCCATTGGTAGTTTGATAGGGATTGCATTGAATCATTGTAGGTTGCTTTGGGTAGTATAATCCTTTTTATAATGTTGATTCTTCCAATCCAAGAACATGGTATATCTCTCCATCTGTTTGTATCATTTTTAATTTCTTTCATCAGTGTATTATAGTTTTCTGCATACAGGTCTTTTGCCTCCTTAGGTAGGTTTATTCCTAGGTACTTTATTCTTTTTGTTGCAATGGTAAATGGGAGTGTTTCCTTAATTTCTCTTTCAGATTTTTCATCATTAGTGTATAGCAATGCAAGAGATTTCTGTACATTAATTTTGTATCCTGCTACTTTACCGAATTCATTGATTAGATCTAGTAGTTTTCTGGTTCCATCTTTAGGATTCTCTATGTACAGTATCATGACATCTGCAAACAGTGACAGCTTTACTTCTTTTCTGATTTGGATTCCTTTTATTTCTTTTTCTTCTCTGATTGCTGTGGCTAAAACCTCCAAAACTATGTTGAATAGTGGTGAGAGTGGACATCCTTCTCTTGTTCCTGATCTCAGAGGAAATGATTTCAGTTTTTCACCATTGAGAACAATGTTGGCTGTGGGTTTGTCATATATGGCCTTTATTATGTTGAGGAAAGTTCCCTCTATGCCTACTTTCTGGAGGGTTTTTATCATAAATGGGTGTTGAATTTTGTCGAAAGCTTTTTCTGCATCTATTGAGATGATCATATGGCTTTTCTCCTTCAGTTTGTTAATATGGTGTATCACATTGATTGATTTGCATATATTGAAGACTCCTTGTATTCCTGGGATAAACTCCACTTGATCATGGTATACGATCCTTTTAATGTGCTGTTGGATTCTGTTTGCTAGTATTTTGTTGAGGATTTTTGTATCTACATTCATCAGTGATATTGGCCTGTAGTAATCTTTTTTTGTAACGTCTTTGTCTGGTTTTGGTATCAGGGCCTCGTAGAATGAGTTTGGGAGTGTTCCTCCCTCTGCTATATTTTGGAAGAGTTTGAGAAGGATAGGTGTTAGCTCTTCTCTAAATGTTTGATAGAATTCGCCTGTGAAGCCATCTGGTCCTGGGCTTTTGTTTGTTGGAAGCTGTTTAATCACAGTTTCAATTTCAGTGCTTGTAATTGGTCTGTTTACATTTTCTATTTCTTCCTGGTTCAGTCTCAGAAGGTTGTGCTTTTCTAAGAATTTGTCCATTTCTTCCAGGTTGTCCATTTTATTGGCATAGAGTTGCTTGTAGTAGTCTCTTATGATCCTTTGTATTTTTGCAGTGTCAGTTGTTACTTCTCCTTTTTCATTTCTAATTCTATTGATTTGACTCTTCTCCCTTTTTTCCTTGATGAGTCTGACTAATGGTTTATCAATTTTATCTTCTCAAAGAACCAGCTTTTTGTTTTATTGATCTTTGCTATCGTTTCCTTCATTTCTTTTTATTTCTGACGTGATCTTTATGATTTCTTTCCTTTGGCTAACTTTGGTTTTTTTTTGGTTGTTGTTCTTCTTTCTCTAATTGCTTTAGGTGCAAGGTTAGATTGTTAATTTGAGATTTTTCTTGTTTCTTGAGGCAGGATTTTATTGCTATAAACTTCCCTCTTAGAACTGCTTTTGCTGCATCCCACAGGTTTTGGGTCGTCGTGTTTTCATTGTCATTTGTTTCTAGGTATTTTTTGATTTCCTCTTTGATTTCTTCAGTGATCTCTTGGTTATTAAGTAGTGTATTGTTTAGCCTCCATGTGTTTCTATTTTTTTACAGATTTTTTCCTGTAATTGATATCTAGTCTCATAGCATTGTGGTCAGAAAAGATACTTGATATGATTTCAGTTTTCTTAAATTTACCAAGGCTTGATTTGTGACCCAAGATATGATATATCCTGGAGAATGTTCCATGAGCACTTGAGAAGAAAGTGTATTCTGTTGTTTTTGGATGGAATGTCCTATAAATATCAATTAAGTCCATCTTGTTTAATGCATCATTTAAATCTTGTGTTTCCTTATTTTCATTTTGGATGATCTGTCCATTGCCGAAGGAGGGTGTTAAAGTCCCTTAGTATTATTGTGTTACTGTTGATTTCTCCTTTATGGCTGTTAGCATTTGCCTTATGTATTGAGGTGTTCCTATGATGGATGAATAAATATTTACAATTGTTATATCTTTTTCCTGGATTAATCCCTTGATCATTATGTAGTGTTCTCTTTGTCTCTTGCAATAATCTTTATTTTAAAGTCTATTTTGTCTCATATGAGAATTGCTACTCTAGCTATCTTTTGATTTGCATTAGCATGGAATATCTTTTTCCATCCCCTCACTTTCAGTCTGTGTGTGTCCTTAAGTCTGAAGTGGGTCTCTTGTAGACAGCATATATATGGGTCTTGTTTTTGTATCTATTCAGCCAGTGTGTGTCTTTTGGTTGGAGCATTTCAGCCATTTACATTGAAGGTAATCACTGACATGTTTGTTCCTATTACCATTTTCTTAATTGTTTTGGGTTTGTTTTTGTAGGTCTTTTTCTTCTCTTGTGTTTCCTGCCTAGAGAAGTTCCTTTAGCATTTCTTGTAAAGCTCGTTTGGTGGTGCTGAATTCACTTCGCTTTTGCTTGTCTGTAAAGGTTTTAATTTCTCCGTCGAATCTGAATGAAATCCTTGCTGGGTAGAGTAATCTTGGTTGTAGGTTTTTCCCCTTCATCCCTTTAAATATGTCCTGCCACTCCCTTCTGGCTTGCAGAGTTTCTGCTGAAAGATCAGCTGTTAACCTTATGGGGATTCCCTTGTATGTTATTTGTTGCTTTTCCCTTGCTGCTTTTAATATATTTTCTTTGTATTTAATTTTTGATAGTTTAATTAATATGTGTCTTGGCAATGGTTCTCTTTGGATTTATCCTGTATGGGACTCTCTGTGCTTCCTGAAAGCGAATGACTATTTCCTTTCCCATATTAGGGAAGTTTTCAACTATAATCTCTTCAAATATTTTCTCAGTCCCTTTCTTTTTCTCTTCTTCTTCTGGGACCCCTATAATTCGAATGTTGGTGCATTTAATGTTGTCCCAGAGGTCTCTGACACTGTCCTCAATTCTTTTCATCCTTTTTTCTTTATTCTGCTCTGTGGTCGTTATTTCCACTATTTTATCTTCCAGGTCAGTTATCCGTTCTTCTGCTTCAGTTATTCTGCTGTTGATTCCTTCTAGAGAATTTTAAATTTCACTTGTATTGTTCACCATTGTTTGTTTGCTCTTTAGTTCTTCTAGGTCCGTGTTAAACATTTCTTGTATTTTCTCCATTCTATTTCCAAGATTTTGGATCATCTTTACTGTGATTACTCTGAATTCTTTTTCAGGTAGACTGCCTATTTCCTCTTCATTTGTTAGGTCTGGTGGGTTTTTATCTTGCTCCTTCATCTGCTGTGTGTTTTTCTGTCTTCTCATTTTGCTTAACTTACTGTGTTTGGGGTCTCCTTTTCGCAGGCTGCAGGTTCGTAGTTCCCATTGTTTTTGGTGTCTGCTCCCAGTGGCTCAGGTTGGTTCAGTGGGTTGTGTAGGCTTCTTGGTGGAGGGGACTGGTGCCTGTGTTCTGGTGGATGAGGCTGAACCTTGTTTTTCTGGTGGGCAGGACCGTGTCCGGTGGTGTGCTTTGGGGTGTCTGTGAACTGTTATGATTTTAGGCAGCCTCTCTGCTAATGGGTGGGGGTGTGTTCCTGTCTTGCTGGTTGATTGGAATGGGGCATCCAGACCTGAAGCTTGTTGGTCATTGAGTGGAGCTGGGTCTTAGCATTGAGACAGAGATCTCCGGGAGAGTTCTCACTGATTGATATCATGTGAGGCCGGCGGGTCTCTGGTGGACCAATGTCCTGAACTCGGCTCTCCCACCTCAGAGTCTCAGGCCTGACACCCGGCCGGAACATCAAGACCCTGCCAGTCACACGGCTCAGAAAAAAATGGAGGGAAAAAGAAAGAAAGATAGAAAAAAATATATATAGTTATTAAAATAAAAAATATCATTAAAATAAAAGAATAAAAAAGTAATAAAAAGAAAAGAGCAACCAAACCAATAAACAAATCCACCAATGATAACAAGCACTAAAAACTATCCTAAAAAAACAAAAACAAAAATGGATAGACAGAACCCTAGGACAAATGGTAAAAACAAACCTATACAGATAAAATCACACAAAGAAGCATACACATACACACTCAACAAAGAGAAAAAGGAAAAAATATATATTTTTTTTTAAAAAAGAAGAGAGCAACCAAATCAATAAACAAATCTACCAATGACAATAAGCTCTAAACTAAAATAAACATAAGACCAGAAACAAATTACATGCAGAGAGCAAACCCCGAGTCTACAGTTGCTCCCAAAGTCCACAGCCTCAATTTGGGATGATTCGTTGTCTATTCATGTATTCCACAGATGCAGGTACATCAAATTGATTGTGGAGATGTAATCTGCTGCTCCTGAGGCTGCTGGGAGAGATTTCCCTTTCTCTTCTTTGTTCGCACAGCTCCCGGGGTTCAGCTTTGGATTTGGCCCCGCCTCTGTGTGTAGGTCGCTGGAGGGCGTCTGTTCTTCGCTCAGACAGGACGGGATTAAAGGAGCAGCTGAATCGGGGCTCTGGCTCACTCAGGCCGGGGGGAGGGAGGGGTACGGAATGCGGGGCGAGCCTAAGGGGCAGAGGCCAGCGTGACACTGCATCAGCCTGAGGCACACCGTGCATTCTCCCGGGGAAGTTGTCCCTGGATCACGGGACCCTGGCAGTGGCGGGTTGCACAGGCTCCCGGGAGGGGAGGTGTGGATAGTGACCTGTGCTCGCACACAGGCTTCTTGGTGGCGGCGGCAGCAGCCTTAGCGTCTCATGCCCGTCTCTGGGGTCCGCGCTGATAGCCGTGGCTCGCGCCAGCCTCTGGAGCTCATTTAGGCGGTGCTCTGAATCCCCTCTCCTTGTGCACTCCAGAACAATGGTCTCCTGCCTCTTCGGCAGCTCCAGACTTTTTCCCGGACTCCCTCCCAGCTAGCTGTGGTGCACTAGCCCCCTTCAGGCTGTGTTCACGCCGCCAACCCCAGTCCTCTCCCTGGGGTCTGACCTCCGAAGCCCGAGCCTCAGCTCCCAGCCCCCGCCCGCCCCAGCGGGTGAGCAGACAAGCCTCTCGGGCTGGTGAGTGCTGGTCGGCACTTATCCTCTGTGCGGGAATCTCTCCACTTTGCCCTCCGCCCCCCTGTGGCTGCGCTCTCCTCCGCGGCTCCAAAGTTTCCCCCTGCCCAGCCCCAGTCTCCACCAGTGAAGGGGCTTCCTGGTGTGTGGAAACTTCCTCCTTCACAGCTCCCTCCCAGAGGGTCAGGTCCCATCCCTATTCTTTTGTCTCTGTTTTTCCTTTTTTCTTTTGCCCTACCCAGGTACGTGGGGAGTTTCTTGCCTTTTTGGGAAGTCTGAGGTCTTCTGCCAGCATTCATTAGGTGTTCTGTATTCTACATGTAGATGTTATTTTTGATGTATTTGTGGGGAGGAAGGTGATCTCCATGTCTTATCCTTCGCCATCTTGAAGGTCCCCCCAGAATATTTTTTTAATGTCAGAATTATTTGGGTCTAGGGACTTGCCTGGTGGCGCAGTGGTCGAGAATCTGTCCGCCTGTCAATGCAGGGGACACGGGTTCGATCCCTGGTCCAGGAAGATCCAACATGCCGCGGAGCGACTAAGCCTGTGCGTCACAACTACTGAGCCTGTGTTCTAGAACCCGCGAGCCACAACTACTGAGCCCGTGTGTCACAACTACTGAAGCCCGCGCACCTAGAGCCCATGCTCCACTACAAGAGAAGCTACCTCAATGAGAAGGCTGCGCACCACAACGAAGAGTAGCCCACACTCGCTTCAACTAGAGAAAGCCTGTGTGCAGCAACAAAGATCCGACGCAGCCCAAGATAAATAATAAATAAATAAATTTATTAAAAAAAGAATTATTTACATCTATACAAAACGGAAGAATGGGCTTTTATACACTCTGACTGGCCCAAAAAGTGAGAAGCAGATGCTGCAGACTGTTTTACCCTTTAAACTATCCCTTCTTTCTTCAATTGGTCAAATAGAGGCTGGTGCCAGAGGACACTTGCAGTACAGTGGCGAAGCCCGTGGACAGGCTCTGAGCCAGATTTGCCTGACTCCCAGCCCTCCCACTGAGCATCTGTATGACCCTGGGTAAATAAGTCATCTCTCTATGTTTTAGTTTTCTCATCTGCAAAATGGGGCCGTTACAGCACCGACCCGGAGGACCAGCTGTGAAATTTTAGTGGAACTGCACTCACAGAGCTTGGAAAATGGGTCTATAGCAGTCCAAATGGTAAGCCTCCAAATGTTAGCTGCTATTGGTGTCGCAGTTATGCCTGTGGGTGGCACAAAAGTTCACCAACACACTCAAGAGGTTACTGCCTGGTGGTTTTCTAACAAAGGTTTCAGGATGCCAGGACTAGAAAGCAGGCTACCAAGACCTGTGCACAAATAATGGCAATCATCTTTCTCTTCATCATCACCCTGCCATCTAATCTTATGATGTGTATTTAGGGCGAAACTTTGGAAACCATTAGAATTCATAGCTGCCGCTCCCAGGAAACCAAAGTTTGCATTAAATGGAATGTTTATTTACAATCAGGACTTTTAGGTATGAAGTTATTATATTTAGCAACGTTTTCCCACTTGCGGTATTCTTAATTTTCTTTAATTTTCAGATTTTATTTATTTATTTTTAAAAATTTATTATTGAAGTATAGTTGAGATACAATGTTGTATTATTTTCTGCTGTACAGCAAAATGATTGAGTTATACATATATATACATTCTGTTTCGTATTCTTTTCCATTATGGTTTATCAAAGGATACTGAATGTAGTTCCCTGTGCTATACAGTAGGACCTTGTTTATCCATTCTCTGTATAACAGTTTGCATCTGCTAATCCCAAACTCCCAATCCTTCCCAACCATCCCCCCAGCTCCAGCAACCACAAGTCTCTTCTCTATGTCTGTGAGTCTGTTTCTGTTCTGTAGATAAGTTCATTTGTGTCATATTTTAGATCCCACGTGTAACTGATATCATATGGTGTTTGTTTTTCTCTTTCTGACTTACTTTGCTTAGTATGAGAATCTCTAGGTCCATCCATGTTGCTACAAATGGCACTGCTTCACTCTTTTTTATGGCTGAGTAATATTCCATTGTTTATATGTACCACTTCTTCTTTATCCATTCATCTGTCGATGGACGTTTAGGTTGCTTCCATGTCTTGGCTACTGTACAGAGTGCTGCTGTGAACATAGGGGTGCATGTAACTTTTTGGATTAGAGTTTTGTCCGGGTATATGCCCAGGAGTGGGATTGCTGGATCATACGGCAACTCTATTTTCAGTTCTCTGAGGAACCTCCATGCAGTTTTCCATAGTGGCTGCACCAATCAGATTTTTTTTTGCGGGGGGGGGGGAGGGCACGGTACCACTCAGCTTGCGGGATCTTGGTTCCCCGACCAGGGATTGAACCCAGGCCACTGAAATGAAAGCGCCGAATCCTAATCACTAGATCACCAGGGAACTCCCAGACTTTATTTTTTAAAGAAGAAAAATAAACACAGTTAACAGAGTTAAACTGCAAATAAAAGACAAATCTATTCAAATGCAAATATCAGTTCACAAATTACTAATTGGTTGAAGGGCCAAAGCTGCTGCTTGGAGAAATCCTTTAGAGAATCAGTGTTATAAACTGTTTGGCTTTCAATGCCGTTCTCTACAGTGGAAGAGCCCTTATGTATATATGAAATGTTACACATTTACAATAAAACTGACGAAAAGGAAGGACTAAGTGCTCACTGTATTTAAGATCGTAAGATGCTCTAAATATATCTGAATACTTTGAATGTGCTGCGCCACAGCTGTGACTCTAAGACTGAGAGCTTTGGGCTGTGCCTGCTGCCTTTTCGTTAATGCTGACTCCAAGCCAGGTACAGAGGAAGGATGCCTGGGCTCCCCGGGACAAGGAACCTGCCTTTGGAGAGATTCTCTGATGTGCCAATACTCATCTGAAATCGACGGGACAGGGTAGCAAGGAGAAGACGGTAGCAAGGAGAAGACGGTACAAGGGGACCTCTCAGGAGCTCTGGCAATCTCTGCTTATACATCAGACTCCGCGGAGCTGAATCCACCCCTTCCCACTGGGAGGCACGTCATTCACACACAAATGATATACTGCACCCATGTCCAAAGTCCCTTTGCGAGTAAACAGCTGCAGGCATTTTGAGCTTCTGGGGTTACAACATAATAAATAACGTGTGTTTCTCTAGTGTCAGGCTGGAAGGAAAGGGTAGTTTCTAGTTCCCGTGTGTTGAAAGAAAATATAAAGGCAAGGCGCAGATCAGCTGCAGATAAGGATAGTAGGAAAGGCAGCTAAAAAGGGGAAAAGCCACACAACTGTCTGAATGAAATGAGGAAAAACATGTGGGCGTGGGGAGGTTTAAGGGGGAAAATGTTTTCAGCGCTCTCAAGGTCATACGCGGACCTATTTGTTGCTTGCTTTTTGTCTTCCTTTTACTAAAATTCTCCGTAGCTCTGCCCCCCGCCCCGATTCCTGAAAAGCTCTCTTCCCCAGGTATCTAAGAGTCTCCTCTGACAGGGCACCGCTCCAACGCCTCTGTCCTCTTCAATGACACCTCTTCAGCGTCTGCCTCGCTGGGGGCTCTACCCTCGGCCACCTTGTTTTCTCACCTTCCACCTCGGGATCTCATCATCCACCTTCGACAATCAACCTACCAAACACTGATAGAATCTCTAACCTGGTTGGAAACCTGACCGTCGACGGGGACCGTGCTGCCTCCTTCTCCTCTAATTAGGTTCCCCCAAACCTGCTGAATCGTGCTCCATAGTACCTTCCTAACCCATCTACTGGCTGCATCCTCTGTCACTTTCATGACGGCACCGGCATCCTCTCTGTGGTCTCCCTGCTTCCAGTTCTGCTTTCCTCCCATCCTTCCACTGAAGTGCAGAGAGGGCAATCTCCAGGAAATCTTTTAAATGGGATTTTGTTTCCCTGTTTCCGCTGACTTCTTAATACCTTCAAGATCAAGCCCCGATTCCTCTGGAGCACGCAAAGTCTTCCAGAAAGATCTGGCTCCAGCTTGCATCTCTGGCCTCATCCTTTGCAGCCCCCTCTCCCTCCATCCTCCAAGCATACTGGAATCACCTGTAGAACCTCCACAGGGACTGGGTTCTTTCTGGGCTTTTGGATAAGATGCTCTGCAGGTCTGATCATTCTACTTGTCCTTGAGGTCTTAACTTAGCTGCCTTCTCCTCCAGGACATCTTCCTTACCCCCAAAGGCAGGGGGGTAACATTCTATGCAAACATGACATTATACAAACAGTTATGAATGGGGCCTTTAATACTGGGGAAAGAAGAAATGTTAAGGAACAACATTTTCTGGATCACAGGAAAGGAGGACTCACTCTGATGGTGAAAGGGCTTGTTAAGAAAACAAGCCAGGTCTGCAGCTCTCGAGAGGACAAATAGAGAATGGTGCCTCACAAACTCCTGGGGGTCCCTATGTTTGTATTCAGTGATTTTTTTCTAAAGAACCAGGACCACTGAAGTCCACCATAACATCATAGGAAGTTAGGATATAACAGTGCTGAGTATGGAATAACTGAATCACTTTGCTATACACCTGAAACTAACACAACATTGTGAATCAACTATATACTCCAATATAAAGGAAAAAATTAAAAAAAAGAATCAGGCAAAAGGGTGAAATCCTAAAAGAAAGGACAATTAAAAAAAAAAAAGACAAGATCCCTTATGTACACTAAGCTCCAAGCAGAATTGGACTGTTACTATTTCCTCCAAGTACCGTTTCATACAGCTTCTTTCTAGCTCACAAGGATATGGTGCTTATCTCCAAGATAAGTAGTCCAAGAAAAATAATTATTTTACGCTTTTTGTGAATGAGTGCTTTAATAAATGGGAAGGACCTTTGTCCTCAATCACCTTCTCAGATTTGAGATGCAAAGATGAAAAAAAAAATTCATTTGACTATAGTTATCTTTTACCAAATCTTAAAAGTCGTTACTTTCACCTACTTTGGATGCTTTGTTAACAGTGTCAATGACTGGGCTGAGAGGAAGAAACAGGAGGAAAATAAAATTTTAAACACAAAATAAGTACTGCTTAAGAATCACAGCACTTCCTTTGCCCAGGGCAGGCAGTAGCTGAAAAGACAGTAGGCTAAGTCATAAACTAACCTTCTAGAAGTTACCGAGGAAGGCAGTCTCTTTCAGTTATATTCATGACAGCTTAGACATCCTTGCTTCTTTCTACGTTACATAATACAGGAGTGTGTGGTGTATGTGTTTAATTTTCCCAATAGGTGATATATTGCACTGAGTGAACAACTTTGCAACAGACATAATTTTAAGAGGCATAACTATGAAATAGCGAGGAGGGAAAAGCAGAGAAACTGGGAAGCAGGAAGACCTCAGGGAAAAAAATGGTATATTCTCCCTTTCCCTTCTAAGCTACATTTCCGTAAGACGCATTCACTTGTAAGCACAAAGATAAGTCACAGAGTCAAAAGGAACCACATCCTATTTTATATATGTGGGTTGTCAGAAATAAGGTTATAATCATAAAGACTTTGGAAACCATCTAGTTCAACTTTTTCATCACCCAGAAGCAAGCATTAGAACTGGACTGGAATTCCACTGAGTTAGACCGTTCAATCAGCGTTACTTAAAATACTGAATTATAGAATTTTTAATCCTTTAGTGAGCTGAAAGGCCTCCAGCAATAAGGTGATGGAGTTATTCTCAGTCTTTAAAAAATCTTTTACGGGGCTTCCCTGGTGGCGCAGCGGTTGAGAGTCTACCTGCTAAAGCAGGGGACACGGGTTTGAGCCCTGGCCTGGGAGGATCCCACATGCCGCGGAGCAACTAGGCCCGTGAGCCACAACTACTGAGCCTGCGCGTCTGGAGCCTGTGCTCCGCAACAAGAGAGGCCGCGACAGTGAGAGGCCCACGCATTGCAATGAAGAGTGGCCCCCGCTTGCCGCACAGAAATGAAGACCCAACACAGCAAAAAAAAAAAAAAAATCTTTTTCAATGCACCTTCACCTTGCGGAAAAAATAACCCACTTCAGCAGTGATGCTCAGCATGTATGTGGGGGTAGGGCAGGGGAGGGAATAATTTGAAAAAATGAAAAAGCTCTTTTCCCGCTGGGAATCCCTTCTATTTCAAAGCCTTCATTTCAAAGGCGGTAAGATTAAGGGTCAGAAAAGTGAAGTAAGTGCTTTGCCCAAGACCACACCTGGACACACCTGCGCCCTCTGACCCCAAGAAGAGCTCTTCCTGCGTCACCACTGCTGCTAATCAGACAGCAAGACTCAACTGGAAAAGCCGTGTGGCTACCACAGCGATAAACTGCTCTGCTCCAGACAGGAGACTGGACAGCAAGACCAACATCTGGACTGTCTTCTGCCTTCACATCCTGGGCACGTTTCAGGGTAGCTTCAGAGGTTTGGTGAACAGCCATTTTTATTTCAGCTCCCAAATTCTTTTTTTTTTAACTTTTCAAAGTAGAAATAGCAACTTTCTTCATTTCTTCAGGAAATCTACCATTTCTTGCCACCCCGCTTTTGCTGCTCACCTCCCACCTCAATTCCTGTGCATTTTCTCTAGTTTGTGTGAGAAATGGAAGCTCTCAAGGTCCCCAGGCCTGCAGAATTAGCCCTCTCTTATCTGCACTGTAAGAACAATTTTGGAGCTAGCCCATGTGGCTCGTCATGTGTCTTTATTATTTAAAATCCCCACTCCACCCCCAAGTGTTAGACAGGAAGGCTGTAGAGCTGTAATGCGTCTCCTGATCTTATCTGCAGGTTGAACAAGCCTTTGACAAGCAGACAAGCCCCTGCTGACCCTGCTCAGTTTGCAGGAAGTCAAATCCTTCTCAAAACGTTTCAACTCTCCAAAATGTTACCACGCACTGGGGACAGAATGTAAGATCCCCTGGTATCATTTCAACAGCAGCTCTATGACTTTCTGACATTTATACTATACCAAAGTAAACATTCTATTCAAATGTTAGGGCCGGGTGGACCTCGAGGACAGCTAACTATTCTTCGGAGAGATAAGATTTGTTTGTTTGTTTGTATACAGAGTTACTATCAAGGCAATTTTGTTTCTCAGGTTAGATACCTCCAATATACTCGATACACTTCTCACTGGCTGAGAATCTTTGTTTCTTTCATAGGAAAGTGGTAAGCAACAATTTCCTCACAGAGCTGCCTCATTTATTCCAAAAAGGTCAGCTGTGATATCCTACAACCTGCGTGGTTTTCTTTGTATCCCTGACGCTGCTCTCTGGCCCCAAGATTCACCATCACCGTTTTCTTCCACCTGGCTGCCTGGAGGCCAAGGTTAGCGCAGAGGAGAGAGAGGAAACAAGTCAACCCAAAGACTAATGGCAGGGCTTCCCTGCTGGCGCAGTGGTTGAGAGTCCGCCTGCCGATGCAGGGGACGCGGGTTTGTGCCCCGCTCTGGGAGGATCCCACATGCCGCGGAGCAGCTGGGCCCGTGAGCCATGGCCGCTGAGCCTGCGCGGCCCGAGCCTGTGCTCCGCAACGGGAGAGGCCACAACAGTGAGAGGCCCGCATACCGCAAAAAACAAACAAACAAACAAACAAAAGAGACTAATGGCAAAAGGAAACTGCATGCATGATACTTCATAAATGCTTGTTGAAAAATAACAAACATCTGGGGCAGAAGACTAGTCTATTAGTGCAGCATAGTGGTAAAGGAAGTGGGCTTCACACGGAGAGGCTCAGCGTCTGAATCCCGGCTCTGCCACTTACTGTGTGAAAGATCAAGTCGATTCCAACAGGTACAGGAAGCTTGGGCCTAACAGGTGAAATGCACTGCACGCAAAAAAAAGCAGGGAGGCGGAAGTGGGTTCCCTGCTGGGAGAACGCAAATATGCAGGTGACTGAGGTGAGGCGGTGTAGGGCCTTAAATGATATGCTAGGAATTGGATTTTGGAGACCTGTGGTTTTCAAATGTGGTGGTTCGAGGAGCTGCAGGGCTCCACCGAGGTCTTTTGGGAATCACTCATCTCTCTGCTCCCTCCCACCTGAGATTCAACCAGAGAAACGCCACTGTGTGTATATATATATTACACACACACACACACACACACACACACACACATTTAGTGAATAAAAGGAGTCTAGTGCTTTAAAAAAGGACTGAACTAGAACTTAAAAAAAAAAAGCCTGGGTCCCACCCAAGACCAGCTGAATCAGAACTGAAGAGCACCTGGGACTGAGAACCACTATCACAGATGATGGATTCACTGCGGGCCTTGAAGTATGGTCCAGAGAGTAGCAGCGTCACGCAACAGAACCTACTTTTACAAAAAGAGCTACAGAGGGGGGAGGAATGAATTGGGAGATCGGGATCAACACACACACACTACTATGTATAAAATAGATAACTAAGAAGGACCTACTGTATCGTACTGGGAACTCTATTGAATACTCTGGAATGACCTATACGGGAAAAGAATCTAAAAAAGAGTGGGTATATGTATAAGGCATAACTGATTCAGTCTGCTGTACACCTGAAACTAACAGAACATTGTAAATCGACCATATTTCAATGAAAACTAATTTAAAAAAATAAATTAAAAAAGAGCTGCAGATGACCAGTATGGACATTAAAGGTTGACACTGATGGAAGTTTCTAAGTAGGGATCACACAATGAAATCCTCGTGATAAACAAGAGCTCCATTTACTGAGACTCAGACACTGTGGCAAGGCCTTTTCCACACTGCTCTATAAAAGGCAACGTTGTTTACCTTGTGAGGGCTGTCAGAGGAACTAAATACATGTAGTGTCAAGTATAGCTCCTGGCAAAGAGTGGGTGTTTTAAAAAACGGCAGCTATTACCCTTAACATATATTCCTTCAAATTACTGCCACTCTGCAAACTTATTGTTTTCTGAAACTCAGGCTCAAGGAAGGTCAGTGGCTTGACAAAGGTTACACAGTGAATGGTGGAACTGAGTTTCAAACCCTGGATTGTCTCATTCAAAACCTTTTCTCCTTTCCCCCCAGTGCTCTGACAGCAGGGCTCAGCATAGAACGGGAGCAGGAGAAACGGAAGACGCGGTAGCCCTGATAATAAACTAAACGGTGTCAGCACAGCTCCCTACATTTCTGTCGAAGAGACGAGAATTGGCTAAAATGACAAACAAGTACCAATAAAAAGCAGATTAGAGTCATTACGGTCTGAAGAAAACATGTAAAGTGCTAACATCCTGTAAATATTTAGCAACTTAGTTAACAATCTTTCTAGTAATATTTACTTAGGATTTAACAATCTTTCATCACTGGACGGGTTTAGAGCGTGCACAAAGCACTTTCACGTGCATCATCTCTTTTCACCTTCACCACAACTATGTGAGACGGGATTATTATTCTCAAACGAGATGACGCCAGTTACTGTTTTCCTCCTGAAACCCCCTCGAGGCTCACAAACCAAGATTTCCTAATACCCTACAGTGGCTTTCAGGAAAGAATCAGGCTTTGTGTTTAAAACAACTCCGGATTTTCAGTGACATGCACATATTTCATCGTCTGTCATTCTTTCTTCCCTTCAGCCCATCAGCAAAGATGAGAAGACAGATTTTGGTCCCAGGGAGTAAGAACAGGCAGGTAGTGTGGGTCCACTGTTATCTGCTCCGTAGAGAGGGGCTGGAAGGGACGTGACTGAACTCTGGGGGCTCTTGGCACAAGTGCTGCCCCAGCTGGAGGTGACTTTTTTTAATTTAATTTTTATTGGAGTATTGTTGACTTACAATGTTGTGTTAGTTTCAGGTGTACAGCAAAGTGAATCAGGTATCTGTCTACCTATCTATCTATCTATTCCTTTTCAGATTCCTTTCCCATATAGATTATTACAGAATATTGAATAGGGTTCCCTGTGCTATACAGTAAGTCCTTATTAGTTACCTATTTTATATATAGTACTGTGTATATGTTCATCCCAATCTCCTAATTTATCCCCCCGCCTCACTTCCCCCACTTTGGTAACCATAAGTTTGGTTTGCAAGTCTGTGAGTCTGTTTCTGCTTTGTAAAAAAGTTCATTTGTATCATTTTTAAAAAATTAGATTCTACATATAAATGATATCGCACGATATTTGTCTTTCTCTGTCTGCCTTACTTCACTTAGTATGATCATCTCTAGTGAATTTTTTCTTTTTTTTCGGTACGCGGGCCTACTCACTGTTGTGGCCTCTCCCGTTGCGGAGCACAGGCTCCGGACGCGCAGGCGCAGCGGCCATGGCTCACGGGCCCAGCTGCTCTGCGGCACGGGGGATCCTCCCGGACCGGGGCACGAACCCGTGTCCCCTGCATCGGCAGGCGGACTCTCAACCACTGCACCACCAGGGAAGCCCTCTAGTGAATTTTTATGAGACCAGCCACACAAGATAGCCTGATGGAGAAGAGAGAATGGGGAACCAAACAGAAGGCTAAGAAGTTACTTCGACGTTTGGTGTGTTCACTGAATCTATGGAGTTATGCCCTTTACCCTCCACATCATTTGTGGCATTATGTCTATCAGGCATCCTTAAGAGTCTACAAAATTCCTGATTCCATAGCTGTAAAGAACACACGTTCTTTTTTAAAAATTTTATTGGCGCACAGCTAACTTACAATGTTGTGTTAGTTGCAGGTGTCCAGCAAAGCAAATCAGCCCCCCCCCCCCCATATATCTATCCATTCCGTCCCAGACTCCACCTCCACACAGGTCACTACAGAATACTAAGAGGAGAACACCCATTCTTACAAGGGAAGCCCACGAAAAGCTCTGGAAACATTCTGCTCCCCACTTGGCTCCCGGGGTCGGGTTAGGATTGCACTTCCACACTGCTCAGTTGTCTACGGACATCCATCATGCCCTCCCTTTCATGCGAGATCCTGCAGTCTGCCCTTGTAAAACATTTATGGAAGGGCCTTCTAACACTCAACTTGGTGATTTAACCTTATACGAAGTTCATTAGTCATGGCATCTACATCCATTTACTACAGAAGCTATGATTACCTTTCCGAGTTCAGCCACTGCCTTCTCTCTTTGTAAGTGAAACACAGATTTTACTGAAGATCTGCTACTTAAGAACCACCAATTTATAGTATCCCTTAATAATGCCTGTCGAAGCAGGCTATCTTTGAGGGATTTCGTGGTTTTTGCTTTTGGCAGTGCCGCAACGGTGGAAATAACTTACACTGTCCACCCCCATCTTTCAGCGTCTGCTAATACGAAGGGCTGCCCACTGCCGAGCAGATTTAATTTACCTACTTCTCAGTTTGCATTAACCTTTGAATAATAAAGCACAGCTGAGGCTGCTGTAAGAAACAAACCGAGGGATGAATAATTTAAAACACCTTCTCAGCCTTGGAAAGGCCAATCCCTAACCATTAGGAGAGTTTTAATTGTGACTGAACTAAGCATTAAAAAGGCTAATTGTATTCTTTGTAAATGGAAACAGACGCTAAGGACATAGTGTGCCTACAGTATATATAGGACATGAAAAGCAACGCTCTGAAAGCGCCTGGTAATTAGTTCCAACGGAAAAAAGCAAGAGGAGTCTGAGTGTAAAGAAAAAAAAAACTTCCAAAGATGGGTGCTCTCATTATCCAGGAACAGAAAAAAAATTGCTGCTTCTTATAGAAAGCCATTATTCATCTGATGCAGGTGGATTGGCTGGAATAGCACTTAAAAAGATAGAAATGTTAACGCTGAAACAAAGGTTGAGAATCGAATATATTACAGGCAAACCCTATCTTCTCTGAATCTGTCAAGTGCTTCTGCCAGCTGGGATTCTGCTTTGCTTCTGATGGATTTAATTTTCCTCTGGGAACCCAAATCCAAAGGTACTGTCATATTTATGTGTTAGGATCACAGAACAGTCACTGATATTTACAGTCCTGCTGAAATGTTGTTAGTATCTAATACTGTATTCAAACCAAAAAGTACCCTATTTACCTGAATGGTTGGAAACAATGATCCGTTTCTAGACCTCCAACAAAGGGCAGGACAGCCCCCTAAATCAAAGAGGGCGGTTTCCTTCTATTACTGACTTTAAAGTAGTTACGTTTAATTTTTCTCAAACTAGGAAATTACTTGCTTATGCTTCATTTTATTTTGCTAAATTTAAGGCTTTTTCCATCTACTTCTGTTCAAAAGACCGTATCAGTGCCCTTCTGATAATAACCTTTCCATTAATGGAAAGTTAGGAAGATAGAATTCTTTTTTTCTGTACTAAGCAATTTTATGGCTTTTAAAATGGCCTTTAGTTTCCATTTTAATGCTTCTTTTGCTTCTCTGAATCTTCTCTAATTTTTTGTATATCTAACTTAAAGATGATTCTCTTCACGTAATAGGTAAAAGGATGATCAAATGAGATCAGAATTGGATTTGCTGTTTTAGTAAAGATCAGCTTCTCATCCAGGAGGACAGAAATACTATGTTTTTGTTCTTGCGAGTTATATTCTTTTTTCCCTTGTTTTTAATTTTTTAAACAATTTTAAAGGTTATAGTCCATTTACAGTTATTACAAAACATTGGCTTTGTTCCCCGCGTTGTATAATACATCCTTATAGACTATCTTACACCCAATAGTTTGTACCTCCCCCTCCCCTCCCCTGTATTGTCCCTTCCCTCCTCCCCACTGGTAACCATTAGTTTGTTCTCTATATCTGTGAGTCTGCTTCTTTTTTGTTATATTCACTAGTTTGTGGAATTTTTTTAGATTCCACATACAAGTGATATCATACAGTATTTGTCTTTCTCTGTCTGACTTATTTCATTTAGCGTAATACCCTCCAAGTCCATCCATGTTGCTTCAAATGGCATTATTTCATTCCTTTTTATGGCTGAGGAATATTCCATTGTATATATGTACCACATTTTCTTTATCCATTCATTGGCTGATGGACATTTAGCCTGCTTCCATATTTTGGCTATCGTAAACAATACTGCTATGAATATTGGGGTGCATGTATCTTTTCAAATTAGTGTTTTGTGTTTTTCTCAGGTATATACTCAGGAGTGGAATTGCCGGGTCATATCGTAGGCCTACTTTTAATTTAAGGAACCTCCATACTGTTCTCCACAGTGGCTGCACCAATTTACATTCCCACCAACAGTGTACGAGGGTCCCCTTTGCTTCACATCCTCGCCAGCATTTGTTATTTGTGTTTTTGATGATGGCCATTCTGACAGGTGTGAGGTGATATCTCACTGTGGTTTTGATTTGCATTTCCTGGATGATTAGCGATGTTAAGCATCTTTTCATGTGTATTTCTTCTTTGAAAAAATTTCTATTCAGTTCTTCTGCCTATTTTTTAATCAGGTTGTTTTTTGATGTTGAGTTGTATGAGCTGTTTATATATGTTGGATATTAACCTCTTATCAGTCATATCACTTGCAAATATTTTCTCCCATTCAGTAGGTTGTCTTTTCATTTTGTCGATGGTTTCCTTTGCTGTGCAAAAGCTTTTAAGTTTAATTAGGTCTCATTTGTTTATTTTTGCTTTTATTTCCTTTATTTTAAGAGACAGATCCAAATAAATATTGCTGTGATTTATGTCAAAGAGTGTTTTGCCTAGGCTGCAGGTTATATTATTAGTATTTTCCTTTCTCATGTCAGTTTTTTTTTTTGGCGGTACGCGGGCCTCTCACTGTCGTGGCCTCTCCCGTTGCAGAGCACAGGCTCCGGACGCGCAGGCTCAGCGGCCATGGCTCACGGGCCCAGCCGCTCTGCGGCATGTGGGATCTTCCCGGACCTGGGCACGAACCCGTGTCCCCTGCATCGGCAGGCGGACTCTCAACCACTGCGCCACCAGGGAAGCCCCTCATGTCAGTTTTTTGATGTAAGAAAACTGCTGGCTTGTTTTCTATTGGGACTAGAAATCTTGTAATTTGTAGTCCTACTTGTAATGAGGCACCACTGGATACAGTTGTTCTTATGACGCTTGTTTCCTATGAACGTCACTATACCTTTGCTATCACCTTCTAATTGTTAGATATTTGTTCAAAGTTCCTTTGGTTTCCAGTCCACTGCTTTTGTCTCAGAGTTAGCCATTTTGTAACACTTGGTTTCACTCCAACCCCAGTGAAATAAGTGACTCCAGCCCCTGGTTTCCCAAGCCCACAACCTCTGTCTCCACTATAGCCCTAATCCCACGTTACGCTGTCTCCTGCCTTGACTAGATCAGAGTCCCTTGAGGGCAGGCACTGTGTCCTATTCATCTTTGCATCCTACGTAGCTGCAACAGTGTCAGGAACACAACAGATACTCACAGAATGTTTTTTGATTCACTGTGTGAATTCACAAAGAACTGACACTTGTAACACCAACCAAAAGTGCTGAGGGCAGAGTAGATACTGAATATATGATTAACTTTTTCTGGGGGGGATGATTCTTTTAAAAATAAATTTTTTATTTTAAAAGTTTTAGATTTATAGAAACATTGCAAAGATAGTTCAGAGTTCTCATATACCCTACGGCCAGTTTAGCCCATTATTAACATCTTACATTAGTATAGTACATTTGTCACAATTAATAAGCCACTGCTGATATATTATTATTGTTATTAACTAAAGTCCCCACTGTACTGAGATTTCCTTAGTTTTAACCTAATGTCCTTTTTCTGTTCCAGGATTCCATCCAGGACACCATATTATTTAGTAGTCATGTCTACTTAGGCTCCATTCGTTTTAAAAAATAATTCAATAAAAACTTAAGTTGAGAAACTCGGTGGAGTGTATATTGAACTACTCTGTACTATCTTTGCAACTTTCCTGTAAATCTAGAGTTATTCCAAAATAAAAAGTTAATTTAAAAAGTTGTTATGACAAAGACAATGTCTTTCTTGGGTTTCTTTTAAAGATAATTCCTCTGTGTACAAATGTTTAGCTTGTACAATGACTGTGTATGACTACTCATCTCTCTACATGGAGGTTTTCCCCAAATACTGTCAAATGCATTACATTAGCTACACCCTAGTTTTATTAATGATACTGGTAATATGATGGTGCTCACCAATACTATTTGTAAAATGTCAAAATTTAAAATTACTTGATTTGGAAGGAGGGGAGGTGTGGGGAGACGTGAAGGTGGGGATATTTCAACTGGATCTGTCCTGATACACGCTCAAGTTAAAGTGTCCAAATTCAGTTCGCTTGATCCTTTGCTCCCTAGACCCTCAACTCCTCTGTGCTATATCATTTATAATTTTACTAAGCTTAGTGAAAATGAATATATAGTAGAAGAAAAGTTAGCTGGCATGGCAATGGCTACTTTCCAGTGTTTTAGATCATGATATTTTAGGAACTCAAAATACCTTCCCAAACCCATCTCCCCCTTTATCCAAAGACTATCATTCAAGAATTTGTTTAAAACAAATTGTCAATGGAATACTCAAGAGAAATGATATGAAAATCCTAGAACTAGTTAAGATTTGGTCAATGGTCACTTAACACTTCCATAGGGCATGTCACACTCCAAACTGTCCAGATGTCCATTCCTGTAACTTTCTGTAAGAAGCAGGGGAGAATGAATGGTTCCAATGTAACTACGGATGGTTATTAAAAGCACTTTTTAGTTTTGCAGTCCCCAAGTATCTTCTTTCCTTGGTACACTTGCCTGTCAGATGTCTGTCCGTGAAGATATGAAGGAAATCCGTACAGAAAGGAAACTGGTAAGAATGATAAAGTTGGGGAGAAACCTGAGAAAGAATGGAGCTGGCTGGGCACTGGCCCCCGCAGCACGCCTGCGCATCCAACCACTCAGCCCGCACGTGCTCTCGGGCTTGTGCACGCGAGAAAGGAGAAGAGAAAGCAAGGGACAGAGAGGGCAGTGGGAGATCAAAGAAAGGTAAGAAAAGATACAGGAAAGAAAGCGGGAGTGAACAACAGCTGCTTGGGACTACGAAAATGTGACAGGATAGATTTACAATCTACTATGATATTTTAAAAGCTGGCAGAACTGAACTTTCTCGTCCTACCCCAGTTCCAGCCCCGATGCATACGAAATCTAATTTTGTCGAGATAAAATGTATCGTATAATATATGTAAAAGGAGAGCAGCTATTCAACAACCCTCTCAAAGAGTTGGGTAGGATTGCAGGGTAGAGGCAAAAAATGACTGAAAATTACTCAGCTGTGGGATTCTTATTTTACTGAATGGACTAAGAGAACATCAGCTTCAGAGGTTTCTCGAAGTTAATACATACAACTGGCAAACTGCTGGCTGAAAAATAAGAGGACCCTTCCTCTGCTGTTTACAGGCGCACTTGACTTCCTTCAGCTGCTCTCACTCAGCCTTGCTTCCGAGTCCAAGCCCTGCCGGGGGCACATCCCATTCCACAGGGAGTCGTGATGCTGTACCATGTCCAACCGCATCACTCATGGGTACCCACGGTCCCAACAGTTTTCTTCTTTACATGGGATGATGAATATTCTTCAGTTTCAAGAGGGTTGTTCTTTTAACTGAGCACTTGTATATTCATGAATTTTGTTTGTTTGTTTTAATTAAAAAAATTTTTTAATTTAATTTTTATTTTATATGAGTAGAGTTGATTTACAATGTTGTGTGAGTTTCAGGTATACAGCAACGTGATTCAGTTATACATATACATATATCCGTTCTTTTTCAGATTCTTTTCCCATTTAGGTTATTACAGAGTACTGAGTAGAGTTCCCTGTGCTATACAGTAGGTCCTTGTCGAGTACCTATTTTATATATAGTAGTGTGTGTGTATTAATTCCAAACTCCTATTTTAACCCTCCTGCTACCTTTCCCCTTTGGTAACCATAAGTTTCTTTTTGAAGTCTGTGAGTCTGTTTCTATTTTGTAAATTAGTTCATTTGTATCATTTTTTTTAAGGCAGTGATATCATATGATATTTGTCTGACTTATTTCACTTGGTATGACAATCTCTAGGTCCATCCATGTTGCTGCAAATGGCATTATTTCATTCTTTAAGAATACAGTATACTGTAAAGCTTCTGCCTTTTTATTTTTTTCCAAAAAGGGTGTGGTGGATCGGAATACAGACTCTGCAAACTGTTGCTGACAACCACAGTTTAGCCAACATGGAGTTACTAAAACATCTCCAACAGACTTGATTTATATTTAATGGCTTTATATTTAATTAGACTATGATTTCTTTTTTAAAAAGATATTTTACTCTTTAATAACAAAGAAATGCTCAAAATATGTTAAATAAAAAGAAAAATGATGTAAAACAAAATTAATTTATTTATTCAACAAATATATTCTAAACTCCTTCTTTGTGTCTGGTACTGTTCTAGGTAATACATTTAGCAGTGAACAAATCCAAAGTCCTCAATTTCATGAAATCTATATCATAGTGAGGGGAAGATAAGAGTAAGCAAATAAGTAAATATATCATTTGTCTGACAGTGAGAAATAATGGTGAACAAAACGGAGTTGGTGAAGGCAGTGATTCCCAATTATTAAAAACAAAACAAAACCTAAAATACGTATGTGGAACATTTAGGTATTACTTGTGAAATTTATCTACCTCTATAAATTGCATTTTTCCTATTCCAAAAACAATCATTAAAAAGCTCCTAAAATATTTATTAGCACATAATAAATTGCTTTCTCTGTGAAAGGGAATGCGATGTAGTTCCAGGTTCACAGCTGGTCAAGGATTTGCAAAATATTGAGAGAAACTCTGTCCTGATTCGTGTAAGAATTCTTTCTATTTTAGGCTAACAATTCATTCACTGCAAACACAATTTATGACCAGGGCACGCTAAATATTCACAGTGTAATTTTTAGAACTGTAATTGTAAAAAATGATTATATCTCTTTAGTTCAGCAGAATAATGTTAAAATAAAGACAGAGAATGTTTTTAGTAACAGAAACAACAGGAAATTTAATTCAAACTTCCAGAGCTAAATCAATGCTCCAATTGGAAATACTAAACCCTGGGACTCAGTAGCTATTGTCGTAACATTCCAATTTGATTACTCCTGTAATTTTAAGTATGATGTGGGCAGCAATTCATATAACAGTTTCGTAATACACAGGATGGAAGCAACAAAGAACAGTGTATTAACCATTGGACACAGCAGAATGGAAAAGAAAACCATTTAGAGTCATTACATTTAAACTGTGGGTCAATACTTTTTAGTGGTGCTCTACTGCCAATTTCATAAATCTTCAGGTACCTATAGCATAATAATTATATTTAATGTCTATACCCACTGTCAGAGTTAAGAAAATATCATACTAAGTGAAGTAAGTCAGACAGAGAACAGCAAATGTCATGTGATATCATTTATATGTGGAATCTAAAAATTAATACAAATGAACTTATTTACAAAGCAGAAGCAGACTCACAGAGATAGGAAACAAACTTATGGTTACCAAAGGCGAAAGAGGGAGGGGAAGGGGGAGGGATAAAACAGGAGTTTGGATGAACATATACACACTATTGTATATAAAATAGATAATCAACAAGGACTTACTGTATAGCACAGGGATGTCTACTGAATATTTTGTAATAACCTACATGGGAAAAGAATCTGAAAAAGAATGGATATATGTATGTGTATAACTGAATCACATTGCTGTACACCTGAAACTAACACAACATTGTAAATCAACTATAATATAAAATAAAGATTAAATTTAAAAATACCTAAGCTATCAAAACACCAATACTGTTTTCTAAATTTCAAAAACAACAGCAACAAGAAGAACCACAGAGAAAAGCAAACCAATATTGAGAGAAGTACGTTGGACAAAGGAAGAGAAGTCTAACAAAGCATGTTTGTTTGCTGGGTCATTTAGGCAATACAGAAAACAACGGGGAAAGGGAAGGTGAGCTCCGCACACGACACAGTAGACTATAACTCACAGTGAATGGGAATCCTTGGGAGTCCCATGCTTTTGCCTGGGTTGGTAGCAGTCTATTTCCAAAGCCCAATAAGTCACCACAGGCTAAGTGACTCCTCTGTTTTAAAAAGTTAGAGCCTTATTCAGATGGTGGATGCCAGATCAATTCATGCTTTTAACTCTTCTGTTTAAAACGGCTCAACTTGTAGACACATTATGAGTGTTCACAGGTTCCCCTGTAATGCTCGGCTTGTCAACTCAGTGGCCTCGTATGGTGGTTAAGCTAATCTCAGTGCAGGCGAAGGGTCTATGTTTGGATAGTTACGATATCATCACACATTAGGGTGTTTCTCTTAGAGTAAACAGATATAAATATATTCTTCCTTTTACTGGAACAGTCCGATGCCAGGAAAAAATTAAAGACCTGCTAATATGTGGATTTCACAGAGAGCTGCGAGTCTCACTGAGAAATCCAACCCCAAACAATTGAGACCTGCTTCCCTTTCATTGTTAATCGCGCTTAAAATATAAGCCCTTAGAAGAGCTCAAACTCGTCTCTTGACAGCCTTCTGCTTCTCCATAAACCCTAACTAATTTACACTTTGATTTGTTGATTAGAATTTTAAGAACTGCATTTTATTCAATGTAACTCTGCTGCCGATCCCTAATAAAGTTACACATACAGACCAAGAGAAAGACAGTAAGGAAGAACTGAAAAGAGAAACGGAACCCTCTTCCTAAGGGTGTTGCTAAGAACTCCAATCAGAAAAACGGCTTCAGAGACAAAAGCTCTGAGATACGCTTTCTCCCAGAGAGCAGGAATGGTGAGGCTAGAAAGAAGCACACCAAGTACAGAAAAACCTACTTGAGATTCTGTTAGGTCTGAATCACCTTTCTGACTCTGTCACAGAAAGATCGGGAGGGCGTGCAAAGCATCAGTCCTCTGAGCAAAGCAGTGACGAGTAGGCTAAACACACACCCACCCCGATGATACAGTAAAGGCCGGGAAACTCGGGGTTATTCCTAAGAAGGAACCTCACGGGAAGGAAAGACCAGGTGCTGACACGGACCAGAAATGGGCCAAACAGAGGAAAAGACACTACGCAGGGCACCCAGGTTCACTCTACAAAGTGGTTGGTCACAAGAAGCTGCAAGAGGCTATCCAAAGAATACACACCCTGGGGCATCAGAGAGGTTTAAAGTGTATTACTTTCCTTCTCTCAAATTGTTGTTGGCATTCGTGAACATCAAAATTCTGTGTTTCGTACACACTGCTGCATATAAAATAGATAATCAACAAAGACCTACTGTATAGCGCAGAGAACGCTACTCAACATTCTGTAATAACCTAAAAGGGAAAAGATTCTGAAAAGAATAGATACATGAATCACTTAGCTGTACACCTGAAACTAACACAACACTGTAAATCAACTATACCCCAATATAAAACAAAAATTAAAAACGTAAGAAAAAATATTCTATGTTTCTCCACATCTAAGTAACAAAGGTAGATTTGAAAGCTATCTGGGTCAGTGGTAGGATAGTTAACAATGATGTTAATTGCAATTTTAGGCATTACATCTAGAAACAAACAATAAAAAAGGTAAGAGAATGTTTTGTATTCACAATTTGCCCACCAGATAAATTTGTGGGTCTTCTGAGGTTTAACCAACTGTTCTTAGGCAACATTTAAGTACAAATGTATTTGTATAATAAAGATCATTTGTTTTTTTATCTCTCATTTATTCATTTTAATTAAGTCAAAGTCACTGTAACCAAATGTATGAGGGTTAAGAAATACATAAACAGCCTTAAGAAAGGAGGGAAAAGAAAACCTTTTCCTGAGCTCTAAAAGCAAAAAAGCTAGAGAACTGGGAAAATTTTCCCAGGAATCCGTGCAGAAGGACTGGGGTCAATTCTACTGTGACGTGAGGGAAGGACGAAAGCTGGGGGTGGGGCAACGGTAGCAGGTAGAGCGCCCCGTGAATGTCACACGTGTAGACGGCACTGCTGGGGCCTAGGCGGTTGTCTTGGCTGTGACCACAGTAAAGCTGACCACACCTGTCTGGCCCTCAGGTCACACTTACAAAGGTGAGGATGGTGGACAAAGTCCCCTTCAGCAATCACGTCTGTCTGGCCTAATCTCATGAGGAATTCTTGTGATAAGAAGATTACCAAAAGTATACTAAAATGTCCTTACTTGTGTCTGATATCTGCACAGGCCCCTTGGAGAAGCGCACTTTGAATCACCTTTGCCCTTTTTCTTTTTTTTAATCGAAGTAGAGTTGATTTAAAATGTGTTAAGTTTCTGGTGTTCAGCACAGTGATTCAGTTATAGACACACACACACAGACATATGTATTCTTTTTCGGATTCATTATAGTTTATTACAAGATACTGAATACAGTTCCCTGTGCTCTACAGTAGGACCTGTTGTTTATCTATTTATACATAATAGTTTATCTGTTTTATATACAGTAGTTGCTAATCCCAAACTCCTGATTTGCATTTTAAAGTAAGAACGAGAAGAGAATCGCTGTGTGTTTCAGTCAGGTGACAGAATGTTCCGTCTGGCCTAGTCAGTCCAGCCACAAAAACTGAAGAAACGCTGGTACTTCTTTGGACCCCTGTGGATAACCAGTAAAGACCATGTAAATTGATTTTGAATAGCAGAAAGCTACTAAAACACTCAGAAAAACTAATGTTCTTTCTATAAAAGCATTTGAATAAAATCATGTAAAGATTTTCTCCCATACTAAGTTTTTTTTCCTTTTTATCATTTTCATTTAAACACAACAGAAGTTTTTCTTTCTTTCTTTTTTTTTTTTTTTGCAGTGGCCATGGCTCACGGGCCCAGCCGCTCCGCGGCATGTGGGATCCTCCCGGACCAGGGCGCGAACCCGTGTCCCCTGCATCGGCAGGCGGACTCTCAACCACTGTGCCACCAGGGAAGCCCAGAAGTTTATTTCTTGCTCAAGTCATTTTCAGTGCGTGTTGACAGGTTGGAGAGAAGGCTCCTATTAATTTAGAGACCCGTCTCTTTCCATTTAATTCACGAGTTCTGAACCTCTCTCTTGCTCCTCTCTTTTGCTCTATGACTCATTCGGCAGTTTGGTGAAGCATACGGATCTCTTCTCAGAATAATGTTTTTAAATGCGTTACATAAAGCGCAGGGTATTATCAAGGAAATGGATTACACTGAAATATAGTTATCAAAGTTATTAAAAAATTTGGTGTTGCAGGTGTGCTTCCTTATTAGATTATATGACAACATTTAATCTAATCTGGTAAATCTCATAATTATTGTAATCTTGAAGTAGTGAAGCACAGACGCTACTTTGAGCTATCTGGAATAACGGTAATGTGATTTCTACTGGTGTCAAAGAATATTTTGCTGGGCCCTTTGCACCCGGCTGGCCAATCAGTGAAGAGCGTGTGGAGGACGGGGCCTGGAGGTACCCTGCATTTCTGTCTCTCCACGTCAGGGCCAGAACTCGGTCACATGGCTACTACCTAAGCGCTGGGAAACAACTTCACTCCTCCCTTTCCTGTGATGTCTCCTGGTTGTTTTGTTTTGGAGGGGGATTGTCTGAAGCTCATTCTATAGCAGATTCCTCAGCAAGGGCTCATGAGAGCAGTAGTTCAGTTCTTATACTATTCATAACTCTTCCTCTGTGGTTGTTATACTTGCAGCTAAGTTTGGGCAGAAAATCTGTGGCATTATGTTTTCCATCCTTGAGTTCCTTAAATATGCTACTCCACGGATTTTCTTCAATCACCTAATTTCTGATCTAATTCTGATTTATGTTTTCTTTCCTATCCTCCATCAATTAAACCATATTTTTTACCTTGTTTTGAAATAATGGTTTAGCGTTTTCATCTATTTTTGTAGGCTTTGGGGGGCATGTTTTCATCGCAGGGAGATTATTCTGTTCCTTGTTTTTCCCTTAGAAAAACTTTGCTGAATTTTATTTTGCTTGTTTTCTTGTTTTTTTCTTTTTCCTTTTTTTTGCGGTATGCGGGCCTCTCACCACTGTGGCCTCTCCCGCCGCGGAGCACAGGCTCCAGACGTGCAGGCTCAGCGGCCATGGCTCAGGGGCCCAGCCGCTCCGCGGTATGTGGGATCCTCCCAGACCGGGGCACGAACCCGCGTCCCCTGCATCGGCAGGCGGACTCTCAACCACTGTGCCACCAAGGAAGCCCTGTTTTTGTTTTTAATGAAATAAGTTCTCCTGTACTTTGAAAGGGAGAGCCCAGGACAGTTTTTCTAACTTCATGATTCTCGAACTCTCCCTTCTGTTGTTTTTTCACCACGTGATTTTTAAAAACTAGTCTTCCAGTCCATAAGACTGCCTAAGTTGTCGTCAGTCGCTTTTTAACCTGCATACTTTCTTTCTTATCCCCTATTGTCCCGTCCTGTTCAATTTGGATCCTGCTTCCAGCAGCTTTCCTCAGTGTGAAGATTTGTTTTGGAACAGAGATTTGGTTTGCTCGCTTCAAGAGTTTAGAAGGCCCGGACTGCTTTAGCATCATCCTGCGGAATCGTTTCCAGTCCCCATTCACCTATGAACCAGATCCTGCAAAGAACACCCACCCAGTCTCATGGCTACCCTGACCGGCTTGCTGGACTTTCCAGCAAGTTGAGGGACTTCCTCTTCTCGAGTCATCAGCTGTGCTGTTTCCTTTCCTCTGCTTCCTCACACATAGTTACAAACCCTACAAGAATCTCATAGCTCATAGCTGTTGGCAGTCTGTCCTTACCTGCTAGTATAGGGGGGTTTGTGGAGGAACCTGGCTTGCTGTTGTTGCTCTCTGTGGGTTGCGATTTTGATATCCCAGTTGCTCTGTTTTTATGGAGAGATGAATGAACAACGCGACTGCTGCCACCATCTTTCAGGAATCTCCTTCCTGAAGTCTGTATTTTTAAATTTAAACTGATTATTGCTCAAGGTCTACTTCAGAATATGATGAACTGGGGCTATTAGTCATTCTCACAAAAAGGTAGTAAACTACCAGCCATCTTCAGACTGTAGTTCTGGGAAGCGTGGGCGACGTATGTGTGTGTGCACGTCTGTGTGTGTACGTACAGGCACCTCTGTTTTCCTTTCCTCACCCCACCTTAAACAGAGGGGATCCAGTATAGATCCAGTATAGATGAAATATTTAGTCTGAAGAAAAGATTACGTGGTTAGAACTGTCTGAACATCACTGCTCAGGAATCATCTTTTAAAATCAGTATTTAAGACATAAGTGAAGTGAACTGACTCCTAAAACAGATTTAGTATTTGCAGAGATAAATTGAACCAAGAACCACAAGCAAAGTTGAAGCAAAAAACATATCTTTTAATAATCCCTCCTGTTTTTCAAAGGCTTGAGGAGAAGACATACATTTATTACATTCCTTTACGTTTCTGTTAACAGTTTTTATTGGTCTTAGTTTTCTCCAATTGACTATCTGTTGCCTGCATATCAACTATGGTATAGAATGTGCTTCTTAAGTTGTCCAACTACTTACTTAGAACAAATGTGAAAATTTAAAGCGACACATGCTTAAAGTAATCTCAGAAATCATCAACCAAATTTGATTTTTTTCTACTTTGTATTATCTATTTAAAATTGTAATTTCCCTTATAGATGTTACGAATGAAATGTTGAAAAGACCAACTTTAGAAAAAATAAAAACCAAACCCTAACTGTCAGTGTTTGTGCAGGAAGACGGGACTCCTCCTGGGTAATCCAGAGATCCCAGTGTGCACTCTAGGGTACCACATGCCCATGGAATTGGACCCCATGGACCTGCCTCTCACCCCCTGGATCAAAGAGACCGGGATCTGTAACCCTTTTGTAAGCAGAGAGATTTTCATGTCCCTAGATGGTAAGACCCCCAGGAAGCAAGGAGGGCAGTTATCATAGGGCCACACTGCAGTTCTGGCAAACCAGGAAAGAAAAGGGTAGGCTGCAGGGCAATAATTCTTCCAGAGACCTACAAGGTCCAAAGGCAAGATCTATTGGTGGATTCCAATCCATTAGTTGGAATCTCCATATTTGACCGCTGGTAAACATGACCTTCCCAGGAAGCCTCTAATTACTGTAATGTTCTTAAGTTTTCCAACCCGTCTGATACATACCAGCTTCTTTAACCTGAAGACTCAGATTAGTACTACTTGGGCCTTGTAACATCTGTCTGCAGAGCAACGTGCCAGCTCTGTAACCCCAGGCATTGTAAACCCTTATCCAGAAACTTGCCAGGAAGGGACAATATTGAAGGACTGTGTGCATAGAAAAGTTGTGAAAATAAAGAAAAAGAAAACTGGGATTTTGTGTTTATTTTCGAAATCAGAGGACTTTAAAGAAAAACATACAAACTGGCAGTAGATTACATTTGTCTCTTCTACAGGCAGAATCCTTCACTGAAAAATGGAGTGAATCAATGTTCATTCTCTCGAAACTTGTTTAATCATGTATAATACTAAGGAGAAGTCAAACTTGACGTGTGTATTATAAAATATAGCTCTTCTTCTGCCAGTGAATTAACTGCTCGTCAACTTGACAGGCTCAACTCTACTTTAAGTTATTACTGAGGTACTTGACCATCCTAAGGGTGCAAATACATAAGTTCTTAGTGGGCAGAATGGAACTGCAAAACTCAAGGGGAAGATGCCACAGAGGTCCACCAGTATGACGACAAAGGTGAAGCCATACTGTCAGTGACAAAAATATTTTACTAATGACTAATGCAATTTAGATGTATCCACTTTTTGCTGCAACGGTTTCTTTTAGGTAAATTAAAGATCCCTAATGAGCTTTAAAAAACACATTAAGAATTTCCTGGTGGTCCAGTGGTTAGGGCTCCGTTCTTCCACTGCAGGGGACACGGGTTCCATTCCTGGTTGGGAAACTAAGATCTCACATGCTGCGTGGCACGCCCCAAATAGTAATAATAAAATAAATCAATAAAACAATATCCTTTACCTCCTATCTTCTCTCTGAGGTAACTGACATAGAAGGTTAGAGCTCAAAGGGATTTTGGTGATTCTCTAACTGAAGTCCGTCACTTTACAACTGAAGCAACGTTGATCCATAGAGGTTTATTTAAAAATAAACACAACATTTATGCATCACTGAATCCCTTTGCTGTCCACCTGAAACTAACACAACATTGTTAATCAACTATGCTCCAATATAAAATAAAAGGTTAAAAAAATTAAATAAACACACCACTTAGTGTGTGCCCACGACACCAGGCACCAACGCACATGTTCTGAAGTAACCCCAGCAGCTCTGAAGGACTTCGTCATGCTCAATTTAGAGATGAAGAGTTCAGGAGGCGGATGACCCTACCGAGAACGCATATGCAGTGAGCCAGTTCCAGACCCAAGATTTAAATCTGTCATGTTTTAGCAGTTGTGTGGTTTGGTTCCCCACTCCCCTGGATCCCCTCAATTTCACACCTAATGTTAAGTGACCCTCCCAAGGTCATGCGACTAGAGTAATATTTGAATCCAGGTCTTCTGACATCAGGGATTTAGTGTATTCTCCCTTCTCCATTTCATTTTCATTATTGGGTAGTTAGGTACCTCCCTCAATGAAGTGGACTTTAATACTATTTCTTAGTGACTCCTGTGAGTAAAGTACTATGGTAGATGTTCAGTGTAGCATAAACATCCCCAGAGTAAATGGCTCAGCATGTGCCAAGCTCTTATTTCACTTTATGACCACCACTTTTCCATCTTCTCAGTGGGTCTGATTTAATGTCCTCTTTCATCATCATCATCATCATTATTATTACTATTTTGGCATTAAGCCAGATAATTGTGGGTAATATGGAAAAAGTATAGGATACAGAGTTCTTTGCCCTCGAGTACTTAAAATTTGGTTGGAGACACTAAGATCTGAATAAAGGAGTTAGAGGGACTTCCCTGGTGGCGCAGTGGATTTCGTGCTCCCCGGCCCGGGTTCAATCCCTGGTCAGGGAACTAGATCCCACATGCATGCTGCAACTGAGGAGCCGGCGAGCCACGACTAAGGAGCACATCGGCACAACCAAATAAATAGAATAAATACATAAGATAAAAAATGAATAGAGGAATTAGAAGAAAAAACAACCGTTCAATTGTGTCAACTAGAAGTCCAGATAAAACAGAGTAAAGACTGACATACAAAGGGGAGATGGCACGCAGGACCGACAGGAAGGCCTGGGATGGGGGAAGGCAGGAGACGGGGCTTGAGAAGGGACAGCAGGTGAGCGGCACAGTTCAGGAGGGTCTGTGTGGAGCCAGGGAAGGACACTCTGCAGGAGTTCATGGAAAGAAGGCTGCCTGGAAGTGCAGTGAGGCTTGGAACATCAGGGTTCCACAACCGTAATTTACGGAGGCATTGTCGACGACTGAAAATAAAACTAATAGTTACCATCTATTACTCCCTTTAGCGTCCTCCACTGCAACTCCATTACCTAAGGACTGTCAGGCCCATCTTCAGCTGGTGGAACTGAGGCTCGCTCAAGGCATCTTGCCCAGAGCCACAGGAAAAGTAAGTGCAGGCTCGGTCTTCCAAACCATGTCTGCTGGGTGCCAAGCCCCACACTATTCCTGGCAGTTATTTCTCCATGAAAACCAACAGATTCAACAACCAAAAACGTCACCAAAGCACAAATCTTAGCCTTTCAACTTAAATTATTTTCAACCGTAACACCACAAAGGGAAAAACACACTTAAAAGATCAAAAGCCAAGGAAAGAAAACCTCACAGCCTGAGGTTTCTCTTGCAGCCAGACTGAAAAACTATAAGCACATGTCATGAAGTACATTATATGACCAATAGTTACTGTGAAATCCCAACAGAGCATACATTTCACGTTTAACAGGGCACTTACATTCCTCGTGGCCACCTTAACTGACTAATTGTTTCAGGGAAAAAGTGCTTTGAAGTTTTATCTCAGACTTTTCCATAGTAACATCTCATTTAAATTACCAAGGAAAAGAATTGCTGTTTTGCATTCACTTTGCAAACACACCACAGTGAACTCTATGGAGCCTCTGCAATTCTGAAAGAGCTGGCAAATAATAAATATATTGTTGGAAGAGAAATAAGGAAAGAAGACTCAGAGGTTAACTGTTATTTTGAAACAAGACCCAAAATCCTGTCAAGAGTTTACTATAATGCAAAGAAGAAACAATCCAAAGCTTTCATGAGAGACAGTCACAAAAGCAAGAATCACCAAGACTTCGTTACACAGGACACAACACGATAGAAAACTAGCTGTGAGCTAACTGTGTATATCATGGGCCAATGCTTTCCACACAGCATTTATATGTGTACCTGTCTATTCAGGTACTAACTCTAGTATACTGCACTTAAAATTTTCTTTAATTTTATTTTTAAAAGAGCAAAACACCTATGTAAGCCCTTTAAAAAAATAAAATATCTAGTTTCACCTCAATTTAAAAATCATGAAATCATGGCTTTGATATACTAGTTATATACTTTTCCCAATATACATTAAAATTAATATAGGTAATTATACATTCTTAATGTTTATTCTGTACTACCAGTAATCACTGTGCACACCTCCGGTAGTAAAGCACCATACTTTAAGAGATAACTTTATAGGTGTTCTCCTAATACGGGGACAGTTAAAAAGTATTCCTCTATCACTGTGTAAATTGTTACACAACTCTAAAGAGTGTGAGCTCATACTCATAAATGCACACTAGTGCTTTGAGACGAGAAACTTGGTCAAACTAGAAAGTTTTGTAAAATTTGAGGCATGCTACATAGCTCTCAGTTACGGTTAAACAAATACATTTTTCCATTGATAGCTATTGTTCAAGAGAGCTTTTGTAGGCGTTCAATTAAAACGGTTTAAGGAGCTCTTTAAATATGCCACGATACTTGTCATTAGTTAAGGAAGAAAGCCAGCTGTGCTAGAGCCAGGAAGCTGAAGGATGAGTCAGATTTGGGGATGTAAAGGACAGGGAGAATTCCACAGGCCTGGCCCGGGGAGCAGCAGAAGTGAAGCCCGCTTCTCTTGTTCACTAAAGGATTTGCAATTCAGCCACGGCATCACCACCAGCGGTCTCTCAAGTGCCTGAGTCATACACTTTCATCTTACAGTCCGGTAATGAATTTGTCAGATACTCTTAACCAGCAAAATCTAATGGGTCCTTTTGTGGGGAAAACTTACGGTATCACCACCAGTTCTAAAGTTTTAGACATTTCTGACTTTGGCGGGAAGGTGTTTAATATGAGATGAACTATACTATATGTGGTGTGATTTAAATTCCCTATTGCAGGGGGTAGCTGAGATGCCTGGGTTCTGGGATCACACAGATCTCAGTTCCGTCTTAGTTCTGGCCACTCATTAGCTGTGCGACCTTGGGAGATTCTTTTTTTTTTTTTTTTTGCGGTACGCGGGCCTCTCACCGCTGTGGCCTCTCCCGTTGCGGAGCACAGGCTCCGGACACGCAGGCTCAGCGGTCATGGCTCACGGGCCCAGCCGCTCCGCGGCATGTGGGATCTTCCCGGACCGGGGTACGAACCCGTGTCCCCTGCATCGGCAGGCGGACTCTCAACCACTGCGCCACCAGGGAAGCCCGGGAAATTCTTTTTTTTTTTTTTTTTTTGCGGTACGCGGGCCTCTCACTGCTGTGGCCTCTCTCGTCGTGGAGCACAGGCTCCGGATGCGCAGGCTCAGCGGTCATGGCTCACGGGCCCAGCCGCTCCGCGGCATGTGGGATCTTCCCGGACCGGGGCACGAACCCGTGTCCCCTGCATCGGCAGGCGGAGTCTCAACCACTGCGCCACCAGGGGAGCCCCAACCCGGGAAATTCTTTAAGAAATTCTGTTGCAGGGTCTTCCCTGGTGGCGCAGCGGTTGAGAATCTGCCTGCTAATGCAGGGGACACGGGTTTGAGCCCTGGTCCAGGAGGATCCCACATGCTGCGGAGCAACTAGGCCCGTGAGCCACAACTAGTGAGCCTGCGTGTCTGGAGTCTGTGCTCCGCAACAGTGGGAGGCCCGCGCACCGCGATGAAGAGCGGCCCCCGCTCGCCACAACTAGAGAAAGCCCTCGCACAGAAACGAAGACCCAACACAGCAAAAAAGTAAATTGATAAATAGTTAAATAATAAATTCATTGTTTAAAAAAAAAAGAAATTCTGTTTCAGTTCTTTCAATGGGGATAAGAACAGTACCTACATCGTAGGACTGCTGTGAGGATTCAATCATAGGACATGTAGAAATAGTGCTCAAAGAATAAAAATAATATGTGGATAATAATAAGAAGTCAATATGTGTCAGCCAGCATTACAAGAAGCAGCATCCCTTTGTATGAGACAAAAATTAAGATGACAATTCGAGAATCAGTAAAAGCCCGGGTTACAACACACTTGCCTTTCAGAAGATGTTAGGTAAATAATTTTCTAAGATAAAGATGTGTAGCTGTAGTCTTTGAGTCTATATTGCTAATTGGATCATTTGTATTGGGGATTTCACATATATATGTTCAAAAAACATCTGCTAATTAATGGAGCATTTTCTCATATATTATCTCATTGGATTCCCACCACAAACCCTAAGTAAGCAGCACAAGTATTATTCATATTCTGTAGATGAGGAAACTGAAGTTCAGAAAGGTGCTTTAATCGTCCCACAATTACAGTAACTGGAGAAGCACTTCTCACTACATCACCTTTGCCTTTAATAGCTGCTACTTGTTCACACTCACTAAAGAAATGAGTGTTGCATAATTAAATGTTGATTTAAGATGACTGTTAATTTGTTTTGCTTTGGATGTAAGTAGAATTTACGAAGTATTTTTCAGCACCATAAAATTTCTAAATTAATTCTACTGGATGTATATATAGTTCTCTCTCTATCCTTATTAGGTTCTAGAATAGTATCCTGTTTGGAAGGCCCTAGAAAGGAATGCAAACATGTATATCAATAGTTGATGTTATTCAGATGCTAAACAGACATCCTTCCTAGATTGGCTTACTGCTCCAGAGCCAAGTTATTCTAGAACACTGCAATCACACGGTAGTGTAACTAAGCTGTTTTTCATGAAAGGTAGGATACTGGCTTTATTTTGTCCCCTTGGAAGAAAGTAGCAAGCACATTTAAATAGTGGATTAAACAGTCAATCTACCATCTACACAAAATACGTTGACAATATTGTTGACTGCACAGGTCAGCTTCTGGCCTACCCTTCAAAGACCACCCTTGTTACTGTTACAGAGGATTGTTCTCTTGTGCTATGGCCAGGCTAAGCTCCTCTGCCAGAGTTGTCGATTTGCTGCTAAATGTAAGCCAGGGCTTTACGACCCTTCAAGGTATCACATGCCCATAACAGTGATGTGTGATATGCAAACATGCAATCTTTTCATGAAGGTCCATGTTCATATGTTCTGTACGTTTTAATTTATCGAGAATATTATGATCTTTAACATATTTATTAAAATTGGTTTAATGAAAATGGCTAGCATTAATCCCTCTGATTCTTTTGAGTTGAAAACAGAGGACCAGGTGTGTTACAATAAATGACAGTCACTCAGCATGAAGGAGTTTATAACTGTACCGGAATAAACTTAAAATGGTTTTAGTCTGAAATATAATGAGGTGGCCAGTGGTTACTATATTATGCTGGGTAGTAATTAAGGAGAAATAATAAGTAACTTAGGTACCAGTTTTTAAATGCCAGCCAAAAATTAAAAAAAACAATGGGGAGGAAAGAGAGCAGCTCATCAGATGCAGAAGCTACTCTGTGCAGACGTCTGGCATCCTGGGACCCAGGAGCTCAGGCCATCTCAAGTCACTGGCAAGAGGGTCTCATGGCCCAAATGTTCCATGAGACTTGGACTGAGGGTCATGGCTACTCCTGGTTACTAGGAGTCCCTGTATGGCAGACACCAAGTCTTGGGTCTCTCCCTGGCTTACAGTGATGCCGTATCTTCTCTGATGTGAGAAGTTAAACTGCCTTGGACATCTAGGTTACAGGCTGAGATTCTCCTTCCTAATTCCAGGTTGACTAGAATTCTCCCAGTTAATGTGATTTAAATAGGAAAGGTTGCCATAGGGTGTGGCCACTAGTCAACCTGCCTTAAAAGTGGTTTAGTTTAGTGGATTATCAACTTTTCTCTCTCAGCTCCCTTATGTGAGTGTTTTGGCGGGGGGAAGACTGAACGGTAATTCTGAGTAAGAGGCACTTATAAGAAAAGGCAGGTCTTTTAAGGAACCTCCACAGTGGCTGCACCAATTTACATTCCCACCAACAGTGCAGGAGGGTTCCCTTTTCTCCACACCCTCTCCAGCATTTATTGTTTGTAGACATTTTGATGACAGCCATTCTGACCGGTGTGAGGTGGTACCTCATTGTAGTTTTGATTTGCATTTCTCTAAAAATTCACGATGTTCATATGATCCAGCAATTCAACTCCTGGGCATATATCAGGAAAATATGAAAACTCTTAATTCGAAAATGACACACGCACCCCAGTGTTCATAGCAGCACTATTCACAATAGCCAAGACATGGAAACAACCTAAATGTCCATCAAGAGATGAATGGATAAAGATGTGGTACATACATATACACACGCGCACACACACACACACACACACACACACACACACACAGACACACACACACGCAATGGAATACTACTCAGCCATAAAAAAGAATGAAAATTTGCCATTTGCAGCGACATGGATGGACCTAGAGATTATCATACCAAGGGAAATAAGTCAGAGAAAGACAAATACCATGTGATATCACTTACATGTAGAATCTAAAAAGATGATTCAAATGAATTTATTTACAAAACAGAAAACAAACTTACAGTTACCAAAGGGGGAAGGGGGGAGGGATAAATTAGAAAGTCGGGATTAACAGATACACACTATTATATATAAAAGAGATACACAACAAGGACCTACTGTACAGCACAGGGAACTCTATTCAATATCTTGTAATAACCTATAATAGAAAAGACTGAAAAAGAATATACATACACATACATATGTATGTGTGTGTATATACATATATAAAACAATCACTTTGCTGCACACCTGTAACACTGTAAATGAACTATACTTCAATAAAAAAAGAAAGAAAAGGCAAGTCCTTCAGGAATGGAACATTTAATAACTGCAACATTTGTTGACCCCTTCTAGGTGTGTATATGGCATCTCCCCTGTAGACAGCCTTAACCATCTAATTTGCAATAAGAATAATTTATTATACTGTCTCCTATATACCAGGCACTGTCATATGCACTTTACGTCCCAAACAGGATGGGGTGCTATTATACACCATCCCGGTTTTACAGACAAGGAAACTGAGGCCCAGAGAGGTTCAGTAACTTGCTCAAGTCACACTGACGCTAAGTGGCCCCAGAGTCCTTGACCGATAAGTTACCTGATCGCTGTAAAAGGACTCTTCTATCAGATATGCAGACAGTAGCGTGTAAGAGACAGTGAGGGATGCAAAAGATGAGGTGGCTGGGCATCAAAAGCAACCTTCTTCCATGTTGATAACTGGTTGAGAATTGGTCTCGTTCTTTCCATGCCCTAGGAGTGCCCAGGTATCACTGGACTCTTGTCTTGTGTCTAACTCCACACATTCCCCTCCCGTCTGCTGAGACTGGTGTGGACCTAGCACCCAGGACTGGGGCAAGACGGTTAGTTTCCTGAGCTGGGGTGCAGAAACCTGAGGACTCAGCCTGGGTCATGCAGAGCTAACAGGAGCGTGAGAAGCTGCAGTTTTTCATCACACATTATCACACGCCTGTGTAGATAGTTAAAAACTATCAATGGAGACCAAGGGGGGAGATTCATTGGTCTTTCAAAGTAAACTTAATAATCCCTGGCATTTGTTACCACATAAAGAGAATCAGCATTTTAAGCTTGTGTCCTACTTTAGATGGGCAGCTTGAAAGTACTACTCCTCCTCCAAAATTCTAACAGACATTCTTTTTTTTTTTAATTTTTTTCGGTACGCGGGCCTCTCACTGTTGTGGCCTCTCCCGTTGCGGAACACAGGCTCCGGACGTGCAGGCTCAGCGGCCATGGCTCACGGGCCCAGCCGCTCCGCGGCATGTGGGATCCTCCCGGACTGGGGCACGAACCCGTGTCCCCTGCATCGGCAGGCGGACCCCCAACCACTGCGCCACCAGAGAAGCCCCTAACAGACGTTCTTGATACACGTTTGGTAACAAAGGCATACAGTCACACACAGTTCTTAGCAATATGAAGAATAATCAGCATATAAAGTAGAGAAGACATTAGATAATGAAGACATCCAGTTGGAATCAATACCATACAGTGACAGCAACAGGGAAACAGTTTCGAATTATGCTGTGTATCAATATAATATTTCATACTGAATTATGCTAATCTCGTATTAGTAGAAATGAAAAATATGTTACACTGTATTCCAAGTAAATCCCAGAGTAGGGTATTTATGACGAATCAGTTCACTCCCAAGTTTACACTGCAACCAGAACTGGATGGAATTACAGTTTGTTATAATTTCAGAAAACCTTATAGGGTAAATGAAAATCACGTTTAATATAAATGTCACATCACATAGTCATTTTATTCTTGAAGTAACAGTTTTATTGGAATATTGTGAGCTTTCAGAATATGCAATGTAATCAAGACATTTCAAGTAGAAATATATTCACCTCGCATTTAAAATGTAACAAATATGCAGTAGCATAATCATGGGAATATGATGAATTCTTCTAATGCTAGAAATATCTGTCTTGCAGATTAGATGGAAAGAAGACAAGTTGTGGCTTATTATATCAACTAAAATAAATAAGAAATGCAAGTCATGATATTTTATCCATACGAAAAATCCTTTTAAAGGTAAATGATACTAATGGTAACTAGAAAATTGTTCAGAATACTATGGTCTATGAATAGATGCCTACTTTACTTGACTAGTATGAACTTATAATTTCCTAACATGAATATATAAAATTTCTTGTTTTTACAAATATCTTTGAGTCAAGAATCAAGAACACACTGCAGCACAGCTTAAGACCTGATACTCATTTACCGGTTAGTTTCAATTTAATCAACTAAAGACAACAACATCCGAATCAAAACTACCTAGCGAACTTCTGCTCATTATGGCAAAATGGAGCAAAGACCACACACAGCGTTAATCAGCACACTTGCTTTGCGGTTGCCTTCTAGGTCTGTCACCGGCAACTTGTGGGTGTGGAGTTCCATTTACAGTGGTGGTGCCGGATTTCCAGGGGCTCATCTAAATCGCTTCTCTAGCCCTCCTGAATACCGCACACATTTTAAGAAAGCAACCTGGGGCCAACTCCATGGTTGATGGCCTTGAAACTGTTTCAACTTAGACTAACGGAGGCAGCGTACGGCTGTGGACAGACATGAAATTTAGTGCTTGTACAACTGGTTTTCCCCTTCTACCAATCACTGCTGTGAGAGCCTCAGTTTCCTTATCTAGAAAATGACAATAGTAAAACCCATCAGTAGTTCTCTGTGGAAATTAAAGTATTTTGTGAATTACACAATATTGTAAGAATTTCCAGCACCTAAAACAATAGGCTATGTTCACGTGGACACAGTACATGGTCAAAAGATGGATGAATGTAATGATTCCTTGATATTAATATAGTAACTTAGTAATTAAGCATGCTGTTTCGTTCAGGTATTTACTTCTCCTTGGAATGTCCTTCACCACTTTCACTTCCTTCAGCCTAGGCATCTCCAAATTTTTACGATCCTTTAAGGCCAAGCTCAAAAACCACCTCTTCCAAAATCACTCCAATGATAACCTTGATGGAAAAAAATCTCCCTTTCCTGTAATTACCAAAGAGCTTTGTATTATCCTCATCCTCCTTATATTATTTTTCTATATATTTAATCTCCTCTGATTATATATCAATAAAGATTAGAGCATGCCGTCAAACATCTCATTAATCCTAATAATAGTAATAAGAAGAAGAAGCTCTAGAGGGCTTATTATACACCAAAAATCATATACAGTAGGTCCGCTACATATGAACAAGTTCAGTTCCAAGAGCACACTCATAAGGCCAATTTGTTCTTAAGTCCAACAAAGTTAGCCTCGGTACCCAACTAACACAATCAGCTATATAGCACTGTACTGTAATAGTTTTATAATACTTTTCACACAACTAATACGTAAAAAGCAAACAAACAAAAAATAAAACATTTTTAATCTTACAGTGCAGTCCCTTGAAAAGTACAGTAGTGCAGTACAGCAGCTGGCCTCCAGGGGCTGGCATCGAGGGAACAGCAGGAAGAGTTACTGACTGGAGGAGGGAGGGGAGGTGGGAGATGGTAGAGCTGAACCAGCAATAGGGGGCGGAGGGCCAGCTGCAGTGTCACTCACACCTGACGCTGATGGCACAGGATCTGGTTCCTTGCTGGATTCAATTCTCTCCACCCTCTTGAAAAAACGATCCAGTGATGCCTGGGTAGTAGCTCTTTTTTTCTCGTCATAGATGACACGGTAGCACTGGGTTGCATTCTGAGCGGCTGCTGCAGCCTCCGTGTACCGTTCTACGTTCAGGTCCTGTGCCTCAAAAACTAACAGCGCCGCCTCAAGTAAAGAAAATCCCCTGCCATTTCCTGCGTTGTGAATCTCTTCGTTTCTTCAGTTACTTCTTCCTCTTGCTTCTCTTCGTCCTTTCTCTGGGCCTCCAATTCCATCAGGTCTTCATTAGTAAGCCCCTTCATTAGTAAGCTTTGAAAGCTCGCAACTTGAAGGTTTGTATGTAGGGGACTTACTGTAGAGTTTGAGAGCGTTTTATGTAACCTACGAGGTAGGTACCACTACCACTTTATAGACGAGCAAACAGGAGACAGAGATGGTAGGGCCAGGGTTCGAGCCTGAACCCTAAGCTAAACCACCTGCATCCTGCGCGGCAGGCCAAGAAGGCACAGTGACCATCAGGTCATCTAGGTGGTTGTGATTTGGCAGAGACCAGAACCCAGGTCTTCTGACTTCAACTCCAGCGTTTTCTGAAGCACTTTACCTGTATCTCTGGCTTTCACACTGACTCCAACTTTGTGCCAAAGGACCTCCGAGAGGCAGCTCAACAGCTGAAAGTGCCCACCCATCACAGCTGGTCCAAATCATAAAATAACTCGGGGAGTGTCACCCACTGGGTTGCTGCTGCCCAGCACTGCCTTGAAGGTGACAGCCAGCTTAGTCACTAACCTCCCTGCCAGGAAGTTGGAGATACACACCTGACCCCCCCCACCCAAACTCACAGGATTTGAAACCAAGGGGGATAAAAACCTTTTAGCCAGCAGTCCCCGGTCTTTTTGGCACCAGGGACTAGTTTCATGGAAGACAGTTTTTCCACGGACCGGGGAGTGGGGAGGAGATGGTGTGAGGATGATTCAAGCATGTTACATTTATTGTGCACTTTATTTCTATTATTATTACATTGCAACATATAATGAAATAATTATACAACTCACCACCATGCTGACAGGAGGCGGAGCTCAGGCGGTAATGCGAGCAATGGGGAGCGGCTGTAAATACAGATGAAGCTTCGCCCGCTCGCCCGCCGCTCACCTCCTGCTGTGCGGCCTGGTTCCTAACAGGCCACGGACCAATACCGGTCCATGGCCCGGGAGTTGAGGACCCCTGCGTTTAGCTACTCAGAATAAAATTATTTAGCACAAAGTAAACTTTATATTTTCTTCTTTTCCTTGTGATCATTTAAAACTAATAAAGTTATTTGATTCATTATACAGAAAAGATGCTGAGAGAAGGGGGCTTCATTCTGGTCTGTGGTTGTCCCAGATGACACAAGTTCTGAGGAATACAGAATTAAGTTAGGCAAAGTAGCTCTCTGCTAGCAGACCTTCTTCAGACATTTCCCTTACAACCTACAATGGCCGAGGTGCGGATAACTGGCTCACGCGCTGAGTCTGTGCAGCAGCCCTCAGAGCAACAGAAGGGTTCGTACAGAGGCCCTGGGGGTGTTTATGTAGCTCCCCTACTGTAAAATAGCATTTGCTTTTCTTTTTTCCTCCTCATATTTCGGTTCACGCATATGTTGCTTCATAATCGTGCGTGCGTTTGTAAACACGTTACGGTTCTTTTAGCACTCGCTTATTTTCTCATGCTCAGAAGCCTGAGCAGAACTAAAATGTATCAGTTAAGCAAACTTTAATGGCAGCTGAACTAATTTTGAGTGTAATTCTGCTATATGCATTGGTTACAAGTTTGGCTCTTAGTGTCTCTCATCGTTCCTAGCCACCTCTGAGCAGAGTGCTTATGAAAGAAAAAAAAAATTCATTTTGTTCTAGATAACTGAAGGATGAAAAATAAATTTCAAGAACAAGAGTCCCAGGAGCCCAGGCTGGCCTTTACGGAACTTCCCATGGTTCGATTTGTTTATTAAAAAAAACAAAAAAGTGCTGGCAGGCTTTGAAAACATAAGAGGGGTCAACAACTTGTGAGCACACACACGATCTGTGTTTAGTTTCAATGTGTGTGGCACCACGATTAAGGTAGGAGAGATCTAGTTCACACCATCACTTGCAAAAGATGAGGCAGTATCTGAGTTATTAAATCAGACTATACGTAAAACACAGGCGACTCATGATTACCTTACTTTTTGATTTACCCATGTTTACTTGACTTGTCTGGCAGACGCAAAAGGCACTTCCGGGACTTCCCTGGTGGTCCAGTGGTTAAGACTCTGCGCCCCAATGCAGGGGGCCCGGGTTCGATCCCTGGTCGGGGAACTAGATCCCACATGCATGCCGCAACTAGGAGTTCACGTGCCACAACTAAGGAGCACGCCAGCCGCAACTGAGACCCGGCGTAACCAAAGAAAAAAAAAAAAAAAGAAAAGGCACTTCCTATTGGCGTTTAAGTTGGCGCTGAGAGTTCAGCTAGGTAGCTGAATTGCTTAATTTCAGCTCTGTTGACAGTTCTGTCCCTCGACTTACTCTGCATGCCGGGAAGCCTTTTGGAAAGCCAGCGTTTCAGGTCTCCCAGAAAAAGGAGAGAGCAAAACCTGCAGTCAGCTGTTTCTTGGCAGGGATAGCCCTGACTGTGGCGGAAGGCTAGGACGAGCCTAGTGAGCTCTTAGACTTCTTCGGAATCAAGTCTCCACCCTTGACTTGAGAGAATCTCTGATACATCCATCAAGGAGCAAAGCACACTGCCACATGGAACCCAAGCAGACCAAAAATGTTCCCAACATCTCCTGTGCAACGTGAAGAATCTGAGATCAACTGCAGCTAGATTAGTAAATACACTGTACGGCTTAAAAGGAGGTAGGCTTTTCTTTTAGTGTTTGCAGTTTAAGAAGATTGGCACCTTAAGACTTTCACATAGTTCAAATACAGCTTGAAAAGCACTGTTATTCTAGGTGTGTTTACACGGCATTATTTCTCATGTAAGCACACCCGCACATCACCCGAAAGTGAAAGGCAGCTGTCAGATGACCCTGGCAGCAGGCGGGGGCGTGGGCTATGCTCTCTGGTTTACGAGGTGACAGTTCTCCTTGTCCTTATGTAGGCGAAGGCGCTAGCGTTCCTCCTATCACATCTGCTTGCTAGCTTCCTCTACCTTACGACTCTGTTGTCTTAGGCTGTCTGAGAATTTATTCCATAGTTTCTGTTTTAAAGTTCTCTGAGACTAAAGAAGACACGAGGCAGAACATGAGGCTTAAATCAGATTTCAGAGGGCAGATGGAAAGCACTTAGATAGGAGATGCCCTTAAAGGTCTAACCCAGCTCTCAGCTTTTAAAACTGGGACTCCTTTCATGGGTAGCACCACTTCAAATAAACCATTCTTTTTCAAGGCTTTTCGTTCTTCCAAAATAATAAACTCTTTCTAATAATCTGCTATAAATTAATAACTAATAAACATACCATATGAAAGAAGTAAATTATTACATGTAAGTACTACAAAGTTTTAAAAAATCAGTTACAGAGTATTAAAATCAATCAAATTTAAGAGCAGCTAATGAGCATCGAAAAAGCTCATTTGCTTATAAAAAATCCAAATAGTACAAAACTAAGGAAAGTAAAACACTGGCGCTTAGTCTTCCCGTTAAGTTGCGTTAGCCTAGGATTCTAACAGGTACCTGAACTTAGTGTCAGAATTTTACACAATCTGCAAATATCTCACAAATGCTGCCTCCCTACTGTGAAACTCAAGAGTGCAGAAAACTGTTTCTTTCAGGTTATTTTACGGCAGGCGGCTGAGCTATTTGCTTTCGGTCATTTATCTTCTGCGAGAGCAACTCTGGAGACGCTCAGGAAGAGGGTCCTCAAGGTATTATTAACATCTTAAAACTTAAGAGGTGCTTCCTGGGCCAGTGTGCAAATACACCCTGGAAAGAAAGCCGTGACATCGTGCCCTAGAAGAAAGCTCTGTCAGTTGCCGACAATCAGGAAAACCTATAATTAAAGTTTTAATTATTATTTGCTTTGTAAAGTGGCTTACGTGCAATATCTTGATTTATACTCTATTAGGATTTTCAGTGATTTCCCTTCCGGACCCAGAAAGGCTTATACATGGATTTTTTAAATCCCCAAACTACCAGTTCTAGTCATCTAAAATTTGTACCATTTAAAAAAAAAATTTCTTTTTTCTTCCAGTTTTATTGAGATATAATTGACATGCAGCACTGTATAAGTTTAAGGTGGGCAGCATAACGACTTGACTTACATACACCATGAAATGATGATCACAGCAAGTTTAGTGAACATCCATCATCTCTTATGCTACAAAATTAAAGAAATAGAAAACAATTTTTTTCCTTGTGATGAGAACTCTTAGGATTCAGTCTCTTAACAACTTTCATATATAATGTATTTGTACTATTTATAAATGAGAAGTGAACACGAAGAAAGAGAAAGTATGCTAAAACTTTAATCTTGGGTTTCTTGTTGTTAATACTTTGGGTATTTATTCTGCTGAACTTCCTTTAAACCGTATTCACACCAACCCTCTCTTTAAAAATGGGTTAAAGTATTTTCTCTTTTGCTCACAATGAAAAGTAACAATCAAAGATCTAGAATTTAATGTATAGGAACAACAGCATTAACAGGCATATGACAAAACAAAGCACTGTGATAGGAAAATGGTAAAATAACCCTGTAATAATAAAATACTATGCCACAAATTACTCCAGGTTCCTTAAAAATTTAGTCTTATAAAAACTTTGTCTTTATGAGATAACCAACCACATCCACTCCCCCCTGCCCTTTAGATATTGCTCTCTCTTTTTTTTTCATTCTTAGCCACCCACTGTCTTAATGAAACATACATCAATTTTCTAAAACCCCACTAACACAGACATTTCTCGTCAAGAGAATATGAACATATTCCTCATAAAAATAATGAACCACTGTATAAAGAAAAAAATCGAAATCACTGTAACACAAAGCGTACTTCTATGTTTTTCAAGTTGTATAAGAAATTTATTACCGTTACTACTTTATTTTAGATTTCTTAGAATGGAACGTTTGCTTGCTACATTGATAGCAGAGAGAACACAACTTATCCTGCATAATCGAGATCCCTTAAGAGGTAACACAGTTCAGTGGTTAAAAGACTGACTTGCTAGGTTCAAATTCTGGTCCTGCCACTGACCAGCTAAGTAACCTTGGCTGAATAACTGTGTATTCCGTGCCTCAGCTTCCTCACCTGTAAAATTATGACAATATTATCTCTCAGGGATGTTCTGAAGTTGCCATGTTGTGAAACTTACGTACGTGCCACCCACTGCTGATGTGACGATTCTTCTTTTGGATGCATACACAGCTACGTTAACAAATGTAAATAGATGGCATGAGAAAGTACGATGTAAGCAATTTTTAAAAATAAACTTTAAGAAATTTTAGAATCGTTTTAGAGCTATAGAAAAACGGCACAGATAGTACAGAGAGCTCCCATATACCCTGCACATAAGTTTCCTTATTCACATCTTACGGTGTAAGCAATCTTTAATGATAGCCCAATAATGGAAGGACATTTACTATAGTAGTTAAAACTACAAATTTAATTAACCTGTAATCTCAATAACCCACCTATCAGAACCAAACTTTGAAACTTCTAAGTACTGTATTACGATGAGTACCTGCTGAATTTAATGTTTGGTAACAGCACTGCACTTACTGTACTAATGTAGGACATTTTATAGTCTCATTTAAAAAGGAAGAATAAAATGAGAAAGTTATTTTACTGTGTGTGATTACTTCTATATATATATTGAAGTTGCAAATTAAAACGTGTGAAGAAGAAAATAAAGCTGGGATATTTAAACAGATATTACTTCATAGTTTTAAGATTGAATTTCTCAAGACCATAAGGTAATTAAAGCTACATAAGGGCAATATGGGTGAATACATTTTGAGATGAGAATTTTTAACTTAATTATTTGCTGACTGTTAGAGACCCACATTTACAATAATGCATATAATACAAGGAAAATTTTTCTGGGTTATTAAGGGAACAGAGGTAGAAAGGTACACCTGTAGAAATGTTCAAAGACAGCTCAGGCCCATGGCGTTAAGTGTAGGCATATTCACTGTCCAATTTAGCAGCCACTAGTCATACATGGAGAATTAAATTTAAATGAATTAAAATTAAATTAGGTTAAAAATTAAATTCCTCTGTTGCACTACATTTCAAGCACTCAGTAGCCGCATGTGGTTAGTGGTTACTGTATTGGAAAGTGCAGCCGTGGAACATTTCCACCACTGCAGAAAGTTCCATGGAACAGAACTGCTCAGATAGCCACAGACTGTTTCACTAATCACGCGTAAGCCGAGTCTCAACCCAGAGCCTTCACCTCCTAACCAAACGATTTCTATGAAACTTGCCAAAATGAAGCAAAGGGACCCAAAGGAGGCTTACATCTCGTTTTCTGAAGTGTTTAAGGGGATGAAAGGGAAGAGGGTCTGGCTAATTCTCACATCAGACAAACGGCCACCAAGCAATGGAAACCGTGCTGAGGTCCTCAGAGCCGTGGCTGTACTCACGTGGTGGGGTGGCAGGGGCCAGCGGCCAGGGGGACTCCTCTTCGGGGGCACATGTCCTCACTAGGGGAGGGGCCCCCATATGGGGCCTTCGCACTGGTGGGACCTTCCCCATTATGGGGCTGGGGTTCCTGCCAGTGAAAAATGGGAAATTTCACTGTTAGCCAGCTTTGAGTCTTTCCCTATGTGAGATATTAAAAATGCTGCTTACTGGATTATTCAGTTAATTCAAAGCAGGGTTATATGAGATAAATTCTCAGAACTGATTAACCACGACGTGTGATGATTCTCCCTGCCCCTCAGTCTCCCAGGAAAAATAACCAGCAGCGGGACTGCAACCGTTCAAATCTCAGATCTAGTCACATACCAAAAAGATTAGATTGAACCAGACGACAGTTTTCCCAATCAAGATAAAAAATCAGGATAATTGTTTTTTAATGATCAGTGATGGGCAGTGGTGGAAAGAGAAAATGTAAGCAGATGTAATAAAAACCTCACAAAATCCCACAGCTCCTTATTCTCACCCCATGCAAACGTCTAAAATGAGAGCTAAAAACGAGAAGCAAATGCTTGAATTCCATCCACTTACTTCTCCTGACCGTTTTGTGATTTGGGAGTGATTAATGGTGATCAAATGGTCAAAACAAGGATCTGTTGTTGTTTCTTTAAACAAATTTTAAGAAATCCATGTAAGCAGTTTGTTGATGCCTAATAATGTGGCTAACGATAAAACTCCCCCATGAACGCTTTCATGCACAAAATGTTTTCTACTGGTGCGAGATGAGCATTTTCATGGTTTTAGCTGTAACGTGCACACTTACGGTGGGATATTTCTACTGACATTCTGAAACGGGAAGAATTACCCTAAATTTCTCCAGTTCAAACTCCTTTTGCCTGTATATTTTACAATGGCATACTTTAGGGCGGTAAGGTCAGAGGCCCATATTAATAAAATACTGTGGATTCCTCTGGATAAGGGATAACATCACACTTCTAAAAAGCACTGAAAATGAGACAGGCTGGGACCTGGGACCCTTTGCTGCAGTGCTTGCACCTGGAAAAACGTCTCCTCCAGCAACAAAATACAAAGTAACTATAAGGGACTAAAAATAGCTGCGTGCATGCACAGTTGGGGCAAATTATGGACAAGAAGATACAAAAAGACCAGAAAAAACCCCAACTGCCACTTCTGAAGAGCCGGGAGCAAAAGCAGGGCACTGCGCATGCCCCCCGCACTCAGCACCACCTAAGGGGTGGGCAGACCACCTAAGCCACACCTCCGGCCCAACCCCCAGACACATCCCTACCCTCACCCCACATAAGGAACCAGCTCGCCCCCCGGGGGCGAGCAAGCAAGAGAACGTTTTACTTGTTTCTGATCCCCTCTGCTGCAGCAGGGGCCCCAATAAAGCCTTGCCTGAACTTCTTGTCTGGCCTCTGATCCATTTCTTTTGATTAAGGAAGCCAAGATCTCTGGTCGGTAACCAAAAGATGCGAAAATTTCAGTTTGTGGTTTACTCTGAGATGCAAACAGGACTTGTGCACTGAAACACACGATTTTTCCTACCAGGTACCACAGATGGTGGTTCTGCCAGATTTGCTTCTCCTAATCTCTTGAGTTGCAGCTTTCCCCTCTAATCTCTTATAATTACCTGTGCTCCCAGACAGCAATCAGAGGTCAGGTTACTGCAAAGTACACTTCTCTGTCTGTCCTACAGTGAGACTGGGGGATGGAGAAGGGAATCATAAGCAGGAAGAGCTACTTTACATAAAATTAGATGATAGATTTGAATATAAATTATAGACCTAAAAGAGAAATTATAAACCTTCCAATTCATAACAGAAATGCCTTTCAGATAGTTGGAAGGTATCTAGAATCTAAGTACTTAATGTAAGTTTGAATGTTTCCCACAACAGGAACGAACATCCTCCTTGATTAGTTTCTTATCAGTATCCTTATGGCAGGCCCTGCATAAAAGTATTAATTTAGTAGAACATTTCCTCATTGTATTCAACATCTTAACTGTAGTGAGCGAATTAGGTGTAGCTGCTGCGGCAAAGTACAGTCGTAGAAATTTAAATTTTGACACAAGCGGTATGAAAAGCAGTTCCAGAGTATATGGTCAAACAAAAACACTGACATAAATATCAAAGGCTGCATCAAACATCAAAGACACGCCTGCCTTTCAGGAGCTGACCAAAGTTCCCAGGAGTGGGACTGGAATGCTTCACTGCCAGAGTTTCATTCTAAAAAGATTATGAGGTCACTGACCCGGACAGTCTCAATCAAAATGAAATTCTGCTAGACTTCCTGTCTACCCAGAAACACCCTGATATTCTCAGATCAAAACTTCTTCACAATAGGCTTATCCATTAGAAAAAAAAAACTGCCTTAAAGAGAATGCTTTTTAAGAACAGAAACTTATCACAGGGAACTCTACTCAGTATTCTGTAATGACCTATACGGGAAAAGAATCTGAAAAAGAATGGATATGTGTATATGTATAACTGAATCACTTTGCTGTACACCTGAAACTAGCACAACATCGTGAATCAACTATACTCGAATATAAAATAAAAATTAAAGAAATAGAAACCTATTCTTCCGAATGATACTCACTTTGCTATATAGTCTAAGTTTTCCTGTGACTTTTCTTCCAAGTCACACCATGCTAGAACAGGACAGCAGTGCCTAAAACTACAAAGAATGTTCTGTTCTGAATCGTGAAAGAAAATTATTCTTCATAAAGCTGAGGCTAGCTGAAGCGGCCACGCACGGTACTGCTGGTTCCCTTTCCCAAAGACAGCTGGTGGAGAGGGCCTGACACCATGACCCCTACATCCAGCTGCAAGGATGCCCTGGAGAAAGAAATGCCTCTTTCTAATTCACCCTGGAGGCCATATATGTTAACAGAGGCCCTGAAGACCACTGTATATAATAGCACATTGCACTGACTCTAAAATGATGATGAGCTCTTACTCTGAACCACTAAGAAATTTAAAAATGGCCAAATTAAACTATAACTGATTTCTTATCACAGAAAAATCATACTTATTGAATGGGCTCTCATGATAAGCGGAACATGATATATGCTAATCTTTTTATTTGTGCTCAAGAGTGATATTATGGAAGCCAAATAATGGATTATTATTAGAACTTCTTCACGTTCAGATTTCAAATCTTCCGCCTCACTTTTCAGCTCCAAGATGACCGTTTGACCGCAAAACATGGCCCTTTGTGTCATCAAGAGACTTGCTGACGCAGTGTATCTTGACTGTTGCTCTAGTACTGTCCGTGGAATTTTCTTCCGAGCTGCTGACACCCTTTTTACAAGTTTTTGTTTGCTTGCTGTTTGGTTTTTGGGTTTTTTTTTTTGCATGCACAGGCAATAACAACTAAACTCACAACAGCTACCCGGCCCAAAGCAATTGATATTAGAAATGTTAAAACATGGTTGGGGAGGGCTTCTGAGAATCGCTAAGCTAGAGTAATGGGGCTCCTGAGGCCAGGGTTCTCCACTGCTTTGTCCCATCCACCTAACGATTCACTCATTCCTCAAATAGTTATTAAGCTCCTAGTCTGCGATGCAGGTACCAAGTTAGGGAGAGAGCAGAGCGCAAAGCAGGGAAGGACACTCCCCTCAAGGACCTTAGGAAGAGACTGGCATTCATTGAAAAACACAGAAAATTAATACAAAGCTACAATTATTTTAAGTAATGCAGAGAAGAGGCACATGGTACCATAGTAACATACGACTGATCTACCCTCGTCAGGGAGGTCAGGCAATACCTAAGGAAAGAGCGGAGAGAGAAATATATCAGGCAGAGAAAAGAGCATGTGTAACGGGGAAAAGAGCAAAGAACTTTTCTGCATGGATGACTGTGCCCTGCGGAAAGGACTCTAGACTTTTTGAGGACTATTACATCAGAGCTCCAAACCATACCAATACTGGGGAATCTTAAATGCCATTATGTCCCGGTTCGAATGGGGCCTTATGGGGGCGAGGGAGCGACTGGAGTTATTTCTTGACTTCAAGTGTGTAACTGGGAGACCCTCAGATGGGTCTCTGATATGGGGAGTAAGTGTCATTCGGGTGTGAAGGACTGAGTAGAAGCCTCTGAAACTTTCCCCCGCAAGTGTATTCCTCACTCAAGATGGTAACTCAACAGCAACACCGTGTATACTGGGAAGAACTGCCGAGATGAGAACACTACCAAAGCCTTAGCGAGGAAGAGCAGTGGTCCCTCCTTCTACCGTCTTTTCTATACTTCTAATGACCCTGCAGAAAACATAACGATGGACCACTGCAAGCTAAAAGTGGTGGAAACCCCGAATAGAACTTGCTGTGCTAGAGATGACGGTATACAGCTGCTGGCACTGGGCACCCAGCTATTTGTGCGAATATGGCAATTACGGGCCATGGGCAGAGATAGGCGACTTACTCCCTTGTCTGCTGGTGATGTGAACTCTCCCGATCTCCCTCCAAACTTAGTCTGCAGGGACCCGGACCATCTTGACTTTCCACAGTACGTGACTCTAGTCCACTATACGGACGACCGCGTGTTAACTGGAGCAAGAAATGGGAAGCAGCCTCGTGGGCCTAGTGAAACACGAACACCACACACCACAAAAATTAAGAGACGGGGCACGCTGCTTACGTTTTTAAGAAGCCGAGGGCTCCAGGACGGGCTGAGAACATCCTCTCTAAGGAAAAGAACAGGTTGCTTCTTTCAACATCTACTGCGAAGAAAAAGGTGGGCCTCTTTGGATTGTGGAGCACATGCACATTCCATACTTTATAATACTGTTCGGACCCCTTTATCAGAGACTTGGCGGCGGCCAGTTTCAAGAGTGACCCGAGTGATAGAGAAGGCTTTTGCGGTACATCTAGACGATGATGGATCTGGGGGTGCAGACCTATCCTCGATGGCTAAGGAGTGCCAAGAGAGACGTCACACTGCAGATCCCTGGGGTTCTGGGGCAGAGAACAACGTTCCGTTTAAAAACCAGCCCCCAGTATGTTACGGGGCCCAGGGCCTTGGCATACCCAACCATGGTCAACAAATGACCCTCTGACATAAAGTTAGATGGGCAAGAAAAAACCCACTCTAGGGTGGAAATGGCTTATCTGGGATTAGGCCCAAGTACGTGGGCACTCACGCCACGTGGGCGGAGGGAAGGCCTGGGCTACAGACGCACCCTGACTCCGGGGCAGCAGCGAACGGACAGTTGGTCAGGGGCCTGGGGAACAACAGGGACAGAGGATGTGCTGAGGAGGTCTGGGAAGGATGGATGCAGGTGGCACAGGTCAGGTGCTTTCTGTGCTTCAGGCTAATGCCCACTGGGAAGCATCCCCCAAAATGTCAACATGTGTGCTGTCAAACGTCAACAAAAGGTGGACAGGACGAGTCATTCTAGGGCTGTCAGCCGGCCTCCCGCTCAGGCCAGCAGAGAGTTGATACCATGGGCCTGTGAAGAGAGTGGCAGAGGCTCTTCCTCTCACCAATGCTGGAAAAGTTACTGCAACTGCTACATGTCTCACCTGCCAGCCACAGACACTGATACCAAGCCCTGGATACGGCATCATTACTCAAGAAGACCCATCACTGACTTGGTGTAAGATCAGTCCCATGGGAAGAGGGGCAATGATTTGTCTTTACCACAGTGTTTGGCTTCCAGCTCCCAATACGTGTGCTGCCACCACTGTCCCTGGGCTTATAAAATAACTGATTTCTCAATAGGATATTCCACAAAACACCACCTTAGGCCAAGGCACCCATTTTATAACAAAGGAAATGTGACAATGGGTCCAGAACCTTAGAATCCACCGGTCTGACAACGACTCATCCTCAAAGCTGGCCCAACAGGCAGGGAGAGTGGTCTACTAAAAAGTAACCCAAGAGGCATCTTAGGATAACTTCCTGCAGAGTTGGAGCCCTGCCCTCCAGGATGTGGTACAGGTATTGAAGCAATGGCTTCAATATCTGGTCTGCATTACCGAGAGCTACAATACTCAGGTCTGGTAACCAAAGGATGAAAACAGGATTGGCCTTTGTCATCATCAATCCCAGGGACCCACTTGCAAAATCTGTGTTTCCCATCCACGCAACGCTCGTATTCGCCAAGTTAGAAGTCCTGATTCCTAGGCAGGAGTGGGGGATGATTGTTTCCTCCAGGGGACACGCACAAGTTCCAATAAACTTGAAGCTCTGACCATCTCCTGGTCCTTCTGGACTCCCCGTGTCAATACACCAGCAGAAAACAGGTGGTCAGGTGACTGCTGGGGATGTTCCATCCTGATATCACGAGCAGTGAAGACTATGGCTACACAGTGAGGGAGGAGAGGATGTGTCCAGAACTCGAGGGATTCATCAGGGTATGTCTAGGTGCTTCCACAGCCAGTGGTGACCATAAATGGGAGATTTCAGCACTTACGGCTCAACAGCAACAAGGCAACCAAGGGCTCAGACAATGGAGGGAAGAAGGTCTGGGTCATCTCAGCAGGCCAGCAATTCAAATCAGACCAATTTGCTACCGGTGAGGGAAATCTGGACCGGGTGACAGATCGTGGTGCTGAGTCTGCAGGCGAGCTGCAGCAGTGGAAACTAGTTTGTTTCTCCTCTTGCCTCAAGGCTCTGGCATGTGATTACAGCAGGGCTTCCCCTTAAAGGGGGCTCAGGTACTGCCTGCACTTGGATCTCTGGTCGCTGGGAGGAAGTGAGGGCGTCTCACTCTCGCAAAAGCTGAGGCCCCGTGTCGTGGTACGGAAGCGATGGTGTCTGGCATGGGTGGGTCTGAGCGGCAAAGGGGCAGATGATCCTGGAGCCCTGGACGTACCACTTGAGGTTCTCGCACCCTCTCCTGTCTTGTTTCAGCTGCTTCATCAGCACTGGTGTCCCTGGGTATAGTCTGGCAGTGCCTGCTCATGCCTGGGGGCAGTTCTTGCCTCTCACTCCATGGCTTCGGAGTTGACATGGCTTTGGAGCTACACTTTCACACCACCCATCAACTACCTGGGGGTGTGGAGGAGGTAATACGTTGGAGGGAAACCTTTGACCAGTGGGCGACAGGCAGCAGGGGAAAAATTCTTCTTCCCTTCTCCTCTCACAATGCATAATCTTAGGACACCGTTCAGAGGATGCCTTGGCCTGTGACCTTATAGGATCGGGCAGTCCCAGTAGCTTACACACGTATGCGCTCTCCCTCCCACCAAACTACACACTTCTGGTCCCTCTCCCTCCTGGGATGCTATCCCCCGATGAAGGAACGGCACACAGCTTGCTGCTTCAGGCTGTTTTTCTGGGGAACCTAAGCTAAGATGAACCGCATAGGAGTGGTGTCTTTATGATCTGTCCACTAGGTCATTCACTCCTCTGGTGCTCAGAGGTGGCAAGTGAAGCCACAGGCAGAGCTCAGATCACTCAGAGAGGGAGACAGAGTGAGAAGAAACGAGGGCCTAACACGTCGCCCGTCAATGGCCATAAGGATAATGGCTAGAACAGAAGATGGGCACTGGCCAGAGAGGTGGGTGAAAAACTGGCAAGTACTGATATTACCACGAGGGAGTTTACTAGGGCATGGAGAAAAATCTGTCATCTGGGAATTCCCTGGCGGTCAGTGGTTAGGACTCTGTGCTTTCACTGCCGAGGGTCCGGGTTCGATCCCTGGTTGGGGAACTAAGATCCCACAAGCCCCATGGCCAAAAAATAAAAGGAAAAAAAATCTATATCTAAGGAGCTGTTGCTTTTAAATTATGTTAGATGCTGACTGCTGTGGCTACTTGATATGAGGTATTACCAAAGAAAATGAAATGATATGCAAATAAAAGTGTGGTGGAGGAAGTTTTTTCAAACCACATTTTATCGGGGCGGAAAGACTCCAGGCAAACTGTGTAAGAGTGGAGGAATCAGAAACCAGGAAGCAGACCTCCTTCTCTGCCTCTCTGGAGGGCATCTGGTGGGGATCCAGGCTGAGAAGAGGATGATCCGGTGGTTATTAATTTACAAAATTCTGTCTTTTAAAGTTTTCTCTTTCTTTTGATAAAAAGCTTAGATATCTAAGAAGAAAAGAAAAAAGGCTTGTAACACAAACTTTCGTAAGGAGATACTATAGAAGAAACACAGAAAGCTCAACTTCCTGAATAAGGCACTTTGGGAGACTTAAAACTATATTTCACAGCAAAATTTTCTTCCTTACACACAGGAGGACGTGGGAGTTCATAAAAATGCTTTATATGTCTTTATGAACACTGAGGATCAGAAAACAAATCTTCCTTAATACTCAGAATTTATCACAAAGCCTACAGGTATGAAATAATGTCAACTGCTGATACAAGAAGCCACACAGTCATTAAAAAGTTTAAAATTAATTCTATATACGTATCAGTCACAGAATTAAATTTTTTAAAATTTAGAAATGTTGTAGTACTCTTCTTTAGCTCATTAAAACTTCTATTTATTTAATTTAATGTATTGCAATCAGCTCTGCCTGATTTTCACTATAATTTCAATATCTGTGAGTCTGTTTTGTACATAAGCTCATTTGTATCATTTTTTAAAAATTAGATTCCATGTATGAGTGATATCATATGATATTTGTCTTTCTCCAGACAGGTTTTATTTTCACAGCATGTATTACACAGACCACATTTAAATCTAAAGTTATAGGTAACAACCTAAAAGGCAAGGAACTAAAATCTAAATTGTAACTAACAATATGAACACTGGGGAACTTCAATGTAAATAAATATGATATGTTCTTGAACACGAGTGTCTCAGCAGTGGTAAATACATACAAGTGTTTCAAAGGACCCAGGTGGAGAGTTTTATTTGCTGTCCCTGCTTCTGGTAATGAAAAAACATATTTAAAATCTTTAGCTCATCATACTGCCTCAAGTGCTGTATAGTTAAACAGCTGTCTTTCAACCACCACGGCACAAAGCCATCTCGAACACACTCTAACTTAAAAATAAGGCAGAATCAGTGTCCCCGATCCACAATGTTGGGGGCTACTCTGGGCACGTGAACGTGAGAACCAGGTCAGTGGGCTTTTCTGCAATAACACAACCCTTTGCCTGCCTCCTGAGAGACGGTGACATATCCTCCACATTAAGCTCTCCGTCCCCACAGAAGATGGGCACTGGCCAGAGAGGTGGGTGAAAAACTGGCAAGTACTGATATTACCACGAGGGAGTTTACTAGGGCATGGAGGAAATCTATTATCTGGGAATTCCCTGGCAGTCAGTGGTTAGGACTCTGTGCTTTCACTGCCGAGGGTCCGGGTTCGATCCCTGGTTGGGGAACTAAGATCCCACAAGCCCCATGGCCAAAAAAAAAAAGAAAGAAAAAAAAATCTATATCTAAGGAGCTGTTGCTTTTTAATTATGTTAGATGCTGACTGCTGTGGCTACTTGATATGATGTATTACCAAAGAAAATGAAATGATATGCAAATTAAAGTGTGGTGGAGGAAGTTTTTTCAAACAGGCTGATTCTGATTCAGGCTTAAGTGGATGGATGGTATTCCAACAACTCTAATTCACCGACAGGCACAACGGCTGCCTGCCAACACCAGGGTGGATTCTGTTTTCATCTGATGCTTCAGAACACCCAGCTGACACACGGCCAGGTCAGGTGACTTCGGAGGTTTAAGAGCTGGCCTAAAAACCCCAGCATCTTTACACTAGACTTCAGTCTCCAAACAGTCCATTCTATCTTTAGAATTCTAACTACAATGTGAGCAGCAAAGGGTTTTGAAGAAAGGCCTCTTCAAATTTCCTGTGCTTGGTTCAGCAGCCTATCGGGCTGTCTAACCACAAACAAGTCTCAGGACTTTATTTTTTTTTTTTTTTAACTTTTATTGGAGTAGAGTTGATTTACAATGTTGTGTTAGTTTCAGGTGTCCAGCAAAGTGATTCAGTTATACATATACATATATCCACTCTTTTTCAGATTCTTTTCCTATATAGGTTATTACAGAGTATTGAGTAGAGTTCCCTGCGCTATACGGTAGGTCCTTATTAGTTATCTATTTTATATATAGTGGTGTGTGTGTGTTAATCCCAATCTCCCAATCTAACCCGCCTCCCCACTTCCCCCCTTTGGTAGCCATAAATTTGTTTTCTATGTCTGTGAGCCTGTTTCTGTTCTGTAAAAAAGATCATTTGTACCATTTTTTAAAAATCTCAGGACTTAAATACCCAGCTGTACCCCTGCAGGGGTCAACAAGGACCAGTTCTAGGGAGAGCAGGAAAGGAATTGGGGGGGACAAAATGGTAGAAAATGCCTTCCCCCCCCACAATCCAAGTCAAACAATAACTCAACTCTTTATAGCTATTTAATATCTGAAAACTAGTCTCCTAAAAAGTGAAATTTACCAGTCTAACAGAAATCAACGTAACTAGACTGCAACATTGAGTCTGATCTTATTTTTACCCTTTACCTCAGTATCTCACCTAACAGCTGTGTATTTCAAAGCCCTGACAGATTTGTTTGACTGACATGATCTGTGACCACTTCCTTTCTATCAAGAAATACAGTTTTCTCCTTTTGATGCTAAACTATTTCTGTTGACACAGTACGAACCCTTTGGTCTGTTTAGACTCTGGGGTACAAATGTTAACATGGGTATCATGCAGGTCATTATTTTACATCTTATTAGGTGTTTATTGAAAAAGATAAGAACGTCTAGGATTAATAAATAGAGTTTTTCTGTCTCCATGAGTGGCTCATCCGGATACACTGTCGAGATCCGGCGGGCTTGAAGGCCACCGAAGCTGCGACCGCGCAGGTCACTGAGAGCGCCATGGTACTGGAGTCGTACATCTGGGTTGTGGGATGGGGCTGGGATCTACAAGGCATTTTGGCTGAAGATGTTAATCTACTAAACATGCTAAAATAAAGGTCTATCTTTCCATTTTCAAAAGCTGGCGTCATGGGACGGGGATTGCAAGCTGCTTGAGGGGAGGGGTGAAGACAGCTGCTAAGAGAACAGCCTGGAGAATATTCATTGTAAGAGGGTGTAGCATTCATTCCAGGTCCCCAAGGTTCCCTCTCCTAATTTCTGGGGTGTTAGAGGCTTTGGGCAGCTGGCCAGCACGAGGGCTCACTTAAGATTCTCATTTCATTTTCCGAACATTGATCCATGAGAATCCCTAACGTAATTCCAGGGTCCAGACCCTGGGGAGGGGTGCCCCTGAGTTTGGCAGTATCTCCTGGCACAGTTGTTATGAGAACATTCTGTATGCCTTTAGTCCCTGGATTCCTGCATCTGGCAAGTCACAATATGTGATAACCAATTAGTAAGGAATTCAGTCACATGGCTTCCTTCTGGAATGTACGTTAGGGAACAGAGTTTCTTAGCCACAGAAGTAGCCTATAAAAACAACGGGTTGTTTAAAAATCACACATAAAAAGCAAAACATCGCAAACTCACTGTCAAGAAACAGAAAATATTCCTTTTGATCAACCTGTTTATAAGTGTTACTGAGCTCTCTCCCCAAACTTTGTACTCTTACCAGATTTCCTTGTTGATGAAAATAATTTGACAATTATTTGGGGACAAATCTAGTAATATTCATGTTTTCCTTAAAATGAAGGCAAGAAGAGTTAACTGTGTGGTGTGGTCACTGTTCAAACATGGGTGCAAAGAAGCTGCGAACCTTACAGGAACACTGAGATGTGGTGTTGAGAAAACCTGGGGCTCTGGTGGTAAATCTGACAATCATAAAACTACATTCATTCTGATTCTTCGATGGTTTCAATCTGAGTACAACTGAAACCAAATATTTCAATTTATGAATGATGTAAAGTTTTTCTTTTCCATTTACACGTGGGATAGGTCACTTCCACAATAACTAATTTCTTAAGTATTTCAAGAATATATCAAGCTCATGACACATAAACTACAGTGAAAAGGACAATTTTAATACTTTAAATATTACTCAAGTAAAGAGTACACGACTAAGAGCTGAATGGCTTCCCGACACCTGTAACTATGCTGTAAAATTTACTTAGTATCCAAAACTGGACAATTACTTAAAGTGCCTGACACATAAAGTTGAGATCTGTCCTTTTTAATTCAAACCTTTTCAAACAAGGAATTTGTGATACCAGAGAAAAGACAAATGTATTATCTAATTTTGAGTACTACTTCTGCCAATCTTTCGTTCACAGCTTCCACAGGCTCCTAAATGTCTATATAAGAAAGCCCATGTTCTAGTTCTGGTACCCTAACTCCTCCATAATTTGGGGTCCCTCACTGCAATCTTACTTCCTCTTGCTCTAGAATGAGGAAATCTTTCTTCTAGACAACCTGAAATCCTGGACCTTGCCCACTCTATGCCTCTACCTGTGCTCTTTCTAAAGCATTCCTGGCACACCTTTCCTGCTTCTCTCCACTCAAGTCCCGTCTGAATCCATTTTAAATGCTTTAAGGGAACCTATATCGGTTCTGTTTGTGGTCCCACAATCTTAGCTCAGAGGCCAGCATGAAATGATGCTCTTCAAATGTCTGCTGAATTAAACAGACTCTACAGTCAACTTAAGACCACATGAACGGTATGCTCCCCACAGCACCAGCTGGACCATTTCCAGTAACGGATCTTCGGAGTCACTGTGCTCATCCCGCATCCACGTGCCCACGTCGAGAGTTCTTAAACGTGTTGATTTCACAACATCTTTCTTCTTTTCTTTTTAACATCTTTATTGGAGTATAATTAATTGCTTTACGATGGTGTGTTAGTTTCTGCTTTATAGCAAAGTGAATCAGCTATACGTATACATATATCCCATATCTCCTCCCTCTTGCGTCTCCCTCCCACCCTCCCTATCCCACCCCTCCAGGCGGTCACAAAGCACCCAGCTGATCTCCCTGTGCTCTGCCGCTGCTTCCCACTAGCTCTCTACCTTACGTTTGGTGGTATTTACAAGTCCTCGCCTCTCTCTGAGCGTTTCTTATACTGATCAAGTAAGTGGTCACCCGTCCAGTGTGTAGAGCCCAAGGGTGCGAGGACGCAGAGACGCAGGACCAGCCCTTCTACGAGGACGTACACTCAGTGATGATAAAGGACGATCAAGGTCGGTATCGTGGGAGAAGAACCAAACGAGCCATGGAAACGCAAAGGAGGAGGATGGGGCGCCTGTCTGCGGGCAGCAATCAAGACTCCGCAGAGGCACAATAACGCTCAAGTCTGCCCTCGCAAGGAAGCTTCTTGTGGTGACTCAGGGCCTCAAGGACTTCTCCCCTTTCCATAGCATTAATGGGCGACGGTACTTCTTTCCCCTTAATGAGGATGAGGATTAGAAACTGACTGTGTTTACCGAGCACTCACTATACACCAGGGACTCACAATCAGCACTTTACACGACCCGATGCACTGGACTTTCACAACGATCTAACCTATTAACATGCTGCCGTTTTACAGAGAAGCAGACCGTGGTACAGAGAAATGAAGTATCCTGGGGAAAAAAATCTCACAGGTAGTAAGAGGTTGACCTGGGAACCACTGGGCGTGGAACAGTCAGCAGGGTCAGCTTTGGGTATAGCCCAGTCAAGGGATGTGTCTTTATAGATGATGCCTTGAAAGGGCCCGAAAGAAGAGAAAGAGCTAGACGTGGAAGGAAGAGTACTCCAGGCCGAGGAACAACATGGAGAAGCAGAATGGTGAGAAGCAGAAAGACGGCCAGTGTGGCCAGAGGCAAGTGAAGGGGAGGAAACACAGCAGCGGAGGGGGCTGCCCTGGCAGGCAGAGCCCAGCTCGTGGCTGGCCTTGGGGGCCTGAGTGCGGAGCTCGACGGGTACTGACTTGCCTCTACATGGTGCAATCCTTATCTCTTGTTCTCCACACTGAGAGTCTCAATGGCATCTCTTACGCTTTTAAGTACTTCTTGCAGCATCTAGCCCACAGTGTAAGACGGGCTGGGTGTCACCATGAGCGGGAGTAGCTGGAAAGGTCTAATGTAGGAGACGCAATGGGAGAAAGAGGGCATTCCAGGCCTGGGGGATGCCAGCCGCATGGCTGTGAAGGCAAAGTAAACAAGTTCTAACCACAGTGACGGGCTCTGAGGAAACGAGATTGTGTTGTGAGAAGGGAGGTAGGAGTCTCGAAAGGAAAAGCGTTTTCTCTGGGAAGAAGAAAACTCTAAGTCAAGATTCAATTAGGATAAATGGTACATATACATACAATGGAATACTACTCAGCCATAAAAAAGAATGAAATAATGCCATCTGCAGCAACACGGATGGGCCTAGAGATGATCATACTAAGTGAAGTAAGTCAGACAGAGAAAGACAAATATCACATGATATCACTTATATGTGGAATCTAAACAAATGAAGTTATTTACAAAGCAGAAGTAGAGTCACAGACGTAGAAAACAAACGTGTGGTTACCAGGGGATGGGGGGAGGGATAAATTAGGAGACTGGGATTGACATACACACACCACTATATATAAAATAGATAATCAACAAGGACCTACTGTATAGCACAGGGAACTCTACTCAATACTCTGTAATGGCCTATATGGGAAAAGAATCTAAAAAAAGAGTGGATAGATGTATAACTGATTCACTTTGCTGGACACCTGAAACTAACAACATGGTAAATGAACTATACTCCAATAAAAAATTTTTAAAAAGATACAATTAGGACTTACACTCCAATTTCCTTTAAAAGGAAAAACAAGTTCTCAAATTCTTTCCCAAATGAGAGTGCTCCAGTATTTTGTGAGAATACAATAGACACTATGGTATATAAACTCGTAAGACAAGACTAAGAAATGCCCAGAGAAAGGAAAGTACTTAGTTACTAATAAAATGTTGACACGTGGTCTTAGCAAGGGGAAGAAGTACCACGTGACAGTGGATAAACGTGGGCATGGAATCAGAAAGTCCACAGTAGAATCCTGGTTTAGCTGCTGTGATGCAAAGACCTAAAGTCAAGGTTCAGTGTCATATGAGGTCTTGACATCTGGTAAAATCAGATGAGTACCTAACCATGGGCTGCCCTCCCAGCCTGCCCTGTGCACGGCCCCCTATCCCTCCTTATCAAAGGGCTCAGGGGCCTTCCTGCCTGTCCCCCAGGAGCAGGGCTCAGTCCCCTGCCCGCCTGCAGAACCATTTGAACAAGCCCATCACATCCTTCTGTGGGGACCAGGGGATTCCCCACCTGCTTTGTACCACAAAGCCTGCCCCCGGCAGCCTCTGGCTGCTCACTCTATAGACATGTGCAGCTCCCCTCTGACCCTGCTGGCCTGCAATCTCTCTCCCCCTGGAGCATCGATCTCAGCTTTCAAGGGTTGGGCGTAGTGTGTTCAGTCTTGCCCACAACCCTATGGCAGCAATACTTTTCTCATGAAAGAGATGAAGAGGCGATCACAACAGCCACTTACTGGCACAGAAAACAGTAAGTCCCCCTTCCGGAAGCGCAGGCTCAGCAGCCATGGCTCACAGGCCCAGCCGCTCCGCGGCATGTGGGATCTTCCCGGACCGGGGCACGAACCCGTGTCCCCTGTATCGGCAGGTGGACTCTCAACCACTGCGCCACCAGGGAAGCCCTGTTTTTTAAAAGAATTTTAAACCAATTTATAGTGCAAAAAAATGCTCAAAATCATATACATTTACTGTTGCGATTAACCCAGAACATTCATCCGCATCAAATTTCATTAAAACATGTCAAGAATCTTATCACCATTTATCTAAAACCGCACATCAAAGAGGACTCCAACTTCACATAGGATAGGATTTAATCAGCTGACATTCACAGTGTTTTTCTTTTTTTAAGGTATAAACTCAGGATGTTTTTGTTTACTGCCATGAAACTAGTCTAGGTCTTCACAGGGGGTTAAATCAATAGGACAGCAATTCAGTTGGTGGAAGACATACAGTCGTGAGAACAAGATTTTCTTTGGTATGCTGCAGTGTCCCAGGTGCCCGGCATAGTGACACTCATTAATTATTTGTGGAAGGAATAAACACGTGGGTACAAGTCTGCTACCAGAAAATGTCATTTTTTGCTTCCATTAACATCTTATCACATACATGAACAGAGTATCTGTTCAAGGCATCAAAAGCTGAAAATAGAGTGTTTCGTATTCTCACTTGCAGCATAATCAAGAATCTTATCATGAAAGCAAACAATGTCTATTCTTATAGGACCGCAGAGAAGGTTTATCAGTGTCATTCAGAACTGTGAGAAAAAAGTAGCAGAAGTCCGTATATTATTGTTGCCTCGAAGCGAGTCCAGAAGTAAACATATCTCCACAGGGAGGGCTGGGGTCGGGGGGAACTTTTTAAAGTATTTAAGTCATCTTTAACTGAATATGAAACATTCAAAAATGAGAAAACTACTATTAAATTGGATGGAATAATAGGAAGCGTTATTCTCAAATATTACATTTGTTGGGAAAAGGAAATAAAGAGAAAAGGAGAACGTAATAGAGTTGTGTAGATATTTGCAGCAGCAATTTACCCACAAAACAGTATAATGGGTACACCGAGATGTGCAGTTGTGTAATGAAAAGCCTTCTAAATACGTAAAACATTAAAGTCCTCTCACCAGGTGTAAAAAAGTCTGTTTCAAGTCTAACGTGATAATCATTTTTGGAAATTTGCGTTTAAATGCTGGTACTATTTGTTACGATGTTTGGCTTTTCCTTTTATTCTGCCTTTTAATTATTAAATATGAAGAGTGTTCATTCAAATAAACAGTAATTTGCACTTTACGGCATCTTTCAGTCCACGATCTTAAGGTATTAATTAATTAAGGAGGTACTATTTATCCTAAATTAGGGTAATCAGAGTTAAGAAGGGCAAAGACTCCTGCTTTTTTTTCTCGATATACACCATTTTGGAATTTGAACCTGCTTGTGATATAATAACTGTATTCGATAAAACATTGAGAATATTTTACAGAAATGACTGAAAAGCTGATTTCTGGGTATAGCTGCAGAAATTTATCCAAATCTTCTGGACTGAAAGTTGTACATTACACCATGGGATCGAGATTAGTAGGGTTTACCTACGTGCTTTTCAGTTAAGGTATTCGGTTTAAAGGTGGTTCTACATGAACTGTTTGCAAGAGCTTATTTAGTAACTGTACATCACAGTCTTCTGGTTATTTATCAGCTTGCACTACCGTTTGTGGGCCAACTTGGCCACATTCTTATTGAAAATATTTTGAATTAATTTCACTCCCTAAAATATTAACGGCTTTATTTTCACTAAGCATCACATAACTGCATTTCTGTAATGTCATCATTTATGATAACAAAACAAGCAAACTCAGGTCCTTAACCTCCAGTTTGCAGGGCTTAGTAATTCAAATAAATGGATACTACCTGAGAACAGGAAGGTTTTTCTATATACAGTGGTTATTTCAAAGAAAGTGGTTTTCAGAGAGTAAAACTCTGTTTATACTATTTTATTGTCACTGCAAAGCTCTATTTTGTATTTAAGAGGCGATCCACAGATACATCAGGAATGGTGGTAAATCTATAAACTCCTTATGCAACTCATAAGATAGCTCTATTGAATGTAATACGTTAGCTAAGAAAAGGATAATAAAATTAATAGCTCAGGGTTCCCCTGGTGGCGTAGTGGTTAAGAATCTGCCTGCCAATGCAAGGGACACGGGTTCAAGTCCTTGTCCGGGAATATCCCACATGCCGCAGAGCAACTAAGCCCGTGCGCCACAACTACTGAGCCCATGTGCCACAACTACTGAAGCCTGCATGCCTAGAGACCGTGCTCCACAACAAAAGAAGCCACGACAATGAGAAGCCCACGCACCACAACGAAGCCCGCGCACAGCAACGAAGACCCAACACAGCCAAAAATAAATAAATAAATAAATTCATAAAAAAATTTAATAGCTCAAGGGAAATCAGAGAAATGTTTAATGGTTACAATCTACCCGTAGTAAGCCTACTATACTGTACTCAAGCCATTTCCGAAGAGTAACATAAATTGGAGACCACATGTCTTGTTAAGAAAAGGGACAATTTTAATAGGAAAATTTACAAAAAGACTAATAGCCTGATTATTCACATTTTAAAATCTATCAAGTTATGCTATCTAATACCTCTCACATATTGAGCTCACAAACAAAATTTGTTGATTTCCTCTTAAACAGTAAAATCCATCTTCCTCCACGCTGGACTCGACTCAATATACTTCCAAAAGCATGAATCTGTGGTGCAGAGAAGTGATCTTCAAATCATGCTCTTGTAACTTATACAAAAGACCCCCCTCTGTCCCCTACCTTTTCTCGAAGGAGGAGAGGGTATGTGAATGAGGATTCAGCTTTGTATGCCAATCCATAACGGAGCAGCCCAGCTTTTACATGTTCTGGAGTCTGGGATCAAATTCTGTTTAAACAGAACTCCATAACTTAACAACAACAAATAAAACCAACAAAAACCCAAACCAAAAAGACACTATAAACAAGCAGATTTCTTTCTCCTTTCTCCTGTTGTCCCCTGACCCACTGTTCCTTACATACTCACATTTCCTACTCTTCAGATACAGAGGAAGTGAAAAACTGAGAGTAAGAGGTGAGAAAGGGTTGGAGAAAGAAAAGGAAGAGGTGGAGCTGCTGTGAAACTCATGCGAGCATCCCGCTGAAGACGAGTGTGCGCTGCGCCCTGAGTACTTGAGCAGGTTCAGAGCTAGGACTTGACATTAACATGCCATCATGAGCCGCATGTACATATCAGCGTCACGCCAGTACTTGCAGGCTCTTTGATCTGCTTAGCGAGAGTGGCGACAGTGACCGTGAGTGACAGTGAGGACAGTGACAGTGCTTCTGGAGAGCCAGGCAGGGTACTGTCGTTGTTATATTAGCTCTGTTCCCGAGCCATTGTTGCTGATAAGAGTCACAAAAAAGTCGTATCATTACAGATTATTTTCTTTCAAAAAATTTTAAAGAAAATTTAATTCTATTAATGCAGTGAAGAGAGTAGACACGGTCCTCAGATTGGCTTTTCAATGCCTCACAAGTGCCTGGAAATACATCAATGCTCTATTAGCACGTAAAATTCTCCAATTAACTCACAAGGCTCTACTGAACATCTTTCCCACAGTGTTCAGACAATATATTTAATTCCTATAAAGATACAAAAAGAAGTTGGCTACTATATTAAAACATGTTTTGAATATTTGGAATTCAGCTAGACATTTTCTGGATGATTCTTAAACTGTAGAGTATTCAGGGGTTTTTCTTCCCATCCCCAAAGAAATTAGATTTTTCTTTTTAGACATGAAGGCAATTTTTTTTTTTTTTTAGTTTTAATAACCAAATTTTGCTTTCCTATCCTCACACGAAGAATCGGTTTATTCTTATGGTAATTTATTTGTGAGGACAGAGACAGACGAAGGAGAAATAGGAGCAAGAATCCGGAGGAAAAAAGTACATAGTTTACTGGGCTTCCCTGGTGGCGCAGTGGTTGAGAGTCCGCCTGCCGATGCAGGGGACACGGGTTCGTGCCCCGGTCTGGGAGGATTCCACATGCCGTGGAGCGGCTGGGTCCGTGAGCCATGGCCGCTGAGCCTGCGTGTCCGGAGCTTGTGCTCCGAACGGGAGAGGCCGCAGCAGTGAGAGGCCCGCGTACCGCAAAAAAAAAAAAGAAAAAAAAAAAAAGTACATAGTTTACTAAGATGGAATAAATGGATTTAATGTCTCACGTGAGAACATGATACATGATGTGAAAGTTAAAATATCCAAATCATGATAACTCTGCTTTCTTAAAGGATAAAAAAGTCACCTCAGGGTCTATTTCTTCATCACTAATACCTCTCACATACCGTCACATCAATAACACCTACCTGCTCTACGCAACACGAAAACAGCAGAATGATAGCATCTTGATTAGAAGTCCCTTCACAGATTTCAAAAAAAGGATAAGCATAGTTAAGCGTTCTGTGTTAGGTACACGACTGAATGCATTAATGGAAACCTTGCAAGAGTAAGGACTTCCTGGACAGACCTCAGTTTGAATTCTAACTTAGCCATGACTTGCTGCGAGTAATTTAACTTCTTTGAGCCTGACTTTTCTCACCTACAAAAGAAGTGTGCTTACCTTGCAAAGCTCTTGTGAGGATTATAAATAACGTGTATAAAGCATCCAGTAGAGAGATGTGTAGGAGGTTCTTAGCATAGGTAACAAAATTCAAAGTCTTTAGTTAACTGAATCTTCAAAAAATAAAAGGAGGAAAAACAAGAGGATTGCAAACTATGGAAAGGTTATCAAAACCTCAGTAAACATAAAAAAGAATTACACAGTGATACAGAATCTCAAGCGATGCAATCCCAATGCTGGTGTCTCAGAAACTGTAAACCGAGGAGCCTTGATGAGTGCGTCTAGCTGAGTGACGGGAAGACTGGCTGGTGGCGCCCGTCCTCCGAGGCAGCCCACTGCTTGTCTGACTCACCCTCCAGGGACACGTTCAGGTCAGCATCTTTGAACAGCCTCCTGGGCATGGACAGAGTGGACCTCCATCATATTAAACAAAACGATTCTCAGCAAACATACTCCCCCCACCCCCTTTCTGCCATTTTCTCGTCCTTTCCGGGGCACCATCATTCTTTGAGTGACATAGGCTCAACATCTCAAAGTGGGTTTTTAGACCAAAGCCTGACAAAACTACCTTTGTCATATCTCGAGCAGCCAGGTCAAAACCTTTTCATTTTGAAACTCCAACCTACAATTCCCCATAAAGATACCCAAGAGATTGATTTCCTAATAGACCTAACCTCACGGCTGTAAAGCCTCCAGAGACTCTATGATTTTGTGCAGCTTCTCTACGTGAGGTCTGGGGGCGACCTGACGCAGACCTCACCCAGACAGTTGCCAGGATGCACTGGCCAAATCCACGCCGACCCGGTAAAACGCTCTGGCAATGGGATCCAGCGTTTCACAAACTTCCCAATTGGTTCTTATGTACACAGAGGCTTGTGAACTACTAACTGTAAAATAAATACATTTCGCCACCACTAGGAGTAGTAGCCAACATATTCGACGCTCAACATGGCCTAGTTTGTACGGATGAGCTCCCTTAATCCTCGTGACAACCCTGCGAGGCGGGCATCACTGACACAGCGCTGGACACAGAAGGTGCAAGGCAGAGAAAGGGTAAGTGCCCCGCCCTGGGCCACACAGCCAGAAAGCGGTGCAAGTAGATTAAGTGCAGGCAGTCTGCATCCGGACGCTTTGTCCTTCAGCACTGCAGAGACCACTTCTGTCTATCATTCAGGGGCCCTGACTCTCCAAACTTAACTTTTCTGGAATGAACTCCTACTACTATCCTGTATGCATGTGCTCCTTCATCTAGGCAGGTGCTCACTGTTTTAGTGAGGTCGTCAGATCCTCTAAGTGAAGCCGAGATAAGGAAAGAGGGCATTCACTACGTTACTTATTGTACATCCAAGAAAGTAAACCCACGCGTGCAGAACACGAGGGCTCTGGCTCCATGGCTGCCTTCCTTCTTTGTGACGGCTTCATCTTCCATCTGGTAGCAAGGCAGTTCCAGGAGTTCCAATCCTCTTATCTAGACAGGACCACTTCCAAGCAGGGAGGGAGAGTATAACTGCCTGTGCTCGCCTCCACAGACATGAGGAAAACATCGCCAGACTTCACCCAGCCCACTTCCCCTCAGGTCTCACTGCTCAGGCCAATCCACACAAGGGAAATATGATGATCATGAGTGGCCTGGACAAATTACTGGGGTGGAACGGATGTCAGGGTCAACCGTTATGACCACTACACTCATTCTTCTACATTTGTACATACTGCCTTCCTGTCTAGAATATTTCCCCTTCTCCATTTCTTTCTTCCATGGTCTCCATTTGTCTGAACTTAGCCATATTTTCCAAACCTCACTGCTCACCTCACGTCTACCCTCGCTCCCTCCCTCCAGCCCTCCATCCACCAGATACGTTGGGAGTACCGGGCATGGAGACTCTCTTGGAGCCCCGGAGCTATGACGGCAAGGTAGACAGACACAGTCCCTGCCCTCCTGGAACTCACGTTCTAGCACGGCAGCAGGCAAAAATCACAAAAGCAGACCAAGCGAGAGTTATTATAAGGCAACAAATAGGGGGAGAGGGAGCTATTTTAGTTATGTGGTGGTAAAGAAAAGCCTCACATGACAGGGATGTTGAAGCCGAGACCTACAGGATAAGAAGGAGCTGAGCGCGAGGTGGGAGGGAATCAGAATGTGAAGGTCCCTAAGCCGGGAAAGACCTCCAATGGAACAAGGAGGTGAGCGGCAGCGTGAGGGCTGAAAGGCCAGGTCATGCAGGGTCTTCAGGGCACCGTAACGAGCTTAGAGTTAGATTTATTTCAAGCATTCTGGGTCTGGGACGTCCACGGAGAGACAAAATCCCACCTACATTTTATGAAGATTGTTTAGGCTCCTCTGTAGAGACTGGACGGGGCAAGAATGCCAGCACAAGAAGAGGATGCTATGAAGAGGAGACAAACTGGTGATGCATTTTGTAGGTACGATGGACAGGACCCAGGGGTGAATAGCACAGGGGGACGAGTGACAGGTAAAAACTGATTTCTAGAGGTCTGGCTTGAGTTACTGGGGGAATGGTGTGCCATTATAAGTTGGGAAGAGATGGGGCAGGGAGAGAATTGCAAATCAGTTTGGAGAGTAAAATCAATTGCTCCCTTTAACATGTAAAATCTGAGATGTCTGTAAAGCATCCAAGTGAAAATGTCAAGTAGACAGTGGCACAGGTGGGTGTGGAGCTCTGGGGAGAGAACGGAGTTGGACGTACATACACAATACATGTATATACATACTTGGAAGTCATTAGTGTAAGAGGTTATACGTGACAATCGTGGTGTGCAGTGTGAATATGACATGCCTAGATGCAGTTCTGGGGGGCATCTATCCTGCCTGGTGTTCTCTCAACTTCCTGGATCTGTAGTTTGGTGTCTGCCATGAATTGGAGGAAATTCTCAGTCTTTATTGCTTCAAATATTTCTTTTGTTCTTTTTTCTCTTTCCTCTCCTTATTGGTATTTGCATTACATGAATTTATGAATATTCCTGTAGTGGTTCCACAGTTCTTGGATGTTCTGTTCTGGTTTGTTTGTTTGTTGGTTTTGGTTTTTTGGCTGCACCACGTGGCTTGCGGGATCTTACTTCCCTGACCAGGGATCAAACCCGCACCACCTGCGGGGGAAAAGCACAGAATCTTAACTACTGGAACGCCAGGGAAGTCCCCTCTTTTCTGTTTTTTCAGTCTTTGCCCTCTTTGCTTTTCCTTTTTGGAAGTTTTACTGACATATCCTCCAGCTCAGATATTCTTTCCTCAGCCATGTCTAGTCTCCTATTAAGCACACTAAAAGCCTTCCTCATTTCTGTTACAGTGTTTCTGATCTCTAGTACTCCTTTTTGATTCTTTCGTAGAATTTCCATCTCTCTGCTCATATGCCCATCTGTTCTTGAATCCTATCTATTCTAGCCATTGTAGCCCTTGGCATCTTAATCACAATCTGTTTTGAATTCCCAGTCTGGTAATTCCAACATCCCTGCCATATCGGAGTCTGGTTCTGTTACTGCCCTGTCTCTTCCACCTGTGTTTTTTGTCTTCTAGTATGCCTTGCGATTTTTTATTGACAGCTGGATGTGATGTGCTGGGTCAAGGCAACTGCTTCAAATAGGCCTTTGGTAATGCAGTGATAAGGTGCAGGAATAGGGGCAGCATTCTGTACTCCTATGATCAGGTCATTCTTTTAGTGAGCCTCTGCCTCTGAACTGTGAGCTTCAGTGTTTCTCAGTACCCACCCCCACCCCACCCCACTTAGGTGGGACAGCATGACTAGACTGGGCTGGAGTTGGGTACTTCCCTTCCCCAGGTCCATTAGGCTCTGATTAATCCCCAGTAGTTTAGGCTCCGATACATAGTTTCTCTTGAGGACAGCCTCTGTTATGAAGGACAGAATGCTCTGGAGTATTTCAACATGGCTCCTTTCCCCTCCCCCTGCCAGAAGCCTGAGGGATTCACTGTAAAACTACACAATTGTGCGGTCACTATGGCTGGGTCTCCTCGGGGTTTTGAACTCTCAGGCTTGTCCACTCTTCACCTCCAGCAGTTCGTCAATTACAGTTTAGGGTTTCTTACCCCTGTGCTGGTTTCCACAGATAGTTCTGCTTCAGTAAGCGGTGGTCCTCTGTATCTGCCTGCCTGTCTCTCCAATTCTGGGGCAAGGGTTTGCCTTGTGACACCACTTCTCTGACAGATCTGAAGAGAGTTGTTGATTTTTCAGTTTCTTCGGCTCTTTACTTGATAGCACAGAGTGATGACTTGCAAGCCCCTTACGTGCTGGGCCAGAAACTGGGAGATCGCCTCATTTTTTAAATTACGCATTTCAGGGACAGATGGGATTTGAGAGATCATCTTCTTGAATCTTCTCTTTTTAAAGACAAGAAAGCACAGGCAGGGGAAAGTTAAACAGCTTGTCCAAGTACTTAAAGGCATCAGAACCTGGCTGGACTCCAGCATTCCTTACTTCCTACCTGCAACCAGAAAGCAGCTATGTTTTTTCAATAGTATTATAGTCATGTTTAAAGATAAAAAGGTTCTCAACTTATAGAGCCACATACTGAAATATGTACAAGGAAATGATGTGATGCCTGGGATCTGCTTTCAAATCTGAAGTGAGATGGGGGTGGATGGGTATAGTTTGGCCACATGTTGGTCAATGTGATGGGAAAACAGACTTCATTATATTAATCTCCTACTTGGTATATGACTGGAATTTCCCATAGTCAAGTGGTAAAAACACTGGCAAAGCAGAAAAAGAATGAAACAAGTGTTGATTTTCACTTCATCATTCATACTACTAAAAGAATTCATGCTATTATTATTACAGAAGGCTTGCAAGTAAACATGAACTGAAAGCTGATACCAACTTACTGGGCTCAGTACATCTACCAATCATAGAGGTAAATAAACTCTACCAATTGTAAATCAAATTGATTTATATAAAAACCACAGCCCTACGTCTCTGAAAGTCTCCATCATTTTACCATCTCACAGCTGTCAGGGTACCTTAGCCCCAGCTGAGATCAAGCGGACGCAATACTTAACGACGAAGCTCTTACACAATAATAGTAACTCAATTTGCTTTTTCATTCTCAAATAAAATATTTTTCCTGCAGCAGAAGAACTCTCATTAACGGTACAATGTGCACAAGGCTGTAAAAAGACTGCTCATTAATCCAAACAATAGGATTAAATTTTCTATATTTACCCTTAGAAACCAGAAGAAAAAGCCATCAAATTCAGTATTAATTAAGGCACACACGGGAAAAGCAAACGTATTCAAGTCCATTAGTATTTGCTCTCCATGCAGAAAGGCTACCCAATCCTCTATTAGAGGAGATCTGTCCATTGACTGCTTCTTTTGTGACTGATTGTAGATAAATGAATACAGTTAGGAAATCATTTGTACCTTAATATGATAACTGCAAGTCTTTGCTATCTTTTCATTAACACTGTACTACAAATTATGTAGTCTTTGCTTTACTTCTTAGACTTATCTGGTTGACTACAGAAAAGAAGCTCCTTAAAGATTTATATCTTATTTAATTTGGTATTTTCTGTAGAGCTTGGCACAGTAAATACTGAATTAAACAGAATTATCAAACAGTACTTATCTTTCCAAATGAGTCAGGGAAGAAAAGCTTGAAGAGAAACTCTTAAAATATCCACTCACTCTCAAAATTCTCAGTGGGAAGTGTTTCTTCCCACTATTCAAGAGGTCAAGCCCCAGACTCAGGAACTAAGCTGGGCAACTGAGCATCATGAGTTGAAGGAGGGCGTGGGATTCTGTTTCCAGCATTCCAGAGCTAAGGCATGGTCCTCACGCATATAGATAGGCAGCCCCAGGACGTACGTACTTCCGATCTTAGGATTCAAGAAAGGATGTTGGGGACTTCCCTGGTGGTCCAGTGGCTGGGACTCCGCGCTCCCAATGCAGGGGGCCTGGGTTTGATCCCTGGTCAGGGAACTAGATCCCGCATGCCACAACTAGGAGTTCTCATGCCACAACTAAAGACCACGCATGTGGGACTTCCCTGGCAGTCCAGTGGTTGAGACTTTGCCTTCTCAATGCATGGGGGTGGTGGGTTCAACCCCTGGTGGGGGAGCTAAGATCCCATATGTCTCATGGCCAAAAAACCAAAACATAAAACAGAAGCAATATTGTAACAAATGCAATAGAGACTTTTAAAAAAGTCCACATCAAAAAAATCTTAAAAAAAAAAAAAGGATGTGGGATTTACGCTCTGTTCTCACTGGTAATATTCGTTAGTATCCTCATAAAGACTTCATACATTTTGCCAAAGTGCAATGGCTCATATTCCAGTTTAAGATACATGTTTTAAAGTACCTGGTACCTCTTACAATAACTGTTTAGAAACGAAAAAACACACTGGTCATGCAAACGTTATACAGGTTATAGTGTTAGTTTGTTATCAAGTAATTAAAAGCAGTTATAAGTGAAAGAAGACCAAGAGCTCTTATCTAGGCTGCCATCCTGATAAGAGAGAAATAATTGTTAAACATTAAAACAAGAGCTAAGAACAGAACTAGACATACACTCCTATATTAAATCTTCAGAAAAGATTATATAGACTGAGAAATGAAAAATGAACTAGCAGGGCTTTATTTTCGTGTCCTTACTATTAAGATAAATAATGAAAATATAAGATAATTCCAGTTAAGAGTTTTTTTTAGAAAGTTATCTTTAGTTCACGTCACATTGCATGGCTGAGGTACTATACTCCCAAGACATCTGGCGTGTTAGGACTGGGGTAAACTGGTTTTAGTTAAAGCACTAGCTATAAACTGTTTTATATGTACTCAGGAGAATGAAACAGGCACAGCTTCAGAGATCCTAAAGCTTTCACTGAATGTTGTGATTCCTTAACCTAGAAGGGACCTTTTAAACAAGAACTGCAAACTCTTCACCATATATTGTAAGTAGACAAGGAGAGAAAACCAAGTCTTTAAGAGCAATGGATTCTCTTGCCCAGCATTGGGAGGCTGTTCACTTGCAGGACAGCTCAACAGGGACCTAGAACTTGGTGACTCAAAAATCTCAGGATAGGAAGGAACTTGAAATGTCGTCCTGTCTAAAGCCTTCACTGTATCTTCCTGACAACTGATGGATCATCCACCACCGGCTCGAATGCCACACCTTCTAGAAACAGAATCTTTTCCAAGCAAACAGCCTATATAGGCAGCCCTGCGTATCCACAGGTTCTGCATCGTGGATTCAACCTACCACGGATCGAAAATCTTCAGAATAAAAAATTCCAGAAAGTTCCAAAGAGCAAAACTTGAATTTGCTGTGCCCAGCAACTATTTATGTAGCATTTTACTTACAACTATTTACATAGTACTTACATTGTACTAGGTATTATACGTAATCTAGAGATGTTTTAAAGGATACAGGAGGATGTGCATAGATCATATGCAAATACTACGCCATTAATGTTTGACTCACTGACCGACAATCTCCTGGTCTTTAGTCAACACTGGTAAACAAATCTCCCATTATGCCACATTTCTCTCACTCTGTAACTGCCATCATTTGGGAAAGCCAAATTTTGTGTATTTGCATTTATTCCTGTTACGTTTCACCTTCTGAATAAGCATAAGCCCATCCCCTAGGCCAGGTGATAATAGCCTGCAATAGAATGGATCACTACCTAATTTCATAAGAGTCTGTGCCTACCACAAACGTGTATAAAATATCTTCTGTTGCATTTCTGCCTGAACGATCTGAGAATTATTCTTCAAGCGAACAGAGGAACACCCCACACAACAACCCTACAGATGCTTCAACACTACTAGTTCACACATGTTCAGGCAGACCATGCTCTTTGGAAGAGTTTTAACTTTCAGAAAAGTTCTCCCTAACGCTAAACTAAAATCTTGCTTCCTCAGTTGAAAGCAAAAGGAATAAGGATGCTACTTCTCGTACACGAGCCACATGACCACCTTTTTACCCATCTGAAAACAGTTCTCATCCTCTTCCTCAAGGTTACTCTGTTCCTGACTAGGCAACGCTTCGTCTGGAACATGTGTGGTTCTAATTACAAAGGCAGAAAAATATACATGTAAAGACCATTCCTGTCCTGGAAAGAAGGGGAGTCTGGGGAGAAGACTTCCTAGAAGAAGCAGGATTTAAACTAAATTTCAGATATACATATCAACAGACATATCATGATTCAACACTTAGTCACTATTCTTGCCTCTTTACAAGTGGGTCTGGCGTAAATGGTGAAGAGAACTGTAAAGACCTGTCATGGGAGTTAGAATGACGAACGTGACTTGTCCCCAGACTACAGATGACAAGGAACGGTCACCGAGAGATGGCGTGGCCTTGCTTCTTAGAACTGTCTATCTCCTCCATTACTCTCTAGCGCTTCCAATTACTTTAAGCTTCACTTCCAACACCACATAAAAGAGCCCTGTATGACCTTTATACATACATCTTAATATGATGTGACTGACTATGGGACTGTCAATTACAATTGTTTTTCCGAATCACATAATCATAAAACTTGACAGACAGAAAGACCTCTTTTATAAGCTTTCGAATCCAATTCCTTCATTTTATTCAAGAGGTGACTCAGTAAGCAGTTACAGAGTTCCTTCTGGGAAATCTAACCAGTTCATACCTTCACTAAGCATTTACTGGGCTCCTGTTATGTTCAATGCACCATGTGGGAGGCTACAGAGATTACAGTATGAATACTGATATTTACGTACTTTAAATGGAAACAATGTAAATATCTAAAAATAGAAAAATGGTTAAATAACATAATATATTCAAACAGTAGAATATGAAGTCATTACAAATTATATATTTGAAGATTTTTTGAATGATATGGGGAACTTGCTCAGTGAAAAAAGCAAACTAGAGTTAATTTTATCTAATTTTTATAAAAATTACAGGCACAAACAGAATAAAAACCTGAAAAGATATCAACACGTTGATCATCATCATCTCTGGATGGTGAGATCACAGGTGGTTTTCATCGTCTGTTTGCACCTTTATGTCCAAATTCTCTATAAGAGACTCACTTTCTGTTACCGTGAAAGGAAGGATTGTATTTAGAATGTCACTGGCGTTCTTACTACAGAGTTATATCTCATTAGTAAGTATCAAATTAATGAGTGATTAAAAATATGTGTGAACAGTCGTATCTCAAGCAGTCAACAAGCTCACATTCAGTGGACAACTGAAACTAACATAAATAATAATTTCTGTTAGAAAATCTTAAATTCTACAGTAGATGAGGGCCACTTGTTCTAATGTTTCATCATGGACTCCTTCCTTCAAGCATCTGTCACCTCCCAAATGCCTCCAAAGTATTTTGTTCATCAGAACCACTTTTTTTTTTTTTTAGATTCCATATATATGTGTTAGCGTACGGTACGGTATTTGTTTTTCTCTTTCTGACTATGAACCTAGGGGCAGGACAGGAGTAAAGATGCAGACATAGAGAATGGACTTGAGGACATGGGGAGGGGGAAGGGTAAGCTGGGACGAAGTGAGAGAGTGGCATGGACATATATACACTACCAAAGGTAAAACAGATAGCTAGTGGGAAGCAGCTGCATAGCACAGGGAGATCAGCTCGGTGCTTTGTGACCACCTAGAGGGGTGGGATAGGGAGGGTGGGAGGGAGACGCAAGAGGGAGGGGATATGGGGATCTATGTATATGTATAGCTGATTCACTTTGTTATACAGCAGAAACTAACACACCATTGTAAGGCAATTATACTCCAATAAAGTATGGAGTATAAGGATGTTAAAATAAGAAGTATTTTGTTTATTCGTTCTTGTGTCTACAAGCCGAGACTCAGCAGCCTACCAGCTGGCCTTTTATCGGCATCCATGCAAGTGTGACTGCTGGTTTTGAAACCGATTAGCTGAGGAGTGAGGCAGAGTCTTCAGGGTTTGGCAGCCCTGAGCAGGAGTGGGCAGAGGGCTAGGTGCCGTGCAATCCAAATCGGCTGACCAGGCCTCCAGAGAAGATGACATCAGTGAAATCAATGACCCCTTCATTCACTTGGCAAGTATGCATTCGGCTCCTTCTATCTGCCGGCACAAAGACCGCAATGTGAAGGAAAAGGCTCACGGTCTAGTTCAGGTCTCTCTCAAGACCCTGCAGAGCAGGTGAGTGGGAATACCCTCTGCAAAGCCCCTGCAAGACGAAACACAAATCCTCGAGCAACACCTACAGCTGCTCCGGTGATTCTGAGAAGGCACCTCCCTGTGCTATTTCAAGTCCTAAGTGGCTTCCACTCCTGTCGTTGCCATGCTGGCTCTCAGGGGGATCTGGTAAGAGAAACCCATCACGATACAGATAGAACAACGAAAAGAGCTCATTCTGGGGGTGAAGGAGTGGTAGCTCTTCTTTACATTTGCAGCATCTGCATAGCCAGAGACGGTACAGCTCAAGGGTTACGATGGGCACATTTGAAAAGTAACGTCTGTGAAAGACAAAATCAGGAAGACTAGAACAGGTGCTAAGGTCTTTAATCTAACATCCTTACCGTCAAGGGAATTTTAACCGTATTAAAGTATCATTTGCAAAGTAACAGCATGACTTAAATACTGCTAAATCTGGCACTGAGGCTCATTACCTCTGTAATCATCACATCGCATCACATCTCCTTCTACTGTTGTTCTGAAGATTCAGGGAGTCTGTCTACGTGCTAACATGAAAGATCTATCATAACAGTGATTTTTAACACCTCCAGAAAACATTCAGTGGTTGACAGAATGCCTAGCATAAAACCTGCTTTTCAACAAACAACACTTTTTTCTTTTTCAGTTAGTATCTTGGCTGCCAGCTCCGCATAAGAGTAACGGAACTTTGGAAATATGGGAAAGGCTTAGATGTTTCAGTTACTAAGATAACCCTCAAGAAGCCAGTAAATTCTATTCTGTTACAAATCTAGGATTGACTAAAGTTATGGTTGTACCTCATCTGTAATTTACTTTAAAATACTAACTGCTGATTTCAAACATTTTTATCTGTGTCTGTGACAGCGGGATATACATCTTATATCACGACCCAATGATATATACATATATAACAGAAAGAAAAGGTTCACAAAATAATACTTACTACAAGCAATGTACATCTATCCCATCCCCTTCCAAATTACACTAAAGCACGAGATGTTGGTCCCACTGATTTTTCACAAACCACTAATTGATCATCGTTGAGACTTGAAAAAATATCAGTATAGATCATATGCTGTATCTCTACATATGCAAGTTAACATGCAAGGGGCCTAGTCAAGAATGACCACTCTGAGAGTGGTTAGTTAGCTTGGCCAAAGACTCTCTTCAAGATTTTCACTCCAGAGGCAGATGGATGCCATGTGTTTACCTGCACCTCCAATGGAGGCTGCATCTGTGAGCACCAAAGAGGTCAGCAACAGATTTTATTGGGGAAATAAATAGCGTTCAGAATAAGTGACTGGCCAGAAGTAGCATCCAGGCTCCTCCACCTCTGCGTGAATGGAGTGGGTTCTCGGGCAAGTCCCGTAATCTAATTCCTTTTGAGTTGCATGCAAGGTCATGACCGCCTTCAGGCCTTGTTCCTGCACCAAACACCCTTCCCAAATTAGTAGAAGATTCTGATGCCTAATCAAACTAGAAAGTTAGCTAATCCTACCATCAGAATATTTTCTTGCCTTAGTGCTTGTCCGAGCATGTTTAAAAGGACAAAGCAGGGAATTTACTTGCCTATGAAAAAGGGTTCTATGATCTTTTTTGTGTCTGTGTGATAACAAAGGTTTGTACGTGTGGCAAAATTTGGTCTGAGATCTCCGTTCACCTGAAGCAAGGCTGTGACAATTACCAAAAGAACCTGAAAAGATATGAATAATCAAATTGGCTTGGATGGGTTTGCAACAGAAAGGTCCATATAATTCTCATATAATACACAAATCTGTATTATTTCATGAAACATTTAACTTCTTTGTGACATGTTTTAAATTATAGAAAAAGATCTTTATCAAATAATTTCGTAGTTCCTAAAATTACCTCAGTTTCACTTCAGTAAATGATTTTACTATATTCTAATACAATTTTACATAAATTCCGTTTTTCAAACCACAGAGGTCAGATGCTGTAGTAAACTAAAAATTGGCATAGCAAAGACAAAAAAAGAGAATGGAAGGAAATATCCTATTAAGAGTCAGGAAAAGCTTTATTCTGTGAAGGAAAAAAGAAAACCTAATCTCAATGGGAAATGTAATAAGTCTGAGTCCTAAATAGCTTCCAATTTGTCAAGTCAGAGTTTAATACTTGTTTTACAACACGAAACAGATGCATCCTTTATAACATTAAAATGTGGACTATTAAAATGAGATATTACTTTGAAAATCAGTTTTATCTTCTCGTGGAATTAAACAATGTATATTCCACTTTGTTGCTTATTACTCTCTTGTTTTCAACACCACCCCCCCTTTTTTTGGATTAAAAAACCCTCTTTATTCAAAGGAACCTAAACACCATAATGGAGTTCCTAGCAGCTTAAATCTGTTTGGCAGAAAACATTTCATGCGTTGTGGTATTCCTAAGGCATCCAGGGAGCCCTAGCATTCTCTGAGGCTAGGTCTTATGTACATGAGCATTTTTTAAAGTTAAACACACAACCACATGTAAGACTAGTGCTATTAAAATAATTTTCTAGTAGTACTACGTATAGATGTTAGGGAGAAGGAATAGAAACTATAAAAAATAAATTCAGCAGTGTTGCTGAAAGTGTGGTTTTCAGACTCACACTAAATTAGATTCTCTGGGGTTGAGGCAATTTACATATTTAACAAGACGTTTGAGAAGTTACTGAGTTACTACAGTTTGAGAACCACTATACTAGAAGTCTGTGTGGAAAACACACACGAATTCAAAATATTTGAGTTTTACACTATTCCACACAATTACTTCCCCAGAAATGTCTGTTATTTTGGTGTATTTCCTTCTGAAAGTTTTCCTTTGCTTAAGTGACTACAGCTATGTAGTTCTGTCCTTTTACTTAACATAAGCAAGTCTTTCCATATTTATATATACACATAAATATGTATAATATATATCAATCAACATTTTAATGGCTGCCTCTTCATTCTGTTCAATAGATATACCACAACTTACCTCATTAAGCTCTCACTGCTAGAAATTTAGGGTACTATTACACAAAATGCTACATGAGGAGCCATGGACAAATACCTCGGAGCACCTGTCCAGTTACTGTCTTTGTAATTTCACAGTCACAGGACACACACTGCTGAACTGCCAGCTGGAAGGACTGTGCCAATGTACAGCGTCACCAGCAGCACACAGTGCTGCCTGTATCCCCACATCCTTGACAAGCCGAGTTACATCTTTTTAATCTCTGCCAATCTCACTGACCAAATATGGATATTTGGGTTTTCTGGTTCTGCTTAGTAGTCACTATGGTTAATTTAAAATAGTTCAGGTTTAAAACATAAATGAAACCAAATTTATGGTATAACAGCAGCAGAGGTTAATTATTTTCCTTCCAAGACTGAACGCCAAATTCCTATAGGACTATTTTAAAAAAATATATCAAATAACCATAACTTGTAAGAACAGGTACCTTTAGATCAGCTTTAACCGTAACATAATGAGGTGATGACTGAATTCACCTGTCAATTTGGGACGTATACCTGGATGCAGCTTTTTTTTTTTAAGGCTAATATACTATTTCTTGAGCTACTGACACTGACTCATTGAACGCCTATCTTTTGCCAAACATGATAAAAGGAAATCCCCACTATGAAACTGAACTTGGAAAATACGTGATAACATATAGCTAATAGCCTTTAGAAGCTGAGGACAATGCTGTACTTGAGGACCTTCCTTGACAGTCAATATACTGATCCCCTGGCCCTGAGCCAGTCTATCGGCACCATTTTTCAAACAGCATTTGCTCACTTCATGTCTCTGTGTCACATTTTGGTAATTCTCATGATATTCCAAACGTCCTCATTATTATTTTGTTTGTTATAGTGATCTGTAATCGGTGGGAGGTGAGGAAGCTGCATAAGAAAAGCCTGAGGCTAGCAGAGGTTGGTTCATGAGGTTGAAGGAAAGAAGCCGTCTCCGTAACAAAGACGTGCAAAGTGAAGCAGCATATGTTGATGGAGATGCTGTAGCAAGTTATCCAGAAGACCTACCTAGAGATAATTCATGAAGGTGGTTACACTAAGCAACAGATATTTCAATGTAGATGAGACAGCCTTACATTTAAACAAAATGCCACCTACGATTTTCATAGCTAGAGAGGAGAAGTCAGTGCCTGGCTTCAAAGCTTCAAAGGACAGGCTGATTCCCTTGTTAGGGGCTAAAGCAGCTGGTAACTTTAAGTGGAAGCCAATGCTCATTTACCATTCCAGAACCCTTAAGAATGATGCTAAATCTACTCTGCCTGTGCTCTAGAAATGGAACAACAAAGCCTGGATGACAGCACATATATCTGTTCACAACATGGTTTCCTGAATATTTTAAGCCCACTGTTGAGACATTGCTCAGAAAAAAAGATTCCTTTCAAAATACAACTCATTGGCAATGCACCTGGTCACCCAAGAGCTCTGATGGAGATGTACAAGACTCCTGTTGTGGGACTTCCCTGGTGGTGCAGTGGTTAAGAATCTGCCTGCCAATGCAGGGGACACAGGTTCGAGCCCTGGTCCAGGAAGATCCCACATGCCGCAGAGCAACTAAGCCCGTGCGCCACAACTACTGAGCCTGCGCTCTAGAGCCTGTGAGCCACAACTACTGGGCCCACGTGCCACAACTACTGAAGCCCACGTGCCTAGAGTCCGTGGAATGCAACAAGAGAAGCCACCGCAATGAGAAGCCCACGCATCGCAACGAAGAGTAGCCCCCGCTCGCTGCAACTAGAGAAAGCCCGTGCACAGCAACGAAGACCCAATGCAGCCAAAATAAATAAACAAACAAACAAACAAATAAATAAATAGACTCATGCTGTGTTCATGCCTGCTAATACAAATTCCATTCTGGAGCCCATGGATCAAGGAGTAGTTGTGACTTTCAAGTTTTATTATTAAAGAAATACATTTCATAAGGCTATAGCTGCCATAGACAGTGATTCCTCTGATGCATCTGGGCAAAGTCAACTGAAACCTTCTGGAAAGGATTCACCATTCTAGATGCCATTAAGAACATTCGTGATTTATGGGAAGAGGTCAAAATATCAACATTCAGAGGAGCTTGGAAGCAGCTGATTCTAACCCTCATGGATGACTTGAAGGGGGTCAAGACTTCAGTGGAGGTAGTAACTGTAGATGTGGTGGAAACAGCAAGAGAACTAGAATTAGAAGTGGAGGCTGAAGATGTGACTGAATTGCTGCAATCTCACGAGAAAACCTGAATGTATAAGGAGCTGCTGCTTCTTGTGGGTGAGCAGTGAAAGCGGTTTCTTGAGATGGAGTCTACTTTGGGTGAAGATGCTGTGAAGGCTGTTGAAATGACAAAGGATCTAGAGTATAACATAAACTTAGTTGATAAGGCAGCGGCAGGGTTAGAGAGGGCTGACTCCAATTTTGAAAGAAGTTCTAATGTGGGTAAAATACTGTCAAACAGCACTGCACGCTGCAGAGACGTCGTTCATAAAGGGAAGCGTCAGTTGATGCAGCAAACCTCACTGCTGTCTTATTTTAAGTAATTGTCACGGCCCCCCAGCCCTCAGCAACCACGACCCTCATCAGTCAGCAGCCATCAACGCCAAGGCGAGACCCTCCAGCAGCAAAGAAGATGACGACTCACTGAAGGCTCAGATGATGGTTAGCGTTTTTTTAGCAATAAAAAACTTTACGGCACTTTAAAATTAGGCATGTACATTGTTTTTAAAGATATAACACTACTGCATACCTAGCAGACTCCAGTATAGTGTAAACATAACTTTATACACACTGGGAAACAAAAAAAATTCACGCGTCTCACTTGATTGTGATGTTGGCTTTACTGAGGTGGTCTGGAACCCAACCCGAATTACCTCCGAGGTGTGTCTGTATAGTGCGTGAAGGGCTACAGAGCAATACACAAGCAAGCACTTCCTAGTGCTAGGTACAGGATCTGTGGGAACACAGAGAAGCTAAGGGAGGTTTACTTCAAGAAATGTCTAAGCTAAAACCTAAAGAATGAGTAGGTGGGGGCGGGGGAAGGATGCTTCCAGACAGAGGTAACTGAATCTCTTTCACCAAAAGGTGAAGAAGGAGCGTTAGAAGTTGAGGGAAATAAAGTCGTTTAGACTCTTTGGGAGGCGGGGCAAGGGGAGGTACCAAACGATTAAGGCTGGACCGATCTTAACAACTACAGTTGGAACTTGAAATTTAATACTTCCAATCTCTTTCCTGAGGGTGTATAGTTAAAACATCATTAGGAAAAGTTACAATCAAAGGGATATTAGCCATACTACTGCAGAAATCAATACGATATGAATTTCTTATTAATGGCTTGAAACACTTATCATTTGTTTCTATTACAAAGCTAAAGGGAAATTTTTGCCTAATGTTAACCACATGATGAGCTGAAGTTTAAATTATCTTTTCAATAAGCATCTTGATTCCCTGTCTACGATGCAATACTTTCTCTAGTTTGTCAGTTTCTCCTTAAAATTTCCATCAAATTGCCAAGAGCCAATGTGATAAAAAGCAATGATACTCAAGTTTCAGCTGCATCAGAATTACCTGGAAGGCTTGTTAAAACACAGGTTTCTGAGCTCCCAGGCCAGAGTTTCTGATTCTGTAAGTATGGGGAGGGGTTGGAGGTTGTATATTTCTAACAAGTTCCCAGGTGATGCTGATGCTGGGGTCCTGAACCGCATCTTGAGATCACTGCATCACATTGTAAGCGTACCTGAGTAAAGGTACGAGGGAGAAAGAATTGTCTCTGGACTCTTACCTATGGTAGAAACAGTCAGGTGTCCAAATTTAACTTAGTTGAACTGCATTTTCCAAACATCTTGAGGAACTGACATTCCAATCTTCCTGTCTGAATTTACTGTTCAACCAGTAGGAATTCTACTAATAGTGTACCTCTAATTTCGCACAGAGCGGTTAAATACTTTAAGCTTGTCAATAACATCTAGCAAGAACCATCAGCTAAGAGCATTGTGCCTTTGAAAGCTCTCTGAAACCACTTTAGTCTGGCTGCTGCTACTACTACTAAGTGAAATTATATCCTTCCAAAATGATCTAGTGTACAAATAAGGTCCTTTATAAGTCAAAGGATTTTTAACATGAACAACAATCTTTTCTTTAAAAACACAGCAAATAAATTTTAAGATAGTGAAAATGGAGATTATAAACAACTGCAATGCATTTTATTAAGAAAGCCCAACATTTACATTAAGTTAACTTAATACATTAAGTTATTCTATTGAATTAAATATGTGATTATAATCATTGGTAATTCTGCATCATCTCTGGGGGGGCTTGACACTTCGGTGAACACAAGTTAGCTACATATGAGGTTCATACTGTCATCTAAACGTGCTGTTGGCACAATTTTATGATCAATATACACACAGACAAGCAACCGTGATTTCACTTTCGTTCCAATTAGAATTATTAATCTTAATAATGCATAGTTAGCAATGATGCATTAAAGATTTTCATAAACTGCTGAAAACAAAATTATGCATATAATTATAACAACAACATTAGTTCACTGACTCCTTGGAAGGCTGCATGCACTGCACTAAGTACTTAATTTTCACACTCTTTACCTCAGTCTTCTGGTGCAAGGAAATGTAACCCAGAGAACTTAAGTAACTTGCCAAAAATGACAGAACTGTTAAATAGACAGCTGGGACATTTCTGGCATTCTTTTGAGACACTACTATAGAAGAAACTACTGGAGTACTTCTAAGTTGTAATATTGAAGTATTTAATTGAATTTAGCATATACAAATTTGACCTCAATCCCTTTTTCCTCCTGACTCTTCACAGGACGCCCTCAATAACCAACAGACATGCAGGTGAAGCCCAGAATTATCCTCAACCTCCAAGGGAGAAAGCAGGAGTGGAGCTTCACTCTCCTCCTCAAGAAACAAAAGAGCAGGGCTAGAAGGGAAGGCTTGCCTCTCCCCCAGGAGACACGGATCGGAGACCAGCAGGTTACGTGCATTTAGAACAGAAGCTGCTGGACCCCGTCCTCCCAACCTCAGGGGATGCTCTGGGCCATGATGACCTTAACTGCCACATGTAGTTTAGAAGCTGAGATGGCTTCTTCCAGGGCTTCAGCTGCAGGAGACAGTTTGCCGCCTGATTCCTGGATTTCCCTGGACTAGAGCAGACACAGTTTGCCCTGAGTTTCTGCTCTGTGATGTGATATATCTGCACTTGGTCCCTCAGAGCACATTATTCCACAATGATCATTCTCTTTCATTTGTTCACCAAACTTTTTAAAACTTAGAAACTGTATGCCAGTTCCAGGGGGGGAAGAGGGGTGAGAAAGAGAAAAAAAAAAGGGAAAACAGAAGGAAGGAATGGTCTGTGTTCATTCTGTGTTTTTCCTTAAGAACTGTCATTCCTTTTCTGTCACAGCTCACCCATTTGCTACCAAAGCAGCCTATAGATACCTCTAGCACTGACATTACATTAAGTATAATTGCTGTTGCTTGTTTGCACCCCGCACTAGATCTAAATGCCTTGAGAGCAGGGGACACGTGATCTGTTCTTTTACGCTATCTACACATACCGCCACTTGGGGCACTGGACGGGATTCGTATTAACCCTATACACTTCAGTTCTCCCATCGTTTAAGTAGATATAATACATATTCTAACTTCACAGGGCTATTGTAAGGGTAGAATTAGTAAGAAAGAAAAACTGAAAGTACTATACACTGCGTAATTAATAGTATTCCTCAACCTTAATCTCCATAAGAAACCGGAGGGCTTATTAAAGCATTCATAACACAGGCGCCTCGCTCCTTTGTGTGTGTGCTAAACAACGGAGTTCACGGCCAGTTAGTTCCCACCCTGTATTTACTCTCTTGACATCTGTTTCTGGAAATCTGTGTCAAGTATGTGAGCAACAAAAAATCAAAGGAAAGATCAAGAAATCATATCCTAAAGGTTAAAACTGTTGTTTAAACACTATCGAGAGAAAATAAAAACAGAAAATTTTAACCAAACTAAACATTCTGTACAAAGTAAAATCATCTCTCACTTAACACAAGTTCCCATTACGTCAGAAGACTGATCTCCACTTTTTAACTCTGCGATTAACAATTTTATCATAAAACCAAGAAGAAATAAAACCGTAACTCTGAATCTAACACTGGAAACCAGCCCTTCTGCTTATCGCTGATTATGGCCCCTCTATTGAGTTAACTTGTCTCCCTGAGAAAGAGATGTTCAAGTTCTAAGCCCTGGAACTTGTGAATGTGATCTTATTTTAAAATAGGGTCTTTGTAGATGTAATTAAGTTAAGATCAGGTAATTAGAGTGGGCCCTGAATCCCATGAGTGGTATCTTTATAAGAGAAAGGGGAGGGAGACTTGGGTACAGAGACAGAGGAGACACGCGCCGGCAAGAAGGCCACGTGACAATGGAAGCAGAGATTGGAGTGATGCATGCAGCTCGAAAGCCAAGGAGGGCCACGGAACTCCAAGGACCGCTGGGGGCCTCCAGAGGCTAGGAAGAGGCAGGAAAGGATTCTTCTCTAGGCCTTTCAGAGGAAGCACGGCCCTGCTGACGCCTTGATTTCAGACTTCTAGCCTCTGAGACTGTGAGAGAATAAATTCCTTTTGTTTTTAAGCCACTGAATTTGTGGTGATTTGTTACAGCCGCCCTAAGAAATTAACAGAGCCTAGAAAAGAGGAACATCTATCAGTTACAGCAGAAAGAGTTCAAAATAAATAGTTTTACGGCATCCATTTTTCCCAGTTGCCTTACAAAGTTAGAGGGAAAGTATTTGGAAGATAAGATTTCACTAGAAGGAGTGACAACATACAAATGACCCCTGAACAACACAGGGGTTGGGGTGATGACCCGCTGCACAGTCAGAAATCCATGTATAACTTCCAGCTGGCCCTCCATATACACGGTTCCACCTCTACAGATTCAGTCAAGAGCAGATCACACAGTACTGCAGTATTTACTATCGAAAACAAATCCGCGTTTAAGTGGACCCTGTGCTGTTCATGGGTGAACTGTATTGCCTTTTCACCTCCTCCCCATGTAAGAGCATGTTCATCAGGGAGCAGCCATAAGGCTACTTCTAGAAAACGCTACCCAAGGGTTCTTCTATTCTATGTACATCTTACTAATACTTGATTGTTTTGTACACACATTGATCTTGGTTTGGCATTCTGTCACAGCCACAGAAACCTCTCATTCTGTGATCCAATACTTGTTTTCTAACAGTCAACCTGTGTAACTCTCCCTTCGGTGCTTTCCTGCATTACTGATGTTGCGTTGAATATTTAAAGGTGCAGTAGACACGTGGTACCCTGCCCCTTTCACAGTCATCTAGCTACACTCATCTGCTTTGGGTACTGTGGCTACTCAGATCTAATAATTTCCTGCAAAAGTAGAAACGAAGCACTGCCCCGTATACAGCAGCCTGTTCTCTGAGTCATGCAAAAACCAGTACTGATTTCTGATAGCCTAATTTATAATCCCTGAGGGAAATCCATCATGGGCTAGGATAACCCTATGCTTGATATTACATCTAAGTAAAGCAAAACCACAAAAACTGACAAGCATAGTCCAAGTAACAAGTGTATTCCTGAAGGAAAAGAAAATGAAACAAAAGTATTGGCAAAACTTGGGGAGTTTCTGTGAACTGTGACTCTTAGATATAGGTCGTGAGGCCCAGCTGGGTTCTGCTTCGGTGAGCAGCTTTCACTGTCATCAAAACTCTGCTCCCAATTTCCAACTCTGGTGTTAAACTGGGAAAAGTTCATTTCTAATTCAGGTTCTGTATATCTTACCATAAAGACTTAGGACCTGCAAGAGGCCAACAGAGTGATGCACTTCGAAAGAGCTAATGCCTTACCCAGGGCTGGCACACTTACCAGCTTTAAACTCACATCTATCCCGGCTGGGAGAGAATGCTGCAGGACCAAAGGAGCAGCATGTGTATTATTTAAAGATTTAGATGTCCAGTGTGACCCAGATGGAATGATTTTTCCAAATAAATTATATCTATTTTTTGACAAGTAAGGTATCTAACCCAAATCAATACTAAATGGCCTTCTCTTTCTCTTTTTTTTTTTTTTTTGCGGTACGCAGGCCTCTCACTGTTGCAGCCTCTCCCACTGCGGAGCACAGGCTCCGGATGCGCAGGCTCAGCGGCCATGGCTCACGGGCCCAGCCGCTCTGCGGCATGTGGGATCTTCCCGGACCGGGGCACGAACCCGTGTCCCCTGCATCGGCAGGTGGACTCTCCACCACTGCGCCACCAGGGAAGCCCTAAATGGCCTTCTCTTGAAAACATTTTATTAGTACAAAGAAAGAGAAAAGCTGTATTTCTTTACAGACACTGGAGGAGACTGATAACTCGATCTTGAGGCCACAAATATATCTCCTATCTAGCTTTAGATCACCCTTTCCCAAAAGTGTGTGGACAGCATTTATTTATAGTCGTTTCCTAAACGGCTCTGCCTCACTAAATACGCAATTGTAAGCAGAATTAGCTCAGTGTTATGGTACAAAGACACCATCATGCTGTGCTGGTGTATTTTAATAGATTCTTTCTCAAGGTTCGACTGTACAAAGAGTGCTTCCACTTACGCAAGGCCTCAGGATCAGGTGAGACCTTATCTATACATTCTCTACCCAGGCTCAAAATCTCCCAGCCAGGGACTCCTTCAAAACTTTAATAAAAGATATCACTTGATCTCCCCACCAGACCAAACCAAACCAAACTACAAATACACAAACATACAAATAGCTGTATTAATTTCTAAAGGTTCCCATACCCACCCAGGGTTCTATAAACTTCACATTAAAAATTGCTGGGGGGCTTCCCTGGTGGCGCAGTGGTTGAGAGTCCGCCTGCCGATGCAGGGGACACAGGTTCATGCCCCGGTCCGGGAAGATCCCACATGCCGCGGAGCGGCTGGGCCAGTGAGCCGTGGCCACTGAGCCTGCACGTCTGGAGCCTGTGCTCCTCAATGGGAGAGGCCACAACAGTGAGAGGCCCGCGTACCGCAAAAAAAAAAACAAAAAAAAACCACACACAAAAAAATTGCTGGGACTTCCCTGATGGTCCAGTGGTTAAGACTCTGCATTCCCAAGGCAGGGGGCCCAGGTTCGATCCCTGGTCAGGGAACTAGATCCCGCATGCATAAGAGAAGGAAGGAAGGGAGGGAGGGAGGAAGGAAGGAAGGAAGGAAAGAAGGATGGAAGGAAGGAAGGAAGGAAGGAAGGGCGGATGAAAGAAAGAACGAAAGAAAGAATTGCTGAAGCAAGATTATAAAATCAGAAATCTTTGGAAAACAGAAATGTTTACATTTCTGTACTATTGGTAATTCTTTCCTGGGGTTGGGTGGGGGGAGAGAAGAGAGGCATAGGCAAAAGACTTGAATGTTTTCGGTTTTCCGTGGGATGTATAATGAAACTTAGGAGTGTAATCAAACGAGGACTGGCATTTTCTTCAAAATACTCCACACACAAAAAAACCCCAAACCATAAAAAGTGGGAGAAGTGCAGGAGAGAGAGATGAAATAGTCCAGCAAATGTTGATGGTAGCGGAAGCTGCTAGGCACCTGGGGTTTCACTCCCTACTTTTGTGTATGTTTGGACATTTTCACAATTACAAGTTTAAAATTTTACAACAAGAACCCTCCAGCTAATCAAGACATCAAAATGTTAAGACATAATTTGACATCTGTGGACACTGAGATCCTAGCTATGGTCACAGACCAAAGAACAGACATGTAGACAACTAGGGCTGATTCCATGACGCCAAGTTGTCTCAGATCTCACCTGGGGCTTTAAACTTCCTTCCCAAACAAGAAGAGAAGAAACAGGACAGGTTAGTTTTGGATACAGGCTCCAGGAGGGAGGGAGAGAAGGAGGGTATGAAGGGGCTTGACATCCTCTTGCATAGTGGCAAGTCCTCTTTTCTGGGCCGTTCTGAAAGTCAGGGCTCTCGTGAGAAAAAGAAACAATATGCCATCCTGACGACATCCTTTGGAGAATGTCTTTAGCACGTGAAACTGAAGAACTATATGTGTCCAAAACAATTGGGGAGTTTGGGAAGAAAACAGCCCATGAATTCAAAATATCACTAAGTATGGTCGCTTTAAGATTTGGACTGGGCTTTCCGGCCGACCTTTCTCCGCCTGTGAGGGCCCTGGCTTTATAAGGAAGCTATATGCCAAGACGGATAAGTGAATTAAACTGAATGCTCGGTGGCAGACTTTGGCAGGCAATTCATCACCAGGGAAGTCTCAAGTACTGCTGGCTGGATTTTAAAGTACTTTGTCTAACTAGGCTGGACACGCCTGCCTCTGGGCACACACATTTTCTTTAAGTTAGCAGGAGAACTGCTTCGTCAGCCCCTCTTTCTTACAGTCAACTCAATTATCATGGTCTCGGAAGACAGCGTTAGCACGGATAACCTCGGGGATAATTTTTAGGAAACTCATTTTAACTGTTAGTTTCAATCTCCTCTTTAACCAAAATCTTTCATTTAGCAACCCATAAATCATCAAATTTGTTTGAGCTTTTTTACAGATCATCAAATTTGTTACTCTGTAGTTTCAACTGGATGCCTAATGATAACAATATAAAAAACTCCTGCTTACTAAATGTGCCCTTGAAAACTGTTTTCTCATTTTTCCCAATAACCTCATAAATTAGGCATTGTTCTCTCCATTTTAACAGATAATGGAAATGGAAGCTTGCTCAGAGAGTTAAACAGAGCATTCTGAGATCAGACAAGTAGTAAGTGACAGAGCCAGGATCTGAACCTAGGGCCTGACCTGCCCTTTGCAGTATGCTGCATCATTTCTACAAAAAAAGGAAGAAACAAAAAAGGGAATCAAAAAAGGCAGGCAGCAAAAGACGGAAGAAGAAAACTGGAAAACACATTGGCAAATCTTTCTTTTTAATTTTTATTTTTATATTGGAGCATAGCTGATTAACAATGTTGTGTTAGTTTCAGGTGTACAGCAAGGTGATTCAGTTATACACATACATATATCCATTCTTTTCCAAATTCTTTTCCTATTTAGGTTATTACAGAATGTTAAGCAGCGTTCCCTGTGCTATACAGCAGGTCCTTGTCGGTTATCTATTTTAAATATAGCAGGGTGTACATGTCAATCCCAAACTCCCTAACTATCCCTCCCCCCTGGCCTTCCTCCCAGTAATCCTAAATTTGTTCTGTAAGTCTGTTTCTGTTTTGTAAATAAGTTCATTTGTATCATTTTTTTTGTTTTTAGATTCTGCATATAGCGAATCATGTGATAGTTGTCTTTCTCTGTCTGACTTACTTCACTTAGTATGATAATCTCCAGGTCCACCCATGCTGCTGCAAATGGCATTATTTCGTTCCTTTTTATGGCTGAGTAGTATTCCACTGTATATATGTGCCACATCTTCTTTATCCATGCCTCTGTCGATGGACGTTTAGGTTGCTTCCATGTCTTGGCTATTGTAAACTGTGCTGCAGTGAACATTGGGGTGCACGTATCCTTTCGAACCATGGTTTTCGCTGCATATATGCCCAGGAGTGGGATTGCTGGGTTATATGGTAGCTCTACTTTTAGTTTCTTAAGGAATCTCTATACTGTTCTCTACATTGCCAAATCTTTATGAACGGCATGACCTTGGACAGACTAACACTGGCTTTTACTTTTTGGTACCACCTTCAGGCAGCTGATATAAAACTTCTAAGTGACCCTGTTTTATACTCAAGTTACTGTCTTTATTCATTTTTTAAAACAAACATACATTCAGATTCTTACTAAGATGATCTTCATGGAGAAAAGTGTCATTAAAGACGCTAAGACTTTAACATGGCACCAGGTATGGAAAACTCAATAAACAGTCAGTTCTTCTGAGTGGCATCAGCACTGCCATGAATTTCTGTTATCGTGATCTATACTGGAGTCGGGGATAAAAGGGTGTCTCCAAATGACAGATCACGCAAATTTACAAATACCTAAAATGAGTAATATTGGGAACTAGAAGTGTTTCTAAGTAAAGCTAAAAGCCACCTCAGTCTCACTCAGACCTGCTTCATGTTCCTCCTCTGCTCCCCACCTCAGTGAATGGCCTGTTATCGAGACTGCCAGCAAGCCGACAGCCTGCACGGCTCTCAACGCCTCCGCTGCCTTTCAACTATTACTGACGTTTAGAATCCTTGAGGAAAGTCCTGAACAGAATTTTACAGGGGAAAACCAGCTGAAAAAGTCGTAACTCTGCATAACCATCTGCCAGGACCCAGACTTCCTGCTAGCTGGTAAAAACTAACAACATGGGCTTCCCTGGTGGCACAGTGGTTGAGAGTCCGCCTGCCGATGCAGGGGACACGGGTTCATGCCCTGGTCCGGGAAGATCCCACATGCCGCGGAGCAGCTGGGCCCGTGAGCCATGGCCACTGAGCCTGCGCGTCCAGAGCCTGTGCTCCGCAACGGGAGAGGCCACGACAGTGAGAGGCCCGCGTACCGCAAAAAAAAAAAAAAAAAAAAAACAACCTAACAACGTGCTGTGATTGAAAAACCATTTCTGTGTGTCAGAGGACCAGACTTTTGACTGATGCCCGCCATTAAGGAGAGCTGGGACTTCAGGGCTAAAGAAAGGCACCAGACACAGTGTTGGATGTTTTCCATAACCCTGTTTTTCATTCTTACAGCTCAGTGAGGGAAGTGTATCATTCACGCTTTAAAAAAAGGATGCAAAGGCTCAGAGAGTTAGATGCCCTGCCCAAGTTTACGAAGCAAAAAGATCTGGAATTCAAACCTCAATCTGTGTACCACATTATACTATACCATATGACTTCCCATCTATAAAATTTTTAAAGAAAAACAAACCCAAGGATATTGTAGAGAAATCTGTTGCTGTATTTCTCAAAAATGCACTGAGTATAAGCAGCATCAACTTTGTCCACACTTTATATCACATCAGAGAAACACCTAAATACCTGAGTCAAAGTATACAGGCCAAATTTCCTAATACTAACAAAGTGGCTGAGAAGAGTGGGACACAGACTGTGGTAAACTACTCGTATCTCCAATTCCCTTGGACTCAATATAGACACAATAAAATATAATTTGACAGTGCAGAAAACCGAAGAAAATTTACAGGCAAAGTCTCTCAGCCTGTTGCCAAAGGAGTGTGGAGCACAGACATATTAGGCCTGACAAATATTTGAAAGCTGAAGTTGGCAATTATCTTAAACACAGAGCATAAAAATCATGCTTCTTAAACTGCCAAAAATGCTGACTTAAAAAACAAAATATCTTTGTGAAACAAGGTACGTGGGACTGCTATGAACACACTCATAAAACAGAATTAAAAATAAGAAAACCAGCAGACAGTTTTAACCCTTTGCTTGCTCAATTCCAAATGCAATACTTCTAATAGTCGTTCAAGTGATCTATTCATCAAATAACAAGGAAAACTCACAGCTCAATGCAGGAACAATTGGTTTATGTGCTAAAAAGTGATGATAAGCCTGTGGGTTATGGGTAGTAAGTCTAAGGTAATTCCTACCCGTTACAAAAACACTCCACTGATTTGGGCATTTATTTTTGATAAATGCAGAGTTACGTGGGGAGGGAGGGGTGGGAAGAAGAGATTAAATATTGGCAGCGAATCTTATTGCACTCACATAAAAAGCCAATGTTCCAGAAATACCAATACAGATATTCCTCCTATGATATTCTGACATGCAGAATTTCATTACTACTGAGTTCAGAAATAAATGTATTTGTGTGTGCTTGCACGCATGTGTGTGTGTGTTTGTGTAATCCAACATCATTCTCTTAGAAAGTAATGTCAAAGGAGGGGAATCGAGAGATTAGGGGCAGAGGTTCTGTTTCTGAAATACAATCAGTAGTATTTTGCACCCAGTCCCTGCACAGGACTGCAGAGAAAATGGGACAGCGGGGAGAGAGGCAGGAAGAAAGAGATACACAGAGAAGCAATCATGAGAGACCACCAGTGGTCCGCTGTCTGGTCACTGACACAGCTGATTCTCCCCTTGGTGTAAGCAGAGAGTGCTTTTTGTCTGTTCTCTTTGGCTTATCTTTAAAGTCACTACTATCCTACTACGGCATTCAACACACATAATTACTCTGAGGATTTAACAGGCTGATGACAGAGCCCTGTTATGTGGCTGCAGTGTTACTCCATGGGAAGCTGAATGTGTGTGTTCCGAGTGAACAAAGAACTTTTCAATACACTGTTGTATCACTTGACATCCACAATCCACAAACAACTGAACAAAACACAAGGTTGGATTTTAAAATTAGGCCTTGGCAATTAATGGCACAAGACTCATTTTACTAGATTCCAGAAAAGCGAAACTACAGATGTGTGAAAGATGTGCAGTGTTCATCTGCTTCTGACAGTCGCTGCAACGTCCATGAAGTCCTGCCTACGGGTATTTCTCTGAATGCTCAGATCAAGCACTGCAAAGGGCAAGTTAAGAGATAACTATACAAAAATAATTACATCTATTCAAGAAGTTACATTCATTTCAGTTTCATGAAGTTTTTTTTTTTGGTAATCTTTGCCCAATTTTATGAAAGAACTTTTGTTAATTTAATTCTGAGTAAGTATAAAGCATTTACAAAGCAAGCTCCAATACGTCCCAGCAAACCAGCCTGCCACTGCCACTCACTTTCTGAACACACATCCAGTTTGCACCTGTGGCCACCACGGACCCTTTCCCTCAGGCGCCTTTAGCCCGTCAAGCTTGAGGCAGGTCAAGGATGGCTGGGCTGTGGTTGTACTCTGGCGGGGCTCAACCACACCCAGGGTTAGGGTCCAAACAGGCATCAGATTAAGGCCACGGGCTCACTCTGAGCCTTCACCTGAGTGTCACAACCACTAAGGGTCTCGTGCTGGATCAGACGGCAGATATTCTGGAAAGTTACTGAAATCAAAACGAGCCTTTGTGCTACTGCTAATATATGCCCATTTAAAAGCACATGACTAGCATATTAACTTTATTTCATATATTGTAATTCTAATGACATCTCAGCTATATGCCTAGAGACAAATGTCAGATAAAATTATTTTTTCTATTCTGTATTTAATAAAAGGATATATATATATATATATATATATATATATATAGTTTTTTTTTTTTTTCCCTGCAAAGAATATCCAAACTAAAGACGGTTGAAAATCTTCAGGACATTGTACCTAAAATAACGAATGTATTTCTGAAATACAAAATATCAGCTCCTGGATTAAAGTTCTTAAAACATTTTCTAAACATTATCAATCCTGACCCTTACCTAGTACTCATGTTTTAAGGAGTACCCACTAATTTTTAGTGAAACTAGAAAATCTGAAAAGCGTTCTGGCTGAAATGGTTTTTTACCCAACTGTTGGCGTACTTCATTTGGAAGTACCAGTGATTACCAAGCAGGAACTCTGTCCTGGGGCTGATATTGCTTGGAAGCAGCTGCGTAACACCCTCGTCTTATTCTAAGTTTATATTCTTTGCCAATAAAGACAATGTGAGTTACCAAGGAAGGGGCCCAGAGTGACAAATGGGAGAAATAAAATACAAAGAAGACTGGAAACCAGTTTCAATGAAATATAATGGGCTTCTCTGGCTATGCCCCAGCACCTGCATAACTGAATAAGAAAAATTTTTGAGGGATAAAGGGGACAGGAGGTGAAAATTAAGAACTGTACAGATTCCCTACAGCATGGTAGTTGAGAGCACCAGCTTTGCATCACACTTGACCAGGGTGCAAATAAAATCCCACTTTGTTTCCACTTCACAGATACGTGATCTTAAGTAAATGGACTCTGCAGCCTCAGTTTCCTCATCTGAAAAATGGGGATGACAATATTTATGTCATAGAATTTCCAGAATTAAATTGGATCATAGATGGTAATATGCCAAGCAGCGTACTTGGCACAGAGTGAAGTGAATCAATAAACAGTGGCCGCTACTATTATTATTGTTTTGATTATTTCATCCATACTTCTTCCGTAGCCTACAAACCGTTTGCTTGCTGCCCCGGGCTCATCTTTTCACCACCTTTTCACCATACTCCAGCCACCCAGTCTTCTTTCTGTTACCTGATTCCTGCCCTAGGGTCTCTGCACTGGTCTCTCCACCTAGAATGTCCTTCCCAAAGATATTAACATGATGATTCCTTCTATGACAACCAGGGCATAGCGTAACTATCCCCTCCTGAGAGAGGACCTCCCTAACCATCCACTCTAAGGGAACACCACTCATTCTCCAGCAGAACCCCAGGTTTTACTTGCCTGCAGAGCATGGATTCACTTCTGATATCTTTTTATTCACTTTGTGTCTGATTACTATCTGTCTCGCCACACTAGACTGCAAATTGAATGAGAACGCAGACTTGTTCACAGCTGTATCTCCTGCACCCAGAACTAGTCCTAAGCACTAGCAGAAGCAGGAAGGAAGGAGGGAGAGAAGCAGGAGTGGATGAAAGGAGGGAGGGAGAGAGGGAAGGAAATCTGAGGCTGGAAAAAATGAATTTGATGCTTTAAAGGTTACTACAGTTTGACAGGGAACCTGGTTTTCTATATAAGTGGCCAGTAAGTGAATTCTCGTACCTAACTGCAGTACTGAAAGGCATGGCATCATGAAAGCAGGGTTTCAGATATACACACATACACGCACCCACATTCACGTGGATACGTATGTCCACTTGCACATCTCAGGATGAACTCTAAGAGTGAGCTGCTGGCCACAGGCTCCTATCCACACGACACGTCAACTCATCCACTGTTATTTTTCCTCATCTATAAATTAAACGGCCCGCTTCATTCCTCTTCGTCTGTTTTCTGTTATGACTACATGTGGTTTATTAGGCAAAGAGATTAGTCAAGAATTCTGATCTGTAGGAATGTTTATGTTTTCTTCTAACAGAAACATGATTTCCCGACTTTGGTATTCTGGCAAATCTATTTTGCAAAATATAAGCTCAGAAACTCTGCAAAACTACATTAGCGGGGCTTCATAAAACCTATCGGCAGCATTTTGTTTTATCGATGGAATGGCAATAGTTCAGACAGAAATATGTTGCCTTTTTCATGCTCCGAAGTACGAGAATGTTCAAGAGAAGAAGAGACCTGCCCTGCAGTAGAGGAAGGAGTGTAATTCTCAACTCAAGTGGCAAAGAAGGATGCAAGTACTTCAGCAAAGTGAGAAAGAGTCCAGAAATCGTCTGTACAGTATTTTTTTCTTCCACTTTCACACTAGCAACATGTTAACGTAAATAAATATATTGCATAATGCAAATAGTGAACCGTAAGTTATAACGGAAAGGTACTGCTTGGCAGGAGAAGAAAATTGAGCTGTGCACACGGTTTTGTAAGTAATTTGAATTGGTTTTTACACGTTAAATTTTTAATTTTTATTTTACTTCCAAGTTCATCATATACAGTTTTAATTTTTATCTAAGAAGAAAAAGTGTGTATTCTACTAGTTTTCTCATAATTACACTAATACTTAATAAAGTATTTAATATGAAGTTTGTGTTTCTGAGACTTGATTTCAAGGTTTAAATCCAGACCATTTTAAAGAAATAAGATGCATCATCAACGTTAAGGCGTTGGCTATAAAACACTTTGCCTCTAGAATTTCTTGAAATCTCTTCGCAGAAAGACGGCATTTCTAATAGTTTTCAGAAGACTTACGCTACTGACAAAGAAATAAAAAATAAACCTAGTAAAATGCCACTTTGACAATACAAAGGTGAGCTGAAAATGTTCACTTCAGCATATATCCCTTTAACATACATCACTATACCAAGTTCTCCATGAATGTACAGGGAAAAAGTAAAATTTGTCTTCTAAACTTTTCCAATCTGAAGTTGTCACTATCCTGTCTCTCCTAAGACAGGAGAATTCTGAGGTTCCTGGTGAAATGCCATCCATCTCCAAAGCTGGACAGAGCAGAAATACCAAGACAGTGAGATCAGACATTCCAAAACATCACGACTATTTTGGAAAAAAACAGACGGTGTTGAGGAATCCTACTTCCCAAGCTTCCTCGGTGCTCATTTAAACAACGGAAACCAACAAGGCCATTCTTAGGTTCTGGACTATACCAAAACTGGCAGTGGACCAGATTTGGCTACTGGCTATAGTTTGCTGACCCCTGCTCAAAAGTTCTGTCATTGCGCAAAAGCAATCAAGTTCTTAGCTCTAACATTCACTTGTCCCTTTTCCTAAACCGTTCCATTGTTCCTGTAAGAACGGTGTTCTCAAATTTTAAATCACCTGAGGGCTTGTTAAAACACAGACCGGGGATTCCCTGGTGGCGCAGTGGTTGAGAGTCTGCCTGCCAATGCAGGGGGCGCGGGTTCGTGCCCCGGTCCGGGAAGATCCCACATGCCGTGGAGTGGCTGGGCCCGTGAGCCATGGCCGCTGAGCCTGCACGTCCGGAGCCTGTGCTCCACAACGGGAGAGGCCCCGGCAGTGAGAGGCCACAACAGTGAGAGGCCCGCGTACCACAGAAAAAAAAACAAAAAACCACAGACCGGAGGGCCTCTCATCCAGGGTTTCTGACTCAGTAAGTCTAGGGCAGGACTTGATAATTCATTATTTCTAACAAGTGCCCAGGTGATGCTCAGGCTGCTGGTCCAGGGGCCACACCTTGAGAACCACTGCTCTCAACTTCCTCAGTATTATCAGCAAAGTACAGTACATCCTCAGTCTTTTTTTAGAACATTCCCTCTACTCTCTGGACTCACCTGCAACGTATGTATCTTCTATCTGATATCTTGGGAGTCCTCATTGGCAGTTCTTCTCCCTCATCCTTCACCTCCAATAAAACGTGAAGTCACGATTATCCGACATCCCAGAGACGTTTTGATCTACCCACTTCTATCCATCTTCCACCTCACTCCAGACTACCACCTTACTTTTCAACAGCCTTCCCGCTGTGCTCCCCACATGTACTCTGCCTCACTCCAAATATTTTGCAGAATGCATGCAGGATGATCCCTTTAAGATGAAATTCTTCCTTGCTTAAAACCACCCTGCTAAGGGCTTTCCAAGGCTGTACCAGATGGGGCCCCTATCACCTCTTCTGGCCTGGCCTGGTCCTCACGCTGCTCTGACCAGGCTCCTTCCCGGCCTCCATACTTGCTGTTCTCAGCCCAGGATTCTTTCCCTGTTCAGTCAGTCAACACTGTTCATCTTCCACTTCCCAGGCCCAAGTCACATCCCCAGGAAAGCCATTCTTGACCCTTCCAGACCAGGCCAAGATCCCCACAATGTGTAGTTTTTTCTAACCATCTGTCTCCACGTTAAAATAATAAAAATAACTAACATTTCTTATACTAGGCATTGCTCCAAGACCTTCATACATTTCTTTATTTAACCTTCACAAAACCCCACAAGGTAGTTGCTGTTAGAACTCTCTCTTCTCCTCTTTCTCTCCTTTATTAAATAAACCACATGAGGGAACGGAGGCACAAAGAGTTAAACAGTTCACCCAAGTTCAACCAGCTAGTAAGTGGAAGAGACACATGCAAATTCAAGCCATCTGCCTCCAGACCATAAATACTGCCTCTCAAGAGCAGACAACTTGACTAGATTTTAATTTTCATGTGGTCAGACACCATGCAGACAGAGTTCACACAGAGCCTGGAATATATTAGGTACACGACTTGCTGAATGAATTAATTGATTATATTTTAGCAGAATATTATATACCATTCACTTGTCCACATTATTAAGGCTTATTTCCAAAAAGGGCTCTCCACCCTGCCATTGGTCTTAGCATAATCCATTACAGACTTTATCTTTAAACAACTGTAGTACCATCATTATGTGGATCAAGTGCTTTAATTCTTTTCACACCCAATATTTTTTATCGACATGCTAAGCCATTTCACCTACTTATATATATAAATGTAAGCCAGCATAAATAGAACATTAACATATTACCATAATCCAGTTACTAAATTTCTGTGAAAATTATTTTTAGAGAGGAATAGGTATTCTTGCGGAGTATCTTTATATTCAAAGGGTACACAGCAGAGCAGTGACAGAGGGATAAAAATACTGTCTTAAATCACCACTGCATTCCATTTATTATTTTAAGACGTGATACATACATCCCTCACAATCCAAATTCTTCCAAACTCAGGAAACTGAACAAACTTTTTAAGACGGGGTTGTTTTCCTTTGCTATTCAAGCTTTCATTCCTACTCACTATCCGAAACTCAGGGACCAAAAATACTTAACTAATGAGGTCTCTTTCAGTATACAAAGTCAGGAACCAAACAGACTCAGATAGTAGAGCATACCTGAGTTTAATCTATTTTGAGATTTAAAATTAAGGAGGGCATGCCATTTGCTTTGGTTGTTTGTCCAAGAGAGGCACAGGCTGAAAAAAAAAAGGACAATGCGGATCACTGAGCACAGTGATCATGTTTCTAAATCTCTCCATCACCCCTGGACACAGCACATGATAGATGTCCAAGAAAAATTCTGATGAGCGCTTAATGTGTCAATACACAGGCAATATAGTGTTCTCATTCCTAAAGTACGGTTTACGTGTACATTATAAATTTATTTCAAACTTACTATTATTATGAAACTAGTACTTAAAAATATATAGCTTAGGGCTTCCCTGGTGGCGCAGTGGTTGAGAGTCCGCCTGCCGATGCAGGGGACATGGGTTTGTGCCCCAGTCCGGGGAGATCCCACATGCCGCGGAGCGGCTGGGCCCGTGAGCCATGGCCGCTGAGCCTGCGTGTCCGGAGCCTGTGCCCCGCAACGGGAGAGGCCACAGCAGTGAGAGGCCCGCGTACCGCAAAGAAAAAAAAAATATATATATATATATAGCTTAACTATCTGTTAAGATAACTGGCAACTCAGGTTGATTTCTGGGAACTCCCTATTCATTAATCTTCAGTTAGGTAGTTAAGAACCTGCCTGTGGAATGTGCTAGCTGTATGACTTTGGGTAAGTAACCAATCACCCTAACACTTCAGACTTCTTGTATGAAAAATGGGGATAACATAGCTACCACATAAGAGTTATTGTAAGGATTTAACGCTTCTAATGTACGTAAAGCAAACAGCATTCCACAAATACACAGTAAATAAGCATCCAGTAAGTATTAGCTGCTATATAGCTACTGTTACGTATACAGACATAAACTTGTACATTGACACTACTTATTACTTTACTAAAATGTGATGATGACTACTGTGATTTAGATATAAATAAGTGCGAATGCCAAAAGCAAAGATATAATGATATTCTGTCAATATATAACAAGTGGAAAACCACAGTAACAGTAAATCTGAGTTTTACATACACTTTCAATGGATAGCTTGTTCAAGGGAGAAAACATCTACAAAGATAAATTAGAAAGTGTTTTTTAAAAGACATGATTTAAAATAAATAATCTCGTTGGGAGTCTGCTAAAACATACGCTCCCAAAAAACCCAAAAAACAAGAACCCAGCAAACTAAAGAAAAAATATCCATGTGAATATAATCTCCGTATTCTTAGGAAATATTGCCCTGCACAAAGGAAGCACAAAGTACTGAAGCATTTTTACAACAACAATTCCTCCAAGATGAATATAAAGAGCACTTAGACACGATCCCCACAAGAACCCTCTAGAGTATCTGGAACCGATGACAGTCGGTAACACTAAAATGAAAACTGAAAAGTTAGAGGAAAATAATGTAAACGGCTTCACAAATTTCACAGAAGAAAAAGTCTATGCTTAGAATGGTTATGAAATAAATTTAAGTTTGAGAAAAATAGAGTTTAACGGGTCACCTAATATCGCAAATGCGTAATGATGCAAACACTTGGTTAACTGGGCAATTCAGAGGTCCATGATCTCGCTTCACTGAGCTGGTACCCTTGGACGCCGAGTATGGAGACCCCAGCCTGCCGGTCTAGGCGTGCCTGGGATTTCGCTCTTGTGACCTGGGCAGCTCCCGTTCACTCAGCTCTCACCCTACACGGAGGCCCTTCACTGCTGTCAGACTGCCCAGCCTCCACGTGGCCCTGCTCTCACTTGGAGACCTTAACTATGGTCTCTCCTCAGCATTCTGTTTTACTTGCCACCCCGCCACCTTGGGTTTTTGCGTTAAGAATAATTGATTACATTTTTATGGTGGTAAAATATATGTAACATAAAATTTACCATTTTAACCATTTTTAAGTGTACGATTTGGTGTCATAAGTGTATTTGCAGCATTGTACAGCCATCCCTACTATCCATTTCCAAAACTTTTTCATCATCCCAAACAGGAAGTCTGTACCCATTAAACAGGAACTCCCCATCTGCGTCCTGCCACCCCAGCCCAAGTAACCTCTGTTATACTGTCCCTATGAATCTGCCTATTCCAGGTGCCTCATTAGTGGAATCATACAATACTAGTCCTTTTTAGTCACTCCTAAGGCTGTTTACAGTTCTACTTATTCTTCAAGTGAGCGCTGACAACTCATACGGATCTTCCCTGATTTTATCACTGGATACAAATAGATGACTATTAGATTATTCCAACCATAACACCCATTCATTTAAACTAGCAAAACACTTCCACATACCCCATGCCATCCTATCAGAATTAGAAATAAGTGAACTCTGTATTCCCTGTCCTGTTATTCAACCCTCTCTCATCTCATGGTGAGCCCGTGATACCTACACAGCTCATGGTAGGTAGTTACCCCCTTTCAACGCCTAAGCAAGTTACCCCTGCTGAATGGCCTCTGGCTTGAGAACTACTTTTTTATGAAAACAGATTTTTACCTCCCAGCTAGTTGACTCTGGCATGGTAATTGAAAGAAGCATTCTAATTAAAATGATTCCCGTTCAGACCAAAAAAAATTTATATGGGAACCAGTGTATTATTTAAAGAACTGTAGAAAAAAATCAGGGTGCCAATAGATAGCAAATAAAGCAAAATGCTTCAGTTTTCAAAAGATGAGTTTTGCCTACCATTTAGAAAAAGGAGTGATGATTATTAGAATTCAGATATATTTTTAAACTCTTGCTAAGAGATCCGAATTTTCTTCTTTTAATAGGGTTTCAGGACTGAAGGAATTCTAAGAACACGGTATAGCAGAATTTGCAAGACATTTGCTAAGCTATCATATGATATCCAAGATAGAGAAACAGGTGGATTTTTAGTTACGTCGAAGGACCAAACCCAAACAGTACTAATCAATGGTTTGAGATGGACTTGCAACTTGTAAAGTATCACATGCCTTGAACCTTCCCCAGTCCCCTTCAACACTTATCAGGTAATTTTCATGAAAGAACAAAAACAATCAATTTACATATGTTACAAAGCTAGAAAGGGTAGTTAATATCAGAATTAATCTTTTTAAAAAGTTTGGAAAGAAGTGAAAAATATTGTCTAAGTTCCCCGTGCTGTACAATACATCCTTGGAGCCTATTTTACCCCCGACAGTCTGTACCTCCCCTCCCCGCCACCCCTATATTATCTGCCCCCCACTGGTAACCCCTAGTTTGTTCTCTGTATCTGTGAGTCTGCTTCTTTTTTGTTATATTCGTTAGTTGGTGGTATATTTCAGATTCCACATATAAGTGATATCGTACGGTATTTGTCTTTCTCTGTCTGACTTATTTCACTAAGCATAATGCCCTCCAAGTCCATCCACGTTGCTGCAAATGGCAAAATTTCATTCTCATTTATGGCTGAGTAGTATACCACTGTATGCATGTATATACCACATCTTCTTTATCCATTCATCTATTAATGGACATTCAGGTTGCTTCCATATCTTGGCTATTGTAAATACTACTGCTATGAACATTGGGGTGCGTGAATCTTTTCGAATTAGTGGGTTTGTTTTTTTTCTTTTTGGATATATACCTAGGAGTGGAACTGCTGGGTTGTATGGTTGCTCTATTTTTAGTTTTTTGAGACACCTCCATACTGTTCTCCACAGTGGCTGCACCAACTTACATTCCCACCTACAGTGTACGAGGGTCCCCTTTTGTCCACATCCTCTCCAACATTTGTTATGTGTGTTCTTTTTGATGACAGCCATCCTGCCAGGTGTGAGGTGATATCTCCTTGTGGTTTTGATTTGCATTTCCCTGATGACTAGTGATGTTGAGCATCTCTTCACGTAATCTCAGGCTCATTTTACACTTTCCCTCCCCACATCTGGAATCAGCTATTTCTCCGGGGACTTCTGGGTTCTTTTATTGGGGAATGGTAATAGCAAGATTAGGCACTAGATATACTCACTGCTACTGGGATGCCACTTCTTCTGGATCTTTCCTATGGACAGAACAGGAACTACATTTCTGCAATATCATGAGTTCGTATTGATAGTAGCAATTCAAATTGGACATAACAGGTTTTTTCCTTAACTTCTTTCATTTTATATTTGCAACTTCGTTACACTGAATATCCTGGGTTCTAATAACATGCTTATATGTTTTTACACATAAAAGTTAAAAAATTTTTCAAGCCACAATACTAGTATTATTAATAACAATGAACCTACTGAAGAAAGTGCAAGATTTCTGTGCAGTTTTATGTCCTTAAAATGTAACTCACTAAAGATTTCCCAACTTTTTCAAACTGCCATATGTTCTCGGGATGTTCTAAGATTTCATATTCTGTTCTGTTCTGATCCATTCTTCTTTCTGTCTAGGAATAACTGAATTTTAATAGATATGTGATAAATGCATCTCTAGTTAGCTGAATGTGGGGACAGCAGGCATATCTGTGGACAGAAAAGCCTCTAAGGGTTTCTATTCTTTCTTTCAGTTGTTCATTCAATCATTTTCCAGTTCATACTCTGGCAAAGGAACATGCCTAAAACTTTCAAGTTTTGGTGTAAAGCTGCAAAAGGAAAAAAATCTTAATGTTCTGAGAAGACCTGAAACTGAAAAGCAGGAATCAGTCATCTAATGCAATTACAAGTGGTATTCTAGGGAGTTTATACCAACATTTCACTTCTGTAAACTAAAAATTTGTGTATTGTTTTCAATCAAAGTTTAGATAAGGACTACTTAAGTTTTCCGAAGGAGCAGAATTTGCTTTTGTTTATCCTGGAGCACAGTTTAAAATACAAAGAGCTTTCCAAGTAAGCTACTGCAAAGAATACCTACATCGACAAACATGGAGAGAAATTCAATACGTACCCCTTGAATAACTTTCCTGAAAGAAGTGATTTATTTGGGGGGGATTAATAAAGATAGCTTTGTTTAGTGTTACGAAATGGCATCAAGAAACTAATAAAATGACTGTACAAGGGGATGTCACAATTCTTTAAAAAAGTTTTCTAAGTTTTAAAATGAGTCAGTTTAATACTGGACAGTAAAATAAACACAGACATCAAAACCAATTATGAAAATAATCTACTACCTCTGATGTCTGCCTTCTTAGTATGTTTCCATGTTCTTTCAAAAATACTAGCTCGGTATTTAAATAAACAGAATGGGAGCGGACAATGTCAAAGTATTATGTTTTCTAATATATAAAATAATATAAAATATTTTATTAATATTAATTTAAAATATTAAAAATTAATAATATTTATTAATATTAGAGAAAATATTTTATGTTTTCTAATATATAAAATAATATAAAATATTTTATTAATATTTTATTAATAAAATGTAGCTTTTCAACAGATGAAGAAATATTATATGTATTTTAAAGGTATTATTAAAAGCTTTAAAATTCCTCAGATATTTTAAGAGTAGCTTACATTTCAGTAAAAATTCATTTGTAAATAGAGACCATCATAACGTCATAAAGTGAGGTGTTTTTAGTGAAGTATCTTTTCTCCTTTAATGTCCTAAAATTAACAGGGCTCTCTATGACCAGAGGTATATGAGAACAATGTTAGTTAGCATACAGAATATTCCCCAAACGACAGTATTTTAAAACAGACCAACAGTGAGAATTCCACCTGGGAAATATGCTACATATTTCACCGTCAACAATAAAAAATAATTACAATGTAATTACAGAAGCAGGTAAATATTGAGAAATACTGTTTAAACAGTGTAAGCAGCCCTTACTTAACAACAGTTTTACAGTACTCCACAAATGACTGTGAATCAAGACTGCAAAGAATGGCAATGAAGTGCAGGCTTGTATGGCCTTAATTTCTTTGAAAAACGTCTGGTAATTTTTCTTAGGTAGCTGAAGATTACCAGGTAGTTTGGAATAAGTATGTATAAGGTCACATTCCATTCATGTGAGGCTCAGTTTCAGTTTTTCAGGAACTCATTCTTTGTTCTCTTTATTAACTATTCTTCCCAATAGCAGTCATTGTAAAGGAAATTATATGGTAGTTTTTGTCCAAATGTCTGTTTTGTGTTATTTATTTATTTTTATCTTGTTACTTCTGAAAAGGAAATGCATACACGATAGTCATTAAAATAAAGATAAATCACTGAAAAACCCATTAAAAATCATGTGGTCATTACAATCTAAAAACTATATGTAACAAAACCATTTCAAGAAAGGAAAGGAAAGGGACCTATGTAACAAAAGGAGGAACAACAGCTGTGACAGCAAACTGGGCTAAGGAAAATGGTTGCATTTGGACACAGAACTCAGCTTTGAGCTTCCTGGCAGCCAGTGCTGTTTGCAGATATGCATATTTCTGTCTGGGAACTTTATCCGGTGATGTTTTTATCTGCAGAAAGGGGTGGTATTTAGGTGCCCAGGAAACCATTTCTAGGTGCCCACCAAATGTTTTTCGCTAAAGCTCGAAATCACTTTGCAAACTTTAGAGAAAACCAACAGAGTCCTTTGGCACTTTTTAAAAGGTGATGACAGGTGTACGTGCTGTTAGTGCTGGAAAATACAGCTATGCGTTTCCTTATACAGGTGATAAAAGCATTTACCGAAGCAGAGATTTGCGCAAGTGACTGGGAGAAGTATGCTGGTGACTTAACCCTGTCTCTTCCCCACCGCCACCTGCAGGTCCCAGTTTCAGTCTTAATCTGAAGTAGTAAGAGCCCTGGAAGGCTCTCTGAGATTAGTGGTTTTCAAACTGGTCCAGGGGGTCTTGGAGGGATACCAAATGCACAGGGTCCTGAGCTTCCAGAGCTTTTAAAGAAGAAGTTCCTTTTCAGTTTAAATATTTTTAAACTCCCACACCTAAAACCTCTTTTGGATAACGTGCTCATCAAATACTTATCTCTGTCCCTTTGGAAGGCTACCCTGAGGGAATAAGTTACTGACTTGGGAGTGACCAGCCTTGCATATTTACTTTTCTTGGAGAACTGTGAGAGTTCTTAGGGCTTAAAAAGAGATTCTGATGTTTCAGATCGGTGATGGAGACGAAGAACCTTAGGACAGGGTTTTCTGGCACAAAATCACAGCATCTGCTTACTTGACTGTTTTTTTCACTTGCGAGAGAAAAAATTAAGAAGACCCTATATAAAGCTTCCCTAGCATTCATTCGTTTTGGTTAGAGCAGTGAGAGTGCTGACTGACTACTAAAATTACCTGGAAGTATTTATAACTCTGTGTATTATTATTGTTAGCAATAGTAGTGAGTAATGGTAGCAGCAGTAGCATCTGGTAAGCAGACAGTTTGCAGTTTACAAAGGGTTTACACTTTCCCCTGTGTGTGTGCATCACATATAGTGTCACTTAATACTCAATAATTCTGAGAAATATAGACATATTTGCCATCACTCGGTTTAATAGATGAATAAATCAAGGCACAGAGGTTAAGTAACTATCTTACGATAACTTACAAACTAAAATCTGAGACTCAAATTCTGATCACATACGACTCTTCAAAGCTCACAGTCTTTCAACTGCGTCATTTGTTAAATTAAAAGTTTCAGTTGCTGGTGCATTTTGTCCACTCAGAAAGAGCAACATTAACTTGATTTTTCATATTATTTGAAAAAGAAACAGGTACTAGCCCTACCCAAGGCTTAAATTAAAATATGCACTATCATTAGTAACAAGCCATTTTAGTAATAAAACAGTATACGATTTCCCTTTAAAAATAGGTTTAAAAAGTTTCTTCATCTCCTTTACCCTAGTAAAACTTATTAGTATTTTTATTGTTTTTGTATTTTGGGGTTATAAGAAAGGCTTTTGAGAAATCTCTATCCTGCTGTGTCTTCTGAGCCCTCAAGACCCCTTCCTCCCTCACGAACGATGGGGGCATAGCCCCTGGTATGTAAATATCCTAGATATCAGTGGCATCTACTTACACGAAAAGATTTCAGTGTACAAAAACAGACCAAAATGTTCATTTCATCCTTTTTTAATGACCAAAAATTTCAAAACAAAACAAAACTAAAGAAATTATAACTCGAGTGTCTTTCAGATCATCTAGAATGGATTCTGAACAATAGGGATACATTTTAAACAGGAAGGCAAATGAGAAATTAATGACAAACACTCAATAAACTATATTAGCATACTTTTGGGCTAATGAAAGGCCAAGTATATTATATTTTTCTCTCTGCTGCTGTGCTATGTGTGAAGTCTCCAGGAGTGGCCCTTCAAATGTCTTTTTCTGGACGAGAGCACATTCAGCCACAGGTTCTGGAGTGAGGCAATTAGCTTTACAATTAAGCCAGGAGACCTGCTATTGAGACATGAATTATCCAGATGATATCCAGTCCCTTCTGTTTAAAATTTAGCTGATTTGTCAGATTTTTCATTGACTTTCTACATAGATCTTTACATTTATGGTGCAATCAGGACTTTTATTGTGTGCAAATTTGAGAGAAACGAGGCTTTAGGGCCTTAAAAGTTCCAGCAAATAAGCATATAAGTGAGTACCATTCCTAATTTAAAAATTGGTTTTCCAGTTGTGTGGATTATCCAGGCATCTTTTTCCCTCTGCTGTGAATCAATGGTTATTTTGTGGACCTCAACATGTATTTCCCAAAGGGTTTGGTGAATCCTTGGAGTTTGAAGAGAGAAGAATTATGCCATCAATTACGAAGGGAAAATAAAATGGGGGAAGACTGACTTTGGCTTTCAGTGGTCTAGTCTGTTTTTGTCCTTTCTTTCTGTTGACTTATTTTGACCAAATCATAGAAATGTTAGCCTTTTCTGTGGGGGTGGGTGGGTGGGTGGAGATTTCCGAAGTAATATGGATGACAGTATTATTTCTTGAATCAGCAGATTAATAACAGACTATCATTTCATGCGAGTGTTAGCAGATGTCATATACAAATATGGTTCCATCTTCAGAAAGCTGAGATACAGGAAGTTAAATTGAAATAGATGTCTTTACTACTGGATGTGTTAGAAACAAACATGCTAATAACCTTCATAGAAAGGGATATGGAATAAAGCATTTTTGGAAAATTCACTTCACCACGGAATCCCTTTTTATGGAGTACCTACTAACTTCTCAAAGATTAGGAAAACGCTGAGTTTTAAACCAAATTTAAAAACCAGCCATGCTATAAAACCCTATTTGTTTGAAATGTAAATCACTGATTGAAACAATCTCAAATTTGTAAACTTTGTATTGGAAGCTTCTATTAAAAAATAGTTTATACATGCCAACCTGCAGGTCAGCTCATTGACAGAATGTACCTAAACATTAAGAAAATGTTGGGGCTTCCCTGGTGGTGCAGTGGTTGAGAGTCCACCTGCCGATGCAGGGCACACGGGTTCGTGCCCCAGTCCGGGAAGATCCCACATGCCGCGGAGCGACTGGGCCCGTGAGTCATGGCCGCTGAGCCTGCGCGTCCCGAGCCTGTGCTCCGCAACGGGAGAGGCCACAACAGTGAGAGGCCCGCATACCGCAAAAAAAAAAAAAAAGAAAAAAAAAGAAAAAGTTTTATGTAAAAGTTACAAATGAGGTTTAAAATACAAGGCAAACGTGTATGTATGCATTTCACACAATGCTTTGTGGAAAGCAGTGCGTTTATTTAAAATGCATTAGTTCATCTGTCCATGACTTATAATCAATAAAATTAACCAAAACTCACAAAATGAAAAACACCCCCGCAGTATACTCTGTGTGTTTGTGTGTGTGCATGTGTGTGCGCGTGTGCACACGTGGTGTAAATGAATTATATACCGTAAGTAGGGAAAAAATAAGAAATTTTTACAAATTTAACAAATCATTTTATTTTGAAGTATTTTTTATTTAAACCAGGTAAATTTGCTAATAACAAATTTAACAAATAATTTTATTTTGAATGTATTTTTATTTTGAAGTATTTTTTATATAAACCAGGTAAATTTGCTAATAATTTTACTCAAAACATTGGCTTGGGAGGCAAATTCTTTTAAATGAAATGAATATTTGATTTTATTTTAAACAAATGCCCACATATGTAGTAGTCACAAAGATCTGAAATAAAGTTTCTTCATAAAACACTGAAACTAGATTTTGTTTGTGGACTCTTTTAAGTATTTTTATCTTTAACACTGTTGTAATTTGATGTTTTATTTCATTAATAGGCAAATCAGTTTTGTCCTAACTATCCTGTGGCAATATAGGAAACATGATTGTTACTGAATAAAACTTTTTTAGATGAGTTAGAAAGAAAATAATGTTCATTTAAAAACTATCTGAATCTGGAGACGGATGTTAGTGGTGGCTGCACAACAACGTGGACGTACTTAATGTCACTGAGCTGTACACTTAGGAATGATTAAGATGGTAAATTTTATCTAATGTATATTTTACCACAATTTAAAAATTGAATTAAAAAGTATCTGATTATAAAAGTAAATTTTCATTATAGAAGATTTAGAACATAGAGAAAAACTCAAGATAGATATAGTGAAAAACTCAAGATAGATATAGTGAAAAACTCAAAATGTAAACCATTTGATATACTAGACTTCCAGTTTTAATTGAACTTGTTTTAGTAATTATACATATGTTTTATATATTTAAAATAATCTTGCGAAGTTTTAAAAAATATTTAGAGCTCATTAGGCTTTCTTTCATCTTATACCTGACACTTAGCTTTAATCCACAGTAAATTTCTAGAGTAATAATATCAACTATAGTAAAATGTTGTCCCTTGTAGCTCATTACCTTTACTTGTTTTACATTTGGGTGAAATAAAAGTGAATGTGTAGTCTGCTTATTTCTAACAAAGCAAAGTATACTTTAATGCATTTAAAATTTTATGTACTGTAGTGAAATTAAATTTTATAACTAATGGTTTTATTCAGAAGTCAGTAATTCTTATGAACAGGGTAAAAGGTACAGTTTTTGAGTTAGCTATTCTTTGCTCAAAAATTTGGTGACATAGTAGGTAGTGTAAGCCTCATTGATGCGTCAGTATATTTCATCATTCTCAGCCATCAGTGATTAAAGCAAGATTGGTTCATCCTTTTTTGACAGATGTTGTGCTCTTGAGCAAGACTGTCTCATGTTCACTTATTAGTAAAATTGAGAGAGGAATACTGTTTGTTTTTTACTTCTATAAGAATTAAGATTGTTTCCTTTTTTTTTTTTTTTTTTTTTGGTGGTACACGGGCCTCTCACTGTTGTGGCCTGTCCCGTTGTGGAGCACAGGCTCCGGACGTGCAGGCTCAGCGGCCATGGCTCACGGGCCCAGCCGCTCCGCAGCATGTGGGATCTTCCCGGACCGGGGCACAAACCCGTGTCCCCTGCATCGGCAGGAGGACTCTCAACCACTGCGCCACCAGGGAAGCCCAAGATTGTTTACTTTTTATATTCTGGTTTTGAAATCACTAGTTTGCTAATATGTTGGTTTAAGCAACCCAAGGTGCAGGGAAATAATTGTACCAAAAAGAAAAAAGAAAGGAGAAGAAAAGGAGGGAGAAAAAAACCCAAAAACAGTTGTAATAAACTATAGTCCTTCTCATATGTCACTTCCTGAGAAATAAAACAGGATTCTGATTTTATAAGTATCTACAAGATTAAAAGTCACAACCTTTCTCAAATTGCTAAAGATAAATTAAATTATTTTGATATGAAAATACATTTAAAGATTTATACTTGGTTACAGTTTTCTTCAATCACATGATAGGAAAATTTCTGTCAGAGTCAACTGAACTGGAAATACAAAATCAATGCCAGTCACAAAACATCTCAAAATTTCCAATCACCATCTCATTTAAACAGATTGGTTTTTGTATTAATGTTTAAGCCAACATAAATTTATCTCAAATGTAAAACTGCATCAAGGACGCAAAGCAGGCTAACCTAGATACTGGGTATCTCAAAGCAGCTAGACTTAAAATGAGTGATGGCTAGCGAAATCTAATAATGAACTTTTGAGAGAGGAAGAATTGATGAGAATTTTTAAATTATGTGTTAGGATTTTAGGCTTTTTAAAAAATTGTTTTTTATGGTTCTAGACTCATTGTATAAACCAATTTTAACCTTTCTCCATTTGCTGGATTACTACCTTATATTGGTAGTTCCAACATAGTAAGGTACTATAATGAAGCAGAAAGGATCCACAGGTCTCTGTATCCATAAAAATTGTACAAAGGTTACTTTTCATGTATTGCTGGTAGTTATTAATCATGATACGGTTTCAGTATCTACCTAGCCTTTTTCATAAATACATTTGGTTCATTAATTTAGGCATTCATTCCATATGAGCCCTGTTTTCGTGCTATATGTACACTGTTTCAGGCACAGAGGACATAACACTGTGCAATACAGGCGAAACCCATTCCTTTAAGAAGTATATAATCTAGCCCGGAAAGCCCACTTAGAAGATGTAATTACAAACGTGTTTGGTGTAAACTGCCACTGAGAAATGCCAGGTGCTCTGGGATGGTTTGGCACGGTCGTCTGACCCAAACTGGGAATTCAGGAGCAACTTTACTAAGAAAATGATATTTGAGACTCGAATGGCATTTAGAAGCTAGCAGGGCTAAGGGGGACACAGAGAGAAGGAGCAATGTTAGGGCAGAGGGAACAGCATATGCAACACCTGGAACGTGAAACAGGCGCTCAAAGAGGGTTAACAGAGATGGAACAGAGAGAATAAGGGGCGGAGTACTGCATGCCTTGAAGCTAGGAAGGTGGGGAGAAGGTAGATCATGCAGGGTGTTTTAGGCTACGCTGAGGATTTCAGACTTCACCTGAAACACAGAGGAAGCCATCAGAAAGCAAACGGTAAATGATCAGATCTGTATATTTAAAGGATCACTGGCTCAGTCTTTGAACTGGAGAGGAGCAAAATTGGATGTGGGGAGATTTACCAGAAGGGTATGCCAGTGGTTCAGCTGAGAGATGCGGTAGGGTGGGGAGAAAAGAAGTAAGCCGCTTGAAAGCTCCTGGGAGATACAACGAACAAAACTTGGTAAGTGTGAGAAAAGATGACTGCAGACTTCTTCTGGGAGGCGCCATAAACGACCGAGATGGATAAGACTGGCAGCAGCGGACTTGGTGGTCAAGATGGGGGAGTAGGAAATCCCTGAGCTCACTGCCTCTCACAGGCACACAAACATTACACCTACGTACAGAGCAACTACTGATGAGAAAGACCAAGACCGGCAGAAAAGATCTTCCACAAATTAAGATATAAAGAAGGAACCACAATAAGATGAGTAAAAGAAGTGGAGATGCTGTATAGTCAAGACCCACACCCCTGGATGCGTGACCCACAAAGGAAGGATAATCACAATTTGAGAGGTTCTCCTCAAGAAGCAAGGGGTCTGAGCCCCACACTGGGCTCCACAGGCCATGGGGGCTCTGCACTGGGAAGACAAGTCCCCAGAACGTTTGGCTTTGAAGGCCAGCAGGGCTTACTTCTGGGAGACCCAGAAGTCTGTGGGAAACAGAGACTCCACTCTTAAAGGGAACACACAAAATCTCACACACTCCGGGACCCAGGGCAGAAGCAGTAAACTGAAAGGAGCCTGGGTCAGACCACCTGCTGATCTTAGCCTCCCAGAGAGGCAGGAGGCAACAGGAGCTCCCCCTGGGGACACAGATACTGGAGGCAGCCATTTGGGGGAGCTCGTTCTCCCACGTGGACACTGGTGCTGGCAGGTGCCATTGTGGAGTCCTCCCTCCAGCTCATTAACACCGGGGCCCGGCCCTGATCACCAACCTGCCAGCACCGGTACCGGGACACCTCCTGGGTGGGTAGGGACACAGACCCACCCACCAGCAGGCCTGCTGCCTGCAGACCCTCTAAGCCCACAGGTTACACAGTACACCACCCTGTCCAACAGAGGGCCAGAGACCCAGTCCCAAACACCACTGTGCCAGCAGTAGCCCCAGGGTCACCAGGGCCCTGCAGTCAGATACCCTGGGACCTGGTTCCACCTGCCAGTGGGCCAGCACTAGCCCAGGGACCAACCTCACCCACCAGTATGCAGGCACCCGTCTCAGGACCCCCTGGGATCAGCCCCACCCACCACAAGGCAGACACCAGCTGCAGGACCACTGTAGCTCTACAACCTGCCAAGTCATAATCCAATTCACTCACCAGTGGGCCGGCACCAATCCAGGAACCCCACTCTGGGCCTGACCCCGCCTACCAGCAGGCTGACACCAGCCATGGGACACCTTGGAGCCCTCAGCCAACAGCCCCAGATTCAGTTCAACTCACGAGTGGGCTGTCACCAGCTTTGGGACACCCTGGACCCTGAAGCCACCCATGTCAGGAACTGGACCCACCCACCAGCAGGACAACACCAGATGTGGGAACCCCAGCCCCACAACCGCCAACCCCAGAACCTGGCTCTGTCCACCCATGGGTTAGCACTAACCCCAGGATCCCTGGGGACCTGTAATCACCTGCCTTGTGAACCTGCCCCTCCCACCAGTGGTCAACAGACTCTGCAAAAGACAAGGCCTGGCAAGCAACCAGACAAGGGGCCAGCCACACCTACCAGACCACCCAAAGCAGTCAACCCACCACAACAGAAGAAACCATGCAGAACCAAGACCCATATAAATGCTGCCTATAGGAGCCTCACTTCAGATCTAAAGACACAAACAGACTGCAAGTGAGGGGATGGAAAAAGGTATTCCATGCAAATGGAAACGAAAATAAAACCAGGGTAGCAATACAATATATCAGACAAAACAGACTTTAAAACAAACACTATTACAAGAGACAAAGAAGGACAATACATAACAATCAGGGGATCAATCCAAGAAGATGATATAACAATTGTAAATATATATATGCCCCCAACACAGGAGCACCTAAAGACATAAAGCAAATATTAATAGATACAAAGTGAGAAATTGGCAGTAACATATAATAGTAGGGGACTTTAACACCCCACTTAGATCAATGCACAAATCACCAAACAGAACATCAATAAGGAAACACTGGCCTTAAATGACACATTAAACCAAACGGACTTAACAGATATATATAGAACACTCCATCCAAAAGCAGCAGAATACACATTCTTTTCAAGTGCACATGGAATATTATCCAGGACAGATCACATACTTGGTCACAAAACAAGTCTCAGTAAAATTAAGAAAACTGAAATCACATCAAGCATCTTTTCCAACCTCAATACTATGAGACTAGAAATCAACTACAAGAAATAAACTACAAAAAACACAAAGACATGAAGACCAAACAAGATGCTAGTAAACAACCAATGGACCACTGAAGAAATCAAACAGGAAATTAAAAAATACCTAGAGACAAATGAAAACGAAAATACGACAATCCAAAACCTATGGAGCACAGCAAAAGCAGTTCTAAGAGGAAAGGTTACAGTGATACAAGCTGACCTCAGGAAATAAGAAAAATCTCAAATAAACTACCTAACCTTACACCTAAAAGAACTAGAAAAAGAAGAAAAAACAAACCCAAAGTTAGTAGAAGGAAAAAAGTCATAAAGATCAAAGTAGAAATAAATGAAACAGAGACTAAAATCACAATAGAAAAGATCAATGAAACTAAGCGGTGGTTCTTGGAAAAGTTAATCAAAACTGATAGAACTTTAGCCAGACTCATTGAGGAAAAAAGAGAAAGGGCCCAAATCAATATAATCCGACATGAAAAATGCAAAGTAACAACTGACACCAGAGAAATACAAAGAATCACATGAGATTACTATGAACAATCATACAGCAATAAAATAGACAATGTGGAAGATATGGACAAACTGCTAGAAATGTACAATCTCCAAAGACTGAACTCCAAAGACTGATCTCCAAAGACTGATCTCCAAAGACCGAACTAGGAAGAAACAGAAAATACGCACAGACATACTACCAATAATAAAACTGAATCAGTGATTTGAAAACTCCCAACAAACAAAAGTCCAGGACCAAATGGCTTCACAAGTGAATTCTACCAAACATTTAGAGAAGACCTATGACTTCTCAAACTATTCCAAAATATTGCAGAGAAGAAATGCTTCCAAACTCATTTTACAAGGCCAGCATTACCCTGGTCCAACGGCAGACAAAGTTATCAAACACACAAAAAAGTTACAAGCCAATTATCACTGATGAACATAGATGCAAAAATCCTCCACAAAATATTAAGAAACTGAATTCCACAACATAGTAAAAGGATCACACATATGATCTAGTGGGATTTATTCCAGGGATGCAAGTATGGTTCAATATCCACAAATCATTCAATGTGATACACCACACTACGAAAGTGAAGAATAAAAATCATATGATCATCTCAATGGATGCAGAAAGCTTTTTACAAAATTCAAAATCATTTCATAATAAAAACTCTCCACAAAGTGGGTGTAGAGAGAACATGACTCAACATAACAAAGGCCATATAGGACAAACGCACAGCTAACACCATACTCAACACTGAAAAGCTGAAAGCATTTCCTCTAAGATTAGGAACACGACAAGGATGTCCACTCTAGCCACTTTTATTCAACACAGTATTGAAAGTCCTAGCCAAAGCAATCACACAAGAGAAAAAAATAAAAGGAATCCAAACTAGAAAGGAAGAAATAAAACTGTCACTGTTTGCAGATGCCATGATACTATACATAGAAAATCCTATAGACACCACCAAAAAACTACTAGAGATAATCTATGAATTCTGGAAAGCTGTAGAATACAAAATTAATATACAGAAATCTATTGCATTTCTATACACTAACAATGAAGTATCAGTTAGAAAAACTAAGGAGACAATCCCATTCATAATCACATCAAAAAAAAAAAAACAAACCCAGAAATAAAATTATCTAAGGAGGTAAAAAGACTTGTACTTGGAAAACTATACAACATTGATGAAACAAACAGAAGATAACACAAAGAGAAGGAAAGAAACACCATGTTTATGGACTGGAAGAATCAGTATTGTTAAAATCACCATACTCCCCAAGGCAATCTACAGATTCAATGCAATCTCTATCAAAATACCGATGGCATTTTTCTCAAAACTAGAACAGATAATTCTATAATTTGTATGGAAACACAAAAGACTCTGAATAGCCAAAACAATCTTCAGAAAGAACAAAGCTGAAGGTATCACGCTCCCTGGTTTCAAACTATACTACAAAGCTACAGCCATCAAAACAGTATGGTAGTAGCACAAAAACAGACACAGGGATCAACTGAAAGGAATAGAGCCCAGAAATAAACCCATACTTACAAGGGCAATTAGTTTATGAGAAAGGAGGCAAAAATATACAATGGGGAAAAAACAGCCCTTGACATGGGTCTTAGTAATATTTTTTTGGATATGTCTCCTCAGGCAAAGGAAACAAAAGTCAAAATAAACAAATATGCACAGTGAAGAAAATTATTAACAAAATGAAAAGGCCACCTGCTGAATGGGAGAATACATTTTCAAATGATATAGCCCATAAGGGGCTAATATCTGTAATATACCAAAAACTCATACAACTCAACACCAAAAGAGCAAACAATCCAATTAAAAAGTGAGTAGAGGATATAAATAGACATTTTTCCTAAGAAGACATACAGATGGCCATTGGGCACATGGAAAGGTACTCAACATCACTAATCATCAGAGAAAAAAGCAAATCAAAACCACAATGGGATATCACCTCACATCTGTCAGAATGACTATTATCAAAAAGACAATAAATAATAAATGTTGGTGAGGATGTAGAGAAAAGGGAACCCTCATGCACTGCTGGTGGGACTCTAAATTGGTGCATCCACTATGGAAAACAATATGGAGGTACCTCAAAAAATTAAAAATAGAACTACCATAAGATCCAGCAATTCCACTCCTGGGTATTTATCTAAAGAAAATGAAAACACCAATTCAAAAAGATATATGCACCCCTATGTTCACTAAAGCATTATTTACAATAGCCAAGATATGGACGCAACCTAAGTGCACATTAACAGATGAATGGATAAAGAAGATGTGTTGCATATATACAATGGAATATTAGTCACAAAAAAGAAGAGAATCTTATCTTTTATAACAACATGATGGACCTACTGGGTATTATGCTAAGTGAAATAAGTCAGACATTGAACAACCATACTGCATGATTTCACTTATGTATGAAATCCAAAACACGTACACACACACACACACACACACACACACACACACACACAAAATGAACAAACATAACAAAACAGAAACAGAGTTCTAGATACAGAGAAAAAACAGGTGGTGGGAGATTGTAGTGGTGACATATTGTAACTAGAATTATCATGGTGATTTGTTTTGAAATGTATAGAAATACTGCATCTCTATGCTGCATACCAGGAACTAACATAGTGTTCTAAGCCAATTATACTTGGAAAACAAACAAATTCATAGAAAAAGAGATCAGATTTGTGGTTCCCAGATGTGGGGGTGAAGGGTCGGGAGGGGGAATCAGACGAAGGTGGTCCAAAGGTACCAGAAACTTCCATGTATAAGATCAATAAGTACTAGGGATGCAATGCACAACATGATAAATATAATTAACACTGAGGTATGTTATATATGAAAGTTGCCGAGAGTAAAGCTTTTATTTGTTTATTTATGGCTGCGTTGGGTCTTCGTTGCTGCGCATGGGCTTTCTCTGTGTTGAGCAGGGGCTACTCTTCGTTGCGGTGCAGGGGCTTCTCACTGCGGTGGCTTCTCTTGTTGCGGAGCACGGGCTCGAAGCTCGCAGGTTCAGTAGTTGCAGCATGCAGGCTCAGTAGTTGTGGCTCGTGGGCTCTAGAGTGCAGGCTCAGTAGTTGTGGTGCATGGGCTTAGCTGCTCTGCAGCATGTGGGATCTTCCTGGACCAGGGCTCGAACCCGTGTCCCCTGCGTTGGCAGGCAGATTCTTAACCACTATGCCAACAGGGAAGTCCAGAGAGTAAATCTTAAGAGTTCTCACCACGAGGGAAAAAGTTGTTCTTCTATTTCTTTAATTTAGTGTCTATGTGAGACGATGGATGTTCACCAAAATTATTGTGATAATTATTTCATGATGTATATGATAAAAGAAATTTTCACGTATTGAGTTATGGGGATGTCATTCTGGCTTATACATGAGTTAACTTGAATTTTATGCTAACTAAAACAGCCTGTGTGTGGCCTACCAAATATACACTGTACCTCTGCTTTAATTATTTTTAAAAAGGGCAACAATGACCAGAAGTAAAGCATGTCCATGCTAAAAATAAAGATTAAATGCCTCTCTTCCTGGGACGCCAATTCTGATCCTCCTTTAATGATAAGACTCCCCTCCCAGGCGCCAAGCTTATACTGACTCACCATGTACATGCTGATCTTATGTTTGAAACCTTGAAGGAATGTATCCCTGACTTATTTGATGTTCTTGTTCTGAGAAGACATAAAACTGTGCTGAAAACCGTGCTTCTCTGGAGCCGTTCCTCAGAGTAATCCGGGAGGCTGTCTTCCAGACTACAGTCCTCAGTTTGGCTCAAATGAAACTCTTTTCTATTCCTATTATAAATTGTTTACTGATTATTTTCATTGCCATATGTAAACCAACCTTAAACTTATAGAGTACTGAATGTCAATTATATCTCAATAAAGCTGGAGGAAAAAAAATACTGGAAGAATGTTTTTTGGTACACTTCCACCAGTTGAATACATATCTGGCATGTCATGCATGCATTTTAGAATCAAAATGTGCCAGTCCAACTAGGCTCATTTAAAACTCAGCAAAATCTAAAGTGTGAGTTAGCAATTCTGAAACGACTTTATGTATATCTGAGCTTGAGCAAATAAATATATTGTGGATATTAAGAATCAAGTTTCTTATGTCAGAGAAAGGAGCTCCAAATAATTCCTTATTTGCAGGGGGAAGCTATGATAAACCTTGTAATGTTGAACTGAAATTGGAGAAGCAAACAGTTTTAGATTAGATATTGATATAGAAATAAGAGTTGAATGTATGTGTATACCTTATATCTTTCCTAGCTCTGTTCATGAAAGAGCCTAGAAGCAGTGATATCATGGCACCCGTGAGCATATCTAGTGCACAGGTCTTGGTTTCTAAGTATGAAAACACGGATCCAAGGAACCAGGGCTCCTTGGAGAAACGGCTGACTTCAGGATTGGCGGAGGGAAGCGAGGGAAGTATGGGATGAGCCAGGAAGAACTAGTGTGTCAGAAAGTAAGAATATGTTCAAAAAATGATGGAAGTATGTCACAGAACAGAGGAGCCAACTTTAATGAGCTCTCAGTGGCCAAACTGGGAACAATATAAGCCAGTAATGGCTTATAACCCACAGAATAAAAATAAATATCCAGATATAACTAAGTAAATACAGAAGGGAGAAAAGTCTGCTCCTCCTTGCCACAAAACCCCAATGATACATGTAGAGGAAATGATGGAAATAGGAAATCACCGTTAAGAAACGGCACAGTAAGTGCTTCAGATAAGAATCACCACTGAGAGAAAGATATGATTATAAACATGATATTTACATAGTCACAAAGCATCTCACTACAAGATTCTAATTACAAAGGGAAATATAGTAACTTTATAGTGGAGGAAGTTGAAATCTCCTTAACCAAAGTGATCAAAGTAGACATACGGAATCATGTGCTCCCTGATCTGATGTACTGAGAAGGACGCAATGCCACTTTTGGGGGCCATGGTACAAATTTACTGACCAGTATTCTTCAAAAGTGTCAAGATTATGAAAGATGAACAGAGGAACTGTGCAGATTAAAGGAGGCTAAACAGACTTGATGACTCAGTACAATGGAGGGTCCTGGATTGGACCCCTAGACAAGAAGGACATTAGCAGGACGATTAACAAAATGTGAATAAAGGTCTGTAGATTAGGTAACAAAGTATATCAATGTTAATTTTTTTCTGATTTTGATACTTGTATTGTGGTTATATAAGATGTTAACATTTGAGGAAGCTGAGTGAAGGGCATGTGGGAATTCTTTGTGAAGAAACTTTGTACTATTTTTGCAACTTTTAAAAAGCCTATTTCAAAATTTAAAAATTAAATAAAAAATTAAAAGGAGACATCGAGCCCCCAATTTAAATGTTTTCTTCCATTTAATGGGGGAGAAAAGATGATACAGTGGGGTTGGTTTTGTTAAATCTAACTTTATAATTATGTTTTATATTTCAGTTTTAATTATAAAACACTGCTAATGTCCAATTCTCTTTGCTTTTGACACATACTGGTTTTTTCTTGGCTCTGTCCCTGATTATTCACCTCATTTGAGGATTATTACAGTCTTCCCATGCTCTTCTTCAACATTACCTTGGAAAAAGGTATATTTTTATTACATTACCACCATGTATCTTTTTTTTTTTTTTTTTTTTTTTGCTGTACGCGGGCCTCTCACTGTTGTGGTCTCTCCCGTTGCGGAGCACAGGCTCCGGATGTGCAGGCTCAGCGGCCATGGCTCACGGGCCCAGCCTCTCCACAGCATGTGGGATCTTCCCGGACTGGGGCATGAACCCGTGTCCCCTGAATTGGCAGGCGGACTCTCAACCACTGCGCCACCAGGGAAGCCCACCACCATGTATCTTTAAACTACATTATGAAAATATAATTGTGCTTTCTGAAATTATTTAATTTCAACTTGACTTAAAATAATCAAATAAGTCAGCATGATGAATTTTGTGTCTGTTTCAGTTTATTCTTTTAAAAAAAAATTTTTATTTTTGGCCGCGTCGGGTCTTCGTTGCTGTGCGCATGCTTTCTCTAGTTGCAGCGAGCGGAGGCTACTCCTCGTTGCAGTGCGCAGGCTTCTCATTGCAGTGGCTTCTCTTGTTGCAGAGCACGGGCTCCAGAACACAGGCTCAGTAGTTGTGGCTCGCGGGCTCTAGAGCGCAGGCTCAGTAGTTGTGGCTCACGGGCTCTAGAGCACAGGCTCAGTAGCTGTGGTGCATGGGCTTAGTTGCTCCACGGCATGTGGGATCTTTCCGGACCAGGCCTCGAACCCGTGTCCCCTGCATTGGCAGGCGGATTCTTAAGCACTGCGCCACCAGGGAAGTCCCTGTTTTAATTTATTCTTAATTATTGGGAATAACTGCGTATATTGAAATATTTATAGAAAAGGGGTTAGGACAAAAAGAAGGAAAACATTAAAAATCTTTCAATATTTGGATAATACTGTGAATTTTCAGTCATTTAATACATTTAACATGCGGATAAGATGAGGCCCAGAAGCTTAACTGTTTTGCTGGGGTCATATAGTTAACACATTGGAGGCCACATGTGAACCTAGTTCTGTCAGGCTCCACAATTCCTACAACACTGTAACGAATAAAGGATGTACACGTTGTGCTGAATGTCTGAATAGCCATTACTCTTTAAAAAAAGTTTTGTCTATTTGGTAATCAGGGTTTCAATGTTCAAAATCATCAATATTTATTTACATTGAGTTTTTAGCTAAAATACAGAGTACTTATAAACTGGTTTTCGACAAGTGAGCAAAAATAATTTGCATTTACTATGCACCATAATCTTTTTAAAAAATATTTATTTATTTTAGTTTTGGCAGTGTCAGGTCTTAGTTGCAGCACACAGGATCTTTCGCTGCAGTGTGTGGGCTTCTCCCTCTAGTTGTGGTGCACAGGCACAATAGTTGTGGTGTGTGGGCTCAGTAGTTGTGGTGCATGGGCTCAGTAGTTGCGGCGTGCCTGGCAAGCAACTGAGAGTGCCTGTCATGCTCTTGAAAAACAAATATGAAATCTGAACAGCTGATGATCATAAAATAATTACAGGTTGTCATTATTAAGTACATAATCACACCTAACCCTCCTTAATATAAACGTACATAACTAGACTACAATACACGTTTCAAAATGTTAAGAGAGGGCTTCCCTGGTGGCGCAGTGGTTGAGAGTCCGCCTGCCGATGCTGGGGACACGGGTTCGTGCCCCGGTCCGGGAAGATCCCACATGCCGCGGAGCGGCTGTGCCCGTGAGCCATGGCCGCTGAGCCTGCACGTCCGGAGCCTGTTGCTCCGCAACGGGAGAGGCCACAACAGTGAGAGGCCTGCGTACCGCAAAAAAAAAAAAAAGTTAGAGAAACAAGACACATGGAAGGTACTGTTTTTCTGAGGAACCATACTAGAGGGGTACACAGTGAGAATTTTCAAAACAACGTAAAATCTCTAGTCCTGAAAACCCTTCCTGGCCTGTATGGGAAATAAATGTCCTCGTGTAGCCTGTACATAGGTCAGAACAGGGAAGACTGAGTGCTGGGAATGGTGGGTGTGCGTGTGAACCCTGTGAATAACTGAGAGTGGGAACCTGAGAAAAGGATGCTTAGGTTCATGAGATCTTTAGCGCAGATACATACAGCACTCGTTTACCTTTAACCAGCAGCGCACCTCCCCATCCTACTCTACATCCTCACTTCCTACACTTCTGTTGTGTACGCCCTTACCTTTCCCGGCAGCTCCTCTCCGCCAGCAACACCAGGGGGACACTTTTATTTAGCTTATTTGTAGACCCTTCTGACTATACAAATGAGTAAGTCAAATTAACTTTATCACAAAAATGATGAGTGTTTCTTGTGAAATACGGACCATGGTTCCAAGAGTAACATGCTCGCAGAGTCCTTGCACTGTGGATTTTCCAACAGACTGCGGCATTAAATATTGGCAGCAGGACTACAGGCATGCTAGAAGCCACAAACTGTCTTATTGGTCATGAGGTCAATTGTAGTAATAATGGTGAACTTCTACAGAGCACTTCCTGTGTGCCAGGCACGACTTTAAGTGACTGATATGAAATCATTTAATCTTTATAGTTTTAGGTAATAGCCCTATCCCCATTTTATGGATAAGGAAACTGAAGTATAATTATTCAAAGCTATACTGTTGAGAGTCTACCTGCAGGGCATCGTAGATCTTATTTTGGACTTAGGAACTCTGGTAGTTTATGTATAATATACATATTTTTCTACTTGTGCCCTTTACCTTCGATGTAAAAACCACAAGCTAAACATTTAAGCATAGGTAAGCTTAGGTATAAGCCTACATTTTACTAGCATCTAAACCAGCTGACAGCTGCGAACAGAAACGAAAGGCAGCATTATAAAACTATGTCCCGCACAGCCACTCTTATCTGCATAAGCTATATTCTAATTCATGACCTTTGCCCTTTTCCTTCCTTTCTTTCCCCCGTTTTTTCTTTTCTGAAAATGCCTCAATAATTTTAATAGTGTAATCACTGATCACACTATTTATCTGGAAACACATCTGGCCCAAATTTCCTCCTTATGAAAACTAAACAACACTGCTGTATATCATTTTATCCTAATTCTCAAAAGGGATCAATTAGATGATGTAAAAGTATGAAAGAACCAAAAGACTAAAAAACTATGTGTATACAGTTCCATAAAACAAACACAATAATTGATAGTAAGGGAAGTGAAAAGGAATAAACATTTGTTGACTTCCTGCCTAAGATGTTTTTAAAAATTTATTGTTTACAATAGAGACAAATTTGGTTTGAAATGCCAAATTTGGTTAGATTAGTAAGGGAGAAAAAGTGTTGATGGTAACACTATTTACGTCTCTTTAGATTGAAAGGGGAATCTAGGCATTACGGAGAATTTGTTTTAGCTGATTAGATTACATATAATATTCTCCATTGCTTTATAAACATGTATTTTCATCTCTGTGAGATTTTGAGAACCAGCCTATATGGTCATAAACTGAATTTTAACATTATATAAACCAGGCCTCTGGCTGCAGAATGCAGTGAATTCTGTAGTGCACCAGTGTATTTATTTATATGCAACTTAATTATTTATTCCTACGTGTTTATTTTTAGATTTCTGACTTGTTCCTGACACCAGAAACACATATTTATATTTTTTCATTGCAAATATTACGGAAGGTAGATTAGGACTTAGCATCAGCCTGAGTTGATGAGGTGAATTTAATAGAAAAGGGAAGAGGAAACTTCCCTTAATAAACTTTAAGGCCAAGAATACATTTTAATGTTATTTTCCCTACTTCTTAACTGTGGAAAACTATAACCACCAAGGTCTCACAGTTAAAAGCACTGATATTTCAGGACAAATTATAAAGGGAAGCGTTTCCTTTGGAGAACTTCTCCCGCATCACTGTTGTTGCTGCGTAGGGGGGACGGTGCTTTTGCATTTAGCAGCATAAGCCTTCTGGTCTAACAGGAAAAAGGAGAGAAAAGTTATTCTCTCTCAGATTTTTAACTGTGGTTTGTATGCTACAACTCTACCTACTACTTGTATATGTGTGAGTGAATACATATACAATGAATATTTCCTTACTTTCAAAAATATCTTAAAATAATGAAGGTATTAAAGTTCCTTCAATGAAACATATTAAATGACATGCGAATATGCTTATAGCTTAGCATTAAATGAAAATAAAAGCAAGAGGCAAGATTAAACAGGTAATATATTCTGCTTTTCCAAAACTCTTCTGAAGTGAACAAGCATATTACTTTGTAGGTAACCCTTTGCCAAGCACAGCATGCATACAGAAGAGTGCGCGAGTGGAAGCATACAGCTGGAAGAATGCTTCTGCAGTGAACACACCTGTCTAACCGGTGCCCAGACCAGCAAAGCAACACCGCCAGCGCCTTAGGCTCCCTTTCAGTTGCTGTCTCCTGCCCCCTCTAAACAGAAAGCAAGTCTAACGCCGCTGATGAGCCTGGACTGCTCGGGACCATACGCGAATGCACTTACACAGCATGCACTCTCTTGTGTCCGACTTCTGTTGCTCGATGTTGTTTGTGGGATTCGTCCACATTTGCGTACTTGTAGTTTATGCATCCTTATTGCTGTGTAGTAATCCAACATGTGAATCTATCATAAACCATCCACTCTACCTTCGTGGCACTTGACTAATTTCCAGTTTGGGCTTATGACATTGTTTTATTTTTATACTTAAAAACAGATCTAAAAGCCAGAAACACCAACCAAAACTAGTTTTCAAATGAACAACCTTTAAATTGGCAAATGATTTACTACGCTCATTATTCCACAAGTTCTCTTTCCAGTTCTGATTTATCAGAAATCTGCCGATTTAGGGGTGTCTAACCATGTTATTGATGTTGCTCAACCTGTTTTTCTTCAAACATAAGTGCTTTGATTTATTTGGTTCAGAGAGTTTCATTCCCTCTCAATGGCTGTTGACATTTCACAACAGAGGCACCAGCTCACTCTCCCTTTTCAACCTCAGAGTCACTTAAAAACCTGTCAAAAAACATTCTGGAAAAACTTTCCCAGAGGTCATGTGTTGGCCAACTCCTGCTGTCTGTAATAAAGAAACCAAAAGCTCATACACATAAAAAAGCCTCAGAGCCACAAAACTCTTTGCGCTTAGTCATTCATGTAATTTCGGGCAAACGTTATGAAGCAAGCTGATGCCCTAGAACTTTTTCTGTTTGTCTTAACGTAAGTGAGTATAATCACCTCCACTCCTACCATCACTTCCCACTGTCTCTGAGCTGCTTCCTGCAGGAACCCACTGCAAGAAATAAGTGAAAGGATGAAAAACTGAGAATGAAAGTATGGATGCTAATGAGATAGCGTAGTGTGAGCCAAGTTCAAGTGACAAAGTGCAAAGAAATGCAGAGTAAGGACAGCCTATGCACCCTTTACTGGAGACAGTCTTCACAGTAGGATCCTCGGCAAATTATTTAAATGTGATTTATGCATATTAAAAAATACTTCTCAAAGACATCTCTTTTAAAGAAAACAAGAGTTCTCTTTGATCTTTATTCTAGAATCTTCTAGTCTTACAACACTGTTCTGCAATTTAAAAGAAAATAAATTTATTTATTAATTTTTGGCTGCATTGGGTCTTTGTTGCTGCCCGCGGGCTTTCTCTAGTTGTGGTGAGCGGGGGCTACTCTTCGTTGCAGTGTGCAGTCTTCTCATTGCGGTAGCTTCTCTTGTTGCGGAGCACGGGCTCTAGGCACGCGGGCTTCAGCAGTTGTGGCACGTGGGCTCAGTAGTTGTGGCTTGTGGACTCTAGAGCGCAGGCTCAGTAGTTGTGGCACACGGGCTTAGTTGCTCCACGGCATGTGGGATCTTCCCGGCCCAGGGCTCGAACCGGTGTCCCCTGCATTGGCAGGTGGATTCTTAAGCACTGCGCCACCAGGGAAGTCCTGCAATTGTTTGTTCACATGTCTGTCTCTTCCTCTAGACTGTGCTCCTCTGAGTGTGGATACTGTAATATTAAATTTCATATACCATAGCATCTAGCACTTAAGTGATGCATAAATGTTTCATGCATGAGAGGATGCATTAATTAAATGAGGAAACAATTTTTTGAAAAAGAAAAGTTGGTGGGTAGAGTAAAAAACATTGCCTATGTGAGGTCTTCTTGTTCTGAACTCAGCTGCAGACGCTCCACCAGGTCCGCAACCCTGGAGTGTAGAAACAACATCCTCATGAGATCCTGGATGCAGGGGAGGGAAGTCTGCCCTTAAGCACAAGGTGTCTGTCAGCATGGCTGCCCTTGCTCGCACAGGTCTAGTTCTGCCTCTGACTAGAGATTAACCGACTGCGATCCACTTGAATGTGGAGACCACCTGCCTAAAACTGCACTAAGTTGCAACTGACCTTTGGAAACTGAGTGGAGCTCTGGCCGTGGCAAACAGAAGGCTGAACGACACTCCAGCTACACGGCGGAGAGGGCTAGGTCGGTGGGATCTTGATGGCTGAGAGGTGTCCGTCTTCTGGACGCCCCGTACTAAACTCCTATTGCCTATTAAAATTTAACACAGGTTAATGAACACAATGCTGTAGAGAGTTTAGCAGCTCTCGGCACAGTAGATCCAACACAGCTTTTTGTCTTTATCATTTTGTTATGTATCATTTACTTTATGTGGCTTAAGAAATATCACTGTAAAATGTTCTTCAGAATTTTGACCACAGTAACTATTACAAAAACCAATACTTCTTTTCTTTATTTTTTAAAATTGTTATTTAATATTGGATTATAGTTGACTAACAATGTTGTGTTAGTTTCGGGTGTACAGCACAGTGATTCAGGTATACGTGTACATGTATTTATTCTTTTGGAAATTCTTTTCCCATTTAGGTTATTACAGAATACCGAGCAGAGTTCCCTGTGCTATACAGTAGGTCCTTTTTAATTATCTATTTTATATATAGTAGTGTGTATGTCAATCCCAAACTCCCAGTCTATCCACCCCCACCCTCGTCCCCCCTGGTAACCATAAGTATGTTCTCTAAGTCTGTGAGTCTGTTTCTGTTTTGTAAATAAGTTCATCTGTATCATTTTTTTTTAAGATTCCAAATGTAAGCAATATCATATGATATTTGTCTTTCCCTGTCTGACTTCACTTAGTGTGACAATCTCTAGGTCCATCCCTGTTGCTGCAATGGCATTATTTCAATCTTATTCTATGGCTGAGTAACATTCCACTGTATATATGTACCACATCATCTTTATCCACTCCTCTGTCGATGGACACTTAGGTTGCTTCCATGTCTTGGCAACTGTAAATAATGCTGCTATGAACTCTGGGGTGCATGTATCTTTTCTGATGAGTGTTTTTGTGTTTTGGAGGGATATATATCCAGAAGTGGAACTACTGGGTCATATGGTAGTTCTACTTTTAGTTTTCTGAGAAACCTCCATACTGTTTTCCACAGTGGCTGCATCAATTTGCATTCCCATTAATAGTGTACCAGGGTTCTCTTTCCTCCACATCCTAACCAACATTTGTTATTTGTGGATTTTTCTGTTCCATGATAGCCATTCTGACAAGTGTGATGTGATATCTCATTGTGGTTTTGATTTGCATTTCCCTGACAATTAGCGATGTTGAGCATCTTTTCATGTGCCTGTTGGCCATCTGCATTTCCTCTTTGGAAAAACGTCTGTTCAGTTTTTCTGCCCATTTTCAATCAGGTTGTTTGTGTTTTGGATGTTGAGTTGTATGAGCTGTTTATATATGTTGGGTATTAATCCCTTATTGGTCATATCATTTGCAAATATTTTCTCCCATTCAGTAGGTTGTCTTTTCATTTTGTTGATGGTTTTCTTGCTGTGCAAAAGCTTTTAAGTTTAATTAGGCCCCATTTGTTTATTTTTGCTTTTATTTCCTTTCCTTTAGGAGACAGATCCAAAAAAATATAGCTGCGATTTATGTCTTCCTCTAGAAGTCTTACAGTTAGGTCTCTAATCCATTTTGAGTTTATTTTTATATATGGTGTTAGAGAATGTTCTAATTTCATTCTTTTACATGTAGCTGTCCAGTTTTCCCAGCACCACTTATTGAAGAGTCTTGTCTTTCTCCATTGTATATTCTGGCCTCCTCTGTCGTAGATTAATTGACCATAAGTGCATGGGTTTATTTCTGGGTTCTTTATCCTGTTCCATTGCTCTATGTGTCTGTTTTTGTGCCAGTACCATGCTGTTTTGATTACTGGAGCTTTGCAATATAGTCTGAAGTCAGGGAGCATGATTTCTCCAGCTCCATTCTTCTTTCTCAAGATTGTTTTGGCTATTCAGGGTCTTTTGTGTTTTCATACAAATTTAAAAATTTTTTGTTCTGGTTCTATGAAAAATGCCATTGGTGTTTTGATAGAGATTGCACTGAATCCGTATACTGTCTTGGGTAGTATGGTCACTGTAACAATATTGATTCTTCCAATCCAGGAACACAGTAGCTTTCCGTCTGTGTCATGTCCAGTTTCTTTCATCAGTGTCATAGTTTTCAGAGTACAAATCTTTTGCCTCCTTAGGTAGGTTTATTCCTAAGTATTTTATTCTTTTTGATGCAGCGGTAAATGGGATTATTTCCTTAATTTCTCGTACTGATACTTCACAGGCCAATATCACTGATGCACATAGATGCAAAAATCCTCAACAAAATACTAGGAAACCAAATCCAACAATATATTAAAAGGATCATCACCATGATCAAGTAGGATTTATCCCAGGGATGCAAGGATTTTTCAACATCTGCAAATCAATCAATGTGATACAACACATTAATAAATTTAAGAATAAAAACTATATGATCATCTCAATAGATGCAGAAAAAGCTTTTGATAAAATTCAACACCAATTTTATGATAAAAACTTTTCAGAAGGTGGGCAAAGAGGGAATATACCTCAACATAATAAAGGCCATATATGACAAACCCACAGCCAACATTGTTCTCAATGGTGAAAAACTGAAAGCATTTCCTCTAAGATCAGGAACAAGACAAGGATGCCCACTCTTTTATTCAACATGGTTTTGGAAGTCCTAGCCACGGCAATCAGGGTAGAAAGAGAAATTAAAGAAATCCAAATTGGAAAGGAAGAAGTAAAACTGTCACTGTTTGCTGATAACTTGATACTATAGACAGAAAATCCTAAAGATGTCACCAGAAAACCACTAGAGCTCATCAATGAATTTGGCAAAGTTTCAGAATACAAAATTAATATACTGAAATCAGTTGCATTTCTAAACCAATACTTTTTTTGTTTTTTTTTGCGGTAGGCGGGCCTCTCACTGTTGTGGCCTCTCCTGTTGCGGAGCACAGGCTCCGGACGCGCAGGCTCAGCGGCCATGGCTCACGGGCTCAGCCGCTCCGCGGCATGTGGGATCTTCCCAGACTGGGGCACGAACCCATGTTCCCTGCATCGGCAGGCGGACTCTCAGCCACTGTGCCACCAGGGAAGCCCTAAACCAATACTTTTTAAAATGTAACTAAAAATGAGCTTGAATTCCATCTTAATAGCACTGACTACTCACAAAATTAATAGTCATGCGAGAAGAATAATACAAGTCACTGAGATTTTAAAAATTAAAGTTACAGGGAGTTCCCTGATGGTCCAGTGGTTAGGACTCAGTGCTTTCACTGTCATGGCCCCGGGTTCAATCCCTGGTCAGGGAACTAAGATCCTGCAAGCCGCGCAGCGTGGAAAATAAAATAATAAATATAAATATAAAAGTTAAGGTTACGGACATCAAAAAGTAGAGACTGCTAAACTGATAAATTGGTTATTTGTATTGTCATGTTAAGCATTTAAATTACCTTTATAAGACTTTCTTTAAAATCCTTTTTTGAGCAGCTACTGCTGCACATTTGATTAATATATAAACAAGATACCGATGTTCTCATTTTGATTACTAAAATATTTTCTTTCATTCTTTTCAATTATTTAAAGTTAGCAGAGCCCCAAGCATCGTTTGGGTAGGAAAGTGATAGACTGATGTCAGGATACCGAAGAGGAAGAAAAGCATCTCACGAAGAGCAGCCAGCAGCAGCTAATGGTTTTCAGCTGTTGCTGATGTAACTGATCAAGGTGCTGTAACAGAAAGCAGTTTTGTGTGATTCATATATTGTTCTGTTGGGATGCATTGTACTCCCTTATAATTTTTAAGCCTAGCTAACTCCAGGTTTCCCCCTTCCTTAAAAGGTAGTTTCTAACTATGTGTTTATTTTAAAGCTAATAATTGATAGTGAAAGAAAACTGGCAGCCTGTTAAGTTGCAACAAACGTTAAGTCTTGTGTTAAACAAATATTCTTTATTTGACTAAAATAAAATAGTCAACTATGTGAACATTCGTCCCGCATTTGCCAAATGCCTTTAGTTGAGTTGTTAATATCCTGGAATAATAAAAGATTAGTACCTTTCACTTATCATTAACCTACTGGGTCCAGATTTTGCTTTCAGATACTATCATCACACATAGGTTGAAAATGCCATTTACCCAACTATCAAGGCGTAACTTTCAGTGAAAGGTATTTACTATCAAAGATCTGCAAGCAATCCACTGGTGGAGATATGATACTGCTTTGACGGACTGCTGGTGAAGGTTTAGCTACAAAAGTATATACACTTATAAAGGCATTCACTGTTCACTAGAGACTGTAATGTACTGCATATTAACTAATAAGATATTCACTTACATAAATACTACCCCTAAACTGTATTTAGTGGTGTTCTTTAGCACCAATAGAATTTTATTCACAATACTAGAAAACTACAAAATTTATCCATGTTTTCTGTAAGTTTCTTTTACTTTTTTACTCATCATAGAGTCATGGACAGTTATGGAGAAAGCACTATTACTTCTATTATATTCTGGAAAACCTTGGTTCATTTGTGAAAACTTCTGGCTCAACCTGCTTTCTGAAGGAGAAAACTAAGTTACCTATGAGACCACAGTTGGATACTGTGGGTACTAAAGAATTGTAATCAGAGGCTCCGCTCCCCTGACGTGGTACCATTCTCTGATGGCCAATTAGTACTGAGGATCCTTATCCAGCGACCTTTTCTTTTTCAGTCATGCTATTCCCCTCTCTTTACTCCACCTCCCACCCCGGCCCCTCTCCCCCTCCTGCCATTAGGACTATTCTTAAGTAACCTATAAGGCTGAAACTTATTGCTCGGATTGCCACCTACCAACAGGGAAGCTTAACTTTGGGTTTGAAAATAGATTTTTTTTTTTAAGTTCAAAGCTTTGTAAGCCAGGCTTTCAAGTGGTTAAAAGGTTTTCTAAGAACTTCCAAAGCTGAGTTTTTACATAAGAAAAAACAAGTTTGGAGGATTAACTGTATTATAATCATAGTGAGAAGAAAAATTCCAAATACCTTGCAAAGAAAATTCCATACCTTTCAGGTCCACAAGTGTTGGGGGACACAGAGATTCTGAGTGGATGAGCCTAGCGTGGGGCAGTCCTGAGGAGGGACCAAGTTCCCCTTCATCCTCCCTGACTTTCACACTAAGAGGTGGAACAAGACAGGATGCTCAGAAAAGCTGAAGGGTAAGCCCGAAATTTTCAGTCTGTCGCTTGGCTTCTCTGGGGCAAGAGCCTGCAAAAACTGCAAGCCTTTCAGAAAGTTCTGTTGGGGACAAAGTGTTGTGTCCATCATGGCACAGAAGTAATGGACAGAGGAATGAAGTCTGAGGAAGGTTTTCCCAGCTGATGGACCAGAGGGTAGTTTTTACAGGATTCTACAAACTCCCGGGTAGTGCAGAGAAAGCAACCAAGAATTTCAAGGTCCTGATAAAGAGTTGGGAGATGCTGAGGGAACTGCAGGGTTAAAACTGACTTGGTTTCCAGAGCGAGGGGAAGGCAGCTGAGTGCAGATTCCTACACACAGACAGAACGGCATGCCTCTGCAGCCCCTGCCACAGCTTTCCTACTGACCCCATGGATGCAGTGAGGACAGGCCGGAGGCCCAGAGGTCAAGCCCATGTAAGATATCACTGGAAGCACAGCAAGAGGGGGGATGCCTCGCCTGTACTCAAATGCCATCTTGATTAAGAGGGAGAGGAGAACCCTAGAGAGGAGCAGAAATTTTTATAGACTGAATAATTGGTCAAAAGAAAGTGTTTCGGGCTTCCCTGGTGGCACAGTGGGTGAGGGTCTGCCTGCTGATGCAGGGGATGCGGGTTCGTGCCCCGGTCCGGGAGGATCCCACATGCCGCGGAGTGGCTGGGCCCTTGAGCCATGGCCGCTGAGCCTGCGCGTCTGGAGCCTGTGCTGCGCAACGGGAGAGGCCACAACAGTGAGAAGCCCGCGTACCGCAAAAAAAAAAAAAAAACAAAGTGTTTCAAGTGAGAAGATACTGAGATACCTTTTTAAAAGGCGAGGTTGTGTGTTTTATAACATGGTTGGGAATGGCAGCTGAGAACTAGAAAGAGATCACTTCAGAAAGTAAAGTTCCTTTTTTTGCACACCCTAGATTGGGACTGGCCAATTTAGACCTCTGATGCTAGACAACGTCAAACTATAATACTGTCACAATCCTCACAGAAATTAAAATTCCTGATCTATAAAACCTGTACTGAATGATTAATGCTATGACTCCTTTTTCTACAGCATTACCTTTAAAGGATAAAAAATATCATGCTATCATTCATGTCTCTCTGTTTACTAACCATATAAAGCAGTGTAAGCAATATACACATACCCTCTACAACTACATGAAATTTTTTTTAGCTCTCATGTAAATGATCTACGACTTTCTGAATTTTATTGTTAGATATTCTGCCACCTCTTAAAGTTTTTGTTTCACGTGTGAAGCTGCCAGTTCTGAGCAGCAGAAGTAGTCTCTGGACTGTCCTTAGAACCAGGCGAAAGCAGTGAGTCAGAACCCAGGAAGACGGTAAAGAAACAGGATGGAATATACCCAGTGTAGTCAGATGATCAAGGGCTTGAGCTAGACAGCCACCTACAGAGCAAGAGTCACTGTTAACAAAGAAATCTTGGCTGTGAAGTAGACAAATATTGCATGCTTGCTCAAAAATGAATCCCAAGAGTTGCAGAGACTGTGCCTGCAGTTAAGTGCTGTTAGGTAAGTCAAAGAGGGATGTGAGGTTAGAGCCAAGACTTTATCCTCATGTCAGACTGACACTGGCTGTAGACAAATTCTTCACTTTCATATGTTCCCTGAAAACTCTTCTCCAGAATTTACTTTTGTGGATTATTTCATTTCTTCCTATACCCAAGTATATTCCTCGACTTCACCTCTCATCTTTGTTTTGAATATCCCCTGAACGTTTTCCTCTACTCCTCAGCAGTACCCTTCACCCTGTAAAATGTTTGCCTGAGACTCATCTCCCCTTTTCAGTAAACCTCACACAAACTCCAAGTAGCTTGCGGAACTAGCCCTCCGAGGAAAAACAAACGTTAAATCTTTGTTATCAATCAGGACAGGCTAAGTTATGCTGCATAACAAACATCAAAACTTCAGTAATTAACAGAACAGGGGTTTATTTCTCACTGCACATAGAGACTGTGTAGCAGAGTGATTCTCCTGGGCTATGACTCCTATGTCAGTAGCTTAGTAAATCCAGGCTGCTTTGAACTTATTACCATGACTGCCATGGCAGGGAAGGAGAGGGTGGAGAGTCTCGAATTAGCAATTAAAGGCTTTCATCTGGCCCAAATCCCACTGGCCAGAAATTGTCTCTCGGTCTTGCTCAACTGCAAGGAGGGGGAAAGCATAATCCTTCCATGGACCAGAAGGAACAGGGAACCAGAATGGATAAATACTAAGTCATCAGCACACCTTGCTTGGGCAATGAAACGTTGATGTGCTGATACGGACTTCTGAGAAGCAAGAAACTGTAACAGTGTTTGTTATCCTAAGTGCTTTTTTTCTTACCTGTTGGCTGATCACTTACTTAATTCCTTCCTCTAAAGGGCCAGCTTTCACTTGCTGAGTCCTGAGAATGCCAGTACCCGGCGAAGTGTGTACACGTGTGTGTATATATGTATACACACACACACAAATGAGACTGCAAGCATATGCACAGAAGATATTTAAGTATTTGATTCCTTTTCAATTCCCAACAGTACCCCTTATAACAGGCAGATTCAGGATTTTTTTATCTGTTTTAATTGTATATGTGAAATTTCATTCCAAAGAGATTTGAGGAGTCTGGGAGCACAGCCTTTCCATTAAAGCCATTAATTCTACATGAGCGCTCTCTATCACCAGGGACGATTTTCAGAAAATAAATATACTGAATGGAGAGAGAACGAAAAAGAACTAGAGACACCGAAGGTTTCTATCTCTGGGGGGTGATATGGCTCTAGCAACACTGCCTAACTCTTGATTCCTAAACATATGTCACCTATACTTAGGTAGAAAGTCCTCCTCTGAAAATGTTGCATCTTCAAAGACAGAAGGAAATCTGTTTTAAGAAGAGACACAAAACTGATCGCAGGACCACCTGGAAGAATACTTATATACTCCCGGTAGGCTTTTGTTGTTCTGTGGGGTTCTGAATTAGCTACTAGCTCTTTTTTACAGAAAGCTCTGTTAAAATGCCCATACGGTATACAATAGTGCAGTTACTCTGCCTTGCTGAATCAACGTCTTAGAGCAAAATATAAACAGCAAGTTTTTTTTAACAAGTTTTGTGTACCATGGGTCATAAAATTCACTCAGCTCTGCCAATGAAATTAGTGTAGAAACATGTAATACGTTTGTCATGATAAAATATTCTATATAACGAACCTCTTTAAAAGAAGGGGTGGAAATGAGTTTTGAATAGCTCCATGGACAGTATCAGTAAGTACCTTTGTAAAAAACCGAATAGTTGATACTTGTATTTTAGGATTTTTTTAAGGACATGAGTCTGTCAGAATCAAATTGATTCACTTGTTCTATAACTATAAATTACAAAGTGATTTATTAAATTATACGGTTAAAGACAACGTCTTGCTTACAAGATCACTTTCATGTTGTTTATATCTATCTCTTTTATCTTAAAGTGGCTGTCAGAATATCACAAGGGAACTGAAAACAGGTCTTTAAATACCTAATCATTTGTCTCTAAGAAAAGCAAAAGAGCACATCATACGCTTTAAGTTAACGTGCCACAAACCACCCTGGATCGAGTGCTTGCCTATGCTGGGCACAATACCCTGCCTGTTACACACAGTATCTCATTTAATCCCAGTGTAACCCTGTGAGAACTGAGACTCAGATATAGTCAATAAACTGCCCAAGGACACTAAAGTTTAGAAGCAAAATCTGAACCCTCGCGCTTGTTGTTTTCCTTTTGCTTTGCTGTTTCTGCGCTTTGGGAGGGGGTGGGAGTGCCAGGGACAAAGGAACTGATGGTGAAGGAGCCCTACCTGGTCCCCCTCTGCCTTCAGCCTCTTTCAACTGTTCCGCACGGTCAGCCTCACATTTCTGTCAGAGCTCACGCTCTGCTGCTTTTCACGGGCTCTGGACAAATGACCACTTTTGTGTCTCTGCTCATGTTTCTTGCACTGTTTCGGGATCGTGGTGTTGCTACAGGTGGTGGCAGAGCACTGGTCCTGCCGGCTCAAGTGTAGTACTTGCTTTGAGAAACACCATTCTGGCAGGCTTGCGGGGTGTGGACAGACACAGGCAGGCTCGTAACCTGGCCGTGCACCCTGGAGAGATCCCCTCGCTTCCTCGGGCCTAAGTCAGGCATGAATGGGCTGGTGGTAGCCCACTGTGCAAGTTCCTTCTCTGAGAAAACAAAGCACTATCTAGTCATTAGTCATTCCCCCCTTTTGGAATTAAATGACAAGTAATTTCTAAATAACTTCTCTTGACCTTTGTAACTGTTATCTGTGGACTTTGGAAACTGCTTTAGTGGTAGCATATTTGAAATGGACCTTGATCTACAAAATAAACATTTGTAGCGGTTAAAAACTATTTAAGAAACAGAACTTTTCATTTTTGCCCTTCTCCGGACACTGCAAAATGACATGCTTTTTATCTTTGTGTAATTCTCAGTGAGCACTAAGATGTTTTTGGGTTTTACATAATTAAGCATTTTAATTAATTCAAAAATTATACTTGCCTCTTGAGAACACTTTGAAAATTTGCAATTCCAATGTATTTAGAAGGGGAGATTTTATGAAACACAGATAATGGAATTACATATGAACTAACTTTCTAAACTCTGAACGTGGGAATACAGAGAAGACCTCTGAGCTGCCGTGGAGCCAGGCCCTCACCTGGGTCCAGGACTGTGTTCCGGGTTAAGGTTGCTGGTTTCACAGGCTTAGGGACCTGGCTTTTCCTCCTGCCAATTACAAGGGGAATCCCCACTTCATTCCGCCACAGTTATGAATTCCTGGAAAGATCAACCTAGGAGTCTGAAGAGCACTGAAAAGCATCTTTATTACAGCACAGAGGGATAGTGTTCCCAACTACGGCCCTCTGTCATCCAAAAAAGTTTAACAAGCATGTTTAGTTCACTCTGCTAGGAAAAAGGAGAGAGTGCTGTAATTGAGAAAGATTTCTGTTAAAAAAAAAAAGTCTGAGTCCTTCCTCCTCCCTACCTCCCTCTTCCTTATGTGACAGAGATTAATTGCTTTTCTACTGTGTGCCAGACCCGTACTGAGTGTTGTGGACACAAAGATGAGTAAAAAACATGTTCTTCGTCCTCAAAGAGTCTGCTATGTAATGGTTCAATAAACACATAAGCAAATAATTCAAATACAGTATTATTGTTATCGGGTGTGTTCTAGATACTACTAAGGAAGAAAGAATAATGAAGAGTCTTCCTGAGGAAGCGGTCAAGACCAGCTTCAGAATCACGGTGGATTTTCCAGTTAATACTTCATTCTCCAGTGGTGTCGGATAAATGAGGTGTAACTATATTTGGAAAGATTACTAGCTTGGGATTTACTGTGGTCATTCCTCTGGGATTGTAGTCTGTTAGTCTTTGGTAGCGAAGAAAAATAAAATTAAGAGTTATTTCAGGCTCTAGATGGGTCAATTTGTAAATTTTGTAGGAAGCAACTTGAACTCCTCAGAATAAATTCCTTTTTATAAATTGAAGATATGGTTGGATATTCTTTATACTATAACCATAGAACCACTTTATATAAAATCATCTATTTGAGCGTTAAGCAAGGGTAATACAGAGGACCATCTGTATCACTTTATGTAATTTAAAATTTTTAATAATTTTTATACAAACTTTTATTTCATATATAGTAGATACTTATTCTCTGAGGATAATTCCATGAAAAGGCTCCTTAAGGTGCAATCACTGAAAACTAGGATAAAACAGAATAAATTGTGAAAGAATAAACCAAAGAATAGAAAAGTAACCTGATTTTAACTCAGTTAAGAAAATCTCTACTATAACTGAAACAGTGTTCTAATTAGAAGGATCGTGAAAATCGAGTGTTTTATGGGCATGATTTTTTGTATGCCTGACAGCACATTATTAGATTTTTTTACTGCATATTTGGTTTTTACAGTATAATAAACACATCACTTTTACAAAAAATATTAAGGTGCTTCATCAATTTTTCCAAGGGCCTCTTCTCAGTCCTCTGACAGTCAAGTCACTCGTTAGAACTATTCTGTTGTCATCCTTGTTGGCCTTCTCGTTTATTGGTGGCTTGGAATGTGATCTCAGCAGTTCTTCATCATTTTAATTCATTTCGTGAAATCTGAATAATTTCCAGTTTCACTTTATAATCTAGTTGAACTTGCCTTGTACTTGTTGAGAAACCAGTCTTTGATAGGATGAGCACACAGACAGACACTGGTATTAAACAGAAATAATGTTTGTGTTAGGACTAATTTTGTCAGTGATCACTTCATTAGTATTTTCATTTAGTTATGGCTTTTGTTTCCCTATGTATTTTTTAGTATTTTTTAATTGTAGGAACTGGTATGGTATATTTAACACCTAACAGAACATTTCATTTAATCTCTTTTAATTATTTATATCATTATGTATGGAACTCACTTTATAAAAATGATAATCCTAACACAGAAACCAGCTAGATGATGAAAAAAGATGATGGTGGTGGTGACAGCTGACATTTGTGAAGCTCCTACTCTGCACAGGCGCTCTACGTGGCAGTATATAGGGTAATCCTTCCCACAACCCAGCAAGGCTAGTGTCAGCCATCCTGACTTCATGGAGGAGGGAACTGAGGAAGTTCACACAGGTGGGGAGTGTCGTAACAGTTGAAGACAAGCCATTCTAGTCCTCACGTTTGTGCTCTGCGCTACAATGTCTTTCCTTGGTGTAAAGAAGCATCCACTTCAGAGTTTAAATACAGTTTTTGGTGCGTATAATATGAAATTCATAAAAACGTGATCAGTCCACAGTTGTAGGAATACACTTCTAGATTTTTATGTACTTTGTCTATTAAGAAACTGGCAAAAATGTCTCTTGCTCCTGTTTGTTATTGAGAGAGATTCCACAAATACATACCCCTGTCTCAGCTGATTCAAGATTCACAAGGGAAGGAAAGATGTGGAATTAATGAAATTAGCTTTCTAAAACAAACCTCATAAAATATAGTAGTGTTTTAAAAAACTACCTGACCTCATGAAGTAAATCTAATACTAACAGCTTATTAGGATAAAAGTGTCTCTTTAATGGAACTTGTGATTGCCATTGGAATTGCAGTTAATTTACAATGTGTATTTTTCTATTACCCACTACTCTAGAGTTACAAGATTCAGCTTGGATACATTCATGAGTTGAAGGAGGAAATACAGATATTTTACTCTTTTATAACTGCAGAATCTGGAATTTCAGATGGTGAATTTTCAGTTGTTTGAAAGTTTTATTTCTCATTCAAAGAGCAGCTTTGATCATGGCCTTTGGTCAAAGATGCTGTTTTTATTGTTAAAAAAAAAAAAAGACTCTTCAACATCAAACAGTAGAGGAGGAAGGAGTCTAAAATTAGCCTGTTAGGTCAGGCACATAGAACTCTGTGGCCCCAGGAATAACGGCATTCCTAGAAAAATGCCTCTTAAGATGAGTAAAACTTCAGAAGTTATTGCTTTATTCCCTTGGTTTTTAAAAAAACTGTTGTCCTCTAGCACGAATAACCAAATAATGATACATTTCACAGATAGAGCCATAAGGTGTCACTGAGCCTTCAGGCTGAGATCTTATGGTTTCTTATATTCTCTCCTAAGAAAAATAATGGGATCACACTCTTGAAAGCTGTCAGATTCCTGTGAATTACCAGTCCACGCACATACCATCTTAGTTTTGGTATAACATGTCCCCAGAGACTAGCACTATGGTTGTTTCTCCAGCACCATGAGCTACCAAACCTGCCGAGGCACTAAGCATACTTTTGGCATATGCCCTTAGAGATGTGGGCGCGTCAATGCTGAAGCCAGCCGTCCAGCCATCAGGTCTGGTTTTCTGCTCTGAATGCGGTCTGTCTTGCATTAGAGGCAGGCATTAAGGTCCCTTGAGTTGCCTACTTGGGTAGCAACGTACAGAAGGGAGAAAATCCACTTTCATTGCATCCAGTGATCTTTTTACAAAGCGTGAGGACTGATCTTTTGCAATTCTAGCCTAGTTAGTGTAATTGCAGCTACAGTCGTATTTATTTAGGCCCCTAATCCCTAAATCAACCTTCTACACTGGGAATTTCAGATTAATTTTAGGTTAACTTTATATCACCGTAAAGAAAATCCTTTCACTTTTTTGCAAGAGGTTTACTGCCACAACAGGTGTCATAAGAAACCACTACAAATCTAAGCCAAAATGGGAAAGAAAAAAACTCCTATCAGCATCTTCACTGGACACACAGATTTGGGCAAATCTACCACCACTGGCCATCTGATCTACAAACGTGATGGCACTGACGAAAGAACCACTGAAAATTTTGAGAACCAGGCTGCTGGAGATGGGAAAGGTCTCTTTCAAGTATGTCTGGGTCTTGGATAAACTGAGAGCTGAATACGAGTGCAGCATGACCACCGATATCTCCCTGTGGAAATCCAAGAGCAGCAAGTGTGATGGGACCATCACTGATGCCTCAGGACACAGGGACTATCGAAAACATCGAGGGCAGGCCCATCTCAGGCTGACTGCGCTGTTCTCACTGCTGACGCAGGCACTGGTGAATCTGAAGAAGGTGAATGGGCAGACCTGTGAGCGTGCTCCTCTGGCTTACACACTGGGCATGAAACAACTAGTTGTTAGTGTTAACAAAATGGACCCCACTGAGCCACCCTGCAGCCAGAAGAAAAACAAGGAACTCATTAAGGAAGTCAGCACCTACATCAGGAAAACAGGCTCCAACCCTGACACAGCAGCATTTGTGCCAAGTTCTGATTGGAATGGTGACAACATGCTAGAGCCAACTGCTAACACGCCTTGGTTCAAGGGATGGGAACTCACTGGTAAAGATAGGAATGCCAGTGGAACCACAATCCTTGAAGCTCTGGACTGCATCCTGCCACCAACGCATCCAACTGACACGCCCTGCGTCTGCCCCTCCAGGACGTCTACAAAATTGGTGGCAAAGGTGGTACTGTCCCCATGGAGGCTGGTGTTTTCAAATCCAGCGTGGTGGCCACCTTGGCTCCAGCCAACCTTGCAACTGAAACAAAGTCTGCTGAAATGCACCATGAAGCTTTGAGTGAAGCTCTTCCTGGGGACAATGTGGGCTTCAATGTCAAGAACTTGTCTGGCAAAGATGTTCATCACAGCAACAGCAACATGGCTGTTAACAGCAAAAGAACCCACCAATGGAAGCAGGTGGCTTCACGGCTCAGGGAATTATCCTAAGCCATGCAGGGCAAATCAGTGCTGGCCGTGCATCTGTGCACGACTGTCACACAGCTCACCCCGCCTGCAGGTTTACTGAGCTGAAGGAGAAGCTTGATCGCCGTTCAGGGAAGAAGCTGGAAGATGGCCCTAAATCCTGGAAATCTGGTGATGCTGCTATGGTTGACATGGTTCCTGGCACGCCCACGTGTGTTGACAGCTTCTCTAAATACCCTCCTCTGGGTCATTCTGCTGTTTGTAACATGTGACAAACGGTTGCTGTGGGTGTCATCAAAGCAGTGGACAAGAAGGCAGCTGGAGCTGGCAAGGTCACCAAGTCTGCCCAGAAAGCTCAGAAGGCTAAGTGAATATTATCCCCAATACCTGCCACCCTAGTCTTAATCAGTGGTGGAAGAACGGTCTCAGAGCTGTTTCTCTCAACTGGCCATTTAAGTTTAACAGTAAAAGAGTGGTTAATGATTACAGTTCATCATTAAGCTTTCAGAAGGAAAGGAGAGTATTTTGTGGACCATTTGTTTGTGAATGTGGAGGTTTTAAGTTATTACTTTTTTAAGTCAGTACTTTCTAACGGAAACAACCTGACCAAAAATCTGTCACAGAATTTTGAGACCCATTAAAACAAAGCTTAATGAGGAAAACAATCCTCCCAAATCTCTTAGATATTTTATATCTGTTGCCTCTTTAGATACTAATAGCCTCATGTAGCCTCAAGTGGAAAATACAAGCTCTTTCCATTGTTAATTACTGTTTTAGACCTGTGAAAATTTCTCAAAAGCTCTATCAACTCAGTCCCCAGAACACGTTTCTGCTCTCTTCCATGTTTTGTTTCCCCATCTTTTTTTTTTTAACCAAAAGCAGGGGTTTTTTAATTTTTTAAATTTTTTATTGAAGTATACTTGATTTACAATGTTGTGTTAATTTCTGCTCTACAGCAAAGGATTCAATTATACATATATATATATACATTCTTTTTCATATTCTTTTCACTATGGTTTATCACAGGATATTGAATATAGTTCCCTGTGCTATACAGTACGACCTTGTTGTTTATCCATTCTTTACATAATAGTTTGCATCTGCTAATCCCAACCTCCCACTCCATCCCTCCCCCAACCCCCACCCCTGGCAACCACGTCTGTTCTCTATGTCCGTGATTCAGTTTCAGTTTCATAGATAGGTTCATTTGTGTCATATTTTAGATTCTACATATAAGTGATATCATGTAGTATTTGTCTTTGTCTGACTTACTTCACTTAGTATGATAATCTCTAGGTCCATCCATGTTGCTGCAAATGGCATTATTTCATTCTTTTTTATGGCTAGGTAATATTCCGTTGTATATATGTACCACATCTTCTTTATCCATTCCTCTGTTGATGGACACTTAGGTTGTTTCCATGTCTTGCCTATTGTGAATGGTGCTGCTATGAACATAGGGGTGCATGTATCCTTTTGAATTATAGTTTTTTCTGGATATATGCCCAGGAATGGGATTGCTGGATCATATGGTAATTCTATTTTTAGTTTTCGAAAAGCAGGGTTTGTTTTGCTTTGCTTTTGCTTTGTTTCAGTGAACCTAATGACCCTGCATCGTTAATTTTTTCTCTTAACCTGTCTACATTCTTTGTACAACTTTTTGTCTTTTCTCAGTTCTATATTACTTTCCTGCCAGATTTCCTTTCCTGTCTTTGTCCTAAGTTTGTCCCTGTCCTGAATCGCTGTCAAGGCCCTTCCTGTGGCACTCACTCCAGTGAGGCTGTGCTCACCCTGAGGGCAGTGGGCACCTGGCCCTACTACCCAGCAGCTAATCATCAACACACAAAATGTGGAAATGGATTGCCTATAGACAATAGTGTTCACTGAGATGATTAAAGAAGCACTGACTAAATTTAAAACAAAGTAAACCCCACCCGGGAATCTAGGAACAGAATGCCCTGGTTTTTTATATGTAGCCTTTCTATAGAAAGTATTCCAGGAAATAGGATAGAACCAAATTCATGATAGTTAAAAGCCTTCTACATAAATGGGTACTATATTTTCATAGGAAGGGTGTGAAAGGAAGAATGGATAGGTGTGCTCTGTGATATGGTGAGAAAACAAGGAGCTGTGAGAACGGCATTTTGATATTTAAGGACCGGGGTTGTAGGATGAGGAAATCCTAAGCTCCACCAGTGGTGGAGGTGGAACTACTGGATTCATTTGAATAGAGAGAGAAAAGATGTTGCTGAGTTCTGGAAATGGGAAGAAAAAGAGGTGAAGACAACCAAAGAACACCTCCAGTGGAAGATGCCAGGAGGAGGATGCCCAGGCAAACAAACACTTCCTGAGTGCAACTCTCTCATAAAAAGGGAAGAGAGGAGAAGGGAAAGCAGAGAAGAAGAATCAATGTGGCTACTGCTTATAAAATTTTAAGTTTTCAAAAGATGTACTAGTCATTAAATTAGAGTGTGGCTAGCACTTTTTCTATGTGATGAAATCTACAACCAGTTACGAACATATTTTTAATGAACAGTGTTTTAACATGTTAAATACCTATACCCTACTACATACAGTATTATGGATATTTTATATTTGTCATTCAATGTCACTGATTTGTTCTCAGATTTTCTCAATTACCCATATTCTCAAAGTAGCAAGTTTTCTGCTAAGGCAACTATGTCACTGATATTGAATTACCTACTTATCCATAAAATAAGAGCTGTTTTCCATTTAACTGGATATGAGAGAATAAGGCCAACAGCAGAAGAGAAGTGTTCTGGAAACACACTGCGGAGAGAAGGCAATTGCTTGTTGCAACTACAGGCAACAAGCCTGTGACTGTGAAACTGATATGGTCGTTCACATAGAACTGGAGGCGAATTGAGAATAACTAGAGAATCAAACTTCTGAATAATAACAGACATGGTTTTGAGAGGCATGAGAGAACTTTCTGGCATGGTGATAATGTTCAGAACTTTGATCTGATTGCTGATGACATGGGTTTATTCCTATCTTAAAAGTCACTGAGTTGTATGATGTATAAATAAAACTTAACGTTTACACATTTTGCTCTACGTAAGTTACATCTTACTTTTTTAAAGGCGGGGGAAAACTCACCTGAATTCTAATGGGTACTTCAGACTAAGATATTATTTTAGTTTTTATTATTTCTACTGGATATACACTGAGTATCATCTTTGAACTCTTCTTTAAAGGGATACCCTAGGAAGAAAAACTAGCCAATATATTTCATTTATAACTGTCACGAGCTGAAATTTCCCAACACTAACCTCTGTTTCAGATTCCCACTGTTGCTTCTGCACTATTAGTTGGTGCCGGCAGGGGGTTAACAGCACTCAATTTAACCTTGCTATTTGTACTCTGTTTTGATTTTTTTCTTTTTTTCCTAATTTAACTTCCTTACATGGTTTCCCCCATTTTAAAGATCGTCCGTGCACCATGGGGTCTGTACACTGAACGACCGTAGTGCAGGTAAGCACACAATAAAAGCACATTTAAAGATAATGTGGAGCTACAAGACCTTTCTTTTTTTCTGGGAGCAAAGAGGTATTGCTGTGAAATCACTGGAACAGGAGAAAAACTGAGCAAGTCTACTCATGCTGTTATTTTTCTGAGAAGATTACAGACCTGTCTAAAATACATATGACTCAGACAGGTATAGATTAATTATAGGTTATATGTCCAGACAGAGGGGCATCTCTGTGACTGTCCTACCTGCAGCTCGCCATGCACACAGGCTTCTCAGCCGAAGCACTTCCTCTCTCTCCCCCACTTTAAAATTCTAGAACCTGTTGTGCCTGGGGCCAAATCCACTACTGTTCTCCCAATTCCCTCTCCTTCCCCTCTTGCCTGACCTGCCCCCTTTCCTTGTCCCTTCAATCCTATCAATGTTGACCCCTTCTGATTCAAAACACAGTCTCCAGCAGCAGAATGGGAGAGAACAGGTGAACTGAAGAGGGCGGTGCTGAAACCCCAGATCCGTCCCTTCCCCCCCTACAGAATCCTGGTGAACTTAAACATTCACCACTCTTACGAATGGTCTCTCTTTTTTCTTTTAACTTATTTATTTTTACTGAAGTATAGTTGATTACAATATTATGTAAGTTACTGGTGTACAATATAATGTTCACAATTTTTAAAGGTTATGCTCCATTTACAGTTATTATAAAATATTGGTTATATTCCCTGTGTTGTATATATCCTTGTAGCTTATTTTATATCTAATAATTTGTAACTCTTACTCCCCACTGCTATATTACCCCTTCCCACTTCTCTCTCCCCCTGCTGGTAATCACTGGTTTGTTCTCTGTTATCTGTAAGTCTGCTTCTTTTTTATTGTATTCACTAGTTTGTGGTATTTTTTAGATCCCACATATAAGTGATATCACACAGTATCTGTCTTTCTGACTTACTTCACTCAGTATGATAATCTCTAGGTCCATCCATGTTGCTGCAAATGGCATTATTTCACTCTTTTCTATGGCTGAGTAATATTCCATTGTACATATATACCACATCTTCTTCCATTCATCTACTGATGGACATTTAGGTTGCTTCTATATCTTGCCTATTGTAAATAGTGCTGCTATGAACAATGGGGGTGCATGTCTCTTTCTGAATTAGTGTTTTTGTTTTTGTTTTGTTTTGGATATATACCCAGGAGTGGAATTACTGGGTCATAAGGTAGTTCTATTTTTAGTTTTTTGAGGAACCTCACTACTGTTCTCCACAGTGGCTGCACCAATTTACATTCCCACCAACAGTGCACAAGGGTTCTTTTTTCTCCACAATCTCACCAACACTTATTTGTGTTCTTTTTGATAATAGTCATTCTGACAGCTGTGAGGTGATATCTCCTTGTGGCTTTGATTTGCATCTCCCTGGTGATTAAGGATGTAGAGCATCTTTTCACATGGCCTGTTGGCCATCTGCATTTCTTCTTTGGAAAAACGTCTATTAAGTTCTTCTGCCTATTTGTTAATCAGGTTGTTTGTTTTTCTGACGTTGAGCTGTGTGAGCTGTTTGTATGTGTCGGATATTAATCCCTTATCGGTAGTATCTTATGAATGGCCGTTGTCTTTCTCTGAGCGGGTACTGAGTAAAACACCAGATTGGCGGAAATGGCTCAAATTCTGGCAATCCCATAAGAGACTCTCCCTTGGAGTTTAAACAGGAAGGAGAGCCCAGCTTCCCTGTGTTCAGCCCGCAATTCCCTTCATTTCCGACCCCCCCCCCACACCCTTTGCATAATTCCAGCACATTCCTATCCTAGTCTGGGGCCTGAGCTTCCACTCCTTTCATCTTCATGTGCTGGGCATGAGGCACCAAAGTGAAAACAACAACAAAAACACGTCCAGTGACTTGGAGGTGCGGGAGACCCAGATCTCAGGGAAACATGCATTCCAGTTATCCCAAGCAGGGATCCTGAAAGCATTTCTCCACAGATGCATTTGGTGAATAGGGAGTATAATAATTCAGAGACTATTCTACTATAATATTGTAATAGTCTACTACTGCACCGGGTGATATATATCCTGGTTTACACCTGTTGTCCTGGCATATTTATTTTTAATAACAGCATCCCCTTTCACTCCCCAAAAGTTTGGCAGATAAATTATATGTTCACTCGAGTCACAACAAAATGGACCTCTCAGGGAAGGTTGGGATTGTTTAACAAAAACCCAAAATATAAGCAAATGACATTAAGTATTTCAAAATCAATGTGGTAATAGTTATGTTTGAAAGTATTACAAATGCAAATGTTCATTAAATGTTCTTAAAAACAAAACAAAAAACCCTTTGGAAAGAGGACTGTCATTACTATGATGTAATTTGTACATGATGCCTACAGCACTGCTATATAATTAATGTGGAATAACCACCTAGTATTTAAAACATTAAGGCAGATGGCATAAAATCTTCAGAAAAGAATAAACATTTCAACTGGGAATTTTTCAGCTTTAATAATAAAATTAAATGTTTAAATTTTTCTTGTTCCCAGTTCTTTATAATTAAAGGTAGCCAATCATGGGTCGTCAAGAGATACTGACTTTAAAATTTGACAAACGTTTTACATTTATCTTTCTTTTTACCTTTGTAAAAGACATTGCCTCCTATAAATTATACTTCACATTTAAATGTATAGGTATGAATCTGCATTAGTAAAACATGCTTTAGTAAGAAAACAGTTTGTTTTCTGATTTAATACTAATCAGCCATTGTTAATGTGCTATAAAATACTACTTAAGAGAGATACCGATTCCAATTATTAAAGTTAATGGCCTCAGTTGTCTCATCTTGCCTTAGTCTAGGACATTAAGCATGCAGAACCCATAATTTAATTACCACCTGTTAATATTGGCTCTAAGTTCATTCCTCTCCTTTCAGGATGTAACTCAGAAATGAGCCAGTTAAAAACCATTATTTTCCTTCTCAAAACACCAGACTGCTAACTACACCCACAGGATACTGATCACAGATTTGCTGGGACTTTCAAGATGGAATTTGCTGCCTCTTGCCTTTAGGGATTGCTAAATAAAATTATTATGTTTGTCCGTTTATCGTTCTAATTGTTTAAACCTCTAGATTCTATAAAGAGATTATATTTTCTTCCTTTAATATATTTATATACCTTTAAAACCATTCAAGAAGTGGAGAGTTATGTCTTTCTATAAAAATAAAGGGCAAAAATAAAAAGAAATCTACACCCTTATTCCTATTTGAACATCATGAGATGGGAAAAAACATCAGAGGATGTGGCACAGAAAGAGGGTTAGCTTATCATGAAATCCCATTGATATGCACTGGAGAAACATACCGTTCATTTACAGGAATTTATTAGAAACTTTGTCCCCTGTACCCTCCTGCTCTATGTACATTCCACTGAAATCTAATTTTATCACTTCACCCAAGGGAATCAAACTTGGGAAATTAATTTGTGTTAACCAAACTCACAAGAGATTGATTTACAGACGAGTAAATCACTTTTTAATTTGCCATGAGAAAGCGACCTGATCCAAGAACCAGAAAAATTCATCTGATGTTTCTGAGTTCCCGCTACTCTCAGCTGAGGCACCACAGTGAATACAGAGGTGAAAAGCACTTGGTCTTTTAACAGGTTCGTAACCTGGTGGCGAGGTCTTGGACAAGGACACACACAAGTCAGATGACAGTTACTGCCTGAGTGACCTGCAGTGGTTCAATGTAGAGAGGAAGCCTCCTTCTTTCTGCTACGTAGACTCTGAAAGTTAGGAAGCCAAATTATACTGCAAATGGATTTTTGGTGGATGCATTTTAAAGTAATACATGTCTCTCAAGCCATTATTGGTTAATAAATTACCTTTCCCTTTTCTCTGCATGTTTTTGTATAAAGAACCGTGACCATATGTCTATAATTAGGGCATCTTTGCTCTTGGATATGTTTCAGACAGTCTGCAAATGTTTTTAAATTATAACATATCCAGGTCCACGAAAAGCCCCTTCTTACTCTGGTTGTTACTACAACATCTATCTCTCTACTTTTGTGCTCTAGAGTCACCGCTTACTTGTAGGTTGATTCTAAAGTTAATGCATAAGGCAAAAATTACGTATAGTCAGAGTACTCTTAAAAATTCCATAAACAGCCTACAAGTTAGAGTATAAGTGGGTTTCTTAAAACAATATTCAGTAAAATATATATAATGTTTAGTAAAACATGATACAATAAGGAATATATAATCCAAAAGTAACTTACTTACAGTATTTTAATATAAAGTATTTATATAAAAAGACCTTATATAAATTAAATGAATGTATGTATTGGGCATGTCCTCTGTCATAATACCCACATTTGTAGATTTCTTCCATTGGAATTTCCTAACAATATGTATTGAGATACTTGTCCTTTACATCACAAGACAGATTGTGATGCTCTGAAAAACTTTCCTGTAGCCAGTCTACTTTAGACATTTTATGTGGATTCTTATTAGCTTCAGTCTCAGGCATCTCTCCTAGATGTGGATGTTAGTCATGCTTTTCTCTAATTACTATATCCACCCAAACATACCATGCAACCGGCTGGCACTGCGCCCATGCTCTGTCTCTGACGGTGGGCAGCTAACTAGCCTATAAGGAAATCAAACCCCTGACCTTGATGTGATTTGCACTGCACTCCATCAGCTAAGCCTGGGTGCCCATGTGCCTGGAATGATAACATCGTTTCACTTGGCAAGCACACCGGAAGCACCAGTAGCTGTGGATGTATGCTTCATCCGGCATCCAAAGTATGTTACTAAGTGACTTTGCTCGCTATCGTGTAATTCTAGGTAATCATTAGTGAGAGTTTATGGTACTAACTGTCGCCTGATTATTTTCACAGTGAGGTCAATATTATTTCTACCTTTAGGAGACCAGAGTTTGAAGATGTGCAAAAGCCTTGATGTGAAAGAAACCAGGAGGATGTTTTCCACATCTACTAGATCAGTCAGCAGTGGTCAGTTTATCTATTAGATCCGCATCTACTAGATCAGTCAGTAGTCAATTTATCTATTAGATCCTTGCCATTATGCGGAATACTGGGAGGACTTGGTGAAAGATGGTTTTTAGAATCTGAAATTGAAAGTGTACAGAGCTCGGGCTCTGGAATACAACAGGTGTATGTCAATTTCACCTGCCCAACTTACTGGCCTTCCTTATCTCAGTTCCTTATCTCCCTTCTGGTTTTTGAGACAATTAAATGAAATAACAGATAAAGTGTTTAGCATAGTGCCTGGTATATAATTAGAGCTTAATAAATAGCTTAATAAATATTATGTTTTTTTCATCTTAATAGCGATATTTGAAATTTCAAGTTTTCAACAACTTTTACCTATCTCTTGTATGTGTACCTAGAAACAACTACATATATATAACTACATTTATGCTAATGAGGACACAGTAGTCATTACCAACTCCCAACACCTATTTTTGGTGTCGTAAAGTTAGTTATTCCCCCATGATATTTTCTTAATCTGCTATAATGTGAGATTTATGGCTACAGCTGAGAGGTATTTAAAAGCAGAACAGGAACCGCACAAGTTTCTTAAAATAAGAACACAAAGTGAGCTCAGGCACATGATGTTTATATACCTATCTAAAAAGGAAATTTAGTCAGTAAGCAGAATATACTCAAACCTAACCACAAATGAGGAATAAAAGAATACCACAGTTTACTTTAAAATTATACACATCTTACTTTCATTAGTGTATACAGGAATTTTGTAAAAAAATTATTTTTCTTTAAATTTCAAAGCTATGTGTCCCCCATCTGAATAATTCTAATTCTACTGTGGTATTGATTATACTCTACAACTTAAGCTGAACATGAGGTGTGTTCTGTCCTTGGCAACCTTAATAGCATGTATGCCATGTAACCAAACCCTATCTTCTGCAGGGACCAGAGAGTCAAGCTCATGTTTCTCAAAATATGTCAGCTGTCAGCAGCAAAATGTTGCAGGCACCTCTCAATTTTTTTATTCATGTGTAATAAATGTATTTACTTAAGATTTTTAAAAGTGTGTTGATTAAAAAATTCAGTAAGAAAATTAGTATAGACACAACCGGCTACAGTTGTGGAAACTGCACAGAACAAAGGTGGATATTTGATGATATTTTAACTTAAAATATTATTTGTCTTGACAGACCTATATTTTACTTGAGAAGAATAACATTAATACTAATCTTGTTTGACAAATCTCTGACTCCCGTTATTACATTTTTAGAAGCAGTGATTTGCTAACATTTGTGCAAACTCTGCTGTGGTCTATAGACTTGTCAGATACTGAAGTGTTTCCTTAAAATTAGTGCTGCTATATTTGTATTTATATCTTCAGGAGAAGGGCTCCCTTTCAAAATCCCTTTGCTGTATACCGGAAACTAACACAATATTGTTAATCAACTATATTCCAATATAGAATTAAAAGTTTTTCTAAAAAGTATATTGATACTGTTTCATCAAGAAATGGAATGTCTGTAGAACTGTTAAGCACTGGAGATTTTTAAATGTAAATTATGAAGTAGCTCTTCACACCTGAAGAAACATTACACAGAGATTCCCCTGCGTTTCTTAAAGACTGTGTACCGATTGAGTTCTAACTACATCTCAGGCATGGTGCTAAACCCTGGGTATAGAGGGGTACACAAAATGGACATGGTTCCTACCCTCCTGACTCACTCAGCTAATGGGAGAGACAGGAGACAACTAAATACACCTCTCTGAGGAGGTGAGATTTCCGCTGAAAATCTGAGACGGGTAAAGGCAGGTTAGGTGCAAGTAGAAGGAAAATGTGCAGAGACCAGGGACCGAACTGAATATCGTCTGTTAGACAAACGCAAAGTAACCGCGCGTAGGGGGGCCTGCGGAGGGAGGGAATGAGTAAGAATCCCCGCCAGGTAGTGTCACTTGACAATAAATTAACTCCCAGCAAAAATGGACAACCTGGAAGAAATGGACACATTCTTCGAAATGCACAACCTTCCGAGACTGAACCAGAAGAAGTAGAAAATACGAACTGACCAATCACAAGCACTGAAACTGAAAATGTGATTAAACATCTTCCAACAAATAAAAGCCCAAGACCAGATGGCTTCACAGGCGAATTCTATCAAACATTTAGAGAAGAGCTAACACCTATCCTTCTCAAACTCTTCCAAAATATAGCAGAGGGAGGAACACTCCCAAACTCATTCTATGAGGCCACCATCACCCTGATACCAAAACCAGACAAACGTGTCACAAGGAAAGAAAACTACAAGCCAATATCACTGATGAACATAGATGCAAAAATCTTCAACAAAATACCAGCAAACAGAATCCAACAACACATTAAAAGGATCACACACAATGATCAAGTGGGGTTTATCCCAGGAATGCAAGTATTCTTCAATATACGCAAATCAATCAACGTGATACACCATATTAACAAACTGAAGGAGAAAAACCATATGATCATCTCAATACATGCAGAGAAAGCTTTCGACAAAATTCAACACCCATTTATGATAAAAACCCTCCAGAAAGCAGGTATAGACAGAACTTACCTCAACATAATAAAGGCCATATATGACAAACCCACAGACAACATCGTCCTCAATGGTGAAAAACTGAAAGCATTTCCACTAAGATCAGGAAGAAGACAAGGTTGCCCACTCTCACCACTATTATTCAACATAGTTTTGGAAGTTTTAGCCACAGCAATCAGAGAAGAAAAAGAAATAAAAGGAATCCAAATCGGAAAAGAAGAAGTAAAGCTGTCAGTGTTTGCAGATGACATGATACTATACATAGAGAATCCTAAAGAAGCTACCAGAAAACTACCAGAGCTAATCAAGGAATTTGGTAAAGTAGCAGGATACAAAATTAATGCACAGAAATCTCTTGCATTCCTATACACTAATGATGAAAAATCTGAAAGTGAAATTAAGAAAACTCTTCCACTTACGATTGCAACAAAAAGAATAAAATACCTAGGAATAAACCTACCTAAGGAGACAAAAGACCTGTGTGCAGAAAATTATAAGACACTGACGAAAGAAATTAAAGATGATACAAATAGATGGAGAGATATATCATGTTCTTGGATTGGAAGAATCAACATTGTAAAAATGACTCTACTACCCAAAGCAATCTACAGATTCAATGCAATCCCTATCAAACTACCACTGGCATTTTTCACAGAACTAGAACAAAAAATTTCACAATTTCTATGGAAAAACAAAAGACCCTGAATAGTAAAAACAATCTTCAGAAAGAAAAACGGAGCTGGAGGAATCAGGCTCCCTGACTTCAAACTACACTACAAAGCTACAGTAAGCAAGGCAGTATGGTACTGGCACAAAAACAGAAATATAGATCAATGGAACAGGATAGAAAGCCCAGAAATAAACCCACACATATATGGTCACCTTATCTTTGATAAAGGAGGCAAGAATATACAATGGAAAAAAGCCTCTTCAATAAGTGGTGCTGGGAAAACTGGACAGGTACATGTAAAAGAATGAAATTAGAACACTCCCTAACACCATACACAAAAATAAACTCAAAATGGATTAAAGACCTAAATGTAAGGCCAGACACTATCAAACTCTTAGAGGAAAACATAGGCAGAACACTCTATGACATAAATCACAACAAGATATTTTGACCCACCTCCTAGAGACATGGAAATAAAAACAAAAATAAACAAATGAGATTTAATGAAACTTAGAAGCTTTTGCACAGCCAAGGAAACCATAAACAAGATGAAAAGAACCCTCAGAATGGGAGAAAATATTTGCAAATGAAGCAACTGACAAAGGATTAATCTCCAAAATTTACAAGCAGCTCAGGCAGCTCAATATCAAAAAAACAAACAACCCAATCCAAAAATGGGCAGAAGACCTAAATAGACATTTCTCCAAAGAAGACATACAGATTGCCAACAAACACATGAAAGAATCCTCAACATTATTAATCATTAGAGAAATGCAAATCAAAACTACAATGAGATATCATCTCACACCGTTCAGAATGGCCATCATCAAAAAATCTACAAACAATAAATGCTGGAGAGGGTATGGAGAAAAGGGAACCCTCTTGCACTGTTGGTGGGAATGTGAATTGATACATCCACTATGGAGAACAGCATGGAGGTTCCTTAAGAAACTAAAAATAGAACTACCATACGACCCAGCAATCCCAATATCTCAGGCATATACCCTGAGAAAACCATAATTCAAAAAGAGCCATGTACCACAATGTGCATTGCAGCTCTATTTACAGTAGCCAGGACATGGAAGCAACCTAAGTGTCCATCGACAGATGAATGGATAAAGAAGATGTGGCACATATATACAATGGACTATTACTCAGCCATAAAAAGAAACGAAATTGAGTTACTTGTAGTGGGGTGGATGGACCTAGAGTCTGTCATACAGAGTGAAGTAAGTCAGAAAGAGAAAAACAAATACTGTATGCTAACACATATATATATGGAATCTAAAAAAAAAAAATGGTCATGAAGAACCTAGGGGCAAGACGGGAATAAAGATGCAGACGTAGAGAACGTACTTGAGGACACGGGGAGGGGGAAGGGTAAGCTGGGACAAAGTGAGAGAGTGGCATGGACATATATACACTACCAAAGGTAAAATAGATAGCTAGGGGGAAGCAGCCACACAGCACAGGGAGATCAGCTCGGTGCTTTGTGGCTATGTAGTAGGGTGGGATAGGGAGGCTGGGAGGGAGGCAGATGCAAGAGGGAAGAGATACATGTATATGTATAACTGATTCACTTTGTTATAAAGCAGAAACTAACACACCATTGTAAAGCAATTATCCTCCAATAAAGATGTTAAAAAAAAAAAAAAAACCACAGCAGAGCTAACGCTATTACTTTACCTTGATTGCAAGGGGAGAACTATTAAGAGAATTTGAGTACCACAAATAAAAAAACTCCATAAAATTGCTGAACTTCTCTCTTTATTCTATAAAAAACCCACCAAGACATCCTTTTGTTAAAATTTTTGTAAACAGGGTCTCCGATGGCTCAAGTCACCTCAGTCACTACAGGCAAATGGACACGGGAAGGGCCACAGGAATCCCCTTCAGGATTTAACACTGCATTTGAATTGCCCTCTTCTTGCCTGTTCGCCAGCCACCACCTGTGCCACAGTGTACACCCTGCCATGCTTCCCCTGAATCTAGGAAGGAGATACAGAACTGGGTCTGTGGTAACAGGACCCACGATAATGACAGTACAAAGAGGGGGCGTCTGTGAGGACAGTCCCTTCGCCTCGCCTCGGAAACACGGCTCCCGCCCCTATGCCTTCTCCTCATACTTAAGGCACAGGCTTCACAGTCAGGCAAACATCTTCCTGAGCACTGGCCTCCCTGACCTTCACCCTCCAGGCCCCATGTGCGCAATTCTGTTCAAGTGCTTACATGCCTGCTGTCAATGACTTTGGTCTGAGGGGTTTCTCAGTCCATGTAAACAGTGTAGATATCGTTCTTTTATCACACCTTTGAGTATGCTTTCTTTTGATTCAGAATTGGATTGGCTAATGATGTTCTGTATTTCAGGTACATTGTGGCTTACATTTTTTTTTTTTTAATGAACAGTCATGGGCTCTAAAAAACAGTATGCAAAATAATTAAATTGGGTAAGTGAATTCCAGGGTCTAAGTACTAAGGTGGATAAATCAAATTTTGAAACATAACTAGTGTAGAAGTTGGGAACTGCTTGAGCTCAACTGTATTTTCATTTTCAATCATCCTGTTTTGTGACCCATTGCGAGAATCCACAGGATTCTGATTTTGGGTGGGGTCTGTGAATGGAGCCTTGAGGCTTCCTGCTCTCTTCACTGGAAAGGGCATTTTATTTAATGCTTCTTTTCTAGAAGAACTTGAGATAATCTCCCTGTTGATCTCTTTTGTTTTTATTTTCCCACATTTCAAACAATCTGAAGACTGTATTAGCAGCGTACTTTTATAGGTTCACGGTAAGATTACAGCGTTAGACTAACACTGGATTCAGATCAGATGATCAGATATGGTCTCTTTCTAGGTGTGTAAAGAAATGTGTAGAAAGATATCCCATTAGCAAAATGAGAAAAGCTATCCAATATCTCAGTATATTATCTATAAACTTCACTGTCCATGAGCAGAAAATGGCAAATGATCATAAACCGTTAGTTTACCCAAATGTCTCAGAAGAAGGTAGGTTAGGGGTTATTTTTTCAAGTATAGGATCAGGTTTGTTTTCAAAAAAATCTCTAAGGTGACTGTGTGTGTGTGTGTGTCTGTGTGTGTGTCTGTGTGTGTGTGTTAGTCATTCTTGCAAAGCTCTGCACTGCTCCTCAGGACCTTCCTGCCAGCATCCTGCTGGCTGAAATGTTGGTACCTAGAGCATCTCTTGCCCTTCTGAATTACAGAGTATCAGTCAGGAAGGGAAAGGGACAGATTACTTGTAAAAGACAACATCTTACAAGTATCACTTAGAAGTGCCTGCTAATACTTTCTGCTACCAATGAGAATTCAGTTCACAGTCAATTTATTCTCTTTGGGAGCATGATTCAGAAAGTCCCGTTTCACGTACCGTTTCAGGTACGTGATTTACTTTTAGATGAAAATAAAGGAGCTTTCTTTGGTACTTTGCTGGTTATGGTAGCACTTTTTTTTGGATGCCAGTTTCCCAGTGCTTCAAGGCCACTGTGACCTGGAGAGTGAAGATGCAGACTGAGAAGGTGAAGGTGGGCAGCTACTGACCACAAGGGACTCATACGGTTATGCTGGCAGGTCTCCACAGTCCTTCTCCTACTTACGCCTTTCCCATCCTGGGGATAATTTACTCTAATGTAACCCATTAAAAAAAAATTATTTTACTTAAGTATAGTTGATTTACAAGGTTGTGTTAATTTCTGCTGTACAGCAAAGTGATTCAGTTACACATGTATATACATTCTTGTTCATATTCTTTTCCATTATGCTTTTATCACAGTATACTGAATACAGTTCCCTGTGCTATACAGTAGGACCTTGTTGTGTATCCATTCTATATATATAATAGTTTGCATCTGCTCACCCCAAACTCCCACTCCATCCCTCCCCACTCCCTCCCCCTTGGCAACCACAAGTCTGTTCTTTATGTCTGTGAGTCCGTTTCTGCTACGTTCATTTGTGTCGTATTTTAGATTCCACATAGATATCATATGGTATTTGTCTTTCTCTGTCTGGCTTACTTCACTTAGTATGATAATCTCTAGGTCCATCCATGTTGCTGCAAGTGGCATTATTTCATTCTTTTTTATGGCTGAGTAATATTACATTGTATACATGTACCACATATCCTTTATCCGTTCCTCTGTTGATGGACATTTAAGTTGTTCCCATGTCTTGGGTAATGTGAAGAGTGCTGCTATGAACATAGGGGTGCATGTATTCTTTTTGAATTATAATTTTGTCTGGATATATGCCTAGGAGTGGGATTGCTGGATCACATTTTTAGTTTTCTGAGGAATCTCCACACTGTTTTCCACAGTGACTGCATCAATTTACATTCCCACCTACAGTGTAGGAGGTAACATAACACATTTTTTTTCTTTTAGCAAATTTATTTATTTATTTATTTATGGCTGCGTTGGGTCTTTGTTGCTGTGTGTGGGCTTTCTCTAGTTGCAGCGAGCGGGGGCTACTCTTCGTTGCGGTGCGCAGGCTTCTCATTGCAGTGGCTTCTCTTGTTGTGGAGCATGGGCTCTAGGCACGTGGGCTTCAGTAGTTGTGGCACATGGGCTCAGCAGTTGTGGCTCACAGGCTCTAGGGCACAGGCTCAGTAGCTCTGGCGCACGGGCTTAGCTGCTCTGCGGCATGTGGGATCTTCCCAGACCAGGGTTCGAACCCATGTCCCCTGCATTGGCAGGAGGATTCTTAACTACTGTGTCACCAGGGAAGCCCCATAACCCATTTTTTATTTTTCATTGATTTATTTTTTGCGGTACACGGGCCTCTCACTGTTGTGGCCTCTCCTGTTGCGAAGCACAGGCTCTGGACGCGCAGGCTCAGCGGCCATGGCTCACGAGCCCAGCTGCTCCGCGGCATGTGGGATCTTCCCGGACCGGGGCACGAACCCGCGTCCCTTGCATCGGCAGGCGGACTCTCAACCACTGCGCCACCAGGGAAGCCCTCCATAAACCATTTTTTAAAACAGTTGCTGTAACTTGAGAGATTTTTAACTTTACCTGTCATTGATAATACACTAGGATTAATAATTTTATTATCTGTAGTTTACAAAATGTAACAAAATAAAATACTTTAAATTACATTACTCTTTATAAGTACTGATACTTAAAAAAAACTAAACAACTGATTTTACTGTGAGCATTATCAATGGCATTTTGAGGACAGTTTATACTCATATTTTTAAATGAACCCAAATTTTTATTTTGGAAGAAACAGTATTCACTACACATAATTCATTATTTTACATTTACTGCTCCTAACCAAATTAAGCACCTAAAAAAATAATTTTTTTTTAAATCACAGCATTGCTTGCGGGTATAAAAAATAAATAAACAGGACTTCCCTGGTGGTGCAGTGGTTAAGAACCCACCTGTCAATGCAGGGCACATGGGTTCGAGCCCTGACCTGGGAAGATCCCACATGCCGTGGAGCATCTAAGCCCGTGCGCCACAACTACTGAACCCGCGAGCCTAGAGCCCATGCTCCACAACGAGAGAAGCCAGTGCAGTGAGAAGCCCACGCATCTCAACAAAGAGTAGCCCCTGCTCACCGCAACTAAAGAAAGCCCGCACGCAGCAACGAAGAACCAATGCAGAAATTAATTAATTAAAAAATAAATTAAAAAATAAACAAACAGAAAGCCCACTTAACTAGAGTTAGGAGACAAGAAGGGGGAGCTCTCACACCCTGCAAGTATAGCAAAGCCCAAGAGGAAGGAGAAGGACTCAGCCAATGAAAAGCCACAGACCCTTTGTTTATTACAGCCCTCCCAACTTCCTTTTCCTCTCTATAAAAGTATTTTCCTTTCCTTGCCAGGGACTTTTGCACGTGGCTCGTGGCTCACTATGGTTGCAGACTGTGAATTGCAACTCTCTGCTAATCCCAAATGAACTCATCTTTGTTGGAGAAGTATCTGGCAGTCAGCGTGTCTCAGGTCAACCTGGGCTTCGCTGTATGTAGATAATTAAAATCCATGCTCTGAGCAGCATTTAGGTTTATGAATACAAGGAAATTATACCCCTCAAAACAAATAACTGTTATAAGTTTACTGTGTAGTTTTTCTACAGTTTCTTTATACATTTAAAAGCATGTGCAAAGGACCAGACAGGAGAAAGAATGGCATGTGTTTTTTCACTGAATTGGTAGGTCAGCCCTTCATCCTGCCAGGAGGTAAAAGGTGACTGGGATAAACAGGTGTAAATTATAAAGGGTGTTGTAATTCAACTGAAAGAGTTTATACTTTATCTGAAGGCAAAAAAGAGCAGTTGAAGAGTTTTAAGTAGAGTAACATTTTTGGGTTTGGACATAGTGAATTTAAGGTATCTGTGGAACATCCATGTGGAAATGTTCAGTAGGCAGTTGAACATACAGTAGCAAACTTAAGAAAAAAGCGCTAAATTAGGAGTATAGATTTGGAAGTCCAGCAAACAGATGGTCATGAAATAAGGGGAAGTAGATGAAATCACCAACAAGTATATAGAATGAGAAAGACATCAACTGGCTTTTAAGAATTGAGCAGAGGAAGAAGTAAGCTTCTAATTTTCCCTTAATCACAACTGCAAAAATACCTGCCCTGTTCCAATACAGATTTCAAAAGAGACTCCAAAGTTTTCAACTAACTCCGTATGTGCTCTAATTAGAACTAATCTTTTTCTTGCTGTTTATATCACATTATCCTTTGATTTTAGTCGCAGCCATTATTTGTACACTCTGTCCCTTTTTGCAAGCTACTGTTTTAGAATCACTTTCTTTTCAACAGCTTTGCTGCAAAGGGATCATTTTATATTTGACTATTTTATCCACTTATTTCTTCAACTTCTTTTTCGTTTTGTTTAATTACTGGCATGTATTCGCAGTGGTTATCTTCATTTTTAAATGCAAATGTATATTTTAGGTACTTTATGTGTTAAATCGGCATCTGTGGGCCAGTCTGTGAACCTAACGTTATTATTCTTCGGAAAAGTGCATTCTGAGTTTCTGTTACTCATTTTGAAGAAATTTGGGGATGTAACTTGCTTTAAGTTAGAAGCCTGGCTACATCTGAAAATACGCTTTCCTCTGGATCCTTATTTGGCTCAGTTTTACCTCATTTCTTTAAGTATGATGATATACTCTTATGCTATAGAACTTTTCAACTAAATTATTCTAATTATTATGCCGATAAGATTTACTCAAAGGCACATGAACAGGCAAACAGTCCATATCCCCATCAGTGAAATGCATTATTTCTAATAAAAAAAAAGATTTCAGTTTCATGTCATAGAAAACTATTAATAAATGAAGTCCACAATTTATCTAAGCACTGAACATGTTCAAAATGATGTCTTACACTAGAGGAGGGAGGAACATTTCTACACTGGAAAATTAGCCCTTTGGACATTTATTATTTTTTAAACCAAACTAACATAATTGAAAATTCTGTCTTAGGTAAGCGGTTAAGGTTGTTGATGCCTTGATAATGAAAGATATTTCTAATGGTTGGTGAACTGCTTTAAAGAAAGGATCTAATTAATTCTTTTCATGATGTCTGTATTAACTTGTCCTTTGATTTGAATTGCAACTATTATTTGTACGTTCCGTCCCTGTTTGCAAGCAACTGCTTTAGGACCATGTTCTTTTCAGTGGCTTTGCTATAAAGAAATCACTCCATTTCTGATTATGGCATTCACGGAAACAATTCTTTCCTGGCTGCCCTGAGCTGTGTTTTAGCATTTCATGCTGTGATTCAGTGTGCCCTTAAAGCATTTCTTCTGTCAGCCTGGTCTGCGATCCCCCATTTTAGATCACCATGCAGCAGCTGTTTGGACAGCCTTCTGTCATCTATTTTCAATCGTGTTACACAGCATTCCACATAGCTTCAAGGATGATAAATTGGCTGGACTCCAGGGCTTGCACTGTAATCCTGCCTTGTCACTTAATGTTAAGTGTATCTCACAGCTGACACTGATGAAACTGCTTAAGAAATCAGATATGATCTTGAGCAGAGCCAAACCTCACTTTCCTATGCAGGGTTAAGTTCTGTTTTGATCAACTTCAGGGCAAATACTAACACTATTTCAGAAAGCTGAATCATTTTTTAAACGTCTTTTCCATTCAGCAGTCCATTCTCTCATACTTTTTTTTTTAGTTTTTTTAAAAAATTTATTTATCTTTGGCTGCGTTGGGTCTTCATTGCTGCGCGCGGGCTTTCTCTAGTTGCTGAGAGCGGGGGCTACTCTTCGTTGCGGTGCACGGGCTTCTCATCGCGGTGTCTTCTCTTGTTGCGGAGCACGGGCTCCAGGCATGAGGGCTCAGTAGTTGTGGCACGTGGACTCTAGAGCGCAGGCTCAGTATTGTGGCGCATGGGCTTAGCTGCTCCGTGGCATGTGGGATCGTCCCGGACCAGGGCTCGAACCCGTGTCCCCTGCATTGGCAGGTGGATTCTTAACCACTGCGCCACTAGGGAAGCCCCATACTTTTGATTCCTGAGATATATTTACTGATCTGTATTTGGGGTGATAGCTGTACCCTCAAAACAAACTGAATTTAACTGGTATGTGATTTAACCCCCAGACTCTGCTCCATCAGCATATACTGCCATTATATATCAAAGTGTATAGATCTGACCTTTTAACGTTTTTTTTTTCTTAATTGTTCCCAAGATTAGAGTCAGTTTATCTGCCAAGACTGGTTTCTGCCTGTCTTGATAGGAACAGGGACTTAAAAATCTTTGCCAATTAAGACCTGCTTACAGGAAACCAGTACAAACATCTCAAAGAACTAAAAAGAAATAAATTAGGTCAATGAATACATTTCTTCAATCTACAAACTACAACCCAGCTAAGATGCCACAATCATAGTTTTCATGGTTGTAGAAGTGTGGCTTGATTTTGGTTACTACTTAGCCAGTACTTACCCATATTAGGGATAGCATTATAAACAATTGAACAAGAAAAAGTCTTGCCTTCTGTTTTATTTAATGAAATCCACAATACTTTTTGAAAGTGCTCCTTACCTAAAGCAAAATCATCCAATTTGAATTTTATTACATCTTATCTGTAGTTTGTTGAGACAGAATAAATTATTTTCTAGCACAAGCTATCAGCAAGGAAGAAGAAAACCAAGGGAATGGACAACCTACAAATTGAAGCTGCTGGCTCTGAATAGTTGAGACTATGCTTAAATGATTCCCACCTTTAGGTCAATAGCAACACTGCTGCCAAGTGATCCATTCAGTTTCTAAGTGTTTCTTGTCAGTAACTTTCTAACACATGAGAAGAGTCCTTTACAGGATGCTGCCACAGTTGTTTCATTAATTACTCACAGAATTTGGATGAAGGATCACAAGCTAAAATTGTGACCTTAAGAAAAACAAAACAAACTTCTGCCTCTCCAGAGATTAAATTCTTTAATAAACAGCAGATAATTCAAACCAACTTTCCCCAAAAGTTTAGGTTTTATATTAATGAGGTTTTAGTATGTATCAATATTTTCATTTACTGAAGTCACAAAACATTTATTTCAGTTTTGTGGTGGAAGAGATGGCCTGAATGGGGAGCCAAACAATTTTAAAAGGAAAAGATGATCTTTTGTGCCAAAGTTTGCAAGAGAGCACGTCTTTCCTTGATTTGCTGTGGAAGTGTACGCCTCGTAGTTTGATTTGAGCCTTCCTTAAACGAGGGTGCTTTTAAACTAAGGTTCAGGATGAGGCACCTTTAATCTTCACTCTTTTCATCAATTTACCTAGCACTTTCACTTTGGTGAACATGTACTGAGAGTCTATTATGTGCCACTTAACCTTTCTGTACTTTAGATCCCGTATTTGTAAAATGGATTAAATGACCCCCTCCCTCCAGACCTTTCCTGGTTGTAAAAGGATGATTTCTTAAAGTATCTTGGGAGCTCTGGCTGAACTCAGAGAAGTGTTACTCTGGTCAGCATGACCTTCAAAATAATGGTGATACTGGAGCTAACAGGAGAGCTCACTACCTAAAAAGTCACATAAGTTTGTTACAATTATTCTCAAAAAACCTGGTTGAACTGGGTCGGGAAGTTTATTCCTGTGCATTAGCACTTAAAGATAGTCTGTTCTTTCTTCAAGGTCAGCCTCAACTTTGTGTCTGTGAACTAGGCCTTTTTGCGGGGAACCTACCGATAAAGCAGTTGAGGTCAAGAACAAGGAGGATAATCATTTGGTAATTTTTGTGTAAATTAAAGTAACAAGAATCCTAATTAACATCAAAAGCAAAATGGAGGGGTCTGTTTAAGTGTATGTATTTCCAGAACTAGGCTATATGAATGAAGGCATGGGAAAGAGAAGATGGCACTGACCCACAGGAGCTTATTTTTAGGGGCAAATAGAATTACGGTACATTCAGAAAAACAGCCAGAGAACTTCACGAGTCCTGCATCATGAAATGCTAGATGGTGTGGGAGAGACAAATTGACCGTTGTAATTCAGAGAAATCATCAGCATGGGCTTATGTTGTCAAAGGGGCCTCCTGAAGAGGATGGCGCTCGAGCACGCTAATACCTGCATGCAGGAAGAGGAAGTGTTCTGACAAAAGGGCAGGTATTCCAAGTAACAGCGTTACTTGGCCCAACAACAGCGTTGTTAAACAGCGTTTAACCTGGCCCAACAAAGTGGTAGGTCTATCCATAGCATCGTTATCATTACTTATTTTTATTAGTATGACTGTCAGAACTGGAGAAATTGGGAAGTCAGTTTGTGTGTTGCAATATGACTTTTGAAAATAAACTGAAATTTTTTTCAACTTGTTTGGTGCAAAGCTAGGTCACTGAAATCACACAGAATTACTAACACACTTCTCTGGGTCAAGGCTGAATGTCTGGGCTACTTCCTCTCTGTTATTGCTTGACATTGTCTTTAATATTAACTGTAGAGTAGCCATAAAGAAATAAAAATGATTACACATAGACTGATTCTTTAAAAGCATGAGTTTATTTTGTAGATAAAGAATAAAAAAAAATTTTGTCTAATTGGTATTAACAGACCAGATCTATTCAGCTACTGCATTTATTTTCATAGATTTATTTAAATGTATCATAAATTTTTAATATGAGTCAGGCATATGTAAGTGAGTTTTCACATATTAAGAGCCATTGTCAAATGTAGTTTTGATACAGACATTACTTCTGGCTAATCAGTGTATTTTGGTCAAGTATTTTATACACTAAATTAGGAAACAGGATTTCAAATCTGAGACAAAAGTATTCTCCTCTGTAGATACAAAGAGCTTATACCTTGAATTTTCTGGTCACTAAGTTTTCATAGATTCTGACATGCTGTCAGACCCCATTATTTGGATCAGAAAATATAATTATAATTCCTATTATTAATGGTCCTGCTGCCTGACCTTCTGATCAGTTACAACTTACCTAAGTTGTTGAATCAGAAAGCATTTGTAGAGTCCTTGCTATATGAAAAGCATCTATGCAGGATTATGAGAAGGTAATATTTGAGACTACTACCTACAAAGACTTTTTTTTTCAAAATTATTTTACTTATTTATTTTTGGCTGTGTTGGGCCTTCGTTGCTGCACGTGGGCTTCCTCTAGTTGGGGCGAGCTGGGGCTATCTTTGTTGCGGTGCGCGGGCTTCTCATTGCGGTGGCTTCTCTTGTTGCGGAGCACAGGCTCTAGGCGCGCGGGCTTCAGTAGTTGTGGCTCACGGGCTTAGTTGCTCCATGGCATGTGGGATCTTCCCGGACCAGGGCTCAAACCCACGTCCCCTGCACTGGCAGGCGGATTCTTAACCACTGCACTACCAGGTAAGCTCCTACAAAGACTTTTTGGTTTAGGAGTAGAGGCAGGGTTCAAACTGAAGCAAAGTTTAAGACACACATATGCAGATGCTCCTAGAAGGATTTTTAATTCTGGAGATATTCAGACATAGTATTCATGATGGTTTAAGGAGACTGTAGTTATAGATTACCCTGGGTACAGGTTAGAAATTGTAACAGAGGCTGTGAGGTCATCTTCACATAAGGCCCAAGGTACTATTTCTTTCTTTGTACTTATCCTTTAATTCTTTTCAAAAGGTGAGCTGGATTGGATTTTGATCATATCTCAGATAAACCCTTTGCTTTCAACCTCTGCAAAATCTACTTTTTATGGTACCTGTAAAAAAAAGACCTTTGTGCATTTCCTGTATCCTTTAAGCACTGTGACCGTGATTTCCTTCTTTATCCATAAGACACGATTTTCTCCTGTTTGTCTTTTCTTGTCCTCACCTTCACTGAAATTTTTTAAGTGAAATGACCTATTAGAAAAAGAAATGTGACAAGGCCCTGGCAATCTGAAAACTGTGTAATGTTAGTCTCTGTTATCAGTGGCTTATGTTTCTTCTTGCTTTACCGTCCGCAATTACTGTGTCTGTTCTTGCTGCGGGTATATTGTTGTAAGCTCTTGGCTGCTGTAGTGGGTATGAAGTGTCTGACAGTCCACTGAAAATAAACCAAGATAGATTACAGTTGTGGCCAAGGTTCCAGGCTTTGCTATTCTTGACGTGATACCATCTGTGCCTCTGGCGAATTCCTTCAGACCTCGAAAATGTCCTGTCAAACCGCTCAACAGGAATGAGAGGTTTTTTCCTAAAGCTACTACTGGGGTCACATTTAGAATTATTCCACAGCACCCGTCATACTTTTTAAATTAAAAATCGATTACTTTAGATCCATGAAAGGCAAAGAAGGGGTTTGGGAAGTGAAAAAACTCTGAAATTATCTAGCCTGCCTTCCTCTTTTTAAAAAACAATTTTTTAAATCAAAAGCATTTAACGCCCACCTCCCTACTGTCTTTTATCAAACAGATCAGGTAAGTATACACAATTTATCAAATGCTCCTTTTGAAATGAAAGCTAAATCATGCCACCACCCTGTTCAAAACTCTCCAGTGACTTCCCGTCTCGCACAGCTAAGGTCCTTAGGATGCCTTCAGGGTTCAACTTGACCTCCCTGCTTCCTCTCTGACCCGCCCTCCCCCCCCCCCACCCCCCGGGGCTCACTCTGCTCCAGTCACACCGGGCCTCCCATGGGCCCCTCTAATGTGCCAGCATGCCCTTTTCTGCCTGAGGTACCTTCTCTCCCAGAGAAATTAAATTAACACAGCTTGTTCCCTCATCATCTTAGGGTCCTTGCTCAAATGTCAACTTATCAAAGAGGTCTTCTCCGATCACCCTATGGGAACAGAACCACACCCCGCCACCAACCACTAGGGGTACCCCCTTCCCAGTTTGACTTTGCTCCAAAGCATTTGTTACCTTCTGACATATAATGTAATTTATTTGTTCACTTTCTTCTTCCTCCACTAGAATATAAACTCCAGGCTACTCATGTTTTGTTTTCTTTCTGTTTTGTTCATTGCTATGTCTCCAGCACCTAAACAGTTCCTGGCATACATGAGGTATTAACAGATATCTGTTTAATGACCAAAAGACTGACTCAATGAATAAGGCTCTCTCTACTCTGCTTTGCACCAATATTCCATTTTCTAGTTTTTAAAAGTGATTTGTGGGACTTCCCTGGTGGTCCAGTGGTTAAGAATCCACCTTCTAATGCAGAGGAGGCGGGTTCGATCCCTGGTCGGGGAACTAAGATCCCACATGCCATGGGGCAACTAAGCCCACGTGCCACAACTACTGAGCCCGCGTGCCTCAGCTAGAGAGGAGAACATGCGCCGCAACCTACAAAGCCCGTGCACCGCAATGAAAGATCCCACGTGCCACAACTAAGATCCTGCGTGCCGCAACTAAGACCTGATGCAGCCAAATAAAATAAACAAATAAATAAATAAATAGCTGCTGCTGTTAAAAAAAAAAAATTCCCTCTTTAAAAAAAAAAAAAAGTGAATTGTACCATTTATCCACATGTGTACCCTGACCTTAGTTGAAAGAATTCAAAAGAACTTCATGAGAACATTTAAAACCTAAACTTGGCTTTGATTTACTTTTTAAATCAATACATGAGTAGCTAGAAAGTAAAATGATAGAAAAGGATATACCATGCAAATAATTTTTTTCAAAAGCAAGGATACTTATATTAACATCAGGTAAAGGGGACTTCAAATCAAAAGTTACTAGAGACAAGCAGAGACACTACATAACAATAAAAGGATCACTCCGTCAGGAAGCATAATCCTAAATGTGTCTGCACCGAACAGGAAATCTTAAAATACATCAAGCAAAAACTGAGAGGAGAAAAAGACAAAGCCACAACTATAGTTGGGAACTTCAATACCCCACTGTCAACAAGTGACAGTACTAGAGAGAAAATCAGGAAGGGTACAGAAAAATAGAACAAATAATCAACCATCAGGATACAACTAACATACACAGAACACTCCACCCAACAACAGTAGATTACATAAAACAAATATATTTAAAAGAACTGAAATCAGAGTATATTTTCACTATAATGGAGTTAAACTAGAAATGAACAACAGACAGACAACAGGAAAATCTCCAAACATTTAGATAACAAACATACGTATAGAATGATCCTGATCCGTGTGCCAAACAGGAAGTCTCGAAGAAAATAAAAAATACATAGAACTGAATGCAAATGAAAACATACCATACCAAAATGCGTGAGTGGGGCATAACTCCCCACCCCTTCCATGTGAGCTGCACAGTGACTTCCTTCCAATGATTACAGGACAGGCAGAAGGAGAGGGTAACTTTACAGCGGAGAAACCTGGCAAACACGACCTATGCCACGTGATCCAACTGAACACTGTCAGTGACAAGTCATGTTGATCACGTGTACCCTCCATACGATACGATGAGAAATGGCACCTTACCTCTGTGTTCTTCCTGCCAAGAACCCATAAACCCCAGTCTAATCGTGAGAGTAAAACATCAAATTCCAACTGTGGGACATTCAACAAAATATCTGAAGAGCATTCCTGAAAACTGTCAAGGTCATCTAAACGAAGAAAGCCTGAAAAACGGTCACTGTCTAGAAGAGCCTAAGGACACATGATGAGTGAATGTAATATATGATATCCAGGATGGGCTTCTGGGACAGAAAAAGAACATTAGATTAAAAACTAAGAAAGTATGAATAAAATATGAACCCTACTTCCTAATAATGCAGCAATATTCGTTTACTGGTTGTGACAAATGTATCATAGTAAAATAAGAAATTAAATTTAAAATTTCACTCACCTTCTGCCCCCACCACATCCTGGTGACCTAAGGCCAGGCAAGGAATTCTTAGACGTGACACCAAAAGCATCGTCCATTAAAGTAAAACATGATAAGCTAATCCTCGTCAAACATTAAAACTTTTGCTCTGTGAAAGACCTTGTCAAGAGGATAAAAAGACCGGGAAGGAGTTCAAGGAGTCTATGTCTTTTGTCTTATGGCTGTGTTTGAGTCTACAGTTATCTGAACCTAAAAAATTTAACTTCAAAAGCCAATGTAATGAAAATGGAAAGGTATGCATTGAAGGGATCATTAACTTCTTTCATCAACGTTAAGGATTAAATGAGAGTTTAAGAGAGTGACTGGCACAAAGTAATCAAACGTTGGCAAGTCCTATCACTATTATTTGAAAAGGACTAAAGGATAACAGTTTTCCTTTAAACAAGCATCATTTAAACAGGTTTTGAAGTTTTTTAATTGCACTGGGTTTTTTTTTAACAGAACATTAAGATTTTTAAGCTTGTGTATGATACCAAAGCATTGAAGGATAAATTGGATTTGGAAAATCTAAAAGAAATCACTAACTGTCTAAACATATTTGCCAAACGTTTCCTTAAGTCAACACGTTCTACTTTGAAAATCACAACTCCATTACATGGTGGCCAACTAAAATATCAATTATATGAATAAACTAAGTGTTACAGCATCGCAAAAGGATAATTAGAAATAATTAAGTGGCATAACAATGTTGTCCTAACCTTTTTCGGTAACGGTACATCCTATGCATTCTTCTTGAGGAATAATAAATAAGCTCTTTAGACCAAAGATGTAACCTCTCATCTGTTTTCTGAGCCTAGGATACTAATTTGGTTTGATCTCAGAAGTAACTATGTAAATAAGCACAGCTAAATAGTTCAGAGCATTTTAGAATCCTGAATCATTTACCCCAGACTTTATCAAGTCCAACCCTGATGCATGAAGCTGCTGGACAATGAAAGGGTCGCCTGGATTCTCTCCCTGCACCTCAGGGAAGGCACCCTGTCTTATCCAAATTCAAACAGCTCAATCAGGAGACACCCAAATCCCAATTCCTGGTAATCCACAACTATTCAACGTATAATGTGGAATACAGAACTCTATCTAAATAACCTCTCTTGTACTTACTATGTGTCAAAGTTTTAAAGACAGTTATAATCATTTACCTCTACAGGATAATGTATCCTAGCCAGCAATGTACAGTAGATTTACTTTTGAGGATACCTTATTTGCAATATGTACTTCCACACAATAAAATAAGAGTGCTTTCAAAGTCCCATTGCTAAAGTCTGGAAGTGTTATAGAGACATGACCTCATGTCATGCCACTGAAAGTATAATAACACTTAGAGCTGTGACAGGAGAGTACTAAGTTCGGCTCTGAAGTACGTATGTACAGACCAAATTTGCTTAAAATTGTTTATAAACACTCTGGTTTTAAAATCATTTCTGACTTCTGAATATTTTAGGAGGCAGTCTCCATGTTGGGTAAGCTGGGGAAAGGCTGGCTTCTACAGAGTTTTATCCCACATCCACTGCATTCGAATTCATGGTGTAGTGCCACAGGAATCTAAATGTTTAACAAGATTCCTGGGTGTTTTCATGCACAATTAAGATTAAGATCATCTGTTCTGTTGCAAGTTACCACTCAATACGAAGCAGGATGCTTTGTAATAATTTTTATCCTTCCCAGATAGGGGCTCTCTCTATTTTCCTACAGTGGTAGAACTTTGCAATTGCTGATATACATTACAGGGGTGAGTAGCAATTGCATCAATATTACAGAAGGTGAAAGTAGCAGGGATCACCTGAGACACCCCTTGTTACCAATGGTTATTTAAGGCAAGGCTCTCCAAGAGAGGGCCAGGAGAGGTCTGAAAACGTTAACAGCTAAGCCTTGATGGAAGTCTTCCTGGCCAGCATAAAGCCAACCGTGCCACCCTCTGGCATCTGTGCTAACAGAGGCAAGCTGTCGGAGCCACTGGCCCCAATTAGCTGTTGTGGTCTAATTAGCTTGCATACCAAAGGAAACACCAACACTGACTAAATTCAACAATCTCTCATCAAAACCTAATATTTAAATTCCTTGTATCAACTCATTTAGAGACATTTGGCAGAGAATCTGCCCTTTTGCCCGCCTACATAACAATTTTTTGCTTACTATTCTGCCTTGTACTTTGGCAAAATATAAGCACTGCATTTGCCTTTAACTGTCAAATTCAAGGCAACACAAAGAGAAAATATGCAATTTCATCCCCCAAAGTACCTAGTAAAAATGCATCCACTGTTTATTCAAAGCAACATTTTTGATGCCCATTCTGAGAGGAGCCATGCTCACTTTCAGAAGCTCCACAGGGATTCTGTCAACTTGATTTGACTTCTCAATATAATACTGAAATTTTGACTTCTAGCTATAACTAGAATGCCCTATTATCTAATATAAAAATTCTTGGGGCTTCCCTGGTGGCGCAGTGGTTGAGAGTCCGCCTGCCGATGCAGGGGACGCGGGTTCGTACCCTGGTCTGGGAAGATCCCACATGCCGTGGAGTGGCTGGGCCCGTGAGCCATGGCTGCTGAGCCTGCGTGTCCGGAGCCTGTGCTCCGCAACGGGAGAGGCCACAAGAGTGAGAGGTCCGCGTACCGCAAAAAAAGAAAAAATTACATCTATGTATTCCTACCTTAATTTTCATATCATTAAACACTAAAATGTTTATCAAGAATTATTATTTTGTTACAGTCTCAAGAGAAACCAACATCTACTATAGCAAATAAAATCCTGGGGCGAGAGGGCAGGGGCCTAAGTATGAACGTCTTATTCAATTTAAATAGCACACGTGCAAAAAGACCACTGAGACCAAGATATTTTAGCCAAAATAAACAGGAGTCTGCTTTATAGACTCAAAGACACTGAGAAAGGTAGAAGGCACTTCTAGAGATTATCTAATCCGATCTTTCGTTTTGCAAATCAGGAAACTTGCCTGTCAAGATGACTGGCCTGCTTCATTTTTCCTTTCTTTTTCACTGTACCAAATTATTCTGAAATGCTGCATTGCTTTTCACATTAGATCACAAAAAAAGAAAATACTGGACGTCCTCAATATTTATACTATGACCACCATTCTATGTTTACAATAATAAATATGAGATGAGTTAATTATTACACACAATAATCATTGTTAAACAAGAAATCAGCATCTTCCTATCATCATACAACTTAAGATGAAAAGAAACATGAAATGACATTTCATGAAATCAGATCCCGGAAAACTTCGTCTTCACAAGATGCCAAACCACACCAAGTCCTAATCTGCACACAGAAGTTTTATCTGAACCTTACAATGCAGTTTTCAGACCTGTATGTGGTTTCACTAGTCTATGAAATTTTGTCCAGCTTTCCCAGGGTTGATGAGATGAAATAAAGCTAAAGTTTTGGCTTATTTCACCAGAACACATCCTCCTGTTTTGGGTCATCGTTCGTTTTTCATTTCAGCGAGACTAACCGTATTTGCAGCACTGTCCCCAACCTGATGCCTGCCTAACCATCCTATAAAACCGTGCTTGCCCAAGTATCCAGTATTGTTTTTCTGGTACATACGGCCGAGAAGAGACAATGAGCGTTTTACTAAACATGTGTGTTTGCCTTGCCAACAGGAAGAAAAAATAGAGAATGAAGTCATATACCTTCATTGTCTGAAAGAACAGAAAAAGCAATTCCAGAATTACCTTCTGACGCTGTAAGTACAATAAGCAGTCTTATCTGTATTGGCTTACACAAGCATTTCTCCTGGTTATAAGGCTAAAGAGTTTCTCATTAGTGAAACGACATGAACAATGGTGGGAGGAAAGGAATACAGTAGCAGTAGCTTATTCTGTATTGCAGATTCAACTTTACGTGTCATTATAAGAATTCTAGAAAATTTTGAAGCCAAAACTGAACACAATCTCAAATTTTTTAAAGGATACCTGTCATTAATTATAACCTTTCTCTCACTTAATAATCAATATTTCTAGTAAGATTAAGTGATTTAGAAAAACCAAGGGATGAAAACATCTTAAATGTTTCTCTTTTATCTGAGTTAAAAACATAAAAATCTCAGCAGCTGCTTAAAAAAAAACAGTATCAAAAATAAAAACATAAAAAACACGGGAGGTGGTGCCCTTCTCTTCTTTTTTTAGATTACAGTTTACAAAACATACATCTATAAGAAGTGAAGATGAGAGAGGAAATTCTTACTTTTACATTGGGAAGTTTCCAAGAACCAAACGGCAATCCCGTGCTACCTGACGCTTATCAGTAACCAGAAAGCATCAGGTTTAAGATACCTGTTCTTTCCCCCTCACTAAAACCAATCTCCCCACTTCTAAATTTTCATAATGCTTTATTTGAAGCAGGTTTGAACTCAGCCTGCCGTTTACATAGTTATTCAGAGTATGACCATATAACTTGTCATCCAAACCAAGACATCTGAAAGTGAAAGGCGGTAAGATTAATAATTATATCAGGCACTTCCCTGGAGGTCCAGTGGTTAAGACTTCGCCTTCCAACGCAGGGAGTATGGGTTCAATCCCTGGTCGGGGAGCTAAGATCCCACATGCCTCGTGGCCAAAAAACCAAAAACATAAAAACAGAAGCAATACTGTAAACAAAGTCAATAAAGACTTTAAAAATGGTCCACATCAAAAAAATATTAAAAAAAAAAAAATTACACCAGGACTAGAGACGTAAAGCAGGACACTTGGGCTCCCTGGTTATCCTCATCCTTCTCCTTCCTCTACTATATTTGAAGAGCAATGGTACAGGGGAGTTGGAAATTCATTATTTCCTACAGCAGTACACTATCTTGCATGAACTAAGCATTCCAAGTCTCATGCTGGAAAATGAACAGACAAACTCAAGAGGACTTTCACAGCTGCTCAGGAAAGCACAAGTGTAACATTCTGACTCCTCTGGGCAAAGTCTGAATTTGTAAACCTATTGCTCTGGATTTAAAAATCCAAGAAAAGAATGAAAATGGAAATTATTTAGGCTATCCTATTAAATATATTTTAATATTCTCTATAGACTACCTAAAGGACCTAAATGTGTTCAGATCCTAACAGTAACATCTTAATAGCTACCACTATTCAAGAAAAAGCTTCTGCAAAGTATGGTATACTCCTGGCAGCCTAATAATCTGAAGAATCTGTCTCCCTCCTCCAGCCCAGTATCAGATTGGTATGTAAACTGTGGAAAGATTACACAAATCGAACGTTTTTATTTGCTTTTCAATATATTACTGTTTCATGCACATTTACTAAATATAAAACACATTTTATTATTAAATGTAAACATTTACATATTCTAATATTTGTACTTTTAGTGAACGAAATGAATGTGTGCCTAGCTGACTCAGAGTTGCTAAAGTTGGCCTGATATTAAATGACGACCCTCCTTCCCATTAACTTTGTATCAGCAGATCTAGTTTTCATCAGGACTAGTCCTGGTTGGTGGCAGAAGCAATTGGTGTTCTTAAAATATTTATAGTTTCATTTCAGTTCCACCTTGAAATGCTGAAGAGACATAAAACCACAGTCTATCATATGTGTCACTTCCTGTAATTCACAACTGAGCCAATTCTACTATTCATCATATAAAACACAATTTAACAAAACTAAATACCATGAAGAAAATAATCAGAATCCACTTAGATCTGTTTTTCTTTTTAATTTTTTTCCCAAAGCAAAACTGTGAAAAAAATCTTGAGGAAGCATTTCTTAACTACTTTTTTTCCTTACAATTTTAGCCAATTACAGGTAAGTCATCGTTATCTGTGATAATGGGAGGTAGGGATAATAGGAAAGAGGCACAAATAACCTAACTATGTTCACTCTTCTTCACACCTAAAATTTACAGAATCTGCTAAGTAACTAGACTGAAGGATGGGAACTCCATTTCCTATTCCGCCCTCTGGTACTGCAGCTCCTAAACAACAGAACTGGTCAGAAGGTGGCTGCCAGAGGCAGAGGAGAAAAGCACAGAACACACAGGAAATCAGACCCTAACCAGGCCTTTCTGCACATACCCACCTTTAAACTCCCTTCACAATTCACAAGGAACTCTGCTCTTGCTTAAGTTCACTCGTGTGGTAGTCAGATTTCAGCTAAGATTTTCATTTTTAAACACAGGCAAATATGACAGACCTCAAGCAACAAAACTTCACTTGCGTAAGAAATTAAATGTCCTGAACAATACTTTTTGTTTTTAATAAAATCACAGGCTCAACTAATGCAACGTTACAATGAAACTGATTCAGGTCCCAAATAACCCTAAGTGATGAAGCGTGGCAGGAATAAACTGGCCCAGCACCAACGGAGGACTCCAGAGCACTGATGCAGCAAACCACAGCGACACATCATGCAGTAAAAGCAGTGAAACATTTAACGCAGCACGGTTAATCCAGAAGCAGAGAGTCCACCTTGCTGGGCTTGCACAGCTTGTGGGCCATATTTATTCATCCATTTATTTGGAAAACATGGACTGAGCTCCACTATGGTTCACACAAGGCCCTGGAGAAGTGAAGAAGCTCATCACAGCTTTTGCCTTCAAGGAGCTCAATCATGGTATCGACAAATAATACTTGCACCAAGCGATGCAGGTACCAAGTGCTACAGAGAGCAGAGAGGAATAAAAAATGTCTGTCTCCTCTGAAGAAAAAAGGCAGGCTTCACCGAGAAGGTGGCATTTGAGCTAAAACTGAGAGAAGGACAGGAGCTTGCTGAAAGGAAGAGGAAAGGAATCCTGGCCGTCAGAGGAGTTTAACTCATAACCCCTCCCTCCTGGGCCAGCTGTGGGGTCAACCTGAGTAACACAAATTATTCCTCTTAAATTCTCTAAAGTAAAAGTCAACACAGACTTTTGCAAGTCGTTGGAAGAAATAAGATAATGCTACCATGACTGGCCAGTGACATGCAAAGAAATGGGTAACTACAGGAGTAAATTATTAAGGTCATAAGATTTAGGCAAGTTACGTAAACTCCAAACCTCAGTTTCTCCACCTATAAAATGGAAATAATAAAGGTTGTCCAGCCTGTCTTCATCAGGTGGCTGTGAGGATCAAATATAATAATATACAGTCTCTTTATCAATATACAGTGATAAACACAGCAAATCATAATCTGTTAAGACCTAAGAAATTTTGATGTTAATTCCTGATTCATGAATTCCAAAAAATTTTAAGTGAGGTGCATAGATCAGATTTTATGTTTATGTTAATACTAACTACTGACAGCTATTTATGATTTACTGAAACATAAATGTTGAGAAAGGCGACAAGGAAATGCTTTCTACTAGGAAAGAAAATACAAAATTATCAGGTCTCTGTGGCTTAGTTAAGGCTAAAATCAAATTATTTGGTATACAGATGCCAAATTAACGCTTGACAAAATAATGAGTATAATACTATATTACAAGGAAAAATACATGCTATTTCCTAAAGCTTTCTGAAAAGAGAAGACTAGACGTTGCTTCATGGCTTCTGGGAAGTATTATCGTTTTGTTCTAGCCCTTACAGTTATATATGCAATCTTAAATTCTAAAGCTTAGCAAGTTACATAATCTCTAAGTACTTCAATTACTTCATCAAAACGATGGGGTGGGACTAAGCAAAATCTAAGTTTCAAGCTTCTAAAATTCTAATGAAAAGCGTTGGTAATAAATGAACACACACACAGAGGCAGTATTTACAGTCCTATAAAATAAGATACAAAGCCTACAAAGCTTTACAGAAAACATTAAAAAAAATACCTTGTGATAATTCCACATTATTGCAGTGCCAGAGTGACTTCCCAGTACTTCGGTCTGGGAGAAGTAACAGAGATTTCTAACAGCTTCTAGTTTCAGCAATCTCTAAGTGTAGAACTCAGCTTAGTTAAAACTAATCACTACAAGAATGCTAACCCAACATAAATACATTCAGAGTTTCTAAAAAGCTTTCACGATGTCTTGCTGGCCCTTTCAACTAACTGAATAAGATAAAAAAAAAAAATGCAGCCCAGATGGTGACATTTACATCAAATAAACACCCACGAAAGAGATGTGCTGTAAGTTCATCATGAAAAATTCCAGCTTTCAATGAAATGAAGACTTAGCTTATATAATTAGCCTGTTAAATATTCTAAGCAAAACTTTACTTGCTAAAATGAAACTTTATTAAGAACATTCTTCTCTAACCATTTATTTTTAAATGTTTTCTGTGTAGGTAGGAAAAAAAGGCTATTTAAATCAAGTAAGAGATGACTTCAGTCATGTTAACAAAGGGTTGTAAAAGTTTTACAACTTTTGTAAAATGTTGAAAATGTTGAATATGTTGAAAAATAACATCAACACTAATGGAAATGATTCTTCTATGGCCTGAATTCCCTGAGGAGTTATGTGCCACTCCAACCCTATGTCTGGTCTCACTACCCCACCCTCAAAGATGCTGCTTTAAAACTCTTCAAAGGGGCAAGATTTTCTAGAATGGCTGTATGAAGAGCTGGGAGAACCTCCCCCTCCCCATGCGCACTATTTATTAATCTGGCAAAAATTAACAAAGACAGTGATTCGGAGTGCCTGGAGATCAATCAAAGGGCTTGCCACAAACTGCAAAGCATATATCTAATAAACTCCACCAACGCTCGGTAACAAGAGTGGAAGGCCATGGCTTTCCAGCCAGGGTCTGCCCCCAACCCCCGGCCCCCAACTCTGTGCTATAAGGACCTGACCTAGTAGGCTTGTCCCCCACAGACCCCTGGAGTGGCAGAGCTCTGCCTGGTGGATCTGACGGCTAGTGAACATCTGCAGACATCATGTCCCTTGGCTCTACGAGGAGGTGGCAGCACCCAGGCAGCACCCACTTGGCCACTCCGGATTCCCACTACTAGATCCAGGCTGTGGATGATCCATGCTGGATGGCAGGATCAGTTTCTGCCCCCTTCACACACCAACATATACACAGCTCCTGCTTCACAGGGAAGATCCAGGTGGAAATCTGGTAAAGCGCAGACCCCTCATCACCAGCTATAGCTACAGATCCACCGTTCTCAGCCTAGGGGAGGATCTAGGCGAGCCTCAGAGACCGGCAGCACCCTAATCCTGGCCAAGGAGCCAGACGCTGGGTCAGAACGTGCAGCAATCTGCGACCCACAGCATTACTGAGAACAGAAGAGCAACCAGCTACTGTTATGGGCTGAATGGCCTCTTCCTTCAGAAGGCTGAAGTCCTAACCATCTGTGAATGTGACCTCATTTGGAAACAGCGTCTTCCCAGAATGTAATCAAATTAAAGATAAGGTCACTGGAGTGGACCCTAATCCAATACGACTGGTGTCCTCATAAGAAGAGAAACTTGGACACACACAGAGGAGAAGACCATGTGAAGACAGGACACCATGTGAAGGCAGAGGCAGAGACTGGTGTGACCCAACCGCAAGCCAAATGAACGCCAAGGACAGCTGGCAAACACCAGAAGCCAGAAGAGGCAAGGAAGGATTCCCCCCTACAGGTTTCAGAGGCGTGACGGTCCTGGGGACACCCTGACTTTGGACTTCTGGACCTCAGAACTGTGAGACAATATATGTCTGTTAAGTCACCCGGTTTGTGGTAACTGGTTACAGCAGCCCTAGAAAACTCATACAGCTAGGAATTAAGAAGCTAACAGCTGAGTGTGATGATGACAGACACAGAATAGGCAGGAGACTAGGGGACAAAGAGGGCAGTCAAAGAGAACCCACTAACCCACAATAATCCCTGGTGGTCCTGAACACCATACACATGATCACAGCTGGGACTTCTGAAAAGAAACTGGAGAAGGACATCCTGTGTTTTTGTTTTTAATTTTCTTTTAGTTTATTTTTGGCTGTGTTGGGTCTTCGTTGCTGCGCGCGGACTATCTCTAGTTGTAGCGAGCAGGGGCTGCTCTTCGTTGCTGTGCGCGGGCTTCTCATTACAGTGGCTTCTCTTGTTGCAGAGCGCGGGCTTCAGTAGCTGTGGCACGCAGGCTCAAGAGCACAGGCTCAGTAGTTGTGGCACATGGGCTCAGTAGTTGTGGAACGTGGGCTCAGTAGTTGCGGCTCCCAGGCTCTAGAGTGCAGGCTCAGTAGTTGTGGCTTAGTTGCTCCGCAGCATGTGGGATCTTCCTGGGTCAGGGCTCAGTGTGTCCCCTGCATTGGCAGGCGGATTCTTAACCACTGTGCCACCAGGGAAGCCCAATACCTGGAACATTCTAAATGCTCAGGAAATGGTACCTACTATCATAGTTAAAAGCAATGCTAAGTAAACCTAAGTGTCCATTGACAGAGGAATGGATAAAGAAGATGTGGTACATATACAATGGAATATTACTCAGCCATAAAAAAGAATGAAATAATGCCATTAATGGCACGTGGGATCTTCCCGGACCAGGGCTCGAACCTGTGTCCCCTGCATTGGCAGGCGGATTCTTAACCACTACGCCACCCAGGGAAGCCAAGTTCCGTGTTCTGAGTCTCTGGCTGAACGCAGAGCAAATACGTAACCTCTCTGAGCAGTGTACCTTGAGGACATTATGTTAAATAAAAGATGTCGGTCACAAGAAACATGTATGATTCCATTTGTACAGAATGTCCCAGACAGACAAATCCCCAGAGTTGGGAAGTAGATGAGTGAGGCATGGGGAAAGGGGAGTGAGTGCTAGTGAGTACAGGGTTTCTTTCTGGAGCAACGGAATATACTACTGACTGATCTGTACACGTTCAATGGGTGAACAGCTTCATAAAAACTGTTACCAAAAAAGAAAAGCTATGACAGCCTACAACTTGCGAAGAATTAGAGAAAAGTAATACCTACAGAGGCATGAAGCAGTGTGGGGCTATCACTTAAAACAGGTCCGAAGGGAGACAATGATTAACTCAGCCAGTGGGCACAGAGAAGAAAGAGGGGACCAATCAGGGGAAACATTGTGCTGGAAGAACTAACAGTACTTCAGATTGGATGGGAGGAAATAAGGGGAGAAGGATGGCTGGGACAATTCTCAGATCTCAGCTCTGGGTGTCTGTGCATTAGGCCCTGTGACAATCCGAGTAAATCTTGGTTTTCCCCTAGAAAGGTGCTTTCTCTGAGCCCACCACTGGGTACAAACCATGAATGCTGGCCAGACGTGCGGATCTCAGCTATGTCTGTCACCCAGCTACCTTGACACCAAAGAAGAAGGACAATCTGTAAAAAAGGGAAGGACAGCTTTTTGTCATAGGGTTATTCTGAGAATCGAATGTGTTAAAACATAAAAGAGCTCAGGAGATGTCTGTCACATGGTCAGCACTATATAGGTGTTAGCTATAAAATGAAGAGAATTACAGTGTATTACCAAGGTCAACACACAGACATTTCAAGGAGGGTGAAGAGCACAGCATTTAAGGAGGTCGTGCTCACCTGTAACTCTTCTCACCAAGAGCTTAACTTCTGGCAGAAGAGCCAGGCCCATTTCCGGCCAAAGAGATCATCAGGGCTAAGGCAGGGAAAGAGCAAAAACCAATAGACCCAACCCCTTCCTGTTTACTTTGGAAGATTAAAAAGTTCATAAAACCAGGCTTTAATCAATGTTGGTTAACATGATCAACATAGATTAATTATAACATAAATCTGGTTTACAGTTTAAAATAAGAAGTCATGGTTTGAAAATCCCTTATTCTCTATAAAGTAACGGACTATCAATCTCTCTCCATTTAATGTGCACTGACTTCTTAGAATTAACACACTCTTTTTTGTCATGAAAATATTTTTTAACGGCTGGAACACTGGGAAGAATGCAATCTTAAAATAATACTCAAAACTATATAAGGAAATATTAATTTATAAGACAATGTATAAGCAGATTGTTGTTTACACAGATATACTGGCCATTTTAACTCTTTCTTGCCTGGAAGTTTGGAAAGTGTTTCTCTAATAAACATTTTCAAATTATAGCCCATTGAGAATGTATTTTTTTAAATATCAATATATATTAATTAAACAGCAACTTCAGTTATAATAGCATAATCTGATTCCATATGGGTTTCCATTTAATAAATGGAAATTGGAGAGATTCAATCAAAGGGAGATGTTAGTGAATGTTCTAAATATGGTTCTGAAGTTGTTTTTATGGAATTAAAAAAATAAGCGGGGGAAACTTGTTTAAAAAAATAGAGAAATTCAACTGTTTCAGGTATGTCTACGTTCCTTTCCAAAGGCATAATGTGTTAGCACTGGAAATGATCTCGTCCAACCCATTTACTTTCCCAGATTAAGAAACTATAGTCCAGGGAACGTAAGCAATCTGACTGCAGCTGCACAAGCAGCCCCTGAGAACCCGTCTTTCTGGATACTAGTGGTCCACCATCTCTCCCCGTCCTATCCATGCGCAGCAGACAGCTCTACTCTCTCCTCCCGAGAAGCATGCTTACCCAGGCTAGTGAGTCATGACATCACCATTCTCTTCCCCAGACCTTGGTAAGTGCTTCTGCACTCCTGTCAGTCGAGATTCCCTTTCCGTTCGAATCCTTCTACTGAGCCCCTCTCCAACATCTGAAGACATCCTGTCTTGTTCCTCTCCATCCCCCACCTTCCCTCCAAAAGCTTCTCCACAATGGAGCCAACTTGGTAACATCTTTTCCCTCTCGGCATTTAAGTTTAAGAGGATTCTTTAGCTGTAGTACTGCATTTTTATCCCATAGAAAACAACTTGAGAACATTTACTAATGTCTCCCTGTGGTAGAATCTCTCCAATTTTGGTGGGAAGGACTAATGAAGTAGGTCTTTTTTAAAGAAAAGAAAAAAAAAAAAACAGAAGGAGAAGCTGGGAGATCTCAGAACCTTAAATAGTTGAGGAACTAAGAGTTCATTCTTTGAGTAACAGGGCAGTGGGGAGGAGGGATATGATTAGGACACGACGCGCAAACTGAAAAGCTGAAGGGGAGCTCTTCTAGAGGGCTGCTTGTAGTGTGGTGTTTGAAAGGTGGCTCAGCCTCAAATCAAAGTGACAGGGAGAAAAACTGTGAACAATGACAACAGGAAGTAAAGAGAGCTGGTTTGGGGATATCGTTGGTGAGTCAGATTATAGATCTTTTGAATTTGAGAAAATGGTAGGAAACCCAAGTCAAAAACGCCAAGTTAGCAGTTATCAAAAAAGGGCATGCCTTTGGTACATGCTGCTCTTACAGCAATATGTAACTGTAATTCGGTGTTAGATAACACTAAATTATGGTGACCAATGTAACTACAGCCTCAAGTTATCTATGAAATTGCATATCTGGAAGAGAAAGATGTTTTACTGCAATGATTTTAAAATATGTCCATGAATTCTTTGATACCTCTCCCTGCAAAAGGCAGTAATTCCCCTCCTGTTGAATGTGGACCAGACTTGGTGATTTGCTTCTGATGAAAAGGATGGGATAGAATTGATGCTATGTGACTTGTGAAGGATTCTTTTTGGATTGCTTCCCCACCTCCCCTTCCCCTTTCCTTACCTCTTCCTCTCTCCCTGCACACCCCTCCCTCCTGAAAGCCTGCTCTGGGGGAAGCCAACCACCGTGTCTTAGGAGCACTCAAAACTCAAGCAACCCGTGGAGGCACCCACATGTGGAAAAGTGAGGCCTCTCGTCAACAACCAGTACCACCTTGGCAGGCATGTGGCTGAGCCACCTTGAAAGTAGACCCTCGAGCCCAGTCAAGCCTTCAGATGACGGCTATTCAGCAACCCCATGAGAGACCCCCAAGCCAGACCTAGCACCCAGAAACTGTGAGGTAATAAATGTTTAACTCGCTTCATTTGGGGGTAATTTGTTATGCACCAATAAATAACTGATACATTTCTTCTCCATTATTATAGCACTAGCACCTCGTACTGAAGACACAGTTGCCAGAGAAGGAATGAATGAGGTATCTGAAATAACACCTATTACTACCTAAGCTATTATAACTGTGTTCCCTTTTCTGAGATATTCCCATGATCTGTCCAAATCACAGTAAATTTTGAGAGACCAATAGATGTCATGTGTCTAAGGAATAACCGTCTTCAAGTGAAAAAAAATTCAACTTTTTTTAATACAAGGCATGATAAAAATTTTTTATAATGACTGTCAATGACATCAAGACCACTGTCATTACCTTAACATTTATTGGTGTAAAAACCATAGCCTCTTTGTGTACAGTCATCTTCTAATGTTATTGTTAATTTAACTGAATACAATATAGTGTGTGATGGATTCTTCACACGGAGGGACGATCACAGCAATATGAATAAACCATGCACGATGGGAAAATGATGGGAGAACTGACATCTGTCATCCTGAAGAAAGAAAAATCGGAAAGCAGGCTTACAAGGGAAGGAAACGAATATCTGAACGCCTGCGTTGCTCTAGGTGCTACACACATTTCACCTCATTCAATTCTGATGGCAATCTGAAGCAGACGTATTATCACCATTTTCCATTTTATCCTCGGATCTGCAACCAGTTCCGATTCCAGGTTCTGATTCCAACATCTGTGGCCATTCCACTATTCATCCCAAGGCCATCTGTTAAATTATCTGGGGGAATTTGTAAAAATCTCAAGGCTAATATTCTTGAAACTCACCTTCCTAGAAGGAGCCACTTGATTAGTAGGTCAGGGGAAGTGTACACAAATGCAAAATTAAGCATATTCAAAACCAAACTGTTTCCGTGCTCCTGTAAATCTTTCCCAATTGTGAGTTACTGCTTAAGGTGTGGAGCATTAAGATGTCCATTTCTATTCAATTCACCTACTGAGAATGACCTAATTCATTAAGTAAATACAAATGTCATTTTTAAAAATAATTCATAACTTAATTTTAAAATCCTGTACCCTTTTAATGAAAACAATTAATGATAACTCATAAGCAACGTTACTGAAGCCATAAGATTATTTTACAGGATCTGTAAAATATAAAAATGTGACTGCTAAAACAATTTTTTAAACCATTGTGTTGACTTTAGTACTTGTCTGCTGAATTCAACTTCTGGTTTGAAATAAAAACAGTACAGATGCTTTCATTGAAATAAGCAAACTTAAACAAGCAAATTTCCATCAAAGTAAAGATGGAAACAGAACAAACACCTTTGTTCCCTTTCAAAGCCCTATTAAAATGACAGAGTAAAATTTGTAAAAAAGCATAAATATACATCGGTCTAGAGGTAAGGGGAAAAGAGGCAAAAGCAGTAAATTTTGGAAGCTGGAAAGCACGTGAACAAGTAATAATGATTAGCAGACTTGAGAAACCTGGCCCATAATACACACAAGTGACCAAGGACTACTGAACATAAAAGAGTCAAAACAACAGAGCCACTTGGAGAAAGCCTATACAGAGAAAACTCTATTACTAATTTACTCAGAGAAGATCGTCACAGCACAGAACTGTAAGTACGCTATTTTTTTAAATTCACAAAATGGAAAGGGCATAGAAAGTTATACGTCTTACCTACAGAACAAATTTTAATCAAACGTGAGCACCACTTCCACCCAAAATACTCCCTTTAAATTTCTCTGAATTATAAAGACAAAGGTATTCTAACGGTCAGCTTCTCTGCTGCTTTTCCTGCATTCCAAAGCCTATCATGTCTTTACTAAACAAAAGGATTCCTACGAACATACTGGAAAAGTGTGTCAATTTTCCTTAGTTAAGTCAAACCGTTAAGACTCGCTAAATTTTCCTGAAGAATTCATGTTTAATCATAAAATCTAGTTTAAAGAATATCTAAAATCCAATATCTGAAGTTTAATAACTAATACCTAAAGAATATCTGTCTGGATTGGTGGGAAAATAGTCAAAATAAAACTCTTCTACGTTGTGCCCTTATCAGTTGAGCCGGGTTCTGAACTCAGGGTCCATGGCTCAGTGGCGCTCCCTGCCCTCCCTGCAGGTACCCACCGGCTCATTTGCTTGTCATTCCAGAGAGAATGGCGGTGCGGTAAGAAAGCCAACCAAGAGCAGCGAAGCGGAGAAAACGTGTACGTGTCTGGCCGTAAACCACAAATCAGTGCCACTAAGCCACAGTGACATGTGCAGTATAAAAGAAAGGACTGGAACTAGATGATTTATTCACCTCTTTGATGTGTTTTGATTGGAATCTTACTGATATCTATAATCTGAACCAGAACATTTTTATCTTCTTTGATAGATAGTTGTTTAGCATTCAGACATACACCATTCATTTCTGAAAATACAATGAATACATGTCCTGGGCCGGGGGTGCTAATACAGTACTGCTCTTCAGATCCAATCCACAGCTAAAATATTGTTAGTGGGTTTACGTAAAGGATTGTGTTTCCTTCCATGGAGGTCTACTTCAGTTCCTGGACATACAGCCCAGAATTATAGCTGTTAAGGGAACAGAGGTACAGACAGGTCCAATGACTTGCTCAGGATAACAGAACAGACAGCTTTGGAATTAGATTTGGGCACACAAAGCAGCTAAGCTCAATCATTACTGTAAAGTGAAAAAATACTTCAAACCTTAGTTTATTTTAACTCCTTCAGTGGCTAGGTAGGTTTCTAGCACAAGTTTTTCTAAACACTGTTTTCAGTCGCTTCCTTTTTTATCTACCATTAATTTCTGAGGTTCACCTAAGCATAATTATTAATGTGACAGTATCACTGCTTGAACCAAATAATAAAACAAATAAAGGCCTAGTGTTAGAAAATGAACAAAGGTTTCATAGCAATGTTCTTAGAGAACAGCGAAGTAAATGAAATGAGCAAGATAAAAGAATGGTTATATTTTATACTGTCAAAAGAAAAGGAAATATTAAATACTGTCTCCCACATGGGATATAAATACAGTTCTCAAAGTGTGGCCCACAGACTTCTGAACATCCCAGAGACACTTTCAGAGAGTCAATGAAGTCAAAACTACCTCATAATAATACTAAACCTCATTTACCTTTTTCAGTGTGTTGACATTTGCAATGACGATGCAAACACAACAGCAGGTAAATTGCTGGTGTCTTATCTCAAAATCAAGACAATGGTACCAAACTGTACTACATGCAGTTAAAAAAGAAAAACAAATCAGCTTCATTTGTTCTTGATAAAAGCAGTAAAAACTATTAGAAGCATTAAATATTGACCCTTGAGCTTGCATAAAGCATTTCTACTGCATACCTAAACGTGATGGCTGTGTTGAAGCAAAGCACTTGTGTACCTGTTAGAGCTGCGAGCTGAATCAGCTGCTTTTTTCATGGAACACCATTTTTCCTCGAAAGAATGACAGATAAAGTATGCTAATCCAGACTTGGGCATATAGCAGGTATTTTCTAAAAATAATAACTAAATGAGCTTGTCATATCAAGAAAACCAACTTGAAGTTATTTGTTGCCAGTGATAAAATTTGACCTTTAGAGCAAAAAAATCAGAATTTTGGAAAACACATCTGCTGTCAATACTTAAAAGATTTTTGATGCAATCAGTGTTGATATTAGAGAATTGATATTTTTTGATATTGTATAATGAAATGTATCAACATTTGGAAGCTTAGCGAAACTCAGAGAGTTCAATAATTCCCAAATGACCAATACTTGATGTTACAAAATCATGCACGGGAAAAGGATTCATTGAAAATACAGTAAAAAAATAGAAATTAAACACGCATGTGAATGCGCGTGTACATACACACAAACACATACCCAATGAATAAGTGAATGAATGCATGCGTGGAAAGTGCAAGACAGACCAGTGGATTTTAATGTAACATAGCAGGAAAAGTTCACTGATACAGTTTTAGATTCCACATGGCAATTAATGTATAAAAATTACTATTTGTCAACTTTTGGTGTATTATCAAAAAAAATCCACAATCATCTGAAAAAGTTGTTAAAACTTTCTTCCTTTTTCCTACTATATATATGTGTGTGAGAATTTTCTTCATATACTTTAAGTAAAACAACATATAGGGCTTCCCTGGTGGTGCAGTGGTTGAGAGTCCGCCTGCCGATGCAGGGGACATGGGTTCGTGCCCCGGTCCGGGAAGATCCCACATGCCGCGGAGCGGCTGGGCCCGTGAGCCATGGCCGCTGAGCCTGCGCGTCCAGAGCCTGTGCTCCGCAATTGGAGAGGCCACAACAGTGAGAGGCCCGCGTACCGCAAAAAAAAACAAAAAAACAAACAAAAAAAACAACATATAACAACATTCTACAAAAGTAGAATTCAGCTGTGGTCCAGTAAATCAGACATTAAAGAGATGTGCAAAAATGTAAAACAATGCCGCTCTTCCAGAGATTTTTCAGAATATATTTAAACTAATATATATTTTTCATAAAATCTATGCTAACACAGGGTGGGTTTACTGTTGCTATTTCTAAAAAATAAGTGTATTTAAAAGTAAGTGTATTTTAACTGTGTTTTAACTCCTAATATGGCAAATATTGATAGATATAATCCAATAATTTTTAAGAGTGTAAAGTCCTGAGGCGAAAAAGCTTGAGAACTGCTGATTTAATAATGTGGCATAGGAACTTCCCTGGTGGCACAGTGGTTAAGAATCCGCCTGCCAATGCAGGGGACACGGGTTCAAGCCCTGGTCCGGGAAGATCCCACGTGCCGTGGAGCAACTAAGCCCGTGTGCCACAACTACTGAGCCTGCGCTCTAGAGCCTGCGAGCCACAGCTACTGAAGCCCGCGTGCCTGGAGCCTGTGCTCCGCAACAAGAGAAGCCACCGCAATGAGAAGCCCACACACTAAAACGAGGAGTAGCCCCCCCTCGCCGCAACTAGAGAAAGCCCGTGCGCAGCAACGAAGACCCAACGCAGCCAAAAATAAAAATAATTAATTTTCAAAAGATCACATTATCACTATTAAAAAAAACAACGTGGCATAAAACAGTGGGTTTTGACTGTCAAAAACTTAAAAGGTCTCTGTGTTTCTAAGGTTGATTCCAATGTCTTTATTTGAAAATATTTAACCCTTTTGCTACAATGTCATCATGTTTACATCTTTGACATGCCCAAGGTCAGTTTTGTTCTTACACAAAGTAAACAGTGAGACCAAACATACGCTACAGTGAACATAAAGTGCCAATTCTTCCATGGAGGACAGTACTTAGCTGCTGAACGGCAGAAATGAAATTGCTCAACAGTCAAGGAGTCAAGATAAGGAGACCCCTTTCGAGTAGGGGTGCTAGTAAGCCCAGTCAGGGCCCTGGCTAGAAGCCAGCTCAGACGACTGCATTCTACAGAGGGAGTTCAGGCAAGACTGAAAGCATAACCCTCTGGTGGCTGGGCCGTGGCAAGAATGAACGGGGTAGCAGTCTCACTCCCGTTACGAGAGCCATGGCACCTTCATGGCCAAGAGTGGTCAGAATCTGACTGCTGTACCTCAACAGGCTTTAGGAGATAGACTGAGTTACACAGTTCTGCTTCTAGCTCCAGCAATAAGTTGTTGTGACCCCTGGTTCAGTAACTCACTTTTGTTTTATTCCAAGTATCTGGAGGATGAGGAAAAACAATAATTCTGTGATTTAAAATCCTACACTAGTCACTGGAATGGCATCACCCCACATTTATGCAGATCATGGATCTACTATACAGAATATACTTAAAAGCTTCCTTATTACCTAAGGGCGTGTTTCTCAACTGAAAAGAAACATTACTGTATGACTTCTGAAGTTGAATTAAACATGACAATTTGTACCTGATAATAAAAAGTAAATTGCCCTTCCTTCTTTATCTGATGACAATTCAAAGAAAAGTTAAGAGTTTTTAAAAACGTGTGTGTGTGTCTGTGTGTTTAATGTGTTGGTTCTAAAACCAACGTAAAAGGAAAAATTTGCTAGGACAGCTGTTAGTAATATTGTAGAACAGGTTAGCAAACTACAGCCCATAAGCCATAATTCTGGTAAAGTTTTATTGGAATACAACCAGATTTATTAGTTTTAAGTACTGTCTACAGCCGCTTTCATACTACCTTGGCCAAACCACATAGGAAGTTTGCGCTTCGCTATTAACTAATATGATCGAGGGCATGTTGCAAATTTTCTATCATTTATAAAATGCACAGATGAGCTGATCTTTAAGGTACTTCCCAGCTCCAAAAGTATCTAAGATTTTAAGCGATAAGCCATGTAGCACTCATTAGATATAACAGAAATTCAAAGAAAGAAGTCAGTATGAGCTAGGGTCACCAGAGGAGATTCCCAGAAAGCATGAAATTAGGCTGTTAAGGATGAGGGGGATTTTGCTAGAAGAGTAACAGACAATGACATAAGACAGGAGACATAACCGGTAATGAAGCATCTTCCTAACTCGGAGTGATAACTATTTCATAGTGGGAAATATAGTTGGATAGGGTAAGGATCAGACTACAGGGTCTCTGAAAATCTGAAAGAGAAATATATCTAGTAGGTTCCTACCTAATCAGAACCACTGGCATTTCCGAAAAGAGAAGTAGAACGGTCAGAGCTTTGTTGACAGTAGACTGGACATGGCTGGAAAGGGCATCATGGACACAGAGAGACCAGAGTCATGGAGATAAGCTACAGAGCAACGTGTGGCTGCCAGGTCTCGGGAAGTCCTGGGCCAAAGGACAGGAGTATGGAGGGACGTGAATCAGCAACTTCTCACAAGTCTGATTTATCAGGAAAATGATTAAGACAAAGAAACAGAAAGGAACTAGACTGGGAAAAAACTGAGTTCAATTTGAGACATGCTAATTTTAAACTGGCCAAGAAAAGAAACACTGAAGTAGCAAAATGTTCCAAAAGTGGTCGGAAACATAACATGAGACCTAGTGTGAGAGGTCAGACGAGAAAGAGACTGAGAATACGAGAATCATACATTTTCGAACTGGAAAGGTCCTTGAGCTGAGCTGCCCTATCATTCTGAGGGAGATAAGTACTTGCCTCCAATTCAAAGTGGAGCCAACCGATGGCCAAAGAACTGCGACTCCCAGGTCACCAGCTAAAACTTTCTGGAACAGGAACCAGAATTTCAGTTTTCTACCTTCTATTTAAATGTTGGAAGCTAGGAGAATATATGAGCTCTCCAAGATTCAGAGCTGAGGTTACAACTGAAAGGTCCATAGTCATATTGCTTGGACTGTGGTTTAAAAAAAGAAAAAAAAAAAAAATCAGCTTCCAATAGTTGTGGCAGGAAGAGTGGCTTGGGGGACATCTACCCCTACCGTCTCCATCAACCTTTCCTCTCTGTCACCCCCAGACAATATACATATATTCAAATTCAAAACTATGCACTTGCTGTGAAAATACAGCCTCAAGGCACTCTCTAAGAACACTCCTTACGGTAGTACAAGTGGTGCATATTATAACGCAGACTACATGGCTGTGCGGTGTACCAGCGACATAACCCCTTTCCAATCAGCGTACTATGCCAACCCCCTCTCATCTGGGTATTCCCAAACTTCAACTGACTGCCAACATTCAAAATCTGGAATATTTCATATAAATATTTAGACTTCTCATACTTTTCTTAATTAGAAGATCTGATTACAGGAAACCTTCCTTTCCCACAGGAAAGTAAGCCAAACAGCGGTGTTCCTTCTGGACAGAGATCTGCTTTCTTACGACTTGTGTCCCTAACTTGGCCCATTCATTCCTTCACATCACTGACAGAGACCTCTTTGGCGGACCGTGCAACCCTAAAGCAGACAGAAGCAGAGGATGAGGACCTCTGCCTTAGAAAAGACTTTGAGGCATGAAAGGAAACCAGCAGAGGGACCAAGAAAGAAGTATCAGAGATAAGCACAGTACTGCAGAAATCAAGGCAGGAGATGACTTCAGTGAGAAAAAGCAGACACTAGAATTTAGCAAGAAGGAGGTTACTGACAGTCTCTGAGAGGAGACTCAGCTGATCTGCAGAAGCCATCCCACAGTGGACGAATTTTAAAAGGGCTAGAGAAAGGGAAGATGGCAATAACAACAAAAGAGAGACGGATATTACATGTAAACAGGTTTATAAGATGATTATTTTTAACTGCAGATATTTACATACATTTGAACGGAAAACAGTGAGGGGGGCAGTTGTGAGAAGTGGTTTTACACTCAGTCTCAGGCAGATGGAAACAATGAAGTTTCTGTATTCAGTAGAGTGACTGGCTTTAGAGAGTAATTTTGTAGACTGAGACAATAATTACCTTCCTGGCTATAGTTATGGTCATAACATATTTGAACAGAATATCTTTAGAGCAGATAATGATGAAATTGAAAGATACACCAAACCCCCTATACTCTGAACTGAACACAGATGATAAAGAGCAATGGAAATCAGATAAGTCATTTCTGGATTATCTTTTCTGTTCTGGTAGAGTAATCTAAGATCATAATCAAGGAAGGTAGGGGATAACATCACACCATTGAAAATCAAGGTTTCTCACCAATTAATCTATGTCAAATAATCTACTATTACAAAATCAGTTGACCACATATACAACTTACATCAGGAAAAAGCATATGCTAAATACCAGTGTTTTTCCTAGTTTAACCAGACACTGATTTATCATTACGACTCAGTAAGAACTGCTTTATACCTATTGTGATGCTGTGAATAATGTTTTACCAAGGACATTTAAGTTTTTTCTTCTACTAACACATAGTTGAAAATGCCTCACTCAAAAATAAGATCACTGCACAATTATTGTGGAACTATTAGTTTCTTAGCATTTTTATTCAGTGCCCTAGTAAATTATTCAAGGTAAACAAAACACGTTTCTACTTTATAGATTATACTTATGAGCATCCTCGCTGCCTAAGAACTATGTTTCTTAATTCAAAAGAAACATTATTATATGACTGCTAAAGTTGAATCAAAAAATTTTTATACCAGGGAATAAGATTATGATTTAAATGTAGCTCATTTGATCTTTTTTAACAAGCCATGGGAAGAATACTCACAGATGATTAATTTCTTACACTTCGGTGAATTCACCATTAAGGTCTCTGTAACATACCTAGAACCAATGTTTGCTCTCAATTTTTTTAAAAGGCTATGTTATCTCATAAAACATGAGGTTTGACCACACATTGAAGGCGCTGTTAGGCATTGTAGATACAGTGTTAAACAAAGTGAACAAGTCAATATCTCTGCCCGCTCATGTGTAGGAGAACATATAATCAATCCTTAGTGGCTAAGCCAGGTCCAAGATGAAGTTTACTCTGAGAGGATCTTTAGAATAATATGTTACGTATAACACAGGGTAATGTCTTAAATATAAGAATTACCTGGAAAGCGGATCACACAGAGAGGGACTGAAACAGAATTGGGGGAGGGATGTGAATTTTTATTTAATCTGTTGCTTTCCACGCAACAGCTGAAATTAGGGTGAGGACAATAAAGCAGCTGAGTGCTTATTATGGGACTGGCACTGTGCCAGGCGTTTAATAATCACAAGCACCACAGGAGGGATGCAGTATTATCCTGGTTTTAAATATGAATAAAAAGACGCACAAATAGGTCACACAGCTTTGTCAAGGTTACGTAATGGCTACACAGCTATTAAGTGGCAAGGCAGGAACTTAGCCACCATGCTACTTCCAGGTAGCAGGAGGTTATTCTCAAGGCCTGGACTGCTCCCAGGATTTGGTGAATTTTCCTGACATAGTGCAACAAAGAGAGCTGGCAACTATTTACGAGGCACCTAGGAGACAGGTGAGAGGATCTCTGAGAGGTAAGAAAAGTAAAAGAATGCTATCATTTTATCTACTTCCAAATTTTACCAGGCTCAGCCTTGGTATTCCTCTTCTTTCTTAAAGGCCAGGAAGAGAAGCTGTTTCTCCCTTTGGGGAAAAAAAAAAGCCAGGAAAAGCAGCAGCATGGGTATGCATGCCTTCCCACAAGCACACACACAAAAATATACCTGTAATATATTCCCAACATTGTTTCACAAAGAAGACACTTTAACGCCAAAAACTAGTAATAAATAATGAAAAGTCCCTTAAATAAATTTATAAATATGAAAACCTCACTACATTAGCTTATTTTTCTCATTTTGCCTGATACCATAAATTTGAGAACCACTTCCCTGGATTACAAATCTGTGGATGTGGCTATCGTCTAAGCTACCATGGTCAACAGTATGTTGCTTACATATGTATATGTGCTCTGCATTTTAGTTAGCCTGGGTAGCAACAGTATTCATTTTTACAGCAAGTATATTAAAATGGTAGAGGAAAATCCTACTCTTACAACACATGAAAAGGTAAGATTTGGTGCTTAGCTTATAAACTTTTTGAGCAGTTGATTTTGTTATCACATATATAATATGTAATTATATATAAATTATTACATAGTATTATGATTATTTGAAATGTCTTTTCACACTGTTTTGTAACTTTGTACTCAGAGGTCAAACAAGGCAGAATCATCTAGTAACTTGCAAGTCTGTATACTGCACAAAGCCTCTTGGCCCAGGGAGTGAGTGAGGGCTTAGGTTCAAGCCTGACTGTGCAGGGTTCCATATACCGAGGGCAGGCATCTTTTTCTAACTCATGAAGGCCTTGCGGCCGGCCAAGCTATGTATCTACCTCAAGGAGCATATGTACCCAATCAGCAAAGATACGGCAGAGGCTAGCAGCAGCCGTAAGCCAACGATATTTTGCAAGCCCAAGAAAACAATTTTTTTGAAGTACATATTTTAACAAAATAAATAACCAGAAGTCTCTTGCATTTCTATACACTAACAATGAAAGATCAGAAAAAGAAATTAAGGAAACAATCCCACTCACCACTGCAACAAAAAGAATAAAATATTTAGGCATAAACCTACCTAAGGAAGTAAAAGACCTGTTCTCAGAAAACTATACGACACTGATGAAAGAAATCAAAGATGACACAAACAGATGGAGAGATGTACCATGTTCTTGGATTGGAAGAATCAATACTGTGAAAATGACTATACTACCCAAAGCAATCTACAGATTCAATGCAATCCCTATCAAATTACCAACGGCATTTTTTTACAGAACTAGAACAAAAAAAATCTTAAAATTGGTATGGAGACACAAAAGACCCTGAATAGCCAAAGCAATCTTGAGGGAAAAAAGGAGAGCTGGAGGAATGAGACTCCCTGACTTCAGACTATACTACAAAGCTACAGTAATCAAGACAATATGGTACTGGCACAAAAACAGAAATACAGATCAATGGAACAGGATAGAAAGACCAGAGATAAACCCACACACCTATGGTCAACTAATCTATGACAAAGGAGGCAAGGATATACAATGGAGAAAAGACAGTCTTTTCAATAAGTGGTGCTTGGAAAATTGGACAGCTACATGTAAAAGAATGAAATTAGAAAACTCCCTAACACCATACACAAAAATAAAATCAAAATGGATTAGAGACCTAAATATAAGACTGGACACTATAAAACTCTTAGAGGAAAACATAGGCAGAACACTCTATGACATAAATCACAGCAAGATCCTTTTTGACCCACGTCCTAGAGAAATGGAAATAAAAACAAAAATAAACAAATGGAACCTAATGAAACTTAAAAGCTTTTGCACAGCAAAGGAAACTATAAACAAGATGAAAAGACAACCTTCAGAATGGGAGAAAATATTTGCAAACGAGTCAACAAAGGATTAACCTCCAAAATATATAAACAGCTCATGCAGCTTAATATTAAAAAAACAAACAATCCAACTAAAAAATGGGCAGAAGACCTAAATAGACATTTCTCCAAAGAAGGCATACAGATGGCCAAGAGGCACATGAAAAGCTGCTCAACATCACTAATTATTAGAGAAATGCAAATCAAAACTACAATGAGGTATCATCTCACACCAGTTAGAATGGGCATCATCAGAAAATCTACAAACAACAAATGCTGGAGAGGGTGTGGAGAAAAGGGAACCGTCTTACTCTGTTGGTGGGAATGTAAATTGATACAGCCATATGGAGAACAGTATGCAGGTTCCTTAAAATACTAAAAATAGAATTATCATATGACTCAGCAATCCCACTACTGGGTATACACCCAGAGAAAACCATAATTCAAAAAGACACATGCACCCCAATGTTCATTGCAGCACTATTTACAATAGCCAGGTCATGGAAGCAACCTAAATGCCCATCGACAGACGAATGGATAAAGAAGATGTGGTACATATATACAATGGAATATTACTCTGCCATAAAAAGGAACAAAACCGGGTCATTCGTAGAGACGTGGATGGACCTAGAGACTGTCATACAGAGTGAAGTCAGAAAGAGAAAAACAAATATCATATATTAAAGCATATATGTAGAACCTAGAAAAATGGTACGGATGAACTGGTTTGCAATTGCAGAAATAGAGACACAGATGTAGAGAACAAACGTATGGACACCAAGGGGTGAAAGCAGGGTGGGAGTGGGGTGGGATGAATAGGGAGATTGGGATTGACATGTATACACTGATGTGTATAAAATAGATAACTAATAAGAACCTGCTATATAAATAATAAATAAATAACATTTTTTTAAAGTACATATTTTAAAGTCAGTGGAAATATATTATCTATAATCATATGTTACCTGAGATTTTCAATACTAAATCACAACTATGATAATCCTATCCTTTCCTATTCAAAGAGTGGTCTTCAGACCTACACTGGAGTCATCTGGGAATGCAGTACCTTAGGTTCCATTCCAGACCTCCTAAAAACGAAATCTTCATTTTTATCAAGATCTCCTGATGATTCTCACCTACATTCAAGTTTGAGGAACAGTGATCTAGACCAGTAGAGACTGCAAACCTTGGGCGCTATGTGGCCTGAACAGCTTCAAGAACCATCCCACAATCTAGATTAAGTGCTCCCTCATTTATTGTACTGACCTAACTAGATACAGCAGCTAGTACCTTGTAGTTGCTCAGCAGAGTAAACACATATTTGGATTTTGTTCTGGCAAATTATTCTTATGCGTATTTTCTAAGACCCACCTTTCATTGGGTGGTTTGACTTGAAATGTCTTTTGTGTTCACCTTTTTTGTGAACTCAGATTTTCCTTTAGAAATATTTCAACGAGTCCTCTTTAGTCAATTTTGAATACACACATACACACACATCACAAGAGAAATTAGAGAGTCTATCAATCATCTTTATGCAAAAATATAATTGTATTTTAAAGAAAAATTTTATCACAGTAAGGAAAATCACTTTTACAGAACTATTATGTTCCTAAAGTAGAAATTTTAAATAAAACAATTTATTACAATTTGATCATAAAAGGCTTTATTGTAATGTCATTGGCACCTGCCATTTCTTCACAGTTTCATAACTTAAACTATATATTAAGAAATACTTGGACATTTTAAAACTAAATAAGAAGCATTTAAAATACCACAGTCTTCAGCTAATGTGTGTATTTAAACATATAAAGGGAGAACTGTAAACACAATCAAAAAGATGTTTTAAACATGGCGTCTGGGAATGGACCCTATGTTTTACGTTTATGGCAGCATCAGGTGGTATTTTAAAGTGACGGTTTTAATAGTTTTTCCTCCTGATTGCTTTTGTTATTTTCTATTCATACATCGCATTTGAAAAATTGTATCAGGCAGTGGCAATGTGTCAAACTGCTTCTTGCTCAGAAAAGTTTTCAGTTAACATTATTTTTTTCCTTGAGAAATAGGGTTTCTTTTACTTTTTAATAAGTAGACTCTTACAACACTAAGAATATCATAACATAAAAGCTGATCTACGTTCTTTCCAATATTTATTTCTTTTCTGCTTATTGTAGCTTTGACAACACATTAATTTTCACGGAGATGAGAATGCATCTATCAATATTTAAGACATTTCTTGAACACCTGTTTTACGCACAAGTAAATGCCAGCATCTCCCCACATCAGCGATTAATTACAGAGCTATCCTGATGGTATGCTTGCCTGATTATTTCTTTTTTTATTTTTCATTATTGTTTCTCATCTAGCCACTTAGAGAGTTTGGAAATTGTTTAAGAGATGAGTTACAATCCAGGAAGGTCAAGTAACAAACTTTCATGTGTGAGGAGGCTGCTGAGCTAGTATCAACGGTGGGTTTTTTCTTTCCAACTTTAAAGATATTTTATTTTAAATATAAATAAAATATAAAAATAAAAGATTACTAGCATACTTGAAGAGAAAAGAGTATGCCCTTATATACTACTATCTTAGTCCCTTTAGGCTGCTGTAACAAGTACCTAGACTGGGAAGACGGGGTGGCTTATTAACAACAGAAATTAATTCTTTCCAGGTCTGGATGCTGGGACATCCAAGATCAAGGCACCAGGATGGTGGCATTCTGGTGAGAGCCAGCGCCTCACAGGATAGCGGCTGCATCCTACGGGGTGGAAGGGTCTAGGGAGCTCTGTGGGGTCTCTTTTATGACCATTAACCCCATTCATGTGGGCTCCACGCCCAGGACCTAAGCACCTCCCAAAGGTCCCACCTCCTAATTCCTCACGTCAGGCACTAGGATTTCAACATACTGTGGGGAAGGGGGAATAAGTGGGGGGACACACACAAACATTCAGACCACAGCCCCCTTTATTCAGCTTCAACAATTATCAATTCACAACTGACCACGTTTCCATTCTACCCCCATGTATTAATTCTCATTACCTCCACTCCAATTATTTTAAAGCAAATCCCTGATACATATTGAAATATTTACAGATGAAATTATGCCTTAACTTTAAAAGACAAATACTCCCCCTGTTAAACATACGCAAAGTATCACCCCCTCTCTTACACATACTTACACAAATAATAATTTCTTAATATCAGCAAATATCCAGTCAGTTCAAACAAATATTCTTCACCGAAGCACTGGGAAAGAATAAAATCATCCTACGCTATTTTAACAAAATCTCTTGATAAAATGTCCAAATATTTTATTAGCACAGGTAAGGCCAATAAGAGATTATTTTAAAATCACATACACTTCATTAAAATTAAATATTGTAACTTCTCTTCAGTGTAAAAGAAAGTTGTTTGTTTTTTATATTTATGTTTCATAACACATAAATATTATATAGTTCTTACCCAAATTCTAATTCTCTCAACATGGCTAAGTCTAAAATAGAAACATTATGACTGATGGCTATTAAAAAAAAAATTGTAAACCAGATAAACCAAATTTTGATCAAATATACTATTTGGATTATTTTTTTTTAATTTTCCCTACAGAGAATTGGAGTTGGAGTGTTATTAATTCAGATTGTACCTGAATTATAATCAACTAGTCACAAAATGGGTTTATTCCAAACACCACTCTACGTAGGAACAGGCCTACATTGTACAGAACCCCTCTTATCTGCATTCTTAAGGTTTCAAGTCGCAAAGATACCTAGGGCAGCGATTCCTGAACTTCTGGCGTGCATCAGAAATACCAGGAGGGCCAGTTAAAACAGACTGCTGGTCCCACCCCCAGAGTTTCTGTTTCAGTGGTGTGGGGTGCAGCCTGATCATCTGTGCTGCTGACAAGTTTCCACGTGACATTTCAAGCTGCTGGCCTGGAGATCACACTGCGAGGACCACTGATCTCGGGTCTGAAATCTTGCAAATTGGCAGATTTGGCATTTGCTTCAAGCCCCACACAATACAGAGCAAAGAGCATGTGTTTTGGAATAAGATGAAGGTGGGTTCAAGTCTCAGCTCCCCCCCCGCCTCTTGCTAGTTACAAATTTGGGGAGCAAGTGACCACTTTTTAAAGCCTGAGTTTTATCTGTGAAACAACTAAGTTTCAACTTTCTAGAAAGAAAAAAATTTGTACTGGTTGCCTCAGAGGCACTGTGGATCCATCACCTATTAATCTGCATTCTCAAGAGTGGACATAGGAGGGTGGCGTTATTAACTTCTCTTTAGATAAGAATTTTACTGACAAAAAATCAGCCTTTTTAAACTATCCTGACAACTTAGACCCACCTCTGGAATCATTTGGCTACCATTCAATCTGACAAAACATGAACTTTAGCCCTATCTAAGTTTCTGCCAATTCTGATTTACTAATGTATATCTTACAGCTCTAAATCTCATCCTGCCCACAGCCTTTTGCCTACAAACTAACCTAGTTCATTACTAAACTAATTCACTGTTGCATTTTTTTAATCAAGGCTTCTATAAATGATTATGTAATATGTGTTTAGAATAACAAGCTGAACCCAGTTATTTTCATATTCACTACTTTGACAATACACAGACTCTACTTTTTAAGTTCACTTTAGTTTTTTTTTGTTGGCATATAAAACCAGAATTTTTATCCTGAAAGAGGATAAAACTCTAAATTTCACACTGTAGAATACAAGGCCTGGGTTAATCAAACACAGTATTACTGTTAAGTATACACAGCAAATTTTATTCACAACTCAGATAAAGTGAACTCAAACTTGATGGGGTATCATCTCCTATAAAAAGCCCTATAAATTTATCAGCTATCAACATGAGAATTTTATATGTGTGTGCTCTTGCTTGTATCAGTCTGGTGGGAGAAGAGTAGAGAAAATTTTTTACAATAGGATAGAAGCTGATACATAATTACATTAAAAGTTAAGGCTGTGTCATTAGAGCAATGGTTATACTTAATTCATTACAATGAACACTGATCCACCACCAACTATACCGGGATGACAGGAGGACCTAGATGAAAGCTTGTAAAAACACAATGTAATGAGAAATTTCTCATAGTCTCCAACAGTGATACAATTTTAAAAATTTTATTCATTGCAAAGTAGTAATTTGCACAGGACAGTAGAAATTACACACGGCATAGAGGAGAGGGCTGGGCTTTGGAAAAAGATGGAGATCTGCTGTTTCTTCCTTGCTGGTTACAAAGCTTAGAGAGCAAGCGACCACATCCCAAAATCTGAGTTTCATCTGCAAAATTTAGATAATTCCCTCAAGCTTCCAGGATCATTTTGAAGACTGAATTAAAACTACAGCCAAAGTATCTGTGACACAAAGGAGGTACTCAATAAATTGAGTACTTTATTAATAAACAATAAACCTACTTTTGCAAATCTGGCCTGTATCTACTTCTTCAATAAAAATAATTCAAATTATTCTGTATTTCTTAGGTTTCTAAGGGATTTAACAGATTTATGTCACTGTTAATGAAATTTTCAGGAAGTTTTTATAAATTTATTCATTTTATTGAAGTATAGTTGAAAAAAAAGTTTTCTATTCACAAGATTTTCTGGTTATTTATTCTTAACATTAAAAACAAATTAGGGACTTCGCTGGTGGCTCAGTGGTTAAGAGTCTGCCTGCCAATGCAGGGGACACGGGTTCGAGCCCTGGTTGGGGAAGATCCCACATGCCACGGAGCAACTAAGCCCATGCGCCACAACTACTGAGCCTGCGTGACACAACTACTGAAGCCCACGTGACACAACTACTGAAGCCCACGTGCCTAGAGCCCGTGCTCCGCAACAGGAGAAGCCACAGCAATGAGAAGACTGCGCACCACAACAAAGAGTAGCCCCCGCTCGCTGCAACTAGAAAAAGCCCGCATGCAGCAACGAAGACCCAACGCAGCCAAAAATAAAATTAATTTTAAAAAATAAAAATAAATTATAGAAAATTGTTTGTAAAGCATTTAGCTTTATTAATATTGGACCACAACTGTATTTTTTAGTATCATGAAAACATCTCATAATGTATATAAATAGATATACCGAAAGGTGTGTATACATATAGATATACCTACAATATAAGTGAATGTAAGTAGCTATAAGTGGATATAAGTAGGTATACCTAAAATAAAAATGAAATCTTCAAAAATTCTTCCTCTAGACAAAAATACAACTTTTTCATTAAAAGTTTTACTTTTAACCTTCATAATACAAGAATACATGCTTTCCATGTAATAGATCCCCCATAAAAACTGACACTTCTCAGTTAATATATAAATAAATAGCATGTTTAGAAGATAAAATACATTTTTCCATTCAAACTCTACTAACGGCCAACCACAGTAATCCCTGCCCACACACAGGTGACTGACTGCATAAGCTCTGGGTCAGGCCAGCCATTCACCCAAAACACAGCCAATCAGAATAGGACTCCACACCCTAGTCAAAAGCAACCCACCAAGGGTTGAACAGAAGAGAAACCAGAGCTCTTGGGGATAGCTGGTGTGAGAACTCTGGTCACCCCAGGTTTGATGGTAACTGACCCATCTGACCCTCTATGGGAATTCTGAACGTAAAATAAGAGAGAAGGTAACATGAACGAAGAAAAACAGAATCAGTAAAAACGGAAAAGGAGACTACGAAGCAGAAACAAAGAAGCTGGGTCTCCGGTATTAACTCCTTTATGCAACAAATACGAACTGAACCCAAGCAGGGTTATATGCCGAGCAGCGTGTTAGGACAACTGTGGCCAGCGCCACTAAAAGAAGGCAGCACTTCTGAGCGCATAACACAACCGGGCCATCAGGGTTGCTGGCAGGCCAAGAGGCTTCCCAAGAAAATGGCAGCCTCAACACTTGTCAGCTGCCAACTACAGATGGAAAAAAAGAGCGCAAAATGTGAAACAAAGCAGGACCAAAGAGACTGGGCGCCCATGTCTAGTATCACTCATGATGCCTCAAAGCTCCCCAGTTCAAGTGGCACCAAAGGGATCCTGATCGGTACCAGCTCTTCCCTCTAACAGTTATGGGGGACTACAGTATATGCACAACATTTACATTTCCCTAAGAAAATAAGCACCAACAAAATTCCCACCATTAACAAACTACACTTAGGGGTGCAACGCTGAATACCAGAAAGAGTTGCAGATGAAAGTTAAAGAAAAAAAAAACCTCCCCAAACAGTTTTATAAAGGAACTTAATCACAGGGATTGCCCTTGGCAAGGTTTTAGAATATGCTGTGGCAAGTTATTTATCTTTGGTACCCCTGGCCTACCTTTGCTACAAGCTCCACCCTGTCCCACTGTGCTCTCTTCTCTACCAAAGCCTCCTACGAAAAGGAATTTGGTATCAATTATTTGAATCTTAATATGGTGGTAAGTCGAACATGTTTTCTCTCCCAGGTTATCTGCATTTACGGCCTCCTAATAGGTGAATGAAAGGCACTGCTGATTACTAATACATTTTAAGCATCAGTGAGTGAGTGGTGACAGAGGTACTGAGGAGAGAAGGGTAAGCATTTCCCGAGATGACACTTCAACTACTGAACGGAATGTGTCGATTTATTACCTGTAAAGAATAATACAAGTTTTTAAAATGACAGTTGTTTTAAAACCACGTTTATAATAGAGAATAAATTAAACAGTGAATTTGTTTCTTCCCAACCTCCTACCTTTAAAAACTTACCCAGTGACTCAAGATCTGATCAGTAGAGTGTAGGCAAATTCCAATAATGTTAAAAAGTAACAATTTAGTATACTGAATGATTTATCACTACGTGATCCAAAAAAAAAAAAATCACAAAAAATCACAAAATGAATGGGTGAATATCTGCTTAAACTATCAAAAGTCATAAATCACATCTAATATTGCTATGCCTGGATTTATACTGCTAGGATTTTGGCAATTCCGGTTATAATAGCATATTTATGCAAAATTTATTGCTGAATTCTACCACAAATCAATTCTGTTTATTCCAAATTAGTTTCAGATTTCATAAGTTATTGATTACTATTTATAATTTAGTGCAGTTAAACAACTGCTCAATATCTTTTGGAAGCTACACCTAGGAAGCATACATGTAATTCAACAAATGCTTCTGCGTACCTACAACACGTCCCAGACATACTACACGTTAAAACAAGGCTATAGTGACAGCTAAGTACACGCTTATTATAAGCTACTGTTTACAGGCACTTAAAACTCCTCAAGATAATCCCTCTTGGACCTGGAATATTTTTACTCTCATTCTCATCTGCAAAATCATAGTTAAGGTTAAGTTTGAGTAAGTTATCTAATTGAATGTACTCAGGGACTTACACCAACCCTTTAAAAATAATACTATCTTACAATGAGAACCTGTTGGGGACTACTGTACCTTCTTAAAATGACAGCTATGGCTTCTTTTTCCTAAATTAAATATATTTAACTTTCTGAATTAAAACTAGTCATGACACTGTACTAAGTTAGAAATCTTAAGCAACATGAGAAATGTAATATACACTCTTTCTCGTACATGCATTTAACATGATTATGTGTTAACATACATGGCATCTAAGTACACTTTAATGCACATTTATTTGAAAATTACTCTCTGAATCGCAGTTATTCTTTTCCCAGAGGGTGAAAATTGCTCCTCATGATTTGCGTACCTTTCCACTCACTTATCAGCTGTTTTGTTACCTTAATTCCAAATGATAACATTTGACTGGGTAATATTTGAATACTCAGAGTTTTATTAGCTCAATAGCTTTAGAACACTGACTAAAAGCTGGATGCCACACCTAGCGGAGTAGAAAATTCTGTGCATACACTTTATGTAACACAATTTAGAAATTCAGACTATTTTTGTCATGCCTATTTCTCAGTGGGTGAAAATTAGTCCTCACAGGTTAATTAATGCCTGCTATCCTCAACAGGGATTCTCAGCACATCAAAACCGTGTTTTGAAAGAAGCTGGCATCTTTGCTGTTTTGGTCAAAACTATAGAGCCCTGAATGGCCTGCACACAGCAGGCACTTACTGTCTAAATAACCTCTAAGGCTCAAGCGACAGTTCCTAGCAGAATCAGACTCAATTACAACCCCTTAATTTGGGACTCTTTCTTATGTATCATTTATTAACTTTTCATGATTATATTTTTTTAAAAGCAAAAAGGAAAACAATTATTTTTGCAATGACAAATTTCTTAGAGAAATATTTATGTTGATCCTAGGAAAAGTCATCAGTGGTTTGGGTTCTAGTTCTTAGATGGGTTGGGTTAGTCTGAGGTTTATTTACACGGTAAATACGATATGTGGATACAAATGTTGACTTTTGAAGCCTGCAGGAAATCATAAATGCTTGAAACCCACACCATCAATTATCAGATGAAAGTCTAATTAGCACGCCTAGCTTTTGGCAGTAGTCAATCTTTGAAAATATAAGTCAGCATAGATTTGGGAAGGCTACTATGTGAAATACAACAGTTTTACATGTTGCTGTGAAATAATGAACACTTTTGATACATTTTTTAGTTCTGTATTTAATACAGCTGATTAAAAAGCTAATTTCATTCCCCCTCTGTATTACTATTCTTCTAGCGTACAGCTGCCAACCATAGTTAAATCTGATTAGGCCCCATGTTGAGTTAATCAATTTGATAATGTCAGACTTTATTAAGAAAGCATACACGTCACAATGTCTACTATCAAAAGCATGCGTGCCCGAGCTTTTCTTTTCCCACAACACTGCAACTGCTTAAAGTAGCTCAGTTTTATTTTGCTTTGTTTTAAAAAGAATTTTAAAAAAAAGTCTTTATTTCTTCCTTAGGCAAATACAAAAAAATTACTCTGTTAAAATATTACTACTATGATTAACTTTTTCTTTATCAATGTTTATATAAAGAAATAATCTCAAAATCACAATCATGATTAGAAGTAAAAGCAAAAGTACAAATGCTCACAATGTAAAATAGTATCCCATGATAAATCCCGAGAAATTTTTCTATTTTATTTTTGTTCATAATGATTAAAGACCTCAAAACACAACCCACTTTTCTCTACTCGTGATTTTTATAGCTTTGCTGCACTCAGGATTAACTAAGCAAAGGAAAAAGGGGCATGATCATTTGAACACACAAGTCTGGGTCACGATCCCACTGTAAGAGAATTTTCATACATTTTAGAAGACAGAAAGCATTATGAAATATATTAATGTTTTTATAAACCTCCTACCTTTCTTTTTCCTTCTGAGTCATGAAAAGATTCAAAGAAGGTTAAATGAAAGGAAGTTCTGTGCTAATGGAAATCAACCTCTCCTTAACTTTATATTAAAATTTTTCAGTTAATTAATTTTAACTTACGCAAGAGCAGAACAGTTTTCGAGTATTTGGTTTTAAAGGTTTGTTGCTTGAAACTAAAATTTAAAAGAAAAAATTAGGAAAACTGTACCTTTTATGGAACTACAATTCTACATATGGGGTGTAAAATTCTGTATTTTAGGGTAAAAATGGAGGCGGTAGGTAACCTATTGAAGGATTGTCAGAAAGAAATGAATAACTGAAAATAATGGAGTAGCTGTAAGAACCAACCTACGCGCATGCCAGGTAGCTGTCTTAACTTTCATTGGCATCATGAGGTAGATAAAAGGGAAAGAAATTGTAAAATAAAATAAAAAAAGGCTTATCTCTACTTGTCTTCCTCATACCATGTCTTATCCAGCTACCAAGCCTTCGGTATCTTTCATGTGGTCCTTACATGTGGTCCGTGGGGGTCAGAGGGGACGGAGGCAAGCGTTATTATGAACTGAAAGAAGCTCAAATTCAGATTTTTAATGAATCTGGGTCAGCTGTTCAACATATACTGCTTCAAATGCAAACTCAGTCTTCGGGACACCGTGACAAAAAGGAAGTGGGAGTTAGCTCTGACTTCTAAGCCTTGAATCATCCCTTCCTTCTCCCCAAAGCCACCCTTTCAACGCCCGTCCCCAATCCTATGACTGAATTTCTTTAAGTTTTTGGTTTCTGTTTAAGAAATCTAAGCACCTCTATCAGACCGATGATAATACGGTTGCTAAAAATTATATGGCAATAGAAAATACCATACATCACAAACCCACTGTCCATATCATAGCAGCCAAAGTGTTCTTTTTAAACAGTAAATCCTCTTGGGACTCCTCCACATAAAACACTTCAAAGGCTGCCCACTGCTCTTAGGAAAAAGAACAAAATCTTCAGCACAGCCAGAAAGACCTGGTGTGATCTAGCCCCAGCCTCAGCTTGAGCCACCCAGCTCCAGGCACCTCGGAATTCCAACCACACTTGGTCTGTTTCTGCTCCTAGAACTCGCCCACCTGCCGTCCACATGCTGCCTCCTCAGCCTAAAACACTCCTGCTCTCCCTCTGCCTACTCAGCTTAGGCTGCAAAGGTGGTTTTTCAAAGCTAATTTCTTCCTTGACACCCTTTCCCATGCCCTGTGTGATATACTGTCAAGGCGGCCCAGATGTCTCTTCCAGAGCCTTCTCACAGTGGTCATTAGCAAATGGGGAGCAGCTGCTGACCCTCGGTCTTTCCTCTGGGTGTGGCACCAGCGATGGTTGTTTTGTTCGTTACTACGCTCCCCCCGCCCAGCACACAGGAGGCACTCAGGTCCGCCTCCTGACAGGCAGCATTAACGCCCGCCTCCTAGGCTACCGTGAGGGTTAGACTAAACAAGCCACAGAAAGCCCCGGTTCAGACCGGCACTCCATACGAGTTAGCTGTTATCATCAACATTTACTATTTATGACAGTGAATAAATAAGGGCAATTAGGAATACTTATTAAAACCGTTCAAAAAGGGGACACTGATGCACCCCCACTCCATTTATTTATTTACTAACTCCACAGCACTTACTGTAAAGAATTATGAGAGCTATGGGGAATACTTACAAACAAGAATATGTGATGCATCTTTTTAAATTTTATATTGCAGTACAGTTGATTAACAATGTGTTAGTTTCAGGTGTACAGTAGAGTGATTCAGTTATAGATATACATATACATACACACACGCACACGCACTTATCTATTCTTTTTCAAATTCTTTTTCAAATTCTATTCCTGTTTAGGTTATTACAGAGTATTGAGCAGAGTTCCCTGTGCTATACAGTAGGTCCTTGTTGGTTATCCATTCTAGATATAGGAGTGTGTGTATGTCAGTCCCATACTCCCAATCTATCCCTCCCGCACCCTCCCCTGCTGGTAACCATTAAGTTCGTTCTCTAAGTCTATGAGTCTGTTTCTGTTTTGTAAATAAGTTTGTATCACTTTTTTCAGATTCTGCATATAAGCGAACATCATACAATATTTGTCTTTCTCTGTCTCACTTACTTCACTTAGTATGATAATCTCCAGGTCCATCCACGTTGCTGCAAATGGCATTATTGCGTTCGTTTTAACGATGCAGCATTTTTTTAAGAATTCCAGTGATAAAGGATAAATTATGAAATATACCGATAAAGGAATATCTAGACACCGAAAGCATTTTCTTAATGAATCCAGGCATTTCCGCAACAATACGATTTTTCATAACTTAAAAGGCTATCACAATATATAAATTTTTCACATTCACAAACTACCATTGATTTTACTTAAATATGATCCAAGATCAGAAATCAGCATCGCACACAGGGAGACAAAATACAGCAGCCTAGCAATTCACTGCTGCTGTGCTTTAAAAAACAGTTTGTAAATCAAAACCCCTGTCCTATAATATCTGACCTCCCTTCTTTTATCAACAGCACGTTTTTCCCCATTATATCAAAGGGTCTCTACACAAGAATGATTCAATCACTAAGGACTGCCAAGTTTGTGAATATCTGAATCATTTTTAACAGCAAGCACTATGTCAACTTCAGATGAAAATAATCCTGCAAAGTGGGAGAAGGATCTTTAATTCAGCAACTGTAGAAGTTCATTCACCGATTTCATGATGCTTTAGAATTATCATATTGCATTTTATACTTTATCACTGTTCTAGCAGTGCAAACCATCACTGTTGTCAATCTTATATGTCACCTTGACTGGGGCTGGGGGCAGACATTTGGTCAAGTGCTATGCTGAGTGTGCCTGTAAGGGTGCTTTGGGATGCGATGAATGTTTGCAGCATCGACTGAGTAAAGCAGATGGCCCTCCCTAACGTGGGTGGCCCTCATTCAATCTGTTTGACCTGAGTGGAACAAAAAGGCTGACCCTTCCTGGGGTAAGAGGGAAGCCCTCCTGCCTGACTGTGTGAGCCAGGACATCAGTCTTTTCCTGCCCTCAACTCCAACTGAAACATCAGCTCTTTGAGGCCCTGGAGTCTGCCAGCTGTTTGGACTAAAACTCATGCCCTCAGCTCTCCTGGTTCTTCAGACTCAGGCTGGAACCGCACCACTGGGCTCTCCTGGGACTCCAGCCTGCCAACTGCAGATCTGGGACTTCTCAGCCTCTGTTATCAGGTGAGCCAATTCCTTATGATAAATCCTTCCCTCTATATATATGCATCCTGTCGGTTCTGTTTCTCTGGAGAACCCTGACGAATACACCATATATCGCATATCCCCACCCACTTTGAAGCTCTCCCCTCTCACACATAAACCCCAACACACTTACACTCAGCAACCTCTGAAGGCCCATCAGAATACAAGTACAGAAACTCAAGGTCCACGGTTTTCGGCATCCCTGCTCTCATCTCATTTTTGGGTGCTACTGCGCGCTAAGCATAGGTAATAGAGGAATGGATAGATAAAATCTTTCCCTCCAGCTGCCCACAGGTTGGAGAAGATGCAAGTGGATCCAATCAGGGACAGCCTGTTAACAAACGGGGTATAAGGTTCAGGTGTCAGGATGATTTCATAAATGTTAGACAATTATGGCTCTGTAAAAAAAAAAAACAAAAAAAAAAACCCAGAAGTTAACCAAGTAATCTGAAGATCTAATTGGTTTTATGAGGTGATTCACGAACTGGGCAGCAGCCCATCTAGAAAGTAGAGGGCTCTGGGGGTGGGAGGTGGGAGGTTTTTATAGGAAATGGAAGGTTTTTATAGGAAGAAGGGTTGGGCAAGGGAGCTATCAGCAAAAGAAAATAAAAAATTATTCTCAGTCCAGGACACCTTTTCGGGCAGGGAGGGAAGACAGGAGTTTTATCAGGTAGACTGCTTCTTCCTTTCCCTTGGGGGGGAATGGAGGGGGCCCACATGACAGATTACCTCACTGCTGCTGACCAGAAAACTCCAGACTGGCTGATTAAGTTACACTTCTGAGGAAGGTCAAACCTGCAATTAAGTCAGGTATTAAGTCGAGGTTTGGCAGGGTGGGCTTCAGCCCAAGTGGCACCATTTTGGGGCCTGTGGCTTTCCTGTCTAACAGTTCTTAATCCAGGACTTGTGACTGAAAACCAAATTTGCTTGAGAAAAACAACTGCAGGGAATTCCCTGGCGTTCCAGTGGTTAGGACTCAGCACTTTCACTGCTGAGGGCCCGGGTTTGATCCCTGGTCAGGGAACTAAGATCCCACAAGCCGTGCGGCACGGCCTCCCCCCAAAAAAAAGGAAAGAAAAGAAAAACAATTGCACACCTAGGAGAAATGATTAAATGAATTCCTGAAACTGTTATTAAGCATTCTAACTAGAAGCAAATATCCACAAAACGAGGGTGGACAGGGAGCTGGAAATACCCGAAGCCAGTAATGATTCCTTCACTCAAACTATCTCCTCCTTATTTCTTTTGCCCCGTCATGGAGACAGAAAACTCAGAGACAAATACTGGGTTTTTGTCTCAGAGCCCAGCCTCTCTGCCCACCTCTCTGTGTGTGCCCTACCACTGCAGAGGGCTAGAACACCTGAGCCCCACCAGATCCTGGCTGAGAGGAGAGTGGGAGCACGCCTGCCGAGACGTGGGCTAAGCCTCGGCCCCAGCGTTTGCCAGTCACACTGAGGGTCCCACCGCCCCCAAGGCCTGGTTCCAACCCCCTCCCCGAGGCGCAGCATAACCTGGGCAGGGGTCTCATAGAGAGGAGGGCAGGGAGAGCCGCGCACAAGCCGGGCCACGTCGGCTGCACAAATCCACCATCCCAGCGCACACCTTGCACACAAAGGGGTCCTCCACAACGGACTGGGGGTGGCGTCAGGAGACGGAGACTTCTGGTCCTCGCCCTGGATGAGGAAGACCTCGCGGCAGAGGGAGCCCACTAGACACAGCTCTGTGGCCCCCTGCTGCTGCTGGGGGAGGAACCAGAGTAGTGCAGGGCCTGCAACTGGACAAGGCATTTCTGGAGCCCCCAGTTACACGGAAGGGGCTCCAAACCAAGACTTGCAAGGAATTCCCGGTTCCTGGTGTTCACTGTGGCCCCTGTGGCGTGATTCTTGGCTCCATCAGGCTACCAGGGCCTGAGAAAACATGCTGTTCATTTAAAAACTGGCTGAAAAAATGCCGCCCCCCCCTTTTTCTACTCAGCCGTCACCACATAAGCTACACGTCACTCTGCTTCCTCTCTGACACCTCCCTACAGCCACCGCCGCTGACACTGGCTCCCTGCTTTCTGCCCACAGACAGCGCCAGCGCCCCAAACAACCTACCTCAGCCACCGCTGCTCCTGCTGAAATACCAGCTGAGAGCTGTTCTCTGGTGCCCAGAACAGACGACATTCTCTTGATCAGCCTTTTGCACGATGATGAGGCATCTTCCCTTCTCTCCTCTGCCCCCGACCCACCCTGAAGTCCCTCCCTTGGGAGGGTGAACCCTGACCTGGGCTGTGCCTCTCTGCAGTTCAGTCTCTGAGCATCATCGACGTTTCTTTATTTCCATGCGTCCCCAAGAGCAACACGGACCCCTAAGGCCTCTGGTCTTTCACTTGTACCTCCACGTGCCAACTCTAATCGGGTTTCAAATGCACGGCCCACTCAACACAAACCTCCTGTAAGAGAGGGGGGCAAATGCAGCTTCCTCCGCAGCGGCGCCCTGCCACCTGCACACACGCACTCCCGAACCAGGAAGCCCCGGGGCAGAGGGAGCTGCCAGGTACAAAAGCGCCCTCAGCCACTGGAAGAAGCGGCAGAGAGGAAGACACCTGTACTTCCACCAGGATTCTCGGCCTCTCTGTCACTCTCCAGCCTATGCCATCTTCCACGCCAGTGCCCTCATTTCCAACTCCCACAGCAGCCCCATCTGCAGGGCTAGGAGAGAGCGGCCCTGCGCGCAGCCACCTCTCCAGCTGGGTCACGCGCGCGTGACTCACCTCTGGACATCATCCACCTTCTCTAGGCTCGACCCCTTGTCCACATCTGCCCCCCTCTGTGTGACCAGGGGAGGGTGGGGCGGTGGCGTGGGAGCCACTCGCACTTCTCAGGAGAGCTGATCCACTTGCCACCCTCTGCGATCTGAGCTCCAACCCCTCCAGGCCCCGTCACGTGGGCCCTGCAACACCCATCATCACTCTGCTTTTTATCTTCACTTTTTCCTTCTCCGTCGCTTCCTTTTCCTTAGCATACAAACTGTCTCAAGCCTCTTCAAGGCCTTATACAAAAATCTTCCTTCGACCCTGGGGTCTCCGGCTCCCGGGTCTCTCCTCCCCAACACAATGTGCAGCTACGAGAGCAGCCTACACACGGGGTCGCCAATTCCTCACCTTGCGCTCACTGCGGAACCCAATATATTGAGGTTTCTACTCTGCAACACTCCACTGATGCTGTTCCTGCTAAGACACACAAGACCTATCCCTGAACACAGTGGACACTTCAGTCCTTATCTGACATGTCATCTCTCTGCTGCATTTCACAGGACTGAAAATCTCCTTCTTACTGGAAATTTACCATCTTGGCTTCCATGGTAGTCCCCTAGCCTGGGATAATTACCCATCCAATTGTAAGCTTAAAAAAATGAACAACTGTCACTATGTGCCTTGTTTATACGTCTCAATTTTCAAAACAGAGGTGTTAACTACTACCTGCTCATCTGACTTCCGAAGCATACACCAAGCCCAGGATTAACTGGCAAATGTGCAGCCATCTATTCCATTCCCCTGAGGATTCTGGATTCTTAAAAAAAAATTTATTGGAGTATAGCTGATTTACAATGTTATTAGTTTCTGCTGTACAACAAAGTGATTCAGTTATACATGTACATATATCCACTCTTTTTTAGATTCCCTTCCCATCTAGGTCACCACAGGGCACTGAGTAGAGCTCCCTGTGCTATACAGTAGGTCCTTATCAGTTACCTATTTCATACACAGTAGTGTGTATATGTCAATCCCAACCTCCCAATTCATCCCATCCCCCGCTTCCCCGCTTTGTAACCATATGTTTGTTCTCCATGTCTGTGACTCTATTTCTGCTTTGCAAGTAAGTTCATCTGTATCATTTGTCTAGATTCCACATATAAGCAATATTACACGATACTTGTTTTTCTCCTTCGGACTTACTTCACTCTGTATGACAATCTCTAGGTCCATCCATGTTGCTGCAAATGGCATTATTTTGTTCCTTTTTATGGCTGAGTAATATTCCATTGTATACATGTGCCACATCCTCTTTATCCATTCGTCTGTCGATGGGCATTTAGGTTGCTTCCATGACCTGGCCATTGTAAAGAGTGCTGCAATGAACACTGGGGTGCGTGTGTCTTCTTGAATTATGGTTTTCTCTGGGTATATGCCCAGTAGTGGGACCGCTGGATCATACAGTAATTCTATTTTTAGTTTTTTAAGGAACCTCCATACTGTTCTCGATAGTGGCTGTATCAATTTACATTCCCACCAACAGTGTAGGAGGGTTCCCTTTTCTCCACACCCTCTCCAGCATTTACTGTCTGTAGACTTTTTGATGCTGGCCATTCTGACTGGTGTGAGGTGACAGCTCACTGTAGTGTTGATGTGCATTTCTCTAACGATGAGTGATGCTGAGCAGCTTTTCATGTGTTTCTTGGCCATGTGCATGTCTTCTCTGGAGAATTGTCTATGTAGATCTTCCGCCCAGTTTTTGATTGGGTGGTTTTTCTGATATTGAGCCGCATGAGCTGTCTGTGTATCCTGGAGATTAATCCCTTGTCAGCTGCTTCGTTTGCAAACATTTTCTCCCATTCTGAGGGGGTATTCTGGATTTTATACGTGGATCAAGCTACTCCGAGCTACTCGCATGGTCCGTCAACATGGTATCTCACTGAACTCTTCTTACCAAATCATGCTTGGGCATTCTGGCCTCAAGTTTTGTTGTGGGATCCAAAAAAAGCAGTCCTATGAAACCCATCACCACATATAACATAGGAAACATTACCAAAGAAATCATTTCCAACATCTCCCAGTGAGTCTCCTCTGGAGGCTCCCACAGGGGGGTTCTATTTGAGGATTAAGTCCTAAGACAAGGGTTTTATATGGTGTTCTCCCATACCCCATTCACCTGCCCCACCTTTTTTCTTTTGCTATAGGAAATTCAGAGTCAAATTCATGGTTTAGGCGTAACAGCTGTGGGACCTAAAGACATGAACGTTTCCTTTCCTCTTTCTTCCTGGTTTGGCCACTGCTTCTGATTTGCATCTCCCCTCTGTACAGACTGGGAGCAAAGGTTAGGCTTCCTAGGTCTGCACCCTGCCTCCGTCTCCCAGAATGCGAAACTCTGGCAAGTTACTCAACTCCTCTAAGCATTATTTTCTCAACTGCCAAACACAAATGATAGCGGTCCCCACATCATACGGTCGGTGTAAGGATCGTGCACCTAGCTCACAGCAAGCACTCAATAAATGTTAACTACTGCTGTCATTATCGTCATTGTGATTATGCACCGCAAACCCTCTGTGGAGAGATGGGAATACAAATGTACAAATAAACTGTAGTCTGGCTCCCCCAATCTGGAGGCTTGTTATTAAAAACAACAACAACGGGCTTCCCTGGTGGTGCAGTGGTCGAGAGTCCGCCAGCCGATGCAGGGGACACGGGTTCGTGCCCCGGTCCGGGAAGATCCCACATGCCACGGAGCGGCTGGGCCCGTGAGCCATGGCCGCTGAGCCTGCGCGTCCGGAGCCTGTGCTCCGCAACGACAGGAGAGGCCACAGCAGTGAGAGGCCCGCGTACCGCAAAAGAAAACAACAACAACAACAACAACAGGGAAGCTTAGGCCTATCTATTCTAAGGTAGCACCAACCTATGCTGTTTCGCCAAAACTTTAATAAAAAGGGTTAAAAACACGATGACTTTGGTATTATTTTTAGATATATATATCTTTTAAAATCTTACCGTGAGTCCTAAACCTATCTATGGACCAAGCTTTATGACATTAGTATAAAGTCAAGTCTTTTAGTGTTCCTTTTCAATCTTTACCGAAATACTATAAAAATCAAAATGACTGAAATGATCTTTTGCTAAAGCAATTATACTCCTAAAAATTTACCAAGGCTGTGTTCCAACCACTTTTTTTTAAAAATCACATACCTCACAAATCATTACAGCTCTTAAATAAAAGACCCCTCCCCAACTATAATTTTTTAAAAAGATAAGCATCCCCCACTATGTTGACATGATCCCATTAGCATGTTCCAAAAAGGGACTCAAGGAACAGCTGAATCTGTTAGCCTATTACTGTCAGAACAGCTAAATATCAATTATGCCAAAGCCGAAACCACTGTTATTGGCAGACGCTCCTCAGAAATTCTACTCAACTTAACTCATTTACCTACTTAAGAAGCTCAACCTATACATGCAAAAGATCTTTGTGTAAATGGTATCTTTCTACATGGCTCTCATAAACATCAGACTTTACAAACTAATACCTGAGGAAAATCTTTAAATAAATAAAAGATGGAAAGCCATGGTTGTTTGCTCACCTAACTCAACTGGACGTCAAAACGAGCCCCCCGCTGTCCCAAATGGCTCAGTACGTGTGGAGCTAACAGAGGCTGTATCCCAACCACACGTGCTCTCTCACCTGCACGCCCACTGTCCCTCCCCTCATCCTCGTCACAGGAGGGGAGACACTGATCCAAGAGGTACAGCTCTCTGTCAACAACACCAACGCCACACCTGCTTTTCTTCATCAGAAGGAAGGTCTTTTCTACACTTAGAAAACAAGCTAGCACAATTCGAAGAGTTTCATGTCTTCCGAAGCTAAAGACTTTGTCGGCTGCAAGTTAAGACTATGCTGAGGTTTAAACAGTATGCCCATCCTGGCGGTTTTCTAATAAGGATGTGAAAATGACAGAGTTCTTGCATCCAATTATGTACAGAAATTGACTTTTTTAAAAGAAGACCGTTTCTCATATGTGATAAATTTCTAAACTTAATGGAATTCAATACCTGGTATCTCGTAAGCAGTGTAAGGGTATGGTAGAATCCTTTAAAACCTTAGAAATCATGTGCAAGTCCCTTTTAAAGTATGATATTCTGTGTTAGAGACTGTGGAACGCACTGGTGCTAGAAAAGGCTTTTGTCTACGCAGAAGGCTAACCACCGAGATGGGTATACTGTTTTTTATTTTATTTTACTTTATCTTATCTTCTTTCTTTCTTTCTTTCTTTATATTTTTGGTTGTGTTGGGTCTTAGTTGCTGCACGTGGGCTCTTAGCTGCGGTGTGCGGGCTTCTCTCTAGCTGTGGCGTGCAGGCTCCAGGGCACGTAGGCTCCCTGGTTTGCGGCAGGCGGGCTCTCTAGTTATGGCGCGTGGGCTTAGTTGCCCTGTGGCACGTGGCATCCTAGTTCCCCAACCAGGGATCGAACCTGTGTCCCCTGCATTGGAAGGTGGATTCTTTACCACTGGACCACCAGGGAAGTCCAGGGGATACTGTTTTTTAAATTAAAACTGCACTATGAAATATTCCTGGCACTGAAAATAATTTGGTACAGGATAATTTACAACTGTTTTTCAATTCTTAAACACATGTAATATATGGATTAGATAATAGAGTCTTTAAATTTTTTTTTTCTTTTTTTTTTTTTTTGCAGTATGCGGGTCTCTCACTGTTGTGGCCTCTCCCATTGCGGAGCACAGGCTCCGGACACGCAGGCTCAGCGGCCATGGCTCACGGGCCCAGCCGCTCCGCGGCATGTGGGATCTTCCCGGACCGGGGCACGAACCCGTGTCCCCTGCATCAGCAGGCGGACTCTCAACCACTGTGCCACCAGGGAAGCCCTGAGTTTTTAAATTTTATAATATACCCACTGTGTTTACCATAAATTTTATAATATACCCACTGTGTTTACCATATGTATAATGACTCATTAAACAAAACAGGACTAACATCCCAGAAATCTCCTTCGTAAATCAGACGCTTTCAAAGACACAAACATCAGTAATTTGTAACCCAGCAATGTTATACCCATATCTAGGACTCCACTGTGATACTAAGATACTCTTTTAAATGACAATAAGGAAAGGGTAACATTTTAATGTTTTAAAAAAGATATTTACTTTTTGTGAGAAAGTAAATTGCTTTTGATAAAGAAATTTAAATCCTCCTTCGACCCTGAGTCCTCTAGGTCCTGGTTCTCTCCTCCTTTGACAACTTGCTTCTACAAAAAGTCTTCTACACAGAGTGCTTTTGTAAGAAAAAAGAATTCCAAGCAAGCATTATCTTTAACGAACTTAAGTTGGATTTTGCAGTCTGTCCATCTAGTTCCATATATTTTCTACCCATAACTCTTGCTGACATTATAAAGCAGAAAAAGGTAAACAAAATTGGTGAATTTTACTTCTATTTCTAAATTGGGAAAGTTCTCTAGGCCTTTTTTACCCTGAAATCTTCCACAGAAATCTTTCCTTTAAGGAACTGGATCACTATAAATGTCTTCAAATATGCTAAATCATCCAAACAATTTCCACAGGGTAGATATGACGTAAGGTAATTTTTCTACAGGTAAACATACACATGCAATAAGCCTTGGTCACTAAATTCTACTCTAAGAAAAACGGCAGCATTTGGGTGATTTTTTTTTTACAATACTGTTTTTTCATGAGAAGAAATAATATAGTCACAATGCAACATTTTCATTAAATATTTAGAGAAAAGGAAAACAACCTAATATCTTATAAAACCATGCCCCCCAAATAACTTAAATATTACTGTACACAGATGAACAGAGCTTCCCTTGGGATCATGTGATCACATGCATGTGTGTACACACACGCATTTACAAGGATCATCAAGGAAGCAGACTGCATGCACGCCTACACACACACACACCCTTACGAAGATCACTGCGGACACAGACGGTGATTTAGGGGAGCCAATCCGTGTGTTTTGGCCGAGTGGAGACGGCCCTTCAGTGGGCCATCACTCGTGAAATCCCACAGAGGTACCGGTCGGTAACATTCATGTTCCTGTTGCATCCATTTTCCATAATCTAAAGTGACTTTTTGTGACTTTTTTCCCACTGCAACGTTCATCTGAAGAAAGAGGTTTCAGAAGCCCTCCTGCGAGGCCATGAAGACGAGCCGTCCCTGCCTCTCCGCAGCCCTTCTCGTCCTCCCGGGCACTGCCCTCTGCCCGAGCCTCCCTACGCAGGCCCGCACAGGGCCCTGCTCATCAGGCGCGTCCAGGGCGCCAGCTTTGGGCTCCGCGAGGCCTCTGCTCGCGGCGGGCGCAGAGGGAGCCTAGCACCCTCCGGAAGGGGGGGCCGCCGCAGGGCCCGGGAGAGCCGGCAGCTGTGCCCCCGAGAGGCCCGAGTCCCGGGAGGCCCCACACAGGGCTCGGCTGTAGCCGCTTCTGAAGGACCTGGACCTCCTCCCTTCTCGCTTCTCAAACCCACCCTCCTCAGCAGAGCCTGCAGAGAGAGCTCTTTCCTCCCCGTACGCCCACCCCCATCCCCGCACTCCTCGGAGGGGCAGCGATGGAATTTCTGGCATCCGGTTCTGAGCACCAGCGGTGGCAGCGGTCTTTGCAGTAAAGAAGCCCTTTTCCCCACAGGGATGCTGCGTATTTATCCATCTGCGACTTCAACCTCTGGCATTACATTTAATAAATTCATTTTCTAATGAAACTAAAAAAAGACGAAAAACAGATTTCATTACCGAATCATTATGTGGTACACCTGATACTAATATAACGCTGTAGGTCAATTATACCTGAATATAAATAAATAAATGGGGGGTGGGGAGAGGGGAGTTTTAAAGTACAGGTACGTGTGATGGGAAGATCGCAGACAAAGGAGAAGCGACACCGGGAGCCTGGGCCCTACACAGGGGCACAGTGAGCAGGGTGGCTCCGGGTCATCTGTGAGCCCAAGACACTTTGTAGGGGACAGGGCAGGGGTGCCACGCTCCTGGGAAGAGATGACGCCGCACGGACTGTCATGGGGTGTGCGACGGCCTTCCCATGCCTCCCCGATGCGGTCCTCGATAAAATTCACTTGCTCCCTCAAAAACAAAGACTTCGGATGGCGTGACCATCTGGTAGAAAACCATGGAGTGAGCTATGGACTCTGGGTGGAATGGTGTGTCGGTGCAAGTTCATCACCCGAGACAAGCGTGCCACTAGGCGGGGTGCCAATAATGTGGGAGAGCATGCACGTGTGAGGGCAGCACGCACACGGAAACCTCAGTTTTTCTGGGAACGTAAAACTGCTCTAGAAAATAAGGTGCACTTAAAAAAACTTACAGATACAAAAAAAACACCCGAGATTTCACTTGGATAAAAATGGTCACCTTAAAGCTGCCAAAGACTTTCTGTGTTTCAGAATAAGTCTTTTACTGTATACAAGTCAAAACATTATGACAAATTCCTTCTCCCTTCTTGAGGTTAGATCCATTTCTAGAAGATCACCACCAAAAGAAATGTGTTTGTTATGATGAACATAATTATAACATATATTTTGGTAGCTCCTTTTACTGTTGTTATTAATAAAACTAAGATAGAAAGGCAGAGTACTTAAAAAGAGCTGTTCAAAAGCAGTATATTAAGGTGACTTTTTTCAACAGGCCATGAATCAGTTTAGGTTGTCTTTCTACTTTTTACTATCACTACTAACCCCACTTACATCAAGATCATGTCCAATGCTATGACTCACCTCTCTCATATTCTACTCTAAACTGTTGGTGATATCTCTCTCGTTTTGTCCTACTAGAAACATCTACCATTCATCATCTTTGCTCCCCTTAGGAGGCATCTCCTGTTCTGCCTCTTGCCTTCCTAATCAAATATAAGTTCTTAGTCTTATCTTCAGTGTGTTCAATTACATGCTCTAATCTTGCACGTGCAGTTGCCATTCCGTCCTGCTAGCACTCGGATCCCATCCCTGTGCTAGGCTTAGCCTCCTTTATCAGCATAATTAACTCAGACTTTACAGAGCCATCACATGGTTATATATGTACTGTCATCTCTTCTCATTAGCCTTTTCTTTTTAAATCCACTTCTAACACTCATTTCTCCTAGGAAGAGAATGCTTTTTTTTAATGGCAGTGGCTGAACAGATGAAAGACACAGATCTAAATGAAGAAAAGCAAAAATACAGAACATAAGGAATTATATCAAGTGTAGATTTCTTTCTGATTATTAATTTTACAATCCTGGAGGATGAAGAAAGATGAAGTGAATGACAACCTGTATACTATAAATTTTCCATAAAATACTAGTATTTTCTCCAAATTAAAAAAAGAGATGAAAGTGATACTGACAGGTTTAGTACTAGATATTGAGTATTTTTGGGATTCAAATGTACCGTGAATCTAAAAAAATAAGAAGCCAGAAGGAAGTCCTAATATATTATACTTGTCTTCCCTTCAGCAGGGTAAGGCCGTGAAGCTAGCCAGGAGAGAGCTGTATTGTTGCAGACCTTCCCTCACAGACTGGCCCTTAGACAGTGACGGAAGAATGAAAGCTCAGCTCATGGTCTGATTTAACAAGCTTGAGGCGTGGGAGCAGCGAAGGGCGTCCCGCTCTAATGGAAAAGAGCTGGATGGGAAAAGATCACCAAGGAAGGTCTTGGCCTGTGCCATGTGCTGTGGCTGTCACTGCATCCATCCCACTGAGAAAACAACCTGAGGCTAGGAGAGTTCTGGTTTGGCCTCTCCTGAAAGACAGAGACCCGCACAGAAGAGCCGAGGCTCAGGAGGTACTAACAGTTTCTCCCCTAAGCCCCATCCACCTAGAGGAAAGGTCCATACATGGGTCCATAAAAACACCTATCCCCTTAGGCTTCCCTGGTGGCACAGTGGTTGAGAGTCCTCCTGCCGATGCAGGGGACACGGGTTCGTGCCCCGCTCCGGGAAGATCCCACATGCCGCGGAGCGGCTGGGCCCGTGAGCCATGGCCGCTGAGCCTGCGCGTCCAGAGCCTGTGCTCCGCAGCGGGAGAGGCCACAACAGTGAGAGGCCCGAGTACCGCAAAAAAAAAAAAACCACCTATCCCCAAGACCCAAGGTGGGGAAATGGAGAGATAACTAAGTTGGTGTCACATCCTTCTTGGTTCACAACATCCAAATAAATAGAGTTCTATTCTTTTTTAAGTGCCTGATATTCTGTCAAAACATGCAGGTGGGTTAGGAAGAACTGAAATAAACTGCATATTACTCGAGCTAGGCGAGATGCCATGCTAGCAACGTCTGGGGGAATCAAATGGACAACGATGAGAAAGTGATTTTGTGTGTGGCGTGAGAGCGTGTGCGTGTGCGTGTACACGTGTGAGCCTTAGAACCCAGTAAAGCTGCTAACAACTAAATATCAAAACAATACCTAATGCACTGCATTAAAATGTAGAAAGAACTCAGACCAAAACACGCAGCCATGCACTGACCTAATTTAGTATTATTATAAAGAATTTACATATCCCACTGATTTCAAAAGGACTTTATTAATTGCCTTCAAAGAAATTGACATTAACCTCAACAAATCAACACTTTTCTCACTTTCTTAAGTTTATAACTAAGAACTAAAATGCTCTTGATTAAATAACATATCCTTCAGGAACACAGTTTGAACTTTTTTTTTGTCAAAGAAGTTACTTTAGTTTATATCACTAATAAAAATGCACACAGGCACATGTACATCTTCTTATGCGACATCCTTTACAATAAAAGACTAATAAAAACAGTAATCTAAATCGCCAAGCATTCAATATGACAAGCTGTTCAAATAGCTAAAATAAACAATTATCACTTTAATTAGAAATATCATGATTATAAATACAATCCTATTAATTTCAGTGAAGTCTTTCCCATATACACTGAAAGCATGTACATGCTAAAAACTCTGTAATCCAAAACTTATAAGAACAAGAGAAAAATGAGGTGGCCATGACTCATGCCAGTTTTATTTCTAAGAGCAGGCAAACGGAATGACCTCCACAGCTGCCTCATGGGACTAGATGGGCAGCGTCACTGGCTTTTCCTGAATTAACTTCAAAGGCTGGTTTGGGAAAGTAAGTTTGCTAGGAAGGACTCTCAAACGTTGCTATGATGGAGTACTTCATTCCCAGCCACCAGGAAATTTACCCAACAGTAAAGTAGTTTAGATTAATAGAAGAAGTTAGATCTGCTGAAACTCAAGATAAAGACCTGCATGTGACAAAAAGCGAAGGGTTCAGAAGCTCATACTTTTGTAAAACAGAAAAAAGGGGAGCACTTACCTATCAACCACTTCCCACCTGACCAGTATCAATTATTTGGAAATGTCCTTTCTCCCTGTTTTAACTCTTTCTATACCTGTATTTCTCAGTTCCCTTTAGCTGCCTCACTAAATTCCTGAATTTTTGCTTTTTGCTCATACAGTATATCATTAATAAATAGTAAACCTATACCTTTTACCTCTTTTAAATTGTGCTGTTTTAAAATCAAATAAAAGCTACTGCTTAAACTGCCCTTCACTATTTCCCGACAAAGTGTTCTTAAAAAAGATATGTTGAAAATGGCCAAGTTATGTGAAATCATAAACCACCTAGGCAGCACTGGCTTACCTGTCTCATTAGCAAATTTCTTTTAAACATGGTCATATGTTTCCTGACATATCATGAGGCACAAGAAAAAATGCCTTAAGGAAACTAACAGAGCCCCCAAATCCCTTTAAGACTGTCTAGCTACCTGGAGAACAATCTGGCTGCACCTGCCTTTCCGGAGTGCTCTTCTCTTCACCCTCACCCTCTCCCCTGACTTCCATTTATCCTTCAAAGCTCAGCTCACACACAGCCTCCTACAGCAAGTCCTCTTTTGTCACTCCTTCCCAGCCAGAATCAAAGAGCCCCCCCACCCCCATGTAATCCCGTAACATCTCATGGTTTCCTTTAGAACAGCACAATGTCTGAAATCAGAATTTCGTGAAAAGGCCAAAAAGCCCTTAACATACAAATTTAAGCCAATATACTGGATCTTAGTTAATTCTTGGTCCCCACACTGGACTACATGTTCCTTGAGAACAGAACTTTCTTCACCTCTGTATACCTAATCACTTGCACAGACTAGCAGGGACCAGCTTCTCAAATACCGGCTAGCAACTCTCCTCTCGCTGCCGCACAAACACCTTCTTATTTACAACTCCAGAAACACACGGCAACCTGAACGTCCCCTAACCCAGGGGGACATCGTGCCTTCACTCACGCTATTCCCAGTATCTTCCTTTCATTTACTTCATGGATCCTGTGCTGCCTTCAGAGGATCCATGAAAAAAACACTGCTTATTTCATGACCTTTTATCATCCTTCAAGGTTCAGCAGCCCGTCACAACCGCTGTGAAGTCTTCTCTGCATCCCTCAGTCAAAATTCCCTCTTCCCCACAGTTTCGAGTCATTCTTGATATAAACAGTGGTGGAAGTATTTAATAAAGTGCGACTGAGAGCAGGATCTAATCGGATGCAGAGACGATTCTCCTCAACAAAGCTCCCATGGAGCTGCGGCCAAGTTCTTCATTCATTCTCACCCCCAGACACATGCCTAGGAGATTTTACAAGCATTCCTCAAATCTATTTAAGTAAATACCTAGCTGACCATTCTGCGACACAACAGAATATATAGAATGTAAATTAATGGTTCTACCATCAAAATGTGAATAAAAGAAACAGCATCTCATTGACCGTTTTAAATTCTGAGACACTTTCAGTGCCTTTAAGAATCTAGTTTATGTATTTCATTAAGAAATATTAACTTTTCAGACTTCCCTGGTGGTGCAGGGGTTAAGAATCCGCCTGCCGATGCAGGGGACACGGGTTCGAGTCCTGGTCTGGGAAGATCCCACATGCCACGGAGCAACTAAGCCTGTGTGCCACAACTACTAAGCCTGCGCTCTAGAGCCCGCGCACCACAACTACTGAGCCCATGTGCCACAACTACTGAAGCCCACGTGCCTAGAGTCCGTGCCATGCAACAAGAGAAGCCACCGCAATGAGAAGCCCGCGCATCGCAACGAAGAGTAGCCCCGCTCGCCACAGCTAGAGAAAGCCTGCGCAGAGCAACGAAGACCCAATGCAGCCAAAAATAAATAAATAAACAAATTTATTTTATTTTATTTTTATTTATTTATTTTTGCGGTACGCGGGCCTCTCACTGTTGTGGCCTCTCCCGTTGTGGAGCACAGGCTCCGGACGCACAGGCTCAGCGGCCATGGCTCACGGGCCCAGCCGCTCCGCGGCATGTGGGATCTTCCCAGACCGGGGCACGAACCCATGTCCCCTGCATCGGGAGACGGACTCTCAACCACTGCGCCACCAGGGAAGCCCAACAAATTTACTTTTTAAAAAAAAAGAAATATTAACTTTTTAAGGTTCACCTGTCTTTATAAGAACCCAGTATGTACACAACTGAATTTCAAGAGTCTTCCCAGAGCATTTATATATCTCTCATGCTAATAACATATTTCTTTTTATTGTAGTTCTATCCCACTAGACTAGCAATTCCTTGCGAACAAGAGCTAGCTCTTCTTAAAAATATAAATCTACATTTAAATATTACAATTAGTATAACACTATTCCAAATAGGCCAGAAGAGGAAAGGAGATCATCTGTAACCTAACACAAGGTATTATAAACTAAATGTTCTTCTTTACCTTTCAAGTTTTTAAAATACATTTTATAAACCTATAATCATATATGACATATAACATGGCCTACTCCTGTTATATGCATCTTTTCATATTGCTATATAGTTTGCCCATTTGTTTTTATTGGATATATAACCATCCAAACTAAGAATTAACTTTAGCTATTTCTCTTCATATAACATTGTTTATTTTCACATTTCACTGTTACAAGTAATAGTCTTTATTTTTAATTGTCTTCCACAAGCTAGAGCCCCTTATGCTAAACTACTAAATTAAAGGTTGTGAACATTTCTACTGCTACTGAAGCACATCAACTATTCTTTAAGTTTCTAAGACAATGTTTTTTAACGTTACAGAGAACTGCTTGATAACTTTCTTACAAAATTGAGAAACAGGGTAATGATTTCAATGTGAAGGTATCATTTATAGCCCACCTACTGCCAAAAAGGTTATAAGCAGATTATAACAAGAGAGTTTATACAGTTAGACCATTAAAATATAAAACGGACAGCAAACCCAGAGAACAATGGTTCCTTATCTCGGGGCCGGGGGGGCGGGGGCGGGGGGGGGGGCTGGAAGTCACTGAAATTTTGATAAACGCCAAGGACACTCCTCCAGATTCCCACGTGCACACTATTTTACCTACCATTTCAGAGGGGCTCACAAACTCCCTGAAGCTGATACAAAGAGGATGGCTTAAAAACTCCTGCCAGAGAGAACTAGATGAGAAATTATCCCTATCAAAAGCCTAGGCTAATAAAGTTACTGTAATTAAAATGAAATATAACTCCAAGCTTCCTTGCAGCCAAAGCAAATAGAAAACACAATGGGCTAAATAATTCTCAATGCCTGATAGAAGGAAGCGTGCCAGATCATAAGAGAACTTTTTTCTGAAACTAAATCCTTGAAGAATTTGTCATGTGAATGCTTATAAAAGGAACTCTGGACATTTTAAGAGACAGCTTCATATAGGAGATGCAGAAACATTTACCATATAACTGCATCTTACAAAGTGATAAAATATGAGGGAATGATATTAAAATATAGGACTAGCCATCTTTCTGATGATCTAGTTGGATACAAGGTTAGAAATGAGGTTATGCCACCATCTCCAATCTCATGCTCATTACAGCCTCTGATAACAAAATGAGAAAATTTTCCCTGAGTGCAGACCCAGTCTCAGAATCCTCAAAGCAGTCACTCTCCATACACTGGAGTGGGCATTTGAAACCTTTACATAGGACACAGTAGTGTAATAGAGAATCAGGAATCAGCACAGAAGACGTGTTAAGAGTACAGAAAACAGAGCCAGTCTCAATGTGAATCCTATATTGCAGTTTCTGATCTGCAAGGTTGTAGTAACAACAGTCTCCACTCTCAATAGAGCTGTTGAGAATTAAATAAGTTAATATTGATACATATAAGCTCCCGGACAGAGTCTACTGACCCTCCTACAACTGTGAAGATTAAACAGGGTTGGACAGGGTCTGACATATGTAACTTATCAACTATTAAGCAATCCTTCAAGAATATATATATTTAAAACTTTAGGTTAATACAGAAGCCTTTTTAACTATCAGATTTAATTTAAATGACCTGATTTTTACTTAATAGAGACATTTACTATCAAGGTCACTAGAAGCCCTAATCTTGGCTAATTTAACTACATCTAGCCTGACTCAGTCCCTTGCTTCCCGCTTTTTCTCTTTGCCCAAAGTTTTAAGAAGTTGGAAGATATACTAAGTGGCCTTAAAGAAAACTGACTGATTAAAGAGTTATTTCTCTATGCACATCTATTGAATGTCCAGGATTTTTCAAAGCCATTTGTTCTCGAATGCCTCCATTTGGCTTCAGCTCTGTTGGTCTAGTTAATCTTTAATTCATGTAAAATTACAGCAGAGTCACACCTTACTCCAGATTTAGATTCTGAAGTCATCGTAAGTGGCAAAAGCTGCACACAGTCAAATTTCCTTCGAACACCTCCTTAAACCAGCCAGTGAAGTACCATCCCTCAGTCAGGCCAGCACAGCCAGTCCTCCTCTAGCGCTGCTCTGATCACTGGCCACTCAGCTGAATACCAGATGAAGGGGCTGACGCGGTCCGGAAAGGCTGAAGGCACACTCAGGAGAGGGAGCTGTGCGCACTACGAAACACGATCAAGAACTGAAAGAACACCTCCCGCCTCTCACTGAAGGATACACGTTCACTCATCAGAAGACGGGAATGGCTGAATGACTCTCGCCTGCACTCTTTAGACTACGTTTCTCCCAAGCATGCTCCCTCTTTCCTTTATGGGAGATTAAGTATACACAGCTGAACTCAGACACAATGCATATGAGATAATGTCTGCACTAAAAATTCTAAAAGTGGTTCTGATGCCATACAACTTCAATGTTTATATATTATAGTTTAATTGTATATAACGTGGCCCATTCTTTTTTGAGGTTTCCATATGCAAACCGGTCAGGAGATGTTTTTATGCTGAATGTTCTAAATTTTTCAATATTCCACTTAACTGGCAGAACTCAGATTCTGTGGAACAATTTCCAATTTCATGACCTGATTGCCTTAACCTCTCCTTCAACAAGGGATTATAGTACAGAATTAAGTTGAAGTCTTAGGGAAATTCTACAGAAATTCCTTTCCTACCTGTAAAAGTGAGAGGAATACCAGTGAGGATGTGCAGTAATTCAGATCACATTGCCTAGTGAGAATTCCCACGTTTAGAAACGGAATCAGATGCCTGTCATTAAGGCAGATTCCATCACCTGATGGAATCATCTACAGAAATGTGTGAAGCTGCCGTGCAACAGGCCAATGAATAATTGCCTTGCTGATGGAAGAAAATGTATTCAACTACAAAAAATGGGCAACATGATCTATATTTCTGCAATAGAGAGAAGTGAGTACACAGTTCATTAGAATTGGGAACTGCACACAGAATACACTTGGCCTGGTATGTGCAACGGACTCTTCTAAAGCTTTATATTAATCAAAAATTTTACATGGCAATACTATCCTTTTAAAATACAACACTAAGACTTTTACAGCTTACGAGCCTTTAGGGTTGCTATTTGGGTACAATGGAAAACCAAACTGAATTTGCTAGTGACTTTTTACAAATTACTGTTTCTCTTGTAAAAGGAGCAGCGGAGGAAGAAGTAGTAAATGTCCGCAGAATTACTTTATAAAGCTAATTTCTGGGGGAGAGGTGCAATGGGAAGTGCCTTTGCAAATGAACTTCTATATTCAGCCCACTGTCAAAAAGACGCCTTTCCAATACTCTGGAAGAATTCTTCTTCTTTAGGCCCAAACATCTCTGCTTAAAACATGATATACCCATAGATATAAGTGATACGGAAAAAAGTTATTTTCTGATTTAAACATCAGATAATGAAGAACCAGATATTACAGTACCAGAACAATGATATGTAAAACTAGTCTAGTTTTATAATGTTTCAGCAATTAATAAATTCTCTTATTTTTTGTAGCCTTTGGGTAGGGGCTTTCGAAAAATGGAAAAAAAGAATTAAAAGTCTAGAAAGTCCCCACCGTGGTGGAGACTATTCACTTAACAAGTAGTGACTGAATACCTACGGAGTGCCAGGCAGCGATCCAGGTGCCCTGTCATGGCCTCTCGTAAAATTCTTAGGGAAGACGCACACACGCCACTGTGGTTTAAAAAAGATTTGATGAAATGTTTCATTTTTTCATTGATTATAACCTGGCAGTCTATGCTCAAAATACATTTTATTGCCCATTTTCAACAACCTGAAGCTTCTTGCTCCTCCTTTTGAAAGCTGTCCTTTTATTCGTCCATCCATTTATCCGTAATTGCCCAACCATGGGTATAATTACTGGGGAAGAATGAAAGATGTAAGTATGTAAATATGCAAAGACAGTTTCTGGACTTAAAGAGGCATGGTTCTTCCTCACTTTAGAAAGGTCAAGAGGGAACAAAACCAATCATGTGGTAGATCTAAGAAGAGGTTTAAGGTGCTCGGATAACATATATGAAAGGGCCCTTTAAAACTATAGGATGCTTTTCTAATGTAATATATTATTATTAAACAAAATTGCTTGTTTACTCTGATGGCTTCAATTATTCACGCTATTATTATGAACATCAAGAGTCCCCTACTAACCTGAATAGGTACTTTTAAGAACCGAATAAGGCCTATTGTATCCTTTCTTGATAAGTTTAGTTGTAGCATTTAACTAAAGATATCCAACACTTTGCCAATTCAGTCAAGTTTGAAGAACTTATATCCTTTGAGAGTTTCTAGTCATTTACTATGATTTAGCAGAAAGAAAATGGGATTTAAAGTTAGGATTTGAATCTTGGCTTTGTGTGACCTTCAACAATGTAATCTCCCTGGGATTTGGTCTCCACAACTGCACAAGGAGGGCGAAGATACCTACCTGAGACAGATGTCAGGAAGATTAAATAAATGAGAACACGACAATATTCAGCATAATGTCTATCACGTACGAGAACTCAATATTTCCCTTTTACTTTCTTTAGAACAATGTATAACCTATTTATCATTATCAGTTACATACCCTCTTACCAGACAATAAAACCTTTGCAGGTTTTTTTTTCATTTATGACCCTCCATTCTTATGTAAATGGAACTGTAATCTCAGTATCTTTCACTATCTCATCTTTTGTGTGTGTGTGTGTGTGTGTGTGTGTATCCCCACAGTGCCTAAAATACTGGCTAAGCACATTTACTACGCCATAATATATAAGTAGGCCCAAAGGGTATTTTCATTTATAAATGTATTTAATAAAAAGAAAACAAGGAGGAGTATCAGAAATAGGGACCCTCCCAGAAAATGTAGGATGAGCGAAGACCTAAATTCTCTGCACACCACTGCAAACTTATTATTACTAAATTAGTTATTGGAATGCATCATTTTTCTTTAGCTCTAATTCAATAAAATCAGAAACCAAAAAATAATGCGCCTTAGAGTGAATTTTCATTAACTTCCTAACATTATCCATTTGTATAAAAGAGCTCAGTCTTTCAGAACCAAAGTATACATAAACGATTGTACTGGAGAAGGGGCTTTTTGAAAAATGGAAGAAAAGGATAAAATGTCTAGGAAGTCTCCACTGCGGTGGAGACTATTCACTTAACAAGTAGTGAATACAATCTCCAATACAATGATTTCTCCAAGCAGAGTTTCCATTATTTCCTTATAGCAGTGCAATAGAAATGGCAATTAAAATTAGACATTTCAGTTCCTATTAACTGAAAAACTAAGCATGTGCTTACAAATTCACGAACCACCCAACGAAGGCATTATTACAACTGGCCAGCCTCACACACTGCTGTTACTCACTAATCTTCTCTATGTTTTCCTCTTTGATGCACTGTTCTAGTACTCAGCTACAATAAACAAACCTTGTATAGTTAATTATGCTGCCTTGTATAGTTAATTATGCTGCTGCACTAACAATAAAAAGTTGGCCCTCTTCCACTTTGACTGTAAAAATCTTCATTAAGGAGGCTAATGAACACTAATTTTGAAAAGCAGACTGCACAATCATGTGACTTGTTAAAAGGTAGAATGTATTTTAGAAAATAAAGTTCCCACAAAGCTAGGCACTAGCTTTATATATAATATATATATATAATCTATCTTTATATATAAATAATGTATGCAAATATGAATCTGTCAACCTACAGTGAGAATATATTACTAAAGATCATTTAGTCTTTCTTGGTTAAGATTTCTGCACAAGGCATATTCATCTTAAAAGTTTCTCCTGGGCTTCCCTGGTAGCGCAGTGGTTGAGAGTCCGCCTGCCGATGCAGGGGACACGGGTTCGTGCCCTGGTCCGGGAAGATCCCACGTGCCGCGGAGCAGCTGGGCCCGTGAGCCATGGCTGCTGAGCCTGTGCGTCCGGAGCCTGTGCTCCGCAACGGGAGAGGCCACAACAGTGAGAGGCCTGCGTAACGCAAAAAAAAAAAAAAAAAAAAAAAAGTTTCTCCTAAGTATGTTTAAAAGGAAAAATAAAAAAACAAAAACTTAAGCATATTTAAAATTTTTCCCACTTAACAATTTACTCTTTTTTTCCATATAAAACTCAGGGTATCTGTTTTTCTATAAAATCACCCTTAATAAGTATAATAATGATGAGATAAAGTTGTACAGGTTTGAAAGAAAAAAATCTCTGTGGCTGGAGGAGGGAAACATCATCAAGGCTGCACCACTGACACACAGTGGCAGCTAAAATATCAAGTGAAAATGAGTAAGTATGCAGTCTAAAGAAAAATCCTGAAGCATCATAATTCTCATAAAAAGGTAAATATTCTCTAAATTGGCATTAGGGGGAACAAAATCTGCTACATCTTATTACATTTAAGTGTTCTGAAGAAGACTGTTTGGTAAGAAAGCCTTAAGGCCAAGAAAAAGAAATACTAGTTACAGACAACTGATTTAAAGAATTTTTAATACCATAAAGGTATTCAGACATTCAATTAGCCTAACCAATGCTTGAAAAAAGGCTGTAAACTTGCCAAAATAATTATGCCTGAACTAATGGCAGAATAATTTTTCTGCTGAGCCAGAGTACGGTATTATTTTAAACATTAAATAAACTATTTCCTTAAATAAAACCATTAACTTCAAAATGAGTATATGCCGCTCTTTCGAGGAAATTCAGAATATCAGATACAAAACAAAAAATCAGGTATAAGGTGGGGGACAGGAGACAGGATGTAGGGTAAAGAGCCCAATATTTGAGGTCTGATGGGAAAACTGAGGCTTGTGAACTGAATGAAACATATTTAGAAAAGTGAAACCGTAGCATCTGCCATTATAAAGCTGTTGGGAGCATAAAAGATAAAGCATGAGGACTGATACACAGTAAGTGCTCAACAAATGTTAATATTATTATTCATTATGAAAACTGTTTGTTCATATTACTGGATCTTGTGCAGCACATGAAGAATAACTTTGTTCACCAAAAACCCAAACCAGAATAGTGTTGAAGGTTTTCTTTGCAGTCCCCTTTTTTTAAACTTCAATAGCTATTTGATGTTTTTATAGATCTATTCAATGATAACTATTTTCAAGAAAAGCAGTTACGGCAAGTTATAAGAAAATCAGGGGTTTTAATTGCTTTTATTAACCAATTTATTAACCTAATACCGCTTAAATGGTAATCATTCCATTTTTATCAGCAGAAAGACTTGTGATTTAGTAGAATGTACTGCTTCACTTTTCAATATGATAATTAACCTCAATATCCACCTGCAAAGTACTCCACACTCTCAACAGAATAAAATTATCATCGTCTAAATCATAAAGATTTAGTAAAAATGGTGAAGGCTGTCGTCCCTGCGACACTGTATTCCGAAGAAGCAAAGAAGACTGTAAAAACAGTTTAAAACACACTCCCATACGCTCAAAAAAATAGTCTTTCTGTTCCAAAGTGCATTCCAGCTTTGTGGACTGCTCATGACTGTGCCGGAAAATACAGGGTAAAAGGATGCTTTTACTCTAGAACCTCACCTGAAGAACAAAGCTCTACGCACAGACCACTCACTCTGCAACAGACCTTTATTTGCGTGAGAATGATAGCCAATATATTAAAAACAATGTTAAAAAACCATCGGGCTAGGGAGAAGTGTGATGGAAAGGAAAACAAGGGAGGCTTCTCAGGTGCTAGTAATGTCCTGGTGCCAACAAAGTGGGCTTCACTGAACAAGTAAATTATCAGTGCCTTCAGGATACTCATGGGCTAACGGGCGAGAAGAGAATACACGCGATCACAAGTAAGTCGCAAAGGAAGTGTGTCGGCTGTCTAGGCCCACGGCAAGAATTCATAGAGCAGAGTAAAGAAGACTGGGCGTGCTGAGGCAGGGCGCTCAGTTCAGTTTTGGACTTGTTACTTTTGAGGTGTCTATTAAATACTCAAATGGAGTGTTGAGTAGGAAGCTAGACATAGAGGTTACATATTAAATGATAGGGTTTATTTTATAGACAGCTAAACAAAAATAATTTTAAACAATAAGATTAAATCTTAACTGTTAACATCAACTTGACTAGCTAATCAATATAATGAAGTTTTTCAATATTATTCATCTTTATTTAGTACATCTATGTAATGCTCTATCATTAAAGGTCACAAAAAAAGTGAATATGGGCAAACAGAGAAAATACTTAGGCTATCCAGTCAGCTTAAATAATCACAGCGCAACAATACAGAAGGCTTAATTTGCCCCTATAGTAGATGTATAATGCTTAGAGGTGAAAATGCCCAAAGACTCTGTCAGATTTCATCTGTATCTTTCACTGCAGATACAGTAAGCCCTGCAGGATTGTAATGGCATCATAAATGGTACTACTGTGCACCAAAGAAACAAAACTATTTAGTGACAGCTTTTCTGCCTAAACAAAATAACTGGATCATGACTGTTTACTAATGACAACATGGTACAACCAGAATTGAGTATTGATGGTTAATATAAGAACACTGCTATGCAGCGACACACACTGCCGTATTTCAAGCATTACCCAAGTTAGCTGTTTACCTAATAAGATTTTTTTTTTAATTTTAAAGGCTAGTGCATTAGCACAACTTTAAAACAAAACAAAAGTTAATTAACCCTGTAAGAATTATGAAGCTAAAGAATCATAATTTAAGTGAAATGGAGGGAGGCAAGATTGTCAATGAAATAAATGAAAAAAGGGAATTGCCAGTTAATAAAATGTGATAAAATGTGAATGTTTAGCCAATTATCCAAACCTTAAATATTAAGCAATAAGGAATAAAGGGAAATTACTGAGACGCCCACTCTCCCAGTCGGTATTTCCAAAATTCAACTGGCTGCTCTGCAATTAAAATATATATATATATACACACACACACACACACACACACACACATATATATACACATATGTGTGTGTGTGTGTGTGTATGTATGTATGTATGCATGAGTATATATATATAAAAAAACCAAGGACAAGGCTGGTGCCATGGAGCAAGACCCTATATATCGCAAATAATGGAAACTGGGAAGAAGTGGGAATTATACTTTTAAAAGAGGAATAAAAGTTGAAATCATTCCAACTCCGTTCCAAAGGGCTCATTTTGCAATTCTTTACATTAAGAGGGTATAACTTCTTTCTACTCAAAGTCCAATTATCATCAACCCAAGGATGAAACACCAGCATAGCTTTTAGAACCTCCTCTGCTTTATCACCCAATAATTTACACAGCACCAAGCTTACAGATACTCAATGTTCCCCAAATCTGAATTTATTCTGATCTCATCCTTTTCCCTCTTATTTCACCTTCCTCCTTTCATGGGCTCTCTTAAACCTCCCACTCCCATTCCATTTATTTGACTAGCATTTTTTATTATAAAACTGAATGTTTTCATTATGCTTAGTGAAAGAAGCTAGACACGAAAGGCCACACCTTGTATGATTCCATTGATGTGAAATGTCCGGAACAGACCGGTCCACAGAGATAGAGATGGTCAACCGGTGGCTGCCAGGGACTGGCAGCGGCGAGAATGGGAAATGACTGCTATTAGGTTTGGGGTTTCTTGTGGGGTGATGAAAGTGCTCTGGAAATAGTAGTGGCGAGGCTGCACGACTTCATGAGTACATCAAAACCACTGGACGACACACTTTCAAAGGGTGCATTTTATGATACATAAACTATATCTCAATTTAAAAGAAGACAGTACCCCAAGATCCTTTATAGGGCATTAGGTAAAATCCTTACACACCTCAATAACTCAGCAGTTCCGTGATCTATCACTGCATTACACAGTAAGGTCCTAAATGAACAAGAGAACGTTAAACTCAGTATCCTCTGTTTTAGAGGGGAGGGAAATGCAAAACTCATTTTAGAAATATAGAAATTTGTAAACTTGAAAGGACACATTTCAGTTGTTCAACGAACTCAGTCATGCAGAACGCTTCATCTTCCAAAAACACACAATTTGACAATTTTTCCATCTTACTCTTCTTTCTCCAACTGTTGCATCAATCCTGTGCACTGGCTTTTAAAAACAGCCTCTCCCCCACTGTCTTCCGGGGGACAATCCCACCCAGCCGTCAAGGTTCATTCTGGGACCCCTGGCTGTCGAGCCGCCACTGGTTTGTTTCTTTTAACTGCTACCAGACGTGTGGCCTGCCTCTGATGGCTTAGCATTATACAACCCTCTATAATTTGCAGGGTGCTTTGGTGTCGTGGGAGCTTCCATACACGTTGCTGTGTCTGCTCTTTCTTTCACTCTACGAGGTAGGCAGAGTAAGGAAAGACAAGGGGCTTGGTCAACTTCTCAGTGGCAGATCCTGGACTAAAATTCAGAGGTTCTGACTCCAATGAGAAAGAGGTGCTCAAAAGGGTTTTGGTGAATAAATGAACAAGACTGCTGGATGAATTATCTTACTACTTCAATACACCACACTTCCTTTGTATACTGTCTGATAATTTTCTCTATTTCGAGTGAGTCAGCCTTATTATAACAATTAAGATTATAAGCTCCTAAAGTCAAGAAGCCATATCTTACAGTTATCCCACATCCCCAAAGCACTAAGGACTTGGAGGTAAGCTGATTAAAAATGCCAAGAGCTACTACCCATGTACACTGAATACACTCATGGCTGTTGAACTGTATCATCAGAAAAGTTTTTCAAACTGGAAAACACTGAAAAAATTTTTTATCTTAAAAAAAGATTTCCCATCCCCTCCCAGAAACTTGTATGAGAGCTTAAAACCAAACTTCAGCTCATGTTATGAAGAAATATTTAACAAATATATTAAGATTCTATTTATTAACTGCATTATACAGAATATTTTTTAGCTTAAGTAGGAGCTTATACCTTTCAACAACTATTACTCTCCCAAACTACTGATGGTGGTAGGCCCTGCTACAAGACACAGGAACTAAGACAACTTACATACCTGTGAGAATGAAGCAAAGTACCTCACATGGAGAGTAATTACCATAAAGAACTAAAGATTACAATTTAAGGAAAAAAGACAAAGCTGACAATAAATACAACCCCAATTAATGAGCTCTGTAAACATGAAAAAGTGATGAGTTAATTTAGTATTTAGTGATAAAATGTTCGCTACAACCTCCCAATGAATTTTCTAATCATCTTCTTTTTACTGACCTCAGCCCAGCTGAGATGTCCACATACAAACGAAAATGGAACATCTTTATCAAGAAATATTGACCACCAAGCAGTACGCTTAGCTTTTTAGAGAAAAATAAAACATTCAGAAGTTCTCTGCCTTAATAACTTAATCATGCCAAAAATAGTTAGGTGCCTCTTACATGCAATATACCATACTGAGAAGTGAGTGAATTACACAGATCATATGCCTTCACCATCCTCAGAACAAAGGAAGACAGTAAATGCATGTAACCCTTATAAATAACACTAACCGCATCAACGACTAACAGTTATGGAGCCGTATGTGGCAGGCACTACCCTTCAGGCCTTTACATACGCTAACTCACATAATCGTCACACAAACTCATGGGACTTTACAGGTAAGGGAACTGAGGCACAGAGAAGTTGTATAACTAGACCAAGAGGGTAAATATAGAAAACCTAGGCAGTCTCTGTGCAAGAAACAACTGTGCAATACTGCCTCTCTAACCCAAAGGAACATGTGCTGTGGGTACGCTGAGAGCAGAGAAAATCATAGAACAAAGGTGACATCTGAGCTAGACCTTGAAGCCCAGATGGAAGACATGGAGAGAAGGCTATGCTTATGCACCTGTGTAGGGAAAGGCTTTCCGGCTCTGCTATTGCTATTTGGCCTCTTCACACACGGACACAGGCAGGAACGGTGACAGAGAGACAGGCAAGCCACACACCCACAGGAAATGTCCGCAAGTACACCTGAGGCAACCCTGGCTCTAAAAGCAGCCTTTGCTGTTCTCCAAGTACTACATCCCTGACAGCTCTCTCTCAGTGACAGAAGTGAAGAGCACTCGGCTGTGTGTTCCAAGAGAACGGGAAGCAGATGCACACAAACTGACATGCAGTCAGCATTGACTTCTTCTCTAGTGAGAAGCACACTAGATTAAGAGGAAGGCAATAAATGACGACACACGCGCAGCCGGCTGTGGTCAGTCCGTGGTCACAGCCAGGCTGCGCGTTCTCAAAAGTGTTCCTAATTCAGCTGGCCCCTGAGCCTGACTGGCCAACATTCCCGTGGGCAGTATCGTGCTTGAGCCCTCTTGAGCCCAGCTATGGAGTCTGGTTGAATAGGTCATATGAATAATCTTGAAAAATTACACAATAAATTACTCTTGAAATCTCAGTGTGGCTTGATAGTCTTTATTCACTTATTACTTTCCTGGTGGGGAGAGGAATTATGACCTTACTCCACTTTTCATTCACTTAAAAATTTCATTCATGATCAATTTCAGACCCGCTCACCAAGGACTGAGTGCTCTGCCCTTCCTTCTTGGCTTCAGAGAACCCTCTCTGCTGGCTTCCCCCCGCTCCCTGGAGGGCCAGCTCCTTAGGCCTCCTTCACGGCCCCTTCTCCTTTACCCATCTCCAGATGCTATGCTTTCAGCGGGTCTAGTCCTGGGTCCGCTTCCTCTCCCATACCCTTTCCATACAGAAACGCATCAATTCCTGTGGACTTAAATATCTTGATTACGACACCTCTCTTGATGTTTCCAGCTCTCCGTGACTCCAACTCACGCTCAGCTGCCTGTCTCACATCTCCGTTTGGATGTCTCGCAGACATTCCCCAGCTGACACAGTCCAACAGGACTCCTGGTCCGCTCCCTCCGCAAACCTTCCCCATCCAAGAACAGGCAGCACCCTTTCCCCACCAGACCCAAACCCAACCTGACTGCTCCCTTTCCTGTAACATCCCCCCAGCTCTGCCATGGATCCAGCAGCAAGCCCTGTCAATTCTCCTTCGAGATACACACCTCACTTTACCCTCCTTCCCTCTCCGCTGCCGCCACCCTCATCCAGAATACCATCCTCTGGCAGCCTCCATGCCCCTCCAGCCCGCAGTCAGTTCAATCTGCATGAAACCCGAACCCTGCTCGACCCGGCCCGGCCTCACCCTGCACTTGACCTTGTGGCACAGCAGCCCCAGGCAAGCTCCACGGTCCCCTGAACCCAGCCACCTGGGCGTGGTGTTTGACCCCTCCCAGCTCAAACACCACGCCTCCGCGCGCTTCGGACTCTCAGCACAGGTGACTTTCGACAGCCGGGGGGCCTCCACGCCTCTGCTCCACGGGGCGCTCAGTTTCGAGGTCACCTCCTTAGAAAAGCCTTCCAAACCCAAAGTACAAATAGGTCCCCACTCTAAAATTCATCCCGTTTGTCGTCTTCATCGCAAGTGTTTTATCTGCTCACTGCCCCCTCCCCGTGAAGTAGTTTCGGATTCTTATCCCAGTCTGACCTCACAGCTGAAGCGTAAGCGCCGCAGGGGCTGGAGACCCACTGTCTCGTTTGTAATTGCATCCCGAGACCCAGCGCAGTGCTGACCACACAACAGGCTCCCAGGAAACATTTGTTTAGTGTTAAACGACTACCAATATTAATCTCAAAATACACCCTACTCAGCTTATTTTATTGTTCACTTAACCTAGTAATAGTTATTTTCTCAATACAACAGCACCTTACACATTCTTACTCAAAAATGTAATTTTATTTTGCTGTTTCTCAGACCCCAATACCATCCTGAGCCTATTCAAAGGCTTCCCTAGTAATCTCTGACCAGCTGCTTTGTCAAACATGATGGTTATTCTTATCCCTCTGACAAATTCTTACTCCTCAACAATGTGGCAAAATGCATTTCTGCTCTCTCCTACCCAGAGTCCAATAAGCACTTAGAAACTGAGACGCTTATGCTAAGCCATAGGGATCAGCATGTCAATAGGCCCCCTCCTTCCCAAGCCTCCAGCAGACTACAGGGCATCAATCCCAACAGTCCTTGACTATGCCTATGTTACAAAGGTAATGTTGTAAGCACATAAATATCCATGGAAGCCTGCCTGATCTCCTACCTAGACACGTGTGCTTACTCAAATATACTCTCCACTTCGTAGATCAGTCAAAACTCCCCCGCTGGACCCCTAGCTGATGGGCCTGACCACGGAGGAGCTGAAGGTCACTGGGTGCATTTACACGTATGTGTCCAACTGAACATCCATCTCTGACTACCTTCCACACAGAAGAGGGAAAATCTGCTCAACCGAAATTTACCATCTCCAAAATCCACAGTCAGGAGTCCCCTGCTGGCTGATGACAAAGCTACACTCAATTTCATCATGTCCCAGTCCAAACCCCTAACTTCCTAAAATGATGGCAAGCAGGGGAATGACCAAGTGTTTCAAGTATGGAGAATGATGACGTCAGAAACCATGCACAACTCGATTTCTCTGTCAGCAGCCAACCCACTACCCCACACCTCTGGTGAGCTCAAAAACTGGAAGAACTGTTAACAGTTTTTCCCTGCTTGAAAGTTGGACACATCTGGCCCGTACATAATTTGGAGAAGGAGAAAGAATTTTAGATAGCTACTATATGATGATCTTGATAAATACTTACTGAACGTTTTATCACCTATATTTACATATTTGGGGAGACTACCCTACATTTATTACCTAAAACACTTGGTCCATCATATTATTCAGATACTATCTATAATTCATACTCCATGGTTTTTAAATATGTTTCACCTTATACAACATAGGAAGTTATTAATTTCCCATTAATGCATATAATTAAGAACAGACTAGGTCTGCTACACAAATACTGGAGGCTTCTTCTAACGTTATCTTTGTGGTTCATTTTACCTTTTAGGCAAAGCTAACTTATAATGAGGTTCTTTTGGTACTGCAATAACTAAAGCCACTTAGAGATAGTCCAGGCCGCTTAAGTAGTGCAGAAAGTGCCTTATACCTAACTCAAATTTAAAGCAAAATGCACAAGGTTTTGTTTCAATGTATCTATTCTATGAACTCTAAAAATTTCTAAAGGATTTGACACCAATGCAACAGGACTGTAAATTTAATTTCTTTCCCCCTCTTAAAATTTGTCCTTCCTTTCCCCCACCTCAAATCCCAGTTGTTTGAAAGCAGTATCATAACACCGTTCCATATCATTTATGAACCAAGCTGTGATACATGAGGGCTTGGCTAAGAAGACAAATACTTTCTCTTACACTGCAGAATATGACAGGCAACACAGAAAGAACTGAGAGAGTCCTCCTAGCCAATCCCACCCTACCTTAGTTAAGAAGGCCTGACTCCCAAACCCTTATTCTACTTTCTCAGATTCTAGACCACTGTCCCTGCCCCAGCAGGGTCAGGCTAGCCCTAGTCCCCCTGCTGCAGACCCCCTTCCTCACCCCCTGGACACCTGGAATCCAAAGACTGCACGTGTTGGGCTGCACTGCCTGCTAGCTTGAGCCTAAAGCCAGAATGTCCACTGCCTAAGGCAATAAGCAGTGCTGCCACTCTTCAGAAACTCTGCCCTGGCTGCAGGAAAGGGTTTCCCTCCAGCACTTGCGCTGAATCTGTCACCTTCTTCCAGTTCATCACTTGTATGCAGGTCTCAGAACATTCTGCTCCCACACATTAGGCCACAGAATTTTGCCCCAGCCTACAGACGTGACAGCCATCTTTCCACAAGACTGGACAAAACTTTTAAAATAAATATCACTTAATAAGATCATAAATAAAACAGCAGTCCACATGAACGCATAAAGAGCAGCGGTAGTTTCTTTAGTATAGTCTGTCATTTGAAATCTTTGAAAGTCTGAATTTTCTTTTAATTCTAAGATGCTTAGCTCATGGAAAAATTATGTCAGAAAAAACACATACCAAATAAAATATAAATTTTCTTCATTAACGTTTATTCAATTTCTAAGGATGCAAATATTTTTTCCAGGACCAAAGGGAGGAGGGGGAAACCATAAGAATTCCAAACAGTGTGTTACATAGTTTGATAGACTTGAAGGTATGTTTACTGGCCAAATGAATATTCAAAAGATTTGCATTAGATGACTGTCAATTTATACTGGCATTTGAATAACACTAAAATTTTTATTTCTTCACTATGTCATATAAGTGGAGTTTATGAAATAACATGTCATAATCCGGGGCCGATGAAATTACTGCATATTAGTTAATGTCTCGAAACCCCACACCAGGCTCTTATTTCCACATGTTCTTCATGTATCATCCTTTTCTTATAAATTTCTTATAAATTTCTTATAAATTTCTTATAAATTTGAAAGTTATAAATAGAAAAGGAAATAAAAGCCTCACTTACTAATTCATATATGGAACTGATAACAAATAAACTGGCTGTTTTAAATAAAATAGCCAGGCCAATATACATGCCACAGGCTCCAAGAAGGCAAAGGAGAGAGAAAAAATGAGTCACAATCCATGATGAGGAAGACAAAGCTGATAAATTATACTTCATCCGTCTGGAATCCCGCAGCTGGGAAATACCATCCTAGTACTACCTTGCATCTGACACCTGAAAATCCCTCTGAAATGAGCAAACAGGGTCATTTTCAATCCCTCCAGAGACAGGGCACACACTAACTACCTCCTGAAGCCGTCCATTATTTCTCTGGACAGCTCTGAATGAAGACGGAGCCTTTTCATCAAGAAGAAAATAGTTTCCTTCTAATTTAACACAGCACTGCTCGTTCTACACCCTGAAACCACGCAGAATCGGATGAATCGCTCTTCCATTTGATGGCTCTGAAAACAGTTAAACACAGCTATGATGACCCCCCACTCCACTAGACAAGGTAACTCCAACTCCTTTCAAATGTACTCTGTGATCATGGATAGGAATTCCCAAGTCTCCTTGTTTATGTTTTTTTTTTGAGGTTCATATTTTTTTTAACATCTTTATTGGAGTATAATTGCTTTACAATGGTGTGTTAGTTTCTGCTTTATAACAAAGTGAATCAGCTATACATGTACATATATCCCCATATCTCCTCCCTCTTGCATCTCCCTCCCACGCTCCCTATCCCACCCCTCTAGGTGGACACAAAGTTAATTGTATCTAGATTTTCTAAGTGTATAAAACATATCCATTCTGTCAATGCAATAAGCAACACACTGACCTATCAGAGCTGAATGCTGGACCCGGCTTTGTCATGAAACTGTACTTCCTTGGAGAAGCGCTGTTTTCTCTCTGGGCTGGAGAAAGTGCCAGACCATAAGGTTTCCTGCTTCAATATCCTACGAGTCTATCTAAAGGGAATGCTTTCAGGAACTTCCCTGGTGGTCCAGTGGGTAAGACTCTGTGCTCCCAATGCATGGGGCCCGGGTTCAATCCCTGGTCGGGGAACTAGATACCACATGCATGACGCAACTAAGAAGGCTGCATGCCACAACTAAGACCCAGCGCAGCCATAAATAAATAAATACTTACTAAAAATAAATTAAAACAATGCTTTCAATACCGCTTTCATTTTGTTAAAAATTTAAAATTAAATATTTAACCAATACTTTATAATATTAATATTTACAAGGGTCCTTTACTTACTGAAGGGCACTATGTGTAATGCTCTAAAAAGTAAGTTAGTTAGGGGTCCCTGGCTATTAGACTATAATGGTGGTCGGTAGGAAGGGAGGGGGAAGACAAATGAATACATAGCTACAAACACCCTTAAAAAGGTCAAAATGACCTTCTAGTTTAATATTACCTGAAACTAAAGTTAAGCATAAATTTAAGCTTGAGAATTGCTTATTTTTCTAGGACTGTAACTATGTGACACAGTAGTCACTGGTCATATACGATTACCTAAATTTAAATTAAGTAAAATTAGAAATTAATTTACTCAGTTGGATTAGCCACCTTTCAAGTGCTAAATAGCCACTGCACTGGATGACAGATACAGAACACGTCCATCATAAGAGAAAGTTCTACGGGGCAGTGCTGTTCCAGATTGATTCACCTATGTCTATCTTGCAAACAGAAGACAGCACGGCAAAGACCCAAAACCCTTGGTCTCTTAACGTCAGAAACACCAAGGCTGAAATCCTAGTTGTGCCACTTACTTGCTGTGTGACCTTGAACAGGTCATTTAACCTGTCTGAGCCCATCTTCCCACCTATAAAATACTATCTAAAACTAGTATCTACCTCATGAGAGTTATGACAATTAAGTGAGATAATGCTGGTTAATTACAGCAGGCAGTACACGGCCTCAAACACTGGCGGCATTCAACAGACGTCAGCTTTCTAGTATAAGCAACTGTATTTATTCACTCATAGGTACACTGAACCTCAAATGAATGCTAAGATTTGAAATACAGAGATTAAAGAAAGAGCTCTCAGGCTTCCCTGGTGGCACAGTGGTTGAGAGTCCGCCTGCCGATGCAGGGGACACGGGTTCGTGCCCCGGCCCGGGAAGATCCCACATGCCGCGGAGCGGCTGGGCCCGTGAGCCATGGCCGCTGAGCCTGCGCATCCGGAGCCTGTGCTCCGCAGCGGGAGAGGCCACAACAGTGAGAGGCCCGAGTACCGCGGAAAAAAAAAAAAAAAAAAAAGACGCACTGCAGCATTCTGCTAACCAATACACATTTACATCACTTTTCAGTTATTCGTACTATTTATTTACTAATAATCTTCCTTGCTCCAGGAGTCTGAGATGGCTTTAAAAAAATGTATGTGGTAGAAAAGTATAAAATGAAGAGAAGATATAAGGTGGAAAAAAAGAGTAAGAAAATAAAATACAACCAGAGTTGAGGTTTCTACACAAAATGTAGTTAAATACTAAAATTGAAGAATAAATAAGGCTCACAGTTTCAGGGCAACCAAAGTAAAGAAGGGAAGCATGATCAATTTTAAGATTTGCAGAGCCCATAGATATTGGCAGTTCCTGCCAACAGTACCATCATTTTCCTGGTCTTGGTTCTTTAAGCATTTTATGTCTTACCTCTCAATTAGTTGTAACCAGCTCTGTAGGATTAGGAACTGCATCTGCATATCTTCTTGCAGACTACACTTGTCCTACCACAGATCTAATATTAAGCCCTCAGCAAATACTGAAACGTAGGGGAACATGACCTAGAATCAGGCTGAGTAACAGGGAAAAACAATTTGGCATTAAAAGTGCAGACCCCGAACTAGGAACTGTCAAATGTAAAGAAATCCTTTACCTGGACCAGTGCCGGTAATAATAACATAGCACGAACATATACACCCATACAAACACACACACGAGGGAATGTTATAGAAATCACTACACTCACAGAATTACTTTTCAAAATGTTCCAACTAAATATTGTTTTATGGAATTCAGAAATATAAATCAAGCACAGTATAAATGATACTTTGGATTGCCTCACATGTTGATTTTTTTCTTTTTTTTCCCCTTAACTGAAGCACAAATAGCTAGCCACAAATGTAATTTTTAATGTATTTCTCTATCTACTCACACATGTTGGAAAATAAAGGATGAAAGATCAGAAAACCTGGGTTCAAATCCAAATCAATCATTTCTAGTTGTGCAACCCTGGGCAAATTATTTAATCCCAGGGGCCTCACAGAAAAGACTAAACTGCATCATATATGAAAATCCTTTAAAAGCTACAAAATGCTACATAAATATTACTATAGTAACCAAAAAAAGAAAAACAATTAGTGACAATAATTAGATTTTCACATTGTTGGCTCTTTGTAGAGATCACACCTAAATAGACACTAACCCCGATTTCTACCTCAATGCTTTCCTGTTCTGTAATATAGTTTTGAAAAATGTTAAGCCACACACACAGTTTTCCTACATACTGTTTCAGTTACTAGGATCTGGAAAATATATTTTCCTCTATTAAGTGGCTCTCATCAACAGGAAGGTGAGACAGTGGGGTAAGGTTTATGTCTAGTCATGGCCTCCTCTATTCTAGCAATGCCTTCACTAATGAGTTAAAACAATGAAAAGTAAATGAGACGACTTACAGTTTCTGATTCAAAACTTACTACATCAAGACTGCGGTACTGGCAGGACAGATAGACACAGATCAATGGAATGAAATTGAGAGTTCAGAAATAAAGCTTCACGTATACGATCCATTGATTTTTCAAAAAGGATATGAAGCCAGTTCAATGGGGAAAATGGTCTTTGTAGCAATGGTGCAGGGGTAACTGGGATATCCACAAGGAAAACAATGAAGCTGGACCTCTACCTCACACCATATACAAAATGGATCAGAGATCAAAATATAAAAGCTAAAACTAAAAAAAAACTCTTACTAGAAAACTGTAGGCGTAAATCTTCTTAGTCTTGGATTAGGCAATGATTTCATAGAAATGACGCCAAACGCGCAAAGTAACAAAAGAAGAAGTAGGTAAGTTGGACTTCATCAAAACTTAAAACTTCTATGCTTCAAAAGTAACTATCAAGGAAGTGAAAACACTATCCACAGAATGAAAGAAAATATTTGCAAACCATATATCTGATACGAGACCTGTATTCAAAATAAATAACACAACTCAGCAACAAAAAGACAAAACTCAACTTAAAAATGGTCAAAGAATTTGAATAGACATTTCTCCAAAGAAGATATAAAAATGTCCTATAAGCATATGAAAAGATGGTCATCATCATCATCATTCAACAGGGTAATTCAAATCAAAACCACAATGACATACTACTTCACACCTGCTAGGATGGCTATGTTAAAAGACAGAAAGTAGCAACTGCTGAGGCTATGGAGAAACTGGAACTTTGATACACTGCTGGGAGGAAGGTAAAATGGTACAGCCACTCTGGAATACAGTCTGGCAGTTCCCCAAAGGGTTAAACACAGTCACTATATGACCCAGCAATTCTACTCCTGGGTATATATCCAAGAGAAATGAACACAAATGTCCACACAAAACCCTGTACACCAATGTTCAGAGCAGCATTACTCACAATAACCAAAAAGTGGAAACAGTCCAAACATCCATCAGCCGATGAACAGACAGATAAAATGTAGCATATCCTCACAATGGAATATTATTCAAAGACATAAATTAAGTACTGATGGCACTACAACATGGATGAACCTTGAAAACATGATGCTTCTTGAAAGAAGCCAGTCACAAAAGGCCACATACTGTATGATTCCGTGTATATGAAATGTCCAGACGGCAAATCTATGGTGACAGCGAGGAGACTGATGGTTGCCTAGGGCTGGGTGGTGGCAAAATTGAGAGGGACTGGGAAAGGGGTGATTGCTAAAAGGTGCCGTGTTATCCTTCTGGGGCGGCCAAAATGTGAAACCGATTGGGACGGAGGTAAGACTGTGAAGACACTAAAAGCCACTGGATTTTATACTGTAAATTACACATCTCAATAAAGCTGTTACAATTAAAAAATAAAGCAGAGCCTGTGTTCAGTGAGTAGATAATTGAAACATAACAATAAGAGTAAAAACTGCTAATATAACTGAATTACATCCTCTTTTTTAGTATCTCCTCCTTTTATTTGCTCAATTAGTAAATCAAAAGTCAAATCCAAACGGATCATTTTACCACAGTCTCTACTTGCAAGAAGTAATAAGGATCTCTGTCAGCTCCATGCTCATAGAGCTAATATAAACTTGGGCAGTATCAGATCATAACAGAATTTGAACTTAGCTTTTCTCTGCAATAAAGAGAAACAGGTTATCCTTAGGATGACAGAAATTTTAATGCAGAAATTTCTCTAGCTAGCTGCCAGTTTTCCACTAACCTCAGGGAAATATAAATGAAAACACTAACACATTTACAGATTTAAAATCTGTGTTTCTGACAACTGTGAAGAGTCCTAAAGTCACAACTTAGTCATCTACAAGCTAAGCTGGTGTGCAGGGCACTGAGGTCGTGAGCAACTCTAGCCAACAGCCCAGCACCTCCAACTCAGCTGGCGGCACCAAAACATTTATGGATCTGCAGCGGTCTCAGGAGAGAGCCCCTGCAAATGTCATGGGTCAATTATGATATCAATCATAAATGAGAGTAAGGATTTCCCTGGTGGCGCAGTGGTTAAGAATCCGCCTGCCAATGCAGGGGACACAGGTTCGAGCCCTGGTCTGGAAAGATCCCACATACCACGGAGTAACTAAGGCCATGCGCCACAACTACTGAGCCCGTGTGCCACAACTACAGAAGCCTGTGCGCCTAGAGCCCGTGTTCCGCAACAAGAGAAGCCACCGCAATGAGAAGCCTGCACACCGCAATGAAGAGTAGCCCCCGCTCGCCGCAGCTAGAGAAAGCCAGCGTGCAGGAACAAAGACCCAACGCAGCCAAAAAATAAATGAATTTATTTAAAAAAACATAAGACTAAGCAAAATACATTCTACTATTTACAGAGACTACTCTACGTATATAACCAAATTTCACACAAATTATGTACAATTTTCTATGCCCACAGCCCTACAGACCTTATGATTTTATGAACACAAACTGTTTTCTTAGATATATCATGAAGTTTTGTTGTTAAACATTAATTCTAATATTATAATATAAAAAAAGAATTAATTTTACGCAGCCTAAAAAAAAAAAAACAGTATTATTGCATTTTTACCTCAAAGACAATAAAAAAAAATGTGAAAAGAAAACCAAAAAATGTATAGGCAGGTGTTTCCTATAAGAAGAAATAATGTAACTTATTGTCAAAATGTTATGTGCATGCTCTTTTAGAAGATTAAGTTTGTTCAAAACCTGAAAAAAAAAAAAAAAACTTAAACAATACTGCAGTAGAGGATAAACACATGCTAGTTCCTGCAATACAAATCTAAGAATTGCTCACCTGGACATCACATAAGAGATGCACTGAGACTCAGAAGTCCCATCTCTAACCTGACATACACACAGAACTGGGCTGTACTAGCCTCTTAAGTTCCAGAAAATAAGAATAAACCACACTCCAAGTGGAAGGTGACACACACCCACCCTTACTGAGACAGCTAGCAGATAAAATCCTTCTCCATTCGGATTGCCTGAACACACCCATGCTTCCCCACACGTTATCTTTACCTGCGACAGTGAGTTAACAAGTACCCAAGCCACCAAAAAGCAGGGCTGTGAGAGGCACGTGTCCCAGGAAGTGTAACAAAAGGGAATACTTAGGCGACCGGGGATTCTGACTCTATCAGGCAGATGGCTTTAATTACTACACTTCTATAAACTAATTCATTACAGTCAGTAGGACACACATGAAGACAGCACAGCACTTTTAAAAAATCAACCACAAAAGCACTGTTAACCTTGTGCCAAAAACATGCCCAACCAAAATTGTTCTACCTTCTCTTTCTGAAGATAGTGACTACATTCTCATTGAAATATAGATGGGAAGATTTACTATAAACCACAATCAAATATTTGACACCCAAACTCCAAACGCCACAGCAATCCGCTTAATACAAGCACGTGAACGTCTAAGTGAAGCGCACAAGCACGCAGGGAACCTGGGGGTAATCACCACTTCCCAGCCAGCCCCAGCACAGCAGATCCTTTGCCAGGGGGAGCACCACAAACATGAAGGTGGGCATGATCTTGGCGTCTGCATGATCAGTCCAATAACTATTTGGGGGTCAATAAAAGGAGCTAAAGACACTTCACCGATAGTCCTTGCTTCTGAAGCAAATTTAGTTACCCAACCTGCACGTGGTTAAAAGGATTTCATTGCAAATTTCCCAAAGCCAGCAAATCAACCAAACAAGGTATCTTTCCTACAATGTTCTATGTCAATATCTCAATAAAAATGGGGGGAAAATAAAACTAAGTAGGTGCCTTTCCTGAGATTGTCTGAGGGGCTTATTATGTGTGACATCTACATTTTTAAATGTAAAACTATTACATATATTTTGCTTACATAACCAGTAATGATACTTTAACTAAGGCTCAATGAAAAAGTAAATCCCCAAATTTCAGATGACACCATAGTTAAGCTTTTCCTTTTTTACATTAAATAGAACTATGGTTCAATTATTTAAGTTTATTTAAGTAATAATAACCATTATGTAATTCCTTTCACAGACTCTCCAGTTTTCATGCATGTTTACAATATATCGGTTTAATCTAAGTTAAATTATTATTTGTAGTAAGTCAAGGCTAAATTAGACTAATGCATTAGAAAATAATATATGATAGTAAAGTTGCAAACAGTCTAATCATCACATGTTATATGTGGATTTCATTTATCAAAAGTGAGCCTTAAACAAGCTCATCAAAACAAAGCAATTAGTTTATTTTGCCAAGAATCTGTTGTCAAAATTTAAGCAAATAAGTGTATAAACTAAGTTCACATATTTACCAGTTCAGTTGTTTGTAAAAAGGTAACAAAAATAATATATGAGGTAAAACAGTTTATTAAAAAAAAGATTCAAACCATTAAAACAAATATTATCATAAGAAACAAGGGATTTTAGCTTAATTCAAACTGAAGTTTTTCCACAAATCAATCCACTTACACAAATTGGCCACCAAAGCCTAAACAATGATCTGTCATCTGAAACAGCTTCGATGTAACATAGTCTTAAGTGTGACAAAAAAAGTCTTACTATTAAACAGTTTTTCCTAACAAAGAATCATTTGTTCTAGCTGAGTGAAACTTTCTTCGAATGTTATTATTGCAAGTTTATGTACTATATATGACTCTCATGTAAAGAACCATATTAAATTCACCACAAACTTTAAGTCTTATTAGAATTTTTCCTACACAAAATAGCTGTCAACTAGCCACAGAGCCATCTGCAAAACTTTCACTTTCACTAGCAACCATAGTTGCTGTCTTTGCTTTCATATAAAAACAAAATCAGTGAAATCAGAAATCACACCCAACAACGCACTCAATATTGGAAACCTGCCCTCTCACCTCTGATGCACACCACCACCAATTTAAACGACAAAAAACTCCACACTGGCCTGGTTTCAACACTGAGTTCACATCAAAACAGAAAGAATTGTCTTAAAACCGCCAAACAGCCATCTTGCAACTACGGCACCAGATGCAAGATACTGTTTAAGGTGGGAGATAGTTTCTCTCCTCTTTCCACTACGTACCTGCACGTCATTAATCATTTCTGGGCAAGCACGTTAACTTCCTATAAGTAAACTCAGACCAGAAAGTTGAGGGTATGTGGTCATAAAGGAGAGAGCGTTTTAAATTCAACCTGCCTCCAATCACCCGTTCTGACTCAGTCACAAGCCATGACGACAAGAAGTAATGTAAACCATGAAGAACACTGTTTAATGTTCCAGCACTTTTAAAAATCAATTTCCAACAGGATAACAATTGAATAATTACCAAATAGCAAATATTTTAGCCAGCACCATTGAAGAAGTCATTTAAAACCCTCACGCCTCTTTCACTAAAAGGTGACTGTATTTGTTACCCTATAATTTCACTACCTCATTTTTATTGCGTTACTCTGTTTTTTGGTGACGCCACTCTACCACTGCAGACATACTTGCGGAATATCCCATTTCTGCAGAGACAACCACCACCACTGTCTTCCACAATCATTAAAGTCCAAACCACCATGATGATTTTACTAACTAATCAGGCTACAACAACAATAGTTGCGCATCAGACCAACAGTTCAATTACCTCTTCCGCAAAAGATACAAATAAATAAAAATCCGTAAGTACTTACCTACAGTTGGGAGGCGGGTCCAACGTAATTTCTGCAAGTTCCTTCTGAATTCTTCAAAATAAAGACAAAGAAAGTTACATTAAAATGTCTTCACTCTTTTAATATTTCATTAAAATTATACTTTTACACTAGTCTTTCCCGTTTGTATGCTTTTAATTTGAAATACTAATACCGTATAAATCATCATATACAATACCAACAAAGTAGTAATTTCTGCCACAGTTTTGACAATGCTCCTACAAAGAGTAATGAGACTGGCCACCATCGGTGCTTGCAGCCTGTGTTAGCAACACTATAAGTTCAATGAAAACTTCGTTAAGCCACTGCTAACACTAACCAAAATTTCTAGTTTAAATTGGAAACGTTTGCCACACTATTTATGGATCATTCCAACTTCTGCTCTGTACTAGAACATCCCATATAGGATGGAAAAATGATCATATTAAGTTGAATCCAAGCATCCTGACTGAGCCAATCAACTGGTAAAGAAAGGATTATCAAGATCTCATTCTAACACCCAAAACCGCTATCAAAGTATAAGTGGTATTATTCCCTGAAGCCTCTAGGTTGGAGCAAGTTGAGGCTTTCAAGTTTCAATAAGCCTTACTAGAATGCCTTCATTTTAATGTAACTGCATGAGCTTTGTGCAAAGGGGGGAAAAAAAAGAACTTTTATTTTAAAAACCTGTTTTTGCCCTCATGAGTTATTTTCATCTTTTATTTTTAACTGCACCTAACCCCCTATACATATACAAAGGCTAACAGTGCTACACTGTTTTGTAAGAGTATACTTAGCAACCTTCTATCATTCATGTATTATTAAAAGTAGGCTTTGTTAAGTCTAATTTTTTTAAATTCTCAAAACCATTTCTTCTCCTCTGCCTTGGTTTTAAAATATGAGATTCACTAACTGCTGGATGCCTGCTCTTCTGGTAATGACAGGTGACTAAAAGCACCATAAAAAAATAAGAATTTTAACAAAGACATTTATTCTCAAACAGTTTCATTCTGTGCCTTTTCCAAGACAACCAACGGAAGCTCAGAATTGGTGCAAATCCCCCAGAAGGACTGCCACTAACCTCCCAAATGAAGCGCATGGTCCAGATGTAATGGTCACTTCTCTAAGCCATGTGACTCAGGGTTGGGGAGGCATTATGAAGTAGAGCAAGCCTAACAAATTTAAAGCCAAAAAACCTATTAATTCTGCTACCCCATTAATTGAGGACTCTTGGGCAAAAAGACTGCTCACACCTGCTCCCTCTCTTTAGGCCTCAATTTTCTCTCCTATAAAATGAAGAGGTTCTAACTAGGACAAATTCCATGACCTCTTATCGTTAGAACATATGATTTCCTTCTAATATGGACTCTGTGATGTGTTTATATGCATTTAAAGTACATATGGTCCAGAATTAAATAAGAGAAATCTCAAAGATCTGATACCCTTCGTAGATTTCACACAAAAATATAAATAAAACAGGCACTTGAAAACAAAATGGGTAAGTCCAGGTTAAAGACAGCAAACTGAGAACACACACATTCACCTCCCTCTCCTTCAGGACCCCATGGTAATGGGGGGGGAGCAGGTGGAGATACAGAAAATGCAAAAAGGAATAAACAGCAAAGAGAAGGCGGTGGTCACCAAAGGAGGAGAAATTTCAGTGTATTTCTGGAAGACAAAGCAGATGGGTGTAGATCAAACAGGTTGAGCTGGTCAAGAGGGGACTGCGGAGTACATAAAGATTAAAAAAGACCTACTATTCGGGGAGCGGGGAGAAAGACAGTCAGAAATCCCAGAAGAGATTACATTTTCTGCCTAAGAAAATCGTAGATCGAACAGGAAGGAAACTCAAACGTAAAATAATTTTAATCATGTAACAGATATTAAGGCATAAAACAGAAAGATTTGACCTATTTCACCTAAATGCTATGACTCACTGGGGAGCCCTGAGATCATAACACTGGACTTAGAGGAAATCTAATCCTAACACCGTGTTTGGTGTGGCACTAAATATTTAGGTAAACGTACAGACAGTTTATTGGCCTTTTACTTACAGATAAAGCACAGAAGACAGGTTGTAGTTGCACTACACAATGAAAACGTTACTAACCTTGAAGATGTGAAATTGGGTGTAGCTAATAGAAACCAACAAAAAGTGGATGGGGGGCTGTGAGTAGATGGAAAGAAGAAAAAAGGTACTAATATCCCCATTTTACAAACTAGGGAACCAAGGAATACTGTTGAAATGTGAGGGAATAAGAAATAGTGGCTTAACTATATTATTTAGTTTAGAAAGACAACCAATACTCTTTCTTTTAAATATAACTATCATTAACCGGGAGGAGGGAAAAAAAAGAAAGCAGGTGAGCAAGCTACATCCTCAAATTTCATAGCAAGGAGACAAAAGATATTATTTAAGTTAACAATTCAACAAGCAGGTATATGCATAAGATTTAGGGTTGTGCAGAAAACCAGAAGCAGGACAAACCAGAGACAGCTAAAGGAATGCAACTGGGACAGGGAGAGTGTTTCAACAGAAAACTGTTGCTTTTCATTAAAAATGTCTCTGTGCTGTTTAATCTGTTGCCAGAAACATGAATAACTTTCATAAAATTTTTCTATTTAAGTACAGTTGATTTACAATATTGTGTTAGTTTCAAGTGTAAAGTGATTCTGATATATACATATATATATACGCACATACCTATATGTGTGTGTGTATACACATATATATACTTTCGTTTTTATTCTTTATTTTATTTTATTTTGCAGTACGCAGGCCTCTCACTGTTGTGGCCTCTCCCGTTGCGGAGCACAGGCTCCGGACGCGCAGGCTCAGCGGCCATGGCTCACGGGCCCAGCCGCTCCGCGGCATGTGGGATCTTCCCGGACCGGGGCACGAACCTGTGTCCCCTGCCTCCGCAGGTGGACTCTCAACCACTGTGCCACCAGGGAAGCCCTATACTTTGTTTTTAAAATAAGAGGACCAAAAGAACAGGCATTCAAAAGAGTATGCTTAAACTGTCAAAGAAAACTATTTTTAACATAAAAGAACTTCTTTGGGATCTTCAAATAACTCATCTTGCTTTATACTTATACTGTCCCTTTTGGTTTAAAAAATTGATGTCATAATTTTGTCACATAATTCTATAATGGAACTTGAAACCCCTCCAGATATCTATAATTCTAAATCTAATTATTCAATACAAAAAGCAATTTATAAACTTGCAATTGATAAACCTGACAATTCTGCGCAGGGAGTCAATATACTATAATATATTTGGAGCCACTGCTACCAAAGAATGGCTGTATTTCTCCTGACAGAAAAGATTATACGAATTGCTATTTAAACGGTTGCAAGACGTCCTGCTGTTTTCAATAACAGCAATTCAATTCTATCTCAAAAGTTGTAATCATGGTATGTATTAAGTTTCTCAGTCTTGACACGCGGGGTAAGGAAGGCAGCTATTTCAGGCACTGTCCCTTAGGGTGACGAAAAATGAAAAAGTATCAATAATTCACACTTACCGTGTACCTTTTACATGATGATCTTAGGCTATTAAAAGTGAATTAAATAAATCTCACAGAATTTTCTAAGTATTACCGTTTTATCAGTCCCCATTTAGGAAACTAAGGTTAGTAACTGTACACTGGTAAGGTGAAAAGACAAGCAATTATCTTGCTAAGTCAAATAAACAAAAAGACCTCTCCTCTCTCTTATCAGAACTTTTAAGACAAAATCCTTTCTTGAGACATAAATCAACTAGACAATTGCCTAACTCGAATTTCTGTCCGGCAGTGCCACTTCCTTAGTCGTTATGATACAGAAGTCAGTGACTGCACATGGCTACGGAGTCAAGTCAGAAGCAAAATGCAGACTAAATTTCAGCTTGTAAGACTTCACCCAATACCTTAAATGTTCCAGGAATGGTAAGAGTATTGCACGTGACTGTCATCTGCTAGAAAGAAAGGGGAGTGGAGGACGGGGGCCACAATCATGATTCATTCAGCCTTGACTGAAGAAAACGGCACCAAAACGACAAAAATGGAGGCAATATGAAACATTCATTTTAACACCAACATATTGGACTTATGGTTCAGAAAAATGAAGCGGTGTATAGGTACTGACATGTTTAAAACACAAACATATTTTAGGCTAAAGAAAATTCAGTAACTTACTCATGCCAAGCAGGACATGAATATATGACATGGGGATTCGCAAAGGTGTTTGCTTAACAGTTATTATTTTAAAAAACCTTCATCCACTTAGATGACTTTCTATATTCCCCTACCGTCTGCATTCCTCAAAACCTTCCAAAATGAACTCATTCTCAAGAAGAAAACATCATGAAACTAATTACTAAAATTTTTTATATCTCAAAGTAGTCTCTGAATTAACCCAGAAAACACAGAGCCATTGCAAGCAATAAACCCAGAGTTTACTTCTGAATGGTGATACACATCACGCACCTGTGAATCCAAAAGACCACTGATTCTTAAGACACCCTAAATTAATGACTGTGCGCATCAACTGTAAGATGCATCCTGATTTCAGGAACGTTAAAAAGTTTTTAAATGCACATTCAGAATCAAGAAAATACAATAATCATGAAAGATTATCTATAAAGAGTATTACTTCATTCTTATGTGGAAAACAAACTTAGATGAGCCCATATAATAAAAGTTCACATTGGAATACATGTACACTGAAATCAACCTTTCAACCTAACAAAAATTTAGAGTCTAAAGCTAAGTATCATCCCTAGGACAGTATTATATTGTATCCAGTAAAATCACAATGTCCACTCTGAACAAAGGTAGCATGCAATAAATGTGATTTAAAATTCACATTTACAGGGACTTCCCTGGTGGCGCAGTGGTTAAGACTCGGAGCTCCCAATGCAGGGGGCCCGGGTTCCATCCCTGGTCAGGGAACTAGATCCCACATGCATACCGCAACGAAGAGTTTGCATGCCACAACTAAGGAGCCCGTGAGCCGCAACCAAGGAGCCCACCTGCCGAAACTAAGACCCGGTGCAACCAAATAAGTAAATAGATAAATAAATACTTTTAAAAATTCACATTGACAGTACAGTCAATTCAATGAAGAGCTCAAAATAGATGTTTTATTGAATTGACTAGTCCATTTAATGAAATCATCAAAATTTGTTACTTCAGGCATAGTCCAACTACAAATAAGACAAATATATATATACAAAACAAATATAATTAGAGGTATAGCAAATATACCAAGAGTGATACAGACGTTATCGAGAGAACAGACCGTGATAAGAGCATGCCAATTTTTTAAGAAACAAATTCAAGCCAAAGAGGAGCAAAACTGCATCAAAGAAGTAACTAAAATCTCCCTCTTAACTCTGAAGAAGACAGGAATTAATTTTTACCATAGTTTAAATAAAATTCCCAGGAATTCCCTGGTGGTCCAGTGGTTAGGATTCTGCACTTTCAGTGCTGGGGCCCAGGTTCTATCGCTGGTCAGGGAACTAAGATCCCACAAGCCGTGGAGCACGGCCAAATAAGTAAATTTCCCATTTAATATTTTCTGTATCCAACATTACTTTTCTGTAATACCTGAAAACTGAAATTTTTTTTCAAGAAAACATGTTTTCTACACCTAATTATTAATTCTACAATTAAAGCACATTTTATGCAATTGAACATCTATGTGCAAAGTACTTTTCTTGAGTTACTATAAAAATCTGAGTTTTTCTAGTTTAACAAACAGCGTTAAGTCCTCAGAGTTTAACATAAACCTCATTTTCCTAAAGTTTATCAAATGGACTTGGAGAAATATCACTGTAGACTTTAACTGGCTGTGAGGACGGGACCGTTATTATCCCCATTTCACAGAAGATAAAGCTGAGGTCTAGAAATGTTAAACTATGCATCTAATATCACAGAGAGACTAAATGCCAGAACCTAGAATCAAACCCGGATCCAGATGATTAACTCTGGCTCACAAAAGGACACTATTTGGAAAAGACGTCTCATCTGAATAAAAATCATTTATCAATAACAACAAGTTAGAATTTTATTTTGAAACTGCCTCTAACTTGGATCTTCTGAACACATTAGTACTGGGACTCTAATCTCCACAGAAGATCCAACTCTTACAACAAACTCAAGATCTAAGGCAGCCAGTAAAAAACTATCGTGACCCTATTACATGAGTCCCAATGTTTTCCTCAGTTGTTGGAACTTAAGCAGAGACGGTGGGGGGAACAAAATTAACTTCACTATCAACTAAACTGGGGAAAAGGAAAAGGGAAGAATTAAGTTTTTTGTGTTGGGTTTTTTGGGGGTTTTTTTGCTTAAAAAATTAGCAGTGAAGCAGCATTTTTTTATTTAAAACAAATAGTAAATGACTAAGTCACTTCAGACACTGTCCCGTAAACCACCCAGAGACCGTCTAGAGGAAGGTCATCAATCACAGTTTGAAAACCACAGATTCACAAGAATATATCTGTCAATGGAGGGATTTTTTTCAGCCAGGAAGCAACTCAAAAGACCCTTCTTACTCTCAGCAGTGCAGTAATACCAATTGCTATTATGAGCCAATCAGACACTGACTGATTAGTGTTTCTCCATTTACATGGGCCACAATCTGTACTTGAGTACCTCCTACCCACCCACACCCACCTCCTTTCCTTCATCTAAACGCCCTATTTTCTCCATCCCCACCTTCCTTATCCGCTCTAACTCCACCCGCACTTCTCCACAGCAGGGCATTTTGTGTTGCCACCAGGTCCACCAGCTGAGGCCTCCTGGATTTGTGGTGTGAGAGCAGAAACAAACTGAACCCTTTCCCCATGCTGGCATATTCGCGTATAGAGAGGCTCGAAGGTTTAAAGTTCAAGGCTACCTGACTGTCACACAGCTCTTTCAACAGAGGTCAGGGATCAGCAGCACACGTCTGGAAAAGGGAAACTGAGTACCCTAGTCCCTTGGAGCAGGCAGCTCACCGCGTACCATCACTCAAACACCTCTCCCTAGAAAGTCACGTCCTGCCAGGGGCCTGAGAAGGTTCTTCCCAATCCTGTGGACCGACTAGGCCAGAGAGAAACAAGGTCCGCTAGCCCGCATGGTTTGTAATCTTTGGGATGGGTTCCCCCTAATTCATACTACCGAGTAAAGTATAAAGCTACCATTCAACATTCAGACATTCCACTATGCCTAAAATTTAGACTGCTTTTCTTTACACTTCCTATTTGATATAAAAATGGTATTAAAACAAGAACAGTACATCACAGGACCAGGCGAGATTCTACTAAATTCAATTCACCTTTAAATTATTTACCAAGAGATATTCTGCAACGTAACAATATTAGAGCAGATTTGCCTGCTGAGTCCAAGGACATGCCAATCATCATAAGCAATTGATGTGGCAATAGGGAATCACTCAAATATCTTCCTTCCAGATCTAGCTATTCTCTGGAGAAAAAGAAAATCTGTATCGAGACTGAACCACTGCCTAATATGATGAAACCAAGATGCATTTGTTACTAAACTCCTGCATTTCTCACTTTACTAACAGGGAGTAGCAGGAAATACAGTACCATCCAATAACTATTTCAATGGACTCCCACTCTTTATTCTCTGCTACTGAACAGAATAAAATATTAATGGTCAAGGAACCATAAATCAAATCATCACACTTTTACATGCATTTTCCTATACATACTCACCTAACAATACATAAACACACACACATGCACACGCACGCACGCACGCACACACACACACACACACACACACACACACTATGTATATGTACTTTATAAATTTGCCACGCTGTTTAACTGACTTTAAATACCAAAAAGTTCATATTGCATACAGTTAAAACCATGAAAAAGAAGTAATCTTGAAGAAGAAAGAAAAGTCCATGAACTTCATGGTCCACATCCCAGATAAATGACTAAATGCAAGAGAAAGATAGAACTTAAGATGATAAATTGATACGAAAACCAAAGAGGTTACAATAATTGAGGTACCTTTTAGCACTAGTTGACAATTTAGCAGCTGTTTTGCTGGATATTTTTCCTTCCTTTTTCTTGGGCTGAACTTGCTCTCTTTCTGGCTCTTGCTGGACACTTTCACGTTGGTCTCCATCAGAACTTCCTCCACTAGTGCTTGGACTGTCATCAACTCTTTGTGCCTCAGTGGACATTTTAGATCCTGGATTAGAGAGTTAAAAATCATTTATTCAGTTGTGGGAGGACTGCAGTAAGGTACCTCAAGAAGAGAGAGACAGTGAATCTTAGAGGAACCAAGGAAAGCTCACTATAAAATGAATGACTTGGTCACTTTACAAAACAGCTTTGGGAGTTGCCAAAACTTTTCTTTCATCCATTCAAAGTGTACTGAGGAGGGAAATGAAAACATACAAAATATATACACAAAATGCTCACAGCAACATTATTCATAGAACCAAAAAGAGGAAACAACTCAAATGTCCACTAACTGACGAAGAGATAAACCAAGTGTGGTATATCCAAACGATGGACTATTACTCAGCCACATAAAGGAATGAAGTATAGTATCTACATGTTACAACATGGATGAACTTTGAAGACATTATGCTAAGTGAAAGAAGCCAGTCACAAAGGACCTCTAACTGCATGATTCCATTTATATGAAACGTCCAGAATAGGTAAATCCACAAAGACAGAAAAGTCAGTAAGCGACTGCCAGGGGCTGGGAGTGAGGGAAGAATGGGAAAGGGCTGCTAACAGGTGCAAAGTTTCCCTTTGGGGTGATGAAATGTTCTTAAATTAGATAATGGTGATGTTGTACAACTCTAAATATTCTAAAAACCACTGAGTTACACATTTTCAAAGAGTGAATTTTACAGTATGTGAATTACACGGCAATAAATCTGTTAGCCAAAAAAACCTGAGGGCCTACTGCCCACCAGGCACTCTGCTAGGCCCTTTGGTCCCACAAGCATGAGAAATCTGATCCAGTGGGTAAGCCAACTTGCTAAGGGCTGTAACAGAGGTTAGTAAAAACAGCCGCAAGAACAGAGGAATGGGGCACACTTTCGCACCAATATCACGTGAATACATCCTCCGGGCTGGGCTAAGGTTAAAATCCTCTAAACCAGTCAATTGTCTGAAGTAACCTTTGTGATAACAGAAGAACACAGAGGCCTCCATAACTCTAGATAAAAACTGAGCCGTATCACGGTGCCAGCGCCGATCCAACAATATATCAAGCAACCACGTTTCACAGGAGATGAAGGCTTTATGGAAACAATGAAGGGTTCTTTCCCCCCCCACCCAAGTCTGGATGAAATATCCCTCAAGGCTTTCAAATTCCCCGAGCCCGGAGTTCATGCTCCACAAGCAACTCTGATTACCAACTCAATTTCCTCAATACCTTGGTACACAGGTACTGTAAGTTGTTACAACCTAGATAACACCAAAAAAGTGCCAGTCCTCTTCACAACTGTCATTCTATCATAATCAATTTCTGAGTTTGAGCACCATGAATACATCCCTTGTGACCCACCTAGGTTAGAGTTTACTGACAAGTCCAAAACCAAACTGACAAAACCCACACCCAGACTCTCAACGATGTTACTGTCACCTCATAACCACTTGAGATGGTGCAGCTACCTTCTGAGGTACCTCTGCCTTAAAAAACAAAACTACCTTTAAGAAGTGACATTAGGGGCTTCCCTGGTGGCGCAGTGGTTGAGAATCCGCCTGCCAATGCAGCGGACACGGGTTCGAGCCCTGGTCTGGGAAGATCCCACATGCCGCGGAGCAACTAAGCCCATGCGCCACAACTACTGAGCCTGCGCTGTAGAGCCTGTGAGCCACAAGTACTGAGCCTGCGCGTCTGGAGCTTGTGCTCCGCAACAAGAGAGGCCATGACAGTAAGAGGCCCGCGCACCGCGATGAAGAGTGGCCCCCGCTCGCCGCAACTAGAGAAAGCCCTCGCACAGAAACGAAGACCCAACACAGCCAAATAAATAAATTAATTAATTAATTTAAAAAAAAGAAGTGACATTAACAACACAAAATATACCTTTAAGAATCACAGATAAATGGGACAAATTCCTTTTGAAAAAGATACTATGTTACTCTCAATCAAATCAGGACTTGAAATAAAACTGTATTTGATAGATCGAGAATAAGAATCAATACGTAAAAGAGAAACACCTCAAATAAAGCACTGTTTTTTATTACTATAATCGGTCCAAATGTATAGCTAGCTGACAATGATTAAAACTCATCATCACCAAAGATTTAACTTGTAGCTTGCTCTAAATCAAAGTGATTTCCTAATACAGACCTTTAAGTGGTTGAAATTCGTATGGTAACACAAACCAAAAAGCACTGCAAGAGAACGGAGGAATCAGGAAGTACAGGGGGTGAAGAGTCAACAGAAATTCCTGAACGTCTTCAATAAGACAACACGCAAACACAGCACCACCACCCTCTCACCCTCAACGGCCCCCTCCTCCATGCAGCTCTGAAACACACAGGGAACCCTGACTGCTTTTCTCTCTACCCTGTAAATGGAGAGCATGGGTCTCCACAGCCGTGACATCTTTTATGAGCACTAAAGTCACTTAATAGAATCCTGAAACACACAGGGAACCCTGACTGCTTTTCTCTCTACCCTGTAAATGGAGAGCATGAGTCTCCACTGCCGTGACATCTTTTATGAGCACTAAAGTCACTTAATAGAATCCTGAAATTTTATATCAGTATGTTTCACATCTAGCTCTAACCGTCCTAACGTATTTCTTGCTTTTTTTTCCTTTCATTGCTATTTCACTTAAATTCTCACCCTTGGATTTAACACTGATTTCTTTTTTCAGCTTACTTCTTTCAGTAAAAAAAATATATCAGAAGTTGAAAACCTTATAAGTATGTATATAAGAGCATGTTAGATAGAGCAGATGTGCATGCGAGTAAGAAAGAGAAGAATTCTCAGAGAAAGGCCCTCAGACACAGCAAAATGCTGCTGGCAATATTTTGAGATATGTGAAATGAGTGAGAAATTATTTTATACGTCTTAAACCAGAAGCAATCCATTATATGACAAACATATGGAAACCTAAGTAAAATTCTTTTTTACTGAAACTCCAGCTTCAGTTTAATAAACTATGCCTAGAAATTCAGTTGTATATTACATTAGTTATAAAGCGACACGTTCATCTTAATAATTTTATTTATGTGTAACTACATAATATCTAATAATGCCACAAGTATATATAATTACTTAAAAGACTACTCAATGATATAATCTGAGCCATAATCTGAAACCCAAATTTCAGAAACTGCTCCAGAATATCAGAAGACTAAAATTAGTCTCACTAGAGAACTATTAAAATACCCAAATAGATGTATAATTTCTACAGTTTCACAATAAGGAAAAAAGATTATTTCCACTTTGGACCTAAGATACCTTATTTTGTCCAAATCTTAACCTACAGATGATAAATTTGCTCAAGGCCACGAATAACCACTATAGAAACTTGTAGAAACAAAGTTTTCATATCTTTTTCAAATATCAAGAGTAAGGGGAAATTCTGTGGCTGTTGGTTTTTGAATGCCTGCTTACGTAAAAAGTATGGGGAAAAACTAAGTGACAACTAATCTTTATGAAGAAAAAACTGTCCATAAGCATTTTAATTAGTTACAAGACTGGTGTTTTGTCTCTCTAAAGTACAAATGAATGAAACTTCCTGAATTAAAACTCTCTAAATGTTATCTTCTAAATCAGCGCTTTAAAATCATCTATTAATATTAATTCCTAAATAGCTAATTTGATCCAATTATCTAGAGTGAAGATGAACTTGAATCCCGCCGTTATAAACATAGAGCTACTCTTCCATGATAGTTTCAAAGATATTAAGATACTTAAATTTTTGCCTTGTACTCAAAGTAAAACTTGGCTTCTAAACATAAAATAGTAAAGTAGAACTTTCCTCAAATGCGGGTTATATTAAGAGTTTAGATATCCTTCTTTCTTCAACACACAAATTACCTAAACCTGTATTAGCAATGTACTCCATATTGTAAATTACAGTCTTGGAAATTAGCAACATCCAAAATGAAACTCACATGTTCCATAAAAATGAAATGATTTGGTTATAAATACTACTGATAACGTAAAAACAACCATAGTCACTCCATAAATCCGGATTACTGTCCAGATAAGCCTTATAAGTGTACCTCATCGTATAAAACTGCAAAAGCAAATGTTCCTTTGAGCTTTTACAACAGGAAAACGCGTAATTCTGTCATCTGATTTCTTGCTATTTGTCTTCCCACTCACGTTTCCAAACTTTTCTAAAATGTAAAATAATTTATATTTTATGCAGAATATCGAGCAATAGCCAGCTTTGCACTTACCTGCAGAGATATTTATGCACGAAATAATCGTGGAACACCAAAGTTTTGAGGAAAAGGTGCTATGTCCTGGAGGGGACCACCTTTCTATAATGGGCTATGACATTATATGAAAACCCTCCGTCATTGGCATCAGCCCACATACAAAACTCTAAACAGCCAAGGAGCATCCAAACTGAGTAAACACAAATATTTAGATTCCCAAGGTCCAGACTGAATTACCACCTATTCAGAAACATACATTTTTAGGAATCAGGGATTTTAAAGCAACAACAACAACAACAACAAAAAAAAACTAGAACTTAATATCTTTCTGAAAGGCGAGATACTCTTAAGGTAAACCCTAGCATTTCCTTTTGTACTCTTAAATAGAAATATTTGAGTAGACGCTCAAGAATACAGAAGGCAAAACGATGAATCTTGAAGACATGCAAATAGGTCTAACAGCCACCGAGCACAGGATGAGGTCTTTCTAAAGCGGCCTTAATTTCCTTAAGGGAAGATGGATTGGACATTTCTGGTCGGTCGTGGGAAAAAAAACACAAGAAGCTACGCTTTATCTTCATTAGAAATGGTAAAGGGCAAAAGGATCAAAACACTAAGAGAGAAGAGAGAGGGAGGGGGGAGAAGAAGGGGAGGGCGGGGGGAGAATCCAGTTTCGAACCAGGCCAGTGGGAGCTGCAGAGAAGAGGTTGGAGAAAAATGGGCTTGGGCTCCAAACTGTGACAAGCGCTGGGCTTCACAAAAGACCAGGACAACACACACTCCACACCAGGGCAAACACAAACACACCCCACCGGGTCTCCAGGCGGGCCCCGGGGGGGCCAGACCCTGCACTCGCCCGGAGAGACACCATGTGCTGCAATTATGCAATTAGTGAAAATAGCAGAAGACCGAGCCGGGCACTTTCCACCGTGACATTTATCCTGTACTTTTGCAAAGACTTACTTCCAGGATGCGGCTGGAGAGGGATGGGGAACCGAGAACGGAAGGGGGTAGAGGATGGGCAGGGAGGGAAGAGGCAGGAGGAGGGGTGGATGGGGAGGAGGGGGAGGGGTGGAAAGGGCGAGAAACCGGGGCAGGAGGCTCGCGGGAGGGGGCGCGGGGACGGGGGCACGCGGGGCGCGGGGAGGGAACCGGGTCGCGAGCGGCGCCGAGGGGAGCGGGGGGTCGGGGCGGGGGCCCAACGGGTACCTGAGGGAGGGGCGTCCGCGCAGGTCGCGAGCTCGAGCCCCAGCCCGGGGAGAGGAGTCAGCGGAGGCGCGGGGGAAAGGGGCGCGGAGGAGGCCCCGGTGACGGGATGTCCCCTCGGACCGTCCGGTCACCGAACCCGGACCCGCGCACCGCGCACCGGACCGCCCGGCCACGCCTGTCCCCGCCGCGCCCGCGCCCGCCCGGACTCACCCCCGGCGCCGCCGCCGCCGCCGCCCCGGCCGTTCCAGCTCCGGCTCCCGAGGCTGCTGCCCGCGGCTGTCGCTGTGGCCGCCCCTGAGTCCTGAAAAGTGGAGCCACCGCCTCCGTGAGCCGCCGCCGCCCGGCCGTCCGCGCGCGCGCCCGCGACTGCGCGTGCCCGCGTGCCCGCCCGGGAGAGACCGCGAGAGCGCGAGTCCCACGTCGGCCCGCCGCGCCGCGCGCCTCCCTGCCCCCTCCCCGCTCCGCCCCTCCTCCGCGGGCGCGCGGCCGCGAGGGGGCGGCGGCGGGCGCGCGCACGGCGGGGCCCCGCGGCCGGGCGAGAAGGCTGGAAGGCGGCGCGGAAAAGTGAAGTGACAGCCGGGTCCCGGGAGCGGGCAGCGGCGGGAGTGGGCGAGGGGCGTCCCATGGAGAAGGAGCGGCCGGGACCGGGAGCGGGGTGGGTGGGGGGAAACAGAGGCTGCCGGGCGGGCCGGAGGGAGGGGACGCGGGGACCTTGACGGGCACGCGCGTTAAAGGCAAACACTGGCCGGGGGTGGGGGGGGGGAGGGGGGGTTGCCCTAAGGCGAAGCAGGGGCGGCGTGTTACCCCCGGCCACCGCGGCCCTGGCTTCACACTGGCCTCGAAGCTTTCTCGAAGTGGCTACTGAACTGACCCTGTTGACACACTAACCGCAACTCGGACGCGTGGTGTCCACGTGCACCCAGGATGGAAAACTTCGCTATGGCCTGGAAAGTTCGCCTAGGCTAAGCCAGCCTCTAAACCTGACATTGCAGCACGAGGGTCCTTCCGCCTTCAGGGCCCAGAATGTGGGAGCCAAGAGCTTCCAACCATTCATCCCCGGTATACTGGGGGGAGAGTGCGGCACGCGGGGGGTGGGGGTGGGGGGGTGGAGCACTCCCAGAGCGAGTGGGATGCTGCCCTAAGGTCCACTTGAAGGGTTATGAGAACAGGAGCAGTGCTGTGGGTGACCCGAGGAAACATTAGGTCCCCCTATCATCTTCACCCCAGATAACCATTAAAAAAAGAAAAACCTATGTCTGCTATGCTAAGTCGGCTTCCACAAAATTTCCCCCACCTCTGCAACTCAAGCAGCCATGAGACCCCAGAGGACAGGAGAAAGTCGAGATCTGTACATATGTCTAGAACTGAACGTCTTTTATCAAATGCCTTCTTCAAGAATTGACTATTACCTTTATAACATCCCTGAAAATTGCTTGTAGTCTCCATGAATCACCACTGAGCAAAACGTGGGTTTGTTCTGTGTATCAGTCAAGGACATCAACAGGCCCTGTTACCCTTAAGCTCTAAAATATGTACTGGAGGATTAGAAATTACCATATCCTGGGCTTATCGTTGATTATACAGCCACCTCTCTCTCACACATGGTGCAATATATTAGTAGGTAAAGATGACATAAAATGCATCGTATTTTTTTAATACTTAGAATATGACCAAGTTGAAGTATTTCATAGACTGCCTTAAATGTCTACATAACTTATTTTACCTCATGAAATCCGTGTGTATTAATATTCTCATTGTATTGACTGTGTTTCAGTATGTTTTGCAACTGTCTGGTGAGGATAGATGACAGAATCCCCATTTCCTAGGTCTCTGTGCTTTTCTCCAAATAAACTACTCTTTTGTATACTCTTAGGTGTATATCCTGTTGGTTTCTGTTTGTTCACAATGACTATTTTGTAATAAAGTACTCTTCTGTTACAGAAAGTTATCCAGGTTGACTTTTTCAGTCCTGGTCATTGGCAGCTGGGGGCCAGGGATGCAGAAATGGCAACTTCTAACTTTATGAAAGGACTGGAAAAGGCTTCACTGCTCAAATGCTGAAACTGTAGTTGCTACAGGACTTCATTTATCTGTAGGTGTTTTAACTGCTATATACTATTCACTGAGTTTAAGAAGGGCATCATAATACAAATCACAGTTATGCTTTTCACTGATTCAAGGAATATTTGTCGAGTACCAGGCACTGTCTAGGTGGTTGGGATATAACATTTCCTCTCAGAGCTTTTCTATCATTGACTCGTTGTTTTTCACACTACATCCAATTCCTCAGCAAATTCTGTTAACTCTGCTTTCGAAAATATATCCTGAAAGTATCCATTTCTTCCCATCTCCCTCCCCACAGCTAATTCCCTGGTCCAAGCCACCATCATCTCTCAGCAACAGCCTCTTACCTGATCTTTCTAATTCCCCTATCCACTTCCCCACACACCCCAGCCCCCATCCTACACACAACATAGGTTGAATATGTGATCCTTTACAACATAGGTTAGAATAGGTCTCTCCTCTTTTCAAAACCTCAGGTGGCTTCTTATCCTAGAACCACAGCCAGAGACCTTACAAAGGCTACATGCCACTACAGGATTTGACTGCCACCCCAGGCAGGACCCCTCTGACCTCACGTTGTATGACTTCCCCCTCTTTTCTCCCTCCAGCTGCACTGGTCTCCTTGCTAGTGTGGAACGCACCAAACATTTCTCAACCAACAGTTTCCTATCTCTGTAACGTGCTTCCCTCCCCCAGCGCCTCCTATCTCCCTTCTCTGCTTTATTTTTCTTCATGAGCATCATAAGAAATCGGAAATAACATACTTTTTACTTATTTATTTTAGTCCTCCCCTTCTCCTCTGCTCCTCTGTCCCTCTCCCCTCTACATATAAGTACTTTGGAAAGAAGGATTTCGTTGGCTGGGGTTCATTGCCATATATATATTCAATAAATACTAGTTGAGTGAATGAAATTGCCCTCTTTCAGTTGCTGGCATGATAGATATTATTCTAATTTCTTCAATAATAACAGTAGCATTTAGCGTGTTCTTAATTTGTGCCAGGCAAAATGCTAGCACTTCACATATACTAGCTCAGAAACACCCCATAAGGTTGGTTTCATTCAGTCACTTCCACTTGAAAGATGAGAACACTGAAGAGAAGGGGAATGAAATCACTTGCCCACAATCATACAGCACATCTGGGATCTGGAATCAGCAGTTTGGCTCTAGAGTCTGTGAATGTCAGGACACTTCAGCATGAGTCCAGTGTTAAAAAAAAATAGATTTTACTTGATTTTCTCAGTTCCTCTCCCCTGAGACTTAAACTTGGTCTCCAAAACAAATAGCTCACCTTCCTTCGATTTCCTGCTCTGGTCCATCAATGCATTGTCGTGAACTCCCTCCCTCCTCTCCTACACTTCTTTCTAGGCTTTAATATAGAGCCCACATTTTACCCCCTAGAATTGGCAAATGGGAATGTTTTTGTAGGTCTCTTCTTGTAACTTTTGTTACTGCCAGCTTTGTGAGTAGCTAGAGTCACCATTAGTTTTCTAGTTTGACTAGAAAGGTGATGAAAAAGACCTCTCTGGGGATAACTGGGCTGGATTTCAGCAAAACACATCACCCTGGTAGAGCTGCTCCTTGGTTACACAACTTCTATTCTCATTAGGCACCCAATGATCAGGGGTTGTTAAACATTTGGATTGTACCCCTCGGAGGAAATATCAAAATATCATTATTAGTCTGTTTACCAAACTAATAATGGATCCTGAGAGAATGGGATAAAAGTCAATAATCTTTTGCTACGGCCTCGTTTGAAAGGGGCCATAGGCACCCTGTGGTCCCTCTGAATGTCTTGGATATTTAAGAACCCTGTGGGAAAATTGAAGCCCCATTAGAGCTGAAACCCAAAGACCCCACTACCTAGTATAGCACCAACACAGAGGCATGCACCAGGTGTTTAACAAATGCTTGTTGCCCAGATGAATAAATGAATTAATTCTTAACAGAGAATGGAAGGGATTGAGGACAAATCGCCCTGACTTTCCCACTTGGGCCACCATGTACAGTTGTGTATGTTGCACACTGCAAAACATCAGATGGCACCATTCACATAAATGAAGATGCAAACACAGAAGTCTGGCTGTTCCTCCCACCCCAGCCCCTGCCCAAGAATGGTAGTCAATCTCAAAGACGGCCCCAATGATGCCTGCCTCCTGGTATCCACACCCTGGTGTAGTCACTTGCCACATCCTACTAAGGTTGGTTGGTATTCCACTGAGATGGGATAGTACATCACTACTGAGATTATAAAAGACATTAGGGCTTCCATCTTGGTCCTCTCTGTCCCTCTGTCTCTCTCTCTCTCGTCACTCACTTCGGGAGAAGGTGGCTGCCATAAGGTGAGTGGCCCTATGGAGACACCCATCTGACTACAAACTGAGGTCTCCCCCTGATACCCACATGAGTGACCTAGAGTCCTTCCACCTTAGCTGAGCCTTCAGATGATGCCACCCCACTGGACACCTGCAGTGCAACCTCATGAGAGACCCTGAGCTGGAAACACCCAGCTAAGCCAGTCTTGAACCTTGAGATAATCAACGGTTTCAGGCACTACGTTTTGAGGGTCATTTGCTGTACATCAGTAGGTAGTAGAGACTCACTTGAGTCTGCTACTTTTTCTTGCAAACATTCTCCCCATCAGTCACAGCAGTGTGCCTCCCAATATCCTACACTGTTTAAAAACCCCTATTTTGCTGTGAGCAACGCAAGGGCAGAGACCAAGGATTATTTATCTCTGTGTCTACACTTTAGGATAAAGAGTAGGCACCCCATAAGGGCTGGTCAAATCAAGGAATATACCTGCTATTCAACTGCCATTTCCTCAATTTATGGAACTTTGGGAGGTAGGTTTCTTAGGGTGCTATGTCTTTTATTTCAACAATCATTTCAAAGAATACACGAGCTCTTTACTATGTCTTAGAAGTTCAGAAGTATATTAACGAATATTTTCCAGAGCTTTATGAACATTCTGGCCCTCTCAGCAGATTCCATTAAGAAAAATTATGGGGCTTCCCTGGTGGCGCAGAGGTTGAGAGTCCGCCTGCCGATGCAGGGGACACGGGTTCGTGCCCCGGTCCGGGAGGATCCCACGTGCCGCGGAGCGGCTGGGTCCGTGAGCCATGGCCGCTGAGCCTGCGCACCCGGAGCCCGTGCTCCACAACGGGAGAGGCCACAGCAGTGAGAGGCCCGCGTACCGCAAAAAAAAAAAAAATTATGAAATCTCCTTATATGTGACCAAAATGAAGAAGATGCTATTTGCTCTCTTTATCTCATTGCTTTTTTCCCTGTACAGTCACCTTAGTACTACTTCAATGTTTGGAAGTGCATAATTTTTTAATAACAGCTTTATCAAGATATAATTCACTGAGTATACAAGTCACCAATTTAAAATGCATAATTCCATGGTTTTCAGTATATTCACAGGAGGGCACAAGTTTTATGAATGAAGAAGAATAAAGATTCTTCTGCTCTCTTTCACTTGCTGTCTATTCTATTTTTCTACTGACCAGGGCTTACTATGAGGACCCCATAGGTAAGCTATGTCTTTGGGCTCTCTGGGATTAATATTCAAACCAGGGTCAAACAAAAAGTTACCATCATCAGAAAAGCCAAGGCCCCCAGTTGATGATTTATCTTACCAGCCTGGCTCTGTTCAGGCTGTGTCCTAGAACAATGGAGCCATCACCCATCCAATCCCCTGTGTCAGCTGAGTTTTCAGGGAAGCAGACCTCAGGATGAAGTTAGAAGTGCAAGAAATTTATTTATCTATGAAAAAAAAAAGGGAAAAGGGAGCAGAAGTAGGCAGGGAAATCCTTCAGGCTACAAGGCAGGGTTGACACCTGCGAAAGGAGAGGGGAAGGAAGGAGGTTTGGGGCAAGAAGAGCCTTGGACTGACTCTGAGGAAGTCTCACCTAGCCTAACAAAAAGCTCCAGTGCAAAGATTGTCCATAAAGCGGTCCCACCTTTGGCAGACATTACCAGGTCCTAGTGCTTCCATCACACTTGGTCCTTTGCAGAGACTGCCCAGGAAGAGCATGTCCTCGGTTCAAAAGGGGAGATGGGTCTTGAAGGCACAGCTGTAAGCTGTCAGCTAACTGAACTGCCCGCATCAGATAAGCAAGTTCTTGCTTGAAGAGTGACCCAAACCATGCATCTCCATAGATGTGCACTCCCCTTGCCTCTTGGTCATCAGAACTCCACATTCGTGAATATCATTTGACACTAGACTTCTATTTGTCCATCTGCCTTGGATTTGCTAACTTGCATGTCCTCCTTCACTCAAGTTATTGCTCACCATCTCCACCTAGGTTATAAACTCTGTTCCTTTGATCATAGCTGATATGTTGCCCCCAATTCTTCCATTTGCATTTGCTTAATAGTTGATTTGTTCAATCCCATGCTGTGCTCAACTTTCCTTAGACTGGCCTCAGCAAATCAGTACAAACGCCCAAGTTCTTCTGTGGTTTAAAGACAGAGCGAGTAGAGTATTAGCTTTCTCATTAATTCCTTTCATTTCTCTCCCTTTTAAAGGTAAGAGAAAGGGGCCCAGTGAAGGACACTCTGAAGAATATATAAGAATTCAAAAAGTTGGCTTCTTTTCCCCTTCTGACATGTTCCAACACTAAGGAGTTAGGCACTTGTAAGGAAGGTTCACTTGGAAGAGATAAATAGAGTTCTCTCTGCTTTTTTCAAAGTGAAGGGCAGACATCCACTCTCTCCACCATCTATAGCTTTTCCAGGGAAGCTCAAAACATGCTGCGTCTTAACCCACAAGTTCAAACAGGTGTGTGCATAAGTATCTTTATATGTAAAGTACATATACAAGTTAGTCTTAATTGGACTCTCAAAATGTATAATTAGCATTGAATGAGTAATAAAAGTTGCTTTGCAAATACTATCAGCAAGCCACTGAATATACTTTTTTCCTGATTTATAGACTAGAATTTCAGCAGTGAAATCTTATGGAGGACGACCAATCACATTGAAACTGCTACATTACATGAGGACTTCTTTAAGTCCCACTACTTCGTAGTATAAATATCATACTGAAAAATTTTAAGTTCACTTAAAAAGGTGAGGGGAAGGGATAAATTAGGAGTTTGGGATTAACATACACACACTACTATATATAAAATAGATAATCAACAAGGACCTACTGTATAGCACATGGAACTCTACTCAGTACTCTGTAATAACCTATATGGGAAAAGAATCTGAAAAAGAATAGATACATGTATATGTGTAACTGATTCACTTTGCTGTGCACCCGAAACTAACACAACATTGTAAATCAAACATACTCGAAGATTATAAAAGACATTAGGGCTTCCATCTTGGTCCTCTCTTTCCCTCTTGGTTTTTTTTTTTTTTTTCCCCTGTGTTTTTGCGGTACATGGGTCTTTCACTGTTGTGGCCCCTCCCGTTGCGGAGCACAGGCTCCAGACGCGCAGGCTCAGCGGCCATGGCTCACGGGCCCAGCCGCTCCGCGGCATGTGGGATCCTCCCGGACCGGGGCACGAACCCGTGTCCCCTGTACCGGCAGGCGGACTCTCAACCACTGTGCCACCTGCGAAGCCCCTCTCTGTCCCTCTTGACTGTTCCTCCCTTGTCTCTGCACCCCCTCCCTTCCCTGATTAGCAACTGTTTGAATTTGCCCTTTGGGACTCAGGGAAGGTCATGGAGGCTAGAGTCTGTTCCCTACAAACAAGAAATGGGGGACAGAGAGGCTTTTGTACCCAGGAGACCCACAGGGTCCTGCTTGGTTTCAGCGGTGGGAAGGATTTTGCAGGATGTCTAATCCAACCACTACCTTATGTAGAATTCTTTCAAAATAACTTGCTTGAATGTCTCCAAGGATGGGACCACCTACCTCCCCTGAGAGCCAATCCCATCCTTGGACAGTTTTGACTCTCTTCACCCCTCAGTTGCTTCCCAATCCCTTTCTCATTCTGCCGTTGGAACTACAGAGTTATGTTAACAGCTCTTCTGCAAGAAAGCTCTTTCATTATTTAAAACTGGCTAACATGCCCCATGAGTTGTCTTCTCCTCAAGGAAACATCCACCTTTTCTCCGTTTGTTCATCATGTGACACAGGTTTGTGTTCCTGGACCATTTAAGTCACCCTCTTCTGAACACACTCTAAATTGCCTATGTGTCTATAAAAACATGTGGTCAGGAACTGAGCCCAGTATTCCAGGAGGAGTAGTCAGCTTAGCTGAGAGCAGAAGGAAGATATTTGTCATGTGCTATTTCCATCCCAGGAATCTCTGATTCCAAACTCCTACATGTAATGTAAATCCTTATGATACTTGAGGATATTGCTTTTTCAACTAAACACTAGAGTAGGGTCAAAAGAATTTTAAAAAAAAATTTTAGGGAGACCCACAGCCCAGAAAACAATGTTGGCATATCAGTTCAGTACATTCTAAATCTTTCTCTCTCCAACCAGCGTGCACCCACTACTCCTCAGGCCTATAGAAAATAAGGTTGTCAGCCTTAAAGAATAGCGATAAATTTTACCTCTTTCAGAAGCTCTTGCTTGGTTCTCTTAGAAATGTGTATTTAGGGGAGGGGTAAATTAAGAGATTGGGATTGACATATACACACTACTATATATAAAATAGATAACCAACAAGGACCTACTGTATAGCACAGAGAACTCTACTCAATACTCTGTAATAACCTATATGGGAAAAGAATCTTAAAAAGAGTGGATAGATGTGTATGTATAACTGATTCACTTTACTGTACAGCAGAAACTAACACAACATTGTAAATCAACTATACTCCAATAAAAAAATTTTTAAATAAATTTTTTTTTAAAAAAATAAATGTGTATTAGGAGGAAAAATAAGGGGACTGTTGGCAGGTCAGAGTTGTGTACTTCTATCCCAAAAATGTGGGGATGTATCCCTCATAGAAGATTTCAGGTGGGGTTTTTTATTTGTTTTTGAAATTATATCATGTTTCCATTTTGGTAGTAAAAACTATAAATTGATTTCTTTTGAAATTGTCAACCTGGGCTTCATCTCCAGAGCACACACAATTGCAGATGATTATTATTTTCAATAACAATTTGTTTTTCTTCCAGAAAGAAAAATATGTTGGATAAATACGTTTATATTTACATCTAGAACATGTTCTGGCAGAGCCATGAATAATTAATCCAAGCGTGGTTGACCACACAGTACAACTGCATTACACGCACACGACTAGCACTTTGTTGATGAAACTTTTTCCCCTCCACATCACAAATTCAACATTCCCAACATCTCCTATATTTTTATGTTTTTACTTCTAATAGCTGAGTTATATATAAACATGCCCTTATTTGGGCCATGTTTTAAAACACACTTCTTTACCTTTACGTGTTCCTGAAATATATTGCTGTGAAATAAACCACTCCGAAAGTTGGTAAGCAACAACATTCATTTCTTTTGCTCGTGGATCTGAAATTTGGCCAGAGCTTGGTGGGATGGCTTATCTCTGCTCCATGCGGTGTCACCTGGAGCAGTTTGACTAAAGGCTGGAAGACCTGCTTTCCTGATGGTTCATTCACATAGCTGGCAAGTTGCTGTTGGCTGTTGGCTTGGAGCTCAACAAGACTCCTGGGTGGGGACCTCAGTTCCTCCCTACCGAGACTCCATGGGCTTCTTGGCTCCCTCACAGCATGGTGGCTTGGTTCCAAAAACAAGCAACCCAAGAAAACCTGACAAAAACTACACACTCGTTTCTAATCTAACCTTGTAAGTCACAGAGTGTCATTTCTCCACATTGCATTCGGGGAAGCCATCATAAATCCACCCACGTTCAAGGAGATGGGAACTAAACATCACCTCTTGATAGGGGAGTGGAAATTTCTAGGAGGTTTTATGAGGTTAGAGATATTGCTGCAGCCTTCTTTGGAATATACAACCTACCTCAGATACATCATTCCCTTTGTGTTGAATCACCTTTCCCTCTTTGTTCTCTGTGAAGCCCAGTGCATCCCTCACGGCTCTGCTCAGACATTACTCACGTCTACTGTGTCACCGATGTGCCTCATAGATTCGTCTACTGTTCCCCATTATACAATGTCCTGCAATTATTTTTTTGTATCTGACTTGCCTGGTAGACGATCAGCTTCTCAAGAACCAGTACGGCAAGCACTGTCCATTATCTCCCTGTCAGCCCTCACCAGCATGCCCAGCCACAGGTGATGAAGGCTTGATGGGTCTAGACAACCTCTCACTCCTCTAGCTGTCACTAATATTACACGATGAGTTCTGCCCTTAGAGTCAGCTCAGTGGGCTCCTATCTGGGCTACTGCTGCACACACAGCCTTGGTACTCAAAGTGTGGTCCACAGACCAGCAGCAGAGCATCCATCACCTGGAAGCTCATGAGAAAGGCGACCATCATGCCTTACCTTAGACCTACTAAACCTACATTTTAACAAGATCCACGGTGATTTGTGTGCATATTAAAGTTTGAGAAGCATTCCTTTAGAGGACACCTCGGGCTCCCTTCAGAGGCGTCAGTGAGGCCAAAGGGATGTGCCCATTTGGAGCCCACGTTTCTGCTTCTAGACCGTGTCTCTAGGAAACAGAGCTGTGCGATTCCCCATCCAAATGGCTGGGAGAGAGCTTTTTCCCAGCAACTCTTTGGTCCTCTGCCCTGGGTCTGTGCTCCTAAAAGGGGACGTTGGTTTTTGTGTGCACAGCCCGAGGTTGAAGGTGTGGCCAAAGGGAAGCTAGTTGTGATGGGGTGAGGGGAGAAGAAGTTGGAAGCTATACCCATGGGCTGGGACATGCACACACACACACGTGTGCGCGTGCAAAGCCCCTCATGGTGTAAGACAGAGCCAGTTCATGGAAGGAGAAGAGAGCAGGCTGTGGACTTCCATCTGTACCCTTGTCCAAGCTAATAGGGATACTCAATTTTCCATCCTCTCTGGTGGAATTTTGACAGGGATTATGCTGAATTTACAGATCAGTATGAGAAAAGCAATCTAGACAAGACAGTATTTAGCCTTCCAATCCCTGAACGTGAACTGTCTTTCCGTTTATTTAGTCCTTGTTTAATTTCTTTCAGTGATTTTTTTATAGTTTTCAGTGTCCAAGTCTTGCATTTCTTCTATTAAATTTGTTCCTAAATATTTTACTCTTTTTGCTCTTACTGTGAAGGAATTATTTTCTTAATTTCAGTTTCTGATTGTTCATTGCTAGTGTATAAAGATATTAACTCTTGTTTACTTCTCTGTAATCTTGTTAAAGTCCTTTATGAGTTCTGGTAAACTTTGGGGGTATTCCTTTGGATTCACATATAGGATCATATCATCTGTGAATAAAGATAATTTTGCTTCTCTTTTTCCCAATCTGGATGCCCCTAATTTTAAAAGAATTTTTTTTTTTTTTATTGCATGAGCTAGAGGAACTTCAGAGCAAGGTTAAATACAATTGCTCAAAGCAGAAATTCTTGCCTTGTTTGTGATCTGAGAAGGAAAACATTCAGTATTTTATCATTAAGTGTGATGTTAGCTGTGGGTTTTTTATAGATGTCCTTATCAGGTTGAGGAAGTTCTCTTCTATTCTTAGTTTCAGAGTTTTTATTATGAATGAATGTTGGATGTTTGTCATTTTTCAAATGACTTTTCTGTGTCTGTTGAGGTGATTGTGTGGTTTTTGTCTTTTATTCTCTTAATCTAATACATTTTAATTCTCTCTTTCTTTCTTTTTTTCATTTAATATGTGCCTTCAGGAATGTTTAGGGCTTCCTGAAGTTCAAAGCTAAAAGCTGTTAAAGTTTCACTTCCTCTGTTTGTCTTGAAGGCCACTAACTTTCTGCCCTGAAATAAAAGAATGTAATTGTCAAATGTTACTGCCAGCCTCCTGCTGGAATAAGTCTAGTTTCTCTTCCCTCTCTTGAACTTTAAGTTATGTCAGGTCTTTGTTGAAATATTCTAAAAAAAAAAAAATCAGACTTCCAAGGAACAGATGGGTATAAATTGATACAAAATTTAAACCCAGTCAGGTAAAAGCTACCTTCACACCACTTCCTTCTCTACCCTTCTCTACGGATGCTTTTGCAAATCACCTGCAGGCAAAAGGAGAATAAGGTTGCAGAGACTGTTTGTCTAGAAAACAGATGTAGAAATAGAGTTGAGGACTGGAGGACAGCTATGAAGCTGTATAGATAAAGATTCTGGAAAGAATGTGGTTGGGTGAGCACTTTAATGAATGAAACTCAGATTCTTCATCCTGATAACAGTCAACATTTATTGAGGGGTCACTCTGTTTTGGGACAGTTCAAAGTGCTTTAAATGACCTCACTTAAATATCAGAGCACACTATGAGGTGAGCATTGCCCCATTTTACAGCAGAGAAAACTGAGCCACGGTTTAACTGGGCACTTTTTCCAATGTTATGCATTTAATAAGTGGTGGAGCCCATGTGTGAATCCAGGCTGCTTGACTTAAGCCTGTCCTCCTGATCTCTGTGTTATTCCAAAACATAGCAAGGGCAAGGTTAATACTAGGTTCCAGTACTTTGCAGCCTTATATGGGGTAAAATTCCATCTCCCATATACAAAAAGACTCCATCCTTTACCACGCAGTCTGATGCTTACCATCAGAATTGATCCGTTGAGTTCAGTATCAAAAGTATTGTGTGTGTGTATGTGTAATAAGACATATAACCTACTTAAAATGGGCAAAAGGTTTTAGCAGGTACTTCAAAAAAGAAACTATATGAATGGGAATAAAAAGCACATGAAAAATGCTCATTATCATTAGTCATCAGAGAAATGCAAAATAAAATCACTGTGAGATACCACTACACACTTATCCAAATGGCTAAAATTAAAATGGTTGACAATAGTAAGTGTTTACAAGGATGTGGAACAACTGGAACTCTCAACCATTGCTGATGGGAATGTCAGTGATACAATCACGTAGGACAACTGTTCAGCAGCTCCTTGTAAAGTTAAATACAAATTTACCATATAACACAGTAACTCCACTCCAAGGTTTTTATCCAAGAAAAATGAAAATATATGCCCAAGAAAGAATCATGCACAATAATGATAACAGCTTTGTTCCTAATAGTTCCAAAGTTGAAACAACCCAGCTGTCGCCCCATAGGAGAATGGATTAAAAAACTGTGATATATCCTTACACTCAATAACATGAATGAATATCAAAAGCATTCTGTTGAGAGAAAAAAAGTCAGACACAAAAAGTATCCATGGTATGAGTCCATTTCTATGAAACTCTAAGGCAGGTAAAATTTATCTATAATGACCAAAAGCAGATCAGTGGTTGCCTGGGGCTGGGAGGTCATGTGTGGGTAAGATTAACTGCAAATGGGCAAGAAGAAAATTTTGGGGGTGATGAGTAATGTTGTGTATCTTGATTGTGGAGATATTTGCACAGGTGTATATTGTCAAAACCCTTTTCACTGCACACTCAAGATGGATGAATTTTATTCTATCAAAGTGTAGTTCAAAAAAGTTGATTTAAAAAGAAAAACTAAACAGAAATAGACTTGCAGATATAGACAACAAACTTATGGTTACCAAAGGCGAAACGAAGGGGGAGGGATAAAAGAGGAATTTGGGATTAGCAGATACACACTACTATATATAAAAGATAAACAAGGACCTACTGTATAACATAGGGAACTATATTCAATATCTTGTAATAACCTATAATGGAAAAGAATCTGAAAAAGAATATATATATATTATATGTATATATATTTTTAGAACTGTATCACTTTGCTTAGTACACCAGAAACTAACACAACATGGTAAATCAACTATACTTTAATTTTTAAAAAATTCCTTTGAATGCCAGGACTATACATTAGCATTTTTGTAAAAGCCATAATGCCAAACTGAATCACTTTGCTGTACTCCTGAAGCGTTGTAAATCAACTCTACTTCAATCAAAAAAATACATCAATTAAAAAAAGAAAAAAAAATATTTAAAAAAAGCAAAACTATATGCACAATGAAAAATACCAAAATAGACATTTTTCTTGATTAACTTGTTGTTTGTTTTGCTCACCCAGAAGGCAGAACAGAAAAGGTTTTATGGGAAGAAGGGAAAACCTCGAGATAGGGTTCCTGAGATGCATCGCTCCAGCAGGATGGGTTTGGGAGACCTGCTGTCTCGGGGACATCATTCGGGTTTCCAGGTGGCTGGAGGGGGGAGCAAGGTTGACACGGGGAGACAGGGATGGAGTGGGGGCTAACTCAGACTTCCCAGACTTCCCTGGCAGTCCAGTGGAAAGGACTCCACGCTTCCACTGCAGGGGGCCCAGGTTTGATCCCTGGTCGGGGAACTAAGATCCCTCAAGTCCCCCAAGTTGCGCAGCCAAAAAAATAAGTAAATAAAAACAGACTGCCTGCTGTACAGTTGCCCCTGCTGGTATCTGGGGGAGAGCCATTCATTCTAGTGTTACGTTTCTACGGTAATTATTTTGTCTTTCATTTTTCGATTTGTTGAACTTACTCTCTTGAAAGGAGTGAGAAAGGGAAGGTCAGGAAAAACTAGAAAGGCAGAGTGGGATAGGGTGAGAGGCCCAGAAACATTCAGGCAATGACTGTTTAATTATGTTGTAAATAATTTACTGCAGAGAAAGAAGAATGGCAAAGAACTGCAAGCAGTAGGGAAGAGGGGGCTGGGATGCTTCAGGGGCCAGGAGAGCTGGTGTGCCACCTTGACTTTTTGTATTTTTCTTTTTCCGAGTGTCAAATAGCTCTTGGAAGGGCTGTACCTCGGTTTATTTAATTTACCATTTATATCCTATATAACAAATCATAGCAACGGCTTTCAAACTTAAATGTGCACAAGACTCGTATGATGAAATACAGATTCCTGGGCCCTCTCCCTAAGACTCTGCTTCCATGAGTTTAGGATCTATCTGCATTTTACCCTGTATGGTTTGGATACAATTTCTCCACAAACTACACTTTGAAAAAGACTGATCTGGCAGATTTTAGGTGAGAATGAGAAAGCATCACTTTTTTTTTTTTTTTTTTAGTGATCTGCAAGTTTTTTTTTTTTAACTTTTACTTTTTGTTGACTATAGCTGGTTTACAATGTTGTGTTAGTTTCAGGTGTACAGCAAAGTGATTCAGTTATACATATACATGTATCTATTCTTTTTCAAATTCTTTTCCCATGTAGGTTATTACAGAATATTGAGCAGAGTTCCCTGTGCTCTACAGTAGGTCCTTGTTGGTTATCCATTTTAAATATGGGAGCATATATATGTCAATCCCAAACTCTGGTTTTATCCCTCCCCCCAACCCTTCCCCCTGGTAACCATAAGTTTGTGAGAAAGCGTCATTTTGATGACTCTATTCACTCCTGAGAAAGGGAAGACAGAAATGACCAAAAGGAACATTAGATTCAGAAAAGCGTCAGTTATCTATTTCAGTAGGGTGTGTGTTTGCCCGTGTGCTTTAAGAAAGAGCTGCGGGGTGGGGGGGCGTGGCTAAGAGATATATTAAGAGGTTGGGTCCTTCTGATGTAGGGAACATATGCCTTGCTACTTATCACACTGACCCAGACCTGGTTTTAAGGTTTCTTCTCTTTACTAGCATATGCCTCAAATCCTTTTTCCCAAAGCCCATCCAATCGGTAGCAAATGTGAAGAATTTGCTGGCCTGTCCCCCCTAATCCATCATAGTACAATACAAAGAGATGCAAAAAGACTGGGTGGATAAAGGAAATCAATACGTGTTTCCTGTTCTTTACCTTGAGATCCTTTGTCTGTTTTCAGGATGTCTTCAACAGAATAAAAAACAGAGCTCGAATTCCCAATCAAAATCAGATAAAACACAGGCGATAAGACACCATGTCTCTCCTTTCTGCAGACAAGAAATTTGAGTTATAACAGGGCCAAAGTGTCTGAGCCCAATGCAGTTTTTTAGTGATTAGAGGCTTTTGTGCTTCATAGTAATTTATAAACTTAATTATAAGCTATTCAGAAACAAAGCAAATATTCCAACAGTAGAATGTTAGAAAATTAAGCAAAAAAAAAAAAAAAGTTATCTACAGATTACAGGTAATCCTACATACTTTCCAGTTTAGATTGTAACTTTCTTTTAAAATACCTGAATACTGTTAAACTGTAAGTACCTGACCAAATATCAATATATTTATGCTTTCCTATTGGGCAACATAAACAAAAAGTTAGTTCATCAGTCATTTCTAACCTGATGGCCTCATAAAACAGTGTTTGCAAAATGCTTTATAAATTGCCTTTACTTTAAATGGTCTATGATTTTTTAATAACTCATATTTTTAAAAAGTATATAGATCTCTTATCTAAACACTTAGAAAATTGCACACTTGGGACTTCCCTGGTGGTTCAGCGGCTAACGCTCCCAATGCAGGGGGCCTGGGTTTGGTCCCTGGTCAGGGAACTAGATGCCACATGCCACAGCTAAAAAACCTCACATCCCGCAACTAAGACCTGGTACAGCCAAATAAAATAAATAAATTTTTTTAAAAAAGAAAATTGCACGCTTATTACATAGATACCACACTTTTCCAAGTAAATTATAATAAGGATTAAGCAAAATAATCAACAGAGCATTTCATTTTCAGTATGACATCAAAGTTGCTACTTGGTATCATACCGAAGTCCTTTCTTCAAAATGGTCACATGGCAAAAGAGAATAAACCCTTTCCCTTAGCCTTCGTATAGAAATGTGTTCAGTCTTGTACTTGTAGATAGGATCAATAAAGTTATAGGAGACCCTAAGAAAAAAGGTGAAGAATGCTTCTTTACGGTGGGTCTAATAAAGCCGTTAGTCCGCCTAATAGCTCCCTTTTCATACCTGCACGTGGGTACCAACACTGAAGGGTGGTAAATCTTGGCTTCCTTTCATTTTGTTTATCATTATAAAGTAAGGGTTGTACCCTCAACTAGTTGCCCATAAAAGAATGAATTGCCTAATACCCAGGTCCTTAAGGTGTTTCTCGTACTATGAGGGTCTCTCTCAATTTTAAAAGTTTGAACAAAAAAGTACTGTTTGGGAATGAGCTGTTAGCCTGAAAAGACTCTCCTTCACATGAGTCTTAGGTGCTGATAGAAGTCCCCTGATGAACTAAGTTAAAAATTTTAAAAGGAGGCAAAGAATTTTAACACGGGTAAAATGACTCTTACCGGGAGTATGACTCCACCAATACTTGTATTGGACAGCGTAAAAAGCTCTTTAAAATTACTTTGAAAAGCAATTCAGAAAGTTATTGCATTGAGGAGATGCACGTATAGTGCATACACTTACAAGATGAACTCAACTTTCTTAATGTTATGCCAATAAGAGTATGGGATTTAGGATAAGTTCTCTAATACCATCATACATGGATTGTAAAAGTGCTGTATTTCAGAAACCGACTTGGATGCGAAGATGATGTACTCTAAAAAACCGTTGGATGAATCCAAGATTGGTTCTAGTCACAGCAATGATACTATGTTTTGTTCATCTACATTAGGATTGTCCTGATCTAAAAATCATTGCTTGTCCTGGGGAGAAGGGGGGATATGTGCATTCTTTGTAAGCATTGGCTTGTGGGAGAATGTATCATCATGCTGAGAAAGGAGTGACTGGCCAATTTGATTACCTACTCCTCTTACTTTGGAGTACAGACTTGGAAGTAGAGCAGTCGGGCTCAGCTGCTGCCTGAGTAATTCCACCTGTGAGGTTATTAAAGGCTGATGAGTCCGGACTTTGGGCTGTGAGTTCTCCACCCACAGCCTCCCCCGTCCCTTTACTGTGTTAATGCACACGGGCTGCCCGCCTGCTTTCATCCCCAGTAAAACCAGCATCCATGTCTTTGTGGAAGGGTTGCCCCAGTGACTGGAATCCAACCTGTCGACACTTGGGGAGTCGGGGTGCCTGGGAATTGAGTTCTCCCTGATGGGTACGGCAGTATAAATATGGCAACTTCCTTGCCCCCTGATGGGGACAACTTTGATGAACTACCTATGCTGTCACCAAAGCTCCCCTGTAGAATTGAGCCAAAGTGACCAGCTGTAGGACGTTGTTCAATAGGCTTATTGACCTCGTTCCTTTCCTGATCTCTGTTCTCTACTGGCTTGTTCTGGGAACATTTCCTAATAAATCACTTTAACACAAATCTTCACGTCAGGGTCTGTTTCTAGGGAACCCTTCCTAAGACAAGCGTTTCATGGCAGACCATGGGATTGCCTTGTCTGGGTCATTGGAGATCAGCCCGCACATCTGAATAAAATGGGTATCACCCCTGGAGCAGGAAATGAGATGGGCTCTCCTTTTATAGTGCGTGCTGCCCAGCTCTCTCCTTCAGGACCTACACACTCATTTCCCCAGCTGTTGGGAAACTCAGCAGCTCACATCCTTCTCTGTGAATTGCCATTAGCCAAAGGACCACCCTCACGGCCTGGCTGTTAGACGTGGGAGTTCAAAGGCCAGGCCCCCTTGTCTCTAGGTGGAACCACTTTAAGAGCCATCCCAATTTCAGAGGTCCTGGGAAATCGGCTGGTGACCCTGTTGCGATTCATCGTAACCCAATTTTTCCCTCTGCCCCACCCTGCTTTTCTTCTCAACGGCATTCTTCCATAAAACTTTTGCTAGTAAATCTCTAACTCAAAGTTTGTTTCTTGGGGAAACTGACCTAAGACATTCTTCAACCCAGAGAGGGAAGAAAGTCCTGAACCCCAAGGTTTAGAGATGTCTGAAAGCAAAGGCTCAGAGAAGTGGCTTGCCCAAGGTCACGGGGCTGGTAAGGAGTGACAGAGCCTGGCTCAAACCATCTGCGTTTGAAACTGGATCCTTTTCCATTTGCACATAAAACACCCAGAATATGTGGCTAAATTTTTGTTTCGAAGATCAGTCATGATTTGTTTTTATTTTCATTATTTAATAGTATATTAAAATATTTTATTTACTTGTTTTTATTTTCTTCTAATGAAACCCAGTACTGACTAAATACTCTTTCAGGATGATGGAGCACATGAACCTCTTCTCTACCAAGTACACTTCTCTTTACTTGTGACTCTCACCAAGATTAAAACAGGCGTCTTCCAGTGGTCAAGACTCAGAACATGCAGAGCAATACAGTGTGCTCTTAGGATAAGCGTCTATAAGTTGAGCTGAACACTGTGGGTGAACACACACACGCACTCACACACACTCACACAATGGATCCTCTCTTCCCTTCACCACCTCATGTTGGGGGTCTGTCAACCTAGGAGCACACAGGACTAAATAAAAAATGTTCATTAAGTTATCTATTGTGACTAGCTGCGCTATGGCTGCAGAAAATAAATAGGATTATGCCTGGTGTTTTGCCAGATATGACATAGTATTACTTAAAAGAAAAACATAATCTCCTCTGCTGTGAAGCCTTAGAATAAAATAAATTCCAAAGAAAGTGTTCTTGATAACATTGAAAATTAGGTCTACAATATTTTATGGATGTTTATTAAATGTATTTCATTAGTACTGTCGAGACGGGAGAGGAAGTAGTAAAAGGGAAAAATGAAATGTGGGAATACAGATTGGATAGCAAGAATGAGAGAGTGAGACTGACCAAGGCGACATACATGCTGTTGATTGGTTTTCCCCAATTTAATTGATTTTCTGACCTACTGTGGCAATTCTTCTATCTTGAGTTTATGGACATAGAGATGACAAAGTTCGGCCATTGTCCAATAAAACTTTCCTACATCTGCCATATCCAATGTCTCTAGCCACATGTGGTAATTGAGCACTTGAAATGTTACTAGTGCCACTGATGAGCTAAACGTTCATTTTAATTAATTTAAATTTAATTTAAATAGCTACACGTGGCCAGTGACTATGCCCTGGACAGTGCAGCCTACAATTATGTGACAAGCGAAAATTTTGTTTCTTAACATTTATGGTCAGAATTCCTTTTAGGTATGAAAATGTCTTTCTTTGGGATGATTTATGCTAAGCCCATTGGGATATGTTTTCCATTTTATATGTATTAGCTTAGTTAATTCCCAGTTTAACTCAATGAGATGGTTACTATTATTAACCCCATGTCAGAGGCAAAAAGTCTGAGGAACATAGAGATTGAGGAATTTGTCGAGTCACATAATAAGTAGAGATCCAAAGATATGGCCTTTGGCAGGTGTTACATTGTCATGGTAGATGGACAAAGGGCTCGGCATGAATTAAGGAGAGGTCCGAAAAGATGTAAGCAGAGTAGGAAGATGGAGAGAGTCTGGGACTCGGGTAGAACGCCCATGGTGCCACAGGGAAGGGACTAGAGCTGTGCTATAAACATGGTAGCCACTAGCCCCATGTGGCTATTTAAGTTTAAATACATTAACATTAAATCAATGTTAAATTCAACGTTAAATTCAATTTAATTTAATTTAATTTAATTTAAATTAAATTTAACATTAAATTAAATTCAACATTAAATTCAATTTCTCAGTCACAGTGGCCACATTGCTAGTGCTCAAAATCCACCCGTGGTAGAAGCAGGGCATCTCTATCACCATCGAATGTTCTATTGGACAGAACTGAGTCAAAGGATAGTTCAGCATGGCTGTATCTCCTGACCATGGAGGTGGTGAAAACACTGATGTAAGGGAAACATCTCTTTCATCTTTCCCCAAATTACCGGCAAAGGCTATTGATTTCATGAATGCTCTGTAGGAATAAGTGTAAATTAGGAAAGGGCTACATTTCTTGCCTAGATCGATATGACATGGTATATGGGTTGTATTTCAAAAGTAAGAGGTTGGAATCTAAGATGGTGACGTAAAGTTGCAAATAGTATTGTTGGAGTGAGAAGGGGGCTTGAACTCCCATGAACTGTGGAGTTAGGAGAGTGCTGGTGGTTTGAACCAAATTTTACCAAGATTTGTGGATACCATGGCCTTCCTTCCTTCAGCTGACAGTATTCATAGGACCACACATAGTGTGAAGAAGAGAATTACATTCTACTCTGTTCTTGATCTTGGAGTCTTTAAAACATTAGTTGAGTTTTTGTGAAAGCCACACTTTGTGGTCAGTTTGTATCTATCCATCCCTTTATTGATTTTAAGTCACCACACAGGTGATATTCCTGGCTCCAAATAGTAACGGTGGTTAGCAATCTAAGGGCAAAACACTGTTTCAAGCATCTTATATGTATTAAATTTATTGAATTCTCAGATAAACTCAGTGAGATAGTTACTGTTATCCCCATTTTAGATGCAATGACCTAAGGCACGAGAGATTAGGCAAGGTAACTTGCCATGAGTCACATACTAAGTAAGATAGGCAGGATTTGAATAAATCTGTCCCTAGACGTCAATAAGGGTCTTTCATATGTTGCAATACACAGATAACTAGAGTGCCTTCCGGTTTGTTGTCTTGGCCCCTGAATCTCACGCTGTGTGTTATCTTCATGGGTACTTCATGGCAAGAAGAGCCAGCTCTGGGGGTGACTCTAAGATATGAATCCATGTGCCTGTGACCTCTGGGAGTGGAATCGCAGAACTGAAGAACTTCGGCGACATCCTGAACTTTTTGTAACTCTGAAGGTACCAACGTCTACCCTTTGGGTGGAAAATAGAAGTATCCCTGACCAGCTGTGCAGCTTCTAAAAGAGCTGGCTGCCAAGCTACTGAGAGTATCTGGATGTTCTCTGAACATCTGGTTGGCACCAGATGAGAACAAGGGGAAGCGATATGAGGAATCTATAATTAATTGCACATTATAAACTTGTAGAATGGTAGTGCTGGGATGAACTTCAGTGGTCACCTGGGGCAGACATTCTCAGTGGCTGGGCTGTAGACCATGTTTCAGAATCATTCAGGAAGAGTCTTAAGCATGCAGAGGCCAGGTCCTACCCCTGGAGACTCTGGTTCAATAGGTCTGTGGGAGGAGACCTAGTGTTACAGAAATTAGATGGATAATATATGAACCGCCAGAACTGGGGCAGTAATTACATTAACGACCTTCTTTTCTCTCTCCACTTGGCAGGTAATGATGCTGCAAGACAGAATATTTTACTGACTGTAAATCCTGTACTTTAAAGAGATGCCCATGAAAAAAAAATTCATTGGTCACCTTTGGAGGATGTTAGAGAAACAAATCATTTTAAAATCTGCCAAATAAAGGGGGAAATCATGTATTCATCCTGCTTTTCATTTACCAACATTATCAGGAAAGCTAAATCGCTATTTAGGGACAATTTTTGTTTACAGAAGTATTGCCTGTAGTAAGTAAAGGAAGAATGTTAGAATACCACATTCTGTCACTCCTAATGAATCAATGGTTGTGACCAGCCCCAAAAGGGACATCCTGATGGAAGTACACGATACCATTTGTAAAGTGTTCTTACCAAAAACTTAAACTAGAATCTCATCAAGTCTCTATAGCTCATTTTCAATTCATAGGAGATATGGAAGACAGAGGAACATGCTAAGTAACACCATTAGGATTCGATAATCAAAATCCAGCCTGTGAGAACACCTATAGGTCAGATAACCCAGTTTCTTCATTATATACATTGAATGAGGGAAAAAAAGATAGAGGGAGAACCCATAGAGTACAAGAGACTTAAGAAGCAAATCAGTCAATTGAAGATGGGTCTTGTTAGGTTTCTGATTCGATTACAAACATTTACAAATAAATTTTCTTAGGTGTGATAATTATGTTACGGATATGTTTTCAGAGCTGCTGACTGAAATATTCATGGATGAAATGAATATAAATATTTCTGAATGAGACAGAAAGACTTGCTTTAAAATAATTCAGAGAGGTAATTCCCTGGTGGTCCAGTGGTTAGGACTCTGCGCTTTCACTGCAGGGGCATGGGTTCGATCTCTGGTTGGGGGACTAAGATCTTGTAAACTGCGTGGCACAGCCAAGAGAAAATAATAATAATTCAGAGAAAAGGAGGTGGGTAGGGAGTTCGATGAAACAAGATTGGTCCAGAGTTGATAACTGAGGAAGCTAGGCGATGGTTACCAACAAGTCATCATACTACTTCTTCAACTTTTGCATATGATTGAAATTGCCCATTAGAAAAAGTCAAAAATGAAAAATTGTGTCCAAAAATGCGAAGGCTTTGGCTTATCTCAGGGGTCAGCAAACTGTGGCCTTCAGGTGAAAGCCAGCTTGCTTTCAAGCTGTGAAAAAAAATTGTGAATACAATGTTTTTAGAACACACTAAACGACACCTATTCACTTACGTATTGTCCGTGGCTGTTTTCATGCCACAATGGAACTGTTGAGTAGTTGCAACAGAGACTGCTGTGTGTCCTGTAAAGCTTAAAACATTTGCCATGTGGCTCTTCACAGAGAATGTTTTGCCACCCTTTGCTTAGATGAAGTTGTAAATTGTAAAAAGAATTACATCCTGATTTCTTTGTGTTTGGTTCTTGTCATACATACCGCTTTTATGTGTGTTTTAAAATTTTTCAGTTTTTTGAATACTATTGGAAGGAATATTAGAATTAGAATTGCCCACTTCTGAATATATGAGTGAAAGCTTTGCTACTTTGTCTTTTTTTATTGAAGTAGGGCTGATTTACAATATTATATTAGTTTCAGGTGTACAGCATAGTGATTCAGTATTTGTACAGATTATACTCCATTAAAAGTTATTACAAGGTAATGGCTATAATTCCCTGTGCTGTACAATATATCCTTGCTGCTATCCTACTGTATAGCACAGGGAACTATATTCAATATCCTGTGATAAACCATAATGGAAAAGAATATGAAAAATAATATATATATATATATATATGTCTGACTGAATCACTTTGCTGTACAGCAGAAATGAACACAACATTGTAAATCAACTATACTTTAATAAAATAAATTAAAAAGAAAAGAAGCATTTGGCTTTCTTGAAGATGGGTGATTTTCACTGAATCTAGGCTGTGGCACATTTTACCCTGTCTAGACAATCCATGATGTCTTTTCCGACTGAATAGCTTACTTCCTGTTTATCCTCTTGTCCCCAGGAAGCATAAAAACAAGGGAACTGGATGAGATTTCAGGGAGAGGAATTATAGAAGGAAAGTAGAAGCAGAAGTTCAGGCTGCCCTTTTAAGAAGCAATATTTCTCTATAATTTGGCAGAGAGAGGGGGAACCAAAAAACATAAATGTAATGTGTGAGAGAAAATAGAACTGAGAAGGGAGGGGGCGGGGATTCAGAGAAGGCAGATGTGTTTGCAGGTGGGTTGGGGTCCTCCGGGCCTATTTACTCCTCCGGGTTGTACCTGGCACCTAAAAAAGCGCTATGCACACAGCATAGCAAGGACTCAATAAATATTTGGGGAATGAATAGTCCCTCCATTAAAGCTGAAAATTAAGAGTTGGCTGCACATATTTCTTTCCTTCTGGAAAAGGATTTGTAGCTCAGAAGAAGGCTGTGACATTAAAACAACATGAAGAATTCAGTCCAGGTTGAGGTGATTAATTATCATCCTGTTTTCTCTGGCTTGGCCAGACACCATAACTACTTTCAATGTTCTGTACAGCTAGCATATAGCTAGAAGCTACTGACAGACTGAAAGAACAGCCTAGAAAACCATGACTGACTGTCGTCTAAAAATTTTGCAAAGATGTATGTTTGATCCTCTCTGGCAGCTGAATTCTTGCTCTTATATACAATCTAATTGCTACTCAAAGCAAAATATTTTAAATTGGCCCATCCTTTCTACCTTGCCCACTTCTGAATATATGAGTGAAAGCTTTGCTACTTTGTCTTTTTTACTGAAGTAGAGTTGATTTACAATATTATATTAGTTTCAGGTGTACAGCATAGTGATTCAGTATTTGTGCAGATTATACTCCATTAAAAGTTATTACAAGGTAATGGCTATAATTCCCTGTGCTGTACAATATACCCTTGTTGCTCATCTATTTCGTACATAGTAGTTTGTATCTCTTAACCCCATGCCCTTAACTTGCCCCTCCCCTATCCCTCTCCCCACTGGTAACCACTAGTTTGTTCTCTATATCTGTGAGTCTGTTTCTGTTTTGTCATATACATTCCTTTATTCTTCAGATTCCACATATAGGTGGAATACAGTATTTGTCTTTCTCTGTCTGACTTAATTCACTTAGCATAATATTCTCTAGGTCCACCCACGTTGCTTCAAATGGCAGTAAGAGGTTTCTCCAGAAGGTCATTGCTGCATTAAGATACTCTGATGTCTTAGATATTAAATACCATAGATATTAAATAATATTATAGCTACTAAGCAAACTTTATATGTTATATATAAAATATTGAGCAAGTTATGGGGATGTAATGGTGACTATAGTTAATAATACTGTGTCGCATATTCGAAAGTTGCTAAAAGAGTAGATCTTAAAAGTTTTCAACACAAGAAAAAAATCTTGTAACTATGTACGGTGATGATATCAGCTAGACTTATTGTGGTGATCATTTCACAAAATACACAAATATCAAATCATTACGTTTGCACCTGAAGCTCATATAATGTTATATGTCAATTATGTTTCAATTAGAAAAAATGATTTGACAGGGTTGTAAATTAAATATGCAAAAAAAGATACTGAGTAGGATAGCATCCGTTTCTGACGTTTAACGCAGGTCACCCAGGCAGTAATGGTTCTTTTTGAGAAATTTCTTGCTTAGGACTTGTCTTAAATCAGTAGAGCCTGGGATGGGATTCTGGTTTGGAGGGTTTATTGGAGGAGTGTTTCCAGGAGAATAGGAGTACGTAAACAGGATGGGGTAAGGAAAGGAGGTAACAGGGATGTGGTCTCAGCTGGAGACTGGCTTCAGGCTGATCCCGTGGGGCACCAACAGCACACACTACATGGCTCCTTTTAAATGGTACAAGGAGTTTAAAAGCTCAGTGAGTTTTGCAGTCATTTTACTTGACTAATGAAAAATCACATGAAGAAGAAAAGAAATCTGGAAGCTCAGGTAATACAGCGTTTCCTGACTCCGGAAGAGTTTTTGTTCTTCATGCATTTTCTTTGGTTAAAATAAACTAGAAATAATGCATTTTTTTTCTTTTCCATTATGGTTTATCACAGGATATTGAATATAGTTCCCTGTACTATACAATAAGACCTTGTTGTTTATCCATTCTTTATATAATAGTTTGCCTCTGCTAATCCCAATCTCCCAATCCACCCCTCCTCCAACCCCCTCTCCCTTGGCAATCACAAGTCTGCTCTCTATGTCTGTGAGTCTGTCTCAGTTTTTTTTTTTAAATAAATTTATTTATTTTATTTTATTTATTTATTTGGCTGCATTGGGTCTTCATTGCTGCATGCGGGCTTTCTCTAGTTGTGGCGAGCTGGGGCTACTCTTCGTTGCAGTGCTTGGGCTTCTCATTACGGTGGTTTCTCTTGTTGCAGAGCACGGGCTGTAGGCATGCAGGCTCAGTAGTTGTGGCACATGGCCTTAGTTGCTCCACGACATGTGGGATCTTCCTGGACCAGGGCTCAAACACGTGTCCCCTGCATTGGCAGGCGGATTCTTAACCACTGCGCCACCAAGTAAGTCCTGAGTCTGTTTCTGTTTTGTAGGTAAGTTCATTTGTGCCATGTTTCAGATTCCACATATAAGTGATATTGTGTGGTATTTGTCTTTTTCTTTCTGACTCACTTCACTTAGTATGATAATCTCTAGCTGCATCCATGTTGCTGTAAATGGCATTATTTCATTCTTTTTTATGGCTGAGTAATATCTCATTGTGTGTGTATATATATATATATATACACACACACACACACACCCCGCATCTTCTTTAACCATCCATTTGTCAATGGACATTTATGTTGCTTCCATGTCCTTGGCTATTGTAAATAGTGCTGCTATGAACACTGGGGTGCATGTATCTTTTCAAATTATAGTTTTGTCTAGATATATGCCCAGAAGTGGGATTGCTGGATCATATGGCAACTCTATTTTTCATTTTTTGAGTCACCTCCACACTGTTTTCATGGTGGCTGCACCAATTTACATTCTCACCAATAGTGCAGGAGGGTTCCCTATTCTCCACACCCTCTCCAGCATTTATTGTCTGTAGACTTTTTAATGATGGTCATTCTGACCAGTGTGAGGTGGTACTCCACTGTAGTTTTCATTTGCACAGAAATAATATTTTTAACCTCTCATTCTTTAAATTGTTTTAAAAAAAAGAAATTGATGAATGTGGAGAAATGACTACACTAAACAATAGGGCTTAAATTACTATTCTGGAAAGAAATCATGATGCATAGATAGACCTGGCAACTTGAGTTTACATATTCAATTCTTTATTTGATATTAAAAAACAAATTTTCACATTTAAAAATAATTCATGGTATAGTTGCTACATGAAGGATGACAATTAAATAGCAGCTCAGCAGACACATATAGAGACAATTTTTATGAACATCAATAGCACAAATATTATAAGTGTCTCACTAGGAAATTCTACCACCCTGAGTGGACTGAATCTTGTATGAAACATTACTTGAATACAGTTGGTAACAATTATTTCAGTATGTGTGTGTGGAGAGGCATGTTGGCAAGCATGGGATAGGGTTGTAAGAATGATGGGATAGATTGGTAGATTTTTCTACAGCTAAATAGAGAATATATATGTTTTCTACACAGTTAAATATAGACTATATATTCTCTCTGTATACATACTCTATATAAATTCTCTCTCTATATATATAGTAAATGCACAGCTAAATAGAGAATATATATATTAAATGTATAGCTAAATAGAGAATATATACGTATATATATCTTCATGCAGTGTCATTTCATATCCATTTTGGTACTAGCATTTGGAAATAGCATTTGTTACCTAAATTTGGTTAAGGGAAAAATAGATTAGGATTCATGCAACATTTTGCATGTGATAAAATTTGCCAAAATGACACATTATGTCTTCTCTTCTTACCCCTTTTTAACTTGTAAAAATAACTCAATAATTTATTCCATCTCGGAAGGTGTTATTTCTTGGATTTTTATTTTTTATTCTTCCACCGATTATTTTTTATTATTCCACAGTTCTTTTTTTTTACATGAGTGCACACAAAGTATGAAAGCACTATATGAAACAAACAAACAAAAAATCTTAAGTATGTATAATACAATCCAAAATACTGCATATCCATGGAAAAAGACAGGCAGGCATATATCTGGACCCAGAATAAAAGATACATTTCCTTATGAGAACTACAAAAATATCCTCAAAGACAGGGAGGGTGAGGAGAGTTTGTGGCCCTTGACGGCAAGCTGGAGTACACAAAGGATGACCAGGAGTCCCAGCATAAAAGTAGCTTAGAAATAATTAGAAAGATGATGGGTTTTTTCCAAAGGTAAGCAGAATTATGGGAGATAACCTCAGGGAATTGGCAAAGTGCCAGGATCAGAAGGGAGACTATCAATAAGGAAGATGAGGGCTTCCCTGGTGGCGCAGTGGTTGAGAGTCCGCCTGCCGATGCAGGGGACACGGGTTCGTGCCCCGCTCCGGGAAGATCCCACATACCACGGAGCGGCTGGGCCCGTGAGCCATGGCCGCTGAGCCTCCGCGTCCGGAGCCTGTGCTCCGCAATGGGAGAGGCCACAACAGTGAGAGGCCCGCGTACCCCCCCAAAAAAAAGAAATAAGGAAGATGAGGGCTGAGGGCATCAAGGAACCCCAGGAGGTGGAAAAGAGTCCAGAAACTTTTAAGGGAACAGAGTTGAAGTCAGGTTGAGAGAAGGTCCTGCGGCCATTGCACTACCTCCTGTAGTTTACAGCCTAACCCAAATCCCTGATGCTTGCTTAGTAAAAAAAAATAGAAAAGAAATAATCATCCCTTCCTAGAAGTGGAGCGGGACTCAGCTCCTCTCCTGGCCTCACCAGGCTCAGTCCTACAAGGCTCTGCTTCTGCCGTCAGGGACGTCCTCTCCCAGGAGATCCTTGCTCTCCAGTTGCGCCTTTGTTGAGAGACCCTTGGAAAGGATGACTCACAGTTGAGTCACAGTCTTTCCTCTCCTGCTCTTCACTCCCACTGCCTGGAAAAAGTCATCAGAATTTGGTGTTTTGAGGTGAGAAAGGGAGAATCGCCATGCAGCGTAGGCTCCCTGAGAACATCCAGAGGTTTCTGAAGGTGAAGGAGGGGCAGCGGGACCTGGAAGGGGCAGAGGGAAGAGAAGAGAAAGCAGCCAGAGGCCGATGCCAGGACAGGTCTGCAGAGCGGAGGGCATGCAACAGCAGGGGTCTCCAGCTGTGGGCACACCCCCAGGGCAAAGGGAGAGATGGCTTTCCAGGAGGTGGGCAGAAAATGTTAGAGCTTCCCATTTTCTTTCACCTACAATTAAGCTTTACTAGTGATGAATACACAGTGACCCCTGTGCCTTCAGTATATACCCATGGTTATGTGTTACCTATAGTCTTTGGGGGGGTCTTAAGGCAAGAGCAGGGGCTCCACTATGTATGTTCTGGGGGGAAGGGTTGGCCTTGGCATCTTATTTGAATGTTTCAGAGCATTGTGATTGATGTGTTGTAGCTGACTTGTGCCCTGTCAATTGTATTTATAAGTTATTGTATCTTTATAAGATGAACAAGTGGATCAGGCAGATTCCTACCAAGAAACTGAAGACTAAACTCAGTGTAAGCACAGGCAAGCAACCACAAAGGAACAGAGCTGAATCCACTTCTCCTGCCTGCCCCAGACAAACTTACGAGGTACAAACAAACAACGTTGACCTAACTAGATCTGACAAGGTCAGCCAAATAAATTGCCGTCCTTGAGATGACTATACAACATAGATAAACATCTGTTAACATTAATGATGGTGCTTACCTTGTGTGAATACGGAGCCCTGAGATATTAGTGCAACTGTTTTTAAGAATGGGATGACTTGGTGGAACAAACTCAGGTGGAACAGGACAACGAAGAATTGGTTTTACTTTTATTTTTTAAATTTTTTTTGCGGTAAGCGGGCCTCTCACTGCTGTGGCCTCTCCCGTTGTGGAGCACAGGCTCTGGACACGCAGGCTCAGCAGCCATGGCTCACAGGCCCAGCCGCTCCGCGGCATGTGGGATCTTCCCGGAGCGGGGCACGAACCCGTGTCGCCTGCATCGGCAGGCGGACTCTCAACCACTGTGCCACCAGGGAAGCCCTCCAGCTTTCTTTTGATTTCCATTTGCATGGAATATCTTTTTCCATCCCCTCACTTTCAGTCTGTATGTGTCCCTAGGTCTGAAGTGGGTCTCTTGTAGACAGCGTATATATGGGTCTTGTTTTTGTATCCATTCAGCAAGCCTGTGTCTTTTGGTTGGACCATTTAATCCCCTCACGTTTAAGGTAATTATCAATATGTATGTTCCTATTACCATTTTATGAATTGTTTTGGGTTTGTTTTTGTAGGTCCTTTTCTTCTCTTGTGTTTTCCACTTAGCTAAGTTCCTTTAGCATTTGTGGTAAAGCTACTTTGGTGGTGCTGAATTCTCTTAGCTTTTGTTTGTCTTTAAAGCTTTGATTTCTCCATGGAATCTGAATGAGATCCTTGCTGGGTAGAGTAATCTTGCTTGTAGGTTCTTCCCTTTCATCACCTTAAGTATATCATGCCACTCCCTTCTGGCCTTGTAGAGTTTCTGCTGAGAAATCAGGCGTTAACCTTATGGGAGTTCCCTTGTATGTTATTTGTTACATTTCCCTTGCTGCTTTCAATAATTTTTCTTTGTCTTTAACTTTTACCAATTTGATTACTATGTGTCTTGGCGTGTTCCTCCTTGGGTTTATCCTGTATGGGACTCTCTGTGATTCCTGGACTTGCGCGGATATTTCCTTTCCCGTGTTAGGAAAATTTTTGACTATAATGTCTTCAAATATTTTCTCTGGTCTTTTCTCTCTCTCTTCTCCTTCTGGGACCCCTATAATGTGAATGTTGTTGCATTTAATGTTGTCCCAGAGGTCTCTTAGGCTGTCTTCATTTCTTTTCATTCTTTTTTCTTTATTCTGTTCTGCAGCAGTGAATTCCACCATTCTGTCTTCCAGGTCACTATCCGTTCTTCTGCCTCAGTTATTCTGCTATTGCTTCCTTCTAGTGTAGTTTTCATTTCAGTTATTGTATTGTTCATCTCTGTTTGTTCTTTAATTCTTCTAGTGTTTGTTAAACACTTTTTACATCTTCTTGATCTTTGCCTCCATTCTTTTTCTGAGGTCCTGGATCATCTTTACTATCATTATTCTGAATTCTTTTTGCCTATCTCTACTTCATTTAGTTTTTTTTTCTGGGGTTTTATCTTGTTCCTTCATCTGGTACATAGCCCTCTGCCTTTTCATCTTGTCTGTCTTTCTGTGAATGTGGTTTTTGTTCCACAGGCTGCAGGATTATAGTTCTTCTTGCTTCTGCTGTCTGCCCTCTGGTGGATGAGGCTATCTAAGAGGCTTGTGCAAGTTTCCTGATGGCAGGGACTGGTGGTGGGTAGATGTGGGTGTTGCTCTGGTGGGCAGAGCTCTGTAAAACTTTAATCTGCTTGTCTGCTGATGGGTGGGGCTGGGTTTCCTCCCTGTTGGTCCCCTCCCTCAGGGTTGTCCTGAGGCAACCCAACACTGGAGCCTACCCTGGCTCTTTGGTGGGGCTAATGGCGGACTCTGAGAGGGCTCACACCAAGGAGTACTTCCCAGAACTTCTGCTGCCAGTGTCCTTGTCCTCACGGTGAGCCACAGCCAACCCCTGCCTCTGCAGGAGATCCTCCAACACTAGCAGGTAGGTCTGGTTCAGCCTCCCGTGGGGTCACTGCTCCTTCCCCTGGGTCCCGACGTGCACACTACTTTGTGTGTGCCCTCCAAGTGTGGCGTCTCTGTTTCCCCCAGTCCTGTCATAGTCCTGCAATCAAATCCTGCTAGCCTTCAAAATCTGATTCTCTAGGAATTCCTCCTCCTGTTGCCAGACCCCCAGGGTTGGGCAGCCTGACGTGGGGTTCAGAACCTTCATTCCAGTGAGTGGACTTCTGTGGTATAACTGTTCTCCAGTCTGTGAGTCACCCACCCAGCAGTTATCGGATTTGATTTTATTGTGATTGTGCCCCTCCTACCATCTCATTTTGGCTTCTCCTTTGTCTTTGGATGTGGGGTATCTTTTTTGGTGAGTTCCAGTGTCTTCCTGTCAATGATTGTTCAGCAGTTAGTTGTGGTTCTGGTGTTCTTGCAAGAGGGAGTGGGAGCACGTCCTTCTACTCCGCCATCTTGGTTTCGTGTCTTCCCTTCACCTTTTAAAGCTACTCTGGATACTGACCAAGAATAGCAGCTCCATTGTTGATTCTCTGGATCAGTGCTGCTGAGAGTGTGCTCCTTGAACTTGTAGCATCAGCATCCCCTGGGAGCTTGTTAGAAAACACAAATTCTCCAGCCTTACCATCCGGGACCTACTTCAGAAATTCCAGGGGGGGACCCAGCAATCTGTTTGAACAATCCCACCACATGATTCTGATAGACACGAGACTTTGAGAACCTCAGCTTTAGTTCAGAAGCTTCATAAGCTTTTATTCATAAGCTCCCACCTGATCCCTGAGCACACCTGTCTTTCTCAGCACATAGCTGGCAGTTGTCAGAAAAAGTTATATTCCCCAAGTAAATGGTTTTACTCCAGATTCATTCTGTTTATCCTTTAGCCCTGACCTCTCAGGGGAGTCCAGACTTACACTTCCAATTCTCTCCATGTGAAATAAAACTGTTCTAGAAGATGCTCAAACTCAACAGGGTTACAACAACCCACTCTTCCCTGTCCCCCATGCTCTTCAGAAAATAAAAACTGACTGTAAGACAAACAATGCTGACTTCCCCCTCTCCTCCCAGGTTCCCTGTTTTAATAATAGAGAAAGTTATTTGCTGAACATTCACTACACGTGCACATGGCATGTCTCGTTGCTTTTTCCTTCTCCCTGTAAGTCCAGAAGGTAGGACTAATGTGAACACCCACCTAACAGATAAGGAAATTGAGGATTAAGAAAATTAAACAGGTAACTCATGGGGACACAGGTTGTGCTGGTCAAGGGCACCAGAGGGAGACCTCCGCTGGAGGGGGAGGAAGGGACCTGCTCTCTCTCCTTCTGCTTGGAGTTTACGGCCAGCAACAGGGTTCTCCCTTCATGCAGAAAGAGGGGGCTTGTGTGTGTGTGTGTGTGTGTGTGTGTGTGTGTGTGTGTATGTGTGTGTTCCTCCAGATGAAAGAAGACTGAATTAAGCAGGCTCCTGGTGGGGAGTTGGGAGCTAATCAAGGAACTTTAATTTGTCTCTTTAAGGTCCTCCCCTCGACCTCCCCTCATTTGCTCTGTTTTTTAAAAAATTTATTTTATTGAAGTATCGTTGATTTACAGTGTTGTGTTAATTTCTTCTGTATGGCAAAGTGAATCAGTTATACATACTTACATATGTATTTTTTTCATATTCTTTTCCATTATGGTTTGTCACGGGATATTGAATATAGTTCCCTGTGTTATACAGTAGGACCTTGTTGTTTATCCATTCTATATATTATAGTTTGCATCTGCTAATCCCAAACTCCCAGTCCATCCCTCCCCAACCCCCTCCCCCTTGGTAACCACAAGTCTGTTCTCAATGTCTGAGTCTGTTTCTATTTTGTAGATAAGTTCGCTTGTGTCATATTTTATTAGACTCCACATGTAAGTGATATCATATGATATTTGTCTTTTTCTGTCTGACTTACTTCACTTAGTATGATAATCTCTATGTCCATCCATGATGCTGCAAATGGCATTATTTCATTCTTTTTAAATTTAATTTTTTTACATATAATTTTTATTTAATATTGGAATAGTTGATTTACAATGTTGTGTTAGTTTCAGGTGTAGAGCAAAGTGATTCAGTTATACATATATATAAATTCTTTTTCAGATTCTTTTCCCATATAGGTTATTACAGCGTATTGGATAGACTTCCCTGAGCTATACAATAGGTCCTTGTTGATTACCTAGTTTATATATAGTAGTGTGTATATGTTAATCCCAAGCTCCTAATTTATCCCTCCCCCCACGTTTCCGCTTTGGTAACCATAAATTTGTTTTCTAAGTCTGTGAGTCTGTGTCTGTTTTGTAAAGAAGTTCATTTGTATCCTTTTTTTAGATTCCACATATAAGTGATATCTCACTTGCTCTTGACAAAACCTGGACCACTTTGTTTCCACGGAGCGATCAATGGAGTTTCCTAAATAGGTTGTCTGTCACTTTATGTTATTGTTAGTTTGTTTCTCTATAACTGACTTTTGCGATATGGAAATGAAGATCTGTTTTCTTCATTCCTTGAGAAAATGAGTTTATTTTTTTAGTCCAACTCCTTAAGTATATACAACAAAATTATTTGAGAAACAAGTAGGAGTTTTCATAAGGAGGGTTATGTGGTAGATTAAATTCAGAGGCATGTAGGAGAGAATAAGTGTAGCCAAAAAAAAAAAGAAAAGCAGCTTAGTGAATAATAAGAACATGTGCAACGTAGACTTTGGTAATTTGGGGTATTATCATTTGCATTTTAAATGCATGAGCAATAAAGTAGCAGCTACTCATAAATGTCTCTATCCAGTCTGACTTAAAATACACCGTTATGATTTCACCCTGAAAGCTGACAAAGTTTCCAAAGCACCAACAGATGTGCTTCTCTGCCCCTGGGGCACAGCACGTCAAGGCCAAGTAGAGGCTTTGGGAAGCCAATAGCACCAGAAAAGCAGCCATGGAAAGCCCTGGGACCTGGGAACTTATGTTGGAGACTTTTTCCTTCCACCAAGTTGAGAGTTGGCTGCCCGAGTGTCATCTGGACTCTACACTGTTGCGAACAGAACACACAGGGCATTTGGAAAAGGATGGTTCTTCTCAGGTGTCAGAGTGTATTTTCCCTTTTTTATCAATGCATTAAAGGCTTATTCTTTGGAAAGTAGCTGTCCCAGGAGGATATGATCCAACCCTAATTACTCATTTGAGAGATGCGTTCAAGTGAGAGAGTGTTCCTTAAAATAGAAGGGGATTTTCACTTTAAAGTCCAGGAGGTTTCTCCTTCTTCTTCTTAGTCATAGAGGCTGTGCTGTCATTGACACACCCTTCCTCCCCATTCTGCTTCCTGACTCATTAAAAAAACACCAGGGGATGGACTTCATGATTTAAAACATTTTCTTCATGCATTTGATGAAAGCCTGGTATTTTCTGTTGATAAAAAATTTAGAACACTAGTAGTTCAGTGTAGATGCTGCTTACGGAGTTTGGGGACAGATCACATATTCATAGGATCTGTACATCCTATGAACAGATCATATGTTCCAAGTGATGGTGAGAAACCTATCGGCTCTGGTTTGTGGTGAAGGATGACCACGTGGTAGATGAGCTGGTGTTACAGCTCACAAGCATGTTAGAAGGTCTCTCCTGGGCAGTGTTCCATGGACCCTGTGACCCCCCCTAGGAATACTGTGGAATGCTGTCTTGTCACCTGCCACGACTTTGTTTATTCTCTTACCCTTTCTCTTGTACTTACCAAATGTACTTAGCCTCCTGTCTACTTATTCTCACATCAGCTTCACGTCCCCAACTAGCTATGCAAGATTTGGAAGGCCTTTTCACATCCTTGGACGTCAGTTTCTTTTAAAATGTTGGGTGCATTACCTTTAACATCTTCATCAGCTCAAAAATTTTCTAGTTCCTTATCTATGCTTTTATATGCTACTGCCTTTCACTCTCGTCTTAATTTGTAAGCTAATCTTGGTATTTAGGTCTCATTTGAGAAAAATGTCACAAGCAGAGACGGGAGGAAATAGTATCTTTGTGTCTTAAGTACAAGAATTAGAAGCTCATGAATTACAATGAACCTTGAATTAATTGGTGGCAAAGTTACCTTTAGATCATTTTGTCTATCTGTTTAAAAGGCAGATAATAGTATTTGGGGGTCAAAGAAAGAAGACTGGGAGATATAACTTTGAATGCTATGCAAATTAGCAAGGACAATTGTAACATTTATGGTTGACTGTTATGTGAAAACCACTCTTGGAATTGTATTGCCTCTTGTTTAGGGTTTAACATAGTGAGGTGTTTTTCTAGAAGTCTGTGTGTGCTCATACTGGGAATCCTGAAATAAACTCCAACAAAACTTAAAGTAAAGACATCATTTATTCTAGGGGCTTCTGTAAACCCAGCTATAGGTAATCACTTGTTCTCATGTAAAATTTCTGATGTGTCCTAAGAACATTCATAGATCACTCTGTGGCAGCTTCAATACTTTTAGAACCAGAGAAGATTTCCACTTTAAAAATTATATGGGTTCATTGTAAGATTTGAAAGAGAAAAACAAATTTTTAGATGAGAGGGAAAATGATCTCTTCACTTGACATTTTCCTCTATTATTGCCTTTAAATAACCCCATTGATTTCCTTGTATAATGATAGAATATTAGAGAATAATTGATATAGTTTGGAAATTTTTATAAACATGAAGACACATTGAGACAGTTATTTTGACTAATGTCTATATCTACCCATAAATCATATACTGAAAGGAAATTATATAAACATTAAGAAAAGTTGAGACAGTTATTTTGAATAATGTCTATACTTAATCATGACTTAAAACATCGAAAGGAAATACAAACACAGGCTCTTTCTTTAATGTAGGACACTATAGGCTGCTTGACGGTCAGAAAAACCACAGGTTTAGCTGCCAAGTCAGTTGTGTGATGGTTAAGGTCAGTGGTTCATATTTTAAACAATCTGAGAACGGTGGTATGTGTTTTCCAAGCTAGTGTTTAAAAACCTTCATAAATATGTATTCCCAGGATATAGCTATTAGAGAAAGTCTTGTCAACTTTCATGCCCTTCTATGACAGATTGTTTTTCTTTTTCATACAGAGGATACATGGCTGATTTAAAGCCCAGAACAGTTCAACAGCAGTTATATGCTATCATGACAAGTTCTGTCTAAGCTTGTTTAAAAACACCCCACAGGGGATGCTTCAAAGAATGGCACACAGTGACAACTGGAAGGAAGTTGCTTTATTAATAGTTGGCAATCCTTACCAATGCCAGGCAGGTTGCGTTGTCTCTGTTCAGCCCAGTCACCTATTCTCATTCACATCCACCTCTAAAACAACTGCTTACATTTTGAACAAGTCCAAGGGAATATTTTCATGCAAGCTGAGTTCTAGCTTACGTAAAATAAATATGTATTAAACAAACAGAAGCAATGGGCCATATAGGAAATCACCTTCTCTTCTTATAGATCTCATACTCCCTTTTACCAAAATGTAAATAAGGTGGTTCCAGGTCGGGGTCTTTTCAGTAACCCTCCAGCTGAGAGAGGACTTTTCATCTCCCACTTTTCCTTCTCTGCCTCATTCTCATTTTCTCTTTCTTCCTTTTTCTTTTAAAAATTTTACTGAAGTATACTTGATTACAATGTTGTGTTAATTTCTGCTATACAGCAAAGTGATTCAGTTATACATATATATATTCTTTTTCATATTCTTTTCCATTATGGTTTATCACAGGATATTGAATATAGTTCCTTGTGCTCTACAGTAGGACTTTGCTGTTTATCCACTCTATGCATAATAGCTTGCATCCGCTAATCCCAAAGTCCCCATCCCTCTTTCCCGGCACCCCCGGCAACCACAAGTCTGTCCTCTATGTCTGTGAGTCTGTTTTTGCTTCATAGGTATGTTCATTTCTGTCGTATTTTAGATTCCACATATAAATGATCTCATATGGTAGTCATCTTTCTGATTTACTTCACTTAGTATGATAATCTGTAGGTCCATCCATGTTGCTGCAAATGGCATTATTTCATTCTTTTTTATGGCTGAGTAATATTCTGTTGTATATATGTATTACATCTTCTTTATCCGTTCATCTGTCCATGGACATTTAGGTTGTTTCCATGTCTTGGCTATTGTAAATAGTGCTGCAATGAACATTGGGGTACGTGTATCTTTTCGAATTAGAGTTTCCTCTGGATATATGTCCAGGAGTGGGATTGCTGGATCATATGACAACTCTATTTTTAGTCTTTTGAGGAACCTCCACACCATTTTCCATAGTGGCTGCAGCAACTTACATTCCCACCACATCTTCTTTATCCATTCCTCTGTCGATGGACATTTAGGTTGCCTCCATGTCTTGGCTATTGTAAATAGTGCTGCTGTGAACATTGGAGTGCATGTACCTTTTTGAATTAGTTTTGTCTTCTTCCCTTTTCTTAACATCTGTTCTGTCTTCTTTCCCATTGGCATTCTATTTCTCCTTCCTCTGCTGTTTCCTCTTCTCTTTTTTCCTCTTTATTCTTTTCCTCCCTCCTTGCATTTACTTCTTACCTCCATACTTTCAATTCTGCTTCATGTCTCCCTTCCAGTGTTGAAATCACTACAGGCTTATTAGTACAAGTACAATGCAACTGCAAGACATAAGTTGATGTCTACCCCAGAACATTGATGAATTATGAATTTTCCATTTGTTTCTACAGGCAATTATGAGAAATTAAATGTTGACTTTTTAAAGTCATGCTTTAATCAGAAGTGTATTTATATAAAATCAATACACGTGAAATGGAGAGTGGAATTAAAAAACATTTTTTTAAAACAAATACTATTTCATTCACTAATAGCCAGTAATGACTATTTAGACTTAGCCCATTAAGTAAACAAACAAAGAATTAGCTCATCTGATTCAACTGTCAATAGTAGATAATTCATGAATAAGGAAATCGTACTTTCTTGTTCTGGTATAGTAACAGGAAGGTTTTGAAGTAACAATATCTGAGATCTAGAACAAATTTGGTTCCTTTAAAATAAAACAAATGCAGAAAAACAAGGCCTGGAGTCATGTTATGCAAATCAACCCCTGCCATCCAGTTGGGATCCAACCTCATCTCCTTGAGAAGAGTCATAGCTGGCCGGTGGATGTAAGCTGTCTGAATACAGAGAAAGCAATAGGTTATATTCTGTTTACATTTGTCCTTAGGAAGCAAATATTGAAATGAAGGTGTTCTGATGTCAGCCTCTCTATCTCCCTGTGAACTAAAGGCGTCTAAGTTTTTACAAGTCATGAAATATTTAATTCTGTCTTCTTTGCCCTAAGAATCTCAACATTAATATCCAGATAAATGTAAGCACTAAAAATGTGAAATTAAAAAGATACTCCTGTTAGGTCTCAAGACATCATTTTAAAATATGAGAAAGAAATGTGATATAACTCTAAGAGTAATGTAACTGAAACATTTATTTCAAACCTATGAAGCCTGCTGATTAGACACCCCAATATTTTTTGTATTACTAAGCAGATCTTCCTGTCAAGGCTCTCAGCAACAGACCAGCCTGTCAGTGGCACATTGCTAAGTCATTGCTATTTATTAAATATACTCTATTTGTTGTACTATAATTTGTAAGCCGTTGTATTAAAAGTACTTCAGCAAATAGCCTTATAAATATTAAATAATGAAGTTGTTTAATTAAGATTAGCTTGCAACATGTTTTAGATCTAGATTAAAATGAATTTCTGGCTTATTTTGATGTTAACCTACACTATTTGGGGTTAACCTAAACCATTTATTTTTTGTCTTTCCTAAATCAAGTTGATAGCATACTCCTTTTTTTAAAAAAAAAACTTGTTATTTTATATTGGAGCATAACCGATCAACAATGTTGTGATAGTTTCAGGTGCACAGCAAAGCGACTCAGCCATACATATGCATGTATCCATTCTCCCCCAAACTCCACTCCCGTCCAGGTTGCCACATAATATTGAGCAGAGTTCCCTGTGCTATACAGTAGGTCCTCGCTGGGTAACCATTTTAAATATAGCAGTGTGTGCATGTCAATCCCAAACTCCCTAACTATCCCTCCCCTCCACCCTCCCCCCAACCCCCATAACCATAAGTTCATTCTACTCCTTTTTTTAAAAAATGACTTTTATTTGGAAATAATTTTAAGTGCACTGAAAAGTTTCAAGAATAAGAATAGTACAAAGCAGAGCTTTCCTTTACCCAGGTTCATCTATTGTTAACATTTTACCCCATTTGCTTTGTTACTTGTGCACCCTCTCTCTCTGTGTGTATGTGTATAACGTGTGTGTGCATGTATATATAGACACAAGTACCTATATTTTGTGATTCATCTGAGAGTCAGTTGCATATGCCACGGCCCCTTCACTGGGTAAAGCCCAAATACACAGTGAGTGTGTATTTCATCTGTATTCTCATCGTGCCTATGGACCCAGTTTTTTCCCCTCGTCGTTTCTCAGCTGGGCTCCCAGTCCGGGATCCAGTCTAGGAGAGAGTTTTGCATCTTGTTGTCATGTGTCTTTCCAATCTCCTTTCATCTGGGACATTTTCATAACCTTTTTTGGGCCTTTTAGGACAAAGGTGTCTCATTTGGGGTTTGCCTGATGTTTTCTAGTGATTAGATTCAGGTGATGCCTTCCTGGCTGGAATATCACGGAAATGACGTTGGATACCTTAGGGGTCCTCGCAGGTCCATGGTGTGGACCTGCTCACGTTAGTGGTGTTAATTTTCATCACCCAGTCAAGTGTTGTCCTATGTCTCCACTGTAGAGTTACTATTTTTTTTCCTCACGACTAATAAGCAATCTGTGGGAAACACTTTAAGATCATGAGAGTATTCTGCTTCTCATCAACCTGTCTCCTAGACTGAGCATCTGTTGATGACTCCTGCTTGAAATTTTCTCTACGATGGTTGCAAAACGTGCAAGACTCCAGTATTCCACAATTACCGGTTGGCACTTGACATTCTGCTGTAAATAATATCCCCCCTTTCTCCCTCATTTCTTTATGCATTTATTAACAGTAATAACTTATCGATTCCTTTTTTCTCTCAATAGTTTATAATTTATTACTGTCTTTAAACATTTGGTGCTCAATTATGCCAGATTTGCCCAGTGGAAACCCTTCAAGCTGACTCCCATGTCTTTAGGACTTGGCTTCACCATTTTTGTGAGCGCTTCCTTATAAGATATTCCAAGTTCACCTTGAATCTATCCTTCCCCAGCCGCAGAACTGGCCATTTTCTCAGGAGCCCTGTTTCCTTTTAGTGAAGAACAGTATTAAAAACAAAGATCTGTGTGCCAGGTGTGTTCATTGCTACTGAGGTATCTTTGTTTCAAGACCCCTCAGCAGACAAAGCTAGTAAATATATGCATGTACGTACACATATACAAACGCATACTTGCAGATATACATACGCACATGCATGTGTATACATATGGGCATAAGTAGGCATAGACACATGCATAGTTTTAAAATTATGGGTTCACCAGTGTCTCGAAACCCAATCCATCTCCAAAGGATTCTTTCTCACCCTCTGCCATTTTGTAATTTGTTGTTGTTTTTTTTTTTCTCCAGTACGCGGGCCTCTCACTGCTGTGGCCTCTCCCATTGCGGAGCACAGGCTCCGGACGCGCAGGCTCAGTGGCATGGCTCACGGGCGCAGCCGCTCCGCGGCATGTGGGATCTTCCCGGACCAGGGCACGAACCCGTGTCCCCTGCATCGGCAGGCGGACTCTCAACCACTGCGCCACCAGGGAAGCCCTCTCGCCTAGTTTTAATTTGCATTTCCTTTACTGTGAGTAGTAATGTACATCTTTCATATGTATAAGGGCCATTTTTATATCCTAAAAACTTTTGTCTGTTTATGCCTTTATTTTTATTTAGGATTTTTGGCCTTTTCCCTCTCAATTTTAAAGCATTATTTGTGTAGTAGGTTTATTAACTCCGTATCTGGTAATATTTTGCAGTTGTTTTTTCCCAGTTTACCATTTACCTTTTGACTTTATTTTAAATTGGCCATGCAAACATTCTTTATTTTTATAGTCAGATTTATCAAGCTTCTCGTTTACTGAGTCTAGATTTTTAGTCATAGAAGCCTTTCCCTACACTCAGCTTACAGAGGAATTCACTTCTTTTTGTTTAGTATTTGTATACTTTTACTTTTTTATATTAAGAGCTCAGATTCATTTGAAGTATATGTTTGTTTTTGGTTTGAGGGTTCGATCCCTGGTCGGGGAACTAAGATCCAATGTGCCGCTGGGCAACTAAACCCGTGCGTGCCACAACTAGAGAGAGAAAACCCCCAGGCCACAACTGGAGAGAAGCCCGAATGCTGCAACAAAGAGACCACGTACGGTAACGAAAGATCCTGCATGCCTCAGCGAAGATCCCGTGTGCCGCAACTAAGACCTGATGCAACCAAAAAAATAGGGAAAATAAATAAATTAAATTAATAAGTATTTTTTAAAACCCCTAACTTTGCCCCAGTGACCTGAGATGTCACTTTGATCACATCCAGATTTCTGCATTTTGTTGGGCATATTTCTGGACGTCCCTGGAGCTCCCTGTGGTATACAATAGGTCCTTGTTGGTTATCTATCTTATATATAACAGTGTATGTATGTTAATCCCAAGCTCCTAATTTATCCCTCCCCTACCCTCATGTTTCCCCTTTGGTCACCATAAGTTTGTTTTTGAAATCTGTGAGAGCTTGTTGATATTTTTATTAGGACCCCATTACACTGATAAATTCGCTTTGAACTGGTATATTGATGATGTTGAGATGTCCAAACCAAGAACAAGGGATGTTTTTGTATTTGCTCAAGTTAGTTTCTGCTTTATATCAAAGTGAATCAGCTATGTGTATACATATATCCCCATATCTTGTCCCTCTCGCATCTCACTCCCACCCTCCCATTCCCACCCCTCTAGGTGGTCACAAAGTACCCAGCTGATCTCCCTGTGCTATGAGGCTGCTGCCCACTAGCTATCTGTTTTACATTTGGTAGTGTATATATGTCCATGCCACTCTCTCACTTCGTCTCATTTTACCCTTCGCCTGCCCCATGTCCTCAAGTCCATTCTCTACGTCTGCGTCTTTATTCCTCCCCTGCCCCTAGTTTCTTCAGAACCATTTTTTTTTTTTAGATTCCATATACATGTGTTAGCATATGGTATTTGTTTTTCTCTTTCTGACTTACTTCACTCTGTATGACAGACTCTAGGTCCATCCACCTCACTACAAATAACTCAATTTTGTTTCTTTTTATGGCTGAGTAATATTCCATTGCATATATGTGCCACATCTTCTTTATCCATTCATCTGTCGATGGACACTTAGGTTGCTTCCATGTCCTGGCTGTTATAAATAGAGCTGCAATGAACATTGTAGTACATGACTCTTTTTGAATTATGGTTTGCTCAGGGTATATGCCCAGTAGTGGGATTGCTGGGTCATATGGTAGTTCTATTTGTAGTTTTTTAAGGAACCTCCATACTGTTCTCCATAGTGGCTGTATCAATTTACATTCCCACCAACAGTGCAAGCGTGTTCCCTTTTCTCCATACCCTCTCCAGCATTTGTTGTTTGTAGATTTTCTGTTGATGGCCATTCTGACTGGTGTGAGGTGATACCTCATTGTAGTTTTGATTTGCATTTCTCTAATGATTAATGATGTTGAGCATTCTTTCATGTGTTTGTTGGCCATCTGTATGTCTTCTTTGGAGAAATGTCTATTTAGGTCTGCTGCCCATTTTTGGATTGGGTTGTTTATTTTTTGATATTGAGCTGCTTATAAATTTTGGAGATTAATCCTTTGTCAGTTGCTTCATTTGCAAATATTTTCTCCCATTCTGAGGGTTGGACAGCCCATTCTTATTCAAAGTGAATATGGCTGTTAGGTACCCTTTAATATTTTTTCTGGTATACTTCAATTTAAAATATATGAGAGGCCCGCGTACCGCAAAAAAAAAAAAAAAAAAAAAAGTCTGGGATAGCTTTGAAATCACAGATTTTGTGTAAACAAACTCCTCTCCCTCCCTCCCTCCCTCCCTCCCTTCCTTTCTTCATTCACATTAATTAAGAACCAGACTCATTTAGGACTCAGTAAACGTTTATTGAATTAAGACTTTCGACTTTGGGTTTACAGGAACTTAAAAAATTAAAAGATAGGGCTTGCATCTTGAGAAGCTCATCATTTTCAAATTTTGGGAGGGGGCCACTCCTTGGATAGAGATTATACTTCCTCACTTAAGTCTGACAGCGGTTCTCAGCCTTTGCTGTACCTCAGAAATTACCTGGAGGGCTTGTTAAAACACAGATTACTGGGCCCACCTCCAATTTCTGATTCAGTAGGTCTGGTGTGGGGCCCAAGCATTTGCATTTCTAGCAAGTTCCCAGGTTCCCACTTTCCCCCTCAATTGTCATCAGACAATGTGGCGCAACACAGGCAGCTTCCGGAAACAGTGTTGCTGGGTGGTGGTGGTGAAGCGTGTTGGGGGCACGTCTGAATGGTTCTTGTGTCTGTGAAGCCCCTGACTGAGCTAAGGGGGGACCGTGGAGATGAGTCAGATCTGTCCGCTTGTTCAGAGCTACCATGCTCTTCTGGCTTCCATGGTGCAAAGAGCCATGACTGTATTTTGCGTGAGAGCTCACCACAGCTGCATTTAATGGCAATATCTCTAGCGTGTGACACATCATCATCTTCTTTCAATCTGAAGCAGTTGTTAATACATTTTTTTGGATGGGCCTGTTTCCACAGGTACTTGGAAGAAGACATTCCAGGGACTGTAGGGTAACAACTTACCACTTTTAGCCTCCTTTTGAAAATGAAATGCCCTCAGAAGACGTTAATTTGACAGTGGTGAATAGGCAAAAACTTTAAGGACCAGTCCTTTATCAGAGGCCAAACCATTTACATGCAGACGACGTTAAGGTCGGTATCTCATGCCCAGATTGCTCTGAGCTCTACAGGTTTCCCTTTGAACTTTCCACATGCGCTTCAAACTCATCATGGTCTGCCCGGAACTCACCCTGTCTCTTCCCAAGCTTCCTGCTCTACCTCTACTTTCTATTTTGGTGACTTGCATCACCATCTAACCAGCTTCCCAAGCCAGAATCCTCCCACATCCTCCACTTTCTAGGTCATGCAGAATCTTAACACATTTGGTTGCTGTTTCTTTTTTCCATCTCTCAGCTGTTGCCCCTGCCAGGCCTCCACTTGTCTGATGCATCATGGTGACCTCCCAGCTGGTCTCCTGCCCCTCGTTTCGTCCCAGGGTAAGTTCATCTCCACAAAGGTGCTAAAGGACTCTTAAAAATCCCATTGGATTTCAGCACTCCTTTCCTCCACATGGCTTTCAGGATGAAATTAAAATTTCTCAGCAGAAACAGGCCCTTCAAGAATTTGCCTTGGTTTGACTCTCTCCCTTGGAGCTCACTGCTTTCCATTTCATGTCATTGATACTTGTCATAGAGAACCAACTGATGGTCAGTGAAGGCATTCTTGTATTTTGAATCTTAATACAAAAGGTTTTATTATGAAATGATTTCAAACTTAGAGAAAAATTGCAAAACCAGTACAAAAAAATCCTATATATTCCTCACCAAGATTTCCCATTTGTTAACATTTTTAACATTTGTTTCATCATTCTTCCTATCATCCATCATCTATCTATCTACCTATCATCTACCTATCTATCTATCTTTTTTTAATACTTCAATCAGGATACCGTTATTGAATAAAATACTACTGAGTTTGTTTCTCTTATAAATTTCAGTCAATGCATTTGTAAGCCACCACTTATAAATCAACATCTTTCCGGGACAAAATAAATGAACTGATACACAGATACACAGGTTATTCCAAATAATGTATTTGTGGAATTTTCATAAGACGAAAAAAAAAAAAAACAATTCAAATCTCCACCCTAAACTATCATTAAGCCCACATAGACACGTATTTCTTGCACTAATATCATTAATAAGAAAGATCAAATGGTTCATAAACCCCCAGGTAGTATGATTAAAAATATGATATACAGGTTATCTATCATAAAAGACTTTATTTAATTAAAGAAAAAAGATCTCTGACTCAGTATCTTTTTTGTTCTATATTTTCAGTTCTAACAATTTATCTTATCTATCTATCTACATAGTGTTATGTGTTTTCTGAACCATGTGAGAGTAAATCATAGACATTATGCCCTTTTTATCAAGTATGTATTTCCTAAGAACAAAGGCATTCACTTACACAAACACAGGGCAGTTATCAAACTCAAAAAATTTAACATCAATAAAATAGTATTACCCGGGCTTCCCTTGTGGTGCAGTGATTAAGAATCCGTCTGCCAATGCAGAGGACACAGATTCGAGCCTTGGTCCAGGAAGATCCTACATGCCACGGAGTAACAAAGCCTGTGTGCCACAACTACTAAGCCTGCGCTCTAGAGCCCGTGAGCCACAACTACTGAACCCGTGTACCACAACTACTGAAGCCCGCTTGCCTAGAGCCTGTGGTCTGCAACAAGAGAAGCCACCACAATGAGAAGCCTGCACACCTCAAAAAAGAGTAGCCCCCGCTCGCCACAACTAGAGAAAGCCTGCGCGCAGCAATGAAGACCCAGCACAGCCAAAAATAAATAAATAAAATTAAAAAAATTTTTTAAATTAAAAAAATAGTATTACCTAATCTACAGCCCTTATTCAAATTTCGCCAATTTTTATAGGACATATTTGTTGTTCTCTGTGATCCCTCCTTGCGTGTAATTGCCACGTGCCTGGATCTCTAATGTGGACGGTCAGGTTTTTATGCCTTCGTGGCTTCTCCTACTCTCTTCTATCTGCCTAGAATACTCTTTCCCTCTACTTCATCCAACTAATTCTGACTTCTTCAGAACTAGCGCTTACAAGCATTTGGCCACACACATTTTTTTTTTTTTTTTTTTTTTGCGGTACGCGGGCCTCTCACTGTTGTGGCCTCTCCCGTTGCGGAGCACAGGCTCTGGACGCGCAGGCTCAGCGGCCATGGCTCACGGGCTCAGCCGCTCCGCGGCATGTGGGATCTTCCCGGACCGGGGCACGAACCCGTGTGCCCTGCATCGGCAGGCGGACTCTCAAACACTACGCCACCAGGGAAGCCCTGTATGTGTATTTTTAATATTTTAGTAGGTGCCACTCCATGAACGAGTTTTTAACATTTAGGGTCAGTACCCCTGAGAGCCAAAGAGCTTCTCAGATGATACAGGTGTGGGGAAATGGTCTGGTAAGAGTGTGAATTGCTTTCACCTGCTGGAAAGGTAATCTGGCAGTGTCTAACACAATTAAAAATTTAAAGAACTTTAACGTTCTTCATCTGGTTTTGGGGGGTAGGTCCTGGGATGAGAGAAGTCCCAGGACAAAAAGACATGAGTTCAAGGAAGTTTATTGAAGTGTCATCTATGGTCATGAAAATAATACCGGAAACAGTTGAAATGTTCATCAGTGGAAGAATAGTTGAATGCATAATGGAATATTCATATCATTAAAAAGAAATGAATATTGTGGCACATCCATATAATAAAATGGAATGAAGGCAGAGCAATTATGCTGAACCAAAGGACCCAAACGCGAAAGGGGTCAAACTTTCTGACTTGTTGGTAGGAAATTGTGAAACAGGCAAACGCAGACCGATGGTTGATCGGGTTGGGGTTGGATTAAGAAAGGTTTGACGAGGAAGGGGCACAAGGACATGTTCTGTATCTTGATTGGGAGGTTAGTTCCATGGGTGGTGAATGCTCCTGTCAAAACTGATTGAACTGTACACTTAAGGCCTGCGTCTTAATAATATTATTAATAAGAAGAAAATATGCATAGGCCTGGAGCTAACTGCTCTGTTGTGGGGGCTATATCTTATTGTGAAAAATGTTCATGTACATAAGGACATGCACATAATAGTATTTACTACAGTAAAACAGCAAAAAGAACACCAAGCTTGGAAACACCCTAAATGTTCATCTCTAGAGAATTAGTTAAAGATATTTTGATAGATGTATCATAGAAAGATGATGTAACTACTTAAAAGAATGAAGTCCAGTCTAAGGTATTGAGCTGGAGGGATGTGCATGAGATCTTTTTTAAGTGACCAAATAAAAATTGTCAAATAGAGTGTGTAAAATATTATTTTTATAAAAGGTAGGGAAATTGTTTCTTATAATTATAAATGTTTGTATGGCCTATGGATAGCGGTGTGAAAGAATCCACACCAAACTTAATACAGAGAATCTAGCGAGTACATATTTCTACCACTTGTATTACTGTTATAATTTGAAGAAACACTAAAATGATTCAGTCACAAACATTCAAGCAAGGAAACAAGGAAATAAATCTGAAACAGAACTAGTTGGGAAATTACAATTATTATTGGACTGAAGACTTAGTTCATATTTGGTTCAATTCCAATGGTCATTCCATCCCAGCTGTCCTTTGCCTTTTTTGTCCTTTGTCTAATTGTCTTCTGTTGACTAACACTGTTGTATGAATAATATGAATATGGGATATCAAGAGCCGCTGAAAAAAAGCCAGATGGAGAACATTACATTGTGGTCCCATGGAAGCAAAGCGCCTGGATGAATCAGCAGCTTAATACTGGTGAGCCACCAATTTAGCAAATGTGAGAACTTTTGGCAAATATGATTTCTGTTGTGGAAATGAGTCAGAGATGTTTTCATGTGTCTTGTATTTATTTGACCAAAGCTTTTTTTCTCTGAGGGAGGCACAATTAGGATGTACACAGAATGCACAAAATGAAAACAAATTTGCTTGTGGTCAGGCTTGCCCTTCTGGCTAAACCAGTCCACAGGCCATCACACCCACGCCTCTCTCTGTTTCTCTGGAGGCAGCATGAGAAAGAGAATTAAAGAGAAAAGGGAAAGAAAAAGCTCAGGCTTTAGGACTGGAGAGCCAGGGGTTTGAATAATGGCTTCTCCACTTAAGTGCGAAACTATGGGCATGGATGTAACTTCTCTGAGCTTCCCTTTCCTCGTCAGAGATGATTGTGAGGTTTGTTGTATTTAAAAAAACAGCACAGCGCCTGGCATGTATTAGGTTCTTGAGCATATTAATGAATTTCCTTTCTAGCCATGATGTCATATTTATTCGTGCCCAACAACACCCCGATATTTTTCTTTTGGCAATTCTGATCTTAGGAGTGAACGTAGCTCAGAACAAAGGGATGTTTGAGTCACATAGACAACTTGCCGTATTTCACCTGCATTTGACATCACCACTTCTCAATAGATTTTCAACTTCCCCTCGTGAAGCTGGCTTTCCTCTGCCCTCATTTCCACCTTTTGGTCTTGAGCTGTGCAGTTTTAGCAGGATCGGATCCTTAAGTCTGCATTTGTGATAAAGGAGACCGCAGCTTATACTGAAGTGGCTTTCCCCCTGTGTGTTGAGTCTGCCTGACTGATAACAGACCAGAAACAACAAGTGGCCTTTGAAATTGAAACACTGACTGTAGTGGGGAAAATGAAAGGATCTTACGATTTTTGATCAAAGGATGATATCTTCCAACTTGGAAAAGGGGACTATTCTGCCTGCCAAGGCCTCTGATACTGTGTTACCTACTTACCCCAGGGAAGAAGATTCGATATCATAGCTATTCTATTGCTCCATAGTTTTAAAATATATTTATAGAGATACATTTCCTCAGTCATTTTGCTTTCTTTTCCCAGCTCCTATCTTTCAATCTGGCCTCTAGGCAAACTGCCCTGTGATTCTTATCTACATGACACTGAAACAATTCTCTGGTCCTTGGTCCTTGATGAACATTCATTCACTACTAAAGAGATGGCAAACTTTAGATAAGGGAAAGGCATTAACTAGAAAGAAGGACGCCACATTGAAGAGTGCATATTGAGTGGAATGATTCCTGGTGTCATTCCACAGGACACGGTTTCATGTTTTCAATAAAACTAGCTGAGGGAGAGGTGTAGGAGTGGAAAGGGCAAAGGCAGTGCCCCAGAGTCCAAGGTCAGTGAGTTTGCCAGGGGTGTCTGGAATGAGGAGAAAGGGGCCAGAGGCGGTCGACTGGAGAGGAGATAGTACCTAACTGAGAACTGGGGACAGCATGACTGGAAATTAGGCAAAAGGTGGACAGGAGGGAGACAACCTGGAATGAATTCAAAATTAGTTTCAAAAATTGAACTTAATTAATTCGATTAATTAGAGCAAAGTCTATAGTCTATCGTAGGCAGACTGAAGCATTTTGCGGAGGAGATGTGAAGTCCTTATTGATGTCAGATTGTGCCGGTTGCCAGTCAACTGATCATGAATGCTGAGTCTGTTTGTACCCAGTGTGTGTACACACACACAAAGGTACACACTCCTACAGGTTTTTGTTGTCTTATTTCCATATAGACCTGGCTTCTGCTGGTCAGTTCTATTATTTGTTTCTCAACAACTACTCAAGATAGAGCCCATACCACAGGTATTCTAGATGTTCCCCTCTTCTTAAATACTTAGCTCCACCCATATCCTCAATTCTTTGTCACTCCTCCTACCAATGGCTTTTTAGTCCTGCGCCGTCCAGGTTGGTGGCTACTAGCCATGTGTGGCTATTCAACACTTGAAATGTGGCTGGTCCAAATTAACATGTGCTATGAGTTTAAAATACACAGTAAATTTCAAAGACTTGGGAATCCCCTGGCGGTCCAGTGGTTGGGACTCCATGCTTTCACTGCCAAGGGTGCAGGTTCAACCCCTGGTCAGGGAACTAAGATCCCGCAAACCACTTGGCTTGGCTAAACTAAAAAAAAAAACCTCAAAGACTTAGTATGCAAAAAGGAATGTGGGGCTTCCCTGGTAGCTCAGTGTTTGAGAACCCATCTGCCAATGCAGGGGACACGGGTTCAAGCCCTGGTCCAGGAAGATCCTACGTACCGCTGAACAATTAAGCCCGTGTGCCACAACTACTGAGCCTGCACCCTAGAGCCTGCGAGTCACAACTACTGAGCCCGCACGCTGCAATGAAGCCGGCACGCCTAGAGCCCATGCCCTGCAATGAAGAGAAGCCACTGCAATGAGAAGCCCGCGCACCGCAACAAAGAGTGGCCCCGGCTGGCTGCAATGAGAGGAAGCCTGCCCGTGCACAGCAATGAAGACCCAATGCAGCCAAAAATAAATAAATTTATTTTAAAAAAAGAATGTAAAATATCTCAGCAATTGATATAATATTGTTAAAAACATACAGTAACATTGGTTATAGTATTGAAATTATAATATCTTGGATAAATTGAGTTTAATTAAAACAGTTTTACCTATTTTTCTTTTTCATCTTTTAAAAGTTTATTGAAGTCTAGTCGATTTACAATGTTGTGTTAATTTCTACTGTACCGCAAAGTGATTCAGTCATACATATACATATATATATATTCTTTTTCTTATTCTTTTCCATTATGGTTTATCATAGGATATTGAATATAGTTCCCCATGCTATCCAGTAGGACCTTGCTGTTTATCCTTTTTATTTTTTAACTGTGGCGACTAGACAGTTGAAAGTCAGATACGTGGCTTGCATTTATGGCTCACATTATAGTTCTACTAAACAGCACTTCTTTAGGACTTCTTACCTCTTCCTTTATGAAAAAAATTGGCACCGTCCAGAGTGAGTTTCCAGATGGCTTCCCCTTGTCTGATGGGGACCTGCCATTAGTCTATCTCTGTCCTTTCGTAGACAGCATTGTGTAGCGGTTAAGAGCACAGTGTGGAACCGGACTGCTCGGCCTCAAACTCTGGCTCTGTCGCTTGTTAACTGTCTGATTTGGGGTGAGTTACTATATCTTTCTGTGCCTCAGTTTCCTCCTCTTTTAAGTAGAGTATTAACAGGAACTTCATACAATTAGCATGAAGATAAATCGAGTCAATGTATGAAGCACTTGGGACTGTGTGTGGCTCAAAGAAAACACTGAATTGACATCAGCTACTTTATTCTTCCTCAAAGTTTCAGAGGAAGACAGCCTTTCACCCTCCACCTCATAGGGGATTTGAGTGTCATATTTATGTTTCCTTTCACCATCTTCATTTTCTCTCTCTTTCTCCTCTTCCAGCTTTATTTTTTTAATTTAATTTGTATTTTATATTGGAGTATAGTTGATTTACAATATTGTGTTAGTTTCAGGTGTACAGCAAAGTGATTCAGTTATACGTACACATATATCCACTCTTTTTTAGATTCTTTTCCCATATAGGTATTACAGAGCATTGAGTAGAGTCCCCTGTTCTATTCAGTAGGTCCTCGTTGGTTACCTTCCAGCTTTAAACAAGCACCACCAATCCTAGCTTAAAAATTCTTTTGTGTCTCCTTGACCTTGAGCTGACTTCTCTATTTTCTCACCTTCATGTGCACTTCCTCTTTCAAATATCTTGCAAGGTGTTTTCCCTCAAGATTACATACCACATACATTCTGATCATGTGGTTCAGGACACGGGTCTGGGGGACAGAAGAGATCAGGCTCATTTCTACGGGGCGGGGAGCAGGGAACCCAAACCCGAGGTCTGGAGCAAAGGTGGTGTCACAGAGAGGGAAACGATCGTCAAATCTGGTGGGGAGTAAGCAGATGGCAGAAAGCTCTTCTAGGGTCTGTGACTGGATGTGAGGAAGAGGAACAAGCGTGTTCTGGTAGAGTCTCACCCCCGGGGCCCTGATAGGTAGAGCTAGGCATACTGCTTGAGGGTGGCTTTGCCTCACCTGTGGGCGTGGGGAGAGCCCAAACCATGCCGGCTTGTCAGTAGAATTACAAAAGCCAAAGTCAGCAGCTGTTTCTTCTCTTCCTGGACCTTTTGACAGTTAGCTACCGTCCTCACTTTAGACTTCTCAGTTATTCCTTCTCTCGTCTAGTCATACGGTGGGTGAGGGAGCCCCCAGGCATTCTGGGACCTCAGCAGGTTAGGTCAGTAGACAACCAGGGGAAGACTAACCCGTCAGGCGGAACTGAGTCTATAGGAATCATCTGCAGGTGAGTTGCTTTCACTCGAATAATCAAGGGAAACAATGGGTGTGGGAAGTGGAGACCTGCCTCGGCGAGGCATTTGAATTTGATGCATGGCTAGGGATAAACCTGTAGACTAGACCACGGATTGAGTCCTGGGTGCAACTAGTAACAGAGACAAAAAATGAAGTGACCAGTGAGGAAGAATGAAAACCAAGAGGGAGCATGTTCTAGAGTCAAGTGAAGAAAGTGTTGTGATGAGGACAGACTAATCCACTGGGTGCAGGTAAGGTGGGGACTGAGGCTAGATCGCTGTGGACCTTGAGCTGAGCAGAGTAGACGGGTCAGAGTAAAAGCTTGGCTGGAGCAGGTTAAAGAGAGAATGGATGGAGAAGAATTGGACAGAGTGTGTACGGATCACCCTGTAAGGAGCTGAGCTGTAAAGAGAAGGAAAGAAATAGTGCAGTGGCTAGAAGAGTAAGTAGACTTAAGACATGGTTTAAAAAAATGAGAGTGTCTGGAGGGCTGCTGGGGGAGATCCAGAAGATAGAGAGGATAATATGTTGTCGCAGTGAACTTGAAGAGGTGAGAAGCATGTGGCGGATCACCTTCGCCGGAGCACCAGTATTTCCTCTACAGTAACGGGACAGAACGCAGAACGTGGAGGCACAGATGCAGGAGGGCAACCAGATATGGCGGTGGGTGCGGGGCTTTAGAAGTTCTCTTCTGCACATTCCATTTCTCTATGAAATAGGAAGCCAAGTCGTCGGCTGAGAGGAGGTTGATGGAGAAACGTCAGAGATTTTAAGAGTGACAATACAGCAGGAAATAGTTGCTTGGGAGGGTGCGAGGTGGAATGGATGGGGGAAATACAATATAATCTATGGGCAGCATGAAGAGCCCATGTATTTCCAGGAAGATGAGTTGCCATGGCTGCCGAGCTGGATGCAAACGGTGTGGTGGTTTCTCCCCCACTGAGAGCCCGAGTTGAGGGAAGCACAGGAGAGTTGAGGGTGTGTGCAAGTGACTAAGAAGACAGACCAGGAATCTTAGGCTGGTTATCAAGGGAAGGGATTCCATGAGGTAGATGAGGTCCTGGTGGGGTCAATGTACCACTGAAACTGGACTATAAGTGAGCTGGAAAGATAGGAAGTGGTGACCAGAGTGGGATGTGGAACCGGGATCACGGTGGAGATGATTTATTGGCAATCTTGTAAGATCTAGCATAGGACCATGGAAGTGAGTGATCAAACACAGTAAGATCATTGAAGGAACTGAGAGATGAGGGTATTGAAAAGATGACATGTGTATGGAACTCCTGAAGCATGGTAACTGCAGTGCTGTGAAACAGACCTAAGATCTTCAAGGAGCGGGTGGAGTCCCTTGGAGGGGGGTAGGTGACTATTATAGGGAGGGGAAATGGCTATTACAGTGTGATGAGACCTAAGGCTTGGAGTTCTCAAGAGGAAGCGGGGAGGATGGGCTGGGAGTGGCAGTGAGGACACCCGTTCCCAACTCAGGTCAGTGGCATGAGGGTCGCCCCCTAATCCTCCTGATGCTAGAGACTTTGGTGGTGACAACCGGGTCAGTCAAACACTGAGAGAGGAGACAGGTTTTAGAATTTTGCTGCTGCTGAATCTCGAATTCTAGAGGGCCTTGCGGGGGAACACAGCATCAGAAAATGGGGTGCACAGGTCTGTATGGGGACTAGAGTCCAAGGATGAAGGAATAACGGCGTGATAAAATTAGCATCGATAGTCGCAGCAAAGATAATACTATAGTTTCAGACTGTGAATTTAGAGGGGGGTATGGAGGGGGAGGCTTGCCAGGAATACCTAGGGTTCAGAAGCTCCCATCTGACCCTGCTGATGAAAGCAAGGGGCCAGTGGAGGACATTCTTACTCAAGCTTGCGGGGCTAGACCACTCTCTCCTTCAGAGGTGGGAACGGCGCCAGTGAGAATGGATGGGGTGAGCAGTGGGACACAGGGATGATTACCTCAAGATGATACCCAGAAGGGCCAGAGAGAGGACTCAGCATCAATCTGGCCTTCCTATAGGACACTGATTCTCAGACTTCAGCCCGCATCAGAATCTCCTGGTGCCCTTGTTAATGCCACGTTGCTAGGCCCTATCTGCAGAATTCTCAATTCAGTAGGTCTGGGCTAGGGTCAAGGATGTCCGTTTCTAACAGCTCTACAGGTGATGTTGATGTTGAGGCTTCCGATCCCATTAGAAGCCTCCGGGAAGCGTGGCTCAGCCCTAAGGGTGTTCCTAAGAATGCTGCCCTACGGTAGGAGCAGCTGAAACCTTCAGAAGAGGTGGCTGAGGATCTCTTCCCCCAATCAAGTTCACGGCCCTCAAGGGCAGAGCACCTGAAAGCTATAGCCAGCCTTACTCTGAGGGAGCTGCAGCTCTAGCCCCTTGCCTGGCTAGATCTATGGTTTCCTAGCAGAGGCAGAGAAAATATAGACAGCTGCTTACTCATTTGGAGGAGCTGGTATGAGCATGAGAGGGGTTACTCGGTCTGATTAGGGCAAGGTTACAGCTTGGTGGTCGTTTGGATATCTTAGGATTCCCCCTGGGCACACTGCAGAGCAGGCCTATGCCCAGAGGATAGCCCGGGGCATCTCTCTTTGGGTGTAAAGTTGCTAATACTCATCCTCTCTTAGCTGAATTAACTCAGATGATGCACAGAAAATAGTGAGCCAGCCTCCCCTGCTGAGAAGGTTCAGAGCACCTGGACCACACCCACACCTCAACCCTCCTCTCTTTTGCTGGTCCTCTCCTGCCCCTCCCCCCGACACAGCTACCTCTAGATTCTTTCCCTGGTTCCTCTGCTCGACCCTATATTCCTTCTCTAACTTCCACAGCTTCACACTTTTGTTCTCCCTGGCCCTATTCCTCCGCGCATGCGCTGTTCCGTTCTCCCATCCCAAACACAAATTCCCCGTGAACTTCTCAAGCTACTGCTTTCACTCGCCTCTTCCTGTTTCCATTCAGAATTGTCCCATGGGTAAGGCTTGCCATTTTCCTTTTTTTTTTTTTACATCTTTATTGGAGTATAATTGCTTTACAATGGTGTGTTAGTTTCTGCTTTATAACAAAGTGAATCAGTTATACATATACATATGTTTTCATATCTCCTCCCTCTTGCGTCTCCCTCCCTCCCACCCTCCCTATCCCACCCCTCCAGGCAGTCACAAAGCACCGAGCCGATATCCCTGTGCCATGTGGCTGCTTCCCACTAGCTATCTACCTTACGTTTGTTAGTATATATATGTCCATGACTCTCTCTCACCCTGTCACAGATCACCCTTCCCCCTCCCCATATCCGCAAGTCCGTTCTCCAGTAGGTCTGTGTCTTTATTCCCGTCTTACCCCTAGGTTCTTCATGACATTTTTTTCCCCTTAAATTCCATACATATATGTTAGCATATGGTATTTGTCTTTTTCTTTCTGACTTACTTCACTCTGTATGACAGACTCTAGGTCTATCCACCTCATTACAAATAGCTCAATTTCGTTTCTTTTTATGGCTGAGTAATATTCCATTGTATATATGTGCCACATCTTCTTTATCCATTCATCCGATGATGGACACTTAGGTTGTTTCCATCTCTGGGCTATTGTAAATAGAGCTGCAATGAACATTTTGGTACATGACTCTTTTCGAATTTTGGTTTTCTCAGGGTATATGCCCAGTAGTGGGATTGCTGGGTCATATGGTAGTTCTATTTGTAGTTTTTTAAGGAACCTCCATACTGTTCTCCATTGTGGCTGTATCAATTCACATTCCTACCAGCAGTGCTAGAGTGTTCCCCTTTCTCCACACCCTCTCCAGCATTTATTGTTTCTAGATTTTTTGATGATGGCCATCCTGACTGGTGTGAGATGACATCTCATTGTAGTTTTGATTTGCATTTCTCTATTGATTAATGATGTTGAGCATTCTTTCATGTGTTTGTTGGCAGTCTCTATATCTTTGGAGAAATGTCTATTTAGGTCTTCTGCCCATTTTTGGATTGGGTTGTTTGGTTTTTTGTTATTGAGCTGCATGAGCTGCTTGTAAATTTTGGAGATTAATCCTTTGTCAGTTGCTTCATTTGCAAATATTTTCTCCCATTCTGAGGGTTGTCTTTTGGTCTTGTTTATGGTTTCCTTTGCTGTGCAAAAGCTTTGAAGTGTCATTAGGTCCCATTTGTTTATTTTTGTTTTTATTTCCATTTCTCTAGGAGGTGGCTCAAAAAGGATCTTGCTGTGATTTACGTCACAGAGTGTTCTGCCTATGTTTTCCTCTAAGAGTTTGATAGTTTCTGGCCTTACATTTAGGTCTTTAATCCATTTTGAGCTTATTTTTGTGTATGGTGTTAGGGAGTGAATCTAATCTCATACTTTTACATGTATCTGTCCAGTTTTCCCAGCACCACTTATTGAAGAGGCTGTCCTTTCTCCACTGTACATTCCTGCCACCTTTATCAAAGATAAGGTGTCCATATGTGCGTGGGTTTATCTCTGGGTTTTCTATCCTGTTGCGTTGATCTATCTTTCTGTTTTTGTGCCAGTACCATACTGTCTTGATTACTGTAGCTTTGTAGTATAGTCTGAAGTCAGGGAGCCTGATTCCTCCAGCTCCGTTTTTCATTCTCAAGATTGCTTTGGCTATTCAGGGTCTTTTGTGTTTCCATACAAGTTGCGAAATTTTTTGTTCTAGTTCTGTGAAAAATGCCAGTGGTAGTTTGATAGGGATTGCATTGAATCTGTAGATTGCTTTGGGTAGTAGAGTCATTTTCACAATGTTGATTCTTCCAATCCAAGAACATGGTATATCTCTCCATCTATTTGTATCATCTTTAATTTCTTTCATCAGTGTCTTATAATTTTCTGCATACAGGTCTTTTGTCTCCTTAGGTAGGTTTATTCCTAGATATTTTATTCTTTTTGTTGCAATGGTAAATGGAAGTGTTTCCTTGATTTCACTTTCAGATTTTTCATCATTAGTGTGTAGGAATGCCAGAGATTTCTGTACATTAATTTTGTATCCTGCAACTTTACAAAATTCATTGATTAGCTCTAGTAGTTTTCTGGTAGCATCTTTAGGATTCTCTATGTATAGTATCATGTTATTTGCAAACAGTGACAGCTTTACTTCTTCTTTTCCAATTTGGATACCTTTTATTTCCTTTTCTTCTGTGATTGCTGTGGCTAAAACTTCCAATACTATGTTGAATAAGAGTGGTGACAGTGAGCAACCTTGTCTTGTTCCTGATCTTAGTGGAAATGCTTTCAGTTTTTCACCATTGAGGACGATGTTGCTTGTGGGTTTGTCATACATGGCCTTTATTATGTTGAGGAAAGTTCCCTCTATGCCTACTTTCTGCAGGGTTTTTATCATAAATGGGTGTTGAATTTTGTTCAAAGCTTTCTCTGCATCTATTAGATGATCATATGGTTTTTCTCCTTCTGTTTGTTAATATGGTGTATCACATTGATTGATTTGCGTATATTGAAGAATCCTTGCATTCCTGGAATAAACCCCACTTGATCATGGTGTATGATCCATTTAATGTGTTGTTGGATTCTGTCTGCTAGAATTTTGTTGAGGATTTTTGCATCTATGTTCATCAGTGATACTGGCCTGTAGTTTTCTTTCTTTGTGACATCCTTGCCTAGTTTTGGTATCAGGGTGATGGTGGCCTCATAGAATGCGTTTGGGAGTGTTCCTCCCTCTGCTATATTTTGGAAGAGTTTGAGGATAGGTGTTAACTCTAAATGTTTGATACAATTCGCCTGTGAAGCCGTCTGGTCCTGGGCTTTTGTTTGTTGGAAGATTTTTAATCACAGTTTCAATTTCATTACTTGTGATTGGTCTGTTTATATTTTCTATTTCTTCCTGATTCAGTCTTGGCAGGTTGTGCCTTTCTAAGAATTTGTCCATTTCTTCCAGGTTGTCCATTTTATTGGCATAGAGTTGCTTCTGGTAATCTCTCATGATCTTTTGTATTTCTGCAGTGTCAGTTGTTACTTCTCCTTTTTCATTTCTAATTCTATTGATTTGAGTCTTCTCCCTTTTTTTCTTGATGAGTCTAATGGTTTATCAATTTCGTTTATCTTCTCAAAGAACCAGCTTTTAGTTTTATTGATCTTTGCTATCGTTTCCTTCATTTCTTTTTCATTTATTTCTGATCTGATTTTTATGATTTCTTTCCTTCTGCTAACTTTGGGGTTTTTTTGTTCTTCTTTCTCTAATTGCTTTAGGTGCAAGTTTAGGTTGTTTATTCGAGATGTTTCCTGTTTCTTGAGGTACGATTGTATTGCTATAAACTTCGCTCTTAGAACTGCTTTTGCTGCATCCCATAGATTTTGGGTCATCGTGTCTCCATTGTCATTTGTTTCTAGGTATTTTTTTATTTCCTCTTTGATTTCTTCAGTGATCACTTCGTTATTAAGTAGTGTATTGTTTAGCCTCCACGTGTTTGTAGTTTTTACAGAGCTTTTCCTGTAATTGATATCTAGTCTCATAGCGTTGTGGTCGGAAAAAATACATGATACAATTTCAATTTTCTTAAATTTACCAAGGCTTGATTTGTGACCCAAGATATGATCTATCCTGGAGAATGTTCCATGAGCACTTGAGAAAAATGTGTATTCTGTTGTTTTTGGATGGAATGTCCTATAAATATCAATTAAGTCCATGTTGTTTAATGTATTATTTAAAGCTTGTGTCTCCTTATTTATTTTCATTTTGGATGATCTGTCCATTGGTGAAAGTGGGGTGTTAAAGTCCCCTACTAGGAATGTGTTACTGTTGATTTCCCCTTTTATGGCTGTTAGTATTTGCCTTATGTATTGAGGTGCTCCTGTTTTGGGTGCATAAATATTTACAATTGTTATATCTTCTTCTTGGATTGATCCCTTGATCATTATGTAGTGTCCTTCTTTGTCTCTTCTAATAGTCTTTATTTTAAAGTCTATTTTTTCTGATATGAGAATTGCTACTCCAGCTTTCTTTTGGTTTCCATTTGCATGAAATATCTTTTTCCATCCCCTCACTTTCAGTCTGTATGTGTCTCTAGGTCTGAAGTGGGTCTCTTGTAGACAGCAAATATATGCGTCTTGTTTTTGTATCCATTCAGCCAATCTGTGCCTTTTGGTGGGAGCATTTAGTCCATTTATATTTAAGGTAATTATCAATATGTATGTTCCTATTCCCATTTTCTTAATTGTTTTGGGTTCGTTATTGTAGGTCTTTTCCTTCTCTTGTGTTTCTTGCCTAGAGAGGTTCCTTTAGCAGTTGTTGTAGAGCTGGTTTGGTGGTGCTGAACTCTCTCAGCTTTCGCTTGTCTGTAAAGGTTTTAATTTCTCCATCAAATCTGAATGAGATCCTTGCTGGGTAGAGTAGTCTTGGTTGCAGGTTTTTCTCCTTCACTACTTTCAGTATGTCCTGCCACTCCCTTCTGGCTTGTAGGGTTTCTGCTGAGAGATCAGTTGTTAACCTTATGGGGATTCCCTTGTGTGTTATTTGTTGTTTTTCCCTTGCTGCTTTTAATATGCTTGCTTTGTATTTAATTTTTGACAGTTTGATTAATATGTGTCTTGGCGTGTTTCTCCTTGGATTTATCCTGTATGGGACCCTCTGTGCTTCCTGGACTTGATTAACTATTTCCTTTCCCATATTAGGGAAGTTTTCAACTATAATCTCTTCAAATATTTTCTCAGTCCCTTTCTTTTTCTCTTCTTCTTCTGGAACCCCTATAATTCGAATGTTGGTGCGTTTGATGTTGTCCCAGAGGTCTCTGAGACTGTCCTCAGTTCTTTTCATTCTTTTTTCTGCTCTGCAGTAGTTACTTCCACTATTTTATCTTCCAGGTCACTTATCCGTTCTTCTGCCTCAGTGATTCTGCTATTGATCTCATCTAGAGTATTTTTAATTTCATTTATTGTGTTGTTCATCGTTGTTTGTTTCATCTTTAGTTCTCCTAGGTCCTTGTTAAATGTTTCTTGCATTTTGTCCATTCTATTTCCAAGATTTTGGATCATCTTTTCTATCACTATTCTGAATTCTTTTTCAGGTAGAGTACCTATTTCCTCTTCACTTGTTAGGTCTGGTGGGTTTTTATCTTGCTCCTTCATCTGCTGTGTGTTTTTCTGTCTTCTCATTTTGCTTATCTTACTGTGTTTGGGGTCTCCTTTTTGCAGGCTGCAGGTTTGTAGTTCCCGTTGTTTTTGGTGTCTGTCCCCAGTGGCTAAGGTTGGTTCAGTGGGTTGTGTAGGCTTCCTGGTGGAGGGTACTAGTGCGTGTGTTCTGGTGGATGAGGCTGGATCTTGTCTTTCTGGTGGGCAGGTCCACGTCTGGTGGTGTGTTTTGGGCTGTCTGTGGACTTATTATGATTTTAGGCAGCCTCTCTGCTAATGGGTGGGGTTGTGTTCCTGTCTTGCTAGTTGTTTGGCATAGGGTGTCCAGCACTGTAGCTTGCTGGTCGTTGAGTGAAGCTGGGTGCTGGTGCTGAGATGGCGATCTCTGGGAGATTTTCACCATTTGATATTATGTGGAGCTGGGAGGTCTCTTGTTGACCAGTGTCCTAAGTTGGCTCTCCCTCCTCAGAGGCACAGCACTGACTCCTGGCTGCAGCACCAAGAGCCTTTCATCCACACGGCTCAGAATAAAAGGGAGAAAAAGTAGAAAGAAAGAATTAGTAGAAGTAGAAAGAGAGAAAGAACGAAAGAAAGAAAGGAGGGATGGAGGGAGGGCGGAAGGAAGGAAGGAGGGAAGGAAGGAAAAAAAGAAAGGAGATAAAGTAAAATAAAATAAAGTGAGATAAAATATAATAAAGTTATTAAAAAAATAATTGTTAAGAGAAAAAAAAGAAAAAAAATTTAGAAAACAAAACAAAACAAAAAAACGGACGGATAGAACCCTAGGACATATGGTGGAAGCAAAGCTATACAGACAAAATCTCACACAGAAGCATACACATACACACTCACAAAAAGAGGAAAAGGGGAAAAAATAATAAATCTTGCTCTCAAGTCCACCTCCTCAATTTGGGATGATTCTTTGTCTGTTCAGGTATTCCACAGATGCAGGTACATCAAGTTGATTGTGGAGCTTTAATCCGCTGCTTCTGAGCCTGTTGGGAGAGATTTCCCTTTCTCTTCTTTGTTCTCACAGCTCCCAGGGGCTCAGCTTTGGATTTGGCCCCGCCTCTGCGTGTAGGTCGCTGGAGGGCGTCTGTTCTTCGTTCAGGCAGGACGGGGTTAAAGGAGCCGCTGATTCAGGGTCTCTGGCTCACTCAGGCCGGCGGGGGGGGGGCGGGGGGGGAGGGAGGGAGGGGCATGGCGTGAGGGGCGGGCCTGCGGCGGCAGAGGCCAGCGTGACGTTGCACCAGCCTGAGGCGCGCCGTGCATTCTCCTGAGGAAGTTGTCCCTGGATTCCCGGACCCTGGCAGTGGCGGGCTGCACAGGCTCCCCGGAACGGGGTGTGGAGAGTGACCTGTGCTCGCACACAGGCTTCTTGGTGGCGCCAGCAGCAGCCTTAGTGTCTCATGCCCGTCTCTGGCGTCCGCGCTGTTAGCCGCGGGTCGCGCCCGTCTCTGGAGCTCCTTAAGCAGCGTTCTTAATCCCCTCTCCTCGCGCACCAGGAAACAAAGAGGTAAGAAAAAGTCTCTTGCTTCTTCGGCAGGTCCAGACTTTTCCCCGGACTCCCTCCCGGCTAGCCGTGGCGCACTAACCCCCTGCAGGCTGTGTTCACGCCGCCAACCCCAGTCCTCTCTCTGCGCGCCGACTGAAGCCCGAGCCTCAGCTCTCAGCCCCGCCCGCCCCGGCGGGTGAGCAGAGAAGCCTCTTGGGCTGGTGAGTGCTGGTCGGCCCTGAACCTCTGTGCGGAAATCTCTCCGCTTTGCCCTCCGCACCCCTGTGGCTGCGCTCGCCTCCGCGGCTCCGAAGCTCCCCCCCTCCGCCTCCCGCAGTCTCCGCCCGCGAAGGGGCTTCCTAGTGTGTGGAAAGCTTTCCTCCTTCACAGCTCCCTCCTACGGGTGCAGGTCCCGTCCCTATCCTTTTGTCTCTGTTTATTTTTTTCTTTTGCCCTACCCAGGTACGTGGGGGGTTTCTTGCCTTTTGGGAGGTCTGAGGTCTTCTGCCAGCGTTCAGTAGGTGTTCTGTAGGAGTTGTTCCACATGTAGATGTATTTCTGGTGTATCTGTGGGGAGGAAGGTGATCTCCGTGTCTTACACTTCCGCCATCTTCCTGGAAGCCTCTTCCTTTTTTTTTTTTCCAGGAGAGCAAAGAATCTGGCTGTTTTGGCTTAAATCTATTTTTTTAAATTATTATTTTATTAAAAATATTTTAACATCTTTATTGGAGTATAATTGCTTGACAGTGGTGTTAGTTTCTGCTGTATAACAAAGTGAATCAGCTATACATATATCCCCATATCTCCTCCCTCTTGCATCTCCCTCCCACCCTCCCTATCCCACCCCTCTAGGTGGTCACAAAGCACCGAGCTGATCTCCCTGCACTATGCGGCTGCTTCCCACTAGCTATCGGTTTTACATTTGGTAGTGTATATATGTCCATGCCACTCTATCACTTCGTCCCAGCTTACCCTTCCCCCTCCCCGTGTCCTCAAGTCCATTCTCTACGTCTGCGTCTTTATTCCTGTCCTGCCCCTAGGTTCTTCAGAACCATTTCTTTTCTGTTTTTTTTTCAGGAGAGCAAAGAATCTGGCTGTTTTTGCTGAAATCTATTTTTGGCAGACAGGCCTAACTCCTCCAGCAGTGAGGATGCCACATGATGGCTTAGGATGGCTTTAGCCTCTCTGTAATTTCCCTCAGCCTCCAAAGGCACTCTACTTAGACAATTAAGTACAAAGAGTGAGTTTGCTATGCAATAACGCTGTAAGACAAATTCCATTGCCGTTACTTATAACCTGATTGCATCCCTAAGCCTTTCTAGGGAGCTGCTACTGACCTGTCCCCTCAGGCCCATATGGACATTCCAGTCTCTAGATCTCGTGTGGCCGCGTTCCAGGGACCAGGGCTCTGCAATACAATTGATGAGCTGCTGGAAACATCCCGCTGATTTCTGAGTTTTCTACAGCAAGCATTTCCTAAACTTCCCTGATGATAAGAATGATCTGGATCCCTAATAAAACACAATCAAATTTGATGCCTCTCCTATAATTTGGGTTCAGGAAGTCCGGGGGCAGGGCTCAGGAATCTTGCTTCTAACATGTATCCCAAGTGGAATTTTGAGACTGTCTTATAGCATTTAGGACAGTGTCTGGCAAAACAACTGTCCTCAATTAATGTTTGCTGAATGGAATTTAATTTGCTTATTTCCATCATGCTAACCCTGCTTTACAAATGACGTGTGCTTTCATATTTTCAATGAACCTTATACCACCGTGACCCTTTCAAGCATGCTAGCCCTGCAAATTGTAATCAACATCAACACTGAGCATTGCGATTCAATGCTCATTTTTTATGGTAGACTCCACCTGTAAGTTTCTATGTTGGCTTTACTCAAAGTCTTTACCGTTGACTTTGGTAAAGGATATACAAATTTGTATATCTAACCATGCTGGGGAATAACCATGCTGGGGAAACTATGGTCTAACCATGCTGGGGAAACTCTGTTTCATTGATATAAATGGAATATTTCATCATTTACTGATAATGAACAGTGTGTTTTTTACCCTAGAAGCACATAATTTATTAAAATCATGATGTTAGATTTAACTTCCTAAATCATTTTATGAAGCTAATTGAACATTAATACCAAAACCTAACAAAGAATCAAAACTCAAACACCATCAATTAATTACTTTTATAGACACAGATACAGAATTATTAAATAGAATTCTAGCAAATAAAATACAGCACCATATTTAAATGGCCATATATAATTAACCAATAACTTCCAGAAATTCAGAGGTGACCTGATATGAGAAAGCATGTCAATGTAATTAATCACATTAATAGTTGAAAGGAGAAAAAAATCAGATGCTGCAAAGGATTTGATGAAAATCAACATCTGTTGTTTTTAAGACTCCTACTAAACTTGGGATAAGAACACATATTATTTTAAAAGGATTAATAATCTAGATAGAATATCCTTATGTAAGGAAAAATTGAACAGCCCACTACACAAATGGACGGGTTATTTGCAAAACAAGAGATTCATAAGACTGATAACTATGAAGAAATAGCATGACTGGTAGTTGGAAAAATGAATACCAATGGGTACTGTTTTTGTTTTATCAATTTAGCAGTTATTAGAAGTAATAAAGCCACTGTTATCAGTGACATTTATGTTATGTTAAAGGAAATAAACTCTCATTTATGTTAAAGGAGGGAGGGCAAGTATAAGGTGGTGCAAATATTTTGGAAAGCAATCTGGCAACATGTAGCAAAAGTTTTAAATTTGTATATCCTTTAATATAGCAATGTTACTTTCAAGACTATAACTTAAGGAAATAGTCGTGGTTGTGCACATAGATATATGTGAAAGGAAATTTATTGAAGTATTGTGCACAATAAGGAAAAATTGGAAACAAACTATACAGCCAATAGTAGAGGATTAGTAAAACATCTCATAATATATTCCTATAATGAAATACTGCATAATCAGTAAAGATAATGCTGTAGAAAACTATTTAATCACATGCAAAATTTACAACCTGTGTTTAGGGAAAAAGCAGTTTATAAAAGTATTAAGTATACTAAGATTTCCCAATTTTAAAAATACTTACATGTGACTTGAAAAAAGATTGAAAGAATGTCTACTCAGATGTTAATTTTGTCTAATTTTGAATGTTGAGGTTTGGGGTGTTTCTTTTTATTCTTTTTGGGATTTTCTATGTTTTCCAGAATTTCTACCAGAAACATGTGCTATAGTGTTAATCATAAAACAATTTTTGGAAATTACTTAAATTTGTCAGATTTTAGCTTTTAATTAATCCCATAGTGATTTTGGATTGAAATTCCATCTCTAGTCTTATTTCTTTACTTTGTTGTGCTCTATTTTTACTATCTACATTTTCTTTTCTTTTTAAATTTTTATTTATTTATTTATTTTTGGCTGCTTTGGGTTTTTGTTGCTGTGCACGGGCTTTCTCTAGTTGTGGCGAGCCGGGGCTGCTCTTGGCTGTGGTGCGTGGACTTCTCATTGCGGTGGCTTCTCTTGTTGCGGAGCACGGGCTCTAGGCTCGTGGGCTTCAGTAGTTGTGGCTCGAGGGCTCTAGAGCGCAGGCTCAGTAGTCGTGGGGCACAGGCTTACTTGCTCCGTGGCATGTGGGATCTTCCCAGACCAGGGATCCAACCCATGTCCCCTGCATTTGCCGGAGGATTCTTAAGCACTGCGCCACCAGGAAAGTCCTACATTTTCTTCATAGAGGGAAGATGCCATTTTAATTTGTTGAGACAAATGTGGAGCAAATCATTTACATCTGTGTTTACAACTTTGCATTATTGTATGCTTTTGGGAAAACAAACAAACAAAGTATTCCGTTCTTTTTATTAGCTCCATAATTAGTTTCTGGATTATTCTTCCATGATAGCAGAAAATTTAGAAAGGTAATTAAGAAATTCTCAAGCACAGCAGGAGTTTTTACTGGAAAAGAGAACCTTCAGTATGAAACTCAATGATGAAGAGAAACAGGGCCTTGAAGGCTGTTTCTAAACCTTGACATATGAGAGGAGAGGGACTAATGCACTGCATCACTTCAAATCTGTGATTTGTATAGTAAAAAAATCTGTACAGTAAAAAAAAATTCATCTTCTTATTACCTTATTGTTTAGTATAGCTATTGCACTGGAGATTTCCATATTATTCTTCCCTCAGATACTTGAGTTCTTGTCTCATTTTATCTTGCAAAGTCTACCTGTTGCACCGTCTCAGGGAATCCAAAAGGCAGCACAATTGAATAATCCTGTACAATTTGGGGGGTTAATTTGATCAAAGGCAGGACTAGAGTTAGGAACCTGTCCTCACTAGTGGCTACGTACAGTTGAAAGGTTGTGTAGCTTATGTTCGCTCAAATTCCCATATTCCCAAGTTTCTCTACGTTAACCTTGCCTAACCAATAGGAGTGTGCTTCTTCCTTGGCTCCTAACAGAAACTTATTGGGACTTAATCTTGCCTTAAATCCCATTGACAAATCTATTTTTGCTGAGTGGTGGATCTCCATACTCCGTGCTGTTAGCTGGAATCTGTTTCCAAACAAGATGGGCCACAGAGTTTCGTAAGACTGTCATCTGTCGACTTTCCTGAGCCACTGAGATGTGAAAGTGTTAAGTAGGCTCCTTGGGTATCCACATCAACGGCATCAAATTCACGCTCTTTGGACGAAGTGAGAGAGTGGCGCGGGCATGTATACACTACCGAATGTCAAATAGCTAGCGAGTGGGAAGCAGCCGCATAGCACGGGGAGATCAGCTCGGTGCTTTGTGACCACCTAGAGGGGTGGGATAGGGAGGGTGGGAGGGAGACGCAAGAGGGAGCAGATATGGGGATATATGTATACATAGAGCTGATTCACTTTGTTATAAAGCAGAAACTAACACCACTGTCAAGCAATTATACTCCAATAAAGATGTTAAAAAAAAATTCACACTCCTCTTAAGGAATCCTCAGTGTGGACTGCTGACCGTCAGCTTCAGTGCCCAACCCAGGCTGAGGCAGTTCCCCTGCCCTGGTTCTGTCCGACTCCGGGAGCAACTTCCTTGCCCCCCGAGTCCTCACTCCCCCGTAACTGCCCCCCACCCCGCCCCCGTCAGCCTTTTTCTAGAGCTGATTCTGCCTGAATTATGGCCCCATTTTTCCCCCCAGGATATGGAAGTGTGGTTTAAAAAGGAGCCATTGGTAAAGCTTTAGAGAGAAATGTCTATCTTGGCTTTTTAAAATAAATTATGTAATATTTTGCTATGAGTAATAGAGATTAAATAAATCTGAGCAGCCTTTATCTTATTTGGAAAGGGGGGTGGTCAGACTGACCTCAGAGTGTCTGGGATAAAGTCTTACTATTTTAGCTCCATTGGAGGGCATAGGGGGAAATAGGTCACCTAGAGACAATTTTATTTCATAAAATAAAGAGTGTGATAGTTAAATAACTGTTTTAGATAAAGTCTACACATTTCCATGGACAAATAAATAGATAATGTCAGAGACATATTTATTACAAAAATCTATCCTCATATTTTATTTAGTCAGAGGCATTTATAACCCTAGGAGAAAACTGCTAGCTTGAAACATTCATAAAATAACAAACAAATACCCTTGGGCAAAGAGTCTACCCACATAAATTGATTTCTAAAATAAAGATTCAATTTAGATTTAAAAGTCTTGTATGCACCCACAGCTATCTATTCCATCTGTAATTTCCGTGTGGGGTTCTGGTGCCTGATTCTGTCGTCATCAGCTTCTTATTAGTTGCTTTCACGTGGAAGAAGCAAAGCTTCCAATTAGCACAATGTTTTAATAAACGTGTTGGAGATCATTGCCACCATATATCATGTCTCTTACATTGATCTAGTCTTCTCTTTACCAACATATTTGCTTTTACTGTTTGGGATCACCTAGTTAGCTATGATACTCCTGAGATTAAAATTTTAAAGTGGGAAAATCTTTTTTCCTATTCATTGGGAAATATAATTATAGCCTCAGATCTTGGTTAGATTAAAATTTAAAAATACCCAGGTATTATCAGACATTATTTTCAGCTTGGTAGTTAACCTTCCATACTGCTGAGGGTGCAGGTGATGCTGGGAGCATGCTCAGAAGAGTAGCATCTCAGCTGCTCTCTCCTCTGTTGGCCAGTCTTTCGTGAGAGCCGCTGAGATTGAAATGCACGTGATCCACCTTTGGGGGCAGCAGCGAGCTCCTATGGGGCCACATTCCTTCCTTACCCCTCTGAGTTCAGGGGAATAATAATAACATCCTCTTGAGCATCTATGCCATTGTTTTTCCCTTTGACATCAGTCCTGGAGTAGTTGAACTAGATGCTTTTCTTATAGTCATGCATTTCCAGTTGATTAACATAACCTGGAAGGGCAGCTGTCCTTTTGTCTGCCTGGCTGAGTCTAAGCCCTGCACAAACTTTTTGGCCCAACCTGGCCTTTTTTGCTGACTTCCACAGGAAGTAGAATCATGCCAGGCCGGGCTTCCCCGGTGGCGCAGAGGTTGAGAGTCTGCCTGCCGATGCAGGGGACAAGGGTTCGTGCCCCGGTCCAGGAAGATCCCACATGCCGTGGAGCGGCTGGGCCCGTGAGCCATGGCCGTTGAGCCTGCGCGTCTGGACCCTGTGCTCCACAGGGGGAGAGGCCACAACAGTGAGAGGCCCGTGTACCGCAAAAAAAAAAAAAAAAAAAAAAAAAAAAAAAAAAAAAAGATAGTAAGAATCATGCCAGGCCTATCCTGGGGTTTGGAATTTTGTGGAAGATAGGCAGGGTTTCTGGCAGAAGGCATATTACAGGGTATTTCATTTGTGAAGTTCTCATCACACTTTTCTCCTCCTGAGTCTGTCTTCTGTCAGCCTCATTGCCAGGAGGGGTCCTTGCTGCCCTTCACCCATCTCAGCTACTCCTTTTCCCATACCTGACTCTATTCATGTATCTATCACTCAGCAGACAGTGAAAATGAACTCGAAGTCAGGATGTGTCCTTTGGATTCGTCTGTCCAGCTCTGGAAGAGTAACCAGTACATTACGGTGAGCTCTCAATAAATATCTGAGGGACAAATAAATGAACAAAATGTACCCTTAACTGTAAAGATTTATTCTTTTCACTTTGCAAGGGAGTAGAGAGTTTCTTCTTTGGTTTTCTTTCCTTTTTTATCCCTATTATTACCAGTGTTTATGGTAGTAAGGTGAAATGGAAAAGTAAAGCCATTAAATCTTTTTGAGGAATAGAATTTGTTCATTCACTCAGCTGATAATTTTTTGAGAGCCTACTATGTGTTGGCAAAAACTCTCTCCTTGACCAAATTTTAATTAGTCTCCTCCAACCCTCTCCTTGACTAGGCCTCAACCTTGGTCCCCATTCTGTCTGTGGTCTGCTCGACCCAATCTTAGCAAAGAATCCTGCCAAGTCAACCCCCATACCCTTGATAGCTGACCACCCTCGCCTGCCTTCAGTAAGAATCCTGTTAAGTCAGTTGAGCAAGATCCCCCAACCTTGATGTCTCCTCTTAGTAATTTTTCATCTTCTATCCCCGACCTTCTACACGCTCACTGGCTGTAAATCCCCAGCAGTCTCTGCTATATTTGGATTTGAGCTCCGTCTCTCTCTATCGCAAGACCCATATTGCAGTAGTCTCGAATAAAAAGTCTTCCTTACTGTTTTAACAAATGTCAGAATAAAGTTTTCTTTAACAGTGTCGGGCACAAAACAGATAAGTCACTAGTTTTCACGGAGCTTAAATTCTAGTTGGTATAGAGAGAAAATATGCAAAAAAACCCAAACTCAGAAAAACAGCATAAAAACATTTAAAAAATAACGAATATGTTAAGGCTTCCCCTTATGGGGTTAGAGGGCTTCCTTAGGCTGGGTGATCACAGAGGAGCAATCCAAGGAGAAGACCTTTCAGCTGAAAGCTGGAAGACAAAACCGTCACGCCGGATGGGCGAAAGGGCATTGCAAGGCATAGGGCAAGGCTGGTGCAACCAGCGGGAGGCTACGCCAAGGGGAAGGAGTCCTAGGGACATGGTGGAACACAGTGGGTGAGGAGACTGCTTCTTGGCCTCACCCTAGCACAGGGCTGAGGCCAAGAAGCGAAGCCAGGCTGTGATGGGCTCTGTAGGCTGGGTAAAGAGTTTGGAGTTTGTTTCATGCAACACTGTGACCTTGGGCTTGGGATATTTGAATGTCATCTGAGTTTTTCACATGCTATTGCTGTCATTGATGGGTCTGAGAAATTGTCAAACAACGTCCTATTCTTACTTTACTGAAGCTTCTCTCTCCCTGGATTTATTATTTTGCATAAGATGACTGAAAAGTAGGGAATTATTCCTTGGGGATATCACTATTTTCTTTGTTTCCTTTAATGCTTTGAGGTAAAGTAAAAAAAAAAAATTCCTAGAAACTAGCAATTATGCAGTTTGTGCTTGGTTGCTTTTAATTATTTCTTATACCATCAGCTCCTCTCTGGGACCCCTTACCTCCTGGAGGGTCTTTCATAATATAGAAGATAGTCTGCTTAATTGTCTTCTCTTTGCTTCGCTAGTCCTTACTGATATGAGAAAGTGTTGAATGTTTTAAACCATCCTCACTAAACTTCCCAACCTGGTCATTCAAAAAATGTAGTCTATAAGTCCATTTTCTCACACTCTTAATTCTTCCTAATTATTGTTCTAAAAGATTGTCTGCTTACTGCATTCTTTTTCAAAGAACATATTTAAGTTTGTGATGCCGTCATCATTTGATACCTTATATTAATTCCAAAAAAATTTCAGAACCCTTATGATAGGCCTTTTACTTGAAGGGCTTACTATTGTACTACGTTTTTGTAAAATACCATGATTCTAATAGCCATATTCTCTCTGAGTCATAGGATGGTTATGTGTTTGTTTAAAAGAAACACCAAACAGCTCTCCAAAGCAGGACCATATTTTCCTTCCATCAGCAAAATCCAAAAGCTCTAGGAACACCACACCCTATTTCTAGGACAGGTTATAGAGCTGTCTGGACAGCAAGCTTTAAGAAAGATTATTTCTACATTATGCCAGTGTGTTGACGCATAAGACTCTAAGTGGTCCTAAATTCTTCTCTTTAAAAATCATTCTTCAAGTCCACTCTTTTAAATAATACAGTTACAATAACCTGAGAAGAAACTTGTGTCTAATCATGTATGACGTGTTGGAAGAGGGGCAAAGAAATGTACTTTCTCTGTGGCCCAGCAATGTCTTGACTCCTTCCAGGGTAGAAGAGAAGAATCAAATTCATGTTCGGTTTACTGTGATTTTTTTCCCCTCTGGCATTCTGTCATGCACAGGAATGAGGCTGGAAGAAGGTTAGAAGTAATACTATTTAGAATTACAATCAGTGCCAAGCTTTAGTCATCATTGTATTTAGGGCTGAAAGGACTCTGGGAGGTTGATTTAAATCACCTGATTTTACAGATGAGGAAAGCAAAACCCAGAGCAGAAAGTAAGTTGTCAAGGTCATCCGTTTCCTTAGTTAACCCAGCCAAGGCTAAAACTCAAATCCTGACTCATCTGCTCAGTGCTAGTTTTGATTCTGCTTAAGAATATCCATGATCAGTTCTCTGAATAAGTCTGGATGTTCTCTTCCTAGTTCTTTGTGAAAGACGTGTTTTTGTTTAGAGGTACAGGTGGTAAAAGATATAAGTTGTTCAAGTAGATTCTTTAAGAGCGTTGTAAAATAAAAAGACACTTGTAGAAGAGTTTCATAAAGTAATTGGGTCTGAAAGGTTTTGAATTATTTTCCTTCTTCAAACTGCATGATGTTTTTATTCAGTTGCCATGGGAGAGCATGTTCGTTGCCAGAAACCTAAAACAGATCTTGGGTGTTAAGCAGGTAAGATTAAGTCATAGCATTCGATTCTTGTTGAACAAAATATAACAACCATGTGAAGCACCATCTATGTGCTGGAATACTGCTATTTCCATTCTTTCCATGCATCTGGGAAATTTAGACACGTTTGTTGGTCTATTCAGATGAAAGAGTAGTTTGCCAACGTCCACATTTTTTGCAGCCCTAAAAGTGGTTCTTCCAAGAAGACTTAAGAAATCAATCCTTCAGGCTAGAACTTGTCAAGCAATGTTTACTTTCGTATCAAGAAAGCCATTTGTGGTCTCTGAATAAACAAATGCCTTTTGATTTTATCACACTGTTGAGTGTGTGGTTCAATGCACTGTAACTACAGAATTGGGAAGAGGATTGCAAGTGATTTTTTTCAACAGCTCATAGGCTTCGAAATAAAACCAATAAATACCTTAATGCTGCAAATAGTTTTCAAATCTTATCTAAAAACAGTTCTAGAGATTAAACCATGAACTATTATCCTACATAGAATGAACTCTTGTGTAATCTTCCTTTTGTTAATTATCCATTCATCTTCAACTCCATTCAACATCTGGATCTTTGGCCTTTTCAAAACACGTAGTGAGGGAAACTAGCTTTCCCTGTGGGAATCTCCCATAGTTCCATCAGGGCAGGGTGCCTTTGCTCCCAAGGGATGATGTGTTAGCCTTCACCATGGTACGTATATTCCTCTTCAATGCAAATAATAGACATTTTCCCCATGCTTAACAAACCAATAACTTGAATTGAATTTTACCTTGCATAAGTAACTATGAATACGTACATTAGTAAGTAAACCTATTGAGACCATCACAAATCTGCTTCAGGTTTTCTCCAGGTCAGTCTAGATCAGGGGTCAGGAAACCTTTTCTGGAAAGGACCAGATAGTAAATATTTCTGGCTCTGCTGGCCATATGGTCTCTGTCACAAGTACTCATCTCCGTTGTGCAAAAGCAGCCGCAAACAATATGTAAACAAATGGGTATGGCTGCGTTCCAGCGAAACTCTATGTACAGAAACAGGTGGCACCCCGACAGGCTGGAGCTGGCTGACCCTGATCCAGCTGCCCAAGATCGTGCTGTAAACAGAAGCAGATTATAGACGAAGGACACAAGTCTCAAAAGTCCTTCTGGCTTTTGTTTTGGTACCTTTCTGCCTTTGTCCATGGAGTCAAGGTATTTCTATTTCCTATTCTTCTATAGGGATAGTGTTGTAAAAGTCCCTTCCATGTTTGTTTTAGGAAAGCATGGAACTTTAGAGGCAATCCACTTCTCTCAGCGCTGTGTTCTTTAGAGCCTAGCATACTGCTTAGGATTAATAAATGCTAAATAAGAATCGTTTTTCATTTCACTGCCATACCCTTTATGGAGCCTCGTTCGGCACCCTCAGAGGTGTTAAACCATGTAGCTTTTACAATGTTCTATTACACATTGTCAGCAGCACCTTGCTGATTAAATCGTGCATGCGAGACAGAGAGAGAGAGAGAGAGAGAGAGAGAGAGAGAGGGAGGAGAGAGAGAGAGAAAGGGGGGGAGAGGGAGAGAGAGGGAGAGACAGAGGGAGAGACAGAGAGGGAGGGAGAGACAGAGAGGGAGGGAGAGAGGGGGGAGAGGGAGAGAGGGAGGGAGAGAGAGAGAGAGAGAGAGAGAGAGGGAGAGAGAGAGGAGAGAGAGAGAGAAAGGGGGGGAGAGGGAGAGAGAGGGAGAGAGAGGGAGAGAGGGAGGGAGAGAGGGAGGGAGAGAGAGAGGGAGAGGGAGAGACAGAGAGGGAGGGAGAGAGGGGGAGAGAGGGAGAGAGAGAGAGAGAGAGAGAGGGAGAGGGAGAGAGAGAGAGAGAAAGGGGGAGAGACAGAGAGAGAGAGGGGGAGAGAGAGAGAGGGAGAGGGAGAGAGGGAGAGAGGGAAAGAGGGAGAGAGGGAGAGAGAGCGAGAGCGCGAAGTGTTAACTGTTAACTGCCAGGCTGTAAGTATTCCTGACAGGTTGTTCCTACACAGGTTTGGTTTCTCTTGTATAAAGATTAAAAACTCTTGTCACAGCTGGTAAAAAACGAAGCACACATAGAACCACCGAGCATACACAACTCACAAAAGGGACTTTCCTAAAAGTCAGAATCCTGATGAGGGGGATAGATTACCCAAGGTAAGATATGACTTTGCAGTGATGATCACGTACTTCATAGCACTGGGGGAGGGATGGCAAATCCTTCTGTGGGTGTTTGTGTGGAGGGGAGCATCTTCTAATATGCTTAAAGCGTTCTTTTATGAGTAACTCAAGAATTTCACGTTTATAGCCTCATCTAGACAGATCTGAGCTAGTAGTCCTATTTTTTGCATTTGCTCTGAAGATGAGCTTTTTTCTTTTTTTTTTGAATTTTCTTATAAAAAAAATTTTTTTTATTGAACCATAGTTGATAATTTATCGAACTAACTGCAATGTTGTGTTAGTTTCAGGTGTACAGCAAAGTGAATCAGTTATGCATATACACATATCCATTCTTTTTCAGAATCTTTTCCCATATGGGTCATTACAGAGTATTGAGTAGGGTTCCCTGTGCTCTACAGCAGGTCCTTGTTGATTGTCTATTTTATATATAGTAGTGTGTATATGTTAATCCCAGTATCCCGATTTATCACTTCCCCTCACCTTTCCCCTTCGGTAACCATAAGTTTGTTTTCTAGGTCTGTGAGTCTGTTTCTGTTTTGTAAATAAGTTCATTTGTACCATTTTTTATTAGATTCCACATATAAGTGATACCATATGATATGTGTCTTTCTCTGTGTGACTTCACTTAGTGTGATCTTTTTTCGCCACAAACCTAATTTTTCTTTTCCACTGTTCTTAGTGTGATGGTTGTCAAATTGTCTTTTTGCTGTCCTTCCAGATTCCTTGATTAAACTGGACTTGTGCCCAAAGCAGCAGGAGACGCTGTCCCATAAAGCCAGAACATTTTATAAGTACTGGCAGGGAAGGTTTATTACTTCATTCCCCAGACAGCACAGAGAGCTGCTGGGGAGGTCTGGGGAGGAGAGCCGCTGGAACTGCTCTTCTGGGAGAAGTGCTGACGGCTGTGGTGCTGAGTCAGTCCCAGGCTGAGGTGCCTCTATGGCTTCATGCAGTGGTGATGAGCAGCATGGGCAGTGGGCATCTTGGTGCAGTGAGTCAGGAAGAGGCTACTAGTTAAGAGATACACCCGTCCATCAGGCAAGACCGGGGCCCATCAGGGAGTCTCTGCGATTTGAATTCAGGTAGGTGATTTTGACAGTCTTAATCCAAAATAACAGTGTGGCTGGTAAAGTGGCTTAATTTTTTTTTATTGTTACAATATTGTGTTAGTTTCAAGTGTACAGCAAAGTGATATACAATATATATATTATTTTTTTGATTCTTTTCCATGGTAGGTTATTATAAGATATTGAATATAGTTCCCTGTGCTATACAGTAGGACCTTGTTTATCTATTTTATATATAGTAGTGCGTATCTGTTAACCCCAAACTCCTAATTTACCCCTCCCCCCACTTTCCCCTTTGGTAACCATGAGTTTGTTTTCCATGTCTGTAAAGATATTAAAAGATATGTAAATACTAGAAAAAAAACACATTTGTGTCTGTTTTGCCACCCAGAGTCAGCCATGATGAAGAGTTTGTTATATTTGCTTCAAGTCCTTTCATGAATGAAAGAGCTAGCACTACAGATCACATGGAAGGTTTCTGCTTCTCATCTCTCATTCCTTTCCCTTGCTCCCCACCAGAGGTAACCACGATATCTAAGTTAGTTGGTGTATCAGTCAGGGGCCACACTCGAGGTGGGTGAGGTGTGGAACATGCAGTGAAAAGACACTTACACAGGTGTGGGCAGAATGTAGGAAATCACCGTGGATGTTAGGTTGCTGACACCCTAGACCCAAGGGGAGAAGGGGGAGCAGGTCTCGGACTCTGGAGGAAAGATCTGTGCAGGACAGCAGCCTTGAAAGGATCTGTGCCCTTTGGTTGAAGGATGTACCTGCCTGAGACAGTGCTCTGGATGAAGGGGTGAATGGACACCCCAGTTTCACCTTCCTCCTGCCCTCAAACTGCTTGTCTGCACACCCAGCCGGGAACCAGAGGCACCTCGTGGTCCATACAGACCAGCCTCCCAGGGCAAAGAGGCTATTGGGAAATGGATCAGAGAGGGTGAATGCAGCAAAGACACCTGAACTGTTAACGCTACTTGTCCCTATACAGAAAGGTGTAATAAATAGTGTATCGCAGGAGCCCTTTTTCTCTGCAAAGGGCCAGACAGTAAACATTTTCGATTTTGTGGTCCACGTGTAGTCTATGTCCTGTAGTTTTCTTTTTTAATTTTTACAAGCCTGTAAAAATATAGAAAACCATCCTTAACTTGTGGGCTGTATAAAAACAGATCACGGACTTGACTGAGTTCATGCGCTGTGGTTTGCTGACCCCTAGCATATATTATACGTTTTGCGTGTTTTAAAAAATTTTTGCATGATTTGTATGACACCCTAGTTCTTTTCTAATGCTGTGTAACAAATGATCACAAACTTAATGGCTTACAAGAACACGCAATTTACTATCACATAGTTCTGTAGGTCAATTCCAGGTAGGCTCACAAATGATTACTTAGGTAGGAGCAATCGATAACTTGGTTAGTTTTTTCCACTGTCTTGGTTTTAATGGTGGAAATCTAGTAGAGAGATTTTTGTCCATGGGACTTGCCAAAGGTCCCCAGATTATAGCCATTGGACAACAGTTTACTGAATCCAGACACAAGGCTCAATTTAGCCATTGTCAAGAGTGAATGTGTTGCCAGACAGAGAGAACAAACTTCTGGTTACCGAAGGGGAAAGTGATGGGGGAGGGATAAACTAGGAGGTTGGGATTAACAGATACACACTACTAAATATAAAACAGTTAACCAAAAAAGACCTACGTTATAGCCCAGGGAACTATACTCAATGTCTTGTAATAATCTATAAGGGAAAAGATTCTGAAAAAGAACCTATCTATCTATCTACCTATCTATCTAGATATATGTAACTGTGAGAGATATATATATATATATATATATATATATACACACACACACATATACATATATGTGTAACTGAATCACTTTGCTGTACACCTGAAACTAACACAACATTGTAAACCATCTATACTTCAATAAAAAAAGAATAAAATGAGAGTAAAAAAAAAAAGATAGTGTACTTAAGCCAAAAAAAAAAAAAACAAACAAAAAACACACAGTGAATGTGTTGCATTGATATGAGAAAGGATATCTTCTATTCAAACTAACTGACTTGGAACCGGTGCAATGTGACCCTTGTGCTGGGTGACTTACTGCCAGTGATAGAAAGGCGTTTTGTCATCCTCTAAATTTGCCTGAAGCAGATGATAACAGAGAAGCGGGAGATGGGATGTTTTCTATTAGCTCTTAGGCTGACAGGGTACCTAGAAGGCAGTGAGGAAACACTGAGTGAAGCTGGATTAAACAGAGGAGGCATTTTTATCTCACATGGTAGGAAAGTCTAGTAGGATAAGTGAATTCAACAGCTTGACCCTGTTGTCAAGGACCAGGGACTTTCTATCTCTTCATCCCGCCCTCCTGAGCGCTGGTTTTTCCTCAGGTCTGAGCAGAATGGCTGAACGAGTTCCAGGCATCATGTTCAGACAGAGAAATTTCAGGCATAAGGGACTGCCTTTCTTCTAGAAGAGGAGAAACTTTCTCCAGAACCCCCCTCCCTCAGTAGAATTCTTTTCATATCTCACTGGGCAGAATTGAGCTGTATGCCAGTTTCTGAACCAACCACTGCCAAAGGGAGTGATATCACCATCAGACCATAAAGTTTATTTCTAGAACTGGGGTCAGTTCTCCCCGAGGCACACAGCTGCTTGTGGAAGGACTTGGTATCTGAACAAAAGCAGAGCCTTGCAGGAAAAAAAGCAGGGGGTGGGTGGAATGAAGGCTAGAGACCAAGAACAGTCACCTCTGTATCCTGACAGTTCACTCCTTTCCTAATATGTGTAAAAATGTGCCCATAGCCCACTCTAAATATAAGTTCTGTACAATTATGTAAAAGCTGGGGTGCAATCATCTAGGTAATATAACTTTACGCTTTGAAGGTATTTAATTAAGCAGTTTCCACTTCAGTTTTGCAGGCTTCTTTTCATATTTTAGAGTCAATAAATCTTTCATCAGGTCTCAAACGTTTTAGAGGCCCTTGCAGAGCTGGTAGACTGTGGACCGCATGACTGTGGGACCACTTTATAGCTGGAAGTTGGGTAAAGAAGCCAGGACTTGTGTCATTCATAGGTGAAATACATGCTCATCTATCCATTTCAAGTACATGGAGCAGGGATGTTTTCTTGTCCAGGGAACCAAATCTTTTATTGCACAATTCACGATAAGCTCAAAATACAAAATTCTGAAGGTAACACTTCAAATCTTATTAAAACCACACTGACAGCTTTTAAAAGTGGGAAGATGAGAATGAGAGCCATGGACACCACAGAGGAGGTAAAGAGAGCCTGGGACACTAAGCCGGTTGTCCTGCAGTGGTAGGTCTTACACTTAATCCCCTGCACTCACTAAATCCATACATATTTGCTGAGCACTGCTATGTAGCAACATACCTGAAGGAACTTGGCGAGGGATTTTAAAAACGTGTAATAAAAGGTTACTTTTTCTAGGAGTCTGCCATCTTGGAAAGAAGGATGGAGGTGGGGTTGAATTTATATTCATGGATTTAAAATATAATTTGGACTATTTAATGTCCAAATTAAATTAAAACTTTCTGATACAGGCCTGTACCAAAGTGTTTTTGTTTCCTGTTCTTAGAACCTTCTACTTTGCACAGTAGTTAGCTTTTTTTTCAGTTGTAATTTTTTTTGAAGCACAGTTGATTTACAGTGTTGTGTTAATTCAGTTTCATATATATATATATATACTTCTTAAAAATATTTTTTCCATTATTGTTTATCATAGGATATTGAATACAGTTCCCTGTGCTACACAGTAGGACCTTGTTGTGTATCCATTCTCTATATATAATAGTTTGCATCTGCTAATCCTAAACTCCCACTCCAGCCCTCCGCCACCCCCCTCCCCCTTGGCAACCACCAGTCTGTTCTCTACGTCTGTGATTCTGTTTCTGCTTTGTAGGTAGGTTCATTTGTGTCATATTTTAGATTCCATATATAAATGATATCATATGGTATTTGTCTTTCTCTTTCTGACTTACTTAATATGATAATCTCTAGTTGCATCCATGTTGCTGCAAATGGCATTATTTCGTTCTTTTTTATGGCTGAGTAGTTTTACACTATATATATGTACCACATCTTCTTTATCCATTCATCTGTCCATGGACATTTAGGTTGTTTCCATGTCTGGGCTATTGCACAGTAGTTAACTTTTAGATACACCTATAACTTCCTTACTGACATGTAAGCTCTTGGAGGGCAAGGATTATGCCTTTCATATCTTATGAAATCTTATGATATCTCATATCATATTATGCCTTCATATCTTTTAGTGCTTAGAATAGTACCCTGTACAGAAATGTCATTAAGTGCTTATAAACTTATACGGTACCTGGTTCCGAAACCAACCAACCAACCAAACACACAAACAAACCCAAACAAAACAACCCCAAAGAACTTAACACTTTGTATTGCTCCCTAACAGCAGACTTCTTAGGCAACTGGACTGACATTAAAGGACACTGGCTTTTTTTTTTTTTTAAATAACTGTCTAGCTGTTGTCGTTTGAACATGTGGGTTTTTCTCTCCCAGAGTAGAGCTTTCGAGATCCGTAAGGTGAAATCCGCTGTTGCCTGTAAAGGAGGACGCGTTGCAGAGTGAATTTAAGTGGATCTTACGTCTCTCCGCCCCAAGCTGTGCGCGTGTTGGGTGCTTCCTCCGTGTTCTTTTCTCTGGGCTTTGTGTGTAAAATTGTTACAGCAGTTTGCTCCTGCTGAGCTACAATCAACTTCAGCAGATTTTTACATATTTATTTAAAAGTGGGCTGTGATGTATTTTGGAGTCAGTATTGATTTCACTTGTCTTTGTGATGACATCTCTGACTGGTGCTGTTGTTGTGTTGCAATTGCACAGTAAAGTAATAGGTTCTGAGACGCTGTCAGTGCCTACTCTTTTCAGGTTGCAATTGCTTGATAATAATTCGATTGTATCTCTGCCTGATGTTTTAATACTCTTGTCTTCCAGATTGCTCTTACTGGAGAGGCGCTTACCCCAGTGGGTTGCTACACCTTAATAAAAACAAACAAAGCAGGAAAGTGTGTGGTTGCACACATTTCTTTGTGCGACACTTGTCTGGGCTGACGTGGTGGCTCGGGCTGACTTTTGCAGCCCCTCTATGTTCCAGTTATCTCTTGCTGCGTAACAAACCACCCCTCATTTTAGTAACATAAAACAACAGCCGTTTTCTTATGTGTGTGGATTTTTAAAGGTGTTTCAGGGATTTACATAGGGCAGAGCAAAAATTGCTTGTCTCTACTCCATGAAGTCTGGGGCTTCTGCTAGGAAGACTCAAATGACTGGGGGTGACATTAATAGCTGGGTGCTGGAATTATCCGGAGGCTTCTTCCATCACATGTCTAGCTCGTGGGCTAAGATGACCTGAAAACCAGGTTCTGCTGGGTCTATCTCCTGGAGTGTGTGCCATGTGGCCTCTTCATGTGGCTTGGGCTTCCTCATAGCCTGGTGGTCTAGAGTACTTGCGCTTCTTACTCTCCGGGGCTCCATGAATAAATGCTCCAGGGAACAAGGTGGATGCCGCATGACTTTCTCTGACTTAGCCTCAGAAGTCACACATGTTCCTTCTGCTGCATTGTCGTGGTTACAAGTGAGCCACTAAAGCTAGCCCAGATTCAATGGGAGGGAAGTTAGACTCTTATCTCTTGATGGGAGGAGTATCAAAGAACTTGTTGCCATCTTTAAAATCTTTACAATGAATGCTTTATCTCATTGTCAAATCTGGTTTCCATCATGTTGAATTTAAAAAAAGAAGGATTTATTGGTTAAGGGAATTCCCTGGCAGTCCAGTGGTTAGGACTCGGTGCTTTCACTGCCAAGGGCCTGGGTTCGATCCCTGGTCAGGGAACTAAAATCCCACAAGCCTCGTGGTGTGGCAAGAAAAAAAAAAAAAAGCAAGTTCATTAGCACCTGTTAAAACATGGTGAAACATGATAAGGAGCAAAGTAAAAGAGAAAGAAAAACTTTTCTTACAGAGAAGTTTGCAATTTAATCAGAAAGGTTGTAGGCAAATATACAACAACCTGTAACATATTTACACAGTAAAGTATCAAGGAGTGCAAATCAATATGCCCTAGAATTCTGCCATAATAGTTGTGGGATTTTTGTAATATGCAAATATTTTAGATCTCATCTAAGTGAATATATCTAAGATGGCCTAAGCAACCCTTACGAAACACACAAAAAAGTCTATGAAAGGAGGGAGTCAGAAGAATATAGAAGGTTAGAAGGGGAGGAACTTTAGAGATTATTTATTCTAACTTTTTCAATATGTGGCTGAAGAACTGAAGGCCCCAAATTTATCATCACAGGGAGTTCAGGAAGGGGGAAAGAATACTGGCTTATTCAGCTAGGTCCTCTTAAGCCTGGAAGACATAAGTTCTACGGGTTTCAGTTAAATCTTAAATATGTCGGTCTGATTTTATCAATCAGCTTAAGCTGTTATGCCCTGGTAACAAATCACCCCCAAATTTCAGTGACCAAGGTTTATTCCTTGCTGATGCTACAGGTCCCAGCTAGGCCAGTTGTGGCTTCCCTTGGTGATGCTTCTCATTCTGGGGCCAGGCTCCCAGAGCAACCTCTATTTGAGACATTGCTGGTTGACAGATGGGTAAGGAGATCATGAGGAAGTAAATACTGGCTCTTAAAACATCTGCTTGGAAGTCATAGGATTAGTCTAACCTCAAAGGAGCAGAAAGTATGATTTCTCTCCAGGGAAGGGCTTGCCTGCAGGGAGGGACAGTAAGTATTTTGAAGAAGAATGCAGTTCATCACAGTGATTCTGGTAACAGCACTTAGTGAACAGTAGAACCCCAGTGAAAGCAAGTGGCTCTTGATCTGCCCGAAGCCAATCAGTCAATCAATGATGGAAATGAAGCTACAACTGAGATTGCTCAAAACCCAGCTCAGTGCTCTCTTCTCTGGAACGATTCACTGACAGCTTCCCTTCCATTTTTTCTGATCAACATTCATTTTAGAATTGTCAATCAACATAGTCCCTGCGCCACATATAGGGACTGTTTTCCTAAGGGTGAAGCTGATTCCTCTTCTCCTCCTTTTTCTCCTTCTTCTTCTTGTGCTTTTCAGCAATAGTTGTTCTAAACCGTCACTGCAGCTTTTGTTTTGATTGATAATTTTATACAACATGCCAGAAAGCCATGCCAAATGTCTTTTAAAAAATTTGTTTTTAAATTTTTATTTTATATTGGAGTATAGTTGATTTCCAATGTTGTGTTAGTTTCAGGTGTACAGCAAGTGGTTCAGTTATACATATACATGTATCTATTCATTTACAAATTCTTTTCCCATTTAGATTATTACAGAATGTTGAGCAGAGTTCCCTGTGCTATACAGTAGGTCCTTGTTGGTTATCTATTTTATATATAGTCGTGTGTACATGGCAATCTCAAACTCCCAATAAATCACCCATTTCAACCTTACGTGTTTTATTGGTGAAGATGAGACTTCCACTGCAAACTGCTTTTTTTTTTCTGACAGAACTTGTCCCTTCAAGACATGTAAATTCCATTACTAACATATAAGTCTCCCATAATTTCCTTATTCACCTCTAAATTATGCTTAGAGGAGGCACGGTAGATAATATATGCTTTTCAATGTTTTATGGAAGAGTTACATGCAGAGTACTTGTAGGCTGTTATGCTCAACTCTTCTTTGTCAGTACAGGCATCCAAGCTCAAGGAGGAGAGGTGTGGCCAAGATGACAGAGTATGAAGAACTTGTCTCTCACAGGCACCAAAATTACAACTATTTACAGAGAAACTGTTGTTGAGAAAAACTGGAAAACTTGCAGTCTTGTATTTAGAATATAAAATACATAACAAATGAACAGACATAAAACAGAAATAGACTTGTAGTTACAGAAAACAAACAGGTCGTTGTAGGAGGGCAGGGGGGTTGAGGGATGAGAGGTGAGAGAGATTAAGAGCAACACACTTCCAGTTACAGAATAAATGAGTCATGGGGACTCAATCAATGAACAGCATGGGGAGTGTAGTCAGTAATATCGTAATAACTTTGTGTGGTGACAGAAGCTAACTAGGCTCATTGCGGTGATCACTCGGAATGTTTAGAAACATCAAATCACTATGTTGTGCACCTGGAACTGACATAGTACGGTAGGTCAATACTTCAAGTTAAAAAAAAAAAGGTAATTCAGAACACAGAGCATTTGCAGTTTACTTAAAATCATCACCTGTCTTTAGACTAAGGATAATATTCAACTCTGCTAGTTTTTAATGCTAAATATATTTTCGTATTAGTGCCGGCCTAAAGAATCATGATTCTACCCTCTCAAAACAAAACACAAGGGCTTCCCTGGTGGTGCAGTGGTTGAGGGTCCGCCTGCCGATGCAGGGGACACGGGTTCGTGCCCCGGTCCAGGGGGATCCCACATGCCGTGGAGCGGCTGGGCCCGTGAGCCATGGCCGCTGGGCCTGCGCGTCCGGAGCCTGTGCTCCGCGGCGGGAGAATCCACAGTGGTGAGAAGCCCGCGTACTGCAAAAAAACAAAGAAAACAAACAAACAAAACAAACACAAAAAACTACAAAAAATAAAACTTAAAGAAAATCACTTAGTGTCGGGCCTGATCTGCAGAATCAATCAGATTGTTTGGCAGACTAAAAGAGCCTTGATGTTTTGATCCTCAGAGGTTTTTTTTTTTTTGGAACCTTTGATGTAGTGTCACCAGCTGCTTCCGGATTTAATGTACTTTCACCAGTGAGCTTTAGAAGCCAGGCTCTCCTCCCCTCTTGCTGTAGTTTCTGCAGCTCGAAGGGGTAGAATTAACCTGCTCTTTCAGAGGGAAGGTATGTTTAGTTCTGTCTTTCAGCTATAGAAGGTTGGGCAAGTTGGAATATAGTTATTATGCCACTAACCCGGTGGTGACCTTCAAGTAGGAATTTTTGTATGTTTTACTACACAAACATAAATCCTGTGAACCTTAGCATGGCCAAAAGCCAAACTGAGGAAACGTTGAAATCGACATTAAAAAACCATCGCAACATTCACTTCATCTCGGTCAATGAATTATAAAACTGAGGAGTTTCAACTTCAGTAACCCAGCTCTACCCCCACCCCCTGACACATTCAAAAGTCAAGTTCGTGCTAAGATGCCATAATTTTCACAAGGTAAGAAGCAAGGGCCAGGGCTTCCCTGCTGGCACAGTGGTTAAGAACCTGCCTGCCAATGCAGAGGACATGGGTTCGAGCCCTGGTCCAGGAAGATGCCACATGCCGCGGAGCAACTAAGCCTGTGTGCCACAACTATGGAGCCTGCGCTGTAGAGCCCACGAGCCACAACTACCGAGCCTGCGTGCCACAGCTACTGAAGCCTGGGCGCCTAGAGACCGTGCTCCACACAAGAGAAGCCACTGCAATGAGAAGCCTGCACACCACAAGGAAGAGTAGCCCCGTCTCACTACAACTAGAGGAAACCTGTGTGCAGCAGCAAAGAACCAACGCAGCCAAAAATGAATGAATGAATGAATAACTAAATAAGCAAGGGACAAAGTAACAGGCTATTTCTTGGTTAAAACATAATAACACGGTCCATCTTGACCAATTCCATCACTAACTCGTATCTCATATCTCAGTTCAAATTTCAAAATGCTTTCTCAAGTGGTCATGCATTTGACATGAGGGAATAAAATCTGAAGTGAGAGCCTAAGCTTTTAGAGCAAGCAAAATCCATTGCAGCTGCAAGTTGACATCCAATAACATTCACAGGAGTTGTGAGCTGGCTAATTAACAATGCACTGCAGTAATCCACACCCAAGTGTGTATTCACCCAGAGAAGTCGTATGCAGGGGCTCAGAAACCATTACTGCAACCATTTCCCACTATCCTTGTAGGAAAAAGAAGACCACCATGTGCCACAGTTCTGGGAAACCATCCGGAGTACGTATTTATTTATTTACTTATTTTTTCACATCTTTATTGGAGTATAATTGCTTTACAATGGTGTGTTAGTTTCTGCGTTATAACAGAGTGAATCAGTCATACATATACGTATGTTCCCATATCTCTTCCCTTTTGCGTCTCCCTCCCTCCCACCCTCCCTATCCCACCCCTCTAGGTGGTCACAAAGCACTGAGCTGATCTCCCTGTGCTATGCGGCAGCTTCCCACTAGCTATCTATTTTACGTTTGGTAGTGTATGTATGTCCATGCCACTCTCTCTCTTGTCACAGCTTAACCCTTCCCCCTCCCCATATCCTCAAGTCCATTCTCTAGTAGGTCTGTGTCTTTATTCCCGTCTTACCCCTAGTTTCTTCATGACATTTTTTTTTCTTAGATTCCATATATATGTGTTAGCATACGGTATTTGTCTTTCTCTTTCTGACTTACTTCACTCTGTATGACAGATTCTAGGTCCATCCACCTCACTACAAATAACTCAATTTCGTTTCTTTTTATGGCTGAGTAATATTCCATTGTATATATGTGCCACATCTTCTTTCCATTCATCCGATGATGGACACTTAGGTTGTTTCCATCTCTGGGCTATTGTGAATAGAGCTGCAATGAACATTTTGGTACATGACTCTTTTTGAATTATGGTTTTCTCAGGGTATATGCCCAGTAGTGGGATTGCTGGGTCATATGGTAGTTCTATTTGTAGTTTTTTAAGGAACCTCCATACTGTTCTCCATAGTGGCTGTACCAATTCACATTCCCACCAGCAGTGCAAGCATGTTCCCTTTTCTCCACACCCTCTCCAGCATTTATTGTTTGTAGAATTTTTGATGCTGGCCATTCTGACTGGTGTGAGATGATATCTCATTGTAGTTTTGACTTGCATTTCTCTAATGATTAATGATGTTGAGCATTCTTTCATGTGTTTGTTGGCAGTCTGTATATCTTCTTTGGAGAAATGTCTATTTAGGTCTTCTGCCCACTTTTGGATTGGGTTGTTTGATTTTTGGTTATTGAGCTGCATGAGCTGCATATAAATTTTGGAGATTAATCCTTTGTCAGTTGCTTCATTTGCAAATATCTTCTCCCATTCTGAGCTTTGTCTTTTGGTCTTGTTTATGGTTTCCTTTGCTGTGCAAAAGTGTTGAAGTTTCATTAGGTCCCATTTGTTTATTTTTATTTCCATTTCTCTAGGAGGTGGGTCAAAAAGGATCTTGCTGTGATTTATGTCATAGAGTGTCTGCCTATGTTTTCCTTTAAGAGTTTGATAGTGTCTGGCCTTACATTTAGGTCTTTAATCCATTTTGAGCTTATTTTTGTGTATGGTGTTAGGGAGTGTTCTAATCTCATACTTTTACATGTATCTGTCCAGTTTTCCCAGCACCACTTATTGAAGAGGCTGTCCTTTCTCCACTGTACATTCCTGCCTCCTTTATCAAAGATAAGGTGACCATATGTGCATGGGTTTATCTCTGGGCTTTCTATCCCGTTCCATACGTATTTATTTAAAAATTCTGAGAGAAAAATATAAAGGAACTGTTTGAGTATTATAGCAAACGTTAATCTGATTACAAACTAGTGGGCACCTTTAGAATATCACTGGCATGTGTGAGAATTAATTTTAGATTTTATCTGAGAGCTCTAGAGTTAGCTAGCTTCTGTTTTATAGTATCTAGGGGGAAAGGAACGGAAATGGTAGCAGTTTCAGTTCTTCCTTTTGTGCCTGTGAACCTGTGCTCTCCGGGCGTGGAGACCACTGCCTTTCTGTTTCTTATATTCTTCACTCAGTTTACACTCAGCTTTAATGTATAAGCCTGAGCTTATGCTCAGATGATGGGGAATTAGGAGACAACCTCAGATTCTGCACTTCTGGATTGATTTCACATAGCACCCATCAAGAGAGGGCTTTACCTCTACCTGTGTATAAAATTATATGTATACATAATATATATATTTATTCAAGACATTTATTAAAAACTGGGCATTTTGAGTGCCCAAAGTAAACCCTCAGGAGCTTCCCCAAGTTCTGAAACCATGGGATGGACTAGGAGATATTTTTCGAATGTGCTACTTCTCCAGAGGTACCATAGCATATAGGAGTGGGGTTTCCTAGCAGGGAAGTGGGACAAAATCCTGAGAAGAAGAATTTAAAGCAAAGGAAAAGGGAAAGAGGTGAGAGAGTGTGAACAGTTAGCTTTGGCTGTGTAACAAACAAACACACAATTTTCAGTGACTCAGTGATTGGCCAGGGCTGCTCTGCTGAGCTCAGGTGGGCTGGTCTGGGCTTGGCCCCGTTCGGGTCTGACCCAGGTGACTCTCAATCTTCTGGAGCCAATGGGCTGCCCAGAACTTGTTCTTTTCATGGTGATGGCAGAAACTCAAGGGCAAACCCTACTGCACCAGCCTGCTTACATCCCATTGACCGAAGCAAGTCTCACTTACTCGTGGCCCTGTGCAAAGCCAAGGAGGCGAGTATATAGTTCTCCCGTAAGTGGGGAGAAAGGAGTGAATATTTGCTGAAAAATAATCTAATCTTCCACAAATGATCTGCATGAAATCTTGAATGTATTGCTCTTTTATCATGTGGTAAGAGGCTGGCTTGACACCTTAATTGTTTGGATGAGACCAGAGAGATAGGGAAAGACTTGTAGGTCATGTTAATAATAATAATAGTAATATAACAATAATAGCAGTGATGCATAAGATTTATAAAGGCAGGATGCTGTAGGCCAAGCTAATAATAAGTAATAACAGTAGAAGCAGCATATGTACTTACTGTGCCTTAGACATTGTTGTAAGCACTTTACAAAAATTAATACATTTAATCCGCACAGCAACCCTAGGAAGTAGATGTTATTGTTATCTCAAGTTTTAGATGAGGAAAGTGGGGCACATAGAAATGAGGTGGCTTGCCCAGGGTTAGTGAACTCCAGGAGGTGGCGAGTAGAGATTTAAATCCAGGGGGTCTGTCTCCAAAGTCTGGGTTCATAACCTTCCCCCTCCTTCTGTGATTTTATGAGCTGTGGGCTGACACAGTCTAATTTTTGAAAGGCTGTTCTCGATTTTTTTTTTGGCACTAAGAATGGAGGAGAGCGTGGAAGAGATGCTACCTGTTCGAATGGTGTTTCTCAAAGTGTGGTCCTTGTCTGCTCCTCTGACTGTTCCCCATACATGACAAAGTCATTATAGAAATGGACAGGAAACGTTTAGAAACTCTGAGAGCAAATTCGACATTGTTTCAAGACCCAAGGGCATGATCCTTTTCCTAGTTTTTATTGAATGTTACAAAAGCATGGGTTCATAATGGATTGCACATTCAACACAAAACAGAACAAAACAGAAAGAAAAATGAAAAAAACTGCTGCTTCATCGCTGCTTGAGAAGACGTGGGAAGAGGATGTGTGCGTTAATCCAGGCTTGTGATCAGTGATCGTGCCTTCAACCAGGATAGTGCTTGTGGAGATAAGGAGAAGTAGATGAACCGGGTAAAAATTTGAAGGGTGAATCTGTTCTAATTATCAATATCTAGCAGAGATTAAGAGGGAGGTCAGATTTAGTCAGGTCCGTGTGCTGTGCGCTGCAGCGGTTTTAAGGAAAAATCATAAAGGAGTACAATTCTGTTTGAAACCCAGGAAATAGGAACTTTTGGTGATTTTCAGGGCAGGTGCAGTGTTTGTTTACTGTTTTAAGGTGATCACCTCGGTTTGCCTGGGACTTTCCCAGTTTGAGCACTGGGACCACATCCTAAAATTCCCCTCAAGTCCCAGGCAAACCAGGATGGTTGGTCAACCTCAATTTTACATCATACATTTTATTTTACATTATACTAGTTATACTCATGATTATGCATGTTTTTCCCCACTTTGCCATGAGCCCATCTGCTGAGGCTCTCCATTCTTGGAATAATGGTATGAGGGAGGGTGACATAGATGCTCAGACGAAATGGAAGATTTGAGTAAGTTCTTATTGGAAGAGATTTCAAAAGTGAAGAACAAATAAGAAACAGGAATAAAAACAAATGCTAATTATTCAGATAAATCCTAGAATTTTTTTCTGCAACCTGGAATTTTTCACAAATTCTTGAGTTTGCTGATTTCACTTTTCCATAGGGTAGAGGAAGCAACAAATGAAATGACTCTATCCGGGTCACTAGGGAGAATTTGCTGGGGGGTATGGGAGTACCACTTAAAGAGGATGTCACAGTGTCATCTTAGAGTGAGTGCAAGTAAAGGGGCAGAACGTGATGACCGGGACCCATGATCTCCCATCAGCTTTTTAGAGAATGAATTGTGATGATTCCACAGCCAGAAGAGGCAAAAGGACATCCAGGTCAAGGAAGACAGTAGATTTTTAAAAAAATGAAATGCGTACTTGGTAAACCAGTCATGCTTTAGAGGGGAAATGGGGCAGGCACCTGCTGATGCAGATGTGAGTTTCGCTTAGGAAACTCATTCTTGAGTCTTTCTTAATGGTGGCAGGAAGAGTATTTGAAACTTCCACCGCACCAGTGAGTGGTGTCTTGTGGACTGTGCACTAATAGGCTAACGTGCTTCAGTCCCGGCTGCCATCTTAATGGTGCATTCTGCCGTTCAGATCCAGTCTTCACGAGAGGTTGCTCTCTTGCCTTTTGAATGTGACATTTCTACTTTCTCTTGGACCATATCCTCCTTCTCGTCTTAGGGGACTGCCTTCTTTTGGGCCACCAGAGCTGTTTCCTGAATCCCATAAGCATATTGAGGGTCTGCTTGAAAGGATCACGCTGAAGCATGATCTCATCACCTTTTCTCAAGGGCCAAGAGTGAATCTGGGACTGAGACCACACCTCTACGTAGCCTTATAACCCCATCATTTGGGAGTTTCACTCCTTGAGACTTTGCCCCGCCCTGGTCATCTACTCCCATCACTGGGGGTGAAGACCCTGCTCCATCTGGGTTTGAGTATTCACCTGCTAAACAAAATCTCTGGGCTTAGAAACTCTTGAACACTGACACCAGTTCTAATCAATACCCTTTGGATATTCAATATTGGATGACTGCTTACACCCCTTCAAGGGCCAGCCCTACTGCTGGACCAGGTCTCTTGCTACAGAACTGGTTTCTTCTCTTTCCCACTGTATATGAGTTCGAAGGATACCTCGTGGCCTACCTCACTCCGGTAATGACAGCTGGACCTTACAAAATGCAAAGAACAATGATCAGCTATGTAGCTACCAAACAAAGGAGGAAGAGGACGGCTTCTAGGGTATATTGTACGATATTAACAGAAAACAGAGAAAGCAGGACTTTTTAATTCCATGTATACTTCTGGCTTACCCTATTAAGAAGAATGATTGTTAAATGCAGTTAAGAGAGAACTGATGCCTAGGACAGATGATGAGTAATAAGAGGGCACCTAGGGGGGCTTCCCTGGTGGTGCAGTGGTTGAGAGTCCGCCTGCCGATGCATGGGACGCGGGTTCGTGCCCCGATCCGGGAAGATCCCACATGCCGCGGAGCGGCTGGGCCCGTGAGCCATGGCCGCTGAGCCTGCACGTCCTGTGCTCCGCAGTGGGAGAGGCTGCAACAGTGAGAGGCCCGCGTACCACAAAAAAAAAAAAAAGAGGGCACCTAGGTATTTAAAAAGAAATTGTCATCGGTTCGAGTAAATTACACCAGGATACCGACAGAATTTTCATATGGGACTATTTAATCAGTTTTTTCTTTTTATTAACATAAATATTTATTATACGAGTAATACATTAATGTAACATCGTATACTAATGTATTGTATATTGTATGACATCAAACTTCATCTGTCAGCTGTCTTTTTCAGACAAAAAAATAACTTAGAACTCATTTCTTTTTCATATATATATAAAATACGTATGAGACATATGATTATGTGTATATGAAATACATATGTATGTAACCATTCTTTTAACTTGCTGCACGCTATTATAATCTTATGAGTATATCCCAATGTATTCATCCCCTTAACTATTTAGATGGTTTCTGATGTTCTGATGTAAGCAGATGCTGAGTGAATGATTCCTTTGGCACATATGTGATGATCTCCCTGAGGTAGGTTAGGTACCAGAAGGGTAACTCTTGAGTACGTGGGACTGTTTAATCATTTCTTTCTTTTTTCCTTTTTTAGAGCAAATGGAAATATTTTTTCTTTTTAATTTTTATTTTATATTGGAGAATAGTTGATTAACCATGTTGTGTTAGTTTCAGGTGTCCAGCAAAGTGATTCAGTTATACATATATCCATTCTTTTTCAAATTATTTTCCTATTTAGGTTATTACAGAGTATTGAGCAGCGTTCCCTGTGCTATATAGCAGGTCCTTGTCAGTTATCTATTTTAAAAATCATGCTGTGTACATTTCAGTCCCATACTCCCAATCTATCATTAATCTTGATGGATAATCTTTGAAGACTCTGAGAGAGATAGGACATAGTCAGTCATACCATTCTCCAAAAAGGGAAAATACCGATTTAAAAAGCTAAAGATATAAACTTAAAGCCTTTCTAACAACAACAAAAAAATTTGTTCATTTGGCTAACAGCCTTCTATATTATCTTGACCTTTTCGTGGCTTACCAATTGCCCAATTTTAATCATCTTCTGTGGGTTTTCCTCCTTTCCCCAAACTTTTTGATGCTGCAGTGCCCAGGACTCCATCTTTTGATCTATTTTCATCCTTTTTGAGCTCATTGCATCCCATGGCTTTAAAAACTATCTATATGTGAACAACTTTCAATATATCTCTAGCCTGGATCTCTTCCCCAAATTCCAGACTTGTATTTCCAATCTGTCCAAAACAGAACTTCTGATTTTCCACCCCTCCCCATCTTCTTCCTCCACCTCCTACTTTTCTTGTCACAGTTGGTGTCTCAGGCCAGAAACCTTGGCATGACTCCTCTTTTTCATAACCACATGCAGTCCATCAGCAAAGACTGTTGCCCTTCAAAATAAATGCAGAATCTGACTACTTCTCACTACTACCATTTCTTACTGCTCCTACCCTGGTCCAAGTCACCATCTCTTACTTAGATTGCCACAGTAACGACCTAACAGATCTTACTTCTCCCCTTTAGACACAGCGGCCAAAGTTATTCTCTTAAAAAATAAATCAGATTATATCACACTTCTGTTCAAACAGAAATGCAACAGCTTTTCCTTTCATCCAAAGTATGAAACAGCGTCCTTATGTTGACTCACATTATAGCTCTGATCTCATCTCCTAGTCTTTTCCTCAGATCATTCACTCTGCTGCAGACCTCGATTTTCTTGTTTCTTGAACATACCATTTGCCTGTTGTGTTAGTGTTTTTGCACTGGTTGTTTCCTCTGCACAAACGCCCCTTTCCTAGAAATTTGCATGGCTCCTTCCCTACCTCTTCCAACTCTCTGCTCAGATGTCACCTTTTTAATGAGGACCTAGTCAATCTATTTAAAAATTTACTCCTCATTTCAATGCCCTTTATCCCATTCTACTTTTTCTCTTTTTCATAGGATTTATCATCTTCTATTATAATGCAAAATATATGAGTATATTATATTTAATATATATATTTTCTCCTTCTGCCATAAAAGTTCCACTAGAAGAGGAATCTTTGTCTTTTTTTTTAAAGAAGATGTTGGGGGTAAGAGTTTATTAATTAATATATTTATTTTTGCTGTGTTGGGTCTTCGTTTCTGTGCGAGGGCTTTCTCTAGTTGTGGCAAGTGGGGGCCACTCTTCATCGCGGTGCGCGGGCCTCTCACTATCGCGGCCTCTCCCGTTGCGGAGCACAGGCTCCAGACGCGCAGGCTCAGTAGTTGTGGCTCATGGGCCTAGTTGCTCTGCGGCATGTGGTATCCTCCCAGACCAGGGCTCGAACCCGTGTCCCCTGCATTAGCAGGCAGATCCTCAACCACTGCGCCACCAGGGAAGCCCATCTTTGTCTGTTTTCATCATTGATATATTGCAAGGGCCTAGAACAGTGCCTGGAGCATAGTAGATATTCAGTATTTGTTAAAGAAATGAATGACTCCTAGTTTCTAGATGTGTTCCTACCCTGTTAGCTGCCCCTCCTTATTCTAATCCGCTGGGGTCAGGGGAATGAAGTCACTTGTAAGTAAATAGAACTTCTCCCTCCCGGGATGGAGTAGGGTGGGTTCTTTATGAAAGAACTTTTCTCTAGGAAAGTGGAATGAATGGGATAGAAAGGAAATAATGAGCATGTCTGTAAAGGTGGGGTCATAAAAGTATTGAATAACCAATAGGCTCTGGAGCTTAGTGTACATCTTAGAGGTTGAACTCAATGAGTTTGATGATTTCTTTCAAATCCAACATCCAAAGATCCTTGTCTCAAGAGTGTTGATGCCTGGATGAGATTTCTAATGGGGTTCAGCAAAATCCTCCTGCTGCTTCTTATCCATTGAATAGTTTTATCCTCACCTCTGGAGACCTAGAAGTTGATAAAGTTATCAGAAGGCATGTGTGGAGAGATGGATAATGTACAGGGTTGAAGACTTAGGGATTCAAGAGCATGTCAGTGGGCTCCAATAGTGGACCAAAACAAATAAGATAAAACTTAACAAGGATTATTTAAAGCCTAGCATTTGGGGGTAAAAAATCAATTGTACGAGTGCATGCAGAATGAGGGTAATCAGGCTTGACAGCAAATTATGTGAAAAAGGCTTAAGGGTTTTAGTGGATTATAAGCGAACAGTGTTTTCCTTTTAAAAACAAAACCAGAAAGTATCAGGTGCAATCTTGGGTCATGTCTGTATAAATAATAGTCCTAGATGTATGGTAATGGAACATGATAGTCTCAGGATACTTTGCACCATGAAGAGGATAGGGAAGGTATTTTGGTTTTGTCTTAAGCATTTTATTCAATTGAGACTGTCACATTTTAAAAGGAGCATTGACAACTAGGCAAAATGTTGAGGATACCAGCAACTATTCATTCTTTCAAACTACGTTTATTAAATACCGGCAGTGTTCCTGGCCCTGTCCTGGGTGCTAGGGATATATTGGTGAACAAGCACACCAAAATCCATGCTATCTAGAGTTATTAAAGTTAGTCAGTAAAGTTATAACTTACTTTAAAAAAGATTTTTTATATATATAATATATATATAATATATTTACTGTATCATAAAACTGAAATGTTTTATGATGGTTGCTTATCATACAAATTTTGAGAAGTACAGGAAATTGAAAAGAAGTGGAAAAAGATTGTTCATAATTCCACTATTCATTGGTACTCACTTTTTTTTTTTTTTTTTTTTTTTGTGGTACGCGGGCCTCTCACTGCTGTGGCCTCTCCCGTTGCGGAGCACAGGGTCTGGACGCGCAGGCTCAGCGGCCATGGCTCACGGGCCCAGCCGCTCCACGGCATGTGGGATCCTCCCGGACCGGGGCACGAACCCCTGTACCCTACATCGGCAGGCGGACTCCCAACCACTGCGCCACCAGGGAAGCCCGGTACTCACATTTTTTTCACACTGCTTTTACTCTAGGCAGTTCTTCAGGAGCCCAGAAAAAGTGGGGAGGTGAGCATGAGTGGTTTGTGTGGGCCAGATCTGGAGAGAGGTGTATCACTTTCATCCATAGTAGACTGGTCAGAAGTGGCACACAGTGCTGTAAAGGATGCTGGGAAATGGAGTCTAGCTTTGTCCCAGAATTTTTTTTAAAAAAGGTATTTTCTACTATAATCACGACTGTTTGTTGAGTCCTTGGCATTCTAGTCGGCTTTGTTTTGGTCATGATTCAGTGTATCTGCTATCGAAATATCATTCTTTATTTAAAATTATTTTTTGGATCAGAACTAGTTAGGTTACGTCTCTCTCTTTTTATAGTTGCCATTTTCTCGTTACCGCTTTTATGCTGAGTTTCGTTTGGGCTATTTTTTGACTCCTGGGTTCGCTGAATACTTCACTTCCACATTTCCTTTCACATGATCCCAACTTAGGTCGTTTTTAGAAACTGTATTTCACTAGGTGCAGCCTAGTGGAAGGCGGCACCGCTGTCTGGACGCTTGAGATTGCTTTGACCTTGGAGGAGGAAGCAAGGAATGTGCCCTTCTCTCTAGCCCAAATGTCTTCCTTTTCAGTCTCACCCGTTGTTTCTCGGAGTCTTCAGCTGTGCTGTACTCATGTCCTCTTCTCTCACGCACAGTTGCAACCGGTCACTTTCAAAGAGCAACGGCTTTATCCTCTTCTACTGCTCTGTTTTCATCGTGATCTTCCCATGTGATGATCTTTTAGTTTTTCCAGACAGGCTTGTTGAACTGGATCCCTTCATGCTTCATAAAGGGGATGACAGGATCTCTCCACTGAAACTGTAAACTTTGGGGATTTCCCAAAGCTTGCAAAATATCATTTAATGAAGGCTAACTGCAACACCCCAACTCAAAGAGAAAGTTAAAAAAAAATCCTCTCAATGATAGATATAAGAGATCTTTCTTGTTTCCAGAATATTTTTGCAGCTTAATAACCTAACAGGTTGTTTTTACCAAAGGAGTGACAATTGGGTATTTGACCAATTTGGGTATTGGGTATTCTTTATAAAAATTTTTGGTATAATCTGTACGATATATCTGCATTTGTGTTCATTGTAATCCATATACTAGAGACAGTTGCTGGATTACACCCACCGGAAGTGGCTAGCCAGCATTGAACCAAGAGCCCACCCTCCAGAGATAGCTACTCTGAGCATTTTACCTATGTTGATTTCTGATCAATACCACAGACTTTGTTAACGAACACATGGTTAGAAACTGACTTTCCTTGGTGACATCAGTGGTCAAGATACAGGGATTGTCTAGAAGACGGTCCCCATCCTTGTGTGAAGAGGGCAAGGCTGAAATTCAGCTAGGACACATTTTTTATGCCTATACTAGTTGTTTATAGTCAGCATCCTTTCTGATTGGGTCATCTGTGCTAGTTTTGATATTGAATATTTGAGCATTGCATCTTAAGGTATAAGAATGAGAGAGCCCAGCAATCTGTACCCTTAAGGATGGCAACAGGGTCATTTCATTTAGTTATAGGATTATACAGTGCTCAACCAACACAGCTGTATGCGGCGGCCCTGAAAAATGCTCCGGATGTGATTTCTGAGCAGTCCTATTTCCAGCCAGTAGTTGGAAAGATTTTTGGTTGTCTAACTTTGAGAATTAGAGGAGTTCTGGTATTCGAATTTTGGCATATTGGCTTGGGAAAGACTTTCCTGCAAGGTGCTGTCAGACCTTCTAAGAGACAGAGGGCTGGGATTTCATCGTTTAAAGAACAGAGTAAAGGATTGTCTTGGGATTGCCTGCTAATTAAATGGCAGGGTTCTGTCAGACATTTACTTTCTTTGTTACCTTGTAGGGATATTTTAGGATGACCTAGAACTGTCTCCTCTCTCTGATTAGGGGCTCTCCACCTGCAGTCTATGGACCTTTTTTTTTTTTTGCGGTATGCGGGCCTCTCACTGTTGGGGCCCCTCCCATTGCGGAGCACAGGCTCCGGACGCGCAGGCTCAGTGGCCATGGCTCACGGGCCCAGCCGCTCTGCGGCATGTGGAATCTTTCCGGACCGGGGCACGAATCTGTGTCCCCTGCATCGGCAGGCGGACTCTCAACCACTGCGCCACCAGGGAAGCCCTATGGACCTTTGGTATAGGTAGAATTCAAGGAGTCCATGGTCTTAGATATGAACACGAATTCCATTTTCATCTTCACTAACTCTAACTGAAATATAGAATTTCCTTCAGTTATGAGTGTAGGCAACACACCTTGGTGTTGCTAACTTTCCTTTGTCACTAATGGAAATCACATTTATTTTTATGACACATTACTGATGTTATGGATACCTCAACATGTCATTTAATCTCATCATTACTTTGAAATTACAGCAGCAGTAGAACCACTAGTAGGTTTACTTTTAATTTATTAGTAGGGAATTCTATGTATATTAATATCGTAAATATTTAAAAATATTTCAACAACTGTATTTCAATACATTTTGCTTTCTTTTTAATCCCTATACCTTTTATTTTATGCATTTATAAAGGTCATTCTGAGAAGACATAAAAACAGTTAAGAACATCTGCTTTTTAAAGGCAATTGATACATATATATTTGAAAATAATTTTAATTGAGGTAGAGTTAATTTACAATGTTATGTTAGTTTCAAGTGATACAGCTATATATATATATATTTTTCAGATTCTTTTCCATTATAGGTTATTATGAGGTGTTGAATATAGTTCCTTGAACTGAATGGATAAAGATGTGGTACACATATATACACAATGGAATAGTACTCAGCCATAACAAAGAATGAAATGTTGCCATTTGAAGTAACATGGATGGGCCCAGAGGTTATCATACTAAGGGAAGTAAGGCAATTGATATTTACAGAAAAACCCCTACTAGCTGTTCATGACTAAATTGATGTACATTAGTTCCCAACAGTGGATGATCTACAAAATGGACAGGTGATGTGAGGGTAAGATTCATGGAAACAGTGTGGTCATGGATCAGAGCCATGATATTGTACCCGGGCTGGGTGACTCTAAGATGCGCTGGACACATATCAAGGTTCTAGCATCTGAGGCAGCACCTCTGGAGATGGGGCAAGGCTGTATGTCTACTTTATTTTCCCGCCATGCAGTCTTGCTTTCCTATCTCAATTTAATTTTTTATTAAAAAATTTTTAATAATTTTTTCTTTATTTTTTTATATTTTTTAATTTTTTTATTCTTTATTTTTAATATTGTAAATTGAAGCATAGTTGATTTACGATGTTGTGTTGGTTTCAGATGTACAGCAAAGTGAGTCAGATATACATATATTCTTTTTCAGATTCTTTTCCATTACAGGTTATTACAAAATGTTGAGTAGAGTTCCCTGTGCTATACAGTAGGTCCTTGTTGGTTATATATTTTACATATAGTAGTATGTATATGTTAATCCCAAACTCCTAATTTATCCCTCCCCCCATCTTTCCCTTTGTAACCATAAATTTATTTTCTATGTCTGTGAGTCTATTTCTGTTTTGCAAATAAGTTCATTTGTATCATTTTTTTAGTCCACATATAAGTGACATCATGTGGTATTTGTCTTTCTCTGTTTTCATGATAGATTTAAACACCATCATGTAAATGTATTAATTCAGAGATTATTGAGAAGGTGTCACTTTTGGAAAATGTGCTGAGAAGGAGCAAGTACACCCCTTATCTGTCCCCTTTCTGTCTATTCTACTTCTGGGTTAGACCTTCTGAGAAGTCAATAACGTCTATGGGCCTGTAGAAAATGACTTTCAGAAGAGTTTCCTACAGAAGAGTTTTCTATTTTACAGAATAGTTTCTCACTAAAAACATGAATTTATCTTGTACCTTTTTATAGTAGTCATCATTGTCAATACTAGGTAAGAAGTTAGGTATTTGGGGATAATAACAAAAGCAGAAAGAAAATTTCTTTCCTTTGTTTTAAAACTATATATAGATTAATGGCTTTCAAAATTTTTTGACTGTGACCTACAGAGATGCATTTTACATCCTGACCCAATGTATACACACACATACGCACACGCGCACACACACACACACACACACACAATTGAAACAAAAGCTTCAGGAATCAATACTTAACCTTACTACATTTCTACACTATTCCATTCCATTTTTTAATTTCAGAAAATGCTGGCCTTAACTGACTGAATTGATTTTGTTTGTTTGTTGGTTTGTTTTAACATCTTTATTGGAGTATAATTGCTTTACAATGGTGTGTTAGTTTCTGCTTTATAACAAAGTGAATCAGCTATACATATACATATATCACCATATCTCTTCCCTCTTGCGTCTCCCTTTACAACTCACTAATATGTCAGAATCTGAAGTTTGGTAAAAAAATATTGGCCTAGGTCAGGTTGGTTTTTTTTATTTCCAAACACAGTTCAGAAATGACACACTACATTTTCTCTTTCTCTCTCCATAGCACTTATTTATGAAACAAATTGAGTGACGGGGTTAGCTGGACGACCAAACATTGAGAACTTCCTAAGTGCTAATAACATTATGTTTGTTTTGTTATCTCTTCTACTCCTCTAACCAATCCCCATGAATTGAAAGATCTCAGCTTCATAAAGACTGAAATGTTCTCTCTTTTTTCTTTTTCATTTCTGTATCCCCAGCACTTAAAAGAATGACTGGTATACATCAGGCACTCAATAACTACTTGTTACATTGATCTTATTATCTCAAGAAATTCTGAAGCTCAGAGGGATTTGTGACTCACTCAATGTCTCAGGGACTGAAGGAGGTGCATCGGGCTTAAAAATATCTTCCCAGTTCCCAAGTCATGGTGTGTGTGGTGAGATAGGCTGGGACCTGGGACCTGAGACACGTTGCTGCAGGGCTTGCACCTGGACAAACATCTCCTCAAGCAACAAAAATACAGAGAAACTATAAGGGACTAAAAATAGCTGTGTGCATGCACAGTTGGGGCAAATTATGGACAACAAGATACAAAAAGACCAAAAAAGCCCAACTGCCACTTCTGAAGAGCTGGGAGCAGAAGAAGGGTACTACAGATGCCCCCTGCACTCAACACCGCCTAAGGGGTGGGCACACCACCCCTCTGGTCCAACCACTGAACCTATCCCTACCCTCACCCCATAGAAGGAAACAGCTCATCCCACCTTGGGGAGTGAGAGAGGGAACCTGTTACTTGTTCTCGCTCCCCTCTGCGGCAGCAGGGGCCCCAATAAAGCCTTGCCTGGATTTCTTGTCTGGCCTCTGATCAGTTTCTATTGATTAAGGAAGCCAAGAACCCTGGTCAGTAACAGTGGTTTAACACTCTGTTTTCAAATAAGATCTGGTCCCGAATGCTTGGGCTATGGTTTTATATTCTTGATTATTCTTTCATGCTGAGGGAGTCAAAACTGAGATCATATGAATATTTTGGTCACAAATCATACATTTTGACTAAAAACTTTTCCCCATCACCACCCATAACAAATTCAACTAGCCACTTGGCAGACTGGCTTCTGCTATTATCATGCCGCTGACTTTGCTGGAACTGGGGACCCATTGGGTAAACACAATCTGAGTCATCCCAGGGGTAAGTCTGAAGGTGGGGCACACCCTGCGGCTCTTTGACAAGTTCTAACCCGATGGCACGAAGTCCCTGGGATAAGGTCACTGTTTATGCTTTCAGAAGACAGAGACCTTCTTTACATCTAGATCACAGCTTTCCAAATAAAATCATTCTGGTCAAGAGAAACACTGCATCTTCTTTCTGCTATTTCTCAAAAACCTTTGGCAATAGGCTTTCTCAAATAAAGGTGGCACAGCTGCCGTCTGGAGTAGAGCTACTGTCCTGCTGCCTAGAGATGGGTGCTTCCCCACACCGGCAACTGGGGGGCCAACACGACGAAGACATTCAACAACTAATCATGGATCTCCAGGAAGGAGACAAAGCAGCTTAGCAACTCCCCAGACAGAATTGCATCTAGCCACATGAAAAGAATTTGATTAGTGGCTTCGGAGAGTTTGGTGGTAACCATTGACACCCAAGCGTAGAATACATTTATTGGGATGTGAGGCTGGCAAGTTGTCTCAGGCTGAGCCTGGAGTTGAGCCTCAGAGAAGGACACTCAGGGTATAGTGTCTGGTATCTTATGCCTTTATTTTTTTTATTTTTATTTTTTTGCATGCAGGCCATTTATTGGGGTGAGCTCTTAGAATCAATACCTATTGAGGGAATGAGGAGACAGGCTTGGGCAGGGAGGGCAGTTGAACTGCAATGCGGTCCGTCACAACAAGGACCTCAGTTAATCCTGTGGGGAACTCCAGCTGGGATGAACCTTCAGAGATATCTTGTATTGGGTTGAGGATGGTGGGTCTTTTCATTGTGACAGCCACAGATTTTTATTTTTTATTTTTTTTTGCGGTACACGGGCCTCTCACTGCTGTGGCCTCTCCCGTTGCGGAGCACAGGCTCCGGATGCGCAGACTCAGCGGCCATGGCTCATGGGCCCAGCTGCTCCGTGGCATGTGGAATCTTCCCGGACCGGGGCACGAACCCACGTCCCCTGCATCGGCAGGCAGACTCTCAACCACTGCGCCACCAGGGAAGCCCAGCAACAGATTTTTAGATGTCATTTCCACTTTAGACTAGTTTCTCATTAATTTACCTGCATCTTAAGAAAAGGTATGTGGTTGGAGAACAGTATGGAGGTTCCTTAAAAAGCTAAAAACAGAATTACCGTATGACCCAGCAATCCAACTCCTGGGCATATATTCAGAAAAAACCATACTTTGAAAAGATACATGCACCCCCATGTTAACAGAAGCACTATTTAAAATAGCCAGGACATGGAAGCAACCTAAATGTCCATCCACAGAGGAATGGATAAAAAAGATGTGGTACATATATACAATGGAATATTATGCAGCCGTAAAAAGGAACAAAATTTTACCATTTTCTGAGACGTGGAGAGACCTAGAGATTATCATACATAGTGAAGTAAGTCAGAAAAAGCAAAAGGAATATCATATATTAATGCATATTTGTGGAATCTTGAAAAATGGTACAGATGAACTTACAGGCAAAGCAGAAGTAGAGACACAGATGTAGAGAACAAACATATGGATGCCAAGGGGGGATAAGGGTTGGGATAGATTGGGCGATTGAGATTGACACATATACACTGTCGATACTATGTAATAAAATAGAGAACTAATGAGAACCTACTGTACAGCACAGGGAACTCTGCTCAGTGCTCTGCGGTGACCTAAATGGGAAGGAAATCCAAAAAGGAGGGGATATATGTACACGCATAGCTGATTCAGTTTGTTGTACAGCAGAAACTAACACAACATTGTAAAGCAACTATACTCCAATAAAAAAAAAAGAAAAGGTAAGTGGTGCTGGGATGTGCCACCCAGATCTCCCACTCCAGGACTACGACATTCATTCTCCCAGTTGCCTGGAGGGTTGGCTGCCTACATGCCTCAGCCAGTACCTCGCTGGGACTTGTACTTGGTTAAAGAAAGATGCCTCCCAAGGTCATAACCCCTTCTGGAGCAGCTCACATCTAAAAGTCTGTTGCTGTCTTATGCCTTTAAGTGTGGATTCCCACTGACTTAATTCCCCTGTGGTCAGTAAACTGGAATGTGTGTTGTAATGTACGGTTTTGGACATCGAGGCCATCAAAATCAGAATGTTTATGTTCACGGGTCAGTGCATCTCATTCTTAGGAAGATCTTTGGGAAAAATTAATAACTAAAATCTGACGAACACAAAACCCGCCTGAAAGGACTTGAGTCTCCTAAAGACATATTTTCATTGAGAAGTGCTGCTACCGAGTCATTCTTTTCCATTCCAGGGTTCTACCTGTGCTAGAGTTCCGAGGCATTGGATGCACTTGGTCCAGTCTTTTATGACGGCGTAAGGTTTCATCTCTAGTTTTATTTCTGGTTTAGTAAAAAGAATGTCTCAAGAGATCCTTTGAATTGACACATCCAGCTTCTGAGCCGTTCCGTGTTGCCTGCTTGTTCCAGACACTGCTTCTGGACCTCCTAGACCTTACTATTTAGGAGGTACCACCTAGACTCTTGGACCACTATCCAGTTCAATGCCTTGGCTGGATCTCTCGGTGTCTAATCTCTGCCTCTGTCTCTTTGGTATTCTTTTCTTCCATTAACAACCCCAAAGCACTTTATAGCAATCCTTCTGTTTTATTTCCCATAATTGGGCTTTTACCCATAGTCCCTATTTGGTGATGGCTTGCGCTTGGAGTCGGGTCTCAGAAATCTGTGTTAGCGTTTTCTTCCTTTAACAGTACTGCAGGCATACTGATAAAGAGAGGGGAGCAAACATCTCTCAGACATCTACCATGTGTCAGGCTGGAGCCTCCAGGGGAATTGACTGAAACAAAAAATTGCTCAAAAATAAATACTTTCAATCATAGCAGTTTGTCACATTGGTAATTTCGTGCACCATGATGATAGTGTTGCTAATTCTAATGCGATCTTAAATATTTGTTTCTATTTATCAGAGAGTGTCAGGGGTTTTGAACTATGATACTTACAAGATGGTACAGTGTTTCTGTTCATTTCTCACGTATTTGGAGTTTATTTTTGACCGGTTACGACTGCTTCGCTTGTTTGGCAATGTTTCATGAACTCGAGTTTTGTCTCCAGCTCCAAGTTTTCCAGAAACAAACTCCTGAAAATGGGTGCTTCCAACCCATTTAGTTCATATAACGTTAAATTTTGTGTGTGCTAATGTGGTTTTACAACTGAAAATCTCAATTTTGGAGAGATATTCCTTCATTTTCTCTGTCATCTTGCTTTTGAAGATCCAAAGTTCATTTTTACCTGATGTTGGCAACTTATTTCGATACACTTCCACCATTTTGATTGCATAGTTCTTTCATATATAACAGCTTTAATAACGAAAGCTTTCTAGAAAAAGCAGGTTTGAAGGAAAAATATTTGGATGCATGTACCTGAAAACAGCATTAGATTTTTAATGTTATTTTAACAATCGTAGATTAAGTATTTCAATACTGATAGACATTGTTGAGTTCTTTATCCTAAGCATACTCTGTTGGTCTGTCAGCCTGCTATAACAGAATGCCACAGACCCAGTTGCTTATAAACAACAGACATTTATTTCTCACAGTGCTGGATGCTGAGAAGTCCGAGGTCAAGGTGCCTGTAGATTTAGTGTCTGATGAGAGCCCTCTTCCTAGCCCATAGACAGCTGTCTTTTTTCTGTGTCCTCACGTGGCAGATGGAAGGGATCTCTTCTGTAAGGGTCCCACCCTCATGACCTAATCACCTGCCAAAGTCTCCATCTCCATATATAATCACTTTGGGGGTTAGGATTTAACGTGAAATTTGGTGCACAAACATTCAGTCTGTTACATACACTAGTACTGCCTTTGACTTGTTATTACTATTTTTGTTTGAGCAATCCGTTATATAGGCAAAGTTGCCATCACTAAGTTATCATTGCAAGTTTAAAATTTTTAAAGAAAGCAATTATCTATCTCTATTCTTGATGTTTTACACACTTTATCTTACCACTACCCAATATAGTAGGAATTATTGGAAACATTTCACAGGTAAGAAAACTGAGGCTCAGAGAAGCAAAGTAACTTTTCAAAGGTCTCTGAAACAAATCAAGACTTGAAACGAGTGAGACTGAGTTTGTTGGAATTTAAACATCGTTCTTCAAATCTCTTAAAAAGCACAGCAGCCTGCTTCATTTTGACAGGTTTCACAACAATAATTTTCAAAGATGCCATTTTTTTTATTTTAAACTTCTAATTTTATTTTGGAGTATAGTTGATTAACAATATTGTGTTAGTTTCAGGTGTACAACAAAGTGATTTAGTTATACATATACATGTATCTATTCTTTTTCAAATTCTTTTCCCAATTCTTTTCCTAATTCTTTTCCCAATGTAACCACCAATTAGGTGGTTACATAATGTTGAGCAGAGTTTCCTGTGCTATACAGTCCTTTAGATAGACTGTATGTAGTTGCTACCTAAATAATTAAAGGCTACTTCAGGGGACCTATAGGAAGCAGTTGCTTTCAGAATCAGATTCCAGTGTTCTTGGCATTTACAGCGGCCATGCACACCAGCTAACTTCTCCCTATTCTCTGTAGGCAGCAGGTGCTGGGAATTCATGCCCCCATCCCCGGCCCTCAACCAGTGATGGACAAGAGTTAGTGGATAGATACACCAGTTCCCTCACCCCTGGGTGGGGTAACTCTGAGATGCCTGTTCTATTCTGTCTCCCAGAGTTCCCCAGTGGCATTAAAGTTCGGTTTCCCACGGTGATAATTTGCATGATAACACATTGTGTGTTGGCTGCTATAGACCAAATGTCTGTGCGCCCCACCCAAATTCATACATTTTAATCTAATGTACAACTTAATGGTGTTAGGAAGTGGGCCCAGGCTGAAACTCCTGGCTCTGGTATTTGCAACGATGGTGTCCCATTTGCCCGGCCAGTTGTCTGTTCCTTGCTTTTGCCTCCTGTACCTCTGTTTCGCTCGGCTTCACACTTGAATTCCCCATTCACTGATCTGACTTTTTTTTTTTTTTTTTTTTTTTGATGGTAATGCATTTGGGGCACCCACCTACTCTCTTGACATTCCATGTAATAGTTATCTATTGTTGCTTAACAAATTACCATCAAAACTTAGTAGCTTATAGCAACAAATATTTATTATCTTACAGTTTCTGTAGGTCAGGAATCTGGTTGTGGCTTAACTGTGTGTCATCTCATGAGGTGACAGTCAGTCTGTCGGCCAGGACTGTGGTCTCATCTGAAGGTTTTTAATTTTTAATTAATTTATTTATTTTTGGCTGCTTTGGGTCTTTGTTGCAGTGTGGAGGATTCTCACTGCGGTGGTTTCTCTTACTGCAGAGCGTGGGCTCTAGAGCGCAGGCTCAGTAGTTGTGGTGCACGGGCTGAGTTGCTTCCCGGCATGTGGGATCTTCCCGGACTAGGGCTCAAACCCGTGTCCCCTGCATTGGCAGGCGGATTCTTAACCACTGCGCCACCAGGGAAGTCCCTCATCTGAAGGTTTGATCAAGGGGGATCTGCTTCCAAACTCACTCACGTGGTTGTTGGTTCCTTGCCGTATGGACTTTGGCATAACTGACTACCTCATGGCATGAGGTATTAGTATGCTCAGGCTGCCACAACAAAATACCACACACCAGGTGGCTTAAACATAGATATATATAATCTCACTTTTCTGGGAGGCTAGAAGTCCATAATCAAGGTGCTAGCAATTTCTGTTCTTGGTGAGAGCTCTCTTTTTCCCTTGTAGAAAGCCGCCTTCCCCCTGTGCCCTCACGTGGGCTTTTCTCTGCATGGAAGAGTTGGGGGGTGGGGAGAGAGAGAGATTTCTGGTGTCCCTTTTTCTTCTTATAAGGACACCAGCCCTTATGAGTTCATTGAGCTTTAAGTATCTCTCTAAAGGTCATATCTCCAAATACCATCACATTGAGACTTAGGGCTTCACCGTGAACTTTGGGAGAGACACAATTCAGTCCATAAGTCATGGCAAGATCCAGGAGAGAGTGAGAAGAAAGAATGCATAATGAAAGCTATAACCTTTTTATATCCTAATTTTGAATATGCTATCTCAACACTTCTGTCATAGTTTATGTGTTAGAAGCAAGTCAGTAAGTTTAGCCCACACCCAAGGAAGAAAATTAAAACAAGGGTGTCAGTATTAGAAGGTGAAGATCATTGGGGGTACACAGGAAAAACCTTCCTGGGGGTCTTCCTTTGCTTATACACATAACCACATAATACTTCTGATATCAGACATGATATTTTTTTCTCTCACACCAAGTAATTCTCTGTGACATCAGCCGGATGTCCTACAATTCAATTAAATTCTGATACTAATCAGAGTTAGTGCAACCCTGTAGGTTAAGGGCTAATCCCACAAGACAGCCCCCACTTTAAATGCCAATAGTAAGTTGTAAGTCTCCAGTTTACTCCCAATTTCTTTCTGGTTCGGCTACAAATCAGAGGGTCCCCAAACCCCCTCCTTGGATTGAATCGTTTGCTAGAACAGCTCAAAGAACTCAGGGAAACACTTACTTACATTTACCAGTTTATTATATAATAAAGGATATGATAAAGGATACAGATGAACAGCCAGATGGAAGAGGTATGTGCAGGGAATCCCGGAAGGGTTCCGAGTGCAGGAAATCCTGTCCCTGTGGAGATGGGGGTGCGTCATCCATCCACCACATGTAGATCTGTTCACCAGCCTGGAACTTCTCTGAACCCCATACTTCAGGGATTTTTATGGAGGTTTCATCATGTAGGCGTGATCTATTATTAACTCGATTTCCAGCCCCTCATGTTCAATGCAAGTCTAGTGTTTATGCAGGGTAACTCCACGGTGTGTTACAAGCACCCATCTCAGTAGGCTGCTGTGAGAATTAAGTAGTTACACACATGCAGCATCCCTACTTTTATAATTTCCTAGGGCTACCATCAATGGGGATCTACTAGCTACTAACAGATATGATTCTATGATTCATGGAGAGAGGCATTCGCGAGACAATAAGCTAGAGAAGACCAGTACCCCAAAGGGTTCCACTGGGTGGATTGTTTTTAGAGACTGCATTAGACGTTTGGCCATCATATAAAATATATGATTTTCTTGGCTCCATTTATATCAACTCTTCTCTCCTAAAGCTTAACAGACATTCAGCAATCCTGACATCAAATTCAAGAATAAAGCAAATGTCACTCCATTCATTTAAGAGGGAGAATGAACCAGTTAGATTTATGTGTATATGGTGACCAAGAGAGGGAGCTGGGTTCTAACCATGTTATATAATCGAGGTGGGTGGGAAAGGTACACGCAGATTAATTTATAGCATCTTGCCAGCAATGCTACTTTAAAAATAGCACTTACGGGTTTTCTGGCAAAACAAAAGTGAAACCACTGGAAGAGCTCCAGCCTTAGGCTTGTAAAACCACCAGGAAGCAAATCCAATAAACAGATGCACATTCCGACCTTGAGCCACGCTTCCTCCTCCACGCTCTTCCACCATCCTGTGCATCCCAGCACTCACAAAAATATTCAGGCTCGGTTTACAAAACCATGACCTCAGCCCACACTCACCACAGCCACAATCTCTTATCTCCTCTCCTTTGGCCGTTTCCCAACACCCTGACTCTTCTGCCCTGCTTTGCACGCCTCGCAAGTCAGAGCAGAGCTCGCCTTCAGTAGAGTCATTCAGAAAGGAGATCAACGAGGATGGAGCCTGGTTGCAGCGTTAGCGACCTTCACCTGTATCTGGATCCATTCTTTAGCTTCCAAAGCAGTGTGGGTTAACCAGCTAAGAATCCCTATGGTGGAGTCATTTGTTCCTTCAGTAAATAGTTTGAATTCTATTTTGTGTCAAGCACAGTGCCAGGTGCCAAGGATACAGCAGGGCACAATTCCCAGCCCTTTCCCTTAAGGGGAGTCTGGGAGGGAGACAAACAGGTAAACTGCAGTGCCGGGCACGGTACAAACACACAGGATGGGGAGAAGGTGGGGATGGTCATGAAAGGCTCCTTGAGGAAGGGTGAATAGGAGTTGGTAAAGTGAAGGTGGAGAAGACAGATGTGAAAGGAGTTGAGGGAATAACACATACAAAGTCCTGGGGGTAAAATTCCATATTCATTTGCCAACGAGGCTATTTTAAGAGAATTAAGAGAGCGCTATGTCCATGGGTTCTGGATTCCTGGTCCTCAAGCTGCAGGAGCTGAAGGAAGTCCAGCAGTCTGGGTAGAGGTAATGGGCTGAGACCAGGGTGAGTTCCATTGGGCCAGTAGACTATATCTGAAATTTGAAATCAAATGTCTTTTTTTTTTTTTTTTTGCAGTTTCCCCCCAATCCTCCTACTTTCTAGTGTTGCAAACCAGTGGTTTACATATTATGCTGCCTGCCTGACCCCTGTGAGATCCTGGCCCTTAGTCTCTGTCATTCCCTTGATTTTTAATGTAAGGAGCCTGACTGCTAGATAAATAGATTATTCATTCATTCAAAAAATACCGATTTTAGAACTATGAAGGAGGCTAGATATAAATTGGTAATTTTGGCTTTCATGGACCTTACAGTCTGAAATAGAAGACAGATAAGTAAATAAGCAAACGGGTATACAATATATAAATTATGACAGGTGCTTTGAGGGTAACATGAGATGTTAGTAAGGGTCTACGTTAGAATAGGTGGCTGGAGAGGACCTCTCTGAGGGAGAACGTTTAAGCAAAGACTGGAAGGATGAGAAGAAAGTCTTTGGAAGAGTGTGGAGGAAATGTTTTCCAGGAAGCAAAAGTGAAGGCAAAGGTGAAGTCGGGCAGCTTGTGACTTGTACAAAGGTGCTTCTGCTCACCAAGCCATGAACCCTGGGACAGGGCTGTGTCTGTCCAGAGAAAGGGGTATACAAACTACAGGAGGGGGAGCAGAAGGCCCTGGAGAAGGCTGTAGGTAGGAAAAACCAAAGACAGCAGATCTTTGCACTTGGGAGAACTGATGTCCCTTTAAAGTAGAATGAACACTCGGGAGGGTGGAGCAGGGGGATAGATTAAGCTGCAGATATTGTGGGAAATCCAATAACACTGAGGAAGGCTGTTTGTGGAGACCAGGGTGACAGGGATACACCAGGGAAACATCTCTACTTGGAAGACCCAATAAAACAAGTCATCTGGGTTCTAGGTAGATCAATGCCCTGGGAAGTGAACAGTAATACAAAGAAATGAAGGAACAACCCCCGCCTCAGGCTGATGGATCCTGGCAGATACTGGTCTCCAGCTTCATGGGAAAGAGGAAGGAGATAGAGGAAAAAAGGATAAGAACTAAGTAACAGTACAGAAATCCGCTTACCAGAACCGGGTCCTAGGATCAGAAGAAAATCAGGGCAAAGCCCTCTGGATGTGGTGTTATTGGTTTGGGGTTCTTTAAATTCTTTCCATACAGAAATTTGAGGAGGGCAACACTTGGTTTGTACAAAGGAACTGAGCTACATCAGATTTAAAGATTAGATGGACAATGGAGAGGTGGAGATCCAGGCAAGTCATAACATGATCTGCACATCTGGTGCTTTGAACAAAGCATAATATGAATTTAGTCTGACATGACTCAGTCTGGGTGCACCAGCGGCAACTCTTAGTCATTTGTGCATTCTTCTCTTGGTTGCATCAGACATTTCTTATCCACCGCCTCACATACTCTCTACCACTCTTGTCCCTGGGGCCCTTGGCCATTTGTTTTCCCAGCTGCTATGGCAACTGCCTTCACATGGGTACAACCCAGCAATGCTCTGCATCCTACCCCAGCTGTACATTACTTGCTTGCTTCTCCAGGCTTTCCGTATAGCCCCTAGGGTGTGAGATGCTGTGGAATCTGAACTGGCATCATGTTGTATTTGACTTGAAAGTGTGTGGGAGTTAATGTTCTGTGAAGTAAACTTGGGTCAAGGTGAGATGGAAGCTAGCTGATAAATTCTTCCTTCCTCCTGCTGAGACATAGTGGTCTACATGTCTCAGAAGATGGTTGTATGAGATGGAGCAAACAATTGTCCTTGTTTCCAAGCTGTGGCTGACTCACTGACCTTCCTTCCCTGCTGCACTCTCCCTTTGTCCCATTTCTACTTCCTGGTATTGCATCTTTAATGAAGTAGTAGTGCATAAGCTTTTGCTTCAGGCTTTACCAAGACACAATCAGTTTTAGAATCGTGCTGGGGTTAGTAGCTTATAGGTCAGTAGCTTACAGCCCAAGAGCTACATGTGGCTATAGGCCACTAAAAATGTGGCTGGTCCTCCTAATTAAGATATTGTGTAAATATAAGATACACATCAGGGATGTGGCCAAGATGGCAGAGTAGGAAGACTCTGAGCTCACCTCTTTCTGTGGGCACACCAAAATTAAAACTATTTATAGAGCAATTGTTGATGAGAATGACCCAAAGAATAGGAGAAAAGATTTTCCACAACTAAAGATATAAAGAAGGAAACACAAAGAGATGGGTAGGAGGGGCAGGGGTGTGGTACAGTCGAGATCCACACCCGCAGCAGAAGACCCACAAAAGGGAGGATAATTACAATTGCAGAACTTCTCCCCAAGGAGTGAGAGGTCCAAGCCCCACATCAGGCTCCCCAGCCTGGGGGTCCTGTACCAGGAAGAGGAGCCCCCAGAACAGCTGGCTTTGAAGGCCAGCAGAACTTGTGTACAGGAGAGCTATTGGAAACAGAGACTCTGCTCTTAAAGGGCTCATGCAAAATCTTACATGCTCTCTGAGTCCTAGCTCAGAGAGGTGCCTGGGTCAGACTCACTTGCTGGGACTCCTCCTTGGTACATAATGTTGGTGGCAGGCATTTTGGGGAGCTCATTCTATAATCAGGACCCTGGTGCTGGTGAGAGTCATTTTGGAGTCCTTCCTCTAGCCTATCAGTGCAGGGCTTAGCTGTGTGCCAGCAGGTCAGCATCAGTCTGGGATCCATAGAGCCACACAGCCAGCTGTGTGGGGACCTGGTCCCATCCACCATCCACTGGACTGGCAACCACTGCATGAAACAGGACCTGGAGGCCAACCAAGGGACCCAGATGTTCCTACCAGTGTGCCTACAGTAGGTGGTTCACCACAACAGAAGAGACCATACAGTCCACTTAGGGGGCAACCTTAGAACATATAGAGTGGGCTTCTTGGCTCCAAAAGATGTCTCCTACATAGGGCTACTTCTGCAAGATCAGGAAACATGACCAAGACACCTACTACGTAGAAATAAACACAGAGAACAAGGCAAAATGAGGTGACAGAGTAATATGTTTCAAATGAAGGAACAAGGCAAAACCTCAGGAAATGAACTGAACAAAGTGAAGATAAACAATTTACCTGATAAAGAGTTCAAGGTAGTGATCATAAAGATGCTCAATGAGCTTGGGAGAAGAAGAATGGATGAACACAGTGAGGATTTTAACAAAGAGGTAGAGAATATAAAGAAGAATCAAGCAGAGCTGAAGAATACAGTAACTGAAATGAAAAATGCACCAGAAGAAATCAATAGATGATACAGAAGAATGTGTCAGCAAACTGGAAGACCAAGTAGTGGAAATCACCCAAGCAGAACAAAAAAGAATTTAAATGAGGATAGTTTAAGACATCTCTGGGGCAACATCAAACATATTCACATTTGCTATGTAGAGGTCCCAGTAGGAGAAAATAGAGATATTAGGGCAGAGGACTCATTTGAAGACAATAGCTGAAAACTACCCTAACCTGGGAAAGGAAACAAACTTCCAGGTCCAGGAAACACAGACAGTCCCAAACAAGATGAACACAACGAGGTTCACACCAAGATACTTTATAATTAAAATGGCAAAAATTAAAGATATAGAGAGAATGTTAAAAGCAGCAGAGAAAAGCAACTAGTTATGTACAAGGGAACTCCCATAAGATGATCAGCTGACTTTTCAGCAGGCACTTTGCAGGTAAGAAAGGAGTGGCATTTTATATTCAATGTGATAAAAGGAAAATACATAATACTATGTGTTAAAAATACTTAAGATGCCACCAGAAAAACTTAGAACTAATAAATGAATTCAGTAAAGTTGCAGGATGCAAAGTTAATAAATTTGTTTCATTTCTGTACAATAACAACAAAATGTCCGAAAAAATAAATTTAGATAACAATCTCATTTACAGTTTCATCAAAAAGAATAAAATACCTATGAATAAATCTAATCAAGGAGGCAAAATACTTGTACTTGGAAAAGTATAAGACACTGATGAATGAGATTAAGGATGACATAAACAGATGGAAAGGTATACCATGCTCCTGGATTGGAAGAATTAATATTGTTAAAGTGACCATACTACCCAAGGCAATGTACAGATTCAATGCAATCCCTATCAAAATACCAAAGGTATTTTTCACAGAACTAGAATAAATAATTCTAAAATTTGTATGGAAACACAAAAGACCCAGAATAGCCAAAACCATCTGGAGAAAGAAAAACAAATCTGGAGGTGTCACACTTCCTGATTTCAAACTATACTAATACTAATTTGAAAAGATACATGCCTTCCTATGTTCATTGCAGCTCTATTTACGATAACCAAGATATGGAAGCAACCCAGGTGTCCACCAACAGATGAATGGATAAAGAAGATGTGGTGTGTATGTGTGTATATATACACACATATATATATGTATATATACACATATACACACAATGGAATATTACTCAGCCATTAAAAATGAAATCTTGTCATTTGCAGCACCGCAGATGGATCTAGAGCTTATTCTAAGTGAAGTATGTCAGAAAAAGACAAATACTGCATGATCTCATTTATATGAGAAATCTAAAAAACAAAACAAACAAAACAAAATGAAAACAGTTCTCCATAGGTATAGAGAACAAATGGGTCATTGCAAGAAGGGTGGAGTTTGAGAGGGTGGGAGAAATAAGTGATGGGGGATTAAGAGGCATAAACCTCCAGTGTATAATAAATAACTTATGGTGTGTAACATACAGCATGAGGAATATGGTCAAAAACATTGTAATAACTTTATGGGTGAATAGATGGTTACTATAGACAGCGTGATCATTTCATAATTTTGCAAATATCAAATCATTGTATAGTACACCTGAACTATCATAGTATTGTATGCGAACTATATTTCAAAAAAAATACATAATCAAATTTTGGACACATAGAAAAAAGGATTAAACATGTTTTATCAGTAATTTGTATATTTATTACATAAAAATGGTCATATTTTGATATATTGAGTTTAAATATACTATTAAAATTTATTTCATCTGGTTCTTTTAACATTTTTTATTATAGCTATAATATTTCCATTGGACAGCACTTGTACAGAATTTGTGGAATCTACCTCTTACCCCATTGAAAAGTTCATTTGTACTTCTCTTGTTTTCTATAATTTCTTGAAGATTATTAATCAGCAATGCTATTAAAAAGTGATACTTCCAAACCAAGGGAGTGTTTTTACAGGGGTCAAAAGAAGCAGTAGCTTGTGCAGTTTGTCTATGTGAATGTTAAAATGACCATCTGTATTTGTTAATGCTTAGTAGGTAGGATGTTAGGCTTGTAATTTGGACTATAACTGATCAAAGGTTTCTATGTAATGCCTTACTATGCATACTAGGATAAGTGCAGTAGATGTTGAGAAGGCTAACAGTTTTATAAGCGTTAATCTTCTAGTATATTTTATTACATGTATTTTCCATGCTATAATTGAATATCACGAGTGTAGTGCCTAAGGATTAACTTCTGAGCTTTTCTTCTTTGTTCACTGTTATTATCAATTACATGTTGTGATTTGGTGGGCTAAATTAAATTTGTTGCAGGGTTGGGCCCTGATCCTTCTTCTAGGATTTCCTCGTGGCTCTCTTGCCCCAGGTATTTCATCATCAAACTCTTTTATTAAGCTCTCGTGCACGTGACACTGGGTATGCACTATTTATTGTACAAGTCAAATAGCTGTGGATTCTACTCTGTTCTATAAAAAGATAAGGTTCTGGCTTGGAGTCACATTCCCTCTGTTGGAATTTGGTTCTGCCTGGACTGAAATATTGTTAAGGACTAGTTTGGTGAGAAGTCACTTGAGGGGTAAGCGTTGAGTGAGTCTGTATTTAAAAGGAATGTGACTTGAGGGGGAGAAGGATTCAGCTTCAAGCTGAGCAGGGAACCAAGGAAACAGATTTGAAAGATGCAACAGGAGCAATCATTTTAAACCAACAAATTGTAATTACTTGTCATAATTCCACCCTGTCTAAACAGAAGGTTTTTGGTTTTAGTTGTGAATCAACACGGTTGTAGAATAGTAGAATATGTTACTTAACAATTTTGGTAAGCAATGTATTGTTAAAGAAAATCCAGAAAACATACTATCCAGGAGTTTGAAATATTGAAGGATTATTTATACCCAAGCAAAAGATTCTAAAAATGATCCACAGTATTCTCTCAACAGACACGATATTTAATGAATCCTAAGAGCCAGATTCAGAAGTGAGTTTCACGTGCCATGGGTTTATTAATTTCCCTTCTTTTCTAGCCTGTACATTCCATTTTCTTTGAACTTTTGTTTCTTTTCTTCTCAAATAAAAAAATGTAAACTCCATGTAGAGAAACAGCTCTATCAAAAGCTTTATTTCGATAAGAGAGGAATTAACGGAAAGTTCATTAAAGATGTGCTTGTACCTGAATGGCTGCATAAGGATTAACTTTATTCAAAAGCAAGCAGAGAGCTGAGACAATCACTATAAATCAGGTGTTTCCAACTAAAGTCCCTAAACTATTTTGTTGCCTTCCAGGGAGTTTAGAGTTACAGGCAGCACAGTAATAGAAGAATAAACCTCTAATCTCATTCTTGTCCCACGTGAATCTTTATGCCAGAGACATTCACTTACAAAGCTGATTTAAGCTCTTTCAACAATTAGTGGCAATTGTGACAGCGTTTTAAAGGTTGTCATGGGATTGAGTCATGTCCAGTCTGGTTTTATTATGCTACATAAACATCTTTAAAAATGACTGTTAACAGCTTTCACTCCTCATAAACTTAAGATTACTCTGTTAAGATTTTATGACCCAGAGAGGTAGGTTATCACAGGCAGAAAATGTGAAAGAAAGTGAGCTGTAAGCTTGGATTTTTTTTTTTTTTTTTTGCCAGCCTACTCAAAGTACAATATTAACAGCCGAGATCATCATGGTAGTCACTTTCGAAAATTATAAAGTATTAGAGGGGTGGTATTCATGCTAAGCTTGGAATATAGTTCTTGGCTGACTTGTGGCCAATAAGCCACGGGAAGGTCGTTGCCTTGGTGTGTGGTCAGCAAGGGCTGAACATATTTTATTCATTGTTATCCTCCAGCCCCAAAATAGCCCCGACACACGGTAAGCCCTCGTAAATGCGTGTAGAATGTACGAAGACTGGAATACTGAGAGTCAGTTGTCTGAGTACCATCACCAGCTCAGCAGGGAAAGCACTAGATGTGTAATCCGATGTGAGCTAGGAAAGGGCGCAGGAGAAAGCGCAGGAGGCCACAGAGAAAGGAACATGGGAGAAGTTGCTGAGCTTTTCTGGGACACTCTGCACCTTCAGAATTGCACGTGTGCTTTTCCGGGAGGCTCGTTAGAGATGCTCCGCGGGAGAGACGGATGCAGGAAAAGGCACGTCAGAACCATGCAGATGAAGGAAAACTTTGAGTGATGGCTGTGTTCACGGGAAGCATTTACCGTGAACAACACATTTTTTCAGATGGCAAAGGGAACCTGGGAAGAATTACATGAATACGAATCTACCGAAAACACTGAAAAAATGCTAAGTTCATTATTGAAGAAGGTATTTAATACTGAGCCTTAGAAAGGGAATGAACATTAAAATCGTAATGGCGTTTGCAGTATTTATTCTAATGGTTTTCTTTTTTTTAAGATTTTTTTTTTTGATGTGGACCATTTTTACAGTCTTTATTGAATTTGTTAACAATATTGTTTCTGTTTCATGTTTTGGTTTTTTGGCCCCGAGGCATGTGGGATCTTGGCTCCTATGTTTTGGTTTTTTGGCCCCGAGGCATGTGGGATCTTGGCTCCCTGACCAGGAAATGAACCCTCCCCACCCTGCAGTGGAAGTGCGGAGTCTTAACCACTGGACCCACTGGACCACCAGGGAAGTTCCAGAAATGAGTGTGATATTTTAAACTTCCCTTTTTCCGTTCGGTGGTGAGTGGGCTCCTTAATGAAACCTCAGTCCTCACCGTAACTTTCTTGTTACTTTCAGTTGTTAGAATGGTTTCATTTCAATATTTAGGATTATATTTATTTGAAAATTTCAGTCTTAAGTGCAGAGTGGATATGTGTATATGTATAACTGATTCACTTTGCTGTACACTTGAAACGAACACAACATTGTAAGTCAACTATACGCCAATAAAAATTTTAAAAAAAGAACCTGAGGGGATGGGGACAATCCTGACCTTCTATCCACTGGCACTCATCCACTTGCCATCTCTCTGCTAGTCTGCTCTCTTATGTAGGGAGCGTGGAGCGACCCTCAGGTCTGCTGGTCAACCAGACATCCATATAGGGAATAAAATGCCAATCTCTGCTTCTTGCAGTCACCCCCAATCTTTACACATAATTTTTTTGGAGCCTCATTAAAGATCACCTCCCTTCTTTTGGGAAGGGGAAGCAACCTGCTCTCTCTCTGTCCTCTTGGGGGACAGAGGGGATAGATTCTTCCCATGAGTTGCGGTTTTAAGACCGTTGAACAGTTCGCTTTCTATATAGTCTAAGGAGGGCCAGGTACCGGGGGTGGCAGTAGGCCTGGTTCTACATTTTTGCTTCTGTCTGTGGGATCCCTGGGGAGGGCGGCCCCATTACTGGCTGCTTTGTGGGCACCAAACACAGAGAGCTTAGGGCCTTCTGTCTTCAGGTCTGACCCCTAGCTGAAATTTTGCACCCTGAGAAAAATCCAAGTTGACATCTTTTTAAAATATCCTTACAGTCTGGGACTTGCTCCCTGTGTGGGCTGTTCTCTATTTGTCTTGTTCCCTAAGATCTCTTCTCTACCTTTCCCTCTCCTGCACTGCACCTTGGAAAGCTGATTGCTATGGACATATCACCTCGATTCCCTGGTCTTTTTGCTTCTGGTTAGTTTTGGCTAAAGGGAGGCAGTGGTAGGAGACTGGAAAGGAGACTCCCAGCCCGTGTTCCTCTGTGGCCGAAGACCCCACCTGGCGACCCCTCTTCCTCACCCCCAGCTAGTGGTCCCTTCCTCCTGCTCCATCAGTTCAGTGCTGGTTAAGCTCCCACTCTGCTAATCCCGGGATGCATTACCTTCACGTGTTGGTTCCCTTGACCCCTTGCTGCTTCCTTAACCCTGTCCACACCTCTGAAAAGGGTACATTCATTAAAATAATTTTAGTTAAATTCTTTGAGTAGGCCTTCTGCTTTCTTTTGTGACCATGACAAACGTGGTCACATTTTTCCATTAGCAGAATATCCTGAGGTCTTCCATGTCTTCATGTACATGGTTACTTAAATGAAGATGCATAAATGAATCATGAGGAAACATCAGACGAAACCCGAATTGAGGGGCATCGTATAAGATATTGGCTTGTACTCTTCAAGGTCATGAAAGACAAAGGAAGACCAAGCGACTATCCCAGATTAACTCAAAAGACATGACAAGTAAATGCAATGCCCGGTTCTGGACCAGAAAGGAAAGTGCTTTTATTTTAATTTATTTTATTGAAGTATAGTTGATTTACAATGTTGTGTTGGTTTCTGATATAGAGCAAAGTGATTCAGTTTTATATATATGTGTGTGTATATATATAAGGATTTATATATTCTTTTTCATATTCTTTTCCATTATGGTTTATCACAGCATATTGAATCTAGTTCCTTGGGCTGTACAGTAGGACCTTGTTGTTTATCCATTCTCTGTATAATAGTCTGCATCTGCTAATCCCAAACTCCCAATCCATCCCTTCTCCACCCCTCCTCCTCTTGGCAACTACAAATCTGCTTTCTGTGTCTGTGCGTCTGTTTCTCTGTTTATACAACAAATCATGCTATTAGTTAAGCTGCAAGTTTAGAGGTGAGGATTTAGGGTAGGATAGTTGGAATGAAAAATTATTTCAAGTACATAATGAAAAATTGGCATAAAGTGATCGTTGTAAATGATTTATACCAAGCCCCTAGCCAGGAACTATAACTGGCAAATTGGGTACTTCTCTTTGGATTGCTAGAAACTGCATCAAAAGGAAGAATAATGCCGTGAGTATCACAGATATATAATGTGCCCTTAAAACTTTTGCCCAAGTGATAATTCTAGCATGCTTCCTATACACAAGGTCAAATATTACTATACTTGGAAATGACTAGATTTTCTTAGACGATTTGTGTAGCTGCAACTTGGGTGATTCAGTTCCTAACTCTCTTGATAATGGCATAATCCAAACTAAGATGACATAACTTAGCTTTTATAATTGAAAGAAGCAATTCTTCGAGAGTTTACGCCATAACGAGGAAAGATGTGTTATACAGGTATCAGCACAGACCTCTCTCATCCTTGCCCAGTCATCCACTTTTGCTTTGGAAATGTATTTGTGTATTCAGTTGTATGTAGGTGTATGTAACATTCGGGAAGCTCAGAAAGTTTCCTATATAATCCTCAAGTTTGAATGCCGCTAGATCCTATCTGTACCTGCTTCATAACGCTGCTGGGATTACTTGCAGAGCGTATCAGGATTTGAAAAACTTTCGTAGGTATGGGAGAAAATTTTGTAGTGGTGGAGGGGGCAGCTAACTTGGCCATGGGTCTGATCATCAAGAGAAAGAGGATAGCCAGTGAGGGAAAAGATAGTTTCTATCCCAAAGAACCCTGGGATTTCACCCTGATTTGGACGGGTGTGATTATCTAAGGCGATCCGTCTAGTTCATGGGTGGCAGCACCAGGAATGTCTGTCAATGGTGACACCATAAATTAGGTGGCTCCAATTCTTCACCTAATCTTCGTAGGCTAAAGAGAATTGATAATCAATGACTGGGCAGGTGGTCAAATCCCAACTAAGTGGCTTTCACCCTGACACAATGCCCTCTGTTTAAAACAAAACACCTGGAACTAACACAACATTGTAAATCAACTATACCCCGATATAAAATAAAAATTAAATTTAAAAAATAATTACAAAAGGGTTTGCATGTGTTTGACAAAATAAAGATGAGAACAAAGATGGGGCCGGGGGGTCTCTGGTGGACCAACGTCCTGAACAGTGGTCCACCAATGGTCTCGGCTCTCCCACCTCAGTGGCTCAGGCCTGACACCAGGCTGGAGCACCAAGACCTGTCAGCCACATGGCAGACGAGTTGTTTATTACCAAGGATATTAAAGCACAGGAACTAACAGGCAGATGAAGAGATTCATAGGGTGAGGTCGAGAATAAAGAAACTTCAGTCCTCTTTGAGTTTGGAGCCCTGATCAGTGGCACATGAAGGCATTCTTCTTCACCAACCTGGAAGCTCTCTGAAACCCCTCCTTTTGGATTTTAATGGTGGCTTCACTACACAGGCATGGTTGATTAAATCCTTAGACATTGATGATTGATTACAAAGGTAACTTTAAAAAACCAGTATGCCCTAACTATAAAATAGAAATTAAAAATGAACTGATAAAATTTATTTTAATATATAATGCTTGTGCACAACCCCACTGGAACAGTGCTCCCCAAACTCACCTGCATACACATCTCCCGGGATCTTGTTAAAAAGCAGATTCTGGTTTAGTAGGTGTTGGGTAGACCTTGAGAGTTTGTATTTCTGATAAGCTTCCTGGTGATGTCAGTGCTGCTGGCACCTGGCATACACTTTGAGTAGCTTGGCCCTAGAAGTTATAACTGCAGAAGTGGTTATATCTGCGAATGCAGCTTGACACAGGCGTGTCGAATCAGCAATTGAATTACCGGGAGTGGCGTTGTCATTATTAATGTGATTTTTCAGGAAATTCCTGAACAATTCTTGGTAAAAAACCTGTTCCACTTCCCTTGATTTGCACAGTTAGTTGCAGTCTTGCAAAAATGCTTTGTGCTCATCTGTGAAACGAAGTTGAGTTTTAGGCTCAGATAACGATGGACGTTTTTTTCACCTACAGGAATGCCCAGGGGGATGCTTGAAATTTTCATGGAATCTAGGGCCACTCTTTGTATGCAAGATTATCCCATGGATGGCCGAACATTATTATCCTTGACTCTTGCCCACTGAATATCAATAGCACACCCCATCCCGAGACAACCCAAAATCACCCCCACAAATTTCCTAAGTCCTCTCGGGTACAGAATGGGATTCCCAAAGAGTGTGAATCAAGACAGAGTGCTTGCGGCAGAAACCCATGGTGAGGTTGGGCAAACACATCAAGGGTTAGAGGCCACGGTTGCTTGGAGACAGGTAAGCCTGGATTTACCCAGATGTGCAGGTCCATTTGCTTATGACACTGATACTCCTTCAAAGGCTGTTGGAGAAGGAGTGGGCTGGAATCGAAGATGCGTCTCAGTGTGAAAGCATCTACAAATCGCTTGGGAGTCTTGTTAAAATGCAGGTACCGATGCGGAAGGTCTGGAGTGGGACCTAAGATTCTGCTTTTCCAGCAGACTCTTAAGTAATGCCAAGGCTGGCTGTTGGGCACCATTTGCTCCACGCGCCCTGAACAGCAAAGGATGCAACACCTAAACTTGATGGCACTGGGGCTGTAGGTTGAAAACCTCAGTGCCCAGAATTGAGATGAGCTGAGGGCACCTAGTGTGGACAGCAGTTCTCCCATCTTTTTTCCCCCCTCTGTAAGAATTTTTCTTTTTCTCACTCCTTCTTACCTCTCAGAGTGATGCCGACCAGTGGAGTACAGAGCATTAGCTTGTTTGCAGAGGGTTTCTGGTTACTCTGCAGAATGGGGATGTGGTGGATAACATTTTGTTTAAAGGTCATTTTAGGTCTAAAAATACAGAATAAATGGTACAGAGATTCTATTTATGTCATCAAAGGATTTAACTAGGCATCATTTGACCTATTGTTAATGGATACTTGAAAAGCAGATTTCCTGGAGATAGCGTCTAATTCAAATAATGACTTACTGATGGTTGAGAATTTTCTCAAAAAATCTGTTAAGGGAAAAATTGTTATTTGGTTCTGGGGTCAAGATTACAACATGCACGCTATAAATCTCTACTCTTGTGCTCGGAGTGCGGCCAGCAGGTAGCTAGTGGGAGGCACCCACTCTCTGGGTGGTGCAAGGGCCTCCTTAATTTTTACCTTAGATGCCTCACCTGCCTCACCCTAATTCTGACTCTGCCGGTGCCCATGACAGACATTGCAAGGAGATGATGCTTGTATTGAGAAATGCATGGTGGGTGTACCACTTACCTGGATGAAGATATCTTCCATGTATCTTTGGTTGTTACCGGTTGTCTGGGATACTGTTTTTATTCATATGTTTTGTGGTTTGCCAAAATAAACCCCATATAAAGCCATGCCAGATCCTTTCTTGAAGACCTAGAGATGGAAACAATCTCGACAATTCTTTAAACAAATCTCTCCTTCTCTGTACCTAACATTTCTTCTTGGGCTTCTTACAAATGGAATGTTATTTTACCGTAGAATTTCATAGCCTGTGTATTTGTTATTTGGAAAGCTCACCTAAGGATGAGAATTTCCAGATTGAGTGAGTTTTTTATGAACAAAACAAACACAAAACAGAACAGCAAGCCAAAACCACAAACCATACCCCTTCCCCCGCATGACTTGTCATGATTAAATTATGAAAAATGCTTTATTTTTGAAAGAGAATGAGATCCCAAAGGCCAAAACCAACACTGGAAATCCTTCTGTTGGAAAAGGCCTTTTAGAATATTTTGTAGCTGGGTGTCAGTTGCTTTGATTTAGACCCGCTGCATTAAAATCAGCATGAGCGAAGCGTGGACCTGAAATGTATAAAGTGGCAAAACAACGGGGGTCATTCTCAATCCTGCCTGGTGTTCAGGCAGGACTGAGAACGACAGCCTGAGGGTATGTCTGTTTTCACGGTGGCAGAAAATGCCCACCTTGTCAAAACAAAGTTTCTCTCACTATGTGAACCTAAGGAGGCATTACCAATTAAATTTTTTTCCTTGAATTTATGGAAAAATGATATTATAATAGCAATAACAAAAATAAAACCAGTAAATTCCATAACCCTGATAAATGACTCACTTGTTTTCATTGTCTGTTTTTCCAGCTAGTCTGTCCTCAGCTAGTCTGTGATCAAGCTTCAGGGGTGTGTGACCTTGGCAGTGACACAGGGCTCCACACTCAGAAGGGCCCACAGATTCCCTAGCTGGTCACGTCTTCATACATGTACATAACGGCATGAAATTTTAGACACCTTTGAGTCCAGGGCTGATGTGAAGCTGCATTCTTTTTTCACTTGAAAATATATTATAGGTGTTTTTCATGCCATTTTATGCTGCTGTTATCATCTTCATGACGATTCGTTTTTATTGTTACAGGATATTAAATGAACTACATTTATAATCAAGCTTCTATTCCCTTACCTTAATTTTTCCCATATTAGGTTGCTTCTCGTTTTTTCACCAATGCATATTTTATACCAATGAGAATCTTTGTACATTCTGCTTTATCTTTTGAAAATTTTACTGAGGATGCGTTCTTTGGACGGGGATCCCTGGGCCGGGCTGACCGTACTTCTCTGCCTGCCTAGGACGGTTGGCTTATGCCTGGTGTGTTTATTAATAGCGCCCCCTTTTGATCTCAGACGTGCTCCCATTTGGGCTGTAAATTTCATGGTTTTCTTGGCCATGACTGGGATTACGGCTGTTGAACACTTTTAGAAGGGACAGCTGATAGAATCAAGTGATCACCCGTAAAATATTTTATAGAACACTGAGAATAAAAACTTTAGAAAAGAAAATATAGTAAAAGGAAAAGCTTCTTTAGGAAAGATGATCAAAGTAGGTTTACATTTTCCACACAATCACATAATTAAGAAGAATGGGATTAAGTACATGGCAGTAATATTGGGGGAGCAAATATGTGGTTATTAATGTCCCGTGGTGGTAGGAAATACCACTTAAAAATCAAGATGTTACCCTTATTTTTACAATCCACAGATAATTCTGGTATTGTGTTAAAATTTCATTAATTCTGGTATGACCAATTTAAAATTTGTCATAACTCAGCAAGGTCTTTAAGGTTTCTCTTTTCTATATCACGAAAAAGAAAAAAGGACATTCTTAAGTGAGGAATAGTATACATAAGAATATAGAAAGAGACAGTTATTCACTTTGGAGAATAAATAACTTAAAGAGCTTCAATAATTGTACCTCCATAGCCAAAATGAAATGACTCGGTAAGCAGGGCTTTGTAGCTGCTTGGATTCCTGTTCTGATCTGCTAATTCAAATATTCTTATTATTCATTAACTTAGGGTTTTCTTCCGAGTATGATTAATACATCCAGTTCCAATTAGTATATGAACACCACCATGGCAAAGCCTCACTTCCTTGAAAATAGTGTACCATCATTTCATTACTTTTTCCCATTCCAGACAGACCTGCCCCTTGAGTTTGTTCCAAATTTGTGGAATTTTGCAAGAGGCCATATTTTTAGGATAAAGGCCAAAGAACGCGAGTGTTCCTAAGACTTGAGTTTGAATGTGACCTTTTTGAAACCAAAGTGTAGTCCAGGATTCATAGGGCATGAAGCTTTTGACAGTCTCCTCCCTCTGGAAAGAAAGGGCACGTGGAGGTAGGAGGTATACGCCTGGGCTCATCTGTACTTGCCAGCAGCGTGAAGCTGCTGGGGAGATCAGGGAGGCTGCTTGTGGAAGGTTCAAGAGCTTTGAAGGTTTGATGGAGTACACAAACTGCCGAGTCTGAGACAGCATTATTTTAATCTTATCTTAACACCGATGAGCTCTGTGACCAAGAACAAGTTCATCTTCTCTGAGACTCCATTTCCTTGTTTGTGTATCACTAAGCAAGTTTCTCCCCACAGTTCCTGGGCAGTGAGTTTAGACTGTGTTCTCAAAAGAGAAGGAGAAGACAACGGATGCCTGAGAGGAGAGGCAGCCAGGAAAAAAATCAAGAAAGTTGGAGTTTTGTGTGATTTTCCTGGAGTAGAACAGATCCTCACAGCGGAGGAAAGGAGGTAGGGGACCTCTGGGCAGGCTTAGCCGTTTTGATCAGCTGGATCAGAGTGGATGACCGGCCATTTTGCCCTTGCCAGGGGCCAGGCATCTTTTAGGGCAGTGCAGGTGTCAGAGGGTGTGGTTTGGAGGTGACCAGCAAGAGGTAGTGGCCAGTGGAAGCGATAGTGCCTCCAAGGAGGGGTCCAGTTGGGCGATAAACTAATTCCAAGCCTGGATATCCATCTCAAGCCTTTAGCCTTTGATTCAGTGGCCTCTAAAAAGCATCTTTCATTCATAGAATCCTGCATAATTCTCTCCTTTATTTAGCGAGTGCTGACCAGGTGTTCAGCACTGGGGATAAAGATGGACAACTGCTGCCCCAGAGCTCTCAGAGTTCAGGGTGGAGACATTCGTTACAATTCAGTGAACATGTTAAGGCTTATTGGTGACCCCTCCTGGCTAAACTGACCTTGTTCTGCAAGTGACAACCAAACTCTGCTTTCTAGGAAGGAAGGCGTAGACGTCTTTGGCCGCTGGGTCTGGAGATATGTCAGCTTCGCAAATCTAACTCCCAGCCGGGAGCCAATTTGCTCAACTGGTCCTGTCCCACTGGTGGTGTTTGCCTTCTATGATGGTTCTTTCTTGGGAATGGGGACTGGAGACCACCTTCCAAGATCTTCATCCTTCTTGGTCACTGTCCCAGAGAACTCACTTTGGTTTCCTTGGCTGTGAGGTCACCCCTCTACTTCAGCTGGTAGACTGAGGACTTAGTTATTCATCCTGGTTGTTGTCAGCACTGCTTTCTAGGACTAGGCCAGGCCTTACTCCTAGTAACCATGTTGTCTAACCCATCTCAGAACTCCCGATCATTTTTTCTGTTTTGTTCACCGTGGGCCTGACTGCCTCTGGCCATTGACAACCTACCTGGAGGCAGATGAACATTGTTAAAATGAGGTCAGGTAGCTAATAAGTGGAAACACAAGAAATTCAAACCCAGGTGAACCAACTCCAGAGTCCATGTCCATAACCATGGGACTGCTGGTCTCTCAACATTGGGTACGCTCTCCTCCACGATCTAGCATCCAGCATTGCTTGCTCTTGAGAAAATCCAATTCGGCTCACAGGATCACTACTTTGTTTGCAGTTTGGTTTTCCCCCTCCCTCCCTCCTTCCCTTCCTTCCTGTCTCTGGAAGCTTTTAGGATCTTACATTTACTGCTAGTATTCTAAATTCAGAATGTGTCTTGATATAGGTCTTTTCCGTTTTCTCACTTCCTTCACATTTTCAGTCAGTGAGTCCTTTGAATTTATGAGTTCTAGGAAAAAATTTTGATTCATTTCTTTGACCAACCTTCCTCTTTATCCATTCTCTCTTCATGGAAAACCAAATCCTACATATTCTACCTCCTGGACTGATTCTCTCTGTCTAATTTTTTTCTCTCATATTTTTTATCTTTTAGTTGTACTTTTTGGGGAATGTCCTCAATTCTATTTTCCAACCCTTCTATTGAATTTTTAAATTTTGACAAATATTTAAATTTCAAAGAACTTTACTTGTTTTATATCATCCTGATTTTTAAAAACTAGATTTAATATTTTGTCAATTTTCTCTGATGCCACCAATTAGAAATTTTTGAAGTTCTCATTTATTCCCAGCACCTATTCTTCTTTTTCTTTCTCTTTTTGAAATGAACTTCTCTTTGTTCATACTGGCTTTTCTCTTTCATGTGGAAGACTTTTTACAAACATCTGGTGATTGCCGATTGTCTCTTTATATTTTAAAATGAGGTGTTGAAAGTTGCTTGGGAGTTCTGTTGCAAGGCTGGGGCTTGTGGATAGGTGCCTCTGTGTATCAAGTGATGGAGCAAGGAGCTTGCCCTGGGACTCAAGAATACTTCCAAAGGTGAGAGTCTAAAGCAGACTCTTGTCCAAAGCAGAAGCTTCCGATCTCATGCTGGGAAAGCAGATCCCTGTGCGAAATATTCTGTGTGAAGTTGTAGTATTGATACTTGTCACGTCACATATTGACTTGTAACCACTATGGCTGCATAACAAATTTCTCCCAAACGTGGTGGCTCAAAATAGTCATTTATTACCTCTGAAGGTTTCTTTGGGTTAGAAACTTGGTAGCGGCTCTAACTGGTGGTTTGGATTTGGGATTGCTCATAAATTGGGGCCACAGTCATCTGAAGGCTTGACTGAGGCTGGAGGATCCACTTCCAAGGGGACTCACTCACATGCCTGGGAAGTCGATGCCGGTGCTGGTCTCCCCACATGGCCTCTCCACAGGGTTGCTGGAGCATCCTCACAGCATGGCTTCTCCAGAAGGGAGCAATCCAAGTGGACAAAGTGGAAGCTTGCAAAACCTCTGAAGATCGAGCCTCAGAAATCTTTGGAGAAATGTCTGTTTAGGTCTTCTGCCCATTTTTTTGATTGGGTTGCCTGTTTTTATGATATTAAGCCACATGAACTGCTTGTAAATTTTGGAGACTAATCCCTTGTTGGTTGCATCATTTGCAAATATTTTCTCCCATTCTGTAGGTTGTCTTTTTATTTTGTTTATGGTTTACTTTACTGTGCAAAAGCTTTTGAGTTTAATTAGGTTCCATTCATTTTTGTTTGTTTTTATTTCTATTACTCTGGGAGACAGATCGAAAAAGATATTTCTGCGATTTACATCAGAGAGTATTCTGCCTATGTTTTCTTCTAAGAGGCTTATAGTGTCTGGTCTCACATTTAGGTCTTTAATCCAAAGAAGACATACAGATGGCCAAGAGGCATGTGAAAAGACGTTCAATATCGTTAATTATTAGAGAAATGCAAATCAAAACTACAGTGAGATATCACCTCACACCTGTCAGAATGACTGTCATCCCAAAATCCACAAACAATAAATGCTGGAGAGGGTGTGGAGAGAAGGGAACCCTCCTACACTGTCGGTGGGAATGTAAGTTGGTATAGCCACTGAGGAGAACAGTACGGAGCTTCCTTAAAAATCTAAAAATAGAGCTACCATATGATCCTGCAATCCCACTCCTGGGCATATATCTGGAGCAAAACATGGTCCGAAAGGATACATGCACCCCAATGTTCATTGCAGCATGTTTACAATATCCAAGATATGTCAAATGTCCATTGATAGAGGAATGGATAAAGAAGATGTGGTACATATATTCAAAGGAATGTTACTCAGCCATAAAAAAGAACAAAATAATGCCATTTGCAGCAACATGGATGGACCTAGAGATTATCATACTAAGTGAAGTAAGTCAGACTGAGAAATGCAAATATCATATGTGGAATCTAATTTTTAAAATGATACAAATGAACTTATTTACAAAACAGAAACAGACTTACAGATATCAAAAAGAAACTTATGGTTACCAAGAGGAAACATGGGGGAGGAGGGATAAATTGGGAGGTTGGGATTAACACACGCACACTACTATGTATAGAATAGATAACCAACAAGGACCTACTGTATAGCACAGGGAACTCTACTCAATATTCTGTGATAACCTATATGAGAAAAGAATCTAAAAAAGAATGAATATATGTATAACTGCATCACTTTGCTGTACACCTGAAACTAACACAATGTTGTCAATCACCTATACTCCAATATGAAATAAAAAGTTAAAAAAAAAAAAGAAATCACTCCTTGTCACTCCTGCTATATTCTATTGGTCATATAGGGCTTCTTGTATTTAATACGGAAGGGGACTGAACAAACGAATACCAGTACGTAAGGATCACTGGAGGTCATCCTGTATGATGGCCACCATGCAGACTTCCAATTTGTCTTCCTCTGTTCAGTTTTACATCTTACTCTCACTTTGTGATGTAACTTAGTTTCTAATTCGAGGCCCCCTGGGGCTCTGTCAAGAAAGGCAGGCAACTTTGTGCCCTAGTTTCCATGTCTGCCTCTGTGTACACATTGTGCTATTCCTCCTTCCATCGCTCAGAATTTTCTTGAAATTTCCTGTCTGCCAGTGGATTCCCTCATGTTCTCTTTCTTATGGTAGGTGTATATATTTTCCTTTCACTATCATTAGTGAGTTATAAAGAGGAAGGAGAGAGAAATGTATTTGGTCTATTTGTCATTTTTAACTTGAAGCCAGAAATTGTGGGTTTAATGCAGATCCCAGAATGGAACATACTTTTATTTTCATGGGCTGATTTTCTGATTATCTCTATGAATAAACTGCCTTCCCGTAATAGCTAAGAACAGCTAGTTAATCTAACGGATATGGAAAGATTTTTAAGAAACTTCAGTTCATCTACAAGACATAAGTAGTACTGTGTGCTGTATGCTGCTTGACGCTTAAATTTTCTTAGTCTTATTGTGATATTAATGTAAAATTAGGACTGCGATTTATAATGGGTTTCATGCTGTGAGGTTGGCACTGTATTTCAGCGGCTAGAGGAAAAGATGAGTTTGATGACTGGTGATCCTGTCACTTGTGTGGCTGGAGCAACTCTATAATGTACCTTTTTCTATCATTAAAAACGTCTCTTTCCTCACCAAATACAATTTGCTCATAAATATTTATAGCTCTCCATTCCCCAGGCTTTTCATTACAGAGGCCTTCATTTACCCTGATGCAGGCCTCTATCTAGTTTTTTTTTTTTTGGTTAATAAAGGATACACATTTTTCTTTTGAAACCAGTAGGAACCTAAATTGAAAAGCGCCAAAAATATCTGATATTAGAGTTAGTTTTACATTCAAATTTCTCTCTCTTCTTTTGTTTAAAAAACCCAACTCTTAAACAATTTGTATTGATTGCTTAAAAACTTAGAAAACACGCACAACCAGAGATAAAAATAATAAACAAAAATCAGCCATAATTTTACCACTTTCCTCCTGGTATAGATCCCTTTGATTTGTTTTCTGTACATACATGCTCATTATTCTCTGTGTTAATTTTGTCACATAATGGTTTATTATGAACGTCCTTCTTTATAAAGAAATCTAAGCCAGTTATTTGTCAATTATACTCCAATAAAACTGAAATTAAAAAAGAAACATAAGCCTAAATGATCAATTTTAATAATCCATTTTATGAATACAATAATATATTTAACCCATTCCCTACTGATGGATATTTAGGTTGCTATAAAATCTTGGTTATAATAAACAGTGCTCTGATGAATGTTCATATATGTGCGTATGTACACACACACACACACGCGCGCGCGCACACACACACACACACACACACACACACACAAATACCCATGCTGTTACTTTGTCTATTTCTGGAAGACAGATCCTTTGCAGTAGAATTTCTGGGTTATAGGCTAGGCACATTTCACATTGTCAACTTGACCTCCAGAAGGGTGGAGATATTTACACAACCACAAACACACACTTGAACCTCCAGTTTGTCACACCCTCTACAGCACCAGTGTTAATCATTATTTTCATAGTTGCCAGTGACAAGTTTTCCATTTCCACCTCGCCTCGCTCTCCGCCCTTCTCCACCCTGCTCTCTTTTGCATCAGCAGACTTCTTGCTCTCTGGCCGCTACATGGGTCAGCAATGGAACCACTGGCAGAGCTGGGCAGACAGGAGCAGAGTGAGGTCAAGGCATTGACTCTTCTGCTCCCTCCCTGCCAGGCCGATGGTGGATGGGCTGCATGCTTCCGTCAAAGGTGGCGGCACCTGTCTGGTGGTCTCCAGGAGCTATTCCTCCCTTGCCCCTGACTTAGGGTGGGAGATGGCTCCCTCCAGGGCTGCTGCTTGCTTGGACCTTCACCGCCCCTGGCTGGTCTCTCAGCCCTTCCCACACTTGTGTGAAAAGCCCGTGACATTCAGCTGTTCCCAGTCACCCTGCTTAAGTGTGCCTTGTTTTCTCCCAGGACCCTCACTAATAGATGTAACAAATAATATCTCATTTTTACAGTCATATTTTTGCCTCACATATTATAATTTCCGTCCAAATTTGTCATTTAACCTTGTTTGCAGCATTTTTGCAGTGCCATGTTAAATAGCTTTAGGCAGTCAGATTTTTTGCCCTTTTCCTTGTTACGTCATGTTTAGAAATTCTTCCCCACCCTGATTGTGCAAATAGCCACCCGAATTTCCTTCTTTTATGTTTACAATTACATATTTTAATATGTATATCTTTAATTCATCTGGATTTTCTTCTGGATGAAGGTATGAATTAGGGATACACTTTTCTTTTTTTCTGTAACTGCAGATTTTTCTCTAGTTTTCCCAACAAGGCTTACTGAATATTTACCATTTCCCCACTGATTCGAAAGCTCTCTCTTTATCATCATTAATCACTTATTTGTTTTCAGTTGATTTATAGGTCAACTCTGGCTCCCTTGTCAAGACTTTTTCATTTTTGAAATGACTTTAAAATGTATTTTAAAATATAGTATGATAAGTTTCACTTCATTACTCTTCTTACGCAGAAAATTTCTGGATATTCAATTTTTCATGTTTATTCTTCTAAACAAACCAGGATTTTTTTTCAAGACCTTTCTGCATCAATAGTATCTTAGGATTTTATTTGGCATTGTATTATATTCACATATCATTTTATAGAGGATTGATTTCTTTTCAATTTTGAGTCTTCCAATCCAGATATATGGTTAATATATATTTACCTAAGTCTTTTACTGTCTCGGTAAAGTTTCTTCACACATCTTGTACAATTTTTATATTAAAAATAAATTGTCATTGCTATTGTGGCATTTTTATTCTTGTTATAAAAAAGATATGGTGAAGGAGACTGAGAATTATTTCTAGTTGAGTTTTGAAAAATCACTAGCAAATTGAAGCTCAAATTCATTATAAGCTACTTTGCAAAGCATTTCAATTTTCCCCCATATTTGTGCTCACAGTAACTCATCGGCAATTTCACATTAGTTTACAGTTATGTATTATACAGTGTCACTGTTAATTCAGAAATGTATAATAGGCTTCCATTTCTAAGACCATACAGTACCTGTATATTTACACTTAAAATTTTACCAAACATTAGTGGCATCCCACAATAACCTTATGAGGAAAGAAGTCCATATACACGAATTAATTATCTATAAAAATAAAACTCCACATACATACGTGTTCAACATACTAACACCAATGTTAAAAAAAGTCATGTGCAGGTTGAATAACCCTTGATTTTCCAAAGCTCTCGCTAAATATGAAAAATTTTTATTGTAGTAAGATGAATACTAAACATTAGCTCTAGAGAATTTAAGTACATTTGATATGTAGCTTAAAAAAATTACTTCTAATTTACTTTCAAAATGAGTTTAGCATTGTTGTAGTAATTTTTTTTTTTTTTTTGCGGTACGTGGGCCTCTCACCGTTGTGGCCTCTCCCGTTGCGGAGCACAGGCTCCGGATGCGCAGGCTCAGCGGCCATGGCTCACGGGCCCAGCCGCTCCGCGGCATGTGGGATCTTCCCGGACCGGGGCACGAACCCGTGTCCCCTGCATCGGCAGGCGGACTCCCAACCACTGCGCCACCAGGGAAGCCCTGTAGTAATTATTAATGTTACAAAATCTATATAGATTCCCCTAATGAAATTTCTAAGCAGTTTAATTTTTCTACAGTGCATCTGAATTTTGCATGCATTGTTTTGAATTCCCGAATTTAGTTAATGGGCCTAAAAAAAGACTATTTTTTAGAGCAGTTTCAGGTTCACAGCAAAATTGAGCACAAGGTACAACGATTTCCCATGTACCCCCTTCCCTCACGCATGCACAGACTCTCCCATTATCAGCATCTCCCACCAGAGTGGGACACTTGTTACCATTCAGGAAACTACATTGACACATCATAATCACCCGAAGTCCATTGTTCACGTTATGGTTCACTTTTGGTGCTGTACATTCTGTGGATTTGGAAACATTTATAATGACATGTTTCCACCATTACAGTATCATATAGAGTAGTTCCACTGCCTTAAAATCCTGTGTGTTCTGCTTATTCATCCTTCCTTCCCCCTAACCCCTGGCAACCACTGATCCTTTTACTGTCTGCCTAGTTTTGCCCTTTCCAGAATGTTATATAGACTTCTGTCACTCAGGAGTATGCATTTAAGTTTCTTTCGTGATCTTCCATGGCTTGAAAGGTCATCTCTTTTTACCACTGAATAATATTCCTTTGTCTGGGTGGACCACAGTTTATTTATCCATTCACTTACTAAAGGAAATCTTGGTTGCTTCCAGGCTTTGGCAATTATGAAAATAGCTGCTATAAACATCCACGTGCAGGTTTCTATGTGGACATAAGTTTTCAACTCCTTTGGGTAAATACCGAGAACCATGATGGCAGGATCCTATGGTAAGAGTATGTTCATTTTTGTAAGAAACCACCAAACTGTCTTCTAAAATGACGGTACCGTTTTGCATTCCCACCGGCAATGAATGATAGTTCTGTTTGGTCCACGCTTTCGCCAGGATTTGGTGTATGCCAGCGTTTCAGACTTGGGGCGTTCTAATAGGTGTGTAGTGGTATCTCATTGTTTTAATTTGCATTTCCCTGAGGACATATGATGTGGAGCATCTTTTCATATGCTTCTTTGCTATGTGTATATCTTCTTTGGTGAGCTGTCTAAGGGGCTTTTCTATTTATTGCTAATGTTTCCATTGGGAATACAGCTGCAAGGCGAAACAAGTGTGTGTATTCAATGAATTGATAAACTGAAATATGGGAAGATTAAGTAGCTTATGTTTGCTCATTGTACTCCTTTAGGTTCTTTAGATTTTGCCCTCTCCTGTTACAGGAGTCTCCTGTCCCGTCTGTCCTCTCTCCAAATCATTTGCACAGTGACCTCTTCGAGGACAAGTCAGAGTTTGTCCCTTTTGCTCAGAGGTTTTGATACCGACCAGGGTTCTTGGCCTTCCCCAAGCAATAGAAATTGACGAGAGGCCAGGACAAGAAATTCAGGCAAAACTTTACTGGGGCCCCTGCTGCAGCAGAGGGGAGCGAGAACAACCAACAGGTTCCCTTGCTCACTGCCCTAGCAGGGGCGAGCTGGTTCCTTATATGGGGTGAGGGGAGGGGTGGGGCCAGGGGTGGGGCCAGAGGTGTGGCTTAGGTGGTCTGCCCACCCCTTAGGTGGCGCTGAGTGCAGGGGGCATGCGCAGTGCCCTGCTTTTGCTCCTAGCTCTTCAGAAGTGACAGTTGGGTTTTTGGTCTTTTTGTATCTTGTTGTCCATAATTTGCCCCGACTGCACATGTACACCGTCATTTTTAGTCCCTCATAGTTTTTTTGTATTTTGTTGTTCAGGTGCAAGCCTTGCAGCACTGCAGCAAAGGGTCCCACATCCTAGCCTGTCTCAGTTTTACAGAGAAATGAGACTGTCCAACGCTCCTTATACCTACAGAGTAAGCTGACAATGTCTAGGTGTACAGCCAGTATCCCCAACTCTGTCCCTTTCGTAACCCAAGGCTTTTGCAACCTATCTTTTCTTTCCTGTTTTCATGTTGTAATCACATTGTTCTGTCCCCCTCTCCACCCCTTGAATCTCTACCCAAACTCTCAGCAGAATATCCAACACTAAGTCTTTCTGATTTTGTTGATTTTCCTCATCTGAAATAAACACTTCATTTTTTCCATTGCATTTTTGTACCTCTCTTACATGCTTAATAATTTTTGGTGCACATGCGTTAAGAATCGTTCTATTTAATAAACACCTTTTTTTTTTTTTTTGGCCGCATCATGCAGCATGCGGGATCTTAGCTCCCCGGCCAGGGATCAAACCTGCGACCCCTGTATTGGAAGCGCGTAGTCTTAACCACTGGATGGCAGAGAGAATGCTTTTTTATCTGTGCACGCCATGCCTTGCTGTGCCTAGCGTAGCTCAGGTCTTACACACAGCAGCTTGTAGAACTGACTGGTAGTTTCTAATGCTAAGATTCACTGGACAATGTTGACATTAGCCAAGTTGGACTATTATATAATTGAATCTGTGCAAACAAAGTTATAGGCTTTCACTATTACTTTTTTTGGGGAAAGGAGTAAAATGATTTATTTTTCACAATGATTTCTTATATTCTACTGTATTTCCCCCTCCCTATGATCCTTTACTTAAACATGTTAACTGTTCTTTGAAAAAAAATATAAAACATAAAAGGGATGATAATCTTGGTTTTCAACTGAGTAGAATAAAAACACTAAGTAATTGATTTAAAAAAAATAAGTGTCATTTTTACTATGTCCATTATTTAATTTTTAAATAGTTTACTCTTTTAATATGAGTTTACTGTTTATTTAGAAGTTTAGGGCTTCCCTGGTGGCGCAGTGGTTGGGAGTCTGCCTGCCGATGCAGGGGACACGGGTTCGTGCCCCGGTCCGGGAAGAACCCACATGCCGCGGAGCGGCTGGGCCTGTGAGCCATGGCCGCTGAGCCTGCGCGTCCAGAGCCTGTGCTCCGTGGCGGGAGAGGCCACAACAGTGAGAGGCCCGCGTACCGCAAAAAAAAAAAAAAAAAAAGGTTTAGCTGTTCTAACTAGAGAAAGGAATTTTGCAAATTTAAATATCATGAATATTTCTGTGAATGGTTGTAATGGGAAATTGTCCATGGCTTAATTTTAATGATTTTTCCTTTTGGGTTATTTCGTATGAGCAAACTTTGTGTCACCATTTTTACACCCAATTATTGTATAATTTTGGAGGACTGGAATTGGCTCCAGCTTTTCTTATCATTAGGGGGTGTGATTTTACTAGAGCATTCCCAGCGGATGAGAAGATAATTTGACTGGTTCATTGTGAATAAGAGGCAAGTCTATGGAGGACGTTATGGATTCGCACTTTGGACATTAGCTCCAAGTGAGGGAATAATATCTCTCTGTAAGTGCTATGAACGCGAATTCCACCTACTTTCACGTGCATGCATGAGGGCGAGTGTGCTGAGAAGTCCTTAACTACTGGACTTGGCCCAATTAATTTTGATATAGTAGAAGAGGATAATGATTTTAAAAGTCTGCAGTGGATTAATGAGAAGGGAACATTCTGGCTGCCTTAGGATTTAGGAAACATACATGAAGTTTTTGCCTTTTTGCAGTAAAATTTGGTTTGAACTCCCTAAATGTCAGAAAAATGGCAAAACTTAAAAGGCAGGTGACAGTAGATTATTGTCAGTATCTTATGCATTTCAAAGGTAGAAAGCTTTCATTTTAGAAATTTTGTATTTCCCTTACAAGCTTAGTTAGATGGTTGTGTAATTGTTTTGAATTAGTTGGATGATTACAAAATGAATTCATCCTACTTTCCCATGTCAATGGATGAATGAATGCCTAGCTCTGTGCTATCAAAATATGACTCTCCGAGACAGGGCAGAAAGTATGTATATTTGGGGAATCAGACCTGATTCCAACTCTTCCTCTTTGCTTAGTAGCTGGGGGATCTTGGCAAAGTGACTTCACCTATGCCTCAGTTTCCTCCTCTGTAAAATCAGGGTAATGCCTGCTTTGTATGCTTGTTCTATGGATAAGAAATACTAGAAAATGCTTACTGCTTCTTGGTACATAGTAGGAGTTCAGAAAATGATAGCAATTTTAATAGCTAAAATAATCACATATATAATTACTATAAAGCAACAACGAAGCTATTTGGTAGGAAACTTAATGAGTGCGGACTGGCTGAAAAAAAATAAAGCAACAGGATAGGTGCATTTCTTGTTTTGGTCAAAATGGAGAAATCACAGAAAAGAGAGAGTTTCCTTTGAGCAATTCTAAGTAAGTATTTTCTAGTGGACAGAGAGTTTCTGTGAGATGAGCAGTCCTGGTTTCACCTTTTGGGTGGTGCAGGGTTTACCATCTTCATGGCCCACAGCAGGTGACTTTTCCATCAATCTTGGGTAGGTGATGTCACTCATTTTTTTTCTACTTTAAGCAAGTCCCTTTTCAACAGGACCTTATGCATATTGCTCAATTGTACCAAATGCACTTTACATTCCAATACTGGCCAGAATTCTTCCTCCTCTTGGGGATAATGACATCTCTTGATACTGATGAATATCATCAGTTGCCTGTAGGTACCTACCTACTTAACCATTAGAAAAACAAAGTAGCAAAATATCTATGCCTTTGTTTATTGTTTCTTGCTTTGTTACATTTTCCTATAGAACACATTCACAGTAGAGTAAATAATTTCCTGGGGGATCTCATGTGGATAAGCCATCGTTCTTTTTTCGGTGTTTTGGTTTTGCTTTGGCTCTCAGAGAATGTCTGCTTTTGCCCTTTGAATGCTTAGACAGCACATTTTGTAGCCCCAGTACTCTTTCTAACAATAGAAGTAACATAAGAAAAACTAAAAGTATGTGAAGTAGAGAACGGAGCCACAAACAAGAATCTAGAGCAAAGAGATGTAAGAGTTTAATAGGATATTTAAGACAATTCATGAAAAACTTAACTGGGACTTGAAGATACTGACTTAAACGGCGATTGATCAATTGATATAGCACAAAATTTAAAAATGTTATCTATATTTTGGACGATAATAATATGGCCAAAATAATGAGAAGAACAATTACTGTAAATACGGTTTTTGCCTTGGTATACTTGTGAGAAGCCAGGCAAGTGTGAATACTCTATGAAAATAAAACATCGTAATGCTGAATGTGAAGGAGAAAGTGAAATGACTAATACAGAGTGAAGAGAAGCATAAAGAATAAATGTCAGCAAAAAAAAAAAAATATATTGCTTTTTGAGGTGAAAATGTTGCAGTTTGAATAGAAAATTCCTGCAGTTGGAGAGAAAAAAAAATGACCATTTTTCTCCTGTATTGAAATAATGTGAGATATGATGTAACACAAAGAAGAGCTACACTAAAATAGAATGTATAACAATTTTTTGTAGGACTAAAGTAACAGAAAACAAGAATTCTTAGATGACGTAAAGTAAAAAGAGTAAATTACGGGCTTCCCTGGTGGTGCAGTGGTTAGGAATCTGCCTGGAGCCCGCGCGCCTAGAGCCTGTGCTCCGCAACAAGAGAAGCCACCACAACGAGAAGCCTGCGCACCGCGACGAAGAGTAGCCTCCGATCTCTGCAACTGCCCGCGCGCAGCAACGGAGACCCGATGCAGCCAAAAATAAATAAATAAATAAATACACTTATTTAGAGAAAAAAGAGAAAATCGCTACAGCTAATGAATAAGAAAGACAATACGTTAACATTCAAAAAACAGAGATTCAATTTATCTGAAGTCGTTAAAAATCATCCCAAATGCTCAAAAATAAGGGATCGGTTAGCTTCTGTGTATGGGAAATCCGCTGCTTTTGAATAAAGATGAAGACCAGCAGGATCTGCCATAGAAAGATGTTTATGAGACATTTTAGGTGAACAAAATACACAACACAGAGTATGGTTCTGTTTTTTTGTGTGTGCGCACACATAGGAAAAATTCATCAAACGAGTACAAGTGCCTACCTCTCAACAGCAAAATCATGAATTTATTCATTTATTAATTCATTCAGAAACGTTTACTGAGCACCTGCTGTATGTCAGGTATCATACAGGGCTCTGGATAAATGTTTGTGGACAAAACAGATATGCTTCCTGCTCTTACGGCATTTAAATTCTGGAGGAAAATCAGACACTTAACAAGTAGACAGATGCATACAATTAATTAGACATTATTGCTAAGTGCTCAGGGAGTAGTAAGCGTGATATCAGAATGCAGTGACATAGAGGAATAGGGTAGAGGTGGGGGTGACATGCTGGCGGGTTGCACAAAGCCTCTCCCAGGAGGTGATACTTATCAATACCCTGGCATTTGAAGGGAGGGAAGGAGCCAGCCCTTTGAACAGCCAGGAGAAGAACATGACAGGTGATGACATGAGAAGAACATGAAGAGACAACATTAAAAAATTTTTTTGAACTCAAGAGGCTCCGGGGTGTAGATTCAGTGACTACTTTTGTAAACATAGAATATTCTAGAGTAATTTGTGATTTTTATTTTCTTTATATTTATATCATAAAATGTTTAGGACAGTCATTCTGCTACTTACATCTTTTGAAAATAGTGGGGAAAAAAAGCAATAAAGGTTAGGAAAAAGATGTCCAAGTTGCAGAATGACTAAAGATCGAGGCTTCTGGTATTGGCAAAGTCAAAGTTATTAAAGATATAAGGAAGGGGGATTTTCACAGAGAAAACAATGAGGTGGAAATTTGAGAAAGCCAAAGGTGAAATAAACAAGCAGTGACCATAAAGTATGTTGCTAGATTTTGGCGGGGTTGGGAGGAATATAGAGCAATGGGAAGGTAAGCGGTGACAGAAAAGGAATCCACTGATGGTCACGAGCGACTCATTGAATTCATCGTATCATTTGGTCACACATTACAGAAGACGAACTACTCCTCATTAATCCTGAAGATCTAGTTTGTATCCCACCCCCTTCATGAAGCCTTCCTGACGACTTCAGCACAGCATGGTGCTTGCTTTCTGGATTTTTATAGCATCTCTAATAAATGATATAATGTACAGTAGTGCAATCAATACTAGCACTTAATTGGGACCAACGTGTTTAGTTTTTAATTGCAATATGAACAAACCCTCTTCTGAATCAGAGTTACACATTTTAGTATAATTCCAAGGATGCAAATGTCATGATTGTGTAAGAAGTACTCATTTTTGAGTACTTTGTTGGCCAAAGAGAACCATTTTTAAAAAGTTACATACATAACAAAAATTTTATTTTTATTTAGAATATAAATGGATATTCACTTATTAATCTTTTAATGTAAGGCAAAATTCTTTTCTTGGAGTTTGAGTTTGTTGATTTAAGTACCATTTTATCTTCCTTGTATAATATTCACCCATTATGAATCATCTACGATTTTCAATGTTTTGAACAAGATATTAAAAACATTCTTAGAGAAATTTGAGAGTAGAATCCATCTAACATTCTACCTTTTCCTCCAGTCCTTTAAAAATTGTTACACCCATTTGATTCGACTCTAGTACTTTTTTTTTTTTTTTAGATGTTGGGGGGAGGAGTTTATTTATTTATTTATTTTTGCTGTGTTGGGTCTTCGTTTCTGTGCAAGGGCTTTCTCTAGTTGTGGCAAGCAGGGGCCACTCTTCATCGCGGTGCGCCGCCCTCTCACTACCGTGGCCTCTCCTATTGCGGAGCACAGGCTCCAGACGCGCAGGCTCAGTGGTTGTGGCTCACGGGCCCAGTCGCTCCGCGGCATGTGGGATCCTCCCAGACCAGGGCCCGAACCTGTGTCCCCTGCATTAGCAGGCAGATTCTCAACCACTGCGCCACCAGGGAAGCCCCTCGACTCTAGTATTTTTAAGGGACTTGCCTTTATTAAAACTTTCCACAATCATTCAGCTGAGATTTTGTATAAACAACTTTTGTCACCCTCATACTTATCAGTTTATAGAATATTCAGTTAAATGACATAATTATAATAACAATTCCAACTGGCATTAATAATTTGAACACAAACTTAACTGACTCTTAGTAAAATACAACTCGGCTGGTGTAATCCCTGTCATCACGTAGGGTGTGTGTATGTACTGGTCATGGCTAATGTACCATTGACATCAGTCAGTATATTTTCTGGATGGACTGGGAGGGCATCAGGTAATCTGGGATTGGAAAATAGATACAAGGGTCTCTTCCGTACTTATTTTCTATACTTATTTTTTTTAATTGCAATCGTCTAGCTTAGATGACTGACCATGATGGATCATTGGAACAATTACTGCATTAAATATGGCTACTAAAGTGTTTTCATCAAATTGTAATATTTCATAGAGGAGGGTAAGAATCCTCCTTGCATAAGAAGGAATAAGAAAGAAAATGCATTTCAAATGGTTAGCACTTTGCATGGCACGCAGAAGATGCCTGACCAAAGCATTAGTAGTTATATCTTAACCTACATTCTCCTTTGAGGACTAGTGGGAAAGTGAAGGTAGCCTCAGGAGCTGTCTTTGGGATAATTTATGGTGGGGATGGAAGGTGTTCCTTTCCTTAGGAATATCTGGAATCCTTCAGTTATTTAGGGACAAACACCGCTTTATTCTTTTTCTGAGATAGAGGGATAGAGTTGGGAATTGCCCCAAAAGAGGGTCTACTATACATGTGGCCCTGATTCTTATCCCAGCTGGAAACTGGGGAGGCAGCGCAAATCTCTTTGCATCTTAATGCAAGTTCCAAGGAGACCTTTATCCATTGCTGTGGCTTAAAAGGTAAACAGTTGCCACCAGGAAAGAAACCCTTGACCCAGAAAACATTCAGCACCATGAATTAGATATCGGATTTAGCTCTGGTACAACCTTGAAATGACATTAATTCATTTATGTCTCTGGTGGCTTGGGGACCCCAGGGGAGTGGGCTCCCTGAGATCTTTTCAGAGGGCCCCTGAAGTCAAAACTATTTTCATAATATACTAAGATGTTATTTGCTTTTTTCACCTTCATTTTCTCATGAGTATGCAGTGGAGTTTTTCTAGAGACTAAATGATGTGTGATATTGCAACAGAGTGGACACAGGAGCAGATGGGATAATCCAGTTCTCGTCGATAAAGCCAAATGTTAAAGAGATTTGCAAAATTGTGAAACAACGCTATTCTCTCACTACTTATTTTGTTTTGGAAAATAGAGTTATTTTTCATAAAACCCGTTATTTATGCTAACATAATGAGTTTGTTATTGTTTATTTATAAATGAATAAATCGATATTTCAGATTTTTCTATTTTAATTTCAAATATGGTAAATTTTGAAAAATATTTACCCACATGAACAAAAAGCTTTCTGGAGTCCTGGATAATTGTTAAAGTGTAAAGAAGTCCTGAGATCGTGAAGTCCCGAGAACAAGTGATATAGGAGAAAAGAGACTGGACCGAACCCTAGGAAATGGTACAGCCAAGAGATGTAGCATTTGTAATGATCAATTAGCATTTAACAGATTATATTATTATGGGTTCTTGATTCCAAACACTTTTAAAGGCCAATGAATGCATTCTAAGAGCCCTGAAGCATTTTGCCTCAAACCTTTTAAAGCAAAACCAGACACAATGCAGAGTAATTAACAAAAAGGAAAAAACAGACTCATGTTTCAAAAGAATTTGGCAGGACAGGAACTGAGAGGTGAAGACATCATCATGCCTTGTAATGGCGCAGTCTTTTAAAATATGGATAAAGTTTGAATTTAACCCACAGGCTTTGAAAGTTACTGAAAAATTCTTATTTTAAAATTGCCGTCTAGCTAAATTAGCTAATACTTTGTTAATTTCCTTTATCCGTATTCTTCTCTAGCCTACGTACCAGCAGTTATAATGCATTGTTTTAACCGATATGAAGAAGAAATAACTGCTCAAATACCAAGCCAATAAAAAAAAAAACCTCAAAATAACATAGATACTTGAATATGTACATTGATAGTATGTTTAGCTACAGCCTTTTAGTAGCATGAGCCATATTCCATGATTCATCTTTATGAGTCATGATGAACAACATGACCTACTTGTACATGTTTAGTTTGTGAGGATTGGGTAACAATAGGTGAGACACTCCACTGGTATCATTAAGATTCAAGAGCCTTTACAAAGGCAGGTCTTTGGAATAACTATTCATTAATTGCCCGCGTAGTTTTCAATCAGTAACTAACCCCAAATTATTCTGTAAGTTCATCCTGGAGCATGCATTTCTTAAAATAACATTGATCATTTTTTTATATTGCAAAAGGAATACGTGTTCATTGTAGAAAACACAGCAAGTATGGAGGGAGAGGCTAAAAGAATTAAATGAGTATCAGAGGCACACCCTTCTCAAGAAAATCATCCTCTCAACATTTTGGTATGTATCTGGTTAGTCTTTTGTGACAAGTAAATAATACCCATATGTTTTTCTTTTGCAAAAATGGGACTATACATACTGTTTTGTAAATTGCTTTCCCCCCAATAGCATTTCATTAACATTTTTCTTTCAAGTATACTTTTTTTAGTACTCACATTACCTAAAGTTCTCCAGATATTTTTCTTGCTATTATCTTAGATTCTGAGAGTGTATCACGCTGTCTTGAAGGTTATATCGCTCAGGGTTCTTGCTTGCAAACAACAGAAACGGACTCTGGCTAAATTTCCCAGAAAAGGAGTTTTCTGGAAACATTGGCAGCTCCAAGGGTGAGGGGTAAAGTGGAACAGCCAGGCTCAGAACATGGAAACAAATGCCCACTACAGTGAAACACTAGAGATTTCTACCTGAATATGTGCACATTTAAAAATTTAGTCCTACCTGCTTGACCCTGCAGAATCTATTCCATACACTTAGATTAGGACTGAGAGATGACAAAATGGTAAAAGACGAACAGCTCAACCACTGATACACATGCACCTCCGAACCAGAGGGGTTATTATATAATGAGACCAGCAGACCAAAGACCCCTGGGCTTGCTGCATTGGGAGTCAGATGTAAGACGGGCCGATTTCATTTCTCACTTATGGTTATTTACGGAGCACACACATTGCAGTTATTTCTTTGCGTGTTGGGAATGACCACGGTGGGCTGTCCTGAGGAGGCTTTGAAAGGCAGCTGAAGCTAGGGCTGGATGACCTCGGTGTGAAATGCTCAGTCTGTGGCAATGCTCAAAAGCAGAGGAGGAGAACCCAGGATGTGAAGGCTCTTAAGATTGAAGGCTGTGCTGTGTTGTAGGGGCAGGTCAATCCCTTTCATTCCCCATCGCCCCCTTCGAAACTGCTAAGTCTGAGACCATGTGTTAGTCTGACTGAGACAAGAGCTTGACCAGGCCTTTTGAAATATAAGATGAATTCTTGGGGAAAGGTGAGAAACTGTGCCATTTTGAAAAGTCATCTTCTGCTAAAGTCATTGCATGATGACACCCAGCAGCATTAAAAATGACATGGGGAAGAAATAGTGCCTCGAGAGATTAGAATAGAATTTCTCTCAGCTTTCTTTTAAAGTGCTGGGGAGTTCTTCTAGAGACATGTACTCCTGGTTTGTTCAGTAAAATTGGATCTCCAGTAACTGTTCTACGAGGGAGAGGCTGTCTTTCACACAGCACTGGACTCTTTGTGGTGACAAAAAATTATCAGTCTCTTCCCTTCTCCACTTCCTCTCCCTCCCCTACCCCCCCTCCCCCTAAAGAAGTGAGCTTAAGTCTTAAAATAGGAGCTTGCTGAGAAAATGAGTGCCCTAGTCTCTGCAACCTTTTTATCCACGTGTTTTCTCAGAAAATAAGGGCTTCAAAGAGTTGACACTAAGAAGTAAAGAAATGGGCAGTAAGTGGACAAATAGAAAGGCAGGTACTCACATCTGCTACTGAGAACCTACTCGTCCACTTTGCCTGTATCTTCTCAGTTAATGTCAGTAGGTATTAGTATTTCCATCTTACAGAGGAGGTAACTGAAGCTCGGAGAGGATGAGACTTGCCCACAACCACAGACGCTAACAAGGAGATACCAGATGCAAACTGTGTTTTTTTTTCCACTGCAAACTATTTCATCGCAATCCTTGTGTTGTGGGTGAGGGGTATCAAGGAGAAGGAAACCGGTCAAGGACACTGCACTGATAGGGAGAAGGGAGACGAAACAAGGCCATTTTATGACATTTGTAATTGACGTTTGTTGGTGTTAACATCTATATTTGTAGTTGACCACAGTATAACATGTAATACAAAATTACGTAAATATAAAGGACTGATTATTAACTGAATTTATTTAACAACATGGTCACTAAACACTAATATGAAAACTCTGTCTGTGGCTCACGTATTCATACTCCTTACATTAACAGAAATGTTTTTGTGATAATCCATTCCACTATCTGATAAATTTTGTAAATGGCCATATCTGTTTATATCTCTGTTTATATCTCTATCTCCCTATCTATCTATCTATCTATCTATATCTATCATCTATATCTATCTATCACCTGTATCTATCTATCTATCTATCTATCATCTATCATCTATTTATCCATTTATCTATCTATCATCACTTCATCCATCTTTCCTCATATGTATACCATGTGTATATATGTACCCTCACACACATACATACCTACTCAAAAAAAGGTTTTAATTCTTGGCACATCTTTAGGCTTTTATGTTAGTTAAAACAATATAATAACATTTTCTGATTATAAGACTAATCTTTGCTCATTAATGAAAAGTTTTAAAAGTGGGATGAAAATCAAAATCACCCAAATCTTATAAATCAGTGGAAACCACTGTTAGCAGTTTGTTGTATTTCTCTGTATTCTCAAAAGTATATGTTCAGGGAAAAATCTTCCTGTTTTGAGACCATTATAGAGTCATAAGAAATTAACCAAAATAGTACAGATCTGTCCTGTGTATCCTTACCTGGTTACGCCCAATGGTCACATCTTATACAACGATGGTATAACACCCAAATCCAGGGAACTGACATTGGTGCACTGCGTGTGTGTAGTTCTGTCAGTTTAATCACATGTATATATTCATGTAATCACCACAACAATAAAAATTGTGTATATACATTTTAAAAATTGGGAACTTTCTGTATAATCTGCTTTATAACTTTTTTCTTCATTTAACAATTTAGTACATGGAGAACATTTTTCAATACAATGAATATCTCTCCTATAATGATTATATTTTTGCCTGTCTAGTGTTCCATTGTGTTGACATACACATTTGTGTGCATCTTGGATACTTTCTTTATCGTAAGTAGAATTAGGAGGTCAGTGGCTATGGACATGTTAAAGGTATTGGCAGCATGCTACTACTCATTTCTTGAAATAGTGTATCAATTCATACTCATGTGAGCAGAGTGGATGACACTGCCCACTAACCAGTGACTTGGCCAACATAGATATTTGTAGTAAAAGAAATCAATACCTATTTGATAAGGTGAAAAGTGTTTAATTTGCATCTATGCTTTAATTTGCATATGTGTGCTTTATAGTCAGGTTGAATGTTTCTTATGCTTATTGAACATTTATATGTCTTGATTTAAAATTTTTATTCCTATACTTTTGCCATATTTTTCTATGGGGGATTTTTTCCTGCATATATTTTTAAGTGTCATGTAATCTGTGAAGGATATTATCCACTATTCCATATGTAGTGATTTCTTTGGTATGTTTGTTTGAGTTTGTTGTTGGGTTTTAAATTTTGTTTATAATGATTTTGCTGTGCAGAAGTTAAGAATTTTTGTGTTATCAAGACCTATTAATCTTTTTTTAGTAGTTTCTGCCTTTGGAGAGTCCTTTTCCACATTAAAATACTCAAGTTTTTTTCTTTGTTCTTTTAGGATTTTTTAAAATATTAAACCCTTTAAACCATTTGCCTTCTATTTTAGTGTGTAGTATGAGCTAAGTATCTAGTTTTTGTTCTAAGTTGTTAGCTATCCAAATAACAGGTTTTAAGCTCTTTAAAAAAATTAATTAATTTATTTTTGGCTTCATTGGGTCTTCGTTGCTGCACGTGGGCTTTCTCTAGTTGCGGCGAGTGGGGGCTACTCTTTGTTGCGGTGCATGGGCTTCTCGTTGTGGAGCACGGGCTCTGGGCATGCGGGCTTCAGTAGTTGTGGCACACGGGCTCAGTAGTTGTGGCTTGCGGGCTCTAGAGCGCAGGCTCAGTAATTGTGGCACACGGGCTTAATTGCTCTGCAGCATGTGGAATCTTCCTGGACCAGCTCTCGAACATCTGTCCCCTGCATTGGCAGGCAGATTCTTAACCACTGCGCCACCAGGGAAGCCCCAAATAACAGCTTTTAAAATCCTTTCATTAATCTGAAATGTCTCATTTATCATATATTAAAATCACGTTTATACTGCACAAAGGATAAAAAGTGGATTTGAACCCATATTCATTCATTTAATTTACTCATTCATTCCATTTACTCATTCATTCTTCAACTTACTCATTCCACAAACATTCATTTAATCCCCACCATGTGCTTTAGATGCAGTGGTTAAAGTGATGCACAGGTTGGACAAGGTACTTGTCCTCACAGGACTTTCATTCTTTTAGGAGTGGGTTGGGGAAGGAAAGAGGTTATAGCGAAGAAGTAAAAAGTTATGAAAATTTAGGTAGAAGATCTGTGAGAAAGAGAAAATATGACTGCTTCTCATGACCTCACACCCTAGTACAAGCCCCCATCATGTCTTGCCTGGACTATTGCAATGGTTTTCTAATTTGGCCTCTTTTAGTCTATTCTCCATGCAACAGCCAGAGTAGTCTTTCTAAAACACAAGTTAGATCACCCAGCTCCTCTGCTCAAAACACCTCAATGGCTCCCCCTTCGTTTTCTGTGGCTGGGTAACAAATTACTATAGACTAGTGGCTTAAACCAGCACACATTTACACCTCACTGTTTCAGGGGTCAGGACAGGGGTGGTGGGTGTCTCTTAGCATCCATCTGCCACTGAGAGAAGAAGGCAGTGCCTTACACGGCCCACCCTGACATCCCTCTCTGGCCACGGTTCCACCCCCCCTTGCTGCCCCTCCTCCAGAGCCTGCGGCCCCCAGCAGGTCCTCAGACCCACCAGACACTCTGCAGCCTTGGGGCCTCTGCTTTGGCTGTTCCCACGGTGTGGAGTGCGCTTCCTACACACAACCTCTGCTTCCCTTCGACCCCGTCAACTCTTTGCTTCTATGCTACCTTTCTGTGTCCCTGACCACCCAGAGGGTGCTGCTAGGCTCCTTCCCACTCCAGCTCCTGAGCTGCCTGTCTCTTGTAGCCTGGGCTCTGTTTTCTTTCTCCCACAGCCTCTGACAGTCTATTGCTTCTGACGTATGCTATATTTGCTGTGGTTATCCTGTATCATCTGTCTTGTCCCATGAGAAAGTCAACTCCACACACAAAGGCAGGGATCTTTGTTTTCTTCATGGTACCCAAAAAGTGTCTGGCACATAGCAAGCATTTCATAAATATGTATTGAATAAATGGGGCTGGAAATTACTTAATGACATTTGAACCAAGTTTGCCTTTTTTTTGTTGGCTCTGCCGTGCGGCATGTGGGATCTGAGTTCCCTGACCAGGGATTGAACTCACGCCCCCTGCAGTGGAAGCTCGGAGTCTTATGCACTGGACCACCAGGGAAGTCCCTGAACCGAGTTTTGAATAAGAGGCCTTCTCTGAAAAGATCTGTGGAAGAAAGATCATTTCATGCAGATAATTTGGAAAAAGATTTTATATAAAAGCTCTTCTAAGCATTTTTCAAACATTATTTCACTGAATCCTCTAAAAACCCTGTGATGTATGTGCAGTTATTATTCCCATTATACAGATGAGGAAATGAGGTGCAAGGAAATTAAATAACTCACTGAAAGTCACACTGTTAATATTTAAACAGAAAGCCAGGCAATATGGGACCACAGTCTGTACACTTAACCTCTGTGCTTTGCTGCCTTTCAAGGCATAGCCAGTGCAAAGGCCCTGAGGCTGGAACAAACGTGGAGTTTTTAGGACAGCAGAGAAGCCCAGCGTGGCTGGTGTTTATTTAGGCGCTAGCAACAGGATATGAACTGAGTCCAGAGAGTAGACAAAGGTGACAACATAGCAGCCTTACAGACTGGGGTAAGGAGTGAGGTAGAGATTGTTCGTATTGCTGAAGGCTTTTAACGGGGCAATGGTGAGATTTCATTTAGGTTTAAAAATAATTTACTCTGGATCCTGAATGGAGAAGGAACTTGAGGGTGAAGAAGGAGGTAATGAAAAAGAAAATCCTCATGAACAATTCTGTTAATTCTGTGTCCCCTGGATGTATTTTTTAAAAAGTTGTATTAGTTTATAAATACCTCCTTGAATCTGTTTGATTCCTTATTCTATCAGCTAATGGAATAGCTTTACATTTTTATTATGTTTTATGATCCTTTGCACAGTGAGCTTTATGAAAATGCAGATGATGCAACATTAGAACTTTTAAAAAATTTTTATTAGAGTATAGTAGATTTACAATGTTGTCTTAGTTTCAGGTGTACAGCAAAGTGATTCAGAGATATATATATATATATATATATATATATATATATATATATATATATATACACATACACATTCTTTTTTAGATTCTTTTCTCATATAGGTTATCACAGAGTAATTTTTTTTTCTTTTTTTTTTTTTTGTGGTATGCGGGCCTCTCACTGCTGTGGCCTGTCCCGTTGCGGAGCACAGGCTCCAGACACACAGGCTCAGCGGCCATGGCTCACGGGCCTAGCCGCTCCGCGGCATGTGGGATCTTCCTGGACCGGGGCACGAACCCGTGTCCCCTGCATCGGCAGGCGGACTCTCAACCACTGCGCCACCAGGGAAGCCCCACAGAGTAATTTTTTAAATTGTGTTTATCTATCTATTTTTTATCAGAGTATAATTGCTTTACAATATTGTGTTAGTTTCTGCTGTACAATGAAGTGAATCTGCTATGTGTATACCTATATCCCCTCCCTCTTGGACCTCCCTCCTCCATCCCACCCATCTAGGTCGTCACAGAGCACCGAGCTGAGCTCCCTGTGCTGTACAGCAGGTTCCCACTAGCTATTTTGCACATGGTAGTGTATTTATGTCAAACCTAATCTCCCAATTCGTCCCACCGTCCCCTTCCCCGCCTGCGTCCACAAATCCATTCTCTACATCTGCGTCTCTATTCCTGCCTGCAGATAGGTTCATCTGTACCATTTTTCTAGATTTCACATAATATGCATTAATATATGATATTTTTTTCTCTTTCTGGCTTACTTCACTCTGCATGACAGACTCTAGGTCCATCCACATCTCTACAAATGACCCAGCTTTGTTCCTTTTTATGGCTGAGTAATATTCCACTATCACAGAGTATTGAGTAGAGTTCCCTGTGCTACACAGTAGGTCCTTGTTGGTTATCTATTTTATACATAGTAGTGTGTGTATGTTAATGCCAAGTTCCTGATTTATCCCTCCCCCCACCTTTCCCCTTTGGTAACCGTAAGTTTGTTTTTGATATCTGTAAGTCTGTTTTGTTTTGTAAATAAGTTCATTTGTATCATTTTAAAAATTAGATTCCACATATGAGTGATATCATATATTTGTCTTTCTCTGTCTGACTTACTTCACTTAGCATGATAATCTCCAGGTCCATCCATGTTGATACAAATGGCATTATTTTGTTCTTTTTTATGGCTGAGTGATATTCCATTGTATATATATATATACACTGCATCTTCTTCACCCATTCATTTGTTGATAGGCATTTAGGTTGCTTTAGGTCCTGGTTATTGTAAATACTGCTGCAATGAACACTGGGGTGCATGCAGCCTTTCAGATTATGGTTTTCTCCAGATATATGCCCAGGAGTGGAATTGCTAGGTCATATGGTAATTCTATTTTTAGTTTTTTAAGGAACTTCCATACTGTTCTCCATAGTGGATGGATCAGTTTACATTCCCACCAACAGTGCAAGTGGGTTCCCTTTTCTCCATACCCTCTCCAGCATTTGTTGTTTGCAGATTTTCTGATGATGCCCATTCTAGCTGGTGTGAGGTGATACCTCATTATAGTTTTGATTTGCATTTCTCTGAGAATTAGTGATGTTGAGCAGCTTTTCATGTACTTTTTGGCCATCTGTAGCAACATAAGAACTTTTGAGAAGACAGACAGAAAGGCCTCACATGCGCCGATGTCAAACTGCAACCAATCCATAACACCCTGGCTCATTTCCAGAATAAAATCTTATTTTTAAAAACAGCTTTATTGAGGCATAATTTATGTACCATAAACTTAACCCAGTTTCAGTGAATAATTCAGTAATTTTTAGTATATGTACCGGGCAGTGCAACCATCATTGCATTCTCATTATAGAACTTTTTATCACACAAACGTCGTGTCCACTAGCCGTCACCTGTCTTTCTCACCTCGACAGCCATGAATCCACTTTGTGTCTATGCGTTTGCTTTTTCTGGACATTTTGCATGAATGGAATCAGACGGTATGTGATCTTTCATGTCTTGTTCCTTTCACTTAGCACAATGTTTTGGAGGTCCATCCATGCTTTAGTATGTATCAGTACCTCATTGCTTTTTGCTCCTGAATAGTATTCTGTTATATGGGTATACTATATTTTGTTTATTATTCATCGGTTGACAGATATATGGGTTATTTCCACTTTTGCTTATTATAAACAAAGCTGCTTAAGGCATTACCATACACATCTTTGTGTGGACATGTGTTTTCATTTCTCATGGGTGGAAATTTATTTTGGAGGAGTGGAATTGCTGGGTCTTTTGGAAAATCTCCATTTAAATTAATTTTCAAAGTCTTAAATAAAACCAGAATAGCCTACACGGTGAATTAATTTTGATAAGTTGCCATCTCCAAATAATTTTGGTTATTTTGCTATTAAACGTAAATTTGTAAAACTAGCTTTTGTTATATACTTGACATTTTAACTTAATAAGGGATGTCTTTGCATTTCATAATGTTTCAGATATTGAGAAATAATTTCTCTATGCTCATAGATTTTTTTTCTTGATGCTCAGTTTGTGATTTGATTAAGAATGTCATTAAAAAGAAGATGTTCTCTAAGTTATTGTTTTAGACCATATAACATATGGAGTTATTTCTGCCTTTAAAATAATCTGTGGGGCAGGAGGTTTGAAAACCACAGAGTGAATATCTTTCTTCTTTGTTATTTTAGCTGCTGACATTCTAAATTCAATTTAGCAATGGCCTTATATTTTTAAAGTTAATGAAGTAGAATTCAGGTTCAGTTAACAGTAATTTAAGATGACAATTAAATCATTAGTGAAGCTAATTATTTTATTAAATGGAAAACTCACTGTAATACCCAAGCTCGCGATGAAATGAAATCTTAGTTCCAAGAGCTATGCAGACCGCGAACTGATAGGTGTCTAGCGCTTTTTAACAAAGTAGCACAATGGCAAGGTTGACAGGTGACACTCCTGCATAAGGTATTATTTCCAGCAAGCTGAAGTTTAATATTTAGGTTCATTTCTAGATCGGTTTTATTTAGCTAGGTCCCATAGGGTGTAAAACACTGTTTCACAGCATCTCAAGCAGGGTTTCTAAATATAAATAAATCCATTATATTTATCCCATTTATCTCAAACTCACATGACAAGTGTAGTAATTGCCATGTTTCAAATAAAAATAAAATACAAAAAACGCTGCTAGGAACACTCCTTGTACCTTTATTTTGGTAAACAAGGGCATGCATTTCTCTTGGGTATGTACTTGGAGCAAAATTTCTGGATAACAAGGAATAGTATGTTCAACTTTGATAGATGAGGCCAAACCATTACCCAAAGTGGTTAAATTTACTTTCACCACCAGTGTGTGAGAGTGTCTGTTGCTCGGTCTTGTTTGAAAAAGTAGAACTGGAAGCAAGGCAGGTCCATCAACAATGAAAGGGATGACCAAGAGGTGGTCCATTATCCCCCAAGGGGACACTGTACAGCGTTGAAAATGAGCTGTGGGGTTCAGGTAACAATAGGCTTGAATCTCAAAGCATAATGTTCAATAAAGAAAGCAAGGCATAAAGGAAAGCATACTGTATGGTATCTAGTTTTGTAATGTTCAGAAAAGACGAAATTAAGCTTGTGGTATCAGAAGTCAGGATGGTGGTTGATCTTGGGGAGTAGAGGGGCCAATGATGGAAACGGCAGGAGGGGAGTTTCTGGGTGACCTTCTGTTTCTGGACCTGGGTTTCTTCACTTTGTGATATTTCTCTGAGCTGCATCCTATGATCTATACACCTGCATGTGTGCATGTTAAATAAACCGCAATAAAAAAGTAAAAACAAGTAGGTAGTCAACTCAGAAGCACATGAATCTTTGCCTTTTGATTTTAATTGTAACATTGATTTGAACTTCAGCAGAATCCTTAAAGTAAAATTTATTAAAAAACTCTTGTACACAAATAAAATTCCGTGATATATGCTATGAATGTCATTCATTTATTTCAAAATAAGTTTGCTTCCTCATAGAATTCTTTTATAAATTCCCAAAAATAGCTAGGATTTTTATTTTGAGTACTTAAAGTTTACAAATTAATTTTGGAGGTATTGTCATCTTTATAGATTTTTTTCACCTAGGTTTATCTATGACGTTTCTCCATCTATTTGTTTGCCCTTGTGCTGTTTAGTATTAATAATTTTTTTAAAAAAGTTGTATTCACATAGTTAAAATGTGAACACATTCTTATTGTTAAAAAATTAAAACATTACAAATAAGTTTATAATCCCAAACTCAGATATATCTTTTCCTTTCCATAGGGCTGTTCACAGTTATCAATCTGGCGTGTACCCCTACAGATTTTCCTACACATCTATATATATGTAAATGTACTCAGAGAAGACATATGGTATCATGTCATGATTGTCGTCTATGTACCGTGTAATCCTTATTTGTGTGTGTGTGTGTGTGTGTGTGTGTGTGTGTGTTGTTATTTTCCCCTCCCAACAATATGCGTTAGAACTTTTTTCATGATAGAACATTAGAATTCCCTCATTCTTTTAATTTTCTGATGAGTATTCAATAGGACAGATATGCAGTGGATTATTTTAACGAACATGTAGACTGTTTCAATTTTTTTATGATTATAAACAGTGCTGAAACATAGCCTATACACATCTCTTTATGCACGCTTGCAAGTTTTTCTCTAAACTAGACTTTGAGAGTTACAATTAGAGAGTATGCACATATGAAAGTTTGATTAGTACTGCCTAATTCTTCCCTACAAATTTTTTCCAATTGGCATGCCTTCTAAGAATATATAAAAAATATTCATTTCTGTCTTCTCATCAACATTTCATATATTAAGTATCATAGGAGATGGTAAAAATGAATGATGATCATGTTCATGGAATTTATAATTGAATGTGATTAAGTGTATAAATAGTTGTAATATAAGGCAACACAAATAATGCCTTAAAGATAGCTAAATTCGTAGAAGTAATGGCTTGTGGTTCTTGGCAATGTGAAGAGAGGTTATGCTATCTCTGGGATGCCTTAGTGAATTCTTCCCAGCCAAAAGGCTGACTCAGAAACCCAACTTGTTGCTTGCTTACTGAGTGGATTCAATTTCCAGGAATAGATTCACAATAACCAAACTTATGGAGCCTGAAGTACAAACCCAGTTTATTAATGCACAGGAAAAACAGATGTGCCAAAGAGTCCAGACCTGCCCTCCAACCGTTACCTTCTGTCCATGGATACCCCATACAGAAAGCTAAATTATCATTTAAATGCCAGCTAGTCCAGGTTTTAAGAAAATATATCTAGATTGCAGTCCACTGGGCATGTAGTCTCTATTAAGCCTCTCAACTGGGAAAACTGATTTATATTCTTGATCAATGAACTTGAAACGAGAAAACAGAGAAAGAGTGGAGATATTTACTCGTATCACCACCTCCACAATATGAGATGTACCTGCCCCTGCTCAACAGATGTCTCCTTGGCAAAGACATCCTCTCTCAGACACTGCTGGGCTGGGTCCAGCCAGTATTTTCCTCTAGCATTGTCTTTTTTCTGGTCTCTCAAGGAAGGACAGTTCTCCATCTGATGGGTACATTATATTCCACTACAATCAAGTATTGTTCTCTGGGAGCAATCCATGTTATTTAACTCTAATAATAAAATCAATAATTATAGTCAGTGATGTTTATTTAGGGCTTATGACGTGCCAGGCATAGTTCCAAGTGCTTTAAATACATTAACTCATTTAATCCTCTTTAAAGTGTCTTTCTTGATCTCCCTTTTTGTCCATCATGTGTTGGTTTGATAGCTTATTTATCCAAGGGAGCAAACTCATTTATTTTATTTACATGTTCTTGGAGTGACCCTCAATATAGGTGTAACATATGGAAACACAATTAAAATCCAGCAGCAATGCTAAGTAGAAGAGATTCTTTTTGACGAGTCAATAAAAGAAATTTCTCATGAATAAAGAGATGGTGCTCTAAAGCATGAGTAAAATTTTTATTGACAGAGACTAGATAAGATTTCACGCTTTAAACAAAATGAGTTTTCCTGCTTCAAAGCTAAGTTTCATTTACCCGGAAAGTTTACTGACGTGAAATACCTAATTTCTCAATAATGCCTGATAAATAAGCTGTATTTTATAAAGAATTTTGCTCTTCGGGGTAGAGGTAGAGAGAGAATACGGGTATTTTCCTGTACCGTTTTTGTTGTCTGATTAAACTAAACAGAAATAAAACAAAACTGTCATTGGCTCTGTGAGCCTTTTCCTTCTAAGCGTGTTTCTCACACACTTGTAGTACAATTTATATCTTAATAAAAATGAGGCTCAAGAGATGCTCTTGAGATCCAGGAGGGGAAATTAGAATGCGTTGCCCTTGACTGCAGAATCTGTTATTTCCTAGGGAAGAAGCATCAGTGGTCAGTTACAAATTGTGATTCTGACCTACACTGCAGAGCTAGCAAATTTCCCTGGGAGCCTGATCAATACCATACTGTTAAAAGAGAACATTGCTAACAGCCTTTCCTTAGAAAAAGCTAAGGTCGACAGTCAAGAAAACAATTTGTTCAATTTCATCTGCTCTCCTGGAATTCCCATGGGGTGAAATTGCTCCCTATTTCATAGTCACAAAAGCATTTCATTTAAAATAACAATGTTGATGTTCATTGCATTTTAATATGAAAGTTATACATGTAAATATAAAAGGGACCTATGGATTACTGTGATAGCAGGCTGGCTGTGTCTGACATCCTTCTCCCAGTTTCCAGTGTGGTACACTGAAAAGATGTACAGAGAAGACCCAAGCTGGCAACAGAGGAAGAAACTAAAAGGAAGACAGCCAGTCAGCTTTTGCGTGAAATGTCTACTAGTTACCGCTGATGGAGACAAATTAAGAATCTATTCTTGGACTATACACCACCTGTGCACTTTTTGCATCTGAACTGTACAGAGAGGCCCAAAGATAATAGGAAGAGATCTTAAGTCAACCCCTGTTTAAAGGGGGCCATTCTCTGAGTTAGGAGTTTTCAATCTTGGCACTATTGATATTAGGGTTAGGGTTAGGGTTACAGCTAGGATTAGGGTAGCAGGCTGGCTGTGTCTGACACCCTTCTCCCAGCTTCCGGTATGGTACCCTGAAGAGATGCACAGAGAGGACCCAAACTGGCAACAGAGGAGGAAACTAAAAGGAAGACAGCCAGTCAGCTTTTGCATGAAATGTCTACTAGTTACCGCTGATGGAGACAAATTAAGAATCTATTCTTGGACTATACACCACCTGTGCACTTTTTGCATCTGAACTGTACAGAGAGGCCCAAAGATAATAGGAAGAGATCTTAAGTCAACGCCTATTTAAAGGGGGCCATTCTCTGAGTTAGGAGTTTTCAATCTTGGCACTATTGATATTAGGGTTAGGGTTAGGGTTACAGCTAGGATTAGGGTAGCAGGCTGGCTGTGTCTGACACCCTTCTCCCAGCTTCCGGTATGGTACCCTGAAGAGATGCACGGAGAAGACCCAAACTGGCAACAGAGGAGGAAACTAAAAGGAAGACAGTCACATCCAGTCCCTAGACCAGATAATTCTTTGCTGTGGGTGGCTGTTCTGTGTGTTGTGAGATGTTTAGCGGCATCCTGGTCTCTATCTACTAGATGCCAGTAGCACTCCCTACTCTCACCTCTGGTTTTGATGACACAAAAATGTCTCCAGACATTGTCAAACTCCTCGGGGGGCAGAACAGCCCCAGGTTGAGAGCCAGGATCTAAATGACTAGAGTAGCCAGAGCCTGGAGCACCCGCTCTGTCCCACCTCTCCTTTATCACCATAATACCTGCTTTTCTCACTTTTTATGACAGGAAGTCAAGAGGGACAGATTGAAGTGCCCTGAAGCCCAGGCACTCTGTTCCTAAAAAAATGTGAGGAAACGTGTTCGGACCCCAAGTCATCTGTGCTGCAAGAAGTTAAAGTGATGGTTAGCTTTGAGGGAGGGGATATTGACAGGGCAGGGACATAAAGGAGGCTTTTCCAGTGACAGAAATATTCTGTACCTGGATCGAGGGATGGTGATACGTATTGAAAGTTCATCAAGCCCAACTGTGAAGCTGGGTGCACTTTGCTATATTTAAGTGGTACTTTAATTAACAAAAACATCAAAAGAAAGAAAGGCACAGGAGAGAGAAAACCCAGCTCGGGCACAGTAAAAGGAAAAGGGCAAAGGACCATTTCTTTGCAGATTGATGGGGAGAACGTACTTCTGAACACGAAGAGCCGTGCAGAGGTTAGCAGGCATGAACTCCGTTTGGGGAGGCTTCTAGATTCTCACATAGCCCATGCCATGGTGCTCCATAATCCCTGTGAAGCAAAGGGAAACCTAGTATTAAAAGCTGGGCTTTGGGATTAGTAGATGCAAACTACTACATATAGAATGCATAAACAACAAGGTCCTACTGTAGAGCACAGGGAACTATATTCAATATGCTGTGACAAACCATAATGGAAAAGAATCTGAAAAAGAATGTATATACGTGTATAACTGAGTCACTTTGCTGTACAGCAGAAATGAACACAAAAATGTAAATCAATTATACTTCAATAAAATAAATTTTTAAAAACTCTGGGCTTGGGCTTCCCTGGCGGCGCAGTGGTTGAGAGTCTGCCTGCCGATGCAGGGGACACGGGTTCGTGCCCCGGTCCGGGAGGATCCCACATGCTGCGGAGCGGCTGGGCCCGTGAGCCATGGCTGCTGGGCCTGCGTGTCCAGAGCCTGTGCTCTGCAACGGGAGAGGCCACAGCAGTGAGAGGCCCGCGTACTGCAAAAAAAACAAAAAACAAAAACCAAAAAACTCTGGGCTTGTTATTCAACAGTTTACCATATTCTTGGAGAAATTTCAGCAAAATACAAAGATAATGGATTGGTTTTAAAAATGCAAAACAATCTAAATGCCCATCGACAGATGAATGGATAAAGAAGATGTGGTACATATATACAATGGAATACTACTCAGCCATAAAAAGAAAGAATCCTCTTAGCTTTTGCTTGTCTGTGAAGGTTTTAATTTCTCAATCGAATCTGAATGAGATACTTGCTGGGTAGAGTAATCTTGGTTGTAGGTTTTTCCCTTTCACCACTTTAAATATGTCTGGCCACTCCCTTCTGGCTTGCAGAGTTTCTGCTGAAAGATCAGCTGTTAACCTTGTGGGGATTCCCTTGTATGTTATTTGCTGCTTTTCCCTTGCTGCTTTTAATATTTTTTCTTTGTATTTAATTTTTGATAGTTTGAATAATATGTGTCTTGGCCTGTTTTCCCTTGGATTTATCCTGTATGGGACTCTCTGCACTTCCTGAACTTGATTGACTATTTCCTTTCCCATATTAGGGAAGTTTTCAACTATAAACTCTTCAAATATTTGCTCAGACCCCTTCTTTTTCTCTTCTTCTTCTTGACCCCTATAATGAGAATGTTGGTGTGTTTAATGTTGTCCCACAGGTCTCTGAGACTGTCTTCAATTCTTTTCGTTCTTCTTTCTTTATTCTGCTCTGCGGTACTTATTTCCATCCAAAAACAACAGAATACACTTTCTTCTCAAGTGCTCATGGAACATTCTCCAGGATAGATCACATATTGGATCACAAATCAAGCCTTGGTAAATTTAAGAAAATTGAAATTGTATCAAGTATCTTTTCCAACCACAACGCTATGAGACTAGATATCAATTACAGGAAAATAAAAAACTATAAAAAATACAAACACATGGAGGCTAAACAACATGCTACTAAATAACCAAGGGATCACTGAAGAAATCAAAGAGGAGTTCAAAAAATACCTAGAAACAAATGACAATGAAAACACAATGACCCAAAACCTATGGGATGCAGCAAAAGCCATTCTGAGGGAAGTTTAAAGCAATACAATCTTACATCAAGAAACAAGAAAAATCTCAAATAAACAACCAAACCTTACACCTAAAGCAATTAGAGAAAGAAGAACAAAACCCCCCACAAAATTAGCAGAAGGAAAGAAATCATAAAGATCAGATCAGAAATAAATGAAAAGAAATGAAGTAAATGATAGCAAAGATCAATAAAACTAAAAGATGGTTCTTTGAGAAGATAAACAAAATTGATAAACCACTAGCTAGATTCATCAAGAAAAAAAGGGAGAAGACTCAATAGAATTAGAAATGAAAAAGAAGTAACAACTGAACTAGAGAAATACAAAGAATCATAAGGGATTACTACAAGCAACTCTATGCCAATAAAATGGACAACCTGAGAAATAGACAAATTCTTAGAAAAGCACAACCTTCCGAGACTGAACCAGGAAGAAATAGAAAATATGAACAGACCAATCACAAGTACTGAAATTGAAACTGTGATTAAAAATCTTCCAACAAACAAAAGTCCAGGACCAGATGGCTTCATAGGTGAATTCTATCAAACATTTGGAGAAGAGCTAACACCCATCCTTCTCAAACTCTTCGAAAATATAGCAGAGGGAGGAACACTCCCAAACTCATTCTACGAGGCCACCATCACCCTGATACCAAAACCAGACAAAGATGTCACAAAGAAAGAAAACTACAGGCCAATATCGGTGATGAACATAGATGCAAAAATGCTCAACAAAATACTAGCAAACAGAATCCAACAGCACATTAAAAGGATTATACACCATGATCAAGTGCGATTTATCCCAGGAATGCAAGGATTCTTCAATATACGCAAATCAATCAATGTGATACACCATATTAACAAACTGAAGGAGAAAAACCCTATGATCATCTCAATACATGCAGAAAAAGCTTTCAACAAAATTCAACACTGATTAATGATAAAAACTACCCAGAAAGTAGGCATAGAGGGAACTTACCTCAACATAATAAAGGCCATATATGACAAACCCACAGCCAACATCATCCTCAATGGTGAAAAACTGAAAACATTTCCTCTAAAATCAGGCACAAGACAAGGATGCCCACTCTCACCACTGTTATTCAACATAATTTTGGAAATTTTAGCCACAGCAATCGGAAAAGAAAAAGAATTAAAAGGAATCCAAATTGGAAAAGAAGAAGTAAAGCTGTCACTATTTGCAGATGACATGATACTATACATAGAGAAGCCTAAAGATGCTACCAGGAAACTACTAGAGCTAATCAATGAACTTTGTAAAGTAGCAGGATACAAAATTAATGCACAGAAATCTCTTGCATTCCTATACTCTAATGATGAAAAATCTGAAAGAGAAATTAAAGAAACACTCCCATTTACCATTGCATCAAAAAGAATAAAATACCTAGGAATAAACCAACCTAAGGAGACAAAACACCTGTATGCAGAAAAGTAAAAGACACTGATGAAAGAAATTAAAGAGGATACAAACAGATGGAGAGACATACCATGTTCTTGGATTGGAAGCATCAACATTGTGAAAATGACTATACTCCCCAAAGCAATCTACAATGATTCAATGCAATCCTTATCAAACTACCAATGGCATTTTTCACAGAACTAGAACAAAAAATTTCACAATTTCTATGGAAACACAAAAGACCCCGAATAGCCAAAGCAATCTTGAGAAAGAAAAACGGAGCTGGAGGAATCAGGCTCCCTGACTTCAGACTATACTACAAAGCTATAGTAATCAAGACAATATGGTACTGGCACAAAAACAGAAATATAGATCAATGGAACAGGATAGAAAGCCCAGAGATAAATCCACGCACATATGGTCAACTTATCTTTGATAAAGGAGGCAAGAATATACAATGGAGAAAAGACACCCTCTTCAATAAGTGGTGCTGGGAAAACTTGGACAGCTACATGTAAAAGAATGAAATTAGAACATTCCCTAACACCATACACAAAAATAACTCAAAATGGATTAAAGGCCTAAATGTAAGGCCAGGCACTATAAAACTCTTAGAGGTAAATATAGGCAGAACACTCTATGACATAAATCACAGCAAGATCCTTTTTGACCCACCTCCTAGAGAAATGGAAATAAAAACAAAAATAAACAAATGGACCTAATGAAACTTAAAAGCATTTGGACAGCAAAGGAAGCCATAAACCAGACAAAAAGACAACCTTAAGAATGGGAGAAAATATTTGCAACAAAGCAACTGACAAAGGATTAATCTCCAAAATATACAAGCAACACATGCAGCTCAATATCAAAAAAAAAACAAAAACCAAATCCAATCCAAAAATGGGCTGAAGACCTAAATACACATTTTTCCAAAGAAGACATACAGTTTGCCAACAAACACATGAAAGAATGCTCAACATCATTAATCATTAGAGAAATGCAAATCAAAACTATGATGAGGTATCATCTCACACTGGTCAGAATGGCCATCATCAAAAAATCTACAAACAATAAATGCTGGAGAGGGTGTGGAGAAAAGGGAACCCCCTTGCACTGTTGGTGGGAATGTAAATTGACACAGCCACTATGGAGAAGAGTATGGAGTTTCCTTAAAAAACTAAAAATAGAACTACCATATGACCCAGCACTGCCACTACTGGGCATATACCCTGAAGAAACCATAATTCAAAATGAGACATGTACCACAATGTTCATTGCAGCACTATTTACAGTAGCCAGGACATGGAACCAACCTACATGTCCATCAGCAGATGAATGGATAAAGAAGATGTGGCACATATATACAATGGAATATTACTCAGCCATAAAAAGAAAATTGAATTATTTATAGTGAGGTGGATGGATCTAGAGTCTGTCATGGAGTGAAGTAAGTCAGAAAGAGAAAAACAAATACCTTATGCTAACACATATATTTGGAATCTAAAAAAAAAAAAAGTTCTGATGAACCTAGGGGCAGGACAGGAATAAAGACGCAGACGTAGAGAATGGACTTGAGGACACGGAGAGGGGGAAGGGTAAGCTGGGACGAAGTGAGAGAGTGGCATGGACACATATACACTACCAAATGTAAAATAGATAGCTAGTGGGAAGCAGCCACGTAGCATAGGTAGATCACTTCGGTGCTTTGTGACCACCTAGAGGGGTGGGATAGGGAGGGTGGGAGGGAGAGGCAAGAGGGAGGAGATATGGGGATATATGTATACGTATAGCTGATTCACTTTGTTATACAGCAGAAAATTACACACCGTTGTAAAGCAATTATACTCCAATAAAGATGTTAAAAAAAAGAAATAATAGTAAATGACAGTGATCAAAAAAAAAATGACATAATGTCAGTTGCAGTAACATGGATGCAACTAGAGATTATCATACTAAGTGACGTCAGAAAGAGAAAGACAAAGAACATATGATATCACTTATATGTGAAATCTAAAATGCAACATAAATGAACTTACCTATGAAACAAACAGAATCAGACATAGAGAGCAGACTTGTGGTTGCCAAGGTGGAGGGGGTTGCGGGAGGGATGGATTGGGAGTTTGGATTAGCAGATGCAAACTATTATATATAGAATGGATAAACAACGAGGTCCTACTGTACAGCACAGGGGACTATATTCAGTGTCCTGTGATATACCATAATGGAAAGGAATATGAAAAAAAGAATGTCTCTATGTGTATAATTGAGTCAGTTCGCTGTATAGCAGAGACTGGCACAACATTTTAAATCAACTCTATTTCAATTTAAAAAAAGAAAAAACATGAAAAATGCAATAGGTGATCCATCTAAGCTGTGCCCGCAGAAGGAGACCCTGCGTGCTTACTGGGGAGTTGAGAAGGAGAAACCCTATCAGCTGCGCTTGTCCGCCTTCGTGAGTGCAGTCGTTGAACCAACAGGATCCTGTGGGGCTTTTCTACTGCTAGTTGTTTGTTTTTGGTCGTGTGCCGTGTGGCATATGGGATCTTAGTTCCCCGACCAGGGATTGAACCCTCGCCCCCTGCAGTGGAAGCGCAGAGTCCTAACCACTGGACCACCAGGGAAGTCTCAACATAGGTACTGTCTTTTTTTGTTTGTTTTTTTAAAGAAGATGTTGGGGGTATGAGTTTATTAATTAATTTATTTATTTTTGCTGTGTTGGGTCTTCGTTTCTGTGCGAGGGCTTTCTCTAGTTGCGGCGAGCGGGGGCCACTCTTCATCGCGGTGCGCGGGCCTCTCACCATCGCGGCCTCTCCCGTTGCGCAGCACAGGCTCCAGACGCGCAGGCTCAGTAGTTGTGGCTCACGGGCCCAGTTGCTCCGCGGCATGTGGGATCCTCCCAGACCAGGGCTCGAACCCGTGTCCTCTGCATTAGCAGGTAGACTCTCGACCACTGCGCCACCAGGGAAGCCCCTTAGGTACTGTTTTTTGAGGCAGAGTGTTCTCCCTACCCCATCCCCCTAGTGACACCAGTTATTCTCCATCTAATCTAAAGAGCAGTATCCTCCACGATGCTGGGCCAGCAATGGCTCGTTGTTGGGGTACCAGAGCCCGCACAGTAGAGCACTGTGTCCAGAGTACTAACAGTGAGCAGTGAGTCAGCCTCGACGGGCATATGGAGCAGTGAGCGTGCCAGGGGCGAATCTGGCCCCTGAAATCATGCATCATCTACACGAAAATGGTGTGCACGCTGCATGGCACGACACTCCCCTCGCCCCCGCTTCTAACCCCGTTTCCACCTCTCATGCTCCCCTGTCTAGAGATTTGGAGGCTGCTGTCCTGTCCTGAGTGGTCAGTGCATCTGCCAGTTCACACATCCCAGCACGCCCACATTTTGAATGGGCTCCTTCTGTCCAGAGTGGCTGGTACATCTGACATGGGTAGTGTGTTGAGTGTAATTGATCTGTTAGTTCTTCAGGGCATCCGTGGTGGTCCATTTGTCCAGGCCAGCAGGGTCTGCACCATTTGTGTGCATCTCTCTGGCACCTCCTAGTTGAACTCAGCAGGTTTAGGAGGCAACCGAAACCACATGGTCTGAGCACCTCCGTGGTTGGGTCTCGGTAGTGCCTGGGGCTTTTGCATGCCTATCCAGGAGGGGTTTCCATTGCCTCAAGATTGTTCCTCTCCCTGGCTTGGCTGTTCAGTCTCTTAAATACCTACCTCTTCTTCCAAAGAAGGGGACCCACCTTTACCCTGCCCTGTCCTGGCTCTAGCCAGTCCCCAGCAGGGCTGTTCAATAGGAGGGAGGCTGACTGCTTGTACCTTGTCCACACCCCATCTGGGAACCCATGAGGCCTGGGCGGCAGGATTCTTTTCCACTTAGCCCTCTCGCAGTCCTGACTCTCTTCCAGCACTGCCAGGGATTAAGGGAGTCCCCATCAGTGGCTTCAACATACCTCTCTTACCTCTTGGCTTTGTGTCAAAGGAGCCATGATTCATTGATTTGCTTATTGATTAGCTCATGTATTCATTCAGGAAACATTTATTATTTAATATCTACTGTGTTCCAGGCATGACTTTATGGGTGAGGGCTATAGCAGTATATGAGACAGACGAGATCCTTATTCTCTTGGAGCTCATTTTCCAGTGGAGAAAACAGACTAAGTCAATAACTAAACAAGTATATAGTAGAGAATGATAAATGCTATGATGTAAATAAAATCAAGACATGTGATATTGACAGGGCTGGGGTGGGGAAGGTACTGAGAAGGTATAGTTTTTATGCAAATAAGAATGCAGAATCTTAAAGTACCCCAGGGTTATAAAGTGCAGTGGAGACTTGATAGCCTACTGGCATCCACTTCCCCCTTGCTCCTTCCTAAACAAACCACTTCTCAGGGAAGGCTGAGTGTCCCAGCTCTAGTGCTCGGCCCTGGTTAATATCACCCGTCATGGTAGCCCCACCCCCCTGGCCAGCGATTGGTCGAAGAATCTGAGCGTAAGCACATGAGGTTTTCCTGTCAGTAGGGTTTGGATCACGAGGGGGCTCATGATCCAATCTGAAGCAGTGAGATGTGCAGGGGAGTCTTCTAGAAATGTCCGGGAAGTTTTCTACCCTTAAGCGGAAGAGATGGTCTGTCTCATTAGCTGGGATCAAGGAGGCAGGAAGATGCAGGTGTTCCTGGGAGCTGGCCTGCAGCCGTGTAGGAAATGGACCGTTTCAGACCGGAGTGTTAGGGAAGCAAGCTGTGAGTGAACCTCTAAGCCAACCCACGTTGGATGTCTGCTCTTTAGTGCTCGTCCTTCATCCCTGTGTAGCCAGAGCTTCTGTTCATGCACAGAGCTGGACGGAGGGCCCCCGGAGCAGCCCTCAGCCAGTGATGCGCAAGACACGATTGACAACTACCTCATCTCCCTGGTCCCTGCTAAGACGGCTCTGAGCATCCTGTGTTCTCCAAGCAGAGAACATGTACACTGAGCCGTGCATGACAACAGGAAGTCATCCGCGAGAAGAGTGCTCCCAGCTGAGGCAAAGGTTGGCAAAACCCTAGCGTGGGATTTGTTTCGGCACATTCGAGAATCAGAAAAAAGGAGGACAAGTGTGGCTGGGACCTGGTTAGCAGGTTATAGAGTCAGGGAATCTGGCTAAAGTCCCTCTCCACATACTGCCGGCAGTTGGGTCTTGAGCAGGTTCTCCAGCCCTTTTGAGTCTTAGTTTCCTCATCTTTAAATGGGCTTAATCATAACACCCCCACCAGGACAGGGCTGTGAAGAGCATCAAAGGAGCGTGTGAATGTGAAATGTTTATTACGTCCCCTGGCACAGAGGAATTATTCTCTCAGCTAGATTAGGTTTGCTCGCAGATGCTCCGTTTGCCATGGATTTTACATCGTTTCGGGGTCATTGTCAGAATGAGCAAAGCCTCACCCAGCTGAACCTCCGGGCAGTGAGAGCAAACCACCACGGGTAAATCCCGAGGAATCATAACTAAGAGTTCTTTATAGAGAAATTATCTGGATCCATTTAGAGCTCGGGGTGCCCCAGAGTTCATCTCCTTGCCGGGAAATCTGGAAGCAGGCCGTAAACGCCTGCACAGTGTAGGGTAAGTGTATCATCTGAGCCAGAGCACATCATCTCTCCTGTAGCCACATCTGCTGCAAACTATCAAAATATAATCTGCCCAAATCCATAAAGATTGTGGCCCACAATAAAGACTTTGGCAGATTTGTCCGTCAGATAAAATGAAAGCCCTACTGCAGACCTTATTGGGGGGAGCAGAAAGGCCTGGTATGGTTTCACTGGAACACACATGATTAATTACCTGACGGGCCTTGGCATGTGTATCGTGGCTGCTTTGAAAGCTGCTCTAACGTAGATTCCTACTCCTAACGGAAAGAAGTGTCCAGGAAAGAGCCTGAATTTCCCCTGATGTCCAGGGTCATCAAAAATACTCCCTGCCTCTTTAGGCTGTGTTCAGCTTCCAAGGAAGCTACTGCAAAATTGCTTACGTTAATTGCACAGATCACTCTGTGCCATGAATCCAGAGCTGACCCGCAGGAGAGCAATTCCACCCAGAATGCTTTTAGCAGAGTGCCAGCAACACACTGGATAAATACTATGATTTATTTATTTATTATTTATTTTTAAAATAAATAAATTTATTTATTTATTTTTGGCTGCATTGGGTCTTCATTGCTGCATGCAGTCTTCCTCTACCTGCAGCGAGCTACTCTTCGTTGTGGTGCACGGGCTTCTCATTGCAGTGGCTTCTCTTGTTGTGGAGCACGGGCTCTAGGTGCTCGGTCTTCAGTAGTTGTGACACACGGGCTCAGTAGTTGTGGCTCACAGGCTCTAGAGCGCAGGCTCAGTAGTTGTGGCCCACGGGCTTAGTTGCTCTGTGGCATGTGGGATCTTCTGGGACCAGCGCTCGAACCCGTGTCCCCTGCAGTGGCAGGCGGATTCTTAACCACTGTGCCTAAGTGGGAACGAATACACTGTGCCTAAGTGGGAACGAATACACATGATTAAATCCAATGTCTTAGGGAAGTCCTAAGACATTGGATTTAATCATGTGTGTTCGTTTACAAAAACAAAGATCAAGAAAATGTGTTTCGACTCGCCTGTCAGTAGTGATATTTCTGTTAGAGATCCCTTGCAGAGAAGTCTCATAAAATAATAGAAATGGCTAAGTAATATTTATCTAGGGCGAGTAATATTTTTCTGACCTCTCGGAAGCTCTGAAAGTAATCACACCTCTCCAAATTTAGTCAAAAGCTATTTCGGGACCCTTTTTGTCTACCATCATAGACTAATTTTCTATAATTATGGGCTATTAAAAATGAAATGAAGAGATAAAGAAAGATTCAGTTCCTAGCTCTGGCATTTACTCATTCTTTGACCTTATTAATAATCATAGTAATAATGACAGTTAATATTAATGACAGCTTACCGGGTCCCAAGCCTTAGGCATAGCAGTTAACTTATACCCATTTCATTTAATATTTGCAAAACGCCTTTGGGAGGCAAAAATGTATTACCGTGATATTCTTTTTACAGCTGAGAAATAGAGACTTTAAAAGGTTGAGACACTTGTCTAGGGTCACACTCTGAGCAGACGGCTAGGCTGCATTTCCAGCTTGGGCTGCCTGGCCTGGGGGATCATGTAGTCACAGTATATTCTGCCCCCTCTGGGGCCTCGTTTCCTCATCTATATTTGTCTTGCTCTCCTAGGTAAATGGGGAGGCCACGGCTTGACCCAGACTGAGTTTCCAGACTAGGCGTGGGAGGGAGCAGAGCTGGCTCAGCTTTGCTGCTGAGGGCACCGGGCTCAGAGTGAGACCAGAACCAGGGCTGCAGCCATGGGGGTGGGGCAGGAAGCAGAGGGACATCTGAAGTGCCCAGTCCCAGCCCAGTGAGCCAAAGCGGAGGATCACCTCCAGAGATGCTGTAACACTGAGCAAGGGCATTTGGGAGGCAGACTGGAGAGACTGCCAGAGTCGGGGAGACTGAAGCAATGGGAACATACTAGAGGCTGTCCAGGGTGAAGAGGGCTGCTGGGGCAGAGCTGCAGTGGATGCCCGGTATACTCCTGCCACCCGTGCAACAGAGGTCATCAAGACCTCTCTCTTCCATGCATCTCTTGAAGAGTCACGAAGGAGCTTAGGTGCAAGCTCTTTGCAAACTCTAAAGTGAGGGTTTTTATCCTAAAGCATTGTCTGTGTCTGTGCACACCACATAAGATGAATCCGTGTGTCTGGTTCTCTCACAGCAGCCTGGGCTACAGATTTCTGATCCAGAACACCTCAGTTGGGTTTAGGGCTAGGTGGAAAGTAGGAAGATCGTTTTGACAAGGAAAGAGGGAGAGAATTTTCCAGTTTCGTCATTGCTCTGAGCAGAGAATATTCACGTGTACCAAGAGAAGGACCAACGCCGTTGCAAATTAATGCCAGAACGCCATGGTTCCTAGGTGATAATGAGTGGTGCGTTGACAGATGGGAATCCAGGACTTAAAACACGTGTGGCCGATTTTGTTCTGTAGCTGCAACTCGGCGTTGTTCATGGCAAAGGGAATCTCCAGGGCTTGTGAGCGCTGACTGTCCCAAGCAGAAGGGCAGCACGATGGGGAAGGAGCTGAATTCAGAGGCAATGGAGGAGACCTTGGGAGAATTTATCACCCTCGACCTGTCGGGCCCAGGCTGGAGATGCCCAGGGTGGGCCGGGGGCTCACGTAGAGCACGCTGCTGAGTTTCTGTTCCGCTCCGCAGCCCAGGGAGCTGGAGTGGACAGCCCTGGGAGGCAACTGGTTTCACGCAGCCGCCACGGGGCCTGCATCCAGCTGGGTGGTGAGGCTTGTGCTGGAGCTGGCCGGCGGCAGGACCGAGACGGGGTTGGCAGAGACACGGCTGTTACCTGACGTGGAGGCCTGGCAAACGACAAGCCAGCAGCAGAAAGCTGGAAGCCCTGCAGCTCCACCAGTGCTGGGAAGAAGCTGTGCAAAGACATTTCTCTGCTGGGAATGCCCTTGGCTCCCACTGTAGGCTGTTCAGTTCAGGCCGAACAGGAAACAGCCATTGACATCAACCAGCCTTCGGCATCAGAACCTGGCAGGAGGGTTCCAAGGGCAATCAGGAGACTTAGGTGAATCCAGCCTTTCAGTTTGTGGAGGAAACACTAATCCAAAGGTAGCTTTACCTTCTAGGATGAAGAAGTAGGAGAAAGCCCGAAGAGCTAATAAAAAGATTCTGAAGGAGGAAAACACAAAACCCACTCTTCAGGATGTAGAAAAAGTGGACAAATAGTTAAAAATAATGACAGATGGCTCGCTTAGGAGCAGAGGGGAGTGATTAAACAGAGGTAACGGAGGTTTCTAAAAAAAGAGACCAGAGCAAAAGGATGAGAGTCACATTCAAATGTGTGTTAGAAGCAGATGTTCCCGAGCTGTGGGAAACCTGATTATATAGAAATGGCTAATGCGGTATCTGCCTACGGTAGTGAAAAAATATCCGGACATATCCTGGTTATATTTTAAAACTCAAATGCTTCCACAGCATCCAGGGAGAAAGTCAGGTGGCCTGCAAAGGGGGACAATCATACTTCCCTCTGATACCTTCTCTACAATATTAAAATTTAGAACAGCATAGATTATGGGAATAGATGGGGCAAAAATTTGGTTTAAGAATGGTGCAAGCCAGGGAACTATACTCAGTATTTTGTAATAACTTATAAGGGAAAAGAATCTGCAAAAGAATATATATATATATATATATATATATATATATACACACACACACACACACACACATATATATAAAACCGAATCACTTTGCTGTACACCTGAAACTAACACAACATTGTAAATCAACTATACTTCAATTTAAAAAAAGAAATTAAAAAAAGAATGGTGCAACATCTTATTCTATCAATATCTGTCTATCATCATCTCTCTATCCATCTATCTATCTCATTCCATTTCTGAAAAGGTAAGTCAAGTAGCTACCAAAGAAAGGTCCCTGAAAAAAAATGACTCAAAGGTGAACTCTAGCTGCCCCAAAGATACAGAACTGAGTGATGGGAAAATCATTGTACAAGGGAGACATAAATTAAATTTAAAGAATTGTTGTAAATGTGGTTTGAAACCAAAGGAAGGTGTCAAAAACAAAATCTGAAAGAAACACGCCCAATCAGAAATTTGGCAGGGTAGGTTATGTATATATGTCCAAAGCACTTGACACATAGTACATGCTTTATAAACATTTGCTGAATGAGTATAGGGCCCTTACCATGTATGTAAAATACGTCAGAGAAAGGGGGATGGCCAGTACTTAGAGGAAACTGAGTCAATTTCTTCTTCCCATGGGTAAAGCAGAAAATGAAGGAGGGTACACAGTGGTATTTCTTTCTATAAAGAAAACATTTCTAATCTTACAGTGCAGTCCCTTGAAAAGAACAGTAGTGCAGGACAGCAGCTGGCACGCAGGGGCTGGCATCGAGGGAACAGCAGGAAGAGTTACTGACTGGAGGAGGGAGGGGAGGTGGGATATGGCAGAGCTGAAGGATCGTCAGCAATAGGGGACGGAGGGCCAGCTGCAGTGTCACTCACACCTGCCGCTGATGGCGCAGGATCTGGTTCCTTGCTGGATTCAATTCTATCCACCCTCTTGAAAAAACGATCCAGTGATGTCTGGGTAGTAGCTCTTTTTTTCTCGTCACAGATGACATGGTAGCACTGGGTTGCATTCTGAGCGGCTGCTGCAACCTCCGTGTACCGTTCTACCTTCTGATCCTGTACCTCAAAAGCTAGCAGCGCCGCCTCAGATAAAGAAAATCCCCTGCCATTTCCTGCCTTGTGACTCCCTTTGGTTCTTCAGTTACTTCTTCCTCCACTTTTGTTTCCATCATTTATCACTTGGCGCTTCTTAACAGGACCAGAAGTAATCAGTACCAGCTACATCACCGCTGCTTTTTCGCTTGCTTCCGGATATCCTGGGTTTGAAACAAAGATACTGTACTACTGTACTCTGTACAGCAGTACTGGACAGTAAAGTACACAAAAGCACAACCACTTGTAGAGGATGCACACACGTGACAGTGTACGCCAGACACAGGAACTAACTTTCGTGACTGGACATGTGAACACACGTTGCATCTTTGAAAGTTCGCAACTTGAAGGTTCATAGGTTGGGGACTTACTGTACAGACACACACACAGTTTTCTGAGGGAGATTGCCTCTGCTGGCTCACCTGGGCTTCCGGCGTAGATTAGGGTGCTAGGCAGTGGGTGGGAGCAGGCACTATGGAGATTCGTGTAGGAATGTGAGGGAGAGAAGATGCAGTGCAGCAGGGTGAGGTGAGGGGAGAGTGGGACGACAGAATCTTAGGAGGGAGGGGAGCAGAGGGCAAGGGGAGAAAGCCTGGGGAGGGAGTCAGGAATAGAGGCACTGAGGGTTTGGAGAAAGGATTTTAGGAAGAGTCGCTGTGGGTCTGTGTAGGATACCCTTTGACGTTCTTGCAGAGAGACCATTAGGGCTGGAAGTTCTCTCTACTTTTGGCTTCTGGGCAGAGTTTCCTGGGATGGTCACATGCCTGGAGACTGAAGGTGCAGGTTAGGTGCCGCCGGTACCATGCAGGGCACAAAACACATTTTCTCTGCCCTCGTGGAACTTCCACACTAGCAGGGGTGCTAATATGAATCAAATAACCACCCAGGTATCACGGATTCATTCATCATTCGGTGATCCATTCATCCACTCTTTTTAAAGCACTTACCATGTGTCAGGCAGGCACTGTTTTGGGTTTTGGGGATTCCGATTCATCAGTAAACAAACAGACCATAGGATTCCCGCCTGGGGCGGCTTTATAATGTGCCAAACTCTCTAGGCTGGAACTTCATTTCCCAGAATTTCCTTCTCCGTGCATTTCCGGGATGAAGATGGCCCCAGAGAAACGTGCAGAAGCTCTGCATGGCAGGAGCCAAGCTACGGCATCGTCTCTGAAGGTCAGTGCGTGGGGCAGCTCGTGACACGGGAGCCGACCTGCTGGACCACCGTCCTGGTGCTGGGGTCATCTTCCTCTCCTCTGAGGCCTGGGTCCAGTCTGCTGCAGCTCCAGGACAGAGGGCCAGCTTCTGCCGCGATTCCCCCTGCCACCTGGACTGGAGGCAGTGGGCCACCGAGGTCCAAGGTTGTCCCGTGAGTGCCACCGTGTCCCTGCTCCCATGCACGGCCAGGTCTCCTTCCTGACTGCTGGAGAGTTTGACGTCGGGCCACACCAGGCTCCACACCAGTTGCAGAGGCAAGAGCCCGCACAGCTGTGCCACCTGTTCCCACGACTGCACCGTGACTAACTCCCGTGATCCATCCCTTTTCTCCAGCTCGCCTGTGGTTCTACTGCTCCGGTTGAATCCTGATAGATATTCTGCCCTTGGGCAGTTGACATTCTAGACAGACAATAAATAGCTTTAATACATAAGCAAATTGTGAAGTATGTTTCAGAGGGAAAGGTGTGATGGAAAGAAAATTAGAGAACGAGTTGGGGGGTCCTAGGGTACCCTTGGGGGTGGATGTGGGGAGACAGGTGCTATGGGAAACAGGGCAGTCGTGATGGGCCTTACTGAGAAGGTAAGATCTGAGGACTAGCCAGACGAAAACGCCAAGGTCAGAGGGACCACAGGACACACTGCTAGAGGCAGGAGGTTGCCCGGAGCAACCCTGGAGCTTCCAGGAGGTCAGTGTGACTGCAAGGAAGGGGCAGAGGAGTATCAGGCGCTGGGGGGGTCTGGTGTGTGCAGCAGGGGTTGGTGAACAGGGACCTGTGGGCCACGTCCAACCGCCTGCCTGCTTTTGTTCATCAAGTCTTACTGGCACGCAGCTATGCTTGTCCATTTCCACGTCATCCGTGGATGCTTTCTGGCTACCGCTGCGACCTGAAAAGTTGTGACAGAGACTGTATGGCCTGAACAGGCGGAAATATTCACTCCAAAAGTTTGCTGATCCCTGATCTAGAGGCGCAGAAGTTTTGCCTTTTACTCTGAATGAAACAGCCATCTCAGGGCTTTGGGTGGAGGAGAGCCATACTCGGACTAACCTTATACAAGAATTATTCCTACTGCTGTGTTGAGAGCAGATTGCAGGGTGCAAGGGTAGAAGCGGGGAGACCCTTCGGGAAGCTATGGCAACCATCCAAGCAGGGGATGATGGTGGCTTGGACCAGAGCAGCAGCAGCAGGAGGGAGCAGAGCTGGTTGGATTCGGGTTATTTTTTGAAGGTTGAGCCAAGCTGACAGACTGGATTTGGGGTGTGAGAAAAATGAGTCAACATATACATAGTTACAACGCATCTTAAGTGCTGGTATAAAGGATTCCTTAGAGGTACCTCAGGGACCACAGGATGGGAACGGTGCCAATCTCTCTGTCCAGCTGCAGCAGTACTGTTTGTCTGTTTTATGTATTGGACTTTCTACTAGAACAAAGATTGTTTACAATCTTGGCTACACGTTAGAATCACCCGGGCCTTTTTATAAGGTCTGATGCCTGGGTCGCCCCGACCCCCAAATTCTTACTTAATTAGTTTGGGTTTTGACCTGAGAACACCAGGATTCATAAAAGATCCCCTGATGATCCTTTTATCAACCGAAGTTGAGAACCACTGCTCTGATATTTTCTTTGAACAAACTTTCTATGTTTTTCTTTTTTTTTTGCATTTAGAAATTGTTTTCAATTTCTTTTCAATTTTTATTGGAGTATAGTTGAAATGAACTTATTTACAAAACAGAAACTTGCAGATCTCGAAATCAAATCTGTGCCTTTTGAATGATTGAAAAGGGTTGGTTTGAGATCTAGAAGGATGTGGTGGAATTCATCTTTTTTTCCTTTTATCTTCCTGCACTCTTTGAAGCAATTTCTTCTCCCCTTTGTTCTTAGCCTTGGTAGTAGTAACGCCTGTCCCCTCACCATTAAGGGGAACTTCCTGGATCTCTTCTCTCCTTTCCCTGGTGCAGTCAGATGGCAGCTGAGCCCAACCGGTTGGACACACGGATGATTGCAGGTGCAGGTGACGTTACAGCAATGGCCAACATGCTGCCGTCGTCCTGAATAGGATTTCCCAACATTCATTGGTTGCCGCGTCCTGCTCCCAGCTTTCTGGTTCTCAGCGCCCTGATTCTTTCTGTCCGTCCCCAAGCCTGGTGCCCCTGCTTCCTCTTGGTCCTGTCAGTCTCCTTTGCCCTGCCCTGTATCATGGCAATAAATTCCCTATTGCTTAAGTTAACTTTAGCTGGTAACCAAGAACACTCCTGATACACAATGCCTGGGTGGCATCCTTCACTCTATTTGTATCATGACATTATTCCGGTCTGTTCATTGTGATTTCTTGGAGAATCACAAGAAAAGAGCAAACAACAGGAATAACAATCTATGGAACTATGCTTATTCGATAAGGAACAGACAGATATGAGTTGGGGCCAGATCCTTTGGAGATTATAACAATCATTTGTAAAACGAGCATAGCTATCAATAATAACAACAATTTCTTAACCATTTACTTCTTGAAATACGAAAATTGGGTTTAATATTTCGACAGATGCCAAGTCTTTGTTTAAAATGCAATATAGGTAAAATCTTCAAACTGGTGAATTAACAAGACCTCAATCTTGGGCCATGTGTCTGATACCCAAAGGAAGAAGGATTTGTGTCAGTTTGTGTCCTGTAGGAAGCAGACCAAGATGGAATTAGGAGTACAAGAGATTTAGTGTAGGAAATGCTTGTGATAGATAAAGAGGAGCGGTCATAGAAGCAGCTAGAGGGGAACCTCAGACCAGGCTGCAAGTCTGGCACCTGTGAACGGAGAGCGGCGAGGAAGGAGGATCCTAGGAAAAGCTCAGGTTGCAATGCAGCTCTGAGAAAGTCTAGATCAGGCTGATGGAGAGCTCCAGAGCAAAGGTGGCCAGTTAGAGGAGTCCCGCATTGGCCCTAGTAGACTGCGGAGCTCAGGCATTAGCTGGGAGCAGCCTGGGCAGAGTGGTCTCGATATGAATGTTGGGGCAGATCTCAAAGATGCAGCAGCTGTAGGTGGTCAGCTGTGTTCCTTGCCCCAAGTTCTTTCCTGAAAGATTTGAGCAGTGCCCTTCCATAGAGGTCACAGAGGGCCACAGGAGGCAAGGGAAGAGGAGCTTTTCTTTCTTTCTTTCCTTTTCTTTCTTTCTTTCCTTTTCTTTCTTTCCTTCCTTCCTTTCTTTCTTTCTCCCTTCCTTCTTTCCTTCCTTCCTTTCTTTCTTTCTTTCTCTTTCTTTCTCCTTTCCTTCCTTTCTCTTTCTTTCTTTCTTTCTCCCTTCCTTCCTTCCTTCCTTTCTTTTTCTTTCTTTCTTTCTTTCTTTCTTTCTTTTTTTCCTTCTTTCTTTCTTTCTTTCTTTTTTTCCTTCTTTCTTTCTTTCTTTCATTTTCTTCCTTCCTTCCTTCCTTCCTTCCTTCCTTCCTTCCTTCCTTTTACCCTCGGCAGTGAAAACGCAGAGTCCTAACCATTGGGCCACCAGGGAATCCCCAAAGGAGGAAAATCTTATCTTTCAAAATTCAGGGTCAAATTCTCCCACCTGCCCTGATCTTTATTCAAGACTACGTAGGGCATGAGAACTGCATATATGACGGGAGGGGTTATAACTATGAGTTTTCTTTTTGCTTTAGCAAGAAGTCTTTCAAACCCTTGTTTGAGGAAGATGAGTCATTTTGAAAAATTGGTGCAATTCCTTCCCTGTAGGGAGGGGTCAGAGGTGGGCTGCTGAAGAGGAGAGGCATTATTCTTCTAAGAATGGGACCCCTGGGAAAGGGTATAGATCCCATCTCTTCTTTCCTGCTCAAGCTATGTTCTTTCTGTTTCCTCCTCTCTCCTGTGCCATCTACTGCTCCTTCTTTACCAAATCATTTCTATCCCTATAAGCGTGCTCTTAAAAAATTTCCCTTTGTCCTGAATTCTTCTTCAGTCACCTTCGTATTATTCTGCATCTATTCAAGACCAAGCACACCAGCTTTCTCTTGTTCTTCTACACCCATTCATTCTTCACTTTATCTGGCTCCAGTCTTACTGTCCCTTAGAAATGGCACTTGTCAAGGGCACCAGAGACTTCCACGGAGCAAACTTAATGACCATTTCTTTGTTCTTGCCTATGTGACCGCTAGCACCTAACACGGCTGAGACCCCTTCTTTTTGAAACACATACCTTTCTTGGTTTCCCATCTCTTGGTATTTTCCCTGTCTCTCTGGCTACTCCCCCTCGGTGTCCTTATTTGACTCTCCCTCCTCAACCAATTCTAAACTTTGGACTTTGTCTGCTTTAGGTCTGAGCTGAATACTCTTTTTTGTTTCTTTCCCCCTCTCTCTCCAGTGTTTCCTGGTCAGGGTGCTTTGACCATTTTGGGTGGGAAATTCTTTGCTGTGTGGTATGTTCTTGGCATTGAAGGCCTTTTAATGGCCCTGGTCTCCAGGCACCTAAATTCCATTTAGAGTTTGAGTTTTTCATCAGTTCCCCAGAAGCAGACCCTGAAAAGAGGAATCTGTGCAAGGGGGTTATTAGGAAAGAGCTCCCAGAAGAATCGGAAAGAGTATGAGGGGAAACAAGGCAGAGAAGGAGGGACATTGAGACAGAGGGATATTTCAGGCCAAGTTCCAGCCTCAGACAGATCCCCAGAGAAGCTCTGGGTGTAAATTACACCTCAAGGTTGTCCTGGCTTTGAAGCAGGAGATAGATGGGCTCCAGGTTAGACATTTACAGCTGGTCTTCTGTTTACATTTCACGGGGCAGGAAAAAGTGGGCTTCAGGCCGGACACTTACAACTAGCCTCCTGTTTGCATTTCCTGAGACAGGAGATAGGTGGGCTTCAGGTTAGGCACTTAACATCAGCCTCCTGTTTGCACTCCGAAATGGAAGCAATGACAGAGACAGGGTAAATAGCCAAGCTTTGTCTCTTGCGGATGTATTAAGATAACTGTCATAGCAAGAACAAAGAGGGACAAAACCTTGTTTGAATGAAGTATCAAGGGATCTCCACGCTCCTCTGCCCCTTGGGGCAAGGGAGACATTATGCATGCACAGAAAGGCTCCTTGAGGGTCAAAAGTCAGGGGACAATGCCAGGCCATAATGAATCTTGCTTCTCCCAGACGCCTTAACGGCAGGATCCGGGTGTGAGGTGGAGAGGTGCCTGCGCACCTATGGGGAGGGTCCTGACACTAATTAGCCAGGAGGGACAAAGCAAGATGATTGGCCAGAAGGGAAACAAAAACCCGGAAGACTGCCCCCTTATGAAGGACTTAAACTTCCCAAAGGCACGACTCTCTCTCTGAGTTTGCCCGTGTGTCTTTCCGCATGTACTTTGCTTTTCCAATAAACTTTTTACTTTTCTCTTTACCTTCTGCTTCCTTGCCTGAATTCATTCCTGACAAGGCAGGCAAGGACTGGGGACCCAGGCCCTAGCCTCTGGCCCCTGTGGTCTAGCGGCTACGACTCGCGGCCCAGGAACTGAGATCTTGCTTCCAGCTACTGCTCGCTGCTGCTTGCTGTTGCATGCGTCCGAAATCAGCTTGAGACAGGGAACTGGGTTTTCATATCCCTCCTTACATAAGTCATTGCCTAAGGACTGCTCTGTGTGTGTGTGTGTTGGGGACCAGGGTGTTTGGCGTGAGTGGGTCCGATATAAACTCCGAAGCACTTTCAACTCTCCGTGTTTGCAGCAATGCAGGTTAGCAGCTCAAAAGAAATCACTGAAGAAAGTTGCAGGTAGGAGCCCTTAGCAGCAAACAACTCAGAGCTGGGGGGTGGATGCTCAGAGCTGGTAAGGATGATTCCGGGGGACCCGGGAGGAGCACAAGACAGAATGCGTTACCGTTTTCTGTAATGGGCGTGTGGATGGAACAGGGTGGGTAGAGGCTGAGTGTACAAAGGAGAGGGGAGAGTGCATCCCACTCATGACACTGGTTCCTTGAAGGTCTGTTTTCTGGAAAGTTCTCAGGTGAGTGGCTATGAGAAGACAACTATGAGAGTTACAATGTGAGTTCCTAAGAGCTGTGTTGGCAGAAGCCTGCATCTAGCCTCCTGGTCCAGGAATCCCTCTCTGGGATCAGCTAACCATTGTTTGCACTCAGAGGCCGGGCCTCCAAGTGCCCTTCACTGCACTTGGCTGGTCTCCTCCCATTTCCCCCCAGGCCTCTCACAAACATGACCCCTTGTGGAGGGAAGTGCAGGTCTTCTACCCACTGTGAGCAATGAATAGGAGTGTCTGTTTTGCTATGTCTTTCAGATTGAGGTATTTTGTTTGTTTATTTATTTTAAAGATTTTTTTTTTGATGTGGACCATTTTTAAAGTCATTATTGAATTTGTGACAATCCTGCTCCGGTTTTATGTTTTTGGTTTTATGGTCACAAGGCGTGTGGGATCTCAGCTCCCCGACCATGGATTGAACCCGCACCCCCTGCCTTGGAAGGCGAAGTCTTAACTACTGGACCACCAGGGAAGTCCCCAGATTGAGGTTTTATAATTAAAAAACGACGAACTGGATAACTTAAAAATGGAAAGAGGAAACTTTTCTGTTAAAAGTTAAGAAACTGTTTAGTAAACCATTATACTTGTAAGCCGTAAAAGAGTACATGTAAGTACACCACAAGCTGGGAAGAGAGGAAGCTGGATGCTTCGTTATGTGGATATATTATGAAAAGCAGACAGAGGAGAATATTCACCTTCAACTCTAACACCCGAAGGCATCTGATTGTAACGTTTTGATTTACTTCTTTAGGATATTTTTCCATCTATATTTTTTCATATAGTGCTTTTCCCTTCGAACGTCATAATAGAAGCCTTTGCATAGGCTATAGGATCCTCTTGGAAACAGTATTTGAAATTGCTGCATAACGTGCCCATTGAGCTTTACTCAACATTTTTGCAACTGTTGGATAGTGAAGGTTTTCATGCTTTTGTTTTATAAATACCACTGCAATGAACAGTATCACAGAGGTCTTTGTGTGTGTGTGTGTGTGTGTGTGTGTGTGTGTGTGTGTGTTGTGGACCACTTTCCAAAATACCTTAGGGCTTGTTGTGGTTTTACAGTAATGAAAATAAAAACAAAAATAAACTAATGGGAGCTAATTAAACTTAAAAGCTTTTGCACAGCAAAGGAAACCATAAACAAGATGAAAAGACCACCCTCGGAATGGGAGAAAATATTTGCCAACGAATCAACGGGCAAAGGATTAATCTCCAAAATATACAAGCAGCTCATGGAGCTCAATATCAAAAAAACAAACTACCCCATCAGAAAATGGGTGGAAGACCTAAACAGACATTTCTCCAAAGAAGACATACAGATGGCCAAGAGGCACATGGAAAGATGCTCAACATCACTAATTATTAGAGAAATTCAGATCAAAACTACAGTGAGGTATCACTTCACACCGGTCAGAATGGCCATCAACAAAAAATCTACAAACAATAAATTCTGGAGAGGGTGTGGAGAAAAGGGAACCCTCTTGCACTGTTGGTGGGAATGTGAATTGATACAGCCACTATGGAGAACAGTATGGAGGTTCCTTAAAAAACTAAAAATGGAACTACCATATAACCCAGCAATCCTACTACTGGGCATATACTCCAAGAAAACCACAATTCAAAAAGACACATGCACCCCAACGTTCATTGTGGGATGAAAAATGTCTCGTTTTGGGGGGCAGTTTTCAATGTAACAGTAGATAAGTAATATAAGGCTCTTGATATATTCAAGGTGCCTGTTCAAAAGGTTATACAAATTTGTTCACTCATCAGAAAATAGATAAGAATGGCTGTTTTACTGTAATCTTGAGGAGGTTTTCTTTTTTAAAAATTTATTTTATTATTTTTAATCGAAGTATAGTAGATTTACAATGTTGTGTTAGTTTCAGGTGTACAGCAGTGATTCAGTTATACATACATATATACCAGTTTTTTTCAGATTCTTTTCCCTTATAGATTATTACAATGTATCAAGTATAGTTCCCTGTGCTATACAGTAGGTCCTTGTTGGTTATCTATTTTATATATGATATTGTTTATATGTGGAATCTAAAAAAATGAACTTATGTACAAAACAGAAAGAGACCCTCAGACATAGAAAACAAACTTACGGTTACCAAAGGGGAAAGCCGGGGAGGGGGAGGGATGAATTAGGAGTTTGAGTTTAATATATACATACTGCTATATTTGAAACACGTTTTCTTGAACAGGTCCAAGGACTATTCATTTGTAACCTTAAGATTATTATTATTATTATTTTTTATGGTACGCGGGCCTCTCACTGTTGTGGCCTCTCCCATTGCAGAGCGCAGGCTCAGCGGCCATGGCTCACGGGCCCAGCCGCTCCGCAGCATGTGGGATCTTCCTGGGCCGGGGCACAAACCCGCGTTCCCTGCATCGGCAGGCGGACTCTCAAGCACTGCGCCACCAGGGAAGCCCCTCAACTGTACTTTAATAATAAAAAAAGTAGGTGGCAGAGAGCCTTGTACTAAAATGATCAAGGAATGGTGGGGAGTGCAGAGTAAGCCCGTAGGTACTGCAGCAAGGGGATTAGAGAGTGGTATATTAGGATGATGCAGCTCTCAGTGGGAGTCAGAAGTCTTTCGGAAGAGGCAATCAGGTCCAGAAGTGGTAAAAAAAGAACAGGAAGGGCCTCTCCACTTCAGGGCCCATGATATGCAGGATTTAGGAGGAAAATAGTCCTCACTTGAGAGAGTTGTGTGGAAAGAGTCATAGCGGGACAGCCAGGCTTTGTCAGAACAAGAAAGTGAAGGAACTCCTAAAAACATAGGATCTGAGGATTTGGCTGGTAACAGACTGTGAGTTCCAGGGGATACAATGGAAGAGTCTGAGTGATGGAAAAGGAGTAGGCTACTGGGTGTGAATACAAGATGCGCTAAACCATGCAGGGGTGAGAGCCCTGGGACCCAGAGATAAGGAAACTGGGGCTAAGAGAGGTTAAATGACTTAGCTAAGTCACTTAGTTGATATGAAACATCATTTATCTCTATTCTCAAGAATAGGAACTAGCATGAAATCTCCTAGGAGGCACTTAGCAAATGTTTGTTGAATGACTAAATCTACTTATCTCTATGAACAAGTACAGTCATCCAAAGGATTCAGGGAAGAAGAAAACCCTTTATATCAGTTAATTCAACATTTCAGTAAAAATGGGGGTCTTTGAGCCTCAATCACTGTCTCCCTGCCCACAGCTTCTGCCTGGGCAATTCATTTTGCTTGAATTGTATGAGGTTATCAGAGGGCTAGTAGTGTCATCAGCTCACTGAACACAGAAAAATGGAACTGTGGAAATAAGTAATTTCTAAATGCATGGGTGAGTTAATTTCTAAGACAGGATGGATACGAATATGTTCGCTGCCTTTAAAATCACATTTAAATACCCTAGACATGAGAATACAGGTACACTTTTGGACCTTCTGGTTATATTATGTAGTTCATGAATCATCTTAGTCAACTTTTCTGGAAAACAAAGAAGAAGGTGGTTTTGCTCCTCAACCTTTTGATAGTTACGTGTTAACTGACAACAGCCTCACTAATCTGGTTACAGTGATCTCAGCAGTTTTCCAAAGTCTTGGAGTCGGAGAAGTATTTGTAAGCTTTTCCTTGTTACAGAATCACAGACCTAGAGAACAGACTGGTGGTTGCCAAGGTGGTGGGAGGTGGGGGAATGATGGATTGGGAGTTTGGGATTAGCAGATGCAAACTATTATGTATAGGATGGATAAACAACAAGGTCTTACTGTATAGCACAGAGAACTATATTCAATATCCTGTGATAAACCATAATGGAAAATAATATTTTAAAAAAGAATGTATATATATGTATAACTGTATCACTTTGCTGTACAGCAGAAATTAACACAACATTGTGAAGCAACTATACTTCAATAAAAAATTACGAGACTCTCAAATTTATAAAAATTAGGAAAAATGTGATTCTTCCTTGCTCTCAAGTCCCCTCAAATTCGATTTTAGAAATAAGTTTACTTGGCTATGTTTATTTCTGATATCATAGAAGAGTTTGATTTCATAATGTATAACACCTGCCTTTGGCAGAAACACTGATCCTTTTTAAGCTATGAGAGGAGAGAATTTTTTCCAGGCAATCCCCTCTGAATATGTCTTTAACCCCTCCATCCCAGAAAAAGTTCACTGCCATTGTCATTCACTAGTGCAGAACTCATTCTGGGTCTTCCTTCAGCGTTGGCTTAGAGCATGTCCCTGCTTCCCTCCTGTGACCCAAACACCTGCACACCTGCATCCACACCTTCCCACCTGCATCCACACCTGCACACCCACATCCTTCCCCTCTGGTGTCCGGCTCGGGCTTAGCAGCTACCCCAGTTCTTTGTGTAGCCCTTCCTGAGATGTCCACTGCTCAGCACTGGTGCTGGACCTGGCGCCTGGCACCTGACCTCCCTCCTGGTGGGCCTGCTGTGCCCCGGTCCTCACTCATCCAGGTGTGGGAAACAGACATCTGCAGAAGCTGTTCCTCCATTCATGATAATTTACGAAACAGAGCCAAAAGTTGCCAGGCATTGCCACATCTCATGAGTGCCTTTCACATAATCATACACTTTAAGATGATATTTAAAGAGACAAATCCTGTGTTTAAAAAATTAGCTAACAGCATAGTGCTTTCTTTTTTATTTTTAAATTTTTATTTTATTTTTATTTATACAGGTGGTTCTTATTAGTTATCTATTTTATACATATTAGTGTATATATGTCAATCCCAATCTCCCAATTCTCACAGCACTACCACCACTGCCACCACCCTGCTTACCCCCTTGGTATCCATACGTTTGTTCTCTACATCTGTGGCTCTATTTCTGCCTTGCAAACTGGTTCACCTGTACCATTTTTCTAGATTTCACATATATGCGTTAATATACAGTATTTGTTTTTCTCTTTCTGACTTACTTCACTCTGTATGACAGTCTCTAAGTCCATCCACGTCTCTACCAGTGACCCAATTGCCTTCCTTTTTATGGCTGAGTTATATTCCACTGTATATATGTACCACATCTACTTTATCCATTCATCTGTCGATGGGCATTTAGGTTGCTTCCATGACCTGGCTATTGTAAATAGTGCTGCAATGAACATTGGGGTGCATGTGTCTTTTTGAATTATGGTTTTCTCTGGGTATATGTGCAGTACTTGGATTGCTGGATCGTATGGTAGCTCTATTTTTAGTTTTTTAAGGAACCTCCATACTGTTCTCCATAGTGGCTGTATCAATTTACATTCATACCAACAGTGCAAGAGGGATCCCTTTTCTCCACAGCCTCTTCAGCATTTGTTGTTTGTAGATTTTCTGATGATGCCCATTCTAACTGGTGTGAGGTGATACCTCATTGTAGTTTTGATTTGAATTTCTCTAATACTGATGTGGAGCAACTTTTCATGTGCCTCTTGGCCATCTGTATGTCTTCTTTGGAGAAATGTCTGCTTAGGTCTTCTGCCCATTTTTTTGATTGTGTTTGTTTTTTTATTATTGAGTTGCATGGGCTGTTTATATATCTTGGAGATTAATCCTTTGTCTGTTGATTCTTTTGCAAATATTTTCTCCCATTCTGAGGGTTCTTTTCATCTTGTTTATAGTTTCCTTTGCTGTGCAAAAGATTTAAGTTTCATTAGGTCCCCTTTGTTTATTTTTGTTTTTATTTCCATTACTCTAGGAGGTGGGTCAAAAAAGATCTTGCTGTGATTTATGTCAAAGAGTGTTCTTCCTATGTTTTCCACTAAGAGTTTTATAGTGTCTGGTCTTAACATTTAGGTCTTTAATCCATTTTGAGTTTATTTTTGTGTATGGTGTTAGGAAGTGTTCTAATTTCATTCTTTCACATGTAGCTGTCCAGTCTTCCCAGCACCATTTATTGAAGAGACTGTCTTTTCTCCATTGTATATCCTTGCCTCATTTGTCAAAGATTAGTTGACCATATGTGTGTGGGTTTATCTCTGGGCTTTCTATCCTGTTCCATTGATCTATATTTCTAGTTTTATGCAAGTACCATACTGTCTTGATTACTGTAGCTTTGTAGTATAGTCCGAAGTTAGGGAGTCTGATTCCTCCAGCTCCGTTTTATTCCCTTAGAATTGCTTTGGCTATTTGGGGTCTTTTGTGTCTCCCTACAAATTTTAAGATTTTTTGTTCTAGTTCTGTAAAAAATGCCATTGGTAATTTGATAGGGATTACAGTGAATCTGTAGATTGCTTTGGGTAGTATAGTCATTTTCAAAATATTGATTCTTCCAATCCAAGAACATGATATATCTCTCCATCTGTTTGTGCCATCTTTAATTTCTTTCATTGGTGTCTTATAGTTTTCTGAGTACAGGTCTTTTACCTCCTTAGGTAAGTTTATTCCTAGGTATTTTATTTTATTTTTTGCAATGGTGAATGGGATTGTTTCCTTAATTTCTCTTTCTGATCTTTTGTTGTTAGTGTATGGGAATGCAAAAGATTTCTGTGCATTAATTTTGTATCCTACAACTTTACCAGATTCATTGATTAGCTCTAGTAGTTTTCTGGTGGCATATTTAAGGTTATCTATGTATAGTGTCATGTTGTCTACAAACAGTGACAGTTTTACTTCTTTTTGGATTCCTTTTATTTCTTTTTCTTCTCTGATTACCGTGGCTAGCACTTCCAAAACTATGTTGAATAATAGTGACAAGAGTGGACCTTCTTGTTTTGTTCCTGATCTTAGAGGAAATGCTTTCAGTTTTTCACCATTGAGAATGATGTTTGCTGTGGGTTTGTCATGTATGGTCCTTATTATGTAGGGGTAGGTTCCCTCTATGCCCACTCTCTGAAGAGCTTTTATCATAAATGGGTGTTGAATTTTATCAAAGGCTTTTCCTGCATCTATTGAGATGATCATATGGTTTTTATTCTTTAATTTGTTAATATGGTATATCACATTGACTGATTTGTGTACATTGAAGAATCCTTGCATCCCTGGAATAAATCCCACTTGATCATGGTGTATGATCCTTTTAATGTGCCATTGGATTCTGTTTGCTAGTATTTTGTTGAGGATTTTTGCATCTATATTCATCAGTGATTTTGGTCTGTATTTTTTTTTTTTTGTAGTATCTTTGTCTGGTTTTGGTATCAGGGTGATGGTGGCCTCGTGGAATGAGTTTGGGATTGTTCCTTCCTCTGCAATTTTTTGGGAAGAGTTTAAGAAGGATGGGTATTAGCTTTTCTCTAAATGAATGAATGAGGGTAAGGAGCAATAGAAGGACAGACCCAGCAGCTGATTTCAAATACTAAGGTGTGATATGGCCATCAGACCCTATGATACAGATCATTTTGTCTTCTCTTAAAAATATCCACTTTAGTCTGTGCAGGGTTGGCCCACGCACAGCCCTAGTGTGGGAAAGCAAACTTGCCTGGGTCTCAGTGATGCTCCTTCCCTCCAGCTGGCTAGAGGAACGCTAAGCCAGTGCTTTTCTCCGCAAAGCCAATACGTTTATATTTGGTTTGTCATTTATCAACCTCTGAGTAACTTGTTCGAGGTAGAGTGATGGAGTTGAGAGAGGGGTTGTTTTGAGGGAAGTTGGAGGGCTGCCCAGGCAGGCTGTCTCCTGAGTGTCATTGTCCCAGCAGGGCTGCCCTGTCCTAAGTCTGGGTCTTTGCCTTGCACAACATTGATATTTCACTCAGTGTGGAAAGGACTGTATAATCAAACCCACAAGACTGACAAATATGAACCAAGATCCCAAATTATTCATTTACAATGAAAAATATAACTGGGGAGCAGGTGAGAAATTCATATTAGCTGGGGAGTGTCTTCTGACTGCTTTAGGGAAACGTGTAGGAAAGAAGTGTTTAAATCCCAAGATGGATGCAGGACCCAGATGAAGAGAAAGTGATGAGCATCACTGAGCCACGAGACAGATGCTCTACTGCCCTGGTTCCCAAGCTGCCATGCAGCTGTATACTCGTGCTCAGAGGCCCTGGATGGCCCTTTCTCCAGACAAGGCAAAATAAACTGTCAGGTCTCCAATGTCCGCATTAGAATGATAATCCAGGACACCTCGATTGGACTTCCATATCTGCAAATTCCTGCAGCCCTAAATTGGTTTGCATTAATTGCTACATTTAGCTAATCTCATCCATGATGTATTAACTCAGTAATTTCATTCTTATAAAATGGTGACATTATTTATAGGTTTTGGGGTGGGGGTCTGGGCTTTGCTTCTCACGTTGATAACAGTTTTTGGGGGCTTGGTCCACACTCCCTATAAGTACTAATTGATAATTATCCTTAAGCAGTGCCTTTCAGAACACCAGTCTCCATGCATTAGTGTGTCATAAAATCAGATGAGAGGGTTCTGATCAGTGGCTTAAAATGAAATAAAATAAGAAATATTAGAATTTATGGCACATGGTTAGGTAAATATTGTTTTATATGTACTTTGTGTACTAGGTTGTGATGTAAAACGTTTTTCTGCCTCTAGGTGTGGTTAAAAAAACTTATAAACCCCTCCCTAGAACTCAGAGCATCATCCTCTGCCTTAGAGAGCAAGATGCTCTTTGTATAGGAAGGTGTTAGAAAATTTATGTACAGAAAACCTTTGCTCAGAAGAGCTCTGTTATTGAGGGGACAGTCTACACTCTGTGACAGAGACCTGCAGAAACGTCCCATATTGACGGTGTGTGATAGGACATAAAAAAGAGGTGCAAGGCATGTCAAGCCAAGTGTGAATGAGAAATCAGCTGACAGGAAAGAGTTTTGGACGCTAGCTGGTCACTGCTTTTCTGTAGCTCAAGTTTCTCCTTTTGCCCTGGGGCTTGGAGTTCCTGACGGTCAGAACAGAGCTGCACTGAATTTATCGAGTTCTGCATGAGACAGGTGATACCTGCTAGATTCAGCCAGTCAAAACGAAAAACGAGATTTTCATATGAAATTTAATTTTCTTAGGAAATTGTTTTCATAAGCACAAAAATGCAGCATATATTTGTGCACTCAAGATAAGTGTTTGGCAAACTCTTTGAGGCGCAAATACATCTTATTTTTTCCTCTGGAGCGCAGTTTATTACATAGCGCTAATGTGTCCATGGACAGGTTCTGCTGAGTATTGCAAATGTCAGACTGCATTATCCATCCATCCATCCATCCATCCATCCATCCATCCATCTCTTCATCCACCTCCATCCATCCATTTGTCTTCCCATGTGTGTCATCTGTCCATCCATCCATTTGTCCATCCATACACGTGTCTGTCCATCAATCCATCCATTTATCTGTCCATGCATGTGTCCATCCATTCATCCATCCACCTTCATCCATCCATTTGTCTGTCCATACGTGTGTCCATCAGCCCATCCATCCATTTTTCCATCCGTATGTGTGTCCATCCATCTGTTTGTCTGTCCATATGTGTGTCCATTTGTCCATCCATCCACTCCTTCCTTGTTGAGTACCTATATACTCTGTGCAAGCAGTTTGCCCTCTTGTTGTGTATTTTCAACATGAGAAAGTCTTAGGTTGGCTGGGAATTTGAAAGTTATTTGATGTAGTTCTTATCAGATGAATGCATCTTCTCTATAGCTGTTCTGGCAGGTGGTAATTGAGGTTTTTGCAATCACAGGAACACACCCCTCTGACTGAGAAAGTTCTTTCTTGTGTTTCTTTTTCACTAGCTCCCCTCAGAAGCCTCTTGTCTGACTCCCGTACAGATAAGGATTCTGAAGAGCTGCTGTCCACCTACTTCCCCCTTCCAATTCCCGAGCCAGTTCCTCAGCTGGCTAGTTTCTGAGCTAATTTTATTCCAGCCTGATGACATATTAAGATTTGCATCCCCATCAGAGGATGGGATCAAGACCGTGGCTAATGTCAGGCAGGTCTAAGGTGTGTCCCTATCCCAGGCTACACCTTTCATGTTCCCACTCTGCTGCCCAGCTCTTGTGCCTCTGCTTCTCTCAGGTTTTCCCTTGGGATTGACACCCCAGTCTAAATCTCACCTTGACTGGGGCCCTGACAACCTTCCGGTCCTTTCCCATCTGTCTTTCCCCAGCTATTGGATGGATGGATTCAACCTGAATGGTCCTCCCCATGATGCTGTGATGCCGCTATCTGCTACTGCAGGTGCAACCTTGGGCACTGGTACCATCTGAGACTGAGTCTAAGCTAGCCATGGTCCCCTGAGCATTCTAATCTAGATCCTTGGTTTACTTCTTTGAGTCCAGTCCCAACGCCAGCGGAGTCCAACTCTGGTACCCTCTTCTGGATTTCTCTGCCTAGTCTTATCATGGAAGTTCCAGCCTGCCTCTCCATGAGTCCCTCCAAGGTATGCATATTGGTTCTAATTCTCCATATTGGTTCTAATTCCAGCCCAAGGGGCCACGTCTAAGAGAGCTCTTCTTATATGTGAAGATGTTTACTGTTTCAATTTCCTCTTGCCACCTAACAAACTGCCTCAGCTCAGCACAATAACAGTAACTTCTTTCTGCTAATGATCTTGCAGTCTGGCGAAACTAAGCAGGCAAAAACTCATTTTTGCTCCGTGTGGTGTCAGCCAGGGTAGCTCAGTGAAGTAAGGATCTACATCCAAGTGGCTCACTTACGTGGGCTGGCAGGGAATGCAGTCAGGGTGGCTGACTGGGTGCCTCAGTTCTGCTGCGTGTGGGCCTGTCCTTGTAGCTGCTTGACAGTCCGTCTAACAGGGTGGCTGGGTTCTAAATGGGAGGAAATGGAAGCGGCCAGTCTTCTTAAAGACTGGGCCTGGGAACTTCCCTGGTGGTCCAGTGGTAAAGAATCCGACCTGCAACGCAGGGAACTCGGGTTCCAGCCCTGGCCAGGGAACTAAGATCCCACGTGCGGCGGGGCAACTAAGCCCACGCACCACCGCTACTGAGCACACGCGCCTCAGCTACAGCCCGCGTGCTGCAAACCATAGAGCCCACGTGCCCTGGAACCGGCGCGCCACAACTAGAGAGAAGCCCTCACGCCACAATGAAGAGCCCGCACGCCGCAACAAAAGATCCCACATGCCTCAATGAAGATCCCGCATGCCACAACTAAAACCCGACACAGCCAAAAATTAATAATAAAATAAATCTTAAAAAAAAAAAAAAGACGGGGCCTGGAACTGGCACTGTTTCACTCTCCCTGCATTCTCTTGGTCAAAGTTGTCATAGAGTCAGCCCCAGATTCAAGGGGTGGGGGTGGGAAATATAGCTCCCCTTCTTCTTCTTCTTTTTTTTTTTTAGAGGAAAATACTAATTTTTTTTTTTTTTTTTTGCGGTACGCGGGCCTCTCACTGTTGTGGCCTCTCCCGTTGCGGAGCACAGGCTCCGGACGCACAGGCTCAGCGGCCATGGCTCATGGGCCCAGCTGCTCCGCGGCATGTGGGATCTTCCCGGACCGGGGCACGAACCCGTGTCCCCTGCATCGGCAGGCGGACTCTCAACCACTGTGCCACCAGGGAAGCCCCTAATACATTTTATTAATACATTTTACATGACTTGTAAACTTCCACTGAAAACAATTTTTGTATACCATAAATAGACAAAATTTGAAAGGAGGTATTTAAAGTGTATAAATATTTCAAAGGATTAATATCTAGAATATATAAAGGAGATTTGAATAAATGAAATAAAGTAAAGGAACCAATAGAAAGTAATGCTTAGAAGGTGTGACTGTAAACTTGGAGAAGAATAAACCCAATAGCGAATAAAGTATATGAAAAGATATGCAACCTTGTAATAAGGGAATTCAAATTAAAAGGAGATAACATTTCAGAACTGTCAGATGTCATATATTTTGATGGTGATGTAATTTTGCATGTTGGCCAACGTATGGAGAAAAAAGGATCAGATGTAGTTTTAGTGAGAAGGAGATTTGCAAAACACTTAATCATTATGTAGTACACCTGAAACTCATATATTATATGTCAATAACAACTCAATGAAAAAGAACATTTGTGAGATACTTTACAGTCAGATTTTGCAATGTCTCATTTGAAGATCATTTCAAAATGTTCTATAACCCTAAATTCTATTGCTAAGAATGTGCCCCAGAGAAATTCCTGTGTGTGATAAAGCTTTTACAAAAAGACACACTGGTAGCTCTGTTTCTTGATGGAGGGACTTGACAAAGATCTTGCAGCCACTTGTAACCCACCTCAGATCCCAGAGGTGCATCTTGTCCTGTTGCCTTGCTTCACCCCTCCTCCCAACCCTTCAGGCTTTTCTCAGCTGGAAAGCCCTTGTCCCGTTCCCACTACGTTATATGGCATCAATCCAAGTCTTATCAAGGTGCCAACAGCATTTGCTTGAACAGCTATAATCACAGTCATGCCAGGAGTTGCGATGGGTGTAGTGAGGCTGAGATGACTAAGACACGGACCCTGTCCTTAAGGGAACCATAGATTAGAAAAATACTGTTTTTCCCCCTCCTCTGATCTAGTTTTAATCTCTCCCCCACCAAGTATCCTACCAAGAACATAACGCAGTGTTTTAATATAAGCGTATTATGGAATATAGAACAAGATTTCACCTCCTTTCTATAAAAGCTTACATCGTTCTTGATACAACCCAAGGCCATGTTAACTTCCTTAAAGGTTGCATTTCATTGTTAATTGACACTGAACTTACTATTGATTGTGCCTCTAAGTCTTCTTTTCCTAATGTCCTCTTGGTATGGCGTGGCACTTGTATCTCATGCTCAGCTGAATTTTCGACTCAATTCAGCTACTTCGAAGCTGTCTTTGTAAAGTTTCACCTTGTTAGAACTAAACTACTGCTTTAGCCTATAAGATAATTTAGATCATCATCTCTTGTCTAACCTAGTAATGTTCAGTCAACCCAAAGTTGATGTTTGTGCTCTTAGGTGGTCAGGCAAATAATTGACAAAAATGGTAAATAGACTGAATGTAGAGCCCTGTGACCTGCCACTGGAGATCTTTCTCGGGTGACACAGGAATCACCACTCAGCTCTCCAACTGTTGTGCCCCAGTTGGAAAAAATTCCTTTGGCCCAATAGCGTGTCATGAAAATAACACTTTCAAGGGTTAACTCTATCACTCATCTCTTTAAAAAGTTTATACGAATATCCAGTCAACACCAACAGGGTTATCTCCCTTGAAATGTTATCTATACGGGTTTCCAAGTAGACCACAGGGCTGTATACTGTCTTGGAATGTCCTCAGGAGGCTCCGTCATTGAGCAGGTAACACAGTAAACATCTCAGAGTCCTTTCTTTCAAATGGAAGAGGGGAAGGCAGAGATAAAAGGAACTCTTCAAACTTCACCTTCTTTCCTTGTGGCTTGTGGTCTCCTCCTCCTCTGCCCCCTCCAAAGCCTCCCTGGCCTCTGCCACCAAATCCACCTGGGCCACCTGTGCCACCACCTCGCCCTCTGCAGCCACCTTCACCCTTAGGCTTGGCTCAGTCCAAAGTAACTTTGTTTCCATCAATTTCACCATCTTCCATGGCCTCCTTGACAGCGTTGGCATCTTCCTCGCTGTTGAGTTCTACAAAACCAAAGCCCTTGGAGGATCCAGTCTCCCGGTCAGTGACTATCCTTGCACGAATACTCCTTTAATGTCTCTTCTGTAGTATCCTCAGACAGACCTTTGACAAACAGAGTTTGGGATGGTTGGCTTCTTGCATTAGGTGATCCCCTGGGTCCTTGCAACTCCAGCCTGATTGCTCTGCCCTCAATTTCCCTTTTATTAAATGAATTTAAGGCTTCTTTAGCATCTTCAAATGAAGCAACTTCTACGGTAGTTCCCAGATCTTGCAACCCAATAGCCCTGTCGGAGAAGGAAAAATGATCAGGAAAATATAACATTTTCTCAGTGAAAATGTATTGTGTCCAAATCAGCCCTACTCCTTTTTCACACTCTTGCCGACTTAAAAATATCATTTCGTATTTTGGTGATTTCTTTTCTCAGAAGTTAGTTTGATTGAGGTACAGTTCACATACAACAAATGACACCCATTTAAAATGTATAATTTGACATATGATATCACTTATATGTGGAATCTAAAATATGATACAAATCAACATATCTATGAAAAAAAGCCAGACACGGATACAGAGAACAGACTTGTGGTTGCCAAGGGGGACGGGAATGGGAGAAGGATGGATCGGGAGGTTGGGATTAGCAGATGCAAACTATTATATATAGAATGGATAAACAACAAGGTCCTACTGTATAACACAAGGAACTATATTCAATATCCTATAATAAACCATAATGGAAAAGAATATGAAAAAGAATATATATATATATATGTATAGCTGAGTCACTTTGCTGTACAGAAGAAATTAACACAACATTGTAAATCAACTATACTTCAATAAAATTAAAAAAATAAAATGTATAATTTGATGCATTTTGACAGGATTATGTATAGACCCTTGAAACCACCACCATAACTGGGACACAGGACATTTCCACCACCTTCCAAGGTTTCCTCATTCCCCTTCTCCTTAACTCTTCTCTTCCATCCCTGGTCAGCGGTCTGAACTCCTTTCTGTCACCATAAGTTACTTGCTTTATCTAGAGCGTGTTACAGATGGAATTATACAGTATGTACTTTTTTTGTGTTTGCCTTCTTTCACTCAACACAATGATTTTGAGGCTTATCCATGTCGCTGCTCTCCCAGGACTGTGTTGCTTTTTACTGCCGAGTGGTATTCTGTTGCAGGGATAGAACACACTTTCTTTCCTCACTTCCTGTTGGTAGACATTTGTTTCTAGTTTTGAGCAATGATGAATATAGCTCTTTTGAATATTCATGTCTGAGTCTTGGTGTGGACATGTGTTTTCATTTCTCTTTGGTATCTAGATGACTTCTCCTTTTTTGGATTTTTGTGTTGCTTTGTTTTCTCACCAGACCCTTCCTACCTAGAGTTAACACCACCATTCTGCGGTTTTGAAAACCTAACTTATGCCCTATTTGGAAACTCCAGCAAAAGTTATCTACCTCTAACCTTCTTGGATATCATGATAGTTCCTCAAAAACTTTCCATTTACAAGTTCTCTCAGTTCTTGGAATATAGTTGCATAAATTAGGGAATTGATTCTAGCAGATTTTGGCATAAATATTACTAAACACTTAATGTGTCAGACTAAGTAGTTTATGTACATTATATGTACATTATCTAATTTCCCACTCACAACCATCTTATAAGAGAGGTACTATTTTTATTTATTTTTTAACAGATGAAGAAACAGAAGCATAGAGAGATGATGTAACTTGCCTAAATTCTGACAGCTGGGGAGATATGTTTTGAAGCTAGTGTTTCTGTCTTGAGCTGGAGTCCAAACCATTTCACAATATAAGACAGAGAGTGGTGATTATGATAAGAAACTGGGCATACAAATGTGATGAGTGTTTATAACACAGAAAGATTACTCTGGGTGAGGACAATGAGAAACGTCCTTGACAGGGAGGTGATGGCTAAAGTGGATTTTGAAAGCTGGGATGAGTTTGGTAATGGTAAGGTGGGGACAAAATGATATAAAATTCAGATGCACAGGCAGCATAAACAGCAGCCCAGGGGCAGGAATGGGAGCTCCATTGAGCCGCCTCACTGCAGAGATCTGTGGGTGATGGGAGGCCAGGGGGAAAAGTGGGAAAAGTGGCCTTGAGATTAGGTGCCTTGGCGGGCAGACTGCGATCAGACCAACACCAGTCTTCGAATGCCAGGCCAGGGAGCTGACCTTGACCGTAATTGTGATGTATGTCATGCTCAGGCTGGGCTTCAAGATTAATATGGTGACTTGAAATGGATCCAAAAAAGATGACAGTAAAACTGGGAAAGCCAACTGGGAATCTACTGCACTTAAAAATAAAAGATCAGAAGGGCCTGAATCAGAGGGAATGACAGGGGCGCAGTTTGTATTGAAAGAGCCAACGTAACTCTGCTTAGTATTAGAAGTTAAAATAATTTTTGTGTCATTTACTGTTTTTGGCTAATCTTGCAACTGCTTTTCCAAACTAGCTTTAAGTACTCAATTGCGTTTATACCCATTGATATTTTTCTGTTTTTAAAATTTATAAACACAGAGCTCTCAAGTTATGCCATGAGCATATAGAAGGAATTAAAATATAAATAAATTGAAACTATTTAACTCATTAAATAAATGCACTTCTTACGATCCTTACTTAGGTAATAGTTGAGTTAGTAACTCTTTCCAGTGATATCTCTTTTTGCTCATATCTAAAAGACCTATAATATTTTACAGTTACATAAGTATTTAATAAAGGTGGTGGATTTCAGAAAGTTTAAGTATAAAATTGAAGAGCTTACAAAACACCCACACATATTTATTTATTTTTAAAATTATTTATTTATTTATTTATGTTTGGCCACGTGGCTTGTGGATCTTAGTTCCCTGACCAGGGATTGAACCCTGGCCTCGGCAGTGAAAGCATCAAGTCCTAACCACTGGACTGCCAGGGAATTCACTGTTTTATTTTATTTTCTGAGGCATAGTTTACACACAGATTGTTACTGAGACCAAGCTCACTCTACTTGCCACACGACAGGCCAATAAATTGGGAGATCAGTTGTTGGGGCAAGGAATAATGATTTTATTTGGAAAGCCAGCAGACCAAGAAGATGGCACACTAGTGTCTCAAAAAACCATCTTCCCTCAGTCCAAATTCAGGCTCTTTTTATACAAAGGAAGGGGAGGGGGAGGGGCCCACTTCAGTGCCAACCAATGGCTGAGCAGGACTTTTAATGGTTGCTCATTTGGGGGAGGGGCCCACAATGACCCCGACCAATGGCTGAGCAGGACCGCTACCAGTCGCTTGCTAACAGCCAGGTGCATGCCCCACCCCTATTATAAGATCTTAATGTAGAGATCTTAAATACATAGTTTGATGAGTTTGACAAACATACACCTGCACATAACCTTGCCCTGATGAAATATAGAACTTATCATCACCCAGAAAGTATGCTTCTTCCAGACAATCCTGCACCACTCCCTACTTCCCCCACTGTTCTGATTTATGGTCACAGATTAGTTTCGACTGTCCTAGAATTTCACATAAATGGAATCACGCAACATGCACTGTTTTGCTGTCACCTGTTGTAGAGATTCGTCCGTGATGGTTGCACATATCTGGAGTTGTTTCTTTCTTTCTTTTTTTTTTTTTTTTACACCTTTATTGGAGTATAATTGCTTTACAATGGTGTGTTAGTTTCTGCTTTATAACAAAGTGAATCAGTTATACATATACATATGTTCCCATATCTCTTCCCTCTTGCGTTTCCCTCCCTCCCACCCTCCCTATCCCACCCCTCCAGGCGGTCACAAAGCACCGAGCTGATCTCCCCGTGCTATGAGGCTGCTTCCCACTAGCTATCTACCTTACGTTTGGTAGTGTATATATGTCCATGCCTCTCTCTCACTTTGTCACAGCTTACATGTACCCCCTCCCCATATCTTCAAGTCCATTCTCTAGTAGGTCTGTGTCTTTATTCCCGTCTTACCCCTAGGTTCTTCATGACTTTTTTTCTTAAATTCCATATATGTGTGTTCGCACACGGTATTTGTCTCTCTCTTTCTGACTTACTTCACTCTGTATGACAGACTCTAGGTCTATCCACCTCATTACAAATAGCTCAATTTTGTTTCTTTTTATGGCTGAGTAATATTCCATTGTATATATGTGCCACATCTTCTTTATCCATTCATCTGTCGATGGACACTTAGGTTGTTTCCATCTCTGGGCCACTGTAAATAGAGCTGCAATGAACATTTTGGTATATGACTCCTTTTGAATTATGGTTTTCTCGGGGTATATGCCCAGCAGTGGGATTGCTGGGTCATATGGTAGTTCTATTTGTAGTTTTTTAAGGAACCTCCATACTGTACTCCATAGTGGCTGTATCAATTTACATTCCCACCAACAGTGCAAGAGGGTTCCCTTTTCTCCACACCCTCTCCAGCGTTTATTGTTTGTAGATTTTTTGATGATGGCCATTGTGACTGATAGAGATGATATCTCATTGTAGTTTTAATTTGCATTTCTCTAATGATTAATGATGTTCAGCATTCTTTCATGTGTTTGTTGGCAGTCTGTATATCTTCTTTGGAGAAATGTCTATTTAGGTCTTCTGCCCATTTTTGGATTGGGTTGTTTGTTTTTTGGTTATTGAGCTGCGTGAGCTGCTTATAAAGTTTGGAGATTAATCCTTTGTCAGTTGCTTCATTTGCGAATATTTTCTTCCATTCTGAGGGTTGTCTTTTGGTCTTGTTTATGGTTTCCTTTGCTGTGCAAAAGCTTTTAAGTTTCATTAGGTCCCATTTGTTTATTTTTGATTTTATTTCCATTTCTCTAGGAGGTGGCTCAAAAAGGATCTTGCTGTGATTTATGTCATAGAGTGTTCTGCCTATGTTTTCCTCTAAGCGTTTGATAGTTTCTGGCCCTACGTTTAGGACTTTAATCCATTTTGAGCTTATTTTTGTGTATGGTGTTAGGGAGTGATCTAATCTCATACTTTTACATGTGCCTGTCCAGTTTCCCCAGCACCACTTATTGAAGAGGCTGTCCTTTCTCCACTGTACATTCCTGCCTCCTTTATCAAAGATGAGGTGACCATATGTGTGTGGGTTTATCTCTGGGTTTTCTATCCTGTTCCATTAATCTATCTTTCTGTTTTTGTGCCAATACCATATTGTCTTGATTACTGTAGCTTTGTAGCATAGTCTGAAGTCAGGGAGCCTGATTCCTCCAGCTCCGTTTCTCGTTCTCAAGATTGCTTTGTCTATTTGGGGTCTTTTGTGTTTCCATACAAATTGTGAAATTTCTTGTTCTAGTTCTGTGAAAAATACAAGTGGTAGTTTGATAGGGATTGCATTGAATCTTAGATTGCTTTGGGTAGTAGAGTCATTTTCACAATGTTGATTCTTCCAATCCAAGAACATGGTATAGCTCTCCATCTATTTGTATCATCTTTAATTTCTTTCATCAGTGTCTTATAATTTTCTGCATACAGGTCTTTTGTCTCCTTAGGTAGGTTTATTCCTAGGTATTTTATTCTATTTGTTGCAGTGGTAAATGGGAGTGTTTTCTTTATTTCACTTTCAGATTTTTCATCCTTAGTGTATAGGAATGCAAGAGATTTCTGTGCATTAATTTTGTATCCTGCAACTTTACCAAATTCATTGATTAGCTCTAGTAGTTTTCTGGTAGCATCTTTAGGACTCTCTATGTATAGTATCATGTCATCTGCAAACAGTGACAGCTTTACTTCTTCTTTTCTGGTTTGGATTCCTTTTATTTCTTTTTCTTCTCTGATTGCTGTGGCTAAAACTTCCAAAACTGTGTTGAATAAGAGTGGTGAGAGTGGGCAACCTTGTCTTGTTCCTGATCTTAGTGGAAATGCTTTCAGTTTTTCACTATTGAGGATGATGTTGGCTATGGGTTTGTCATGTTGAGGAAAGTTCCCTCTGTGCCTACTTTCTGCAGGGTTTTTATCATAAATGGGTGTTGAATTTTGTCGAAAGCTTTCTCTGCATCTATTGAGATGATCATATGGTTTTTCTCCTTCAATTTGTTAATATGGTGAATCACACTGATTGTTTTGCGTATATTGAAGAATCCTTGCATTCCTGGAATAAACCCCACTCGATCATGGTGTATGATCCTTTTAATGTGCTGTTGGATTCTGTTTGCTAGTATTTTGTTGAGGATTTTTGCATCTATGTTCATCAGTGATATTGGCCTGTAGTTTTCTTTCTTTGTGACATCCTTGTCTGGTTTTAGTATCAAGGTGATGGTGGCCTCGTAGAATGAGTTTGGGAGTGTTTCTCCCTCTGCTATATTTTGGAAGAGTTTGAGAAGGATAGGTGTTAGCTCTTCTCTAAATGTTTGATAGAATTTGCCTGTGAGCCATCTGGTCCTGGGCTTTTGTTTGTTGGAAGATTTTTAATCACAGTTTCAATTTCAGTGCTTGTGATTGGTCTGTTTATATTTTCTATTTCTTCCTGATTCAGTCTTGGCAGATTATGCATTTCTAAGAATTTGTCCATTTCTTCCAGGTTGTCTATTTTATTGGCATAGAGTTGCTTGTAGTAATCTTCATGATCTTTTGTATTTCTGCAGTGTCAGTTGTTACTTCTCCTTTTTCATTTCTAATTCTATTGATTTGAGTCTTCTCCCTTTTTTTCTTGATGAGTCTGGCTAATGGTTATCAATTTTGTTTATCTTCTCAAAGAACCAGCTTTTAGTTTTATTGATCTTTGCTATCATTTCCTTCATTTCTTTTTCATTTATTTCTGATCTGATTTTTATGATTTCTTTCCTTCTGCTAACTTTGCAGTTTTTTTGTTCTTTCTCTAATTGCTTTAGGTGCAAGGCTAGGTTGTTTATTTGAGATGTTTCCTGAGGTAGGATTGTATTGCTATAAACTTCCCTCTTAGAAATGCTTTTGCTGCATCCCATAGATTTTGGGTCGTCGTGTCTCCATTGTCATTTGTTTCTAGGTATTTTTTTATTTACTCTTTGATTTCTTCAGTGATCACTTTGTTATTAAGTAGTGTATTGTTTAGCCTCCATGTGTTTGTATTTTTTACAGATCTTTTCCTGTAATTGATATCTAGTCTCATAGCATTGTTGTCGGAAAAGATACTTGAAACAATTTCAATTTTCTTAAATTTACCAAGGCTTGACTTGTGACCCAAGATATGATCTAACCTGGAGAATGTTCCATGAGCACTTGAGAAAAATGTGTATTCTGTTGTTTTTGGATGGAATGTCCTATAAATATCAATTAAGTCCATCTTGTTTAATGTATCATTTAAAGCTTGTGTTTCCTTATCTATTTTCATTTTGGATGATCTGTCCATTGGTGAAAGTGGGGTGTTAAAGTCCCCTACTATGAATGTGTTACTGTCGATTTCCCCTTTTATGGCTGTTAGCATTTGCCTTATGTATTGAGGTGCTCCTGTGTTGGTTGCATAAATATTTACAATTGTTATATCTTCTTGGATCGATCCCTTGATCATTATGTAGTGTCCTTCTTTGTCTCTTCTTATAGTCTTTATTTTAAAGTCTATTTTTTCTGATATGAGAATTGCTACTCCAGCTTTCTTTTCGTTTCCATTTGCATGATATAACTTTTTCCATCCCCTTACTTTCAGTCTGTATGTGTCTCTAGGTCTGAAGTGGGTCTCTTGTAGAAAGCAAATATATGGGTCTTGTTTTTGTATCCATTCAGCCAATCTGTGTCTTTTGGTGGGAGCATTTAGTCCATTTACATTTAAGGTAATTATTGATATGTATTTTCCTATTCCCATTTTCTTAATTGTTTTGGGTTCGTTATTGTTGGTCTTTTCCTTCTCTTGTGTTTCTTGCCTAGAGAAGTTCCTTTAGCAGTTGTTGTAAAGCTGGTTTGGTGGTGTTGAACTCTCTCAGCTTTTGCTTGTTTGTAAAGGCTTTAATTTCTCCATCAAATCTGAATGAGATCCTTGCTGGGTGAAGTAATCTTGGTTGCAGGTTTTTCCCTTTCATCACTTTAAATATGTCCTGCAGGTCCCTTCTGGCTTGCAGAGTTTCTGCTGAAAGATCAGCTGTTAACCTTATGGGGATTCCCTTGTGTGTTATTTGTTGTTTTTCCCTTGCTGCTTTTAATATTTTTTCTTTGTATTTAATTTTTGATAGTTTGATTAATATGTGTCTTGGCGTGTTTCTCCTTGGATTTATCCTGTACGGGACTCTCTGTGCTTCCTGGACTTGATTAACTATTTTATTTCCCATATTAAGGAAGTTTTCAAGTATAATCTCTTCAAATATTTTCTCAGTCCCTTTCTTTTTCTTTTCTTCTTCTGGAACCCCTATAATTCGAATGTTGGTGTATTTAATGTTGTCCCAGAGGTCTCTGAGACTGTCGTCAGTTCTTTTCATTCTTTTTTCTTTATTCTGCTCTGCAGTAGTTATTTCCACTATTTTATCTTCCAGGTCACTTATGTGTTCTGCTGCCTCAGTGATTCTGCTATTGATCCTATGTAGAGTATTTTTAATTTCATTTATTGTGTTGTTCATCGTTGTTTGTTTCATCTTTAGTTCTCCTAGGTCCTTGTTAAATGTTTCTTGCATTTTGTCCATTCTATTTCCAAGATTTTGGATCATCTTTTCTATCACTATTCTGAATTCTTTTTCAGGTAGACTACCTATTTCCTCTTCACTTGTTAGGTCTGGTGGGTTTTTATCTTGCTCCTTCATCTGCTGTGTTTTTCTGTCTTCTCATTTTGCTTATCTTACTGTGTTTGGGGGTCTCCTTTTTGCAGGCTGCGGGTTCGTAGTTGCCGTTGTTTTTGGTGTCTGTCCTCAGTGGCTAAGGTTGGTTCAGTGGGTTGTGTAGGCTTCCTGGTGGAGGGGAGTAGTGCTTGTGTTCTGGTGGATGAGGCTGGATCTTGTCTTTCTAGTGGGCAGGTCCACGTCTGGTGGTGTGTTTTGGGCTGTCTGTGGACTTATTATGATTTTAGGCAGCCTCTCTGCTAATGGGTGGGGTTGTGTTCCTGTCTTGCTAGTTGTTTGGCATAGGGTGTCCAGCACTGTAGCTTGCTGGTCGTTGAGTGAAGCTGGGTGCTGGTGTTGAGATGGAGATCTCTGGGAGATTTTCACCATTTGATATTATGTGGAGCTGGGAGGTCTCTTGTTGACCAGTGTCCTAAGTTGGCTCTCCCTCCTCAGAGGCACAGCACTGACTCCTGGCTGCAGCACCAAGAGCCTTTCATCCACACGGCTCAGAATAAAAGGGAGAAAAAGTAGAAAGAAAGAATTAGTAGAAGTAGAAAGAAAGAAAGAATGAAAGAATGAAAGAAAGAAAGGAGGGAGGGAGGGAGGCAGGGAGGAAAAAAGGAGGGAAGGAAAGAAAAAAAAGAAAGAAGATAAAGTAAAATAAAATAAGATAAAATATAATAAAGTTATTATAATTATTAAGAAAAAATATTAAGAAAAACAACAACAACAAAAACGGATGGATAGAACCCTAGGACAAATGGTGGAAGCAAAGCTATACAGACAAAATCTCACACAGAAGCATACACATACACACTCACAAAAAGAGGAAAAGGGGAAAAAATAATAAATCTTGCTCTCAAGTCCACCTCCTCAATTTGGGATGATTCATTGTCTATCAGGTATTCCACAGATGAAGGTACATCAAGTTGATTGTGGAGATTTAATCCGCTGCTCCTGAGGCTGCTGGGAGGGATTTCCCTTTCTCTTCTTTGTTCTCACAGCTCCCAGGGGCTCAGCTTTGGATTTGGCCTTGCCTCTGAGTGTAGGTCGCGGAGGGCATCTGTTCTCTGCTGAGGCAGGACGGGGTTAAAGGAGCCGCTGATTAGGTGGCTCTGGCTCACTCAGGCCGGGGGGGAGGGAGGGGCACGGATGCGGGGCAAGCCTGCGGCGGCAGAGGCCGCTGGGATGTTGCACCAGCCTGAGGCGCGCCGTGCGTTCTCCCGGGGAAGTTGTCCCTGGATTCGGGGACGCTGGCAGTGGCGGGCTGCACAGGCTCCCCGGAACGGGGTGTGGACAGTGACCTATGCTCGCACACAGGCTTTTTGGTGGCCGCAACAGCGGCCTTAGCGTCTCCTGCCCGTCTCTGGGGTCCGCGCTTATAGCCACGGCTCGCGCCCGTCTCTGGAGCTCCTTTAAGCAGCGCTCTTAATTCCCTCTCCTCACGCACCAGGACACAAAGAGGTAAGAAAAAGTCTCTTGCCTCTTCGGCAGGTCCAGACTTTTACCTGGACTCCCTCCCGGCCAGCCGTAGCGCACTAACCCCCTGCAGGCTGTGTTCACGCCAGTCCTCTCCCTGCGCTCCGACCGAAGCCCGAGCCTCAGCTCCCAGCCCCGCCCGCCCCGGCGGGGGAGCAGACAAGCCTCTCGGGCTCGGAAGTGCCGTTCGGGCCCGATCCTCTGTGCGGGAATCTCTCCGCTTTGCCTTCCGCACCCCTGTTGCTGTGCTCTCCTCCGCGGCTCCGAAGCTTTCCCCCTCCGCCACCCGGAGTCTCCGCCCACGAAGGGGCTTCCTAGTGTGTGGAAACTTTTCCTCCTTCACAGCTCCCTCCCAGAGGTGCAGGTCCCGTCCCTATCCTTTTGTCTCTGTTTATCTTTTTCTTTTGCCCTAACCAGGTACGTGGGGGGTTTCTTGCCTTTTGGGAGGTCTGAGGTCTTCTGCCAGCGTTCAGTAGGTGTTCTGTAGGAGTTGTTCCACGTGTAGATGTATTTCTGGTGTATCTGTGGGGAGGAAGGTGATCTCCGCGTCTTACTCTTCCGCCATCTTCCCGGAAGCCCCATGTTTTCGTTTTTATTGCTGAGGAGGATTCTGGTATATGAATACGTCATTGTTTGTTTGTCCATCCTCCTGTTGGTTTGGATTGTTTCCAGTTTGGGGCTGTTATGAATAGAGGTTCTATGAACATTTCTGTGCGGGTCTTTTTGTGGCCATATGGTTCCCTTTCTTAGACAAATGGCTTGGGAGCCATGGCTGGCTCGTATGGTAGGCGTATGTCTAACCTTTTAAGAAATGGCTACACTGTTTTCCAAAGTGTGTGGATTTTAAGAATATATTTTAGGATTGTGTGGTTCTGGACATCTTATTCTTATAAAGCCTACCACAAGACCTGATTAAGAATGTAATGTTCACGTTAGACTTACAACAATATTTCCTGTGGCAAGGACGACTTAGAGATTACAGATGGCTGGCTTAGCCGTCAACACTATTTTCTCCATAATTATGCTATAAATTAGGGGTGACCCCTGAGCCTCTTCTAGTAAGAACCTCAGTAACCGGAAGGTGAACACAAAACCCTCCAAGGTGAAGTGCCTCAAGGAAAAACATGCTATCATGTCACATAAGTTAATAATTTTAAGGAGCCTGTAGGCTTGGCAGTGGAATTAAATGCTTAACGATATTTCAAAAATGGCTTAGAGAAACTTAAAAATGTGAATCATTTAGCAGGACTGAAATTTTGCTCGTGGCATATATGTGTGACACAGGAGAGCACTTACCTGGGAATTTATTACCAGCTTCTGAGCAAACAAAGCCTGACCTACATTTGACTAAAGTCAGCTGTCTTTGGTTAATCCTATGGGCTTCTTTTTATTAATGTCACAATCGCTAATGTGGTATAACGTTGTCATTACCGAATAGCACAGTGGGATGAGCTGCAGCTGTTATTTCTCTTTCAGAACTTACTGAATCATTAAATCTGAGTTTGGGGGACTACAAGTTGTAAAGATTATTCAAATTCTGATTGAGAAATAGGACTACAGGGAAATTGTAGGTACATGAAGTAAAACTTTGAATCAATCAATGTTCCTTTTTTTTGGTGAAGGTTGAATGATCAAAATTGTTCCTTACGTTTAATTTAAAACCAAATGTCAAGGAAATAGGTGAACAAAGGAAAATAAAAGAACGATAATAATTACATGCTAAGTCTCTTTTTCTGTGGGGAAACTGATGTGTTGTTACTGGGGAAATATTAGGAAAATCATTTTCCTTCAAAAGACTGTAACATTTTAAGAATCTTAACATTAGTTTAAGAAGGATACACTTTCATTCTAACAAGCCAGAGAAGAACTGATTTCTCTTTAATACATAAGGAAATTGTATTGTTTGTAGGTCTTCCTTGCAAAAATTTCTCTCTTCTTTTAGAATTCTTACTTTGCCTTCGGTCACAATTAGTCCTTTGTAAAGGGTATGAACCTGCAGTTTCCAAACTGAACCAAGTTACGTTAGCGCGGCTCAGAAAATTTTCAGTTTTTGAAGCAGAACTACAGTGATATTGAATTTGTGTTGGAAACCACATAAACTACTAGCCCAAGATACTTCACAGTTTCTTCAATGTAATTGTACTACATTCCCCTCCAGGGTGTCAAGTATTTGCGAAACTGGGTTTTCACAGTTGCTGTGGTAAATAGCAATCACCACGTGAAATGCAAAGTGGAATGAGGGCTGAGGATGGCAGTGTCCAATCTGATCCCAAGGTTTAAGAAGTTGTGTGGTGCCCAGGATGCACACATCCTGATTAATAAGTGCTTGTGGTTATTTAAGGATGAAAGAAAAGAAAGCAGATTTTCCTTCAGTTTATGTGTATTATTTTTTCAAATGGCTATTAAGTTGTTAGGACACACACACACAAAATTACCAAGTTGTATGGACCTAACAAATTAGTAAATAAAGCAGTTGGTCATTTCTTTTGGGTTAGGGATGTTGTGAAAAAATTACAAAGTCACTTAAGGATCCCTTGAAGGGGAGAAATTTGGGGAACTCCTGGTATAATCTGATGATCATATAAGATCATTTCTGACCTGTTATGTTAATTCAATTACTGTGTTTTGAAAGTTATTTTAAAATGTTGGGAGCAACAGAGTTCAGAGATTGGCATTTCTTTCTTTTCTTTAAAATGAAGTATAGTTGATTTACAAAGTTGTGTTTCCATTATGGTTTATCAAAGGATATTGAGTATAGTTCCCTGTGCCATACAGTAGGACCTTGTTGTTTATCCATCCCATATATAATAGTTTTCTTCTGCTAATCCCAAACTCCCAATCCATCCCTCCCCCCTGCCCCTTGGCAACCACCAGTCTATTCATAGCTTGGCATTTCTTTTTTTTTTTTTTTTTTTTTTGCCGTACGCAGGCCTCTCACCATTGTGGCCTCTCCCATTGCGGAGCACAGGCTCCGGATGCGCAGGCTCAGTGGCCATGGCTCATGGACCCAGCCGCTCTGCGGCACGTGGGATCCTCCCAGACCGGGGCACGAACCCGCACCCCACTGCATCAGCAGGCAGACTCTCTACCACTGCGCCACCAGGGAAGCCCTCTTGGCATTTCTGAAGCTCATTTCTTCTAGATGATATTTTGGAACTCAGGTCTTCTGCAATGACGTCGTTGACTCCAAGCAAAACTTTTAAGTTGAAAAGCTTGTCTTTGGCATCATACTCCATGGGCACAGACACCCCTGGATACCTGGAATGCTTGCTCCCCACCACTCCATTCAGCATGTGGTCTGTGGAGCAGCTCATCAGAAATGCAGACTCTCAGGTCCCACCCGGAACTGCTGAATCAGAGCCTGCGTTATCACAAGGCCTCCAGGTGACTCACATGCACATTAAAAGTGAGAACCACTCCTGTCACATCCCACCTCAGCCGCCCTAGATGAAATCCCCCATTCCCTTTGAGTGCATCTTTAAAATCTAGTTTTTGGTTCCCTATCTGATTTGGGCCTTACTATCCACTACTTAAATCAAAACTTCCTAATGAATTAATGTCTGAGGATAGTTGAAATGTGCTATCATTTCCCAGATAACTTAGGAATTTGGGGAGAAGCTTCATATAAACATTTATCTAACCCAGCATTTTCAAAATATGTTTTGGACTGAATGCTGTGTTCCCCCACCCAAATTCATTAGTTGAAGCCCCAACCACGAAATGTAATGGTATTTGGACTTGGGGCCTTTGGAGGTCAGGAGGGTGGGGCCCTAGTGATGTGATTAGTGCACTTGTAAAAAGAGACAACAGAGAGCTTGCTCTCTCTCCTGCCATGAGGACAAAGAAGAGGTTATGTGAGCACACAGCAAGATGGCAGCTGCCTTTAATCTAAGAGAAGGAGCCTCAGAATGAAACCTACCTTGCTGGCACCTTGGTCTCGGACTTCCCAGCCTCCAAAACTGTGAGAAATGAAATCTGTTGTTCAAGCCACTCAGTCTATGGCATTTTGTTATGGAGTCTGAGCTGAGACACGGACCATAATCAGCACCTGGTACAGTTGGGAAGCCCTGCATGTCCTAATTCAGTAGTTCTGGGGTCCAGAAATTTGTTTATATATAGTCTACACAGTGAGTATTAGGATCAGATACTTCATAAACCCACTACTTCCCAGATTTACTTGACTGTAAGAATCACCTGAGAACTTGTAAGCTCTCAGATAAGAACCTATAAAATAGGTGTTTTTAACGAGTGTACTGGATGATTTTGATAATTAGGTAATTTGGGAAAATCTTTTAACCCAAGGATTAAAAGTGATGGAGTTCTGGGCACTTGCTGTGGACAGGAAGGAATATATTAGTGGGCTTCTCCATTCAGTGATCCTCCTACTGACGTGTCCCCAGAAAAAACTGAAGTTGGCAATGTTACTCTTCAGGCACTTCCAGCTTCCTTGCGTGTTCCTGCCTTTCTTCCAGGTGACCAGGGTATTCTCAGCCTTCTGCATCCACGTATGCCTTTGGATTCTGGACCACTTGGAAGGCATTTTGAAAGAGAATTCAATTAAGTTATATATGACAAGTTGTAACTTAATGCAGCGTTCTTCCCATGTGGGCTTGCAATTCAGTGTGGGCAATTCCCTGCCCTTGAATAAATGCAGGGAAGTGTGGGTGCAGGTGTGGGGGGCAGTGATGGGCATGGGAATTTTAAGGCAAGAGAAGCGTCTTCATACCTCCCCCCCATCATCTTTCATAAAAAGTCATCTAATCTGAGCACAAGTAAGTTGTTTTCTAGGTTTTGCCATTGCTTCAAACCAAGGTTGGCTCTGAAAAAAATCAGAGCACAAGTGTCTAAGATTTTCTGAATGCATAAAGTTTGAAAAACTGTCACAACGGGATGTTATTTTTTGTCTTGTAAGTGTCTGACGTTTCTCCGTGCAGCCAGCTCACTGCACTCTCTCACGTTCTGGCTGTATTTTGAGGGGTCGGCTCACTGTATACCCTGCAGTGGAGCAGAAGGCATGGATGTTAGGCATGTGAGATGGAAAAGCGGGACGTTAAAAGTGGGAAAGCGCCTTTCTGTGCTGCCAAAGAGGAGTCCACAAGGTGTTCTGGGTTCCTGCCGTCATTTAAAGGGAAAAGTTAACAACGTCCAGAGCAAATGAAGGAGGAGGATGTCCTCAAATTCCTTGCAGCAGGGACCCACTTAGGGGTCCCCACCTGGACTTCCAAAAGGGACAGAACATCGACAAAAGGAAAAGCGATGGCCTCCACATCATAAATCTGAAGACTACCTGGGAGAATCTCTTGCTGGCAGCTCGTGCCGTGGTTGTCAGTGAAAACTGGGCTGATGTCAGGGTTCTCTCCTCCAGGAAGACTGGCCAGCCAGCTGTGCTCACATGTCCTGCTGCCACTGGGGCTGCTCCTGTCACTGGCAGCTTCACTCCTGGGACCATCCAGGCAGCCGTGCAGGAGCCCTGACTCCCAGGGCTTCCTGATCCCGGTGACGTCAGCCTGTCACCCGCTCCATGGTTCTGCGTCACACAGCCTCTCCTCTGTGCCAAGGGGCCACTGCCGTCCAGGCCGTGACAAGGGAGCCCACTCAGCAGGTCTGAGCAGGTGGGTGCTGGCCGGGGAGGTTCTGCACGTGATCTCTGCTTGTACAGAGATGCTAAAGGGATGGGGACTGAAGGGCAGGCTGCTGCTGAAAGGCTGTGACTGAAGAGGAATTGCAGGGTGAAGGGGCAGCTCAGCTCCCGAATTTACCACTACTCAGCCTGGGGTCTGAAGGTTGGGGTGACCTCCGTGCCTGCCCAGGGGTCCCCCCTGAAGACTGGTCCCCAGGCCCCATTGCTCAGGCCACTGAGTGGGTAGGAAGAACCACTGAGTGAATTTCAGCTGTTGTTGCACAGACTCTTAAACAGAAAGCAGAAATAAGGTTGACGGAAAATAAACCTTTCTTTTTTAAAAAAGTGAGAAAGGGCCACTTCACAGCATCAGCAACCAAAGCCCCGGGGGGAGGGAAGGCTCTGTGGTCCATGGTCAGTGGATAGTAGGGCTGGGAATGGAGCTTGGGTCCTCTGATTGCAGTTCTGCCTCTCCAAGTAAACGAAGGTGATCATAGCAAACACTTATCGAATTATTACGTGCCAGACGCTGTTCTGTGATCAGCACACACGTTGTCATTATTCAAAGTACACATGGTATCTTTCTTTCTTTCTTTCTTTTTTAAAGATACAGCACTGAGTTTACTTCATTCCTTTTACATCTACCAAGTAAGGCTGCATTCTAGACACCTTCCTTCTATATAGAGATTTTTTTTTAAACTGTGGTATAATTGAGAGATAGCATTATATTTCAGGTGTATAAAATGATTCAATATTTGTATACATTGCAGAATGATCACTGTAATAGGTCTAGTTAACATCCATCACCATACATAGTTACAAAATATTTTTTTTTCTTGTCATGAGGACTTTTAAGATACACAGTTGACCCTTGAACAATGTGGGCATTAGGGGCACCAACCCTGTGCAGCTGAAAATCTGCGTGTAACTTATAGTCGGCCCTCTGCATCCACGGTTTCTCCCAACCAAGGATCGTGTAGTACTGTAGTATTTACTACTGAAAAAAAATCTGTGTGTAAGTGGACCCACGCAGTTCAAACCCATGTTCTTCAAGGGCCAACTGTATTCTTTTGGCAACTTTCAAGTGTGCAATACAATGTTATTAACTATGGTCACCATGCTCTACATTACATCCCCATGACTTACTTATTTTATAACTGGAGGTTTGTACTTTTTGATTCTAAATCAAAGACATTTTTAGTGATATTTTACTATATATCGTTATTTCCTTAAGAGCATAAGTGCCGCTAAGCTCATGTACTTATTCAAGTCAAACTGTTCTATCTACAGGATTCTGGGTCCATGCAGTTATTTCTAAAAAGTTTTTATTGGAGTATAGTTGCTTTACAATGTTGTGTTAGTTTCTACTGTACAGCAAAGTGAATCCCCTCTTTTTTGGATTTTCTTCCTATTTAGGTCACCACAGAGTATTGAGTAGAGTTCCCTGTGCTGTACGGTAGGTTCTCATGAGTTCTCTATTTTATACATAGTCGTGTATCTTTCTTTCAGTTTACACCACACATGAGGTAGGTGCTATTACTCCCCTCCTTCTGCAGATGAGGGAGCGCACTCTAACTTAGGTCCAAACATCGTTTGTTTATGGCGTGTTGGGTCCCTGCGCAGTTACCAGTTTCCTTCCCTTGGCTCAGATGGGTCCTTCAGTATTTGCTAGGTGGTGATGGGTTGGACTTTTTCTCTATTCTTTTCAGGGGGTGATGTCACGCTGTGTCAGTAGAGGGCGCTGGAGGGACATTGCCAGGGGAAGATGCTCTTCGTCCGTCCGCGGCTGCGTTCGCTTCTCCCGCAGCCATCAGTCGTGGGGGGCTGAGCGGGGAGGGACATCTGGTGGCGCTCTGCGCAGCTGTGCCCCGGAGGGGGCAGCCCCTTAGCAACCTGCAGCCCCAGCCCGGGCCTAGGAACCACCTTGCTCTGGTCTCCTGACACGGACCTGGCATACCCCGGACGCTGTGCCCTCTCACCAACCTGGCTTGTGCCCTTGACGTGTGTGGACACCACACACTCCAGGCCTTTCACCTGCTGTGGCGCCAGACTCCCTCTGCACGCCCTCTCACCAGCCAGAGCTCGCCTGTGCCTGAAGGGTCGATACTGCTTACCCAGCAACCCTGGTCCAGCCCCAGTCCAGGCAAACAGTGAACTTCACCACCCGAGGGCTGCGAGTAGGCCGTCTTCCATGAGGCTGAATGTCAGCCTTGGGGAGGGGACTTTCCCTCTCAGTTTGTCCTTCCTTGGATAGTCTCCCTTTGTCCAAGGTCTCCTTTAGAGTTGTCTTTGCATCTTTGTAGTTATTCTCCTATCAGGGGTTAATAATTCTTTATATTAAGTTTATGTTTACTGACTTTTGACTTCCTAACCTGATCCAGACTGACACAATCTCCTCCTCTTTTCCACCCAGAATAATCTCTTCAACTGTCTGCTTTGCTTTATTTCTGACTCATTTATATGAAGGTATTTTTAAAAATTTACTTTATTGAAGTATAGTTGATTTACAATGTTGCATTAATTTCTTGTGTATGGCAAAGTGATTCAGTTATATATATATATATATATATATATATATTCTTTTTTATATTCTTTTCCATTATGGTTTATCACAGGATACTGAATATAGTCCCCTGTGCTATACAGTAGGACCTTGTTGTTTATCTATTGTATGTATAATAGTTTGCGTCTGCTAATACCAAACTCCCAATCCATCCCCCCACCCCATACAAAGGTATTTTTTTATGACAGCAATAATTCAATTGTTTTCTCTCTCTGAGCTCAGGGAGTGGCCAAGGGGATATCCAATAACTGATTGATTCCACAACACATTCAGTCATAAAAACTTTTGCTGAATGCATGTTTGATACAAGGTGCTGGGCTTCACAAGGCGGATCAAGGCACCATCTTTGCTTAGATGAGCTCACAGTCCTGTAGAGGAGGCACGAGGTTAAACAGATAAATTAGAATACAATGTGAGAACTACTATAGTTGAGAAATGAGCACAGCTTTCTGGGAGCACAATGACAGAATGACTCATTCTGTCTGAGGGAGCTGACACAGCCCCATCAGAACTGGATCTGGAAGAGTTTACCTAACTCTAAAGTACGTGAAAATCTGTTGACATAGATCACTATTTGGTTATATACAGGGCTATGTAGATAACTATAGACCGACTTTTTTCCTTTTTTTAAATTTAATTTTTATTTTATATTGGAGTAGAGTTGATTTACAATGTTGTGTTAGTTTCAGGTGTACAGCAATGTGATTCAATTATGCATATACATATATCCATTCTTTTTCAGTTTCTTTTCCCACTTAGGTTATTACAGAATATTGAGTAGAGTTCCCTGTGATATAAAGTAGGTCTTTGTTGATTATCTGTTTTATATATAATATATGTTAATCCCAAACTCCGAATTTATCCCTCCCCCCCCACCTTTCCCCTTTGGTAACCGTAAGTTTGTTTTCGAAGTCTATGAGTCTGTTTCTGTTTTGTAAATAAATTCATTTGTATCATTCTCTTTAGATTCCACGTATAAGTGATATTATATGATATTTGTCTTTCTCTGTTTGACTTACTTCACTTAGCATGATAATCTCTAGTTGCATCCATGTTGCTGTGCAAAATGGCATCATTTCATTCTTTTTTCTGGCCGAGTAGTATTCCATTGTACATATGTACCACATCTTCTTTATCCGTTCCTCTGCTGATGGACATTTAGGTTGCTTCCAGGTCTTGGCTGTTGTGAATAGTGCTGCTATGAACATAGGGATGCATGTATCTTTTTGAATTATGGTTTTCTCCAGATATATGCCCAGGAGTGGGATTGCTAGACTAAGTTTCTAGACTTTTTTATCGGGGTGCTAGTAAAGGTAAAGAGGGATGGTAAAGTATCGTTGCTGTGCTGGGGTCAGAGGCCAGGGCCAGACATAGGCCTGGCTTTGTCATTAACTCACTGGAGGACCCTTGAACATAGTAATTCTGTGGAACTAAACTTCTCTGTCTATAACCTGAGGCCATCAGATCACATAGTCCCATCTGTCTCTTCTAACTCTCAATGCTATATATTTTAATAGAATGCATTTAAATAGCACATGCAGGTTGTATGAAACTAATAGAAAATTTTAATCAGAAAGCATTCTAAATTGTCTGTAACATTTAATTTTACTTAAACAAAAATTTTTTTTTAAATACCATGGCAAAACACTTACCTTTGTTAATTCTAGGTTATAGTTACAAGAGTGGTTGTTATTTTCTATCCTTTCCATATTAACCTTTTCAAAATAAAACAATTTAGTTTAAAAAGGAAAAATATAAGAAATGCACATTGGATATAAATAGATATTCAGAGTAATTCTAGGGCTTCCCTGGTGGCGCAGTGGTTGAGAGTCCGCCTACCGATGCAGGGGACACGGGTTCGTGCCCTGGTCCGGGAAGATCCCACATGCCGCGGAGCGGCTGGGCCCGTGAGCCATGGGCACTGAGCCTGCACGTCCGGAGCCTGTGCTCCGCAACGGGAGAGGCCACAGCAGTGAGAGGCCCGCGTACTGCAAAAACAACAACAACAACAACAAACAACAACAGCAACAAAGTGATTCTAAAATTTAAAAAACTAATTTTTTTTTTTTTAAGTAAGGTACTGTTTGGTTAACTAATAGGAGACGTCTTGGAGGAGATCTCAGAAATAGATGCTTTAATCTGGAGGAGTTACTGTGTTTATTGGTCACTTATTTGTCTTCCAGAATGCTTCCAATCGGGAAGGGCTGCCTCTGTAATGGATCCTTTATATTTTCTGAACAAATGCTAAAGTCAACCCTGCAGACAGCCCTGACGTTTTGACACAACTTTAATTACACTGGTGGCTCTAGATAGATGTTGCTAGGGACCAAATGGTAGAAGGACACATCACCAGATCTCACTTCGTGAACACTTTACAGAGGCTTAGAAGAGAAGCTGAGAAATAGATTCCTTAATGAATATCATAGGTGAGGAGAAAATGTCGGAATGTGTGTATATTTATTTGTCAGTATGATGTTGTTAAAGGTCTCTGAGGATATTGGTATCTGCAATTATTTTAAGATGTTTAGCATTCGAGGTGGCATATGGGCTTTTCAGCGGAGTCTACTTATTCTGTCTATAGCAGCTTAGTATGATGACTGGGGAACTGGGATTTGGAAAGTTTACTACAACTCTCTGAGCCTTAGGTTCCCAGGTCTGCAAAATAAGGCTGGTGATAACAGTTACTTACACTGTAGGATTAAAGAGGTGATATATGTCACGAAGTACCCCATTGTCTGGAAAAGAGAAAGCACTCAATAAAAGTAAAGGTTTATTATGATCACTAGAGCAAATATCTCAGGAAGACGGTAGGGGCCAGATGCCAAAAGGATGGGTCCAGGTTTTGGCCTACTCATTGTGTATCCTCAGATGAGTCCATGGTGATCTTTAAATCCTGAGTTTTTTATTTGTAAGATTGATCTTACTAAGTCTGCCTCCTTCCCTTCTAGGATTGCTGTAAGAACCAAAGGAGAATGTGTATGTGAGAGTACTCCCTGCACGCCATGGGCCAGTGGAAGCAATTCCTGTGAGGCAGGATCGTCTTCCCATCCACCATCCTAGCATACAGAGGGAGTCTTAAGTAAGACATGGTAGAAAGACAGAAACTTGTTCAGCATCTTTTCCACAGCACATTCTATGGACTGTCTCCAAATCATATTGAATTCTGTCCATTTCTTTGCTTCCTTTGCTGCCATCTTAGTTCAAGATACCATCATCTGTCATCGAGGGAAGCCTGGTATTCTGCTTCTACTCCTGACCCCCTTTAAGCCATTTTCCACTCAGTTTCCAGGGCAATGTTACTCTTCTTCTTAAAGCCTCATAATGGCTTCCCATCACACTTAGAATAAAATCTGTGCTCTTTACCATGAAGTCATGTACAATCCAATCCCTGCTCACCTCTCTGATTTTATCTTCTGCTCCTCTATGTCGCCAACTACACGCCAGCCTCATGAGCCTTCCTTCTATTCTTTAAGAAGGTCAAGTTCATTCCTAAGAGCATGGATCTAGTTGCCCTGCCAGCCTAAAATATGCTTCCTCCTGATGGCTTCCCCCAGTCCTGTTGCAGCTGACTATTTCTCGTCATTCTGTGGTCTCCCTGGAGAGGATTTTTCTGGCCATTTTACTGCACTGTCCTATTTTAATTTTCTCCATAGCTTATTGTCTTTGAAGTTTAGCTTCAGAAGAATGACAACCTTATCTGTCTTATTTGATACTTCATTCCTAGGACCTAAAAAATGCTTGGCATACAATAGGTGCCCCAAAAATCCATTAGCTAAACGTATAAATTAAACTTTAAAAGGGGTCAGTATTAGCAAGGACTTGCTTATTGTTATTCAGTTTTTGTTTGTTTCACTTAGAAGACTCTATAGGACCTCAAGTCTCCAGGATAGGACTTCAAATGCTTGAATTTATCTCCTTCAGGTACTCACCTCTTGGAGCCTGGAATGGCTCCTAGCTTCTAGAAGGATCTGGTTCTTTGCTTTGGGGCTAGCGCTGACATCTGGGGAGGATAACAAGTCGAGAGAAAAAAAAAAAACCCCGAGGGCACCAACAGCAGTAGAATAGATTTGTAGCAGTAGAATGTCTCCAAATAAACTGTTGTATATTCATACAATGGAATGTAAGGAACAGAGCAATACTGCTTCATGAGGCATCTTGCAGTCATAATGGTGCATGAAGGAAATAACAGAGTACAAACTATATGCTATATGATTCCACTTATTTGAAGTCCTTGAACAGGCAAAACTAATGTATGGTGATTCAAGTCAGGACAGTGGTTACCTTTGAGGGGAAGGTATTGACTAGGAGGACGCATGAACATACTCTACGTTATATATGTAAAGATGAATCCCCTTTTATATTTAATATTGATACAACTCAATAAAAATATTTTTAAAATCCATGGACGTAGCCATTAAAAAATCCTGAGGAGGGAGTTGTGGGGGAAATAACAGAGAGGGAGGTCAGAGATGGTGCAGATACATTTAAGGTAGACCCAGCATGGACCCACCATCCGTGGACTCTGTGGGTGGGTGATAGAAGCCAGCATGACGTTTCCCACTGTTTGCATGAACATATACACACTGCTATATATAAAATAGATAACCAACAAGGACCTACTGTATAGCACAAGGCACTCTACTCAATATTTTGTAAAAACCTATAAGGGGAAAGAATCTGAAAAAATAGATATATATGTGTATATATATATGTATATATATATGTATATATATATCATATGTATATATGAATCACTTTGCTGTACACCTGAAACTAACACAACACTGTAAATCAACTATACTTCAATAAAAAATAATTTAAAAAAATTTTAAAGGGAAGATATTTAAAAATTTTTTTAAATTTTAAAAAATGGAAAAGGAAAAAAAAAGACTTCACTTACATATCCTCTAAAACCTAATCAGCCTAATTGTGAGGTCACAACTCTAGTGCCCAGAGAACTCAAGATATTCAACATTGTTCCAAAGTCAAGATTTTAGTAGCAAAATCAAGCATAGCAAATGCTGAGTTCTGGAATTAAAAAGAAAACAACAACAGCATGAACAGTGACACACATCGCATGCAAAATTTACCTACATGACAACAAAAAATTGATGAGGCTGACGACCCTCTGATTTTTTTTTCTGTTTTTTTAAAACGAGACAGAGTAAATTTCTCAAGCACAGGAGTCACAGAAGCTTTGATGGTACAGACTAATCCAGGCAAAAGCCCACACCACCTCACCTCCTTCATGTACAAATCCATATTTTCCTCTAGGTTAAAACGCAGTGTCTTTCTCAAGTATTCTGCTCCTCTGAAGTCTATAGAATAGAAGGGAATGTAGTGGGTCAGCTGGCAGGAGACGTGACATTCTGAGGCTTTTAGAGCCGTTTAATTAGATGAAATGACAGTCAACGCCACAGACCACTGCTTGGGTGATTTGCATTCTCCATAAATTATGGGGCAGATATTTATTCTTTGCAGAGAGCGGTTCCTTTTCTCCCTTTTGGCTCAAATTCCCTCCGATTTTTCAGAATGATCAAGTGCTTGGAAATACATTTCGTGTGGTTTGTTTTATTTTTAAAGATGGGGGGGGGTGTATGTGTGGCTGAAAAGCCAACGTGAAGTTCTTTCCTAACATCTGTACATGAAGCTCGCACTTCCATGCGTTTTCATGGCTGGCGTTTCGAAGAGCATCATGCTTACGATTCTTTACAGAAGACCCGAGGTTGGCTTAAAGAGGGCTCGAAAAGCACAGCTTGTTTCCTTGTTTCAGCAGAACAGAATAGCTCATCTAGTTTGCAGTCTACCGCCATCCAGAACTGGGTAGCATTGTGGTAAGTGGTACTTTAGCTCCTAGCTTTAGAGCCCCTGTAGGTTTCCTCTTTGGTAGCCCTGTTTTATCAGACCTTTCTTAAGTATAAGCCACGTTCCTACTACCCTTTGTCTGGGTTTCTCCAGCCTGTGCTTACAAGTGAAGCTATGTTATTAAGAATCAGCTGGTTCCTCTGGCTTTTGCTCTTCCTGTTCACATAGGATCTTAGGTTCCTCAGGTGAGGTATCCCTCAAGTATTAGGTGTTCCCAACAGGTATCTCATATGTGCTTATAAACCAGCCAGGCTCAGCTGGGCAGCACTGCATCAACAGACAATTATGTGTCTGCCACCATGAGACCCAGAAGCCCTTGAGATAGCATGGCCAACGTGGTGAAGAATGAGTGATGGTTTTAAAATATGGCTCTAATAAAGAAGATGTGGTACATATATACAATGGAATATTACTCAGTCAGAAAAAGGAATGAAATTGGGTCATTTATAGAGACATGGATGGACCTAGAGACTGTCATACGGAGTGAAATAAGTCAGAAAGAGAAAGACAAATATTGCATATTAACGCATATATGTGGAATCTGAAAAATTGGTATAGACGATCTTATTTACAAAGCAGAAATAGAGACACAGACGTAGAGAACAAACGTATGGATACCAAGGGGGAAAGGGGAGGGTGGGATGAATTGGGAGATTGGGATTGACATATATACGCTATTGATACTATGTATAAAATAGATAACAAATGAGAACCTACCATATAGCACAAGGAACTCTTCTCAATGCTCTGTGGTGACCTAAATGAGAAGGAAATCCAAAAAAGAGGGATATATGCATACACATAGCTGATTCACTTTGCTGTACAGTAGAAACTAACACAATATTGTAAAGCAGCTATACTCCAATTAAAAAAGTAAAATAAAATAAAATATGGCTCCAAATTCTGTGATGTTCCTTCAGTCAAGGTCATGTCTGTGTCCCTTCCCTTAGAATCTGGGTGGGCCAGCTTACCAGGGGGGAAGGGTAGTGGGGAGGGATAGTTAGGGAGTTTGGGATTGACATGTACACACTCCTATATTTAAAATGGATAACCAACAAGGACTTACTGTATAGCACAGGGAACTCTGCTCAATATTCTGCAACAACCTATTGGGACTAGAATTTGAAAAAGAATAGATACGTGTATATATATAACTGAATCCCTTTGGCGTACACCCGAAACTAACACAACATTGTTAATCAACTGTACTCCAATGTAAAATAAAAAGTTAAAAAAAATTTTAAGTGGCTGATGTTTATGAGTTGGAGTGACATGTGGAGGTACATGGACAGAGAATGAAACAGGATGCTTTAAAATATTTGAGTGTCTGAGATGTTACTGACACAGTAAGTGAGCAGAGACCTGAAGAAAGTGAGTGAGGAAGCCCTGTGGATTTCCAAGGGACGGCTTCCAGGCAGAGGAAGAGCAGTGACAGCAGCCCTGAGGCAGCAGCAGCTGGGGCGTGTGAGTGATGGGGTCGGAGAGGAGAGCAGTGATGAGATCAGGGAGGAGAGCAGCGATGAGGTCAGAGAGGAGAGCAGGGGCCACACCATGGGGGGACCTGGTTGGACTGAGATTTTATTGGCAGTGGGAGGAGATTTTATTTGGAGGGATTCAGCTGAAGAAGGACAGGCTCTGGCTCACCAACATAGAAGATTCATCCTGGCTGCCTTGTGGAGAATAGATCGTAAACTGGGTGTCCAAGTCGGAGGCTATCACTTGGCAATATTTTCACCTACTATAACTGGAGAAGCAGAGCATAGTCTAATGAACTTTTAGTTCTACAGGAAAAGGCTGGAAAATATTTTCTGAAAACATGCTTCATGAAGAACTATGGATGAAGATGTTGGTCCATAAACTGTTGGGAAATCAGATAGAAAGACATCTACTAAATTTCTGAGAAAATCAAAAAGGAAATCACAATATGGTAGAGCCTTGGTCAGCCCAGATGTTACCGGACCAAACTCCAAACAAGGAGTCTGGGTCTTTTAAGCACTAGGTGCCTGGACTCCTTGCTTGGTGCCCTGAAATAAATGCTGCACTTTTCTTAACCACAACCCGGTGTCAGCAGATTGGCTTTACTGCCCTCAGGCAAGTGGACCCAGGTTTAGTTCAGTAACAGTTTGAGTTGAGTTCCTATCATTCATACCCAAAGGGTCCTGATTGATCTCCTAAACTACATTGGGATCACATTTACAACAGTCCATTCATGATACTATAGTTTCACCTCCCTTTTGAACTTTTATATCCTTTTGTACACCGTTATTCAGAGGATTCAAAATGTCTAGTCAAGTCATCTGCAGTGATTTGTGTCTTAATTTCATATTTTCAGTACATTTAAATTACCATGCATTTCAGTGTCAACACCTTCATGTTAACTCAAGAATCTCTGTGTTCTCTGGTGTTATTTTTGTTGCAAATGTTTTCACATTTTAGGAATGTGCTATGTAAACCAACACTACACAAAATTGATTCCCAGTTTTTAGTGAGCTATTACTCTTTTGATAGAAACAACAAAATGACTGAAATGTTCCCCATTTCATACATCATAAAGCAATATTGTATCATGAATTAGTAATCGGCATTCCCAATATTATAGATACTCATCTGTAAGAAATTGCAGGCACTTGTAAATTTCTTTCCGTTATTCCCACCCTCCTGGGTTCTGACCAGGAACAGAATTCTGGAGCGGTTTTTTGCCTTATTGCTATTTCAAAGCAGGTCTTTGTGGTTAAGTACAATTTTCTACAAGAATCACACCCAGCGTGGTCCAATGGGCTGGTCCAATGGGCTTACAACCACGTGTAAGGAGTGTGACATTAGTGGAAGTTTAACGTGGTTTTCTACCTTAAATAGTCCCTGGCTGTCATTCATGCTCTGAGGATGTTTTTAGGCTTCAAAACAAGATCCATCAGAATATTCCTACCTGGGCTGGTGCCACGGCCATGATCACCTGCTGGCTGATTGGCCCCATAGAGCTCATGGCATTTTTCAGTACACGCCAGCCCAAGTGCCTCTACTTGGAAATTCTAAACACACTGGAAATACATTAGGAATAATAAATAGAGCTAAGAAAAGAGATGCGTAAAATTAAAGCGGTAAGGTGTTAACTCCAGCCTCAGGTAAGGCATCCCAGCTCTCCAGGGCTGAGCTGGTTCCCCTGCTTGCTCTGGTTCACATCTGCATGGGGTAGCTCATGGCATGAACATGTTCTCACATCAAAATGGGTGGAAAATGAGATTTTTTTGGAAGGGATGTGCCTTCTGAGAGCAATTTTCCCAAGCTGTAATTCTTAGTAAGTAAGGGATACAATCGTTAGAAAGTCCCTAGTGCCCAACTGGTTGGGATTCGCTCCGATTCAAGTTGTCAGTCATCAGCTGTATGTGGTGATGAATGGAGAAAACGATTACGTTTATCCACATCTTCCATAGTAGTTAAGTAGGTCCCACTTTATTTTTTACTCTGGGGATGAAACATTATGATTTATTGTTAAAGGCATTCTGTTATTTGATGAAGTTATTTCTGAGGGGAGGCAAATACCTTATTTCTTACCAGATTTGGTGTTATTTGTACCAGCTGTTGGCAAGAACGTTTTCGCAAACAACAGGGTTCGGTGAGAACGTAACCATGTGATAACCTGTACCACGCAGCACGTAGACAAGCACGAATGGGTAATAGCTGATTATAAACTTAGGCACTAATGACATTTCAAACCTACATTTTAGACTTTGTACTTTTTTATTAACAGAGGTAGGTTTGAAAAAAAGGAAGATTGCCGGTCCCTAATCCCTGTGTGCAAGTGACGTTGCCAAGGGCGTCACAGTCAGACAGCCACAAGGAGGAGCCCAAGCATCAAACTGAAAATTAACACACGCTATTAAGGGTGGCTCCTGCTGCTTTTGCCAACCTATTAAGACAATGTTGATTCTTAAATGGAGGTGAGGTGATGTGTGGGCCTTTTGCGCAAATTAATATCACTCGGGGGTGTTTATATTGATTTGCTGGTACGTATCCGAATATTTCAATACCTATGATAACATAGGCATCATCTATTCTTCACCCAGGAAGCAGGGGGATCTTTAAAAATTGCAAAGCAGATCATGTCACCCGCTGGCTTAAAGCCTTCCAACGGCTGCTCTTCACTTTGGGAATTAACTACGTGGTCTTTTCCTCGGCCTCAAGGCCCTGCTTTGTCCGGTTCCCATGTCCTTTTCTGGATCCATCTCACACCTCTCTCCCCAGAGGCCTGATGCTCCCCACATTCGCTGGCCGACAGGTCCTAGAATGGCTCTTTTTCCGCCTTAGGGAATTCCGGTTTCCTCTGTTATTCCCCATCTTGGCATGCATACCTCCTTCTCATCGTTGGAACTGGGCTTCAGGGTCACCTAGAGCCTTGTTTCCTGACGCAGAGAGTAAGTTGGCCTGCCCACCCTCCTCCCATTCGGTGTCTCTTCATTCCTTCTTAGCATTTATCACAAGGTAATTCTCCTGGTCACTGATGCGTTCCCCATTTATCACCTGGCTTCTGTTTTCGAATATATATTAGGGCAGGAATGTTGTCTATTTTAACACTGCAGTATCCACAGTGCCTAGAACAATTCTTGGCACACTGTAAGTGTGCAATAAATATTGTTTCAATGAATGAGGTTTTATAATTGGAACTTACAGAACGTGACTGGGCCAGTGTGTCCCTAAAATAACAGCTGTGGAAACAGTTTTAAAAAATTAGTCTTTTATCTCAATGACGTTTATTCATGGTTTCAAAGGCCACTCATTTGTTCCCCAACTGTACACATGCTGTTCCTACTGACCCCCAAGAAGGGGTAGCAAATGCCACACAGTGAAATCTAAAGCCCCCCGCCCCCAGAATAAATCACTAGCAGCATTGCTGGACAAACAAAATTAAAATTAAACAAAACATACAGACATCTTCCACTGCCATCAGTATTATTTGAACCGTGATGACACAAGCTTGTTTCTGAGCAATAGCATCTTCGGCCCCATTCATGGTACTTCCCTCTGGTGGTGTCACCAGCATCACGGTTCAGAGGTAGTGATAGAAATGGCTTTCATTGACCACATCTGTCAAATGCAGGAGGCTATTTGGCCTGTTTGGAGGTTTTGTCCTTCCTTCGAGAAGGCCCTGGTGCCTTCCCTCCTCAAGGAGCCCGCCTTAGAGTCGGGGCAAGCAGGCTCCTTTAAGACAGATCTCGCGTTCTTGTGAATGCTCCCAGAAAATTCCTGGCTCTGCTAAAACTGTAACCTAAAACTCACTAAGCTTGAGTTTCTGCCAAGTGTATTATTTCACTACGTATAATATATTTCACCTTATACTTGGGTTTTAAAAATAGCTTGTGATTCTTCTAGTAATGACCAGTCATTACTCAACCTTGCTCCTTTTCTCCATCTTCCCAAGAAACTTTTTCTAGGTAGTACATTTATTTACCAAGAAAAGAAACACTTCCTTTCTGGAAATGTACTCAGGGAAGATTCCCCAAAGAAATATATTTGATCCTTTCACAGGAAGAAAGTTGACACATTATCTGTTAGAATGACCATTCCAAAAACCATGCTTACATATTTTAAAATTTGCAGAATAGCAAAAGATGTCAATGCTGGCATATATTTTGTTTATTACTCTCTGGGGTCACTTTGTTAGGATATGGCATTAAAAATGCTCTTGTAATGTCTTAGAGAGTTGGGAAAAATAACTGCAATTGAAATAGAGTCGTGATTCCTTCTCACAGGTCACCACTTAATAGGGAGCACAGATACCCAAGCCTGCATGACTTGTTTGCAAGGAGAGAGGGGTCTTGCACTCAGGTGTCTTAATCTGTAATGTTGTGATACACAGGATTATGTTGATAAGATGTATACTGTTTCTGGGTGACCTGTGACGGTGACATACTTGTGATGTTGATGGGTGTCGTGACTTTAGCTGTTGGTGTCACTTTTAGTTCTAAGTATATACAGTACTATGTTCCAAGGTATCTGTGGTAGATTGATTACAAAAATGGTCTTAATTCTCCAGGCATCCCTGAGCACGCATCCTTTGCAATGGAGCTTTGCAACAACTACCATCAGGAGGTGGAGTCTATTTCCCTCTCTTTGAATCTGGGCTCATCTTATCAGCAGAAAGTAGCTAAAATGACAGTATGTCAGTCTCACCTTAGACCTCCAGGCTACTTGTATATTTCTGCTCATGCTGGTATCCCTTTTCCTTCCACATGAACAAGGCTGGGAGAGCCTGCTGGAAAGTGACAGATCATTTGCAGCAGAGCTGAGTCATCCCAGCTGAGGACATCCTAGCCCAGCCAGCCCCTGGCTAACCTACCAAACCAACTGCAGCCAATGAACAAGTCTGGCTAAGATCAGCCACACCTGGGCCAGACCAACGAACTCTCTGGTCAACCTGTAGAATCATGAGCAATAATAAATCGTTACTGTTTTAAAGTCACTTAATTTTTTAACATTTTGATAACTTGGACATATTACGTTTTGTAAATTTAAGTTGTCCAGCATGTTACTTGGATACATTTATATAGTCATATGATTGCCATTGAAGCAATAGTTGTCACATTACATCTTTATAGTACAACATAATTGTCTATATTCATTAGGCTGTGCATTAGATCTCTATGGCTTACTTGCATGTCGTTACAAGTTTGTACCATGAAACACCATTGTCCTTCTTATTCCCCCACCCCACATTCCCTGGTAACCACCATTTTACTCTTTTTTTTTTTTTAGGTTTAACTTTTTAAAGTTCCACATATAAGTGATATCATAAGTATTTGTCGTCCTCTGTCTGACTTATATCTTGCTTAGTGTAACGTGCTCATGGCCTATTCATGTTGTTACAAATGACAGGATATCCTCCTTTCTCATGGCTGAATAATATTCCATTGTGTATATATATCACATTTTTAAATCCATTCATCCATTGATGGGGATTTGGGTTGTCTCCATAGCTTGGCTATTGTGAATAATGCTGCAATAAACATGGGTGTGTACATATCTCATCAAAATCCTGTTTTCGTTTCCTTTGGGTATATACCCAGAAGTAGAATTGCTGGATCGTGTGGTAGATCTATCTTTAATTTTCTGAGAGCACTCCATGTTGTTTTCCATAGTGGTTGGACTAATTTTTATTTCCCCCAACAATGTGTAAGGGCTCCCTTTTCACCACACCCTCACCAGCACCTGTTGTCTCTTGTCTTTCTGATGACAAACATTCTGACAGGTGTGAGGTGATAGCTCATTGTGGTTTTGAATTGCATCTCCCTGATGATTAGTGATGTTGAGCATTTTTTCATGTGCATCTTGGCCATTTTCATATCCTTTTTGGAAAAATGTCTATGTAATTCTTATGCCTATTTTTATTTTTATTTATTTATTATTAACATCTTTATTGGAATATAATTGCTTTACAATGGTGTGTTCTTTTCTGCTTTATAACAAAGTGAATCAGCTATACATATGCATATATCCTCATGTCTTCCCTCTTGTGTCTCCCTCCATCCCACCCTCCCTATCCCACCCTTCTAGGTGGTCACAAAGCACCGAGCTGATCTCCGTGTGCTATGCGGCTGCTTCCCACTAGCTATCTATTTTACATTTGGTAGTATATAAAAGTCCATGCCACTCTCTCACTTTGTCCCAGCTTACCCTTCCCCTTCCCCATGTCCTCAAGTCCATTCTTTAGTAGGTCTGAGTCTTTATTCCCATCCTGCCCCTAGGTTCTTCATGAACTTTTTTATTTAGATTCCATTTATATGAGTTAGCATATGGTATTTGTTTTTCTCTTTCTGACTTACTTCACTCGGTATGACAAATGCTAGGTCCATCCACGTCACTACAAATAACTCAATTTCTTTTCATTTTTTTTTTTACATCTTTATTGGAGTATAATTGCTTTACAATGGTGTGTTAGTTTCTGCTTTATAACAAAGTGAATCAGTTATACCTATACATACGTTCCCATATCTCTTCCCTCTTGTGTCTGCCTCCGTCCCACCATCCCTATCCCACCCCTCTAGGTGGTCACAAGCACCAAGCTGATCTCCCTGTGCTATGCGGCTGCTTCCCACTAGCTATCTACCTTACATTTGGTAGTGTATATATGTCCATGCCACTCTCTCACTTTGTCACAGCTTACCCTTCCCCCTCCCCATATCCTCAAGTCCATTCTCTAGTAGATCTGTGTCTTTATTCTCATCTTACCCCTGGGTTCTTCATGACATTTTTTTTTCTTAGATTCCATATATATGTGTTAGCATACGGTATTTGTCTTTCTCTTTCTGACTTACTTCACTCTGTATGACAGACTCTAGGTCCATCCACCTCACTACAAATAACTCAATTTCTTTTCATTTTATGGCTGAGTAATATTCCATTGTATATATGTGCCACATCTTCTTTATCCATTCACCTGTCAATGGAAATTTAGGTGGCTTCCATATCCTGGCTACTGTAAATAGAGCTGCAGTGAACATTGTGGTACATGACTCTTTTTGAATTATGGTTTTCTTAGGGTATATGCCCAGTAGTGGGATTGCTGAGGCGTATGGTAGTTCTATTTTTAGTTTCTTAAGGAATCTCCATACTGCTCTCCATAGTGGCTGTATCAGTTTACATTCCCACCAACAGTGCAAGAGTGTTCCCTTTTCTCCACACCCTCTCCAGCATTTATTGTTTGTAGATTTTTTGATGCTGGTCATTCTGACTGGTGTGAGATGATATCTCATTGTAGTTTTGATTTGCATTTCTCTAATGATTAATGATGTTGAGCGTCCTTTCATGTGTTTGTTGACAATCTGTATATCTTCTATGGAGGAATGTCTTTTTAGGTCTTCTGCCCATTTTTGGATTGGGTTGTTTGTTTCTTTGACATTGAGCTGCATGAGCTACTTGTAAATTTAAGAGATTAATCCTTTGTCAGTTGCCTCATTTGCAAATATTTTCTCCCATTCTGAGGGTTGTCTTTTCATCTTTATCGTTTCCTTTGCTGTGCAAAAGCTTTTAAGTTTCATTAGGTCCCATTTGTTTATTTTTGCTTTTATTTCCATTTCTCTAGGAGGTGGGTCAGAAAAGATCTTGCTGTGATTTATGTCAAAGAGTGTTCTTCCTATGTTTTCCTCTAAGAGTTTGATAGCTTCCAGTCTTACATTTAGGCCTTTAATCTACTTTGAGTTTAATTTTGTGTATGGTGTTAGGGAGTGTTCTAATTTTATTCTTTTCCATGTAGCTGTCCAGTTTTCCCAGCACCACTTATTGAAGAGGTTGTCTTTTCTCCGTTGTATATTCTTGCCTCCTTTATCAAAGATAAGTTGACCATATGTGCGTGGGTTTATCTCTGGTCTTTCTATCCTGTTCCATTGATCTATATTTCTGTTTTTGTGCCAGTACCATAGTGTCTTGTTTACTGTAGCTTTGTAGTATAGTCTGAAGTCGGAGAGCCTGATTCTTCCAGCTCTGTTTTTCTATCTCAAGATTGCTTTGGCCTTTCAGTGTCTTTTGTGTTTCCATATAAATTGTGAAATATTTTGTTCTAGTTCTGTGAAAAATGCTAGTGGTATTTTGATAGGGATTGCATTGAATCTGTAGATAGCTTTGGGTAGTATAGTCATTTTCACAAGGTTGATGCTTCCAATCCAAGAACATGGTATATCTCTCCATCTATTTGTATTATCTTTAATTTCTTTCATCAGTGTCTTATAGTTTTCTGCATACAGGTCTTTTGTCTCCTTAGGTAAGTTTATTCCTAGGTATTTTATTCTTTTTGTTGCAATGGTAAATGGGAGTGTTTCCTTAATTTCAATTTCAGATGTTTTCTTCATTAGTGTATAGGAATGCCAGAGATATATGTGCATTAATTTTGTATCCTGCTACTTTACCAAATTCATTGATTAGCTCTAGTAGTTTCCTGGTAGCATCGTTAGGATTCTCTATGTATAGTATCATGTCATCTGCAAACAGTGACAGCTTTACTTCTTCTTTTCTGATTTAGATTCCTTTTATTTCTTTTTTTTCTCTGATTGCTGTGGCTAAAACTTCCAAAACAATGTTGAATACTAGTGGTGGGAGTGGGCACCCTTGTCTTGTTCCTGATCTTAGTGGAAATCGTTGCAGTTTTTCATCATTGAGGATGATGTTGGCTGTGGGTTTGTCATATATGGCCTTTATTATGTTGAGGTAAGTTCCCTCTGTGCCTACTTTCTGGAGGGTTTTTTTTTTAAATCATAAATGGGTGTTGAATGTTATCAAAAGCTTTTTCTGCATCTATTGAGATGATCATATGGTTTTTATTCTTCAATTTGTTAATAAGGTGTATCACATTGATTAATTTGCATATATTGAAGAATCTTTGCATTCCTGGGAAAAACCCCATTTGATCGTGGTGTATGATCCTTTTAATGTGCTGTTGGATTCTGTTTGCTAGTATTTTGAGGATTTTTGCATCTATGTTCATCAGTGATATTGGCCTGTAGTTTTCTTTCTTTGTGACATCTTTGTCTGGTTTTGGTATCAAGGTGATGGTGGCCTCGTAGAATGAGTTTGGGAGTGTTCCTCCCTCTGATGCATTTTGGAAGAGTTTGAGAAGGATACGTGTTAGCTCTTCTCTAAATGTTTGATAGAATTCACCTGTGAAGCCATCTGGTCCTGGGCTTTTGTTTGTTGGAAGATTTTTAATCACAGTTTCAATTTCAGTGCTTGTGATTGGTCTGTTTATATTTTCTGTTTCTTCCTGGTTCAGTCTCAGAAGGTCGTGCTTTTCTAAGAATTTGTCCATTTCTTCCAGGTTGTCCATTTTATTGGCATAGAGTTGCTTGTAGTAATCTCCCATGATATTTTGTATTTCTGCAGTGTCAGTTGTTACTTCTTCTGTTTCATTTCTTATTCTATTGATTTGAGTCTTCTCCCTTTTTTTCTTGATGAGTCTGGCTAATGGTTTATCAATTTTGTTTATCTTCTCAAAGAACCAGGTTTTAGTTTTATTGATCATTGTTATTGTTTCCTTCATTTCTTTTCATTTATTTCTGATCTGATCTTTATGATATTTTTCCTTCTGCTAACTGGGTTTTTTTTGCTCTTGTTTCTCTAATTGCTTTAGGTGTGAGCTTAGGTTGTTTATTTGAGATGTTTCTTGTTTCTTGAGGTAGGATTGTACTGTTATAACTTCCTTCTTAGAACTGCTTTGGCTACATCCCATAGGTTTTGGGTCATCGTGTTTTCATTGTCATTTGTTTCTAGGTATTTTTTGATTTCCTCTTTGATTTCTTCAGTGATCTCTTGGTTATTAAGTAGTGTATTGTTTAGCCTCCATGTGTTTGTATTTTTTACAGATATTTTCCTGTAATTGATATCTAGTCTCATAGCATTGTAGTCTGAAAAGATGCTTGATATGATTTCACTTTTCTTAAATTTACTGAGGCTTGATTTGTGACTCAAGATATGATCTATCCTGGAGAATGTTCCATGAGCACTTGAGAAAAATGTGTATTCTGTTGTTTTTGGATGGAATGTCCTATAAATATCAATTAAGTCCATCTTGTTTAATGTATCATTTAAAGCTTGTGTTTCCTTATTTATTTTCATTTTGGATGATCTGTCCATTGGTGAAAGTGGGGTGTTAAAGTCCCCTACTATGAATGTGTTACTGTTGATTTCCCATTTTATGGCTGTTAGTATTTGCCTTATGTATTGAGGTGCTCCTGTGTTGGGTGCATAAATATTTACAATTGTTATATCTTCTTCTTAGACTGATCCCTTGATCATTATGTAGTATCCTTCTTTATCTCTTGTAAAAGTCTTTGTTTTAAACTCTATTTTGTCTGATATAAGTATTGCTACTCCGGCTTTCTTTTGATTTCCATTTGCATGGAATATCTTTTTCCATCCCCTCACTTTCACTCTGTGTATGTCTCTAAGTCTGAAGTAGGTCTCTTGTAGACAGCATATATACAGGTCTTCTTTTTGCATCCATTTAGCCAGTCTGTGTCTTTTGGTTGGAGCGTTTAATCCATTTATATTTAAGGTAATTCTTGATATATATGTTCCTATTACCATTTTCTTAATTGTTTTGGGTTTGTTATTGTAGGTCTTTTCCTTCTCTTGTGTTTCTTGCCTAGAGAAGTTCCTTTAGCATTTTTTGTAAAGCTGGTTTGGTGGTGCTGAATTCTCTTAGCTTTTGCTTATCTGTAAAGATTTTAATTCCTTCATGAAATCTGAATGAGATCCTTGCTGGGTAGAGTAATATTGGTTGCAGGTTTTTCCCTTTCATCACTTTAAATATGTCCTGCCACTCCCTTCTGGCTAGCAGAGTTTCTGCTGACAGATCAGCTGTTAAGCTTATGGGGATTCCCTTGTACATTATTTGTTGTTTTTCCCTTGCTGCTTTAAATTTTTTTCTTTGTATTTAATTTTTCATAGTTTGATTAATATGTGTCTTGGCATGCTTCTCCTAGTATTTATCCTGTATGGGACTCTCTGCACTTCCTGGACTTGACTATTTCCTTTCCCATATTAGGGAAGTTTTCAACTATAATCTCTTCAAATATTTTCTCAGTCCCTTTCTTTTTCTTTTCTTCTTCTGGAACCCCTATAATTCGAATGTTGGTGCATTTAATGTTGTCCTAGAGGTCTCTGAGACTTTCCTCAAGTCTTTTCATTCTTTTTTCTTTATTCTGCTCTGCAGTAGTTATTTTCAGTACTTTATCCTCCAGGTCACTTATTCATTCTTCTGCGTCAGTAATTCTTCTATTGATTCCTTCTAGAGAATTTTTAATTTCATTTATTGTGTTGTTCATCATTGTTTGTTTGCTCTTTAGTTCTTCTAGGTCCTTGTTAAATGTTTCTTGTATTTTCTCTATTCTATATCCAAGATCTTGGATCATCTTTACTATCATTATTCTGAATTCTTTTTCAGGTAGACTGCCTATTTCCTCTTCATTTATTAGATCTGGTGGGTTTTTACCTTGCTCCTTCATCTGCTGTGTGTTTTTCTGTCTTCTCATTTTGCTTAACTTACTGTGTTTGGGGTCTCCTTTTCGCAGGCTGTAGGTACGTAGTTCCCGTTGTTTTTGGTGTCTGTCCCCAGTGGCTAAGGTTGGTTCAGTGGGTTATGTAGGCTTCCTGGTGAAGGGGAACTAGTGCTTGTGTTCTGGTGGATGAGGCTGCATCTTGTCTTTCTATTGGGCAGGTCCGTGTCTGGTGGTGTGTTTTGGGGTGTCTGTCACCTTATTCTTATTTTGGGCAGCCTCTCTGCTAATGGGTGGGGTTGTGTTCCTGTCTTGCTAGCTGTTTGGCATAGGGTGTCCAGCACTGTAGCTTGCTGGTTGTTGAATGGAGCTGGGTCTTTGCATTGAGATGGAGATCTCTGGGAGATTTTTGCCGTTTGATATTACATGGAGCTGGGAGGTCTCTGGTGGACCAGTGTCCTGAACTCGGCTCTCCCACCTCAGAGGCACAGGCCTGATGCTTGGCAAGAGCACCAAGACTCTGTCATCCACATGGCTCAGAAGAAAAGGGAGAAAAAAGAGAAAGAGAGAAAGGAAAAATTCAAATAAAATAAAATAGAATAAGGTTATTATAATAAAAAATAATTATTAAAAATTTAAAAAGTATTAAAAAAAAGAAAGAAGAGAGCAACCAAACCAAAAAACAAATCCACCAATGATAGCAAGTGCTAAAAAGTATACTAAAACAGAAAACTGACAGTCAGAGCCCTAGGACAAATGGTAAAAGCAAAGGTATAGACAAAATCACACACAGAAGCATACACATACATACTCACAAAAAGAGAAAAAGGAAAAATATATATACATTGTTGCTCCCAAATCCACTGTCTCAGTTTGGGATGATTCGCTATCTATTCAGGTATTCCAGAGATGCAGGTACATCAAGTTGATTGTGGAGATTTAATCCGCTGTTCCTGAGGCTGCTGGGAGAGATTTCCCTTTCTCTTCTTTGTTCGCACAGCTCCCGGGGCTCAGCTTTGGATTTGGCCCCGCCTCTGCGTGTAGGTCGCCTGAGGGTGTCTGTTCTTTGCCCAGACAGGACGGGGTTAAAGGAGCAGCTGATTAGGGGGCTCTGGCTCACTCAGGCTGGGGGGAGGGAGGGGTATGGAATGCGGGGTGAGCCTTCGGTGGCAGAGGCCAGCGTGACATTGTCCCAGCCTGAGGTGCGCCGTGCATTCTCCCGGGGAAGTTGTCCCTGGATCATGGGACCCTGGCAGTGATGGGCTGCACAGGCTCCCGGGAGGGGAGGTGTGGATAGTGACCTGTACTCGCACACAGGCTTCTTAGTGGCTGCAGCAGCAGCCTTAGCATCTCATGTCCGTCTCTGGAGCTCGTTTAGGCGGTGTTCGGAATCCCCTCTCCTCGCGCACCCCGAAACAATGGTCTCTTGCCTCTTAGGCAAGTCCATACTCTTTCCCGGACTCCCTCCGGGCTAGCTGTGGTGCACTAGCCCCCTTCAGGCTGTGATCATGCAGCCAAAACCAGTCCTCTCCCTGGGATCTGACCTCCGAAGCCAGAGCCTCAGCTCCCTGCCCCCGCCCGCCCTGGCGGGTGAGCAGACAAGGCTCTCGGGCTGGTGAGTGCTGGTCGGTGCCGATCCTCTGTGCGGGGATCTCTCCACATTACCCTCTGCCCCACTGTTGCTGCGCTCTCCTCTGCGGCTCCGAAGCTTCCCCCCTCTGCCACCCGCAGTCTCCGCCCGTGAAGGGGCTTCCTAGTGTGTGGAAAGCTTTCCTCCTTCACAGCTCCCTCCCACTGGTGCAGGTCCCGTCCCTATCCTTTTGTCTCTGTTTATTCTTTTTTCTTTTGCCCTACCCAGGTACGTGGGGGTTTCTTGCCTTTTGGGAGGTCTGAGGTCTTCTGCCAGCGTTCAGTAGGTGTTCTGTAGGAGTTGTTCCATGTGTAGATGTATTTCTGGTGTATCTGGGGAGGAAGGTGATCTCTGCGTCTTACTCTTCCGCCATCTTGAAGCTCCTCTATGCCTATTTTTAAATCAAATTTTTTCTGTTACGTTGTATGAATCCTTTATATATTTTTGTATATTAACACTTTATCTGATACATGGTTTGCAAAATTTTTATCCCATTCTGTAGGCTGCTATTCCATTTTGTTAATTGTTTCTTTTACTGTGCAGAAGCTTTTGAGTTTGATGTAGTCCCTTTGTTGATATTTGCTTTTGTTGTTTTGTGCTTTTGTTGTCATGTCCTAAAAATCATTACCAAGACCAATATCAATGAGCTTCTTCCCTGTTTTCTTCTAGGAGTATTAGGTCTTATGATCCATTTTAAGTTAATTTTTGTGAGTGTTGTGAGATAGGGATCCAATGTCATTTTTCTGCATGTGTTTCTCCAGTTTTCCTAGTACCATACATTGAAGTTCCTAGTACCATATCTTCCCCCTATTGGGTGTTCTTGGCCCCCCCTTGTCAAATAATAGTTGACTGTATATGCTGGGATTTAATTCTGGGCTTTCTATTCTGTTCCATTGGTCTATGTGTCTATTTTTACGGTAGAACCATGTTATTTTTATTACGATGGCTTTGTAGTGTAATTTAAAATCAGGAAGTGTGATATCTGCAGCTTTTTTCTTTTTTCTCTCCAGATTATAAAGCCACTTAATTTTGAGTTGGTTTGTTACCCAGCATTATTGTGACAATAGCTAATTTGTATGCTATTGGACACATGTTTCTGGGAGACAGTTGACTGTATAGTTTTAGACATTGATAGTTTTGTGGCTCTGGGTTATATTAACTATGGGTTTAGATAATAGTGGTCTTGTGGTTCTAGGTGTTGGAGGTTCAATGACGATGCAACTTGAAAGTATTTATGGCAATGTAGCTAATATTTATGGCTTTTGATAATGATGGACTTGTGCTTTTGGTGGTTATGGTGCTTATGCTAAGAGGTGGTTATCACGTTGACAGAACTTCATATGACAACCCGTGTGATATACTAGGGAATTCAGATTTTCTGCCATGTTGCCACAATTTGATAAGTAAATGACAGCTCTCAATGCCACAAAGTTTCCAAGGAAGCTAAATATACTTACTTCTTTGTTTCTTGCTAGACTGGGAAAGTTGAGATATTGTTGGGTATCTTCTCACTGTTTATATGTGTGTGTGTACACAAGCATTCGTGTACACACACACACACACACACACACACACACACACACACACACACATATAAGACTATAAAGGATTCCCAGCTATTGTACTGTACCTGTGGAGGTCAACCTCCGCCATGCCAATCTGGGTCCAACTGGCACAGATGCCAGAAGTGGAGACCTTCTTACACCAATTCTCATGATTTTTCAGAAAAAACCCACCTTCTCTAGGCCTAAGCTCAGCCTTTACGGGAAGGGCTAATAAATGTGTGTAAAAATACCAGATCATCTTTTTCCTTCGACTGAGCATGTCCAGTGGTTAGAGACAGAGCCCTTCCCGTACTTCAGCAGGGGAACAGTCCACGTATGGGGCTCCAACCCCGAGGACCCTGGTCCTGTCGCTGGAATGATCCTATTCTCCTAGGAGGTAACCAGTAATGCTTGCCTTTGGTTTCCACATAACTTCTTTGCCAGTGTATCCACTTGAATTACGGGGTACCATAGTACTCTTTAAGAATCCCTCCACATTTTCTGAGGCTATTTCCCACCTTTGTGGATAAATGGTTAACAAAACTCTTTCCTTTTTATAAAATGAGAGTTTGACCTTTGGCTAACTCTCTAGCTCAGTTCCCCTGGTAACTTGACAATGACAGAATGTCAACTGTGTTTCTAGGTAGGATTACTTGTGCTAAAAATGACCTTTGACTGGCACTTTGCATCTGGCCTGGAAGCGCAGTAAAGGGACCATAAATACTTGATAGGGAAGCTACACTTTGGGCTTCCCTAAGAGCTGTGACTCTTAGATCTGGGCATGCATCTTGCAGGGACCCGGGAAGCTACCCTTTGGGCTTCCCTAAGAGCTGTGACTCTTAGATCTGGGCATGCACCTTGCAGGGACCCTGGAAGCTATGGGTTAGCGTCTTTCCAGACAGGGTAGATCCTGTACCTGCCGGATGTGGGTCTCATCTCCTGGCATCTGAGCTGTTAGACTGCTTCAAGGACCACCATAGAAATAGAACACCTGAAGTTATCCTTTTGGTAGGCTCTGGGTTTTGTCCTCTCACCTAATAAGTGGGTGCCAGGTGTGGCCCTTGGCAGTCTTGTGAGTGAATATTTAATGGAACCTAAAATGATCTCTAATGGGTATTGCATACTTGGCTCAGGTCCATAGGTCCAGCTGCTGATACACTTGAGACGCCGTCTGGCCTGAGAGGACTCTATGACAGCTGCCCTCTGTGTGAGTTTGGGGGTGATTCATCACGCAAGAGGTGTTTGCCAGGAGATTAAGTGGCAGGATGCCTGTTTCCTTGGGGGTCCCAGACTATGGTACTAGTGCATTGACAGAAGTGTTGTCTAGGTAACTTGCCTAAATGCAAGACCCCTACTCTGACTAAGACAGAGTACATGGAGAAGGGTTTTTTGGGAAGGAGGCTAAACACCTTGGGGGGACGATTATGTTGCTGGTAGTACTGGCCAAAGATGGCTATTCCTGGTTAAAACCAAAGGGCACTCACAACATAGGGCTATCAGGAATCACACGGCTGGTCACAGGAAAGGCTGTGAACCCCCATCTTAGGCATGCCCCTAACCAGAGCAGGGCCTTCTTTAGGGGGGCCCTGGGCAAGTCCTGGCCACACTGCCATGCCTGCCCCTTGTCTAGAGAGAGCAGGCAGGTCTGCGTAGGATGAGTCAAGTGCTAAGGCAGCAGCCTCTGGAACCTTCCTCCATCTCAAGGCTCTATTCCACTCTGTGTTGGCTTCATCTTCAGCTGGCTTTTTCCCAGAAAGAGACAGCGGTTGCCACTGGCAGCTCCAGGCTTCCAGTTTGCCGCCTTAGCAACCATAGAGGGAAGAGCGTCTTTCTTTCCTTCCCTCCAGCAAGTATGCTGTGGCTGATGCTGCCAGGGCTTGGATCCCACGAGCTTCCTGATCACAGAGGCTGGGGTGATGGGAGCTCTCATGGGACTGCCTAGGAGCTGGCTGTTCAGGACATTTGAAACACATAGCCTGTGATTGGATCAAAGTGGTTTCCCAAAGGAAAACTGGAGGGCTGGGATGCAAGGGAGTGGGGAAGGAACACTAGGAAGCCTAAACAATAGTGGTTCCCAACAGTATCGCTGAGCATCTAGGAAGAGTATGGAAAAGTGATGATTTGCATTCATTTAATATTGTCTTGATCACCTACAAGCCCCTGAAAGGTACAAAGTCAAAGACAAGGGCAAATACTGGGGCTTAGACACAGAAGTACCTTAATATATGATGGAGTGTGGGTGAGACAGCTGTGTGAAAAGTGATACTCAGGGAGAAAAGTGATAAATGCCATGACGCAGACATCAATCCAGAGTTTATAGAAACTGGCAATGATCATGACAGCTCAGGAAATACTGGAGAAGAATTCTGGCATTCTCGACTTCCAGCCAGTAGAAACTCCTCAAACTTCAGTGTGCTACGTTGTCACCTGGGGATGTGCTTAAACGCAGGTTCGATGCAGCCGGTCTGGGGAGGGGGTCCAAGATTGTGTGTTTCTAATGAGCTCCCAGGTGTCTCTGATGCCGCGGTCCAGAGACTGCATGCTGACAGAGCAGGAGAGGGTTTGATCACCGCACAGCTGGTACTGATGCTATTCCTAAAGAAGAGGTGTTAGCAGCTGCCTCCGAGACGTTTGGGGAGCGTTAGGATAGCATCCCAGGTACAGCAGGGAGCGTGAGAAGGCTTGTTGAGGGATCTCTTCTCAACAGCCAGGCCTAGTGGGGCAGTTTGCATGACCCTGCAATGCTAATGTTGGCAGTCTTTCTTCGTGCTGTAGCAGCACTTATGAAAGTACATTATGCTGTGAAATGAATTATATACAGTGAGATAATCACAGGGGTCTCCTGCCAATGGGTAGCTCCCACTGGAATGAATCTGGAGATGGAGGGTGTTAAAAAAAAAATAGCCAAATGGCAGGATACTGTGTAACCAGAACTGTTTTCCAAATGAGCCATAAAAGGATGTTTGGAGAAAGTTAATCTTTAAAAGTCTGCTCCCACACTGTCGTCTGGATTCCTTAGAAGACAAGGAATACCATTCCTTTTCCTTACACGCTTCTCTCCCGGGGTTGTGTTCAGAAAACATCGATTTATCTCCTTGATTTGTTAAGCAGCAAATCCAACAACGGGTTTTAACTTGCTGACTCGAATTTCATCGATCAGACCCAGCTTGCTTATACCAGGGAAACTAGTTGTATTCTAAATTGGATCCTTCTTTTCTGTTAGAAGAATAAATGGTGGTACTCCTCAAAATATTTAAGGACCAAACGTTTAAGCCTAGAACTAAAAAGATAAATAAAACAAGCAAAAAAATTATAGAGGAATTGAACTCTGGGAATTCAGGACATACTGCAATTTAGGACCTAGCATTTTTTCTGCAAGTCATTAATTACTTTGACTTTGAAGTCATTGGTCAAAGGCAGAAATTAGATAGACCAACATGTGTAAAAAGGAATTGTTTAGTAGTATTTTGGATAGTTTCCTCTAGCATCTGTTTTTCTCTTTTCATCTCATTCAACTTAAATGACAAATACAATGCAGTTGGCACAAAGGACATTAGATTGTTCCAACAAACAGATGCCCAGTTGTAACTCACCTGACCTGTCCTTGAATCTGTCTTTGGAGTGGGGTGGGGAGCAGAAGGGGTTATTCCATAGTAAGGTCAATACCTGTATATGCCTGTTGGTTCCTGACACTGGAGCAGAGTGAGAAGGGAGAGAGTCTTTGAGAAAAGAATAGCGATTCTGTAACTCAAGGGCTCCAGTGCCAAGCCCTGAGCTTTGTTTATGATGGGTTGATATTAATGGGTTCCTCTCTTTTCCACTTGATTTTTCTCATCCAATAAAAATGCAAAGCTATCTCAGTGTTTATGTCTCACACATACAAACTACAAATACTTTGCAAATAAGGTTAAGAAAATGACATGGCATCTGGTCTTCGTAACTAGACAAGATGCGCTTCTCCGGGCAGCCTCCCCTGACCGCCTTATGTAATACACCCATTGTGGCTCCCTCTCCGGCCCCTCCCCTCCCACTGAAGCCCTGATCTCATGACTCTCATAGCATTTCTCATCACATAATTCGTCATTTATTTCTTTGTTTTGTTCACTGACTGTCTCCCTCCTCTAGAATATCAGATCTACAAGAGCTGGAATCTTTGTATTGTTCATGGATGTATCCTGCATCCCTGGAACAGTGCCTGTCTGGCCCTTGCTAGGTTTTCAATGAAGCCATGAATAAAATTATATATACATATATATTCTTATTCTAAATGCTAATGTATGTATATATGTATAAATATGTGTATATATGTATATATATACATATATGTGTAAATATATGTGTATATATATGTATAAATAAGTAGATACGTATATTAGCATTTAGAATGTTAACTCCCATGTTCATAGGGCAGGTTGAATTTAAAACAGGAATACAGCCATCTACTTATACCATGTCTCAAACACAATAAGGATACCATGGAATATTATCTCATACTTTTTTCCCAGTGGAAGAAAAACCATTTTTTCCTGTCATGGAACAAAAGAGATCACTTGATACAGCATTGATGAGAGTTCATTGGGTAATAATAAAAATTTCATTTCTATGTAGATGAATTAACTTTTCCCAAGGTGTTCAGGTAAGCTAAGGTTTCTCCATCTTGGCACTATGGACATTTGGGGCTGGTTAATTCTTTGTTGTGGAGGGTTGCCCTGTGCTTTGTTAGATGTTTAGCAGTGACCCTAACCTTGACCTACTAGGGACCAGTTTCACTCCCCTTCCTATGGCTATGACAACCAAAAATGTCTCCAGACATTGCCAAATGTCCCCTGGTTGGAACCATTTAGTCAAACCAATCAATCCAACGTTATTGTAAATCGGCTCATTGGCTTGCAAAGGTTTTTCTTTAATCATTAAAGAGATAATAGCTGTCTTTCATCCAGCACTTATGTGGCAGGCAGAATAATGTCCTCGCAAAGGGTCCATGCCCTAATCCTGGGAAACTGCGAATATGTTACCTTGTATGACAAAAGGACTTTGCAGATGGGATTCAGGTTGAAGACCTTGAGATGAGGGGATTATCTTGGATTATTCAAGTGAGACCAATCTAATCACACACTCCTTTACAAGAAGAGCACTTTTAGGCTGTGGTCAGAGAGGAATGCCATCGCAGAATAAGGGCCAGAGAGACGTGATATGATAAGAACTCAGTCCTCTGTTGCTGGTTTTGAAGATGAAGGAAGGAGGCCACAAGCCAAGGGATGGAATGACCCCTAATGCTGAGAATGACCTTCAAATGATGGCTAGATGGGAACATTGGTCCTACATCTGCAGGGAACCTGAGTGATCAAGGAACAGATAGAGCTTCCCCTTGAGCCTAGGGAGAGGAATGCAGCCCTACTGACATCTTAATTTCAGCCTAGTAAGATCCATGTGGGACACGAGACCTGCAGAACTGTAAAATAATAAATTTGTATTAAGTCGCTAAGTTTGTGGTCATTTGTTACAGCAATAATAGAAAACGGATACAATTTATCATGCTCAGACCTTTATATATTAACTCTTTCCATCTTCTTATTTTATAGATGTTATTGGCTTAATTGTATCCTTGCCAATTTATACGTTAAAATCCTATCCCCCCAGTTCCCAGAATGTGACTGTATTTGGAGATAGGGTTTTGATAGAGGTAATTAACGTTAAATGAGCTCGCTAGGATGGGCCCTCATCCAATGACTGGTGTCCTTGGACACCACAGGGAGAAGACATACACAGGGAGAAGACCATGTGAAAATACCCAAAAAAGGTGACCATCTATAAGCCAAGGAGAAAGGCCTTTAGAAGAAACTGGCAGCCAACACCTTGATCTTGGACTCCTAGCCCATAGAACTGGGAAAAAATATATTTCTGTTGTTTAAGCTACCCGGTCTGTGGTACTAGCAAACTAATATAATACCTGAGGAAACAAAGTCAGAGAATACAGATAAATTTCCCTAGGACACACAGCTAACACAGAGGGATTAGAGTCTCCCAAATCCATGACATGTACACACTGCTATATTTAAAATAGGTAACCAACAAGGACATACTGTAAGAAAAAAATTAAAAATTAAAAAAATGAAATAAAATAAAATTCCTGTAACACCCAAACCAAAACAAACAAACAAAAAAAACAAATGCAATATAAAGTAAAAAAAAAAAAATCCGTACACTAAGTGATTCCTTTAGGTGGTCAAGATCATGGATGATCCAGAGGATTCCAACTAGTGCCAGTTTGTAGAGGAAAAGCCTGAATCATGCATTCAAATTCGGAATGACTTACCAGCAGTTGTGTCTTGAGTATCATGTTGACCTCAGAAACTCAATTTGCTCATATGTAAAAGTGTTATTATTTTCTTCCCAAGATAACTTCAGTAATTAAACTGGACAAACTTCAGTAATTAAACTGGACAATGAATGGAAAAGGACTTTGTCAAGTGCAGGACGCTGCAAGCGTGAGGTGGTATTTTTAAAGCGTTACCTCTACTGGAAAAAGTGAGCGTTGTTCTGACAGTACCCTCCAGACCTGCTTTTAGGTGTGTTTAGTGAATGCCCATTTTGGAACCTGAGAAGCAACATATGAAGGATTCTTCAACCGAAGGGGAGCAAGAATGTACAAGACTCAGTGTTTTCTTTCTATAATTCCTTCTAAAAGGCAATTCACGTTGGTTTTATTGTTTGAAATTCCCAGCGGAAGTCTTATCAAGTATGGTGTTCAGAAAACCAGTGGGAAGAAAAACAGCTGTTTGAAAAAGAAGGGGAACGGTCCACTTTGCTTAGCTTGTCGGGTTTATGATGGGATAAGAGTAAAAACCGAAGAGAAGAGGACTATTTACCTGTGGTAAAGTTAACAAGACAGCTTTCCCACAGGACGGCAACGGGTTCCACAGGTCTGTGGGCCTATGTAATGCTCTGCCAGTGGGGAAAGCATTTGTTTTGATTTGAAACTCCACAAGCTTCTCTTTCATAATATCTACTCTCAGAAAGGATAGTCCTTTTTGTATAAGAGGTGACAGAAGCTTCAAGTGCTCATAAGGTTCTACCAGCCCCATGAAGCTTGCTTCAACCGTGCCCTTTAGGAAGGGACTGTACAGCCACTTCCACCCAACTTTCAGATTCCAGATGAGGACAAATTTAGTGCCGACACGGGCAGCTGACATGCTTTCTTGCAGATGCTACCAAAATAACATGACCTACTCATTCTGGCGTCAGTAGGATACACCGATGCCATTCGTTTTCTAGAATGTCCTTTCCCCTTCTCGCTAAGGTGCTTCTCGTCAAACTTCAAGTCCTAGCTCAAATTTCATCTCTTTTGTGAAACCTTTTTCTTCTTTTTATAGATACTGTAAATCCGTCACTCATCTGTGTATCACTAATACCTTATTCAGATCTCAAATATGCTATTTATTCTCTTATATAATGATGATTTGCTTACCATTTAGTATAATAATGCTTTGTGAGGTTTTCAAATGAAAGCTATACTGTGTTCCCAGCGGTGGTGAAACATAGCAGGTGTGTGTGATGTATTAATGAATTTCAGGTCAGAGGAGGGGTTTTGAATAGCTTTTACAATTTGTTTATTTATTCATTTTTGATTTTTAAATTTTATTTTTTCTTCCAGTTTTCTTGAGATATAAGTGACATACAGCCCTGTATAAGTTTAAGGTGTTCAGCATCATGATTTGATGTACATACATCATGAAATTATGGTAACAATAAATTTAGCGAACATCCATCATCTCATAATCTGTATAAGATCTAACAAGATCTGCGTGTATCTAACAAAATTAAAGAAACAGAAAATATTTTTTTCCTTGTGATGAGAACTCTTAGGATTTACTCTCTTAACCATTTCATATATAACACAGAGCAGGGTTAGTTGTATTTATCATGTTGTACATGGCATCCCTAGAACTTATTTATTTCATAACTGGAAGTTTGAACTTTTGACCACCTTCATCCAATTCCCCCTCCTCCCACCCCCCAACTTGGATAACCACAAATCGGATCTCTTTTCCTATGAGGTTGCTTGTTCATTTTTTAAGTATAATTGACCTACAATGCTCTGTTAGTTCCTGTTATACAACATAGTGATTCAAAATTTCTGTACGTTTGACATGATCACCATGATAAATCTAGTTACCATCTGTCACCACACAAAGATATTACATAATTATTGATTCTATTCCTCTACACTGTGCATTTCACACCCGTGACTCATTTATTTTGCAACGGAAGCTTGTATCTCTTAATCTCCCTCAGCTACTTCTTTCCTCCTAGCACCCTCTTCCCTCTGGCAACCACCTGTTTGTTCTCTATATCTATGACTCTGTTTCTGTTTTGTTATGTGAAAACTGGACAGAGACATGCAAGACAATCAAATTGGACTACTTTCTTACACAATGCACAAAAATACATTCAAAATGAAGTAAAGATTTAAATGTAAGCCCTGAAACTATAAAACTTCTAGAAGAAAAGATAGGCAGTCAGCTCTCCCCTGGAGAGAGGTTGGAAGTGTGGGAGAGATTCAGTACCAGGAAGATTCTAGGCCACTAGCTTTGAAGACGGGGGTGGTGAGGGGAGAGGCATATGGCAAGCATCTGAGGGTGGCCCGCTGGAGCTGAGAGCGGTGCCGACAGGTGCCTGCAACCACAAGGACCTGAATCCTTCCATGAGTCTGAATGGGCATGGAAGCAGTCTTTCCCAGAGCCTCCAGAAAGGCAAGTAGTGTGGCTGGCACCCAGATTTTACCCTGAGAAACCCTGAGCAAAGAACCCAGCACACCATGCCTGGATTTCTGACCCTCAGAAGTGTGAGCTAATAGATGGGTTTGTTTTAGCCACTAAAATATAATTCATTCTGCAGCAATAGAAAACAAATACAAGTCATAAGAGACTGAATTTTATCAGTGGCCTGAATGGGCTTGGAAGAGGCCTCTCATTCTTAGCCGACACCTTGATTCAGCCTAGGAGACCCTGAGCAGAGAACCCAATTACTCTGTGCCCAGACTTCTGGCCTACAGAAACTTGGAGATGAGAAACTGTGAGATGCTTTGCATTACTAAGATTGTGGTAACTGCTATGACTGCTATAGCTAATACCCCCCTCACCCTCCTTGGCTAGCATGGATTTATTCTCATTACTGTGTGCACAGTGGGATCCCAGCTATGAACTAACTTCCATGGTCCAGATGGGAGATGCGGGTGGCTTGGGTGAAGAGAAGAAGAGGGGATTCCCTCAAGATCTTAACAATCACCAAGACAAGGAGTGCTTTGAAATGGGAGTGTACCAGTCCGAAAATCATTAGAAAGCAAATTAAATAAGCTTAAGTCAAGTGGGACATGAGTTCACATCTTTCATTATTTCTTCCTTGGGTCTGCAAGCCTGTGACGTAGAAAAAGGCAGTGTTGATCATATCAGCGAAAGAAGTTGCAGGCAGTAATCCAAGCAGGATGTAAATCACCACTGATGTCAACAAGTGAAAAAAGGTAAGTAACACTAGCTTCTCCAAGTTCTAGTGGCTTTTGATAGTAAAAGTTTCTCCTTCCAGTTCTCATGTATGGACTTTCATGCTTTGCCTCTATCATCTCAGAGTTCTAAGCATCCTCAGAGGGAGATGGTGGGGAAGGTCATGTGCTTGTGGCTCATCTCAGGTCTGTCCCACATTTCACTAGTAAGGACCCAGCCGCATAAACACACCTCACTGCAAGGGACTGGGAGAACTAGGGTATGGTGAGTGCTAATCATCTCAGCTCCAGAGATCGGGCTCCTGCCACACCCTGTTGGCTTATGACTGGATTGTTCAAGATGAAGCTGGAGTGTTTCCTCTGTTCTCTTAAGCAAATGAAATAAGAGAATCTCTCTCTGTGACATCAGTTTGCCTCAATGGTGGGCAGTTTCTTTTTTCTGTTTGTTTTTGTTTTGTTGGTTGTTTGTTGAACTGCAGTCTACCTGCATCAAAATAGTATTCTCCAGTTTTTAGAAGTAGGATCCTTATCTATTTTCTTTTTTAAAGACCATGCTTCCTTTTGGCCTCTTCACTAATTGGGTACCTGCTTGGGGTTTCCCTGTACCCAGTCATACCTGTCAAATGCACAGTCATATTTTGTGTCCTGAGATCAGCTTTGTAAAACCAAAGTAGTTTATAAGATAGAAGAGTTAATTGCTGGATTGAGGGTCTATTATCAAAAATCAAAACTTGTGTTGTCTATTTACAATAGCCAAGACATGGAAACAATCTAAAAGTCCATCAATAGATGAATAGATAAAGAAGATGTGGTACATATATTCAATGGAATACTACTCAGCCATAAAAAAGAATGAAATAATGCCATTTGCAGCAACATGGATGGACCTAGAGATTATCATAGTAAGTGAAGTAAGTCAGAGAAAGACAAATATCATATGATATCACTTATATGTGGAATCTAAAACAAATGATACAAATGAACTTATTTACAAAACAGAAACAGACTCACAGACATAGAAAACAAACTTATGGTTACCAAAGGGGAAAGTGGGGGGAAGGATAAATTAGGAGTTTGGGATCAACAGATACATACTACTATATATAAAATAGATAACCAACAAGGATCAACTCTATGACACAGGGGACTATTCCCAATGTCTTGTAATAATGTATAGTGGGAAAGAATTTGAAAAAGAATATATTTATATATATATGTGTATATGTAACTGAATCACTTTGCCGTACACCTGAAACTAACACAACATTGTAAATCAACTATATTTCAAAAAAAACCACAAAAATTTGTCCGCAAGTAGAGTGTGAACATTTAGGACCTACAAAGAGTCTATAGCCGTAGGTTCTACCCATATATTTGTGTAACCTCTGACTGCTCTACTTTGTCTCGTCTCCCTATTGTTCTGTATTTAATTATAAATATGATAGCTGGTATTTATTGAATGCTTTCTCTGTACCAGGCCTTCTTCTAAGCACTTTACCCTAATTATTGGGATCTTCACAAGAAATCTACAAAGTAGGTATTATTATTCTCATTATAGATGGCAAAATTGAGTCATGGAGAAGTTACATAGTTTTAGAAAAATTATGGATTTCAGGGCCATCAGATTAGATACCTTTCAGGGTATCGGGTGAGGATCTCTGGTATGATTTTCACTTATACATTTTTGGAGAACTTTTTTGCTTATTTGTCTATATTCATGACTCAGCAACATATCTGGCTTGCCTTACCTTGTTTCCAAGTTAGCTTCACAGGAAGAATATTGGTAATGCTTTCTGGCTACAGGGGCATATATCTTTACAAGTACTCAAGATACTTCCTGTGAGTTTCTCCAATGATGCTCATCATATCAATGATACTGTTTTCAAGGAAGTGATGGGTTGACTAAGCATGATTCTTGGCTGTAGACCCATTGTACTCTTTGCATAACATTAAAAAAAATTATTTATTTTTGGCTGCATTGGGTCTTCATTGCTGTGCACAGGCTTTCTCTAGTTGCGGTGAGCGGGGGTTACTCTTTGTTGAGGTGCGCGGGCTTCTCATTGCCGTGGCTTCTCTTGTTGTGGAGCACAGGCTCTAGGTGTGTGGGCTTCAGTAGTTGTGGTGCGAGGGCTCAGTAGTTGTGGCTCGCGGGCTCTAGAGTGCGGGCTCAGTAGTTGTTGTGTGTGGGCTTAGGTGTTCCGCTGCATGTGGGATCTTCCCGGACCAGGGCCTGAACCCGTGTCCCCTGCATTGGCAGGCACATTCTTATCCACTGCACCACCAGGGAAATCCTGCATGACATTTTTGAATCCTTATCTGAAGTCATTTCTTCATGAGAACATTTTGTTTGTGTTACCAAAATTATAAGCTGCTGAAGAGGCAGCTCAGGACTCACGTGGAATAGGGTCGTTTGTAAGTCTTCTGGGCAAAGTACTCATTTTCAACTTGCATTTATTGGCACTGTTCAATTTAGGTGAGAATACTGCGCGAAGTAAGCTCTCTTAAAAGTATCATCTTTGAGTTTGTTTAGTCAGTAATCCAACCATTGTCAAATCCATTTACTACTATTTACCCATGAGGTATCTTAAGGAGGGCTGATTCATTTCTCAGATGGTTCAAACATGAAGTGCTCAAGCAGAAATTGGTTCTTATGCAGTTTTTTTTTTTTTTTTATTTCCTCTTAAATCTTGGCCGATGTTCTCTGCTTTTGTATGCTGTGGGAACTTTTCTTCTAGGTGGTAATGGGCTATCAGGGATCCTAAATAGGAGGTTCAACCCTCAGGCCTTATAAGACCCAGGAATTTACAGTGTGAAACGGATTTTCAGTGTGAAGCCCTTTAGATGGCCATTCCTGTGCCAGCTTCCTCTTGTCCCTATCACTTCGTTTTGTTTGACCCAACTTGTACATTTCTATGATGGAGTTGGTCCCCTGGAGAGCATCCTGGGCTGCTCTCCAGTTTCTAGAAGGTGGCTGTCTAATTTTCTCTTTTTCAAAATATGAGTGCCTTTTGGGCCAGCTCATCAACTGGACACCTTTTGGGATTTCTCAAAACTCAGTCACATCTGGCTAAGACCCAGTCTTATTTTCTCTCCTGGGTACAACTTGTATAACAAAGCATTCGACAGGATTGAGGAATTAGATGCTCCATTTACAGCCTATTAACAAGAACCAAGATTTGGGCTGCAAGTGTGGGCTAGGGGTTTCGGACCTGTGGTATGCTTGGCCATGGATACTATTCAAAATAGTTACATAACTATTCAACATATTTATGTAAATTCTGGTTTGCATTCATTTTAAATCACTGTGGGTCTGGGGGAAGGCTTAGGGGTTAAGATATGTCCAGTTTATAATACTCATAATGCTTTATAATACTCAGCACACTTTCTTATCATTCTAATTTTTATATAAGCCCCGAATCCTGAAAAAAAAACTCTAAGAGATTCTAAACCTGTATTGACCAATATGGTAACTACATTTGAACCATAGCTTGTCCAAATTAGTGCAAAGATGCACTGTGAATGTAAAATATACACCAGATTTTAAAGTATGACAAGTAAAATCTAAAATACCTTCTTAATAATTTTTTATATTGGTACATGTTCAAATAATAATATTTTGGATAGATTGAGTTGAATAAAATATATTGTTGAAATTAATCACTTGTTTCTTTTTCCTTTTTAAAATGTGACTCAGAAAATTTTAAACTACACACGTGGCTTACATTACTGACTTACATTGTATTAGTATTGGACAACATTGTGCTAAACGATTAATAAAGACTGTTACAATCTTAATATATATTAATGTTTAGCAGAGATCACAGTTGAGAAATATTGACATCTGCTGGTCTTGATATTTGCCATACTGAAGTTGTAACTAAAATGCCAATAAATCCGCATTGCGTCAGGACACTTATTTCTTACTTGAGTTCACCCATTCACCTTCCAACGCCTAAGCTTAAAAAAAAGTCTGCCTAAAATAGGCTTTGATGTGCATGTTCTGGTGTCTGAAATACTCTCATTGCTTTTGATGGATTATAGTTGAGAAGCAGGAGGCACATGGTTTGTTTTGACAGTGAGGAATGCAAGAGGCTTTCTAGTGTAGATTTAACATTCCATCTGCTGTGTTTTACAAGTAGAAGAGCTCAGTGAAGAGGGACCTGCTGGAATGGGGTGGTGGTAGTTCTGTTTTATCCCATGGCTTCCTTTTTCTTTAAACTTATGAGCTAAAGAAGAGACATAACAAACAACATCACTGTGCATTAACAACCTTGCCAAGTGTAACAGATGAACATAGTTCTACTGAGTATCACTCAGTCTTAGCCAGTCAGATTGCTCACTGCTCTGCCTCAACTGCCAGGGAAAGGCATCTCTTTAGAGCTATACATTCCATTTATGATTCAAAGAGAACTGCTTCCTATGGATGGCTCTAATAAATCAAAAGCAGGAAGCCTGTTTCCTTGGATCAAACTGAGTAAATTTCTGACTGCCAGGTCTCTGTGGAGTTCATAGGTGGAAGGGATTTATAAGTAGGGACTCAAAGGATTTATCTCTCCAGCTCATATGGAAGCAATTTGGGGTCAAGCCTTTAAGCTGGTGAATGTGCTTTCTACACATGTTCTTTCTCTTCTGTGGGCTGGAAAGGCAATGACTGGATTTACCTTGAAATTTGATGAGTAGCCTCTATTAGCCTGGGTCCCTGAATGACCATGTGGAAGACAGACATGCGCTGCCTGAGCTGTTCTGTGAGAGAGAATTAAACTTTCATGTGTTTGAGCTGTTGTGTTTTGGGGGTTATTTGTTACAGATGTTTGGCCAACCCTAGCTAATGTAAACCCTATTAGTTATCCTTTTTACTGAAGTGTGTTTGATTTACAATATTACATTAGTTGCAGGTGTACAATATAGTGATTCAATCTTTTTATAGATTATACTCCATTTAAAGTTATTAATAAATATTGGCTATATCTCCCTGTGCTGCACAATATATCTTTGTTGCTTATCTATTTTGTATACAGTAGTTTGTACCTCTTAAGCTCCTACCCCTATCTTGCCCCTCCCCGCTTCCCTCTCCTCACTGGTACCCACTAGATTGTTCTCTATATCTGTGAGTCTGTTTCTGTTTTGTTACATACATTCATTTGCTTTATTTTTTAGATTCTACATATAAGTGATAATATAGAGTATTTGTCTTTCCCTGTCTGAATTATTTCTCTAAGCATGATACCCTCCAGGACAATCCAGGTTGTTGCAAATTACTCAATTTCATTGTATTATATGGCTGAGTAGTATCCAATTGCATATATATATACCACATCTACTTTATTCATTCATCTCTTGATGGACACTTAGGTTGCTTCCATGTCTTGACTATTTAAAATAATGCTGCTATGAATACTGGGGTGCTGTATCTTTTCAAATTAGTGGTTTTGGTTTTTTTTAGATATATACCCAGGAGTGGAATTTCTGGGTCATATAGCAGCTCTATTTTTAGGTTTTTTTTGTTTTTTTTTAGATTCCTCCATACTTATTTTCCATAGTGGCTACACCAATTTACATTCCCACCAAAAGAGTACAAGGGTTCCCTCTTCTCCACATCCTCTCCAACATTTGTTATTTGTAGACTTTTTGATGATAGCCATTCTGATAGGTGTGAGGTGATATCTTTTTTTTTAAACATCTTTACTGGAGTATAATTGCTTTAAAATGTTGTGCTAGTTTCCGCTGTATAACAAAGTGAATCAGCTATACATATACATAGATCCCCATATCCCCTCCCTCTTGCGTCTCCTTCCCACCCTCCCTATCCCACCCTTCTAGGTGGACAGAAAGCACAGAGCTGATCTCCCTGTGCTATGCGGTTGCTTCCCACTAGCTATCTATTTTACATTTGGTAGTGTATATATGTCCATGCCACTCTCTCACTTGGTCCCAGCTTACCAGTCCCCCTCCCCATGTCCTCAAGTCCATTCTCTACATGTGTGTCTTAATTCCTGTCCTCCCCTAGGTTCTTCAGGTTTTTTTTAAAGATTCCATATATATGTGTTAGCCTACAGTATTTGTTTTTCTTTTTCTGACTTACTACACTCTGTATGACAGACTCTAGGTCCATCCACCTCACTACAAATAACTCAATTTGGTTCCTTTTTATGGCTGAGTAATATTCCATTGTATATATGTGCCACATCTTCTGCATCCATTCATCCGTCAGTAGACACCTAGGTTGCTTCCATGTCCTGGCTATTGTAAATAGAGCTGCAATGAACATTCTGGTAGACGAATCTTTTTGAATTATGGTTTTCTCAGGGTATATGCCCAGTAGTGGGATTGCTGGGTCATATGGAAGTTCTATTTTTACTTCTTTAATGAACCTCCATACTGTTCTCCATAGTGGCTGTATCAATTTACATTCCCACCAACAGTGCAAGAGGGTTCCATTTTCTGCACATCCTCTCCAGCATTTATTATTTGTAGATTTTTTGAGTATGGCCATTCTGACTGGTGTGAGGTGATACCTCATTGTAGTTTTGATTTATATTTCTCTAATGATTAGTGATGTTGAGCATCCTTTCATGTGTTTGTTGGCAGTCTGTATATCATCTTTGGAGAAGTGTCTATTTAGGTCTTCTGCCCATTTTTTGGATTGGGTTGTTTGTTGTTTTGATATTGAGCTACATGAGCTGCTTATATATTTTGGAGATTAATCCTTTGTCAATTGCTTCGTTTCCAAATATTTTCTCCCATTTTGAGGGTTGTCTGTTTGCTCTGTTTATGGTTTCCTTTCCTGTGCAAAAGCTTTTAAGTTTCATTAGGTCCCATTTATTTTTGTTTTCATTTACATTTCTCTAGGAGGTGGGTCAAAAAGGATCTTGCTTTGATTTATGTCATAGAGTGTTCTGCCTATGTTTTCCTCTAAGAGTTTGATAGTGCCTGGCCTTACATTTAGGCCTTTAATCCATTTTGAGTTATTTTTGTGTATGGTGTTAGGGAGTGTTCTAATTTCATTCTTTTCCATGTAGCTGTCCAAGTTTTCCCAGCACCACTTATTGAAGAGGCTGTCTTTTCTCCATTGTATATTCTTGCCTCCTTTATCAAAGAGAAGGTGACCATATGTGTGTGGGTTTATCTCTGGGCTTTCTGTCCTGTTCCATTGATCTATATTTCTGTTTTTGTGCCAGTACCATAACGTCTTGATTATTGTAGCTTTGTAGTATAGTCTGAAGTCAGAGAGCCTGATTCTTCCAGCTCCGTTTTTCTATCTCAAGATTGCTTTGGTGATTCGGTGTCTTTTGTGTTTCCATATAAATTGTGAAATATTTTGTTCTAGTTCTGTGAAAAATGCTAGTGGTATTTTGATAGGGATTGCATTGAATCTGTAGATTGCTTTGGGTAATATAGTCATTTTCACAAGGTTGATTCTGCCAATCCAACAACATGGTATATCTCTCCATCTATTTGTATCATCTTTAATTCTTTCATCAGTGTCGTATAGTTTTCTGCATACAGGTCTTTTGTCTCCTTAGGTTGGTTTATTCCTAGGTTTTTTATTCTTTTTGTTGCAGTGGTAAATGGGAGTGTTTCCTTAATTTCACTTTCAGATTTTTCATCATTAGTGTATAGGAATACCAGAGATTTCTGTGAATTAATTTTGTATCCTGCTACTTTACCAAATTCATTGATTAGCTCTAGTAGATTTCTGGTAGCATCTTTAGGATTTGCTATGTATAGTATCATGTCGTCTGCAAACAGTGACAGCTCTACTTCTTCTTTTCCAATTTGGATTCCTTTTATTTCTTTTTATTCTCTGATGGCTGTGGCTAAAACATACAAAACTGTGTTGAATAATAGTGGTAAGAGTGGGCAACCTTGTCTTGTTCCTGATCTTAGTGGAAATGGTTTCAGTTTTTCATCATTGAGGATGATGTTGGCTGTGGGTTTGTCATATATGGCCTTTATTATGTTGAGGTAAATTCCCTCTGTGCCTACTTTCTGGAGGGTTTTTATCATAAATTGGTGTTGTATTTTGTCAAAAAATTTTTATGCAACTCTTGAGATGATCATATGGTTTTTATTCTTCAATTTGTTAATGTGGTGTATCACATTGATTGATTTGCATATATTGAAGAATCCTTGCATTCCTGGGATAAACCCCACTTGACCATGGTGTATGATCCTTTTAATGTGCTGTTAGATTCTGTTTGCTAGTATTTTGTTGAGGATTTTTGCATCTATGTTCATCAGTGATATGGCCTTTAGTTTTCTTTTTGTGTGATATCTTTCTCTGGTTTTGGTATCAGGGTGATGGTGGCCTCGTAGAATGAGTTTGAGAGTATTCCTTCCTCTGCTATTTTTTGGAAGAGTTTGAGAAGGATGGGTGTTAGCTCTTCTCTTAATGTTTGATAGAATTCGCCTGTGAAGCCATCTGGTCCTGGACTTTTGTTTTTTGGAATATTTTTAATCACAGTTTCAATTTCATTACTTGTGATTGGTCTGTTCATAATTTCTATTTTTTCCTGGTTCAGTCTTGGAAGGTTTTACCTTTCTAATAATTTGTCTATTTCTTCCAGGTTGTCCATTTTATTGGCATAGAGTTGCTTGTAGTAGTCTCTTATGATGCTTTGTATTTCTGCAGTGTCAGCTGTTACTTCTTTTTCATTTCTAATCTGTTGATTTGAGTCTTTTCCCTTTTTTCTTGATAAGTCTGGCTAATGGTTTATTAATTTTTTTTATCTTCTTAAAGAACCAGCCTTTGGTTTTTTTGAGTATTCTTATTGTTTCCTTCATTTCTTTTTCATTTATTTCTGAGCTGATCTTTATGATTTCTTTCCTTCTGCTAACTTTGGGGGTTTTTTGTTTTTCTTTCTCTAATTGCTTCAGGTATAAGGTTAGGTTGTTAATTTGAGATTTTTCTTGTTTTTGAGGTAGGATTGTATTGGTATAAACTTCCGTCTTAGAACTGCTTTTGCTGCATCCTATAGGTTTTGGGTCATCGTGTTTTCATTGTCATTTGTTTCTAGGTATTTTTTGATTTCTTCAGTGCTCTCTTGGTTATTTAGTAGTGTATTGTTTAGCCTCCATGTGTTTGTATTTTTTACAGTTTTTTTCCTGTAATTAATATCTAGTCTCATAGCACTGTGATTGGAAAAGATACTTGATGTTATTTCAATTTTCTTAAATTTACCAAGGCTTGATTTATTATCCAAGGTATGATCTATCCTGGAGAATGTTCCATGAGCACTTGAGAAGAAAGTGTATTCTGTTGTTTTTGGGTGGAATGTTTTATAAATATCAATTAAGTCCATCTTGTTTAACGTATCATTTAAAGCTTGTGTTTATTTATTTATTTTCATTTTGGATGATCTGTCCTTTGGTGAAAGTGGGGTGTTAAAGTTCCCTACTATTGTTGTGTTACTGTCGATTTCCCCTTTTATGGCTGTTAGCAATTGCCTTATATGAGGTCCTCCTATGTTGGGTACATAACTATTTACAATTGTTTTATCTTCTTCTTGGATTGATCCCTTGATCATTATGTAGTGTCCTTTTTTTTTTTTTTGTGGTACGCAGGCCTCTCACTGTTGTGGCCTCTCCCATTGCGGAGCACAGGCTCCGGACGCACAGGCTCAGTGGCCATGGCTCACGGGCGCAGCCGCTCCGCATCATGTGGGATCCTCCAGGACCGGGGCATGAACCTGTGTCCGCTGCATCGGCAGGTGGACTCTCAACCACTGTGTCACCAGGGAAGCCCTGTAATGTCCTTCTGTGTCTATTGTAATAGTCTTTATTTTAAAGTGTATTTTATTTGACAGAATTGCTACTCCAGCTTTCTTTGGATTTCCATGTGCGTGGAATATCTTTTTCAATCCCCTCACTATCAGTCTGTATGTGTCCTTAGCGCTGAGGTAGGTCTCTTGTAGACAGCATATATACAGGTCTTGTTTTTGTATCCATCAGCCAGCCTATGTCTTTTGGTTGGAGCATTTAATCCATTTACATTTGAGGTAATTATCGATATATATGTTCTTATTACTATTTTCTTAATTGTTTTTGGTTTGTTACTGTAGGTCTTTTCCTTCTCTTGTGTTTCATGCCTAGAAAGTTCCTTTAGCTTTTTTTGTAGAGCTGGTTTGGTGGTTCTGAATTCTCTTAGCTTTTGCTTGTCTGTAAAGGTTTTAATTTCTCCGTCAAGTCTGCATGAGATCCTCGCCGGGTAGAGTAATCTTGGTTGTAGGTTTTTCCCTTTCTTCTCTTTAAATATGTCCTGCCACTCCCTTCTGGCTTGTAGAGTTTCTGCTGAACGATCAGCTGTTAACCTTATGTGGATTCCCTTATATGTTATTTGTTGCTTTTCCCTTGCTGCTTTTAATTTTTTTCTTTGTATTTAATTTTTGACAGTTTGATTAATATGTGTCTTGGCGTGTTTCTCCTTGGATTTATCCTGTATGGGTCTCTCTGCACTTCTTGCACTTGATTGAGTATTTCCTTTCCCATATTAGGGAAGTTTTCAACTATAATCTCTCCAAATATTTTCTCAGTCCCTTTCTTTTTCTCTTCTTCTTCTGGGACCCCTATAATTCGAATGTTGGTGCATTTAATGTTGTACCAGAGGTCTCTGAGACTGTCCTCAAGTCTTTTCATTCTTTTTTCTTTATTCTGCTCTGCAGTAGTTATTTCCACTATTTTATCTTCCAGGTCACTTATCCGTTCTTCTGCCTCAGTTATTCTCCTACTGATTCCTTCTAGAGGCTTTTTAATTCATTTATTGTGTTGTTCATCATTGTTTGTTTGCTCTTTAGTTCTTCTAGGTCCTTGTTAAATGTTTCTTGTATTTTCTCCATTGTATTCCCAAGATTTTGGATCATCTTTACTATCATTACTCTGAATTCTTTTTCAGGTAGACTGCCTCTTTCCTCTTCATTTGTTTGGTCTGGTGGGTTTTGGCCTTGCTCCTTTTCTGCTGTGTATTTCTCTGTCTTCCCATTTTGCCTAACGTACTGTGTTTGGGGTGTCCTTTTTGTAGGCTGCAGGTTTGTAGTTCCCATTGTTTTTGGTGTCTGTCCCCAGTGGCTAAGGTTGGTTCAGTGGGTTGTGTAGGCTTTCTGGTGGAGGGGACTGGTGCCCGTGTTCTGGTGGGTGTGTCTGGATCTTTTCTTTCTGGTGGGAAGGACTGCCTCTGGTGGTGTGTTTTGGGGTGTCTGTGACCTTATTATGATTTTAGGCATCTTCTCTGCTGATGGGTGGGGTTGTGTTCCTATGTTGTTAGTTGTTTGGCATGGGGTGTCCAGAACCTTAGCTTGCTCATCATTTAGTGTGTCTGGGTCTTAGCATTGACGCGGAGATTTCTAGGACACCTCTTGCCGATTGATATTGCGTGGGGCCGGGAGGTCTCTGGTGTTCCAGCGTGCTGAACTTGGCTCTCCCACCTCAGAAGTTCAGGTCTGACACCCGGTCGGAGCAACAAGACCCTGTCAGCCACACGGCTAAGAAGAAAAGAGAGAAAAAAAGAATAGAAAAGAAAAGAAAAGAAAGTTATTAAAATAAAAAAATATATATTAAAATTAAAAAACTTAAAAATTAAGAAAAATAGAGCAACCAAACCAATAAACAAATCCACCAATGATAACAAGCGCTGAACTAAACTAAGATAGACATAAAAATCTGAAAATGGTCAGTCACATACAGCAAACCCCAAATCTCAGTTGCTCCCGAAGTCCACTGCCTCAATTTTGGGATGATTCATTGTCTCTTCAAGTATTCCACAGATGCAGGGTACATCAAGTTGACTTTGGGGATTTAATCCGCTGCTCCTGAGGCTGCTGGGAGAGATTTCCCTTTCTCTGCTTCGTTTGCACAGCTCCTGGGTTCAGCTTTGGTTTGTCCCCGCCTCTGCATGTAGGTTGCCCTCTGGCGTCTGTTCTTCGCCCAGACAGGAGGGGGTTAAAGGAGCAGCTGATTAGGGGGCTCTGGCTCACTCAGGCGCGGGGGATGGAGGGGTACGGAATGCAGGGCGAACCTGCGGTGGCAGAAGCTAGCGTGACATCGCAACAGCCTGAGGCGTGCTGTGTGTTGTCCTGAGAAAGTTGTCCCTGGATCACGGGACCATGGCAGTGGTGGGCTGCACAGGCTCCCGGAAGGGGAGGTGTGGATAGTGACCTGTAATTGCACACAGGCTTCTTGGTGGCTGCGGTAGCAGCCTTAGCATTTAATGCCTGTCTCTGGGTTCCACGCTGATAGCCGCAGCTTGCACTAGTCTCTGAACCTCGTTTAGGGGGTGTTCTGAATCTCCTGTCCTTGCGCACCCCAAAGCCATGGTCTCTTGACTCTTAAGCAGTTTCAGACCTTTTTCCGGCCTCCCTCCCAGGCAACTGTGGCACACTGGTCCCCTTCAGGCTGTGTTCGCGCAGCCAACCCCAGTCCTCTCCCTGGGATCTGCCCTCCGAGGCCCAAGCCTCAGCTCCCAGCCGCCGCCCGCCCCGGCAGGTGAGCAGACAAGCCTCTCGGGCTGGTGAGTGCTGGTCAGCACTGATCCTCTGCGGGATTCTCTGCGCTTTGCCCTCTGCACTCCTGTTGCTGTGCTTTCCTCCGTGGCTCCGAAGCTCCCCGCTCCGCCACCCGCTGTCTCCGCCCGTGAAGGGGCTTCCTAGTGTTTGGAAACTTTTCCTCCTTCACAGCTCCCTCCCACTGGTGCAGGTCCCGTCCCTATTCTTTTTAAAAATTTTTTTTAACATCTTTATTGGGGTATAATTGCTTTACAATGGTGTGTTAGTTTCTGCTTTATAACAAAGTGAATCAGTTATACATATGTTCCCATATCTCTTCCCTCTTGCGTCTCCCTCCCTCCCACCCTCCCTATCCCACCCCTCCAGGCGGTCACAAAGCACCGAGCTGATCTCCCTGTGCTATGCAGCTGCTTCCCACTAGCTATCTACCTTACGTTTGGTAGTGTATATATGTCCATACCTCTCTCTCGTTTTGTCACAGCTCACCCTTCCCCCTCCCCATATCCTCAAGTCCATTCTCTAGAAGGTCTGTGTCTTTATTCCTGTCTTACCCCTAGGTTCTTCATGACATTTTTTTCCCTTAAATTCCATATATATGCGTTAGCATACGGTATTTGTCTTTTTCTTTCTGACTTACTTCACTCTGTATGACAGACTCTAGGTCTATCCACCTCATTACAAATAGCTCAATTTCGTTTCTTTTTATGGCTGAGTAATATTCCATTGTATATATGTGCCACATCTTCTTTATCCATTCATCCAATGATGGGCACTTAGGTGATTTCCATCTCCGGGCTATTGTAAATAGAGCTGCAATGAACATTTTGGTACATGACTCTTTTTGAATTATGGTTTTCCCAGGGTATATGCCCAGTAGTGGGATTGCTGGGTCATATGGTAGTTCTGTTTGTAGTTTTTTAAGGAACCTCCATACTGTTCTCCATAGTGGCTGTACCAATTCACATTCCCACCAGCAGTGCAAGAGTGTTCCGTTTTCTTCACACCCTCTCCAGTATTTATTGTTTGTAGAATTTTTGATGCTGGCCATTCTGACTGGTGTGAGATGGTATCTCATTGTAGTTTTAATTTGCATTTCTCTAATGATTAATGATGTTGAGCATTCTTTCATGTGTTTGTTGGCAGTCTGTATATCTTCTTTGGAGAAATGTCTATTTAGGTCTTCTGCCCATTTTTGGATTGGGTTGTTTGTTTTTTTGTTATTGAGCTGCATGAGCTGCTTGTAAATTTTGGAAATTAATCTTTTGTCAGTTGCTTCATTTGTAAATATTTTCTCCCATTCTGAGGGTTGTCTTTTGGTCTTGTTTATGGTTTCCTTGGCTGTGCAAAAGCTTTTAAGTTTCATTAGGTCCCATTTGTTTATTTTTGTTTTTATTTCCATTTCTCTAGGAGGTGGGTCAAAAAGGATCTTGCTGTGATTTATGTCATAGAGTGTTCTGCCTATGTTTTCCTCTAAGAGTTTGATAGTTTCTGGCCTTACATTTAGGTCTTTAATCCATTTTGAGCTTATTTTTGTGTATGGTGTTAGGGAGTGATCTAATCTCATACTTTTACATGTACGTGTCCAGTTTTCCCAGCACCACTTATTGAAGAGGCTGTCCTTACCATTGCAACAAAAAGAATAAAATATCTAGGAATAAACCTACCTAAGGAGACAAAAGGCCTGTATGCAGAAAATTATAAGACACTGATGAAAGAAATTAAAGATGATACAAATAGATAGAGCGATATACTGTGTTCTTGGATTGGAAGAATCAACATTGTTAAAATGACTGTACTACCCAAAGCAATCTACAGATTCAGTGCAATCCCTATCAAACTACCACTGGCATTTTTCACAGAACTAGAACAAAAAATTTCACAATTTGTATGGAAACACAAAAGACCCCGAATAGCCAAAGCAATCTTGAGAATGAAAAATGGAGCAGAGGAATCAGGCTCCCTGACTTCAGACTATGCTACAAAGCTACAGTAATCAAGACAGTATGGTGCTGGCACAAAAACAGAAAGATAGATCAATGGAACAGGGTAGAAATCCCAGAGATAAAGCCACACACATATGGTCACCTTATCTTTGATAAAGGAAGCAGGAATGTACAGTGGAGAAAGGACAGCCTCTTCAATAAGTGGTGCTGGGAAAACCATCCCTATTCTTTTGTCTCTGTTTTTTTTTTTTCTTTTGCCCTACCCAGGTACGTGGGGAGTTTCTTGCCTTTTGGGAAATCTGAAGTCTTCTGCCAGCGTTCAGTAGGTGTTCTGTAGGTGTTGTTCCACATGTAGATGTATTTTTGATGAATTTGTGGGGAGGAACGTGATCTCCATGTCTTAATCCTCTGCCATCTTCATGAGGTTATATCTAATTGTTGTTTTGGTTTGCATTTATCTAATAATAGAGATGATGAGCATCTTTTCACGTACCTGTTATCCATCTGTATATCTTCTTGGAAAAATGTCTCTTCAGGTCTTCTGCCCATTTTTTTTTTGATTGGGTTGTTTGTTTTTTTGATGTTGAGTTGTATGAGCTGTTTATATATTTTGGATATTAATCTGTAGCTGGTCATATCATTTGCAAATATATTCTCCTGTTCTGTAGGTTGTCTTGTTGCTTTGTCAATGGTTTCCTTTGCTGTGAAAACTTAATTAGGTCCCATTTGTTTATTTTTGCATTTATTTCTTTTGCCTTAGGAGACAGATCCAAAAAATATTGCTATGATTTATGTCAAAGGGTGTTGTGCCTATGTTCTCTTCCAGTAGTTTTATGGTTTCTGATCTTACATTTATGTCTCTAAACCATCTGAGTTTATTTTTGAATATGGTGTGAGGAAATGTTCTAATCTCATTGTTTTACATGTAGCTGTCCAGTTTCCGAGCACCACTTAATGAAGAGACTGTCTTTTCTCCATTGTATATTCTTTGTCTTAGGTTAATTGACTGTAGCTGGGTAGGTTTATTTCTCGGGTCTCTATTCTGTTCCATTGATGTATGTGTCTTTTTTTTGTGCCAGTCCATGCTGTGTTTTTTTGTTGTTGTTTGTTTTTGTTTTTTGCGGAACACGGACGTCTCACTGTTGTGGCCTCTCCTGTTGCAGAGCACAGGCTCAGGACACACAGGCTCAGCGGCCACGGCTTATGGGCCCAACCGCTCCGCGGCATGTGAGATCTTCCCGGACCGGGGCACGAACCTGTGTCCCCTGCATCAGCAGGCGGACTCTCAACCACTGTGCCACCTGGGAAGCTCCAGCCCATGCTATTTTGATTGAACCCTATAAGCTATTATACTGGAAATTATCTGATTTGAAAATAAGAAAAGGTCATAAATCACAAAGGAGATAACTTTCTTTTCTCTTAGCATACAGTTTTATCTGCAGCAGTCATGATCTTATTTTTCTTGCATTTAACTTAAGCTGGCTTAGGCATTAGTCCTGGCAGTGGCGTATATTGGAACTAGGAAGGAGTCATGTAATCCAAATGCCTTATTTTGCAGATGAGGAAATACCCATATCTTGCCTGCCTGATATGACATGGCTAGGGAGTTTCAGGAATTGGAGTTTCCTGTTTCTCGTTTCAATATCTTTCCAATACGTCTAAGAGGTGTAAATAATTCTTATGTAATGTGGCAACTCTGACGGATTGGTAGTGCCTGTCTGGCCTATTATTTTCAACAGTAAGAAGCTGCTTTTTGGCCCGTGAGAGAGGAAAGAGAGTGGAGAAAATTATGCATTGTATTCACCAATTCTGCATTACCTAATGCAGCTTCATAGTGAGGTAAGCTTCATGATGTCTCTTGGCAGTATTGAGAACGTGCTAGTTTTATTTATCTTTCAAGTTGTGGCAGTCTGAATGAAAAACCCTGATAGTGTCATCACTAACAGCATTAGCATTCCAGTGGTGTGGAAAGAACATAGGCTGGGTGTCTGAAAATCTAGGTTTTAGCCTTAGTCTGTTACTCACGATCATGGGCAGGTCATTAAACACACCTAAACTTTAGTTTGCTCATTTGTAAGACAGTGCTGTGAAACAAGATTCTTCTATGCTCAAATTCTTATGATTCTACAAGAATATGTTTTGATAGCATTCTGTAAACATAGTTTGTTGCTTTCGTAAACATATCTGTATCTATCATCTCTCTATATCCTATCTTTGATCTATCTATCCATCTATCTACCTATTTAACATAACCTTTAAGAGGCATGAATCAAGTTCATTAAATTGAATCAAATTCACTAAAAATATCCAAGCATTTATAATATTAGGATTAATAATTACAAGAAAACATATTTGTATGGAGCTTTTATTTATGTCTTCACATTTGATCTCCATAACAGATTTATGAGGTTGGCAGAGATCTTTTTTGTGACATGGCATGGCTTGAAAAAAGGGCTCCATTTACAGGTAGTAAAATTGTGACTTGGGAAGCATGCGTGACAAAACACTAAAACACAGAACAAGTAAGTGAAGAAATTGGAGCTTGATTTCAGACCGGATGCGCATTTTCTGTAGATTACATTTCCTTCATAATCCTTTACAATTAAAACCAGTTATAGTTTGCTTAGAACAATTTTTTTTTTTTTTATGGAGACGACTGTTGCATGTCTAGGGTAATTCAGATTCCAGACACTTTGAGTTTCACTTAGTGAGTTTGTGTTGTTTCTGTTGAGGCATAATAGATCTCCAGCGTCCTCTCTGTTCTCTTTTTGCACGAGAAGTCATATGCTCCGCCACTCCTCATGATAGGTTTCTCTTGATCCTTGTTCACTCTTGGCTCGAATTAACCCCTCCCATTGAGTCATGGTGGGTCTTTGCCACCACTTCTCAGCCTAGCTTCAGTGTGAACCTTGGATAGAAAACAACTCAGAGTGTCCCGTCAGTGAGACTGAGATGCCGCAAAGAAGGGCATAGGAGGATGTAACATCTGTACTGAATCAAAGTAATTCGTTGCCAAATGTACTCCACATGCCTTGTCCTTTTCTTTCTGGATAATGTGCTCATCAGGCAGCATTTAACAGCTGTTAAGTGACCTGGATTGTGTGGTATCTTTACTGTTGCAAAATTTTCCCATTGTTTAACAAGACAAACACATGAGTAAACTGTTAGGGCAAATGGTTTATGTAATGTTTTGTTAAATTACATCTGTTTCGGGTGTATGGCATTATAATTTCACATCTGTATAGACTACAGAGTGATCACCACCACAAGACCAGTTACCATCCATCACCATACTGTTGACCCCCTTCGTCCATTTCACCCTTCACCCCTCATAACCACTAACCTGTTATCTGTATCTATGAGTTTTTTTGTTTTTTTGTTTGTTCATTTGTTTTTTTAGATTCCACATATGAGAGAAATCATATGATATCGTCTTTCTCCATTTGACTTACTTCACTAAACATAATACCTTCAAGGTCAATCCATATTGTCACAAATGGCAGGCTTTCACCCATTTCTATAGCTGACTGATATTCCATTGTACATATATACCACATCTTCTTTATCTGTTCATCCACTGATGGATACTTAGGTTGTTTCCATATCTTGACTATAGTGAATAATGCTGCAGTGGAAAAAAAGGTGTATATATTGTATATTTTGGATTCATGTTTTTCTGTTTTTTGGATGTTATACCCAGATGTGGGATAGCTGGGTCATATGGTAGTTCTGTTTTAGTTTTCTGTTTCCATAGTGGCTGCACCAATTTACATTTCTAACAGTACACAAGGGTTCCCTTTTCTCTACCTACTCCCCAACAATTTGTTATTTCTTTTTTTTTTCATCTGTTATTTCTTGGCTTTTTGATAATAGCCATTCTAACAGGTGTGAGGTAGTATCCCATGTGGTTTGGATTTGCATTTCTCTAATTATTAGTGATGCTGAACATACTTTCATGTGCCTGCTCACCATCTGTATGTCTTCTCTGGAAAATGTCTACTCAGATCCTCTGCCCATTTATTAATTGAATTGTTTATTTTTTAGTTGTTGAGTTATATGAGTTCTTTATATATTTTGGATATTAACCCCTTATTGGATATATGATTTGCAAATATCTTCTCCTGTTCTGTAGGTTCCTTTGATGATGGTTTCCTTTGCTGTGAAGAAGCTTTTTAGTTTGATGTAGTCCCATTTGTTTAGTTTTATTTTTGTTTCCTTTGCCTTTGGAGTCAGATTCTCAAAAACATTGCTAAGACTGATGTCAATGAAATTACCACCCATGTTTTTTCCTAGGAATTTTATGGTTTCAAGACTTCCATTCAAGGCTTTAATCCATTTTGAGTTAATTTTTTTGTGTATGTTGTGGTCTAGTTTCATTCTTTTGCATGTGGTTGTCCAGTTTCCCAAAACCATTTATTGAAGACTGTCTCCATTGTATGTTTTTGTTCCTTTGTTGTAAATTAATCATACATATATATGTATATATATATGTGTCAATTTATGTGGTTTATTTCGAGGCTTGCAATTCTGTTCCATTGATCTGTGTATCTGTTTTTGTGCCGGTAACATACTATTTTGATTACTATAGCTTTGTAGTATAGTTTGAAATTATGTAACTTGATACCTCCAGCTTTGTTCTTCTTTCTCAAGATTGTTTTGGTTATTCAGGGTCTTTTGTGTTTCCATACAAATATTAGAATTATTTGTTCTGGTTCTGTGAAATATGCCATTGGAATTTTGATAGGGATTGTATTAAATCTGTAGATTGCTTGGGATAGTATGAACTCTTTCTGATAGTTTGCTAATAGTGTATAAAAATGCCACAGATTTCTGTATATTGATTTTGTATCCTGCAACTTTACTGAATTCATATATTAGTTCTAATAGTTTTTTGGTGGAGTCTTTAGGTTTTTCTATATATAGTATCATGTCATCTGTAAATAGTGACAATTTTACTTCTTCCTTTCTGATTTGGATGCCTTTTATTTCTTTTGCTTGCCTAATTGCTGTAGCTAGGACTTCTAATACTATGTTGAATAAAAGTGGTGAGAGTGGGCATCTTTGTCTTGTTCCTGATCTCAGAGGAAAAGTTGAGTATGTTAGCTCTGGGTTTGTGGTATATGGCCTTTGTTGTGCTGAGGTACGTTCCCTCCATTCCCACTTTGTTGAGATTTTTTTGTCATACACGGATGTTGAATTTTGTCAAATGCTTTTTTTGCATCAGTTGAGATGATGATACAATTTTTATCCTTCATTCTGTTAATGTTATGTATGTGTTAATGTATGTGATGTTAATGTGATGTGATGTGTATATATAAGGATATTGGCCTATAATGTTCTATTTTTGTGGGGTCCTTGTCTGGTTTTGATATGAATTACTTGCTCCTCATGGAAAAGATTCATACCTTTGTGGTCCCTCCTAATTATGGAATGCTGCAGCTAGAGTGTGGTGAATTGTTCTATATGTGGTTGTGTATTTGATGTGTTCACGGGAGGAGGTGAGTTCAGGATCTTCCTACACTGCCAACATGAACCCTCTCCCCTCATGTAAAATGTAAACAATTACTTTGAGGATTCTATCATCTTCTGGCCTATTTGATACCACTCATGATGTTCTTTTGGATTAAATGGAAAAATATGGACCTAATGTCAGAAGAGTTAGGTGGATTCTTACCTGGCTGAAAAATGTTAACTAATTGGGCTAACCAGATTAGTTTGGGCCCTGTTCTGTCAAACATTTTAATTACAATTTGGATTAAAAACACATAGAATTTGCTTAACAAACTTTGGATGTCACAAAATATTGGAAGAACAGACAATATATTTGATGACAAGGGGTTCAGCAAAAGCTATATTAATAGTCTATCATGATGGCCTGAAACTAACAGGATATAATTCCAGAATTTAGGCATGAAAAATAAAATCCTTTATGAATGTTTATAAAGAGGAAAACCAAGTTTAGTAGGGCTTTATGTGCATAAAATTTCAGTTGATTACAAGCTGAATAGGAGCCAACAATGCAGTTGCAGCTGCTTGGCAGGCTAATGCGATCTGAGGGAAGTTTTAGGAGAATATACTGTTTGGATTAATGGCAGTGATGGCTTCATTGTAATGGACACTGGTCAGAACTCATCAGGATGATTGTGTTATTTTTGGTACCATATTTTAAGTGGATATTGTCAGATGAAAGAGATGGGATACTGAAGAAACCCAGAGTTCAAAGACTCAGGGATGTTCAACCTGAACAAGGGAAATGATGATGAGACATGGTAACTAGGGTGAACATATGGTTCAGTTCACCTGGGTCATCCCCTGTTCATGCATGTTTCTCAGCGTCCCATCTGGTTTAGCATCTGTCCCAAATATGTTATTTTTACATTCTGGAAAGCAATTTATTTTTGAAAATGCTTTCTGATTAGAACTTTTTAATAGATCTCCCGCTCTATTAAAGCCTAATATTCAATTAACAAATACAAATTTTAAAAATTATAATATCTTTATTATATAGTTTTTAATTTTTATAATTTATTGAACTCAATATGCCTAAAATATTATCATTTCAACATATAAACAGTATGCAAATTAGAAATGAGATATTTTACATTCTTTTGTTCTTAAGCACTAAGTTTTCAGGTATCCAGGGTTTATTTAGCCGTATGGGGCTAGTGGCTACCATATGGACAGTACAGGTTTTACCCTCTTTCTCTCTCTTTAAGCTTTCCAGTATGATTACAAGTAACTACCCCGCCCTATAGTCTTGAAACCCGCATTGCCAGATTTTCACCTGTCGTTAAGAACAGGAGATTTGTATTCCCCTTCAGCACTGTTTAGGCAATATCAAACCCAAGAATCCTCCTTTCTCTGAGCATCTGCTGTCTACAATCTATTCACAAATACCAATTTCTTCACCAGCGTGTTTATTGTAAGCAACAACACCAACTCTGGAAACGTAAGGAGAAATTATTTTCCTGGATGAATAATGATCAGTTAAAACACTTCAGTTCAAAAGCTGGAGAATGAGTCTTGGTTAGAAATCAGGGAATACAGTCTAGTTCATGCTAAGGATACCACTCCTGGCACCTTTGCAAGCCTCACAGTACTACTATGCTAATGTCTTCAAATGTACCTGCATCTTTGCAGATTCAAGGTCAAAGCTGAAGAATTTCACTGATTCAGTATCATGAGCTGGCTCTTTAGGGGGTCAGGGAGAGGTGATATCTGGATCCTTCAGTTTCTGTAGTAGAAGATAGAATTCTCTTATCCCTTGAATCAGGAGAATTCTTCCCAAATAAGATGGGCAGTAGGCTGATGCATGGTAGGATAATGGGCAGTAGGATAAAGAAGTCAACTGTCTCCTACAAAAACACTGGGGAAATAAATACAGTGGAATAACTGCATTTTCTTATTTATGGCAAGTGAATTTATGGACTGTCATAAATGCCCTCAATAAAAACTAAGGGCTTATTTGAAGTGAGAGTTATTATTTTTTGATCACATTTATGTTGTTAAATATTTTAAATTAAAAAATAGTTCTGATTTTAATAAATCAAATTTTGAAAATCTGGCTTCATAACTTAGCCAGTGTTAAAAGTTTGGTAGGTTGTTTTTTCTGTGCCAGGAGTAAAATTTTAGAGGCTCTCTGACTGAATTATTTTGAAGTGATAAATAAAAGCCTTCATAAACTCTCTATCCCTGTAATTTTGATGCTTTCAGAGTTTTAAAGTCCTTAAGAAAAAAATAATTTAGTTCCAAAAACAGCTTTAAAAGAGCATAAAATTTTTTTGTTATGGTATCAAGGCAGTAGCATTCAGTATTTTTTTGAAACTTTTCTTCCTTTTTATTGAGTTTTTTGTAAAGTATATTAATTGTTAAAAAAAAGTAAAGACTGTATCTAAATAATTCCCCAAATGCACAGCCACCTTAGACTTTAATTATAGTATGTTCTCTTTCCCCCTTGCTCTCCACTTACTAAATTGTACTACTAATAGTCATAATTCCTTCTATGTGTTCTAGACTTTACAGTTTGTAAGGGGTTGTATTTATATCTTCACCTTTGGCCCTCACAGCAAGTCCATGCAGCATTTTGTTGTTTTTTTTTTAATCTTTTGAGGGGTTATGTTTCTTTTCTTTCTTCCTTTTTTTTTTTTTTGCATTTTTTAACATCTTTATTGGAGTATAATTGCTTTACAATGGTATGTTAGTTTCTGCTGTATAACAAAGTGAATCAGCTATACGCATACATATATCCCCATAGCCCCTTCCTCTTGCGTCTCCTTCCCACCCTCCCTATCCCACCCCTCTAGGTGGTCACAACTCACCGAGCTGATCTCCCCGTGCTATGTGGCTGCTTCCCACTAGCTACCTATTTTACATTTGGTAGTGTGTATGTGTCCATGCCACTCTCTCACTTTGTCCCAGCTTTTGCTTCCCCCTTTCTGCATCCTCAAGTCCATTCCGTACATCTGCGTCTTTATTCCTGTCCTGCCCCTGGGTTCTTCAGAAACTTGTTTTTTTTTTTTAGATTCCATATATATGTGTTAGCATACAGTATTTGTTTTTCTCTTTCTGACTTACTTCACTCGGTATGGCAGACATCCACATCACTACAAATAAGTCAATTTTGTTTCTTTTTATAGCTGAGTAATATCCCATTGTATATATGTGCCACATGTTCTTTATCCATTCATCTGTCGATGGACACTTAGGTTGCTTCCATGTCCTGGCTATTGTAAATAGAGCTGAAATGAACATTGTGGTACATGACTCTTTTTGAATTACGGTTTTCTCAGGGTATATGCCCAGTAGTGGGATTGCTGGCCCATATGGTAGTTCTATTTTTAGTTTTTTAAGGAACCTCCATACTGTTCTCCATAGTGGCTGTATCAATTTACATTCCCACCAATAGTGCAAGAAGGTTCCCTTTTCTCCACACCCTCTCCAGCATTTATTGTTTGTAGACTTTTTTGTTGATGGCCATTCTGACTGGTGTGAGGTGATACCTCATTGTAGTTTTGATTTGCATTTCTCTAACGATTAGTGATGTTGAGCATCCTTTCGTGCGTTTGTTGGCAATCTGTATATCTTCCTTGTAGAATATATTTATTATTTTAGTACCACTTTTTACCTTCAAAATTTGTCCCCATTTTGGATAGTAAATTATACACCTAATAACCATCCTGTTATTTGGAGGATTCTCTTGTTGAGAGATTTACTTTTGTGTAAAGAGCTACTTTTATGTAGTTCACAGGAGAGAACTTTGGTCAACTGGCGGACGTGATAGGAAGTCAAGTTTCAGCTGAATATAAACTTTATGGAGTGGTAGGATCTCACTTCTGGAAAAGCTCAAGTGAAGCCTGATGACCCTTTGTATGCCAGGGATTTAAAAATACTTTATTATGGAAACGTTTCATATAGACACCAAAGTAGAGAAAACAATATAATGTCAGGAATGCTTTGAAGATGGAATCCAAATTCCCAAGTGACTGTATTAACCCAAGTGCCTGGCAGCTGTATGAAGTGTCATCTCCATTAGTGGTTGCAGGAGTGGTGACAGGGCTGAGGGTAAATGCTTGGTAGGTCACACCACAGTCCACATGATGCTAATAGCAGGGCTTCCACTGCCAAGTTTTACTGCTAGAATTGCAGGCCTCTGGGAATCAGGAGTCTGTTCCTTTCTTATGTTTTGTTTCCTTGATAAGAAGTTCTCATGCGTAAAGGAGAGTAACTTTTTCCTTCTGGTCTTTCCAATTTTTCCCTAGTGGGTGGTCTTGGTGGAGGCGTGGCCTATCATTGCCTCATCTTGACCCCAACTTAGATGACCACCTGAGCCCCTAACCCACAGTGTCTAATTCATTAACAGGTGCTTAATTCACTCTGTTGACCGAATGGACGAACAACTGAAAGACTGCCATCTACCATCCCTAGCACAATGGAAGCCTAGGGTAGTTCTCTCTCCACTGGAAAATGGGGTTTGGAAGTAATTTTAAGTTGTTCTACCCATGGAGGATTGAAGAAGCTGGAATATAAGAGAATTCTTGGCATTGAGGCCCTTCTTGGGTGGTAGCTTCTGGATTCTCAGTTATTAAACAAACTCTAATTAGGAACTAGATCCAGTATATTCCCACAACCTTTTGTGTAAACCTAAGGAAGTCTCAGCTCTCTCTGTGTGTAGATATTACAACCATCACCTTGCACGTAAAATTTACTCAGGGCAGATATGACAATATGCCAGAGAAGGAATTCTGTAGCCTTATATTTATATTTGGAACTAGACAATGAGAAATCTTTTTTTTTTTTTTTTGGCCGTACGCGGGCCTCTCACCGCTGCGGCCTCTCCCGTTGCGGAGCACAGGCTCCGGACGCGCAGGCTCAGCGGCCATGGCTCACGGGCCCAGCCGCTCCGCGGCATGTGGGATCTTCCCGGACCGGGGCAGGACCCCGTGTCCCCTGCATCGGCAGGCGGACTCTCAACCACTGCGCCACCAAGGAAGCCCCATCCCCTCATTTTTAAAATCATCTCCAGTGGTGGCGAAGCTTTATCCTTTGCAGACAGATTTATCTTTTGGCAAGAGCCTGGTACTAACCGAGACCAACCTCACCATCTCATAAGCCCCTTGAGGACCTATATCTCATTTTCTGGTGACTTCTCTCTTACATTTTGGTATCCTTGGAGTGGAGACTGGGAAACCGTGGGCCGTCCACACGAGCTTGCAGAACTGTCACAGTGTGCAAAGTCGTGAATTTGACTGACTTCATGATGTGACCTGTGTGACTGCACAGTGACATGATTTGGAAGGAGAAAGACGGGTCAGATGCTAGCTTCTTTCCTTGCCAGCCCCGTGACCTGGGACCAACTTGGCATTTTAAGTTTTGTAATCTCCGGGAGCCATCTGGAACGCCTCAGGCTGCTGCTGTGAAGGATTTTGTTAGACGAAATGTGTAAGGAGATTTGTAAGTTCATGGACTCTTGTAAGAGCTCAGCGATTGGCAGTTACTGTTATTGCTCTGAGGACAGTCACAAAAAGGAGTTCTAAAATGTTCTGGGCCAAAGCTGTATCGCAGGTATCCCTGCCCTAAAGAAGAATACAAAGGGGAGACGCATTCTTTTTTATTGAGGTAAAATTGACATATACGTCAAAGCATGTATTAGTTTCAGGTATACAGTATAATGATCCCGTATATGTATATATTGAGAAATGATCACCATGATAAGTTTAATTAACATCCATCACCACACATAGTTATAATTCTTTTTCTTGTGATAAGAACTTTTAAGATCTACTCTCTTTTTTTTGTTTTTTTTTTTGGAGTACGCGGGCCTCTCACTGTTGTGGCCTCTCCCGTTGCGGAGCACAGGCTCCGGAAGCGCAGGCTCAGCGGCCATGGCTCACGGGCCCAGCCACTCCGCGGCATGTGGGATCCTCCCAGACCGGGGCACGAACCCGCGTCCCCTGCATCGGCAGGCGGACTCTCAACCACTGCGCCACCAGGGAAGCCCGAGATCTACTCTCTTAACGTCTTTCAAATATACAACACGGTATTGTTAACCATAGTCACCGTGCTGGACATGATGTTCCCAGGACTTACTTATTTTTAACTGGTAGTCTGTAGCTTTTGACCACCGTTACCTATTTCACCCGCCCCTTCCCCCTGCTTCTGGCAAACCACCAATCTGTTCTCTGCAACTCTGAGTTCATTTTTGGGTTTTTTTTTGGTGGTGGTTTATGTTTTTGTTTTTAGATTTCACGTATATGTGAGATCATACAGTATTTCTCTCCCTCTGTCTGACATTTCACTTACATAAAGCCCTCAAGGTCCTTCCGTGTTGTCACAAATGGCGGGATTTCCTTCTTTTTATGACTGGATAATATTCGGTTGTATATCTGTGTGGCTTATATTAATATATATCATATTTTCTTTATCCATTTACCCATAGGGAAATTCATTTTTATGTGTAGCTTTTGAAATAAGTTTCACTAAGTTAGAGTCATCCATTGTATAGCCTTCTAGGTGACTCCTCTAATTCATTTGATTATATTTTGGAATCATCTTGTTAAAAAATCAGCTTCGTTCTCTTCTAGCAACATTGTGTGTCCTATATGATTTATTTTCAGTTTTTTCTAAGCAAGATGTGTGTGTCCCCTGCTGAAAGAAGGATGTTTAGAAAGATTTGAGAACTTCTCTTTACCCTAAAATATACTGTAAGTTCCGTAGTTTATTGTGACTAATTGAAATTTGTTGGCTAGACATTGATTTTCTTTTATCGTCTTATTGTTCCTTAAAAGCCCTACTGTGTGCAAAATACGGCCAATGTATTTTTAGTAATGGTGCAATGCCCTTGGTGGGGTGGTGACTGCTCTGCCAGTCTTCCTTGGTTCGTGGTCATCCGTCATGTAGTTGAAATGCTGGGTGCAGTTCTGCAATTGCTAATAGGTAAATATTCTCATTGTTGTTCTGAGTTTAGTCCCCTATGCCTCATAAACTCCTTCCTGATGAAATGTTTTCATGCTGCAGAATTAGGTACAAAAGAAGAAAAGCAACTAGGCATGGTAGATGGAGGAGAGGACAGGAGAGCCTGGGTTTGACTAACTTTGATTAGTAAAAACCTATAAGCAGCTAGTTAGTTGTTTTAGGGAATTAATATGTGGTTAACTCTATTTTGAAGAAGAGTTCTAGAGGTGAAGCCAAAATTCAGGAGCTGTCTAGAGAGGCAAATATAAAGGGGGAAACATGGTCATAGATCACAGAGGCAGGGTGATGCAGTACACTTGCCACCAAGACTCACCTGATAAATAACATTCATATGCAAGACACACTCCCTTAGGCTTATCAAAGCCCTAAACTTTCTTCTTCCCCGGGAGCCATTTCCTTTTACTAGAGAAAGCATTTCTGAACACAAATGAGCACGAGGTAGATTTTTTATGCAAACAACCCCTCCTTATAAATAAAAGTCCATCATTTGCAAGCTTCACATGTTTCCAGTAACAGATGACTTGTGAGGGTCCCACAGTGGATGGCTGTGTCATAGTTGACAGCTGCTGCTGTGATATTAGACCTGTCTGTGTACTTAGAATAGCGGGACTAAGGATTCACTCTTCTCCTTGCTTTGCTGTGTGAAGCAGAAAAAGATCACTCAAGCTCTCTGGGTTATACTTTGTCCCTTTAAATTTAGAAAAAGTTATCATCTTAGGCTATTTTGCAGAATCATTGATAAAATGACAAAATAATGTATGTGAAAGCACTTGGTAAACTCTAAAAGCAAAGACATCAAAACTAGTAGTTAGTCCCAAGGGACAAATAAATCCATGTAGGACCCTGAATTATCCTGTTTGTCCAAATTTGCCAGATATTTGCTGACTCCTCAGAATGCTTTATGCTATAAACTATTGCCTTAGATACATCCCTAAGTATAATAAAAAGAAGTTTCTGCAGTATGACAGTAGGACATCACTTTCTTTCTCATTACTTTTTTTTAAAGCTGGAGTGTGAAGCTTTTAATAATAACAATTACAATAATAAACAGCAATTGATTACATTCTAAGTGTGTCGAGACATTGCTCTGAATACTTTATGTGTTTTTTATTTCTCACAGCAGTTCTATAAGATAATACTATGATTAATTTCCCATTTATATTTGAGAAAAGGAAGACACAAATCGATTAAGTGAAATATGCAAGACCACACAGCACATAATCGGTGGAGCTTGAATTTGAACCCAGGCAGTCTGACTCCAGGATCCATGCTCTTAAACCCTACATTCCATTCCTCTTAGCAGTCTTGTTTAATCCCAAATCTATGCTCTTAGCCTCTTATGCATTGCCTCTCTGGAAGTCGTCCAAGGAGAGACCTCACAAAGAGGCATCATCTCCTGGCTGCAGAGTAAGCCTAAGGTTAATCAGTTACAATAAGATCATCTTCATAACGCAAATTTGTATACAAATGTATATAAACAGTGCAGCTGTAAATATTTAGGAGTAAATACACTAAATATCTGTATGTTCGAAGAAACAAACTTGATAGATAAACCAGTGGTTAATTTTATGGAAGTATTAAAGAATAAAAAACAATGATAGATCTCGTTACTTTCTAAATATGCCTTTCTATTTATCATTCTTGTTGCAATAGGACAATTAGCTCAAAGGAAGAGATACAAACACACATTTCATTTGTTTTGAGAATCAAAATTGCTGAGGTTAGGGAAAAGCGCTGTGATACATGTTTCAGACTTGTATCAGGAATTCAGACAGGAATAATATACAAGAAACACAAATAAAGGAGCATAAACAGAATTACACCTTAAGAATTAAAGTGTGTTCAACAAACAAAACCAAACTCTAGTGCTTAATGAAAAGGACATTCGATGTATTGGTATTTAGAGTTAGTTGTGGATACTGGACTTCACTGGCCCAAATCTCTCCTTCAGGACTGAAGGATTTATTCCCTCCTCTCTGGAGGTTGTCCACTGAGGGGTCTCCTCAGCAGTCTTGGAGAATTGTCTCCATTGAGGAGCTCCACCTTGCCCTAGGGTGTCTGCCTCCGGGGCCAGCCCACTTCCAGTGATCCATCAATTCAGGGGTATAAAGGTCTGGGTCCCCCCTGGCGTGAACAGGGCGATCCCAGCCGCAGAGCTCCCCATGGAATGAGGGATTAGTCATGACTGCCCTGCAGCCCAACTGCTCCCACTGCCCAGCCCTCCTCCTGCCCTGCGCTCCCAGTAAACACCCTGCACAAAAATCTTGAACCCAGCCTGCACCAGAGGCTCTGACCTCAGAGTTTTCTGAAGGTTCTTTAGGCAATTGCAATTAACTTTTGATTAAAACTGTTAAACAGTTGTCTTGGAAGGGAAAGTTGGTGTCCTATCGATTCGGTACCACATTTTCAGAGGGTCATGCTCAGGTCAAACCAAGAGGTTGGTTTGAATTAACTAGAATTTTATAGGCTTGTCAACCTTCTGGTCAACTTGACTCATTAAAAGATGTTTGTATTGTCTGATTATGGGGAGAAAACAGAAAAATTGTCAAATGATCACCCCAACACAAAAATTGTCAAATGATTCAATTCTAAATATTGATTCCATAAAAGCAGCATAGAACATCATTACCATTTCTTTGTAGTTCTTTCACTTAGCAAGTAATTATTGAGGGTCTATTATGCTATGGGAGAGTTGGCCAAAAGTTTCGCTTGGGTTTTTCCCTAAGATGTTACGGAAAAACCCCAATGAACTTTTCGGCCAACCCAGTATAAGATATGGGTTGCTGTTCTTCTCATCGTGTAAGGGAGAAAAATACATGTGCCTATTATATGATTAATGAAACAAAATAATACAAAATAAAAAGATATAGGAATTTAGAAAAAGAAAAAACTTTGAGTTGTGGTGACTGGGAAAGGTTTCAAGGATGATGTGGTATTTGAGTAGAACCTAGAAGAAGAAGCAGAGATGGTTGACAACAGATGTGCCGTGCAGGGAAAAGAACAGGAACAAGGTACAGATATGAAGAAATAGAAGTAATATTGTAGCATATCATATAGACGTCCCACACCGTAGGACAGGTAGTTTGGGATCAGATGGTGAAGATCTTGAATGGCAGGATGAGAAACTGGAATTTTCTTTGGGAACCAGTGAGTAGCTATTAAAGGCTTCTGAGGGTGACATAATCAGGTGGTGGTCCAGGCAGATGGAGTGGGTGGGCATGAGAGAACAGAGCCTTGGAGATGAGAGGGTAAGCCACGCAAACTTCCTGGTTCATGAAGCCTGCTTTTAATATTGCTTTTCATCTACCCATAAGCCCAGCCATCCAGGAATTCTCAGAATGAGAAACTTGGTTAAAGGGCTAGCAGTAAGGACATCTTCTTTCTTTCTAGCTTAACTGAAAAAATGTAGAATTTCAGCCTCTTTCAATTTTATTTCGGGTAGTGTCTTTAAATCATATTCCCAGCTGCAACAACTAGCTCATAAGAAAAAGAATTTTTAATGAAAACATCGTTGAAGCTCAGAATTGAATCTTCCCATTGTTTTGTGCCCAAGTATAGCTGTCCTAGTATTTAGGTGTCCCACCCCTGGGAACTTCTTCGTGTCTTTCTTTTTAAGATGACAGTGATTTTGGTGCTACATAAATTTACAAGGGATTCTCTGAAAGTGGATTTCTCACAAAAGGCTGACTCCACAGCTGTGTCTGGCACCTTCTTTCTATCTACCTGTGCTCATTCTTTTCCACTTTGCAAAGCCTTTATTCATTTAGAGCATTTCCCAGATCTTGTCTAAGCTGGCCTAGGAAAATCATAAAAGTGTTAATTAATGTATTTTTGACGTTGAATGTCTCCTTGTTCAACATTTTCCTCTTTTATAAAAAAACTCTGTAATATTCTATGAGATACCGAGGTAACAATGATTGTCTTTCAAAAGTCCTAGAAACTGCAACATGACTGTCATTTTTTGTGTATATAAATATCAGTGTTTAACCTACTTTAAGTTCATTTTGTTATGATTAAAATTCAGTAGCAACCGTCAAGAAAACAAAATAAACATTGAAAAATAAATGAAATCACAAAGAAGCAAAAGTAAGCCAGGCTATAAATGCCTGATCAGTTTAAAGGAAGATAAGATCCTTGCTAGGAAATGGAACTAGAACAAAAACTTGAAGGAGAGGTAGGAAGGGTTCTGATAAGCTTGGACAAGTGGCTGACATTTCTGATAGGAACGGAACGAAGTATGAGCAATGCAAGGAAGAATGAGAAAAGGTTTCACAAAGATAAATGTTAAAGCACACTCTACGAAAAGTTAAAAACACAGCTGTTTTACAAATTTAAAATGAACACACATCAAAGATATTATTCATCTCATTAAATAATGAGGAAACCAGTATAATGGTGTGGCTGGTTCCAAGGGCATTTGAGGAGCTAGATATCCTTACAAATCTAATAAAGGAAAGTTAACGATATGACTTCAGGGTTAGAGGCCAAACTAGATGATGTTCTATAAGTCAGTAAACTGTAACGTTGGGTTATCTTTTCTACTAGACAAAAATCTGCATGTCAACTTGTGATTCATTACATCTAGGTCTTTATTTAATGATAAACAGTGAGCTGAACAAAGTATATGCCTTTCAATAATCCTTGGGTGGACCTTTTGAGCAATGCCTCCAAATGACATTGAAAGGACGTGGTACTCATCCTTTTGCTTTATTTCCAAGCTTGGATGAATTTTTGTTAACAGTGGGAAGGTTAGTGCACTTGGATGATTTTGTTTTCTTCGAGTGGAGTGGATGGAGGGAACAACAAAAAGAAAGCAGAGGAGAGTTTGGAGGTCTCTGAACAGCAGGCTAATGAATTGGGACCTGTAGGAAATGGTGGGGAGGAATTCACTAAACGTTTGGATGTGGACTTGAGTAAGGGCTATTAAAAAGTATTAGGCTAAGTGATACAGGAATTATGACACCTTCTGGGGCATTCTTTCAATAATTGATGATTAAGGTTAAATGTCAAGGACAGGAAGGAGTATATGTGAGGGGCCAAGGTCAGTGCCTATAGAAAGTATACTTGAAAGGAGATATTAACCAGAGTGAGTCATTGCTCAGTTATAGAAATCAAGCATTAATCTATTGATCCTGAGCTGGAGACTGACAGCTTTGAAAATGACATGCATGATAGGAGAAGGAATTGATTTGAAGTGAGAGATAATGAGCTCAGAGAATATTTGGGATCACAGAAAACTTCATAAATCATTCAGTCTGTTTGCTCCATACCCACCTGGAACTCGAAGAGGTTCTGCCCTCGCTCAAATAGCGAGTGGGTGAATGAGACAGAATCCAGGATTTCTATATCCTAATGTAGTTCTCTTTTCTGTTTACCTTGGTGACTGTGGAAGACTGAGTTATTTGTACCACTTTTTCACCCCTCTGTAGTATAGTTTTATATATCCATATTCTTGCCATCACTTCTTGATGGGTAGAGCGTACTTCCCTGATCCTTGGCTTTGGGCTTGGCTGTGTAACTTGCTCTGATCAAAGGACTGCCTTGCATGGTTGGGCTTGCCTTCTTGAACTTCTTCCATTGCTATGAAAAGGACCAGGTGGCCCTACAGCTTAGGCTACAGAATGAGACAGGTAGTCATGCCACCAGGACATTCACCCTGAAATATGTAGTGACGAGTTGGCTATTTGGAGCTGTGGTTTTACCGAAATGCGTGATTACTGTCACCAGAATAAATGTGATCGTCACAAGAGACAGTGTATGCCTTATAAGAAGTTCCATAATGAAATTTATATGTAGGTTTTAGCTTTCTTTAAATTACTGTGTGATCATTGCACTGAATGAAAATACTAGATTCAGAATGAGACACCTCATGGATGAACGAAACAAGGTTTATTTACCTAAAGGATAGAGAAGGATGTTCATGTAGTCAGGATACTTAGCAGGGAGATCAGCTATATTCTCTAAAAGTTACAAGCTTCTGGACACCAAGAGCCTTACGGGAAGAGCACAGTTGTGAATGCTAATGCTTGAATGAGAGTCACATCAGAACTTCTGGGAGCTTAAGCGTCTGCCTCTAAGTGACCTAGAGTGGGAGCAATTCTCCATGTAAGCTGCTCTGGATCTGTACCACATCGCGGAAAGAGGAGCATCTTAACTATCTTGGTGATTTAAAAAAATGTACAATTGCAGGTTTGGTGCAGTGCATTTAGGAAATACCAGTTATTCTTCTATTTCTGCTAATTATCTCACATAGACTCTCAAAAACTTGGTGGATTTTCTTTCAGGAGATGCTAGGTTCTGCTCTTGGGTAGTTACCGATACAGCTATTTCCATATTCATTTTCCCGCACATGTACACACTTGCATGAATGTATCTTCACATGCTCTTCTGTGCTCTATAGTTTATGTTTGTCAATAAACATGGTAGAAGGAACTGATGAAGGGCCTATTGTCTTCTTGATGGGATAGCTCAGTGGGACTCAGCACTGAAAGTAGAACTGTAATCGGGTTCCTACGGGAAAGTACGTGCAAGTCTATATACTTTCAAGTTTGCATTCAACTTACAGAGAGTTATTCCTTGCTTGCTTTTAAGACGTGCCACAGGTATTATTTTATTTTATCTCAGGATACAGTCATCATAATCTGAAATTAACACCCAATTGTTGGAGCTCCTTGGGGACTACGATTCATCATTTTATTAAAATATCTGACTGCCATCCAGTGCTCAGAAACTTTCCAGATCTCTTATCTTGTAGGCACAACAGCAGGTCTTTGGAATTCTCATGGATGGAATGGATGGGTAAGTGAGAGGATCACACCTGCAATATTGTCCCTACAGATACTTATAGTGCTAGAGGGCTATTTTATTTTATTTTTTTATTGAAGTATAGTTGATTTACAATGTAGTTCAACAAAGTGATTCAGTTATATATGTGTATATATATATATATATATATATACACACACACATATATATTTAATGCTCCAGTAATTGCATTAGGGAAATATATACACCTGTGAGCTATCAGAAAGCATCCTATATTAGTTGTCCTCTATCTCTGTGAGGAGACAGGGTGAGGTCCACACTCTTATTTTTTCCAGGAGTTATTCACATATATCCAATAGCCTCAAGTTCCTCTCCATGTACCCCCCGCTCCTTCCACCCACAGTTTGAGTCACGGTATTTTCTGGATCAAAATTGGGTCACTTGATCTAATAAAAGATTCAACACATTGTGGGAATTGGAGGGATTATTTAAAGCAGAAATAGCAAGAAAATTTGGAGTATATTATTGTTAAATACCCCTGGACACAACCAATTTACAAGAATAGCCCTGGGTTTTACTATAATTACTTGGGCTATCTATTGAAACTACATCCTAATTGTGGCCATGAAAATGCAAAAGCACTGTTCTTTAAATTATATGTTCTAATTCAGACTTCTCAATAATTCAGATTGATTTGTTCATTAATGTCCAGTAATAGTGCTTTTTCTTTATTTTTTCTTATTTTGCATAACAAACTCCTCTAGAATCAACTTCATGTGCTCCAGAGTACTTCCTGTTATTTTCTAGGCTAATCAAAGAATTGTGTCTTCCTTAATATCCAAAGCCTAACTCTGTACCACATACCTCTTAAGTCATACTCTTTACATTTTTCAGCAGCAACTTTCCTATATATGGGTCCATCACTTTTGAGATTATTCAATATGATAAGAAGAGACAGGAAATTTAATCTGAATGACCTTGGAACTCATTGTCTATCAAGGAGAATGATTTTCGGATGTGCCATAAGTGTTACTTGATTTCAGCTCAGACTAGAACTGGGTTCCTTCAGGGACTGTTTGCTCACAAAGCTCATGTACCAACTGGCCACCTGGTGAACTTCAGATTCAACAGATTCTGTAATACCAGTACTATCGAGAATATCCATTGGAGGACACTAGAACACAACAAATAGATGAGAATGTAGGAATACATAAGTAAGTTAAAGTAAATCCTCTGGACAAAATCAGGCAATTTTCTCTCCAAAATTAAATCGAATGGCCCCCTAACTACAAAAATATGACTAATTATCAATATTTTTGTTGAAAAACAAATTCTGTCACTGGTGCTCGTCTTTCAAAGTTGTAATTTTAGAAATGGCCAATGAATGGCTTCTCCAGGAGATAAATAGATAAATTATTTTAATAACCTGAACGTTTATGTAAGAATCTGCTTCAGAAGTTCTGCTTAATAGCCTAAACTTAATTAAATCTTCCTTGACAGACAACTGGAGTCTCCTTTGCAGTTTGATGAGCTGCGTTTGCTCACAAGCCCTCTGAACATGGAAGACTTGTTCACGGAAAAAAAAAAACCCAAACCAACCAGGGGTTCTCTTTGCTGCCAAAGGGAGTTATCCCAAGCAAATTATTTAGGTAAAAGCGCTGCTGCGAGAAAAAGCTTTGACATCCATGGTGAGGGTTTGTAAATTTCGTCATAATATGTCTTCAAATGTTTGAACAGTCTGTTAACAAATTTTAATCTCAAATGACAACTATTTTCAAGATGTGAATATCATTTACATATTTGGACCTTTAATTTTTTTAAATAAATTTATTTAATTTTTATTTATTTTTGGCTGCGTTGGGTCTTTGTTGCTGCGCGTAGGCTTTCTCTAGTTGTGGCAAGCGGGGCCTGCACTTCGTTGTGGTGTGTGGGCTTCTCATTGTGGTGGCTTCTCTTGTTGCGGAGCACGGGCTCCAGGCGCGCGGGCTTCAGTAGTTGTGGCACGTGGGCTGAGTAGTTGTGGCACGCAGGCTCAGTAGTTATGGCACGCGGGCTCTAGAGCACAGGCTCAGTAGTTGCAGTGCATGGGCTTAGTTGCTCTGCGGCATGTGGGATCTTCCTGGACCAGGGCTCGAACCCGTGTCCCCTGCATTGGCAGGCGGATTCTTAACCACTGCACTACCAGGGAAGCCTGGGGCCTTTAATTTTAATTAGTAAAACGAGGCTTGTCCCCATTCCTGAGATTCTGAGATTCCCCAGACTCCACCTATAGACAGTACATAGCTTGGGTTGTAAATAATGATGCCAACGGTATGACAATTTGTTAAACATATTCGTGCTTGAAAACTATCAGCACAATTACGTATTTTTGTCAGATGAATAAGCACTCATACATCAGCTTATCTTGGTAATAATAGCAACATTAGGGATTTCCACTTTATACACAGTGGGGCACTCCGGGTTTGATTTGCAAAGGAGAAGATGAAAAATTCTGGGAGTAACTTTGTTCTAGAAATAGATCTCCCTTGACCCAGAATACTTAGTTGGGAGTGACAGGGCATCCAGCTTTACCCATGTAGGGTCTTATTAATTTCAATTCACCTCTCCTTTTGCAACACAGGTTGTCAGGTGGTGAAAGCCATTATTTATGGTAGTGAGCTAACAAGGGTGTTAAATCAGGCATATTATGGCTTGTAGGCAGCAAGTAAGATGGAAATGTCATTGAAACCTCTTAGAATCCGTGCAGTGATTTACATCCTCCAAACGGGGGTTCCAGCCTCCATGGAAGACACTTGTATTCCAAATCACTTAGTTGTTTTGGGCCGTGGCTCTGTTTCTTCATTTCTTTTAAGAGGGACTTAAGCTGCTTACATGTTTTTGGGAGTCGGGGTGTAAACGACTAAAATGATTTGAAGTGTTCCGAAAATACAAACTTATTTCAGAAGCATGGAATAATTACACTTATGGTGTTCCTAATAATCCAGTATGTTTAACTGCATAACATTTAGTTAATTCTTTTTCACTAAAAGAGCGACACGGACAGTGGTCGGGGGAGGGCTGCGTGGCTGAGTCGCCCGTGGGGCTCTCATTTTGATAGTGGCCTTTCCTCTCTTCCTCCATGGCACCTTCCAACTGAGTGGTCTGAGAAGAGCCTAGTCACGGTGTGAGCAGGATTTGGGGAAGCCGTGCAGCACCCCGAGGTGAGCAATTCCGGGGAGCCCGTGTCCACCTCTGCACAAGAAGAGCAGGGCGGGGAGCTCTTCCGAGAGGGCTGTCCAGGGAGCCTCAGGTTGGGGAGTCAAGTGTCCACTGCAAACTGGGGGTGGGAGCCCGGGGCAGAAATACCTGACCTCACGACCTCCCCTTTTCCAGTCTCCTGCCACTGTTCCCACTTGGCTACAAGCATCTGGACGCCAGGGACAGCAAGGAAGCCCTCTGACACGGTGTGCGCAGGTCAGCCCAGAGCAGAGAGCCCCAGCGGGGGGAGGGCGTGGCATGGTCAGACAGAACACACCTGGGCTCTCGCGCCAACTCCCACACGCTGGAAGCCAAATCTCGCGAGGGGCGCATGTTGCCGACGGGATCCTGGGTGCTGAGACCCGTGGCTCCGGTTGGCCAGGTGGTTCTTCGCGCTCGCTGCGGCAGACGTGTGACCAGCGATATTAAGGTTCCAGACATTCGCCCTACTTGCATTTGCTGAAGAATAGTGAATTTAAAAAACCTGAAAATGGGGCTTCCCTGGTGGCGCGGTAGTTGGGAGTCCGCCTGCCGATGCAGGGTCCGGTCGTGCCCCGGTCCGGGAAGATCCCACATGCCGCGGAGCGGCTGGGCCCGTGAGCCATGGCCGCTGAGCCTGCGCGTCCGGAGCCTGTGCTCCGCAACGGGAGAGGCCACAACAGTGAGAGGCCCGCGTACCGCAACAAAAAAACCCCGAAGATGGCAGGTAATGTACCCAACCTTGCCGTTTCTTCTAGTCAAGCAGTCTTAACCTTTGTTGTTCTCTCACAAATCTTGACACTGATGAGGGTTCCTAAGTCTTCAGACGATAATGTTGCTGTTTTAAAAAATATATATTTTTTAAAATTACGAAGTGGTAGACATGCAGAAAAATCGTGAGTCTCGATTTCCCTTTCATGCTAGAAAAGGGGAAAGTTCAAAAACAAGCACATATACAGGTAAATGTATTTTCCGAAGTTTGCGGGGGGAGACTATTTGTAATTTATTTTGGTTCATCCCCCTTTACACTTTATATTACGATAATGTATTTCCCACTTTCTTGGTTTGTATGCTGTGTTTCCTTTGTTTGTGAACCACTCGTATTTTTCAATGATACGGTTATGATAATAGTATCATATACTATTTTAGAATAGCAAATTCTAAGACTGTATTAAACGATTAACATGTATTCTTTGAATCTTACTATAATGCTAAAAATAGACCAAATTATTATTAATGTCATTTAAATGTTGGGTAAGTTAAAGCTTAGGGACAAACACTAATCTCCAAGGTGGGTTTTTTTTTGTGTGTGTGTGGTAAAAAACATAACATAGATCTAACCTCTTAACAAATGTGCGAGTGTACAGTTCAATTTGGTTGACTATAAGCAGTGTTCTAAAGCTGATCTCTGGAACTTTTTCATCTCCCCGTGACTGAAACTTTATACCCATTGATCAGCAGCTCCCCGTTTGCCCTCCCCCAGTCACTGGCAACCACCCTTCTACTTTCTGTTTTAACTCTTCCTAACTTGTTTTCCTTCATTTGTAGTCTGCTTTCAAAATCTATCTTAAGGTTCTTGGGCTCTAAAAACCATCCTAAAGAATTTTGAATACTGTCTTATCATTTAATTGTAAACCATTCTCTGCATGCATCATATTACTGTAATCATCAGTTTTTAAAAATTGGAATAGTTCAAGCATTCAGAAAATATGACAGACACCTATATATCCATCACCTATAGCTTTATCAAATCTTAATGTTTCTCCATCTTTGGCTCAGATTTTTTTTTTTCTTCTTTGAACAAAATTAAAGATCCTAGATACGGTTCTCTTTGCTAGTCTAATTCTCCTTCTCTAGAAGTCAAATACTATTCTGAATTCAGTGTTTCTGAGTCACATGTGTTTCAGAGTTTTAACCAGTACCAGCTTTACGGCTTTAGGTCCTGTGTTTAGAAGGGTCCTGTGCTTGGTTTGATGCTCTTAGTTTTGAACAAGGCAAGTCACCCCTGTCTTGTAGGTTCTAAAGTTTCTTTTGATGGGATGCAACACACTGACACTGATAGATGAAAGGCAGAACTCTTTCTTAGAGCTGCAAATGGGAGAAGAATGCCACTCAGGGCAACACAAAGGGTGCCCCCATAGGGTAACAGCAAACTGCAGCTGTTAAATGTAACAGCTTATATAAGGCAGGCAGGCGATGGGGTGAACTCAGTTTCCTGGGGAACCCTGTGGATTGGCTAATTTGAATAATTTCCCAGGCTACAGGAAGAAGTTGGCTCTCCTCAGTGGTCTGGTACTTGGCTGTGGAGTGCGGGATCCCTGATAAGGGAGGTGGTTGGGTGAGTGTACAGAGGCCCCGGAGAGTGAGAGTCTGACAAGGGAAGTGGTTGGAGTCGGGGTATAGCAAACTGCTGCTGAAGGGAAGTTGAGGTTTTCTGCCAGGATTTCAAAACTAAGTCGAGACAGCCCTTGTGAAATATTATGTTACAGCCCAGCATTGTCATTTTGCACTAAACCCTGCAAGTTCTGTAGCCAGTCCTGATTTTAACTATATATTTATCCATAAACATTGTATAGTACTGTTTTGCGTGCATGTAGATTTTCATGAACAGTTAGGTTGTTTCAATGTTTTTTTGCTTCAATTTTTTTAAAAAATAAATTATGCTGCAGTAAAATTCTCGAAGACAACTTCTTGGATACATGTGCTTCTTTAGGGAATATAACTATGAAGGCAGTTGCCTGGCACAGAGTATGTACCTGTTTGGTATTTATAATCTGGTGTTCCCATAATCCTCACACTTCTTTAAATCTTAGTTCTACAGTTAAATTCGTTTCATGTACACTGTCAGTCACTTTGCCACGGTTTCCCCAGTCATCTGTCAGTTGGCTAGAATTTGTTGTCTAGATGTTTCCTCAAGAAGGGCTCATGAGAAAGACATTCCCTGAGTTACATGTGCAACACTGTTTTTCAGTGGTCTTTATTCAGAAAGACAGCTTGGCTGGCTATGAAATCCTTTGCTCACACTTTTCTCCTTGAGGGTCTTCTAGAAATTGCTCAGCTGTCTTTGGCTTTGAATGATGTGGAAAGATCTGATCTGAGCCTAGTTCTTTCTCTTATAAGTGTCTTGGTCAATTTGCCTGACAAATGAAATGATTTCTTTTAATCTTTAAATTCCAGTAATTTTGCTAGGACTTGTCTTAGTCCTGACTGTTCTAGGTAAGTTTTCTCAGGCACATGGTATGCCATTTCAACATGTAAATTCAACTCTTCTTTCTTTCCAGAAATTTTCTGGACATAATTTCAAAAATTTGTTCTGATTTACTGTTCTTTAGGACAAAAATTGTAGTCATCCCTCAGTATCCACTGGGGGATTGGTTCCGGGTTTCCCACAGATACCAAAATCCACAGATGCTCGTCTGTTATATAAAATCGTGTAGTATTTGCATATAACCTACACATCCTCCCGTATACTTGAAATCACCTCCAGATTACTTATAATACCTAATACAATGTAAATGCTATGTAGATAGTTGCCAGGGTGTGGCAAACTCAAGTTTTGCTTTTTGAAACTTTCTCGATTTTTTTCCACTAATATTTTCAACCCACAGTTGGTTGAATCTGTGGATACGATATCCAAGGATATGGAAGGCTGATTGTATATTATGGTGGAAACGTTCGCCTGTTTTTTTCGTTCATCTCCCAATTTCTCTTTCTTCCTTTTAAACTCTTATCTGTCTTATTTCAATTGCTTTTCTAATGTCTATAATTGATATTAATTACTGATTTCTCCCCACAATATTTATTCTCTCTTGCTTTCACTTTTAGTTCTCACTTATATAATACCCCTTTTCTTCTAACTTTTTCCTTGAGCTCTCACAACATTTAATTCATTTCATTCCTTTTTCTCACCACTTCTCGCTTTCTCACAATCTGTTCTCTGAGTTTCTGCATTTCTGCTTTATGGACTTACTTTTTAGAGATAAATAACTTCAAAATATTTGTGGTAAAATGCTTGGTCACTGTTTTCCTCTATTCTGTGGCAACCTTTCCCTGGTGAATGTTTTTGTCTGGCAAGTTTTGCTACTCTTTCCCATCAGTTTTCTTGTAGTATTATTGCATTGAGGCTGTACCAGGTTTTTACTACTTTTTTGAGAAAGATTGAGTTGCACTTTCCTGGCCTAGCTATTTATAGGCATTCCCTTTCGGGAGACCATTTTTCCTGGTGTTTTTTTTTTAAAGTTATTTAATTAATTCATATTTTGGCTGCTTTGGGTCTTCGTTGCTGCGCATGGGCTTTCTCTAGTTGTGGAGAGCGGGGGCTACACTTCGTTGCCGTACACACGCTTCTCATTGCAGTGGCCTGTCGTTGCAGAGCATGGGCTCTAGGCACTCGGGCTTCAGTAGATGTGGCATGCGGGCTCTAGAGAGCAGGTTCAATAGCTGTGGCTCATGGGCTGAGTTGCTCTGCGGCATGTGGGATCTTCCTGGACCAGGGATCGAACCAGTGTCCCCTGCATTGGCAGGCAGATTCTTAACCACTGCAGCAGCAGGGAAGCCCTCCTGGTGTATTTTGAGATATTTTGGCTTCTATTTCACTGCTCTGTGTGTGTGTGTGTGTGTGTGTGTGTGTGTGTGTGTGTGTGTGATTTTCTGAGATCTCCTGCCATGAAGCTGACTCTGTTTACTGCTCCTGTGCATGGCAATTGCTATACTTCCTGACACACCTCTAGGATTTTTTTTTCTTAAACATTTTTTGCCTACATTGTTTCCAGTCACTGTTTCAAAGAGAATAGAAAGATACATTAGTATTTCCTTTATAATAGATTATCAGTGTTTCTTTTTTATTTAATTTTATTGTTTTTAAATTAATTTTTTATTTTATTAATTTTTCATTGGAAGTTTCTTTCAACTTCCAACTTGTTATTATTAGTAAAATGTGCATTTTGAGTGTTGTCAGTTTTGGAAAAACTTTTATTAAGTTTCTTTCAAATATGAGAGATAAGATGTGGAAGAGATTTCCAGAACTGGCTTCTGGCTCTTGATAGAAAAATACTTGCTTTTCCTCCGTAACCGTCATCCATCTGGTGCTGGGCACTGTAGGAAGCATTGACATCGTGATGCAACTTTTGGTCCTGCAACTTTATGTCATGATGCTAAGTGAGTTAGCACAGTGGGCATTAGAATTCCCTGAAGCCATTCTTCCACTGGTGGATTAACTTTACCTCAGAGTTGACTGTGAATAACACAAATAGATTCCACTAAATCCAAACCAAATATATTCCCAACTCAACTCTTCCATGGCTGGCAGGGTTGCCTGAGGCTACTCCCACACCACCAAGGCAAATACCATGGAGGGAAGTCAAAGTGGAAATATATAGTTAGCCTATCTTTTGTAAGTTTTCCAAATGTACGTCCATCTGATCACACTGTGAGGGCTTTGAAGGTGAAGCACTGAAGTTCTCTGTTTGCCCTTGGGGATGAGGGAAGGAAGGGTGTTTTCTCTGGTGTGGTTGCAACACCAAGAGAAAATTTTGAGGCATAAGCTGATGGGTCCTCCTGGGACAGTGTCAGAGGAGGGGCGATAAAGCTTTTAGGCACGTGAGTAATTCCCAGCCCTAGTTTTTTGTTTTTTTTGGTTTTTTTTTTTAATTTAAGTATAGTTGATTTACAATGTTGTGCTAGTTTCTGGGGTACAGCAAAGGGATTCAGATGTATATGTGTGTGTGTGTGTATATATATATATATATATATAAAATTTTCCAGATTCTTTTCCATTATAGGTTATTATAAAATATTGAATATAGTTCCCTACCTATACAGTAGGTCCTTATTGTTCATATATTTTTTTATATAGAAGTGTGTATATGTTAATCGCATAGTCCTAGTTTTTCCCTCCTCTCACCCTTTCCCCTCTGATAACCATAAGTTTGTTTTGTATGTCTGTGAGTCTGTTTCTGTTTTGTAAATAAGTTTCATTTGTATCATTTTTTTTTTAGATTCCACATATAAGCAATATCGTATAATATTTGTCTTTCTCCATCTGGCTTATTTCACTTAGTATGACAATCTCTAGGTCCATTCATGTTGCTGCAAATGGCATTATTTAAGTTTTTTTATGGCTGAGTAGTATTTCATTGTGTGTGTGTGTATATATATGTATACACACACACACACACACCCCACATCTTCTATATCCATTCATCTGGACATTTAGGTTGCTTCCATGTCTTGGCTATTGTAAATAGTGCTGCTATGAACATAGGGGTGCATGTATTCTTTCAAATATAATTCCTTTTAAAATGTAACAAAGTGATATGAAATATTGGGACAGGTTTCTTTCCTTCCCAATACCTATATATCATCTGATGAAAAACATATAAGCTATCTTATTATTACAAAGACACTTGACTTACATACACTAATTTGGGGAGGTGGTAAGCAGCATGTGGAATGTCAGTGCCCTTAGACAGAGCTAATACCATCCAGGATAGAACTAAACTTGTATCAAAGAAACATCCAGCATGTGTTTTTATAATAATATGATTTGATTTAAGAATATTCACATCATTGGCACATACTTTCCAGGTAATACCAGGAAACAACTATTATTTTTATTGAAGTATAGTTGGTTTACAATGTTGTGTTAGTTTCTGGTGTACAGCAAAGTGATTTGGTTTTATATATATATATATATATATATACATACATACATATATATACACACACACACACACATATATATATATATATATATACACACACATATACACACACATTTATATTCTTTTTCAGATTCTTTTCCATTATGGTTTATTACAGGATATTGAATATAGTTCCCTGTGCTATACAGTTAGGCCTTGTTGATTATCTATTTTGTATGTAGTAGTGCGTATCTGTTAATTCCAAACTCCTAATTTATCCTTCCCCCTTTTTCCCCTTTGGTAACCATAAGTTTGTTTTCTGTGTCTGTGAGTCTGTTTCTGTTTAGGAAACAACTGTTTTTAAATTCCCGCAGGCACTGAATATTTTGGCACAAATTTATTAACAAAGCCCAAAGTAGCAGCATAAAAAGGTATCAAATATATCTTGGCCTTCAAGGTCAATCATCAAGGGTTTATTTGATTACTGCAAGTCCAGCGTTGGGTTAGGAGACATGAGAAGAGAGATGTACCTCTGCTCTGAAGGAGTTTATAGTCCAGTCTACTGTTTCTTTTTTTTTTTTTTTTTTTTCAGTCTACTGTTTCTTAAAGCAGAGTTACTACCCACTGGGGGCTGTGAAATTAATTTGGTAGGTCACCACCAGAATGAAAATAACAGAATAGAGAATATCAGAGTGCATTTTTGGTAATAACAACCAATATCATTTTATATTACTTGTGATTATGAAATACTTTGCTCACTGAGTTTGCTGTCAGAAACATTCGAAAAACATTGACTTCTAGGTGGAAAAAATATTACAAGCGTACCAGGAACAATTAGCCTCTCAGAATCACGTCTTAGTTTCCTAGGGCTGCTGTAACAAAGTACCACAAACTGAGTGGCTTAAACAACAGACGTTTATTGTCTCACAGTTCTGGAGGCCGGAAGTCCAAGATCAAGGTGTTGGCGAGGTTGCTTCCTTCTGAGGGCCGTGAGGGAGGATCTGCTCTATGCCTCTCGCCTAGCCTCTGGGGCTTGGCTGGCAGTCTGTGGTGTTGCTTGGCTTGTAGATACATCACCTTAATCGCTGCTTTCATTTCATATGACATCCTCCCTGTGTACATGTTTATCTCTGTGTCCAAGTTTTCTCTTTTTATGTCATGATTTTTTGTAAGTGATGTTGGGTTAGGGCCCACCCTGATGATCTCATTTTAATGTGATTACCTCTGAAAAGACCCTATCTGCAAATAAGGTCACGTTCTGAGGTATTTAGGGTTAGGGCTTCAATGTTTTTTTTTGGGGGGGGGAACACAATTCAACCCACAATAATCAAAATGGGCACCATTTAAAATACGTACGTGCTAGTCCTGGTACCAGGGTCTTATTAGTCTTTACAACCACCATTATCTTTACAACCACCATGAGAAGTAAATTTATTATGTCAGTTTTACAGAGTAATTGAGGATCAGAGAGATTCACTGTTACAATTTAGGTCTGTTTTACTTCAAAGCTGGTGTTCTTTCCATTCTGCTTGTTGAATCCTGGGAAGCTAGATCTGGCAGGGGTCTTGGAGGCCATCTGGTACAATCCCCTCTTTTAATGTGTAGCAGGCCAAAAGATAAAAATGTTTCTGTTTGTAAAAATCTGGTATGTTTTCTAAATTCCAGAGAAGCAATGAAATTCATCTATGGAGAATGACCACCTTTTTACTTTGGGAAACTCTGGAAAGATCCACAAATATTTTTTCGTCCACCACCATCCCCCCCAAAGTGGGAAAAGTTGGGAACCCTTGGGATGTATGTAGAGGGATAAAGTAAAGCACAGAGATGCCAAGTCTCTTGTCCGTGTTTCCCCAGCTTATGTTCCCCAGATGACATTTATGATATAAACTCCCAGAGCAACATTCATGAGAAAGAAGGAGGGGGGAGGGGAAGGGCAGGAGGGAGAGAGGGGAGGGGAGAAGAGATGGAGAAAGGGAATGAATCCAGTCTGCCTATTTGCAAGCTTCAGCCAAAGGACAATTTAACCCAAAGAGCTAAGTATATATTTTGTCTCTTTTCAAAAGACAAATATGAAATACATTTTTATTATTAAACTTTATTATTATGCAAATCTCTTTTCTCCTTGAATAGTATAAAGAACAGAGAATTGGTGTTAATTGCATAAAATATAAGTGGAATCTGAGAAATTTTACTAATGTAGGATAAGGAAAAGTTATTTTGGTCATGAACGCCTATTTCCCGTTGTCAATAAAAAAGAGCGATGAATGAAGGACTGTAACCTGCTAGCAAACCAGTGTGATTGTAGGAAGGGGCTGGGTTCTATAGCTAGACCTATCTCTGCATTTATTAGCAGTTTGAATTTGGGAAAATTACTTCTTTGAATTTTTGTTTCATTGACTTAGACATTTGAGATTATCATAATACAGTCTACTGCAGAGAGATACGGATTAGATTAAATACAGTAAAACACATAAATGTGGCTACCATGGAGCCCAGAGTATGGAAGGCTTAACACATCTGCTCCTTTATCAAGTAGGTCTGGATTTAGACTCGATTGTCCAATTTTCGGTGACTACCACTCATTCAACAAATGTTTGCTGAGCTCCTATCTTTGGCAAGGCACTACTTTTGGCACTAGGCATTCAGTGAGGACAGAGACAGGCAAGGTCTCTATTCTCTTATAAGGTACATTCTGGGAGGAAAGACAGACGATAAGCCACTGGAAAAATAAGCAGTGGAAACCACCAAATAGTGATGAGGGATTTGCAACAAGTTAAAATAAGGAGATATGCTACAAGTTCTAGATGTCTTCATTATTTTGGACGATCAGGAAAGGCACCTTTGAGGAGGAGATACTGAAGCAAAGATTTGAGTGGCAAGAAGGAGCTTCTGAGATGCAGACCAGGAGTATAGGCCATCGAGGCAGAGGAAGGCGTTAACAACAGGCATGAGGGTGGGAATGATCTGAGGTAACTAGAGTGAAGATCAGAGAGCTGGTAGTTGAGGAAAAGAAGGAAAGCCAGCAGGGCTGAAGCATCCTAGAAGAGAGTGGTGTGGGAGCTGGATTCAGGAGGCAGTGCTGAACATGGAAAGTAGCACAAGGATTCCAAATATGTCTGGAGACTAACTGGGTGCTGGGAAATGGAGAACCAAAGGTAACGCCTTGATTTTCGGTTTGAGCAGCCACAAGGAGGCTGGTGTCATTTACTGAGATGGGGAACCCCAGGGGAGGAGCACGTTTTGGGGAAAGGTCAAGCATTGTGTAATAGTTAAGATACTTACTTGCCATTCAAGAAGACTTTTATTAGGAGACCCATATTTCATGGAGAGGATATAGATGTAGATGTGGGAGTTATCGACATAACAATGGTCTTTAAAGTCCACGGTACTGCCCAGGAGAACCTCTTCCCTTCTCCAAGCTGCAGCTCTCCTTTGATATCTGCTCTCTTTCCACTCCCCACCCCATAGTTACATCAGGACTCTCAGTCAGTGATGACTTTAACTTATGGAAAGGGCATATTCTGGGTGGTTCAGATCTTGCCTTTTTTCCTAACAGAATCTCCATTTCTGTTTGTTTTTTTTTTTTGCCTTGGATTCCTATGAAACATTCATTAAAATATTCAATAATCATTTTCTAGGTGAATGCAAGTATAAAAAACATGTTAAGTATCTTTCACAACAGAATAATAAAAAGAAGATTTATCCCTTCATCAGAAATTATGGTCAGTGCTCATTTATCAATATTGACCTCACCATAGAGCTAAATTTAATTATCTGGTCACATATTTACCTTTGATTTGCATACACCAGTCTAAGCGATGCCAAGAGCCATGCTACACGTCACTTTAAGATAAATTAGAGCCATAAAATCTAACCTGCTGTTACAGTTTTTGTGTTTGTGATTGAGGCTGCATTTCACATGTTTTATGTCTAGTTTTATAGCAAAGCGCTCATCATCAGCACCTCTGGGCACAAGTACAAAGCACCACTTACAGAAACAACAGATTGGCAAAAATCAGGCTCCAACGCTAACCCCCATCGCCCTGTTTCCCGCACAAGTGCCAGTCACAAGATGAATCTCCTTCCGTGAGCCCTAAGGGCTTACATCCTTGGACTCTTAAGGAACCCAATCAGAAGGGAAATGTTTGATTCAGGGACCTGGGAAGCCTGAACTTCTTTGTGTTCAAAGTTAGGGTCCCTTGGGAACTACTGTAATCTTTATAATCAAGTTAACTTGTATATAAAGAAAGTAAAAGTCAACTTGCTACTGTGGGGTAAATTTAAGAGGAACTAAGAGTTAAATAATACTTACATCGTATCATATGTTACCTGTTCTGTTCTAAGCACTTTATATGTATACTCATTCATTGAATCATCATCACATTACTGTGAAGTAGGTGCTGTTATTACCCTTATTTTATAGATGAGGAAACTGAGGCGCAGAGAAGTTGAGTGACTTGCAAGATCTAACAGCAAGTGAGTTGTTGCGGGTCAGGTGCCCCAGGAAGTGGCCTCTGGCATGGAGATGTGCACGCAGGCAGTGCGTCTGGGAGTGCTCCTGGGATCAACACCCAGGGGCAGAGAAGGAAGCAGGGTTGGGCAGAAGGAGAAGTTGGGGTGCAATGCAGTCCCAACAAAGGCTTCATTCAACCCCATGGGGAGCTCTGGGGCAAGGATGGCCCTGCACAGTTTTCCAGAATTGGGGTGTGGGGCATGGGCCTTTATGTTATGCAAATTGTCCCTGGAAAAGGGCTGTGACTTTGGGTGAGGCAGCTCTCTTCCATAGAAGACAGTTCCTAGACAGCTGCTGTGGCACCATTCCCTAGAGCTGGGGGAGTAAATTCTTTAGTTCTGAAGGGGCATCTGGGTGGCATATCACAGAATCCACTAGGTGGAACTGGGATTCAAAGCTAGGATGTATGGCCTCAGAATTCAGGTTCTTAACCGCTACAGATCTTCTTTGACTTAGGATGGGGTTATGATGTCCCAATAAACTCAGTGTAAGTTGAAAATATCACAAGTCAAATGCATTTAATACCCTAACCTGTATCACAGCTCAGCCTAGCCCACCTGAAACCTGCTCAGAGCACTTAGGTAAGCCTACCGTCAGGCAAAATCAGCTAACACAAAGCCTATTTTGTAACCAAGTGTTGAGTATCTCCTGCAGTTTATTGAATACTGTACTGAAAGTGAAAATCAGGAAGGTTGTTAAGTTGTTCACCCTCATGGTCACGTGGCTGACTGGGAGCTGTGCCTGCGGTCACTGCCCAACATCATGAGAGAATATCGTGCTGCGTATCACTAGCCCGGGAAAAAGATCAAAATTCAAAGTATGGTTTCTACTGTATGCATATTGCTAATCTTAAGTTGAACCACTGTAAGTTGGGGACCGTCTGTCTACTGAATTGTATACAGTATACATACTGTGTTCACAGTTTGTAAATAAGAACAGGTAGTACTAATATGCCTGGTCGGATGGTTAGAAATACTTCTAGAAAGAGATTAAAAATAAGATCAGGGCTTCCCTGGTGGCGCAGTGGTTGAGAGTCTGCCTGCCGATGCAGGGGACACGGGTTCGTGCCCCGGTCCGGGAAGATCCCACATGCTGCAGAGTGGCTGGGCCCGTGAGCCACGGCCGCTGAGCCTGTGCGTCCGGAGCCTGTGCTCCGCAACGGGAGAGGCCACAACAGTGAGAGGCCTGCGTACCGCAAAAAAAAAAAAAAATCAGACCAAATGATTTTTATATAGCGTGTTTTTCATTTAGATAACTAAGCAAACTCATTTATTAAGTATTGGTTTAGGTTCTTTAGGATGTATGCAACAGAAATTGACTCAGGTTGGCTTAAGCAGTAACAACCAAGGGAAGAGAAAGGGGGTTCTCCTGGAGTCAAAGAAGACCCGAACAGCAAAGCCCTGGGAAGAACTGGGATGCAGCCGGACCCAGGCAGCTGGAACCAGGGACTGGAGTGCGGTTGTATCCCTGTCTCTGCTTCTTACTCCACACAGGTTCATCTCTCATAATGCGAAACACGAAATATCAGAACAACTAGAGAGGCTATTCTCAAGTTTTTTATTGTCCCAAGTTCTGGAGGAGACCCATTGGCTTAGCTTGCCTGGGCCGCTTCTTCTGGAGCCAATTGTTGCAGTGAACTTCCAGTAAGGTGATGGCTCTGCATTTTACTATGCTGATGGGGGAGAGAGACAGTTCTTAGGAGAGGGGTGTTGAGTAGATAACCCCAGTGTCATAGGGATGTCCAGCATAATGTGTATGAAACTCTACTTTCACCTTTTAAAGTTTATTTTATTGAAGTAGAGTTGATTTACAACGTTGTGTTTAATTTCTGCTGTACAGCAAAGTGACTCAGTTATACATATATATATATATATTCTTTTTTATAGTCTGTTCCATTATGGTTCACCACAGGATATTGAATATAGTTCCCTGTGCTAAACAGTAGGACCTTGGTGTTTATCGATTCTCTATATAAGAGCTTACATCTGCTAACCCCAACCTTCCACTCCATCCCTTCCCAAGCCTCCTCCCCCTTGACAACCACCAGCCTGTTCTCTATGTCTGTGAGTCTGTTTCTGTTTTGTTAGACACGTTCATTTGTGTCATATTTTAGATTCCCCATATAAGTGATATCGTATGGTATTTGTCTTTCTCTTTCTCACTTCACATAGTATGATCAGCTCTAGGTCCATCCATGTTGCTGCAAATGGCATTATTTCATTCTTTTTATGGCTGAGTAATATTCCACTGTATATATGTACCACATCTTCTTTATGCATTCCTCTGTCAATGGACATTTAGGTTGAAACACTAGTTTTAAATAACCCCAAGGAAGCAGAGGGACCTGTACTGTTCCAGCTCCCCAGCAGAGATGGGGAGTAAGGCAAAGATCAAACCTTGCTCTCTATGTGCTCTGCACTGGTCTGTGATTTGCTGGATGGCTCCCCAACGCCTGGCTGTCTCTACATATTAGAGGACGTTATACAGAAGGGTGTTTCCTCATTCTCTTTCTTCTGTGACAGAAAAGAAGAAATAAATGTGTACTGCAGCCTTTGGGGTTTAATGCAGTCAGAAGCTGGCACTACAGATAAAAGTTGTTTAAAGTTTCAGGAGGAGTGATGAAGAGTCTTTGGCATCTCCATACCATGGACTGATGTTCTTATTTATTTTTAGGGTGGAAGGGTAACAGCTTCTTCTCCAGGGCAATTGGTCACTTAACTGATAAATGGCGTGTTAAGGAAAATAGAACATCTTTTCAGTTCTTAGTATGTGCTAGAAGTTTTACATACATATGAAATAATCTCTGCATCTGACCAGTTTGATACAACTCAGGATGAAACTCATGAAGCATCGCCCCAGGGCTCAGCACCAGCTGCTGGTCTTCAGTCATCTTTCCCAGCCTCTGCATCCCTTAATGGTCTTTGGCCCAAAGTTCATGGTTACGTGTGTGTTTAGGAGCTATCCTGATATGTTCACACTGAAGTTCTCTCAATCTGGTTTAGTGTTTTGGTTTTCCTGGCTGCTGAAGTAACTCCTCCAGGTGAAATATAAGCGTTCATATGACTGATGTGTTTAAGTGCTTTAAAACATTTTCCATTTTCCACCCTCTGTTGCGTCTTGTCCATAAACTCCATGCCAGGGGCTGAGGCACGGCTGGTGGAATGGCCCAGCCTTAAGCATAAACCAGAGTTAATGTCTTGAGCTGTGAGTGGTTTTTTGGTTTACTTATGTATTTCGTCTCTCTCGTTGCAGCCCCTCCCAACACAGAGTGCCCTTCAGCCTTCCCTGAAAATCACGCCCGCAGGCACACTTCTGATTTGCCGACCACGCCCCTCTTCCTCCCAGTAAGTCACCCTGCTTCTGCGGGCATGTGTGGGCCAGTCTGATTCACTGGAGAACTTTCCCTTTTGTTACTTAACATTATCCCAGTGTTTACAGCAGAGGAAACTGAAGTTTGAAAGAAGTCAGCAAATTGCCCACTATTTTACACAGCTCATAAGTGACAGAGCAAAGATTTGATCACACATATGTGAATCCAAAGACTTATTTTTCACTATGAAAGTAATATATCGTCAAAAAGTTTGGGAAATACCCACAATGTTCCTTAAAACCTACATTCCTTTTCAAAACTTTATTTTATTGAAGTATAGTTGATTTACAATGTGTTCATTTCTACTATACAGCAAAGTGATTCAGATATATATGTATATACACATATATTCTTTTTCATATTCTTTTCCACTATGGTTTATCACAGGATATTGAATATAGTTCCCTGTGCTATACAGTAGGACCTTGTTGTTTATCCATCCTATATATAATAGTTTGCATCTGCTAATCTCTAACTCCCAATCCATCCCTCTCCCATCTCCCTCCCCCTTGGCAACCACAAGTCTGTTCTGTATGTCTGTGAGTCTGTTTCTGTTTCATAGATAAATTCATTTGTGTCATATTTTAGTTTTCACATGTAAGTGATATCATATGGTATTTGTCTTTCTCTGTCTGACTTCACTTAGTATGATGATCTCTGGGTCCATCCACGTAGCTGCAAATAGCATTATTTCGTCCTTTTTTTGGTTGAGTAGTATCCCGTTGTATATATGTACCACAACCTCTTTATCCATTTATCTGTTGATGGGCATTTAGGTTGCTTCCATGTCTCGGCTATTGTAAATAGTGCTGCTATGAGCACTGGGGTGCATGTATCTTTTTGTATTATAGTTTTGTCTGGATATATGCCCAGGAGTAGAATTTCTGGGTCATATGGTAGCTCTAGTTTTAGTGTTCTGAGGAACGTCCATAGTGTTCTCTATAGTGGCCACACCGATTTACATTCCCACCAACAGTGTAGGAGAAACCTACGTTCTTGAAATATCTGCATACTCTAAAAAATGAAAAAAATCACTTATTCTGTCATCAGCAAGGAGGATAATAGCCATCTTGATTTATTTTCTTTTTATAGGTTTTTGTTTGTTTGTTTCACAGAGTTGCATCCTGGCATTTCCTGTTTTTCTGGATGAGGGAGAGATTAGCTGTGGGTTGCTACAGCTTTGTCTGGTTAGGCTGGCATGTTGATGCTTTCTGAAGTTCCTTAAAATCTTCCTCATCTCCAGAGTTTGAATTCTGGAATTCTTGTGGAAGGAATCATAAGGCAATTGCAGAGCACAGACACCCCAGAAGACACTTCGATCACATTTCCTAGGCGTTTATTGCAAATGTGTGTCTCAGTGGTTCTTAAAGGTTTGTGTGTCGTAATTGCTTGCGAGGCTTCAAAAACATGTATGCTCCAGCACTGTCTAGAGCCCACTGAACCAAAGGCCCCCGGGACCATACTAGGCCATCTGTAGTTTACAAAAGCTTTCTCACTGATTCTGAAAAGTTCGTGTTATTCTTTAGGACCCTTGGTGTATTTTTGTGAACAACTGTTTTTTTCCCAAGAGGTTGCTTGGTAAGCCACTGGCAATTTACGTTTGTTCATTGTGATTTTTGGACTGCTGTTGGCAGGGTGTGGATGGGAAGTTATCAGAAGTACAGACACTGCTTCTCTCATCTCCCCTCTGTTCCCTGTTCTCTGTGGCACTTTCACATTCTAAAAAGATGTCAGATGTTTCCTTTGGCAAAAGTCCCCTTCTGTGGAAGGTTCTGTTTTGTAGAACTTGGGCATTGAGAAAAGTGTCAAAAGAGAAAACAGAAATAGCTGCTGCATTTCTAGAAACCAGTAATTATTTCTCTGGTCCTCCAGCGTGTGTTCAGAAATGAGCAGCTCCATCCTGGTGTTGCGGCAGAATCAGAGCAGCAAAAGAAAACGAGCTGGATTACAGCACATCGCTGAACTTTAGGCTGTGTGTGCGTGCGTGCATTTACATGTTTTTAAAGCTTCCCGAGGGGGAAGGGAGGCGTAAAAAAGCCACGCTGAGAACCACAGAGGCAGACATTTGTGCCTCTGCTGGAGATTAAGAGGAATCAAGACAACACAGAGCCTCAACACTTGTGTTAGAATTTGGGCCTATTTTAAGAGCACTGGGGAGACAAAATGAAAAGAAAGATCATTTTGTCTGCTCCGTAGAACATATGCTGGAGAATGATCTGAATTGAAGGAGGAGGACCGATAGGGGGCTCATGCAGTGGCTCGGGCCAGGTCAGAGGCAGTTGAGATGGAGATTAATAAGACAGGGCAGAGAAACGTTTGATACATAAAATCTGTAAGACTTACTGATTCATTGAATGTTGGCGTTGAAGAAGGGAAGAGAGTGTTTGATTTGGACAACTAGAATGTCATTGTCTAATTTAGGGAACCGGGGAGGGAGAGTGGGTTTGAGGTGGGGGAAAAAGGCCATCACTTTGGGACGTGCTACGTTCATGAAATCTGTGGGATGGGTAGCCAGAGGTTCAAGTAGGCTCTTTTTTTTTTTTTCTTTTTTTTTGCGGTACGTGGGCCTCTCACTGTTGTGGCCTCTCCCGTTGCGGAGCACAGGCTCCGGACGCGCAGGCTCAGCGGCCATGGCTCACGGGCCCAGCCACTCCGCGGCATGTGGGGTCTTCCCGGACCGGGGCATGAACCCGTGTCCCCTGCATCGGCAGGCGGACTCTCAACCACTGCGCCACCAGGGAAGCCCCCAAGTAGGCTCTTGAAGACAGGGGCCTGACGCTCTGGAGAAAGGTCTAGGGTAAAGATAAAGATTTGGGGATTCTCAGTCTTGGGAACAGTTGGATCTGCCTGGTGGAGAATGTGTGGATGGAGAAGAAAGAGGATCTGTGATGGAGCCCTGGCCATCAACCTTGAAGGTGAAGGTCAAAGAGGAGAGCATCCTAAGGCAAAGTCATCAGAGACAGTAAGAAAATCAGGGGAACTGCTGTGTGGAGTGAAGGGAAGGGAACCTCCAAGGCGGAATAGGGCAGTGGTGTCACTGGGATAAGAGTTCCTGTGATGGGAGGGAGATCAGCTCGGTGCTTTGTGACCACCTAGAGGGGTGGGATAGGGAGGGTGGGAGGGAGGCCCAAGAGGGAGGAGATACGGGGATATATGTACATGTATAGCTGATTCACTTTGTTATAAAGCAGAAACTAACACACCATTGTAAAGCAATTATACTCCAATAAAGATGTAAAAAAAAAATCATTAGGGATGAACTGAAAAACAAAAAAGAGCAAATATTTCTGAAAACAGATACCTTTGGGAAACCACCCATGTTGCAATTTCTACTACAAATTTTCACAACTTTGCTCTAAAATACAATAACTTGTGTATTATCAAATATTTCAACTTTTTTTTTTTTTTTTTAAAGAAGAGTTCTTGTGATGGGAGGGAGTCGGGGAGGCAGAACTCAGGTTGGGTTGTGAGGTGACGAGTGATGGGGAAGAAGAGGAGGGGAGAGAACTGATGAAGGCGACTTGGATGGGGCTCTCTGGATCTCAGTTTCTTCCTCTCACTGAAGGATGAAAAAAATGAGTGTCTAAGATTTCTAGTAACTCCCATACTCTTTGATCAGATGTTTTTAAGCCACATTTAAGCAGGGTATGAAATTACAGGACAGCATACGTAGTTGATAGAAGAAAAAAAATGTCTCATCCCCAACCCAAGATTCGTAATCTTTTGGAAACTTCCTACTGAAAATTTTGTGGTAAAGCAGAAGGTCTTGCGATTTTACATGCTGAATTTTCTATGTTGTTTCCCTGCGTGCATCATATCTGGCTTCAGTGTAATTCTCTTATATTTCTTTCATGAAATCACAAAAATTTCGTTAGTGGAAAAATCGAATCAGGTATGCCTCGAGTCTTCTTTGACTTTCGTGGAAGTGAATCGAGACTGGAGCTATGAAATCACTTCTGAATAGAGTTCTGGTAGAAAACTTGTGGTTTATAGCATTAAACCGCTCGAGTTAACTTCTTAGAGGTAATTTTATCCAGGTTTCAGTCTGGAGTTGCTTCACTAGGGAACCAGTGATTTCCAAAACGACATTTTTCCTTCTAACATCAAATGATAAACTACTTTTTCTTCCTTTGGAGAGTCAGAAGTCATCCCATTTAACAATTGTTTTGGTGATATCCTATTCTAACATCACTTTTTTGTTTGCTTTGGTATGTATGATATTGGGACAGACTTCTCCAGGCCTTTCTGTGTGGTTTCTGTCTTCTACTTTAATCTGAGAACTGACTGGCATAAAACTGGGATGAATATGAAGTGTTTGGGGTGAGCAATGAAACGTTAAAGTATCATTTTCTTTTGTTCCTGGCCTTGTCTGATGAGAGTGGAGTGGGCCACTATATACGTATCAGCCATTTCCTGGCGGTTAAATAAGCCTTTATTACACAGTTAGTAAAACGTTACCGTGCAAACTATTGGGTTAGAAGACTTAGACATGACGTCTAGCAGTTATTTTAAGTAGCGGCATTTCCAAAACTTATTCACATTAAAATCTGATATGCCTGCTTTCAGAAAACCCCAAACCCCAACATTATTTTTCACTGAAAAGATATAAGAACAGAGTAATAAAAGGTGAATTGTGTGATCGCCATTTATAACAGAGGATCCCTTGGGTCCTTTCTTGAACTTGAAAGGAAGGAGCAGGGTTATAGGAAGAGTCACTTGACAGGTGAACACACGGGGTATTTAACACGGCTCGTGGGACCCGGGGCTGACAGCTTCAGCGGTAGGCGTTACTCTGCGTCTCCATTCATTAGCAGCCTCCACGATGTTTGAATAAACCTGACCATTTGATTCACCCAGCTAGAACTATTTTCCAGTTCATCGTTTGCAAAAGCAGGGCCACACCAAACTGGGAAGATTTCAAACTCACCAAATCTCCCAGGGAAGACAACTTGGACCCATTGTATTCGGGTTTGGATACATAGACCAAACTGAAATAGGAACTGAATTTGGTGACATCTGGAAGCAGCCTCTGAATTATGATTTTCTTAGAAAAACAAAATAAAACAAAACAAAGGTGACGTTGATTTGTGCCCCCCAAAAGACACGTGGTCAGAATTTGCCTGGAGTTTTGCATTTTGTAACAGAATACACTGTCCCTCTGCAGGTAACTTCTGAGAGAAAAAAATCCCCGGGAATCCTCTGGGTCTGGGTGAGAGTCAGCCAGGTTGACAGGTCAGGTTGGGGAGGGGGTCACGGCATGACTCGCAGACATAGGAGTTTGGGGAAGGGTTGTACCAGGAGGATGGGCATGTGGTACCTTGGATTCTGCTACTAGGGCTGTGGTCGTGGTTAACAGGAGCTGAGGCTCTGGAGTAAATCGAGAGTGATCTCACATGAGCTTTGCCTCCTCTCACGCTTCTAGAGTTCCTTGGAATGGAGGAATAGAGACAAAATCCTTTGAGTTGAAGACCTGCTTTCCCACCCTCCATCCTCCCATCTTCCTGCCCTGTCCCCTCCCATCCCTCGCACCCTCCCTACCTCTCAGCTCCTCTTTGGCAGACATTAAGCTCACACGTCTTTTCCTTTGGAAAGCTTTCCCTGAAGGCTCCTACCCTTATTTCCTTCCCCTCCTCAGTCTGGTCCTATCACCTGTGTTAGGTAACTTTAATTTTCAAATGCTTGTCACGCTATATGGTAACTGTTCGTGTAGGTGCCTGTCCCCACTACAGTTTGGCCTCTGGGGAAAAGTGTAATGGGGTCCATGTAGCCCCAGCACCCACCACAGTGCCTGGGCATCCAGTGAAGGGTCATTCTTGGGAGGAACTGAATGAATGAAGGGGGATTGGGGCAAGCTGCATTTTATCCACAGGCAATATTAGTGTGGCTTATCCCTTTTCTACTTCAAAAGAGGCAATGGAACTATGGAGATCAGTATGGAGGTTCCTTAGAATACTAAAAATAGAACTACCATACGACCCAGCAATCCCACTACTGGGCATGTACCCTGAGAAAACCATAATTCAAAAAGAATCATGTACCAAAATGTTCATTGCAATGCTATTTACAATAGCCAGGACATGCAAGCAACCTAAGTGTCCATCGACAGATGAATGGATAAAGAAGATGTGGCACATATATACAATGGAATATTACTCAGCCATAAAAAGAAACGAAACTGAGTTATTTGTAGTGAGGTGGATGGACCTAGAGACTGTCATACAGGGTGAAGTAAGTCAGAAAGAGAAAAACAAATACCGTATGCTAACACATATATATGGAATCTAAAAAAAAAAAAATGGTCATGAAGAACCTAGAGGCAAGATGGGAATAAAGATGCAGACCTACTAGAGAATGGACTTGAGGGAGAAGGGTAAGCTGGGACAAAGTGAGAGAGTGGCATGGACATATATACACTACCAAATGTAAAATAGATAGCTAGTGGGAAGCAGCCGCATAGCTCAGGGAGATCAGCTCGGTGCTTTGTGACCACCTAGAGGGGTGGGGTAGGGAGGGTGGGAGGGAGGGAGACGCAAGAGGGAAGAGATATGGGAACATATGTATATGTATAACTGATTCACTTTGCTATAAAGCAGAAGCTAACACATCATTGTAACACAATTATACTCCAACAAAGATGTTAAAAAAATAAAAAAGAGGCAATGGAGGTGGCCTCTGATTGTCACTCTAAAACTGCAGTTTGTTGGTTTATGTCAGCTCCTGTCCACCTCACTTTATGGTGGCTTCAAAAACACCGTGGTACTTGGTCAAAGCGTTTTTTGTGATTCCTAATAAACACCTCGGTTTTCAAGTGCCTCTGTAAACATCCCATTACTTCAGGGGGCATAGCTGCTTAAACTTTTACTAATGCACATTCATGACCTGTGTGGATTAGGATAGAGGCAGGAGTGTAGATTAAGACTGACCGAAGAACCACAAGGTTGAGGGTGAGTTTGACTGTCATGGGGTGGCAGGGGTGGGTGGTCCTAGAGCCGGAGTGACATCACCTACAGTGAAAATGGAGGCATTGACATAGGAAGCGCAGCTTTCTTCTCTTACAGCTTTCCCTGGTACTGACCCTGACAAATTCACCCAAAGGGTGAAAGGCAGAGGGTCCTAAGGGGGAGATTTAAAGGCTATGCCTGACAGGCAGTTTGCTAAGTGGGTTTGCCAGAGTGAATGCTGCTTTCTGTTATGTGCGCTGGGTTGATAATCAACTACATGGCTTTGTGAAGATCTCTTCAAGTGGATGCAGTGAATGTAGATGGAGGAAATGTATTTCATTTTGTCCTAGAGAGGAATTTAGGTTTTCTTGCCTGCCCATGCCATGTGCATGCCATCAGTTACTCCAGTAAATATTATATGGCTGTGGCCAAGAAGCAACACATCTTAAAGACCAGTGAATCCTTAAAAAATGTTACAGCCCATTGATAGTGTATTCAAAACTCATGTGTATCACTGCTAAAGATGAAAAATGCCTAGTTCACAAAGAAGTTGCTATGTAACAATGAACTGTAAATAAATGCCAATGAGGATTCCTTTAAAAAGTAACCTTTTTAAGATCGACTGTGTAAAACTGAACCTCAACTGGAAAGTTTGCCGTGCTTGAGATCTGTGGCCACTTGGAGGAGCTGTTGATGGCTTTTTCACCTTTCATAGGCAGGTTCCTAGACATTGTACCTGGTCTAGAGATTAACAATACAGAGTTATGTCGGTCGTGGCTAAAACTACCTGACATGGAACATACAAGCTGCTGTCAGGGAGGAAGAGATATTCTTTGACCCCTCTACATTCTTCTGCTGGTCTAAGAGTTAAATTGACGTGAGACAGATTAACAGGAGAAAATCACACAAATGTTTAATAACATGGAAAGCAGAGTAACTCGCCAGAATGACTGCAGCCCTCAGGTTATACACCATCTTCAGCTAAAAACAAAAGAGCATGTTGCAGGTAGGGTTTGGGGACTTCAAAGGGGAGGAAGGCAATTCGCATGGAGATGGAAAAGCAAAGTTTGGTAAATAAATATTTGGTGGACCAGCAGGGACAATGGGACACAGAGAGGAATTTTAACCAACAGTCTTTGCTAGGTTCCTCGCTGAACATACACCTGGCTGATACCATAGTTACCTATGGTGATGCTCCCTTCCTGGAGCAGGTCCTCTAGTTACATTCTTCAGGCAGTTAGGGAGAGGATCAAAAGGTTCTTCCTGAGTCTTTTGGGCCTTGATTGTTTTCAGCTTGAAATATTTCTCATGCCAAAGAGACATTTTAGGGTGGCAAATTTTGTTCCCCTAAGATAGTATAGAGGATTTTACTTAGAAAAAGATCTGGCAAATTTATTTGTGAAATCCTAAGATATTACTTATTATTATTATTTTTAAAGTCTGCCTATTCTAGGCAGATATTTGTAATGATTTTATTCTTAATTCTAGTGACTTACTTTTTTCTTCTTTCCCTGACTCATTTCCTTCTCCCTTTCTTCTCTCATTACATGTGTATCTGAATCCTGTACTGGGAATTTAGTGTAAATAAATATTTAAGGTCAGGAACATAATCTAATGAGAGAAGTTATTTGTAAAAGATCAGCATTGTAAGCAGAACAAAATTAAGTTTATGTTTAGCTGTCGGCCAAGAAATTGGAGGGTAATGGACGAGGATTTGCTTGGGTAGGCAGTTTATTGCACATGAAATAAATGGCACATTTAAAAGTACAGTGCTGGGCTTCCCTGGTGGCGCAGTGGTTGGGAGTCCGCCTGCCGATGCGGGGGACACGGGTTCGTGCCCCGGTCCGGGAAGATCCCACATGCCGCGGAGCGGCTGGGCCCGTGAGCCATGGCCGCTGAGCCTGCGCGTCCGGAGCCTGTGCTCCGCAGCGGGAGAAGCCACAACAGTGAGAGGCCCGCGTACCGCAAAAAAATAAAAAAAAAAAAATACAAGGCAATTTGTTTTTATAAATTCTATGTACACATTTGTTTTCAGGTATGCTGTAGTGGGAGAAAATAACGTCTTTGGCATCAGCCAGGTGTAGTTCCTGGCTCTGCTACTTACTGGCTGTGTGGCCTTGGTTATATTAATTAACCTGTCTGAGCATCCAGTTCCCATCTCCAGCCTGTTTACATTGCGGGCGTTTGTGGGGATTCAGTGAGCTAACATATACAAGGAACTTCGGCGTACCAGGAACGTGTATAAGGAAGTTTGTGTGCCATTGGTAATACGAGTGAGATTTCTTCATGCTCTCATGCTTATTCTAGGCAGATGGACTTTCATAAAAAAGTGTTGTAGAAATTTAGGCCCCAAATGAATTCGGGAAGCAGTGTATGGGCTGCAGTCAAGAGCAGTAGCTTTGGAGCAAGACCGACTTGGGCTTGAGTCTGCTGACTTGAAAAAAATGCACAACATAAAAGCTGTGAGTCGAGTTTATTCAGTGTCTTACTGAGGACTGTAGCCCAGGGGACAGACTCTCAGAGAGCTCTGAGAAAATACTTCGAAGAGGTAAGGGGAGACGACAGTGTGATTTTGTGATTTGTGTGATTTTGGCAAAGGGGGTACAGGCAACCAAGCACACATCTCCATAGAAGGCTGCTGCTAGCCACAAGGAACAGATATCTCGATGACTTTAATATTTTCCAAGTATGAGAAAATGCAAGTATCCAGGTTCATAAAAAAATGTCTTCTGAAAATAACTACCTGAAGGCCCATTCTGCCAGTTCTTCCCAGAGGGCAGAGGGCCTCCTTCCTGAGCTCCTTTCAGGATGTGTTGACGGTCAGTGACTGCAGTGGCTCATGACTCAATCCTTGTAGGGCCAGGTGATGAGTGGCCTTCTTTAGTTGGCAAGTCCCAGCATTGTCACTTGCTAGTAGGGTGTCCTTGTGTACGTGACCCTCTCTCTGAACCTCAGATGTCTCGTGACACCTGGAGTTAGGGTTTTAACCTAAGGGTGGAATTGTGGAGGGGGAGGGGAGAGGTTTCAAGCTAGTTCCAGTCTGTCCTACCTTGTTTGTTTTTGTGCTGAGTTCAGGGCTGCATGGGCATAGTATTTTTTTGTTTTTTTACTTTTATTTCATTTATTTTTTTATACAGCAGGTTCTTACTAGTTATCTATTTTATACATATTAGTGTATATATGTCAATCCCAATCTCCCAGTTCATCCGACCACCACCACATGGGCATTGTTTTTGTTGGATGATCCACAAAGGGCCTGCAGGCCATTGTCGAAGGACAGTGCACGCTGGGCTGTGCTCGGCAGAAACAAGAACATTTACAGGGTTCACTTACAGGGCAGTGCACTGACTGCTGCCAGGCTGAGCTGGTACTTCCTCAGTGTAGAAAGAGAAGTGTCTTTGCAGGTAGCAGCTAGCACTCCTTTTAAGTGAATTCCTCTTTTCCCCCCTAAGGCCCCTCCTGGCCACACCCCCTTCCTCCTTGGTCTTCCTCCTTCCGCCTCTCCAACTCAAGCCACCCTCAGCTATTCTCCCGTGCATGTGCATCTTTTTTCCTCCTCTCATTGCAACTCTCGTTTGTGGCTCCACCTCTAGGCCCAGCTGGCTTTAGCTCTTATCACTTTGATTCTCAAATGGATCTTCTCTCAGGAAGCCTGGCTCTTAAAAAGAAAATGCTTTGGTTTTAAGACTGCTATCTCTGTTATGGATTTTTAAATTGATTTAGAAACTAAAGACCTGAGTATTCTTCCTTCTTTCCTTATGCACTCCTGCTATGAATCCTAATCTTCCTTAGGACAAGTGAGGCCTCTGAGGGCATGGAGGAACTGTGATAGGAGATCCCCGGGGGGCAATAAGGAAATCTTCACATCTTATTTCACAACATCTATTCTAATTTAGAACACATTTCACTTTGATGCGATTAGCTCAGGAGAGAAGTCTTGAAAAATAACCTGCTTAGGGGCTTCCCTGGTGGTGCGGAGGTCAAGAATCCGCCTGCTAATGCAGGGGAAGACGGATTCGAGCCCTGGTCCGGGAAGATCCCACATGCTGTGGAGCAACTAAGCCCATGCGCCACAACTACTGAGCCTGCCCTCTAGAGCCCACAGGCCACAACTACTGAGCCCATGTGCCACAACTACTGAAGCCCACATGCCTAGAGTCTGTGCTCCACAACAAGAGAAGCCACCGCGATGAGAAGCCCGCGCGCCGCAGCGAAGAGTAGTCCCTGCTCTCCGCAACTAGAGAAAGCCCGCACGCAGCAATGAAGACCCAACACAGCCAAAAATAAATAAGTAAAATAAATAAATTTATTAAAAGAAAATACGGCTTTAAAAAAAAAAGAAAAATAACCTGCTTAGCTTTTGTGCTAAGTATCTGAATAAGAAGTACTGATTCCTAACTTCCTATCTCCCTTGTGAAGACAAGCATGTTTTATTATCTTGATCTAGTTCTTCTATTACCTGTTGTTGTGGCCACAGAATGAATAATGTTCACACAGAATTGAGATAGAATCATAGAATTAAGATAAGCAGTTTTTTTTCTCTTTTTTCTTGACAAGACAACTAAAAACCATGCTCTCCAGGTCAGGTGATGTCACTTTGCTTCTAACATAGTCCATTAGTAAACTTCTAGGGAAGAACAGTGATCAGATGGCAAACATAGAAAGTATTTGTGATTTTCCTTCTGCTATGATTAGTACTGAATAGTGCAGTATAACAGGGGTCCCCAACCCCCAGGCCATGGACCAGTAGTGGTCCACAGCTTGTTAGGAACCGCACAGCAGGTGAGCAGCGAGTGAGCAAGCGAAGCTTCATCTGCCGCTCCCCATCGCTCCCCATCGCTCGCATTACCGCCTGAACCATCCCACCCCACCCCCAGCCCCCTGTCCGTGGAAAAATTGTCTTTTACGAAACCAGTCCCTGGTGCCAAAAAGGTTGGAGACCGCTGCAGTATATAGTCTTCCCATGATTTTCATTGAAACGAGATATTATAAATGAACTGAAGTAAAACATACCACTGTTGGCACACTGCAGCCCACAGGCCAAATCTGGCCTGTTTTTAAGGCTCAGAACAAAGAATGTTTTTCAATTTTAAAGGGCTGTAAACAAAGCAAAACAAAACATAGAATATGTGACACATGGCCTGAAAAGCCTAAAATGTTTATCAACTGGCCTTTTGCTGAAAGAGCTTGCTGACCCGTGGTGCAGAGAACACAGAACAGCAGAATCATCTGGCATCCTACCAAGCCTTATAAATGAGTTGTTTAAACAGCACATATTTGAGGTCACAAATCGAGTTACTAAATCTCTTTTCTCATTTACAAATCGAAGATCGTAGTATCTCCCAATGAAATGTTAGGCGTTGTAGTATTTGCTGTACAGAAGATACTGAAAAGGAAGATGGTCTTTATCTTCAACTTTATATCTCTGCAACTTTGCAGAGTGCCTGGCACCTAGTAAGTATTCACGAAAAAAAAAATCTCTAAATGATTTTCCTGGGATGGGAACAGAAGAAGTTATCAATAAGAAAGTAAGTTTTAATTTACCACCACTATGTAAGAAAGCCTTGAAATATGAAGGCTTTTAACTGTTTTCATAGTAAACCAATGGGGAGGCATGTGTTTGAAGCTTAGACCTCAACAGCTTCCTTTCAGAGTTGACAGAAAAAGATCTGTAGCTCAGTAGGCCTATTGTTCTTCAGTGGAATGAACCTCTTAGGAATGTATTGGGAGAGGGGTAGCTTTTTATTTTTTTTAATTTTATTTTAATTTTTATTTTATATTGAATTATAGTTGATTTACAATGTTGTGTTACTTTCAGGTGCACAGCAGAGTGATTCAGTTATACATATACATCTATCCATTCTTTTTCAGATTCTTTTCCCATTTAGGTTACTGCAGAGTATTGAGTAGAGTTCCCTGTGCTATACTGTAGGTCTTGTTGGTTATCTATTTTATATATGGTCGTGTGGGTATGTTCATCCCAAACTGCTAATGTATCCCTCCCCACCCCCACGTTTCCCCTTTGGTAAGTTTGTTTTCAGTATCTGTAAGTCTGTTTGTTTTGTAAATAAGTTCATTTGTATCATTGGTAAATAAATGTACATTATTGTGAAAAAAATTGGATTCCACATATGAGTGATATCATATGATATTTGTCTGACTTACTTCACTTAGTATGGTAATCTCTAGGTCCATCCATGTTGCTGCAAATGCATTATTTCGTTCCTTTTTATGGCTGAGTAATATTCCATTGTATATATGTACCACATCTTCTTTATCTATTCCTCTGTCAATGGACATTTAGGTTGCTTCCATGTCTTAGCCATTGTAAATAGTGCTGCTATGAACATTGGGATGCCCTTATCTTTTCCAAGTATGATTTTCTCCAGATATATACCCAGGAGTGGGATTCCTGGATCATGTGGTAGTTCTATTTTTAGTTTTTTTAAGGAACCTCCATACTGTTCTCCATAGTGGTTGTACCAATTTACATTCCCACCAACAGTGTAGGAGGGTTGCCTTTTGGGAGAGTGGTACTTTTAACCACTTATTTTAAAACTTTTACATTAAACTTGTATTATTAAACTTTATTTTTTGGAAATTTTTGGACATATACAAAACTACAGAGAATACTGTAGTGAATCTGGCTTCAACAGATATCAACCTATGCCCAATCTTGTTTCATCTATAACACTTTCCATTCTTTACCACTACCATCACATACATTATTTCACAGCAAATCCTAGAGACTATGATATGTGATCTGTGCTTTTTTCGACATGTATGGCTAATTGTTTCTTTAAGGTACCCTTTTCATAAAAACGTAATCATTATACCATTATCACAGTGAGGAAATTTACAATAAGTCTTTAGTATCAATAAATGTTGAATGTGTTCAAATTTCTCTGATTTCATTTTGTTTTGTTTTATATACATGCTCTACACAAAGCTTCTAGTTGATATGTACCTTACATCTCCTTAAATACCTAAATTTACTCCTCTTTTAATTTTAATCCCTTGAAATTTATGTGCTGCTAGATCAGTCTGCTAATGTTTTAGCGAGATACATTTGTGTCATGAGAAATACTGGTCTGTAGTTTTCTTTTTCAGTAATGTTTTCCCTGGTATTTGTATCAGGATAATACTGTCCTCATAAACTGAGTTGGCAGGTGTTTCCTGCTATTCTGTTTCCTGGAAGGGTTTGTGTAGAATCCATATTATTTGTTCCTCAGGTGTTTGGTAGAATTCCCTGGTGAGGGAATGAATTGGGAGATTGGGATTGACATAGATACACTAATATATAAAATAGATAACTAATAAGAACCTGCTGTATAAAAAAAATAAAGAAAAGAATAGAAAAGAAAATATAATTGTAAAAGAATGACATTATATAGCAAAAATATAATAAATCTAGGTATAAATCTAAAAAAAAAAAGAAAAGAATTCCCTGGTGAAGTCATTTGGGACTGGAGTTTTCTTTGTGGAAGGTTTTAAACCACAAATTCAATTTCTTTAATAGATATAGGATTACTACATTATATTATCTATTTCATTTTGAGGGAGCTTTCATAGCTGGTTTCTTCTGAGGAATCTATTTTATTTAACTTGTTGAATTAATTGACATAAAATATTGCCTTATTATCCTTTTAATGCCTCTAGGATCTATTGTGAGATCTTCTCTTTCATTCCCCAAACTGGTAATCTGTTTCTTTCTCCTCCATCCCCTCTTGGTCAGTCTTCCTAGAGCTTTATCACTCTTATTGATCTTTTCAAAGAACTAGTTTTTGGTTTCATTGATTTTCTTTATTGCTTTTCTGTTTTCAATTTTATTGACTTATGCTTATTATTATTTTTCTTTTTTCTGCATGCTTTGGGTTCAGTTTGCTCTTCTTTTTTCTAGTAAGGTGGAAAGTTATATCATTGGTTTGGGACCATTTTTCTTTTCTAATATAAGAATTCAATGCTATAAATTTATTTTTAAGCATTGTTTTAGCTGCATCTCATGCATTTTAATATGTTATGCTTTAATTTTCATTCAGTTTAAAACATGTTCCCATTCTCTTGTGACTTTGTCTTTGATCCATGAGTTATTTAGAAGTGTGTTGTTAATTTCTAAATATTTCAGGATGTCCTGATATTTTTGTTATTAATTTTTAGGTGAATTTCTTATAGTCAGGGAATGTATTTTGCATGATACCAATTCTTTAAAAGTTTTAAATTGGCTTTATGACCTAGAATGTGGTCTGTCTTGGTGAATGTTTCATGTATACTTGGAAAAAAATGTGTATTCTGCTTTTGTTGGTTGAGGTGTTCTAGAAATGTCAATTAAGTTATTTGATGCTGTTGTCCATATCTTCTATATTCATACTGATTTTTGTGTGTACTAATTCTATCAATTACTGAGAGAGGGGTGTTGGATTTTTTATTATAATTGTGGATTTGTCTGTTTCTCCTTTCAGATCTACCAGTTCCTGTTTCACTTTTTGGAGCTCTGTTGTTAGGTGCACATGTATTTAGGATTGTTATGTCTTCTTGGTTAATTGACCCCTTTATCATTATGAAATGACCCTATTTACCACTGATAAGCTTCCTTGCTCTGACATGTATTTTGTCTGATATTAACACACCCACTCTAGTTTTTTTTTTCCCACTCTAGTTTTCTTTTGATTCGTGTTTGCACAGTATGTCATTTTCTATCATTTTACCTTTAATTGATTATCTTTGGATTCCCTGTAGACAGCTGATAGTTGGATCTTGCTTTTGTATCCAGTCTGAAAAATCTCTGCCATTATTTGGGTATTTATACCATTACATTTTATGTAATTATTAATATGGTTGGATTTAAATCCACCAACTTATTAGTTTTCTGTTCAATCTATTTTTTCGTTTCCTTTCCTCACTTTTTTGGCCTGCTTTTGGGTTAATCGAAAAAATTTTATTATTCTGTTTTATCTCCATTTGGCTGATTAATTGTACCTCATTTTCTAAAGTTTTTAGTGATTTGTCATAGTCTACCTTTGAACAATAGTATTGTGAATTCACGCACAACTTAAGAAACTCACAGAAGTATACTTTCATTTCTCCCTCCCATCTGTTGTGATACTTTATGACTTATTTGTTGAAGAAATAGACCTTTTGTCCGCTAGAGTTTTTCACATTCCGGATTTTGCTTACTGCATGCCTATGAGGTTACCATTTCCTCTGTCTTCTGTATTTTTTAAATTAATTGGTTGTTAGAACTAGGGGCTTGGTCATATTCAGCTATGATTTTTGTTAATATACCTCCAACAGGAGGCCCATAAAGTTCAATTATTTCTATTTTCTTATGTTAACGGCCATGAGTTATTATTGCCTATTCATTATTTCATTAAGAGTGTTTAAAATGGTGATGTTCTAATTCTATCATTTCTTATTCATTAACTAAGATTATTTCTGCAAAGATGAACTTTCCCTCATTAACTATCTGATTACCCTGCAGTACAATTTATACAGGAAGGTGGCCTATATGTTTGATTCTTTTCCATTATTAACCAGTTTTCAATGAGTTAGTGCCTTAGCTTTCTCCAAAGACAAGTAATAAATTTTTATTTATTTATTATCTATCTACCTATCTATTTATTTATTTTACTGAAGTATAGTCGATGTACACCATTATATAAGTTGCAGGTGTACAATATAGTGATTCATGATTTTTAAAAGGTATACTCCATTTATAGTTATTTTAAAATATTGGCTATAGTCCCTATGTTGTACAGTATATCCTTACAGCTTATTTTATACATAATTGTTTGTACCTCTTTTTAAATTATTTGAATACCATTATAAATTCAGGGATTTAAAAAAATGTCTTATAAGTTTGATGCATGCTCAAACTGCATGCTCTAGCTGTTCCATTTGGCTTCCAGATTTTTCAGATATGACCCCAGTAATCTTTAAGATTTCTCACCTTATAAGTTTTCAGCCTCATCTTGTATATTTACCGTTACTGACTTGGAATCAGCCATTTCTCCAAGAAACTTTGGTTCTTTTGGTGAATATGGGATTAGAGAAACAATCTAGTTTCCCAGAATTTAAAAAAAAATACTTTAATTCAAAACATATATATTATTTTGTTAAGCATTTGATATAGAACTTGGGCCTCCCTTTTTTAATGGTGAATATGGGATTGGTGAATATGGGATTAGAGAAACAATCTAGTTTCCCAGAATTAAAAAAAAAATACTTTAATTCAAAACATATATATTATTTTGTTAAGCATTTGATATAGAACTTGGGCCTCCCTTTTTTAATGGCTACATTACATTGCTGAACTTTCTAGACTACCGTTTTTGCATAAACCACATTCACAATGCATTATCTATGAGTTTGAATTTAATTTTCTTTAAAATGGAATGCAAAACCTTAAGAGACTAAAAGAATGTTCTGAGGGCAGTTTCCATTCAGATCTTCACAGTTTCCCTCAATTCTTTACAGATTTGGCAACACTTTTTAAACATTGAAGTATAGTTTATTTACAGTTTTGTGTTAGTTTCCAGTGTACAGCTATACAGTAGGACCTTGTTGTTTATCTGTTTTATTTATAGTAGTTTGTATTTGCTAATCCCAAACTCCTAATTTTCCCCTCCCCCTTTTGCTTTTTGGTTTCCCAGAAATTTTTAATGTAAAAACACCAAAAATCATCATTAGCAATATGATTATTAAAAGCAGTTTGATGTTAGCTGTGGATTTCTCATTTATGCCCTTTATGAGGTTGAGGAAGTTCTATTCTTAGTTTATTGAGTGTTTTTACTCATAAAACAGTGTTCGATCTTGACAGGTGCTGTTTCTGCATCTATTGAAATATCATAGGTTTTGTGCTTTATTTTATTAATATTGTGTATTGCTTTGATTAATTTTTGCATGTTAAAACTGACTTGCACTCCAGAATATAAATCCCTCTTGGTCATGGTATATGTTATATGTTACTGGATTCAGTTGGCTAGTATTTTGTTGAGCTTTTTGCATTTATATTCATAAGAGATTTTGGTCTGTTGGTTCCTTTTTTGTGACTTCTTTGTCTGCATTTTGGTATCAGAGTAATTCTGACTTCATAGAATGAGTTGGAATGTGCTTCCTCCTCTTGCATATTTTGGAAGAGTTTATGCATGATCAGTGTTAACTCTCCTTTAAAAGGTTGGTAGAATTTAATGGCAAAATTATCTGGACCTGGGCTCCTTTATCTGAGAAGTGTTTTGATTATTAAGCCAATTTCTTTGCTTGTTATGGTTCTATTTAGATATTTTGTATCTTCTTGAGTTCATTTTGGTAGTTTGTGTCTTTCTAGAAATTTGTTCACTTCATCTAAGTTATCTAACTTGTTTGCATACAGTTGTTCATAGTATTCTTTTGTAATCCTCCCATTTCTATATTGTGGATAGTGATATCCCCTTATTCATTTTTGATTTCAGTAATTTGTATCTTCTCTTTTTTATTCTTGGTTAGTCTAGCTAAAAGTTTGTCAAGGTACTGGCTGATGTGCCTGGTGAGTGCCCTTCTCCTGGCCTGCAGTGTCCTCACATGGCAGAGAGAGAGCTCTGGTATTTCCTGCTGGTCTTATAAGGGCACCAGCCCTATCAGATTAGGACTTCACTCTTATGACCTCATTTATCGCCTCCTCACAGGCCCTATCCCCAAACATAGTTAGTTGGGTGTTAGGGCTTCAACTTATAAATTTGGTGGGGAGGGGGGGACATTCAGATCATAACAAGTATATACATGCATTTCATTTCTACCTGTTTCTTAGATAAAAGTTAGCATACCACACTATTTTTCCCATCTTTCTTTTTACATTTAGCAATATATTTCATCAATTACTCTGAAGTAATATTTAGAAACATTCTTCATTTCTTTACACAGCTGGAGTCATCCTTTTAAATCTGAGCAACAATAATTATGTTAACAGCAAACCCACTGCTTATTATTACTGGATTTCTGACATTTGAAAAACAATGATTTCTTATAGGCTGTGTTAGGATAGTTTCATTAGAAGCACACCCTAATAGGATGGTGAGTAATTCATGAAGTGAATTAGTAGTTTCACAAAGGAAACTACTAACGATGTTGAAAAGCAAGGTAAGCAGGGGAGGGAGCCAAGGGAAGATGTGTCTTTTCCAGGACGGCCTCAGCTGATCCCACAGAACTCTGGAGAATAAATTATGGCTCAGAGTTGCCCCATGTGAGATGAGGGAGCTGGACTTTAATCATCCTGTTCCCTTCAGTCTTTGGTAAATTCCTGCTCCTTCCTCTTCACCCCCCAAGGGACATGTAAATTCCCAGGTACTTCCAGCCCTGGACTGTGGCCAAAGCATGCGCCAGTAGCTTGAGGACAGTGTCCTGAAAAATTGCTGCAGGCATTGGCTGCAGGGAGTGAAATGTCAGGTTGGGAGGGGGTGTTACACAAAGCGACAATGTGGGGATATATCATCTCGGATGGTATCTCAGTATCTGGAAGGAGCACTGACATTGTCCACTGTAAGGGCAAAATTAAGGCCACAGGTCATTTAAATCAGCAAATGTGGCTTACGTAACAATAGAGTCGTCCCTCAGCTTACATGCCAGGACAAGTGATTTGAATCCAAGTGGTGGTCCAGAAGCCTGTTTGTGAGATAAAAACCTAGGAAACAGAAAATTGCAGGCATTCATAAAAGGAAGGGCTTTCTGCTCAACAAACACATTAGCTTTTTCTCCAAATATATGACTAGATATTTGAAGACATTTAAAAACAAGATTTAGAAGAAAACCTCTAACTTGCATTTACTGAGAATGAGGAAAAATGTTTCCACTTCATCTTGACTCTCATTTTATTTGTAATACGGTTAGAGTCTACTACATGATTGTTGGGGACTCAGAAAGGTTAAATTGGATTCTCCAGTGACTGAACTCACCCTGTAATTGGACTTAAATTAGGAAAAGGGGGACTCATTAGTGCAAAACATAGATTTCCAGGTCTAAAATGATACCATGTAAAAAACAGACAGAAGTAATAAAAATCTCAATTTTTTTGGAGGGCCATGAGATTAATCTTTAGGAACTTCTATTGGATTTGTTTCTCATTTGAGAGTATCAGTTGAGTTACCAAAATTTGGGCTGAAATAGAAAGAGGACATGGAAAAACACAGATAGTGCTTATAACCAGAGGATTATTGAATATCTTAGGGCCAAATATTAGGGCCAAAGTAGATACAGCCACTGGCAATCATATCTGTTTTCCTTAAGGGAATCACTTAATGAAATAATGAGTAAAATATTATGATTAAAATTAAGAGGGCTATTGGGATGGTTTCCAACGGCATGTCCAACACAAAGATTTGTGTTGTTGCTTTGAGGGGCTTCAGGAAGAGCCAAGAAGTCTCCAGTCTTAGATTTGTTTAGGGAGGGGATTATTGAGGGAGGTCAATTACCTTTATTTGAGATTGAATAGAGAACTAATTATGAGGCATGAAGATCCATGATAGGCATCAGAATTGGTTAAGCAACCAACATTTTGGACACGTTTTAAAATGAGATAAACTCTTAGAATTCTATTCTGTCTTCTCTAGTTTGTCCACTGTTCATTCATTTATTGTTCATGTATTCAATATTTTCTAAGCATCTTCCATAGGATGGGGAGATAACGATAAACGAGAGTCTAGTCACCCACCCATTCCTTTCCTTGTCTCCCAGGAGCTCAGTTTGAAGGACTTTTGTTGTTCACTTTTGCTACCTTGAGTTGGTCTCAGAAGGTGTTTGTGCATATGCCCTGCATTGTTTACTTTGAACATTCATTCTTCTGTTTATTAATTCCACAAAAATACATTAAACAGAGGCCATGCGTTTGTACATAGTGGTTATAAGATAGAAATCACAGCTGCTCTTATGGAGCTCCTACCCTAGAAGGGGCATCGGTAAGAAAGCACGTCAACCCGATCCTGTGAGGTAAGTCCTCTGAGAGGGGCTCAGAGCCGTAAGTGTCCATTGGGAGTGTGCTTCCTCTGGTCTGTGCCTCTGAGGGCAGATGACTTCTCAGCTCTAAAGGGAGGATTCTACCTTTATGTTTAGGTACAAGACAATTGTAAAATAAGAAGGGTGGACTCTGAACCTTGGTGTACACCATAACTGTATCACTACATCCTTCTGCTTTTCTTCTGTTTCCATCTCTTTCCTAGTGGTGACGGTCCAAAAACCATGTGTGTTTCAGGGCTCAATGAAAATATTGGATTGGATCCATTTTTTAAACACTCATGTAAAAATGGACAAATATAAGGTTACATGAGAAAGACGGGAGGGAACAGGGTCACGTTCAAACACATGTAACTAAGACATTGAAGGAGACAGAAATTTGTCATAAGGGGAAAGTAAGCAATTACTAGTATCATGACCTACAAGACCCTGCTGTTGTAAGTGTTCACTATCACTATAACTATTATTATTATTAACATGGGCCACAAGTCCCTTTCTATACCTCCAGCCTCATTTGACCTACCAAGGTGTCAAGCCCTTGTGCAATGAAAGAGCAACACAGCAGAGATTTTATGCAGATCATTTGTGGTCGATTAGGTCATTGCTCAGCAAATATTCACTCTGTTATCTCTAACTCCATGAATTCAACCAAACATTGAATCAAAATTATTTGGGGGAAAAAACCCCAGAAAGTTCCCAAAAGCAAAACTTGAATTTGCTGCATGCTCGAAACTATTTCTATAGCATTTACATTGTATTAGGTGTTATCAGTAATCTGGAGACGACTTAAAATATATAGGAGGATGTGTAGGTTATATGCAAATACTGTGCCATTTTATATATGGGACGTGATCATCTGGAAATTTGGCTACTGAGGGATGACTGTATTTCTATGTCCCTTGACTATGCATATGACTATATGACTTGCTTCAGCCAATGGGATGTTAGCAGAGGCTGGTGCATTTGGGCTATGCCTTTGAGTGTCTGCTGTCACCATGAGAAGAACAAGTCCTGGGCAGCCCACTAGCCCCAGAAGATTAAGAACCACCTGGATCAGACCTGAATAGAACCTGTGAGCTGGAGCACAGCTCAGGCAAGGCTAACTGAACTCGGCAGAGGATTTCCAGTTGGCTGAGAAAAAGACTGAGAGGGTAAATGTGATTAAAATAATATCCCTTTCAAATGCTATGTTGATTGTGAGAATAAAATTCATCACCATGGGAACAGCTTAGCTGTGATATGTTTTATGAATGGAGTTTGTTCAACTCCATTTTATGACCAGAACTGGAATTCAGAGTGTCACTATGGAACTTCTATTTTAAAAAGGAAAGGATTGCATGGAGTGACTGTTAGGGCACATAACATAGTGACTTGGTAGATTCATTGCATTCCACATGGTACTCAGCGTTCCATGGCCATGTCCGTCTGTTTGAAGATCATCTCATGAAAGGAGTGGAACTAAAGAAAGTATCTTCTGACAATGTTTGGATTTGGTCTAGTGTTGCATCCAGAGGCAGTTCTGAATTATGGGAAATATTTATGCTCACACAAAAATAAAATTAGTAGGTCATAGGTGTAGACAATCTACGTGTGTTTAAATATAGCAAAACCTGTAGACAGGTTGGGATCAGAATAGTAATATTGACTTTGTCCTTTACTGTACTGGTTTAATTCGCTTTTCTTTGGATTGTGTTTGAACACATGAGAAGGCTAGGGTTTTGTTCTTTCCTAGTAGCTATATAGGTTATTAGTGGTTGTAGGAAAGGATATTGCCTCTGTGTCCAAGATGGCACGTGCCCTGTGTCCTTCCAAGTTTCAAGGTGAGCTGAAGATATTTGTAACATGTGAACACCTTTGCTCATATCTATATTGATGAAAAATGGATTCGGTCTGTATACTTTTTGAGCACTTTGAACAATCCATTATGATTCAAGAAGAAATTTTTTCACAAATTGTTTATTCAACAATTATTTATAGATAGCCTACCCTGTGCCAAATACTGGGAGATACAATAATAAGACAGCTATTGTTTTCAATATCTGATGGTTTAAATGGAAAATAAAGTTAGAAGACAGAGGACAGACAGTATAATAGGTCCCGTGTTAAGGGTCTTTACTGCCCGCCCTGGCAGCACCCAGGCCCATCCAACCTGGATGGACGTGGGCAAGGAAACTTCCCAAAGGAACGGTTTCTAAAGGTGAGTGAGTAGGAGTTATGTCTGGTGGAGGAGGTGTAGTGATCTGGGGAGAGCTTTTTCAGGCAGAAAGGCTTAAAAAAGGCCTTGGGGTGATAACCTGAGGTGTAAGAGACATCAGCTGACTGGGTCCAGTCACCAGAGTAGCCAACCCAAAGCCATGGCAAAAGCACTGTCACAAAATGAGAAAATGTCCCTCACGTACAAAACTGTGTTCGTGGTTCCCCTGAAACGTTATGACCATTTCTGGTCAACTGAAGTTACAGGGTTAGAAAGACAAGACAGAATGGGCCAGTTTTGAGGACAGGTGCCCGAGACACCCAAGCGGAGAGTCAGTGGATTGCTTTGGTGTGAGGGAAAAGCAAAGCAATTAGGAATTCCAGGCGGGAAAAATGAAAGCTGAGAAGACTTACACGTGATCAAAAATATTAAATAAATCAGGAGGAAGTCAAAAGTCCTGCTGGTTCTGCTTGAACTTCTCCGTCACCATGTGGCAAGTCACTTCATCTGTGGAGGCTTCGGTTCTGCATCTGCACAAAAAAGGGACCAGAGTACAGAATGTATTAATATGTAGCCATGTTCAGCCTGGGTGCCTTCACCACCAACAGCTAGCTCCTCTTGGTCAAAGGGCCGCCACCCCCAGGCTTCCAGAATCTGCTTTGTCTGAATACATGGAGAGTGAGAAGTACCTGGGAATCTAGTCATCCCAAAGGCAGCCTTTAACCAAGGTCTGTGAGGTGGGGGGTGAAAATAGTCCAGCTCTCTTGCCGCCACGGGGAGCAGCTCTGAGTGTGACTGCACGGTCTCAGAGCACCCTTTGGGCTTGAGCCAAAGGTACCCTCCGTGGACCTTTGTTTGATATTGGGCCCTTTTCCTCTTCCCCTTTTCAGTGCCAGTTCCCACTGCTGCACCAGCCTGGTCCAGTTTAGATCGTAGCTTGGTATCTTTTAGTATCTTTAATATATTGCTTGTTTACATACAGTGAAGAAAATATATTTTACATTTAATATTGTTTATAATCACAAGTACTACATATAACCATTCCTGCTGATGAGTTCATTAAGTGTTCAGTAATTCAGTAACTGGTGTTTTAAATGTCTGCCTTCTGTAGAGCTCCTTGGTGTACTGTTATGCAGGTGTTTAAGGGTTTTAGTGATATTGGGGGAAATGTGTTGGGATCTTGCATGGACTGGGAACACATCCTTACTTTTCCATTTAAAATAAAGGGATAGGACTTCCCTGGTGGAGCAGTGGTTAAGAATCTGCCTGCCAATGCAGGGGATCTTGCATGGGCTGGGAACACATCCTTACTTTTCCATTTAAAATAAAGGGATAGGACTTCCCTGGTGGAGCAGTGGTTAAGAATCTGCCTGGCAATGCAGGGGACACAGGTTCGAGCCCTGGTCCAGGAAGATCCCACATGATGCGGAGCAACTAAGCCCATGCGCCACAACTACTGAAGCCCACGTGCCTAGTGCCTGTGCTCCACAACAAGAGAAGCCACAGCAATGAGAAGCCCGCGCACCACAACGAAGAGTAGCCCCTGCTCGCCACAACTAGAGAGAAAGCCCGTGTGCAGCAATAAAGACCTGATGCAGCCAATAAATAAATAAACAAACAAGCAAATTAATTAATTAATTAAAATTACTTTAAAATATCAGTAATAAAAAATTTTTTTTAACCTATAAAATAATAAAATAATGGGATACAGTCTCCCACTATCTGAAAATCCATTGCCTAATATATTTCCAGGAATGGATTAGATTGAATAAATACTGAATTGAATAAATAAATGTTGCAAAAATATCCCTGGGTTGTGATGAGCCTGAACTAGTTAACCCATGGTAATCTGAAATTCTGTGTGGGTATTATAGCACCAAATAAAATCACATTATTCAGTGTGTCTGGTTTTTCTTTGAAATATACTACATCACAAAACAACTTGTTATAGTTGGAGGGAGAATGTGGGATAGAACTTCTTGAGATGTTACTGAGGTGGTGGATTTTTTAAATGTTTTGCCCTCCCTGTGAAGCTCCCTTCAAGGTTATGGCAGTAGTGGGAGTTGGGTGAATTGATTATTGTAGGGGCAAAGAACTTCTAGGTTCTTCGGCTGGTCTAATAATGAAATAGACATAGAAAGACTAACAGGAGAAAAACAAATTTCATACGTATGGGAGTCCAATAAAAATATGAGACTCAAAGATAGTCAGGCAGTTGAGGCTTATATGCCATCCTGAGCTAAGGAGAAGGATGGGGTCTGGGACTGGGGAGAAGGACAGTTCACAGGAAGATGAGAAGAGAATGTTTGCCAGGCCATGCAGATAAGTCTTTCTGATATAAAAAGTTATCTCTGGTAATAGTTCTCTTCCTGGTATGGGCCCCCTGTCTAAATTCTTTTAGGCAGTTACGGGAGTGGTGAAAAGCTTTTCCTGTGTCTGCTGGGTCTTAATTGATTTCAATTCAAAACAATCCACATGCAAAGTGGCACAGTTTGGGGTGGCTTGTTTTGCACAATATAAGCAAAGAAATGTGTGCAAGTTCCCGTGAGCCTACAGGGCATTTCCTTACCAGCAATCTCAAGTTACACCTGTCAACTTAAAAACACTCAACATAAGAGTTGTGAGTTTCAGTTTTATTCAGGGTGTTACTGAGGACTGTAGCCCAGGAGACAGCTCAGAGGAACTGCTCTGAAGAGGTAGGGGAAAAGACAGTATATATAGGAATTTTATCTGGGAGATACATGTAGTCAAGCATACATCTTGGTAAAAGATTACTGCTAGTCACAAAGAACAGATATCTCAAGTTAATGACTTTAGTGCTTTTCTTTTTTCTAATTTTATTTTTAAAAATTTTTATTGGCGTATAGTTGATTCACAATGCTGTGTTAGTTTCAGGTCTACAGCAAAGCAGATCAGTTATACATATACATATATCCTCTCTTTTTAAGATTCTGTTCCCACATGGGTCATTACAGAGTACTGAGTAGAGTTCCCTGTGCTATACAGTAGGTCCTTATTAGTTATCTATTTTATATGTAGAAGTGTATATATGTCAGTCCCAATGTCCCAGTTTATCCCTCCCCCCATTTTCCCCCCTGGTAACCATAAGTTTGTTTTCTACATCTGTGAGTCTATTTCTGTTTTGTAAATAAGTTCATTTGTACCCTTTTATAAGATTCCACGTATATGCGATATCATATGCTATTTGTCTTTCTCTGTCTGACTTACTTCACTCAGTATGACAGTCTCTGCATGGGAACATGCAAGAATCTGGGGTCGTGGAAATTCTTCCTGAGGTGTGCATCTTGACTATCTAAGGGCTAGTTTATCCAAAGCACAGTATGCCTCATCCTGTTTTTTCGTCCTGAATTCCCCTTAGGGAGCACAGTCCGTGGGTGGCTGCAGTGGGTTGCAACTTAACCCTTTGATAGCTGGATGATGAATGATACTCTCTGTTCTGTTTTTGTTCACACACCTAAGTCAGAGGTGGGGTCTCCCCACATGCCAACCTCTTAACACAGGGTGTCTGAATTCCCTACCTGCTGTCTGGAGGGCTCACAAGGATCTAGTGCCCTTGGTTGCCAGGAGGACCCCAGGTGTTAGAAGGGGAGTGTTTGTGCTGGACGCCAGGCTGGCCTTGGAAGACCCTCCACCCCAATCTCAGGTCCTCTATAGCAGAAGCTCCCCTCTTTCTCTCCACTTCAGGGATGCCTTATTCTTTCTACGCCCCTTCCCTCATCTTCTCCTTCCTTCTTAGCAGCCTCAGGCTTTCATCTCACTGAGCAGAAAACCTGGCTGTAAAGCCAGGCCTTTGTTTTGCTCTTGGATAGGTAGTTTCTACTGGATTTTAATTTCAGCCTCAGTGTGAGCTCAGGGAGAGAATATGGGCCAAGGGTACTGGTTCTCAATTCTGGTTGCACATTAGAATCACCTAAAATTTTTTTTGACACCTGGATCCCCTCACCAGGCCGATTAAATTAGAAAGTCAGTGTGTGGCACCCAGAAATCAGTTTTAGAAGAAGATCCCTAGATGTTAGTTCTGTGCTGCCCAAGTTGAGAATCACTGCCCTGGGGACCTGAGAGAGAGAGAGAGAGAGAGAAGAAAGGGAGGGAACAATAAAGAAACCACTGCGATGAATACTCTGAGGTCTGGCCTTGTTACAAATGTCTCTACAGTTTTTCTCACAGGAGGGAATGATTCTATTCCTGCTTTTGTGAGAAGGATACTGAAATCCAAACAAGAGTTTCTCCTATGGGGATTGTTACGATCAGATTTTAAATAGATTCTGAAATGTGTATTTACCATGAAGCCTAGGTTTTGGTGAGGGGCAAGTCTAAGACCTTGCGTCCTTCGAAGTCAAAATTAGTGGGCCTGTAGCACTTAGAGGTGTGAGTATTGTATTCGAGATGCTTGGGACATAAAGTCTGAAGTATTTTGAGGGATCTTCGTATTTCTCTTGACTAGAACAAAGAAGCTTGGGAAGATTTCTCCCCGCAGTGGCCAGGTACTTGTTGGGCAGCTGGAGGCTCTGACCTTGCAGTGTTCTCTGCACTTCCCACCACAACCAAGAATAAGATGCTGAATGGCAGGATCTCAGAGTTCTGCAGTCCTCCACAAGGTGTGGATAGTGTCTGAGGGCCTGGCTTGGTCTGGATTAGCTGTCCTTCCCGAGGGAGCTACTGCTTCAGCCCCGTGAGATGGCTCTCCCACCTCTCCATCTCATAGCCACTCTGCCGGATCCCGTCCTCTGCCAGGGGATTGTCTCCAGATCTGTTGATATTTTGGTACACTCTACTATTTCTAGATCCATGTTTTTGACCTATCACTTTCCTGTGGAGCTTAGGAAGTCATATTAATTTGCCACATCAGCAGTTTTCAAAATGAAGAATTCTTCCTCTTCATGTAGCTCTACCTGATTGCAGTTCCAACATCTGGAGGCCAGATTCGGAGTGCTGAGCCCCAAGAGGGCTAATGGCAAGGCTTTCATTTACTCATTCAATTAGTCAGCCAGTCAATCATCAAGCATTTATTTAACAATTATTTTGTTTAGTACCGGGGTCAGGCTCTGTCTTCAAGGAACTCACGGCTCAGAAAAGGTAATGATACTTGTCCCAGTCCCTGTGCGTTTTCAGTTTCCCTGATATCATTTTGGACATTCCTTTCCCAAGAGGGTATTCACTGTGGAGTTAATTGCAAGATATCCCAGCTGTCTACTGATTTTGAAATGGTAAGCATTTGCCTAACAAAATAGGATGTTGCAGAGACCTTAGTGCTTTTGTGGCTCCAGAACTTATATCCTCGAGTCAGATGATTTTGCCGTTGCAGTTAGGATGAAGGCATTGACTGAAGTCATCAATGGGAAGCAACTCATATTTTAAACAACATATGAATGAATGGCTTTAGCTTGGGAAGAGGCTATTTCCTTGAATGGATTAAAAAATGTGGCAGGTAAAAGAAAGTATGTGTTGCATAGCATTTATTTTATTAGTTTAGGTTGGTATGTATTTATTGGTTATAGGCTTCTTTTGTTTTGGACTATTAAGATAATTTAAAAAAATTAACACGCCATCTAGAATCAGATTATGAATTGCAGAGCAGAAGGGGCCATTTTCTCATTGTCTTCCACAGTTAGAGCAAATCTCTTCCTTGAAGCTTTGAAGGAGTAGAAATGTAGCCCTAGAAACATAAAAACATATGTTTTAGGTCTAGTTTTTAAAAAACGTAGGTTACCAGGGTACCACGAAAAAGACCAGCTAAACCAGAAACTGAGAAATATACCAGTGCAACACTCTTGTTGGGCCATAGGGCCAGAGCCAGACCATATCTTTCCTGGGATTCAGGGGGTTCTTACTGTAAGTTCATGTTAACTTTAGGCGAGAAAAAAGGACACAGGAAAGGCTGAACTTAGTGAAGGCCTGTGTCCCTTCTTTCTTCCTTCCTTTCTTCCTTTCTTTCTTTTCCTAAAGAAGGTTGAGAGTCAACTGGGTGGATTCTGAGGTTCTGAAAGACTCTGGTGGAAGGGAATGACCTGCCCTTGGCTGAGTGAGGCTGGTCTGGAGTGAGACAGGAAGCTGGTCTTTGAGCCCTCGGATAGGGCTTGGCCTGTCAAATAGGGGAGGGGAAACTGAGACTTTCGGTGTCAGCAAGATGTGGGTAAGGCTCTAGTGCACCTATGTTAACATCAGTTAGTTTTTTGTTTCAGGACACCTTTTCCTGGGAAGGATAAGATGGTACTCCAGTGAATAACATGACTGCTTTGGGAAATTCCCACTGATTAATTCATCAGAGCCAGCGGTCTGCTCACCAAGGCAAACAGCCTGCTTATCAAACAACAATTTACTTATCAAGATGTGCTTCCAGAGTCTCAGCTCTGTATCCACTGATGCTAAACTATCAGGTCACAGACTTTCCCCAATCCCAGCTAGTTCCCCAGCTCAAGAGATAGGTCTTAACGGACTTGAGCCCAGACCCTAAAGCCCTATAAATGCCCTACCTCTGATTTCCCCTTTTAAGACTTGCTGAGCCCCAATGGAAATGGTGTTCTCCCTTCCTGCGGCGAGCTTGCATTGACTTAGCTTTGCTTTATTGACAGATTGTCTGTTGTCTGATTGTCTTTGGGGAATTCATCAGGGGCCTTTGCCTGTCCTTTGCCTGTGCAGCAGAACAGGAGGCCCAGGGTCCCCCAGGATAAGTCTGGAGCAGCAGCAGTAGGTGACAGATGGCGGCTATGTCATGCACTTGTTGATATGGGGCAGGTCATGGGCAGTAGAGGTCAAATGACAAAGGCCCCAGAAGTGGAGAATCAGAGTGAGGGGGCATGTTCCTGGTTGCACAGGTGGTAAGTAGCATTCTGGGCCATCCTCAGAAATAGCTGAACGTCACTTGGGAGAGTGGCGTGAACGATAGCCAATTCCTGGTGACTAGGAAATGACTTTGGTATAATAGTTTGGTAAACAAAAGAAAATGTGACCTTATTTTATAGTAGTAGGCTGATGAGGCCAGAGACATATTGGTTATGTAAAATCACTGGGTTACGATTGGAGCATTTTCTTTCCTAGGTTATGACTTACATTTCTTTCACTTAATGGGTTCTGTATATATTTTGGAAATGCAAAATGAAAACCTTTCAGCATGAGGTCATTCAGATGGCACTAGAAATCAACACACATATACAATATTTGAAAAAAAGAAGATCTGTAAATTGCATCTAGGCATTTTTATTTGCTTAATAGAAAATTAAATCCAGTATGCACGAATTGACTGTACCCTACTTGCACTAAGCAGATTTTTTAAACACAGAGGCAGTAATAAGCAATATGGCAATAAAACGTCCCGAAGTATCTCTTTCTGCATACTTATCAGTAAGCATTGAAGGCCAGAATCAAAACAAAACTTGAAATATTCACAGTGAAACTATGTTATAAATGAAGAGCGTCACTATTTTCACATCAGCATGAAAGTAATTGGATCATTTGCTGCCAAAGTCCATGCCCTGTTGTCTTTGAAGGTTTAAGCTCAAGTTCACGGAAGGCTAGAGATTTAGTGGAAGCCTTCAAGTCACCTTGTTTCCGAGACATGACCTTTTGTTATTGATCTTGGACATAGGTTGGATAAAGGACAAATTTTCATGATTTAGTAACAAGTGTTTAATTCAAAATGATAGATGGTTTTCTCATCCCTGTTTTCTCTCTGGGTTAGCCTGGGCTTGAGCAAGTTGAGAGATAAATGAATCACACGCTCTGGGTTTCCAGTCATTTGTTGTAATAGATGAGTTAGGCAAAAACCACAGTCAAAGGTAAGATGACTTCTCTCACACCAGGATGCTATAAATTACTAAGTACTCGGATCTAAAGTCCTCCTCCCAGCTGACACTTCTCTTTTCGTATTTAGCCTTCCCGGACCCCCGCCTTGCCTCCCTCCCCACTTTAAGAACACAATGCTTTCTTGCTTATACCATAACAGCAGCGGCAGCAACAGAATACAGTCTTCATTACATTTTTCTTCTTTCCACAGACCTTTTTTGATTGATCTTATTTCTTTTGCTAAACTGTTTTTAACACAAATGTCCTGCCCAGAGGAGGAAAAGAGAAATATACTTCAAAACTTCTTTCTGATCCTCCTCTTTCATCTCAGCAATTTTAAAGCAGGCTGTAAACGTTCTCAGCAGGCGGGGTGTTGGAAACACTTCCTCTTGATTTTCCCTCCTCTGTTTCTCAGCTGTTTGCAACCTTCCTATTTGTTTTCTTCTTGACTACTGGTGCATTTCTTTCTCGGCCATAGAAGACCAGGTATAACTAAATCCTATTTTTCTTACTTTAAAAAAATAATTTTTTTTTAATTTAGGTATTCTTGATTTACGATATTGTGTTAGTTTCAGGTATACAGCTTCAGACTCTTTTCCATTATAGTTATTACAAGATATTGAATATAGTTCCCTGTGCTATACAGTAGGTCCTTGTTGATTATCAATTTTATATATACTAGTGTATATATGTTAATCCCAAGCTCCTAATTTATCCCTCCGCATCCTTTTCCCCTTTGGTAACCATAATTTTGTTTGCTGTGTCTGTGACTCTGTTTCTGTTTTGTAACAACTTGATTCGTATTATTTTTTTTTAGATTCCACAAATAAGTGAGGTCATATAATATTTGTTTTTCTCTGTCTGGCTTCCTTCACCTAGTATAATACTCTTTAGATCTATCTATGTTGCTGCAAATGGCATTATTTCACTCTTTTTTATAGCTGACTAATATTCCTTTGTGTGTATACATGTGTGTGTGTGTGTGTGTGTGTATATATATATATCTCTATATATATCTCACATCTTCTTTATCCATTCATCTGTAGATGGACATTTAGGTTGTTTCCATGTCTTAGCTATTGCGAATAGTGCTGCTATGAACATTGGGGTGCATGTATCTTCTCGAATTCGAGTTTTCATATTTTCTGGATATATGCCCAGGAGTGGCTTAGTTTCCAAAATACCATATAAAACAGCTCATACAACTCAATGTCAAAAAAACAACTCAATCAAAAAATGGGCAAAAGAGCTAAATATTATATTTCTCCAAAGAAGACATACAGATGGTCAACAAGCACATGAAAAGATGCTCAACATCACTAATTATTTGAGGAATGCAAATCACAACTACAGACTACAATGAGGTATCGCCTCACACTGGTCAGAATGGCCATCATCAGAAAGTCTACAAATAATACATGCTGTTTGCTGCAGGACTATTTGCACTGGAGACAAATGCCAGGCAACCAAAATAAATGGCCGGCAGCAGGACAGCGGTCATGTACACTGTACAGTCATTTTACTTTGCAGTAACTGCAATTTACAGAAAAGTTGCAAAAATAGTACAAAGAATTCCCATATACCCCTTACCCAGAATCCCCAAATGTCAGTATTTTATTACAATTACTTTATCCTCCCTTTCACTCTCTCTCTGCACACATGCGCACACACACACACACATGCACATGTGTACACATGCACAAACAAATCAGTCATTCACAGCAAGATTTAAAAACACTTTTTTTTTTTAACATCTTTATTGGGGTATAATTGCTTTACAATGGTGTGTTAGTTTCTGCTTTATAACAAAGTGAATCAGTTATACATATACACATGTTCCCATATCTCTTCCCTCTTGCGTCTCCCTCCCTCCCACCCTCCCCATCCCACCCCTCCAGGCGGTCACAAAGCACCGAGCTGATCTCCCTGTGCTATGCGGCTGCTTCCCACTAGCTATCTACCTTACGTTTGGTAGTGTATATATGTCCATGCCTCTCTGTCGCTTTGTCACAGCTCACCCTTCCCCCTCCCCATATCCTCAAGTCCGTTCTCTAGTAGGTCTGTGTCTTTATTCCTGTCTTACCCCTAGGTTCTTCATGACATTTTTTTTTCTTAAATTCCATATATATGTGTTAACATACGGTATTTGTCTTTCCCTTTCTGACTTACTTCACTCTGTATGACAGACTTTAGGTCTAGCCACCTCATTACAAATAGCTCAATTTAGTTTCTTTTTATGGCTGAGTAATATTCCATTGTATATATGTGCCACATCTTCTTTATCCATTCATCCGATGATGGACACTTAGATTGTTTCCATCTCCGGGCTATTGTAAATAGGGCTGCAATGAACATTTTGATATATGACTCTTTTTGAATTATGGTTTTCTCAGGGTATATGCCCAATAGTGGGATTGCTGGGTCATATGGTAGTTCTATTTGTAGTTTTTTAAGGAACCTCCATACTGTTCTCCATAGTGGCTGTATCAATTTACATTCCCACCAACAGTACAAGAGGGTTCCCTTTTCTCCACACCCTCTCCAGCATTTATTGTTTCTAGATTTTTTGATGCTGGCCATTCTGACTGGTGTGAGATGATATCTCATTGTAGTTTTGATTTGCATTTCTCTAATGATTAATGATGTTGAGCATTCTTTCGTGTGTTTGTTGGCAGTCTGTATATCTTCTTTGGAGAAATGTCTATTTAGGTCTTCTGCCCATTTTTGGATTGGGTTGTTTGTTTCTTTGTTACTGAGCTGCATGAGCTGCTTGTAAATTTTGGAAATTAATCTTTTGTCAGTTGCTTCATTTGCAAATATTTTCTCCCATTCTGAGGGTTGTCTTTTGGTTTTGTTTATGGTTTCCTTTGCTGTGTAAAAGCTTTGAAGTTTCATTAGGTCCCATTTGTTTATTTTTGTTTTTATTTCCATTTCTCTGTCACTGTTTGCAGATGACATGATACTATACATAGAGAATCCTAAAGATGCTACCAGAAAACTACTAGAGCTAATCAATGAATTTGGTAAAGTTACAGGATACAAAATTAATGCACAGAAGTCTCTGGCATTCCTATACACTAATGATGAAAAATCTGAAAGTGAAATCAAGAAAACACTCCCATTTACCATTGCAACAAAAAGAATAAAATATCTAGGAATAAACCTACCTAAGGAGACAAAAGACCTGTATGCAGAAAATTGTAAGACACTGATGAAAGAAATTAAAGATGATACAAATAGATGGAGAGATATACCATGTTCTTGGATTGGAAGAATCAACACTGTGAAAATGACTCTACTACCCAAAGCAATCTACAGATTCAATGCAATCCCTATCAAACTACCAATGGCATTTTTCACAGAACTAGAACAAAAACACTTCTTCTTATACAAATCAAAACTACAATGAGGTACCACCTCACACGAGTCAGAATGGTCATCCTTAAAAAGTCTACAAATACAAATAACAAATGCTGGAGAGGGTGTGGAGAAAAGGGAACCTCCTACACTGTTGATAGGAATGTAAATTGATGCAGCCTCTATGGAAGACAGTCTGGAGGTTCCTTAAAAAACTAAAAATAGAGCTACTGTATGATCTAGCAATCCCACTAAATCCTTTTCTTAAATACCACAGGAAGACTCTTTATTGGAAGGAGTTCTAGGAGGTGGGGACATCCCAGGGAGGAAGAATTTACCATTGCAAACTTAGTAAGGGTCCTGCTTTCTTCTTAATCAGCAGCCCCACTGGGGCAAAATGAGTTGTCTACTGTCATACTCACCAGAGGACATCAGCCCTCAGATACCACCAGGATGTTATATTCTGGTAGCAGTTATCCTGCAGTGGATATTGGTATTGATTGATTGATAATGATATGGATACTGATACTGAAGAATCTGGGGGTTAGAAGGTGTTCATTTGGGAATGAAGACAGAAAGAATACTCTTGAAGCATAGTGAATGGTGATTCTGGCCGAAGTTGGGATGTACCTACAGAGTATTAGGAAAAAACCGAAAGGAAGCAGATACGAGCACTTGTTAAAATCAGAGGGGAGTGAGTTGTCCACTGAGCAAGTGGGTATTGCAAGAAAGATTGAGATCTGTGGGATAGTAAGCTTGTGTGTTGACATTGATGGAATGAGATCTGTTTAGCGTGGGTTCTTCCAGAAAAGTAGAACATGAGACAAGGACTTATGGAGGTTGTTTATTTTGGGAAATGATCCCAAGGGATTGAAGTGTGGGGCTTGGAAGAGCAAAATAGAGAAAAAGTAAAGCCAGACCAAGGGTGTGTGATTAAACTGGTTATTGCTGGGGACATCCCAAACTCAAGTCTATTGAGTTTCAGTAGGTCTGTGGTAGGGCCACAGAATCTTCATTTTTTGCAAGTTCTAAAGTGATGCTGAGGCTGTTAATCCAGGGGCCACACTTTGAGAACCACTTCCATAGGGGTGTCAACTCTCCTGCATTTTTCCAGGTGTATCTTGGCAGCCTTTGGCAGGCTTCCAACCCGGGTAAGTCCTGGGTAAGGTCAACTGTGGATGACCTACCCACAGTTGGTTGTTGCAGGAATGACCTAAGCAAAATGGTGAGACATCAGAATATGAGTCGGCATAAAGGATGTCTGGCTCTTTTTAAATACTTTTTTTTTTTTTTTTTACTATTAATAATTTGTGGTATGCTACATTAGAGAGGAAAATGGAGCTCGTCCCAGCTATCCACAGATGACAGGGAAATTTTCAGGAGTGACTTACTTTTTAAACCAGAGATGCTGCTTCTTCCTTGGCATGTCTACTGTGTTCTAAATGGCTTTTCTGGTGCTGTGTGAGGGTGTGTATACCTGCGTCTGCAGCTGCAGGGGTCTGTGTAACCTGTTAGGTAACCAGAGCGGCAGCCATGGTGGTCGGTGGGCCATTCCAGGCTCACACTGTGGACTCTGAGAAAATCCCTAAGGTGAGTGAGTATAGAGCCAGGCAATATCCCAGGCCCTGCTACAGTTGAAATCTAACCTGGTATCTTAAAGTTAGTCTTTAAGAGTCTCAAAATTCAGAGAGTGAGTTCTATTCTCCATTCTATTTGCTGTGACTTCCAAACTTACTGTGCAGAAAACATCACCTGGAGACTTGTCAAAGGAGCAAATTCTCAGCCTGCCCCTGTTCCTTGCAATTTTCATTCAGTAGGTTTGAGTTGGTGCATGAGAATCTGCATTTCTAAAAGGGTTCCTAGGGAAATGTTGGTGCAGATGCTCTAAGAATTGCCTTTTGAAAAACACTGTCTTAGAATTCCTGGCACCTGCCTGAGGAATCCTGTGGGACCCCTGAAAGGAACTGAAGGCTCTGAATTACATTGTAATGTAACAGTATACTTTCTGGTATTTGCATCAGAATCTGGGAGGGACCTTGATTTATTTTTACATAAAAGAACTCAGAAAACCAAAACAAAAGTGAACTTGCTATATTTAATATAGAAAGAGCTTTTATAATTCAATAAGGAAAAGATGAACACCTTACTAGAAAAATGGGCAAAGGTTACGAGCAAGTAATTTATATGAGCAAAATACTTCATAAAATGAGAAATTTAAAAAGCCAAATAAACATGAAACTTTTTAAGCTTCCCTAGAAATAATGAAATGAAACAGCATTGAAACACCTCGCCTATTTTCAAATTCACAAAGGTAAATATTTGACTCCCCATTCAGTGCAAAGAGGGTGGGAAAAAAGGCATTGTTTTGAGTGTGAATTAGTGCAGTCTTTCTTGAGAACAGTTTGACAGTGTGTATCCAAAACAATTAAAAGGTTCACATCATTCAACCTAGCAATTTTTCTTTTAAGAGTGTGTTACAAGGAAATAATTGGAGATTCATAAATAGATTTATTTACATAAATAATGTTTCAGTGTTATGCATAATGGTGAAAAATTGGAAATACTCTAGAGGTCCACCAACGTGAGGAACTGATTAAATAAATAATAGCCTATTCATAGGTAGTTTACTTTGGGAAAAGCTCATGATCCATTAAGTGAAAAAAAGCAGTTTACAGTATAGTTGTGTAGTATTATCCTAATTATGCAAATATAGCAAATATTGATAGTGTTTATCTCTGGGTAGTAGGGATTATGGATGATTTAAATTTTCTTTATTAGGCTTCTGTATATATTGTACTTTCTCTAAATTCACTTTCTAATTATTAAAAATGGTTTTAAAATATATGGAAAATGATATTTTTTCAGTTGCACAGTTTTCAGTAACTTATTTCCATTTGAATTTCTTTTCTTCTCTCTGTGAATGCTCTCCCTTGGTGACCTCAGCCAGTCTCAACTTTAACCCCATCTCTGCTGATGATGGTCTCAGATCACACTTGCATATGTACCTCTGCTCTGTGTCCAGACCTATGTGTCTGACCGTCTGCTTGACTTTCCACCTGAACTATTAACAGGCATCTCACAACTCACATGCTCTACCTCAGTGAGAAGTTCCTTCTTCCTGGTCCTCCCACATCAGTAGATGGCCCTCTCATTCTTCCAGGAGCTCAGGCCTGGAATTTTTGAGAAGTCTATGCTGCCTCTCTTTCTTTCACTTACCACACAGGACCTCCCAGCCAATTATATTGGCTTTCACTTTAAACTAGACCCAGCATCTGACCATTTTCACCAACTGCCCTGTGATCACCCCTAACAACATGCCGTCTTCTCTCAGCTGGATCACGTCCCCAGCCACCTTATTGATCCCTCTGCTTCCATCTCTGTCCCTTATTAGTCTGCTCTCAATGTGGCCCCCCAAGTGATCCTGTTAAAACATAAGACAGGTAATGTCATTCCTCTGCTCACATCCCTGCCCAGTTTTGCTTGGAATAAAGAGCCAACGCCCTTAGGATAGCCTACAAATCCCTTTAGGAATTGGCCACTGCACCCACCTCCTTTGGCCTCACCTCCCAGTGCTCTCCCTGTTGTTTTACTGATCCCTGACCAGTAAAGGCCAGGCCTATGCCCCAGGGCCTTTGCATTGGCTGTCCCCTCTGCCTGGAAAGCACTCACTTAGCATACCTGTCCAGCAGACCTCACTGAACCTCTCTTGGCTACTGGATTGGAGTGGGAAGTTCTCTCCTTCACGCTTTCTGTTCTTCTTGCATGACTTACCTTTCTTTAAGCACTTACTTATATTTTAGTGATTGACTTCTATCTTCCCTCCCTTGCCCACTGAATGTAAACTCCATGAAGGCATACATTTTTATCTATTTTATTTTCTCTTACATCCCAGGATGTAGCAGAGTCCCTGACTAATTTCTTCTTACCTGACACCTAGGTCAGAAAAGAAAATAATTAAATAAAAACACCAACTGCCTCCTCCCACTCTCCCTAAAATTCCTCTCCTTTTTTTGGGTAAAATATCATTTATACCAGGAAAAGTATTAAAAACACACACAAATGACATACTATATATCTATCACTTTTAGCTGGTAAAGTTTGTAGTGAGATACTGTGATTTCTGACACATATATATCCAGAGCAGAGAAGCAAACACTCACTCGTGATTTCCAGTAAGAACACAGACCTTGAAAATGAGGAGTTCTGATCCCTTTCACTCACTAGGTTTTAAGCAGAGGGTGTCAGGGATAACTGTATGGAATAGTTAATATTTAGAAAAATAAAATCTGATTGATTAGAAATAATAAAAAACAAGTCATTAACTAGATTTGGATGTATTTCTTTTGATATATCTAGGAACTCAAATGTCAGGGGTGACATTTGAGTCATCCCAAATGATTGGGTCACCGACTCTGAGATGGGTGTATCTACAAAGCAGATGGATCACCGATTCTGAGATGGGTGTATCTGGCCTCTGCCTTTCTTGCTTCATTACAGAAAGCTCTCTGTCATATTGTAAGAAAAGAATGTGTATACCTTGATCTTCCTTCCCACTGTGGTCCATCCAGAGCTCCTTGAAACGAACACCCTTGACTGCAGACCTGTGACCCCTGACCCTAAAAACAAGTTGGGCTGACTATGTGACTGACAGACACATTTGAGCATAAAATACAGCTATTCTCATAATGTGTTTCATCAGTGGGGACTCGTTCAAACATTCTTTCCTATAATCGTTTACCCTGGCTTAGTTTTTGTCTGTTGTGAAAGTGTGAAGACATTTAAGTACTTTGAGTTCTCAGTCTGAAAAAAACCGCCACAACTACTGATTGCTCCATTTACTAAATGAACGTGATGGTTACTTTTATGTGTCGACTTGGCTAGGCCATGGGATGCCCAGGTAGTGGTTTAAACATTATTCTGGGTGTTTCCGTGAGGGTGTTTTTGGATGAGACTAACATTTGAGTTGGTAGGTTGAGTAAAGCAGGTTGCTCTCCCTAACGTGGGTGAGCCTCATCCAATCAGTTGAAGATATGAATAGAACTGAAAGCAGACCCTCCTCCGAGTGAGAGAGAATTCTTCCTGCCTGATGGCCTTTGAGCTGGGGTTTTGGTTTTATCCCACCTGTAGTTTTGAATTGAACCATCAGCTCTTTCTGGACCTGGAGCCTGACATCCTTTGACTGGAACTACGCTTTCAGCTCTCCTGAGTCTCCAACTTGCCAGCTCACCCCACAGACCTTGGGACTTGCCAGGCTCTGTAACAATCATGTGAGCCAATTCCTTCTCTATCTCCATCTCCATCTCCACCTCCACCTCCATCTTTACTTCTATATCTATCTGTACACATATCCTATTGTTCCTGTTTCTCTGGAGAACCCTGAATAATACAATGGACAATCAGAATTTCTGGTATGGTTTAGGGTAGATAAAAATATTTCCTTTTGGGTAAAATACCAGTGATGATAATAATATTTGGCTTATTTTATCATTAAATTTTAATATACTACTGTTAATTATTTTAAGTAATTTTTATATATAATATATTAATTATATACTGTATATAATATTATATGTAATACATAGTATAATTCTATATCATATATATAATGATGTATATTAATACACATTATTAGTGCCTTACCCATACCTCTTTGGCACCACCAGGGGGTTTTCTCTGGCTGTAGGAAGAAAAAGTTCTTGGCCTAACTGGGCAGGCAAGAGTGCCAGGGTATTAACACCCTCAGGTGTTGCTCTCAACCTGTGGCAAAAGGAGTTGATGGGTAAGTACCTCAGCTTCCCCCCTGCCCCCATACTGTGGAACAACCGTGAGGCATTGCCCCCCAGAGGTTCCCAGCAGGACTGAGCCCTAGTTGCGGGCAGGGGTAACCTTCTCATTGAAACTTGATTAATTTTCTCCCTCTCTCTCTGCATCTTACTTCCTGGCTTCCCTCCTGGTTCTTCTTGGGGTAGCCTCAAGACTAAACCACGTGCATTCAAATTCTTGTCTCAGGCCCGCTTCCGAGGGAACCCAACTTAAGGTGGAGGATCATGTCAACTTTGAATGATGATGAGAGGGGCTTTCAGAAGAGTAACTTAAACTACAGGCCCAGGGTCCATCTTACTTTATTAAACAACAACAAATCTTCACTGAATGCCTGCTATGTGCTTCAAATATGAAGTTCATACGCATAATTTTTTGATAAGTTGACCATTGATTTGTCATGGAGCAAAAAGCATCAGATGAAGGTCACAGAATACTTTTGTTTTATACATTGCCTTTTTAAAAAACAATTTGTATTGGGGTATAGTTGATTTACAATGTTGTGTTAGTTTCAGGTGTACAGCAAAGTGAATCAGTTATACATATACGTATATCCATTCTTTTTAAGATTCTTTTCCCATATAGGCCATTACAGAGTATTGAGTAGAGTTCCCTGTGCTATGCAGTAGGTCCTTATTAGTTATCTATTTTATATAAAGTAGTGTGTATGTGCCAATCCCAATCTTCCAATTTATCCCTCCCCCGACCCTTACCCGACAGTAACCATAAGTTTATTTTCTACATCTGTAGCTCTATTTCTGTTTTGTAGGTAAGTTCACCTGTAACCTTTTTTTAAGATTCCACATATAAGCGATATATGATATTTTATATATTGTCTTCTGTTTCCTGTCTCTACGAAATGATGACTTAAGTGACTAATACAAATGTCTCATAGTGGAAAATGACTCTACCTGGAACCTTCATCCAGGAACCAATAGGTTCTAAATGTTTAAAGGTAGACTAGTTTTTAAAACCACCACGGTGTATGAAGAATGGACTGGATTTACTCATTTAATGGCTCTAAAACCTCATTCGTGAGTTGAAGATTCCTTTTAATTAAGGAAATTGCTTTTTGAACTTCTTCTCTTGTAAATTTGAAATGAAAGAGCAAGCTGTAACCACATTTTTTTTTTTTGGCTGCGTTGGGTCTTCGTTGCTGTGTTCGGGCTGTCTCTAATTACGGCGAGGGGGCTACTCTTCGTTGTGGTGCACGGGCTTCTCATTGCAGTGGCTTCTCTTGTTGCAGAGCACGGGCTCTAGGCACACGGGCTCAGTAGTTGTGGCTCGTGGGCTCTAGAGCACAGGCTCAGTAGATGTGGTGCACAGGCTTAGTTGCTCCATGGCATGTGGGATCTTCCCGGACCAGGGATCAAACCTGTGTCCCCGTGTCCCCCGTGTCCACATAGGCAGGTGGATTCTTAACCACTGCACTACCAGGGAAGTCCCATAACCACATATTTTAATACGTTTGTAAATTATGTGTCATTGGGAAACCATTTTAAGATACAAATGACTTCATTTTTGTTCAAAAGAGGCCTAAATAGGCATGATAATGATAATAGTACTGATAGTAGTTAAAATTTATTGAGGGTTTATTCTGTGCCTGGCACTGGGTCAGCTGTTTTCTGTGTATTATTATTAATCCTTACAATGGTTTGCAAAAAAAAGGTTCTTTTTACCTCTGTTTTACATGTGATGAAACTGAGCACAGAGACATGGAGTGACTTTGCAGTCATATAGCTTGTGTCAGAGTAGAAATTAAACCCAAGTCATTCTGATTTCAAAGCCTCTGCTTATTTCACATCATGGTGAAGAGACTGTCCGGTCCTGAACTGCCAATTCCCATATGTTCCTTGTGTTTCCACTGATACCTGCTCGGTGCTTCTCTGCTGAAGGAAATTTATCTTTGAATCTACACCATGCTGTTTGTATTTTTCACATACCATTTATGAGAATCCACTGTTATTGTAAATCTTTACAACTACAGCCTGTGCTCTCCGGAAAATAAAAATGGGTATGCTAATTGCCTTGTGTTTAAATGACAAATAGATAGTTTAAAAAAATCGGTATGGGCCATTTGCCATGTGCACTTAAATCTGTGTTAGTGCCTCGTTGCCTCGAGAATGCCTGATTCTGCTTCCTGCAGGTAGCTGCTTATTACAACGTCAGAAGGAGATGCTGTTAGGCAATTTTATCACGTCAGTTCTCTCTTTAAACTTCCTTGTGGTTCCTCATTGCTTTTTGAAGAAAATATTATATAAACTGGGTGTTCAGAGACTGCTAGCTGTCCACCAGAAACCTGTTTCCTTTTCTTCCTGGACACACAGCTGGACTACATTCCCAGCCTTCTTTGTAAGTAGGAGTGGTCATGTGACTGAGTTCTAGCCAATGGGAGGAGAGCAGAAGTGATGGATGTCATCTGGGGGCAAGGCTTTTAAGAAGGGGTTGAAGCCCCTCCACAATTTTTTTCTCTTTTTGACTGTTGCATACAGAAGACAGTGAGGCCCTAAGGCAGGAGTTGCCAAGTTTTTTTCTGGAAAGGGTCAGATAGTAAATATTTAGGCTTTGTGGGATGGTTTCTGTCAATATAAATCTTTTTAAAGTTTTTTAAAACTCTTTAAAAATGTAAAAGTCATTCTTAGCTCTCCGAAATACAACCCACCTTGTACCCCTTCCCCTTAAGGGATGGTGGAGCCGCAGGGTGGAAGGAGCCTGGGTCCATGACTCACCATGGGGAGTAGAGGTACCCACCAAGCTAGGTTTCTGCTGGACACTGTTACATGAATGGAAAATAAGTATTTACTATGTTTGAGCTGTTATGCATATTGGGACTTACAATCACAGATTATTCTACCGTAACTAACCTTTTGGGATTGGGCCCAAGCCTCTATCTACACACACATTTCCCCGCTTTTTTTTCTAATGCTTCCTACATGTTGGTCAAACTGAAATACCATCTATTTCTTCAGCTCATAATCTAATTTCTTATTTTTATGGATTTCTTTATATACTTTCCTTTTGGGTATAAAGTTGCTCCATCCTATCCCTGTTTCTTGAAGTCCTTCTCTTCTTTGAAGACCTATGTCAAACGCTACATCCTCTAAGAAGTCTTCTCTTAAACTGGCAGAAATGTTACTCTACTGTTTTGGGTTTTCATATTTTGTTTTAATTGTCTAACAGGTATTGTGGCTTTCTGCCTAACCTGATGGTCATTTGTGTATATGCCTTTATCTTCCCTACCATGGTGTCAGCTTCAAGAGGTCATCTTGGAGGAACCTGCCATGTGACATATGGCAAGTACAGGAGCCCGTCACTCGGGGGTAGGGTGCATAATCAAGTCTTCAGGCAAAAATTGTGCACAGTCAAAATATCCTAGATTAATCCTTTAACCAGGCAATAAAGTACACTGCTGAGTTTAGGGGCCAAGTGCACAAACAATGTTTTATTTAAAAGATTAGATGGTACTCATGGCAAAAAGATGCTCCAGTGTGCAGGAAAATGGGACAGGTTGCTCCCTCTGAGATCATATGCTCACTGAGTGGGATGGCAGGGGACAGCTGGCTCTCTTTCTATAGGCGTTCCTGTTTCTTGCTGAATGTATAGTTTTGAATTCACCAAATTTACATACATATCCACAGGGCCATGACTTCAGTAAATTTGTGCCTTACTTAAATGGCTGAACCGTGTATTTTCTTCTTGTAATAACCATTCTGGGAAAGAGTCATTTCTTTTGGCAACTTCACTTCAGGAGGCGGGGAAGAAAGAGGCTGCTGGGTTTACCCTTGAACTTCTGAGCTAGAGTAGTGTGCTGCAGGATAACTCCTGGATAAACTGCAAGGGAGAACATCTCCTGGGCTGTGTGCCTGTCCCCACTGGGGAAAACTGCTAAACAAAAAGGGAAAGAAAAAGCCATGTTCAAACCAGGTGTTTTTGTGTCTTTCTTAAGGTACAGTGGAGATAATATTGAAACACGGAATGCTTTGTAGGTGCTCCTTTTGAAACAAACTGTTTCTTTTAAAGTCATTTAATACTGTTCACACAGATTCCTATAGCAGCTGCCAAAGACATGGTGAGAGCTGAAAGGGATGTACCTTGGGGAGCATCAGTTTCAAGGCCCTTAGTTTATTTCTTCTCTGTGCATGTTGTCGATGGGAAAGTTTGAGCTTCCCTAAACTGATGGAATCATTAACCCCAGAGACTGGGCATATAGGAAGAGCAAAAGATGCCTGAGGGTGGCTGGCTGCTAGCCCTCAGACCAACCCGCTCAAGCCAGATGCAGTGATTTCTCCATTTTAAAGTTTCTAATACCCTAAATCAACGCTGTGCAACAGAACTTTCTGAGATGGTGGAAATGGTCTGTAACTGTGCTGTCCATTATGGTAGCCAATAGTCTCATGTGCTATCTTTTTCTTTTTTGGTCTTAAGTATCCATCCTTTTATTTTATTTTATTTTTATTTTTTATTTATTGAAATATAGTGATTTACAACGTTGTGTTAGTTTCAGGTGTACAAAAAAGTGATTTGGACATATATATTCTTTTTCAGTTTCTTTTCCCTTATAGGTGATTACAAAATATTGAGGAGAGTTCCCCGTGCTCTACAGTATGACCTTGTTGGTTATCTGTTTTGTGTATGGTAGTGTGTATCTGTTAATTCCAACATGTGCTATTGGGCACTTGATATGTGGCTAGTGCACATTGAGATGTCCTGGGATTTCATTGACTTAGCATAAAAAATGTCAAGACATTACTAATGTCTCATTAATAATTATTTTTATGTTGGTTCCATGTTGAAATAATGTTTTGGATATGTTGGATTAAACCTAGGTATCATGGAGACTAATTTCATTTGTTTCTTCTTATTCTTTTCATGTGACTACTAGGAAATTTAAAAGAACCTATGTGACTTGTGCGTGACTCTATTGCTCAGCATTTTTCTGGAGGTGGTACCAGAATGGAATTGTTACACTTTGCCTTCTCCTTGTCTAAGTCCCTCAGAACCAAATGTCAACAGTAGAACAGAACAGAAGCCCTTTGAACCTCAAGATAGCAGTCATACTCTGGGAAAGGTGGGCAGATATTTGTCCTCATGCAGGGGCTTCAACAAACGTGATGCTCCCTCATTGCCCTTTAATACCTGGTCATGACTGAGATTTAAGGAGGTTCAACAGGCTGTGTCCATAACTGGGGCTATGTATTTCTTTCACTTTCCACTTTGAATCTTTGTTACTGCCTCTGAGCTAGGAATGTGCTAACTCTCCAGCTGACATTTGTGCTTAATTTAATTCAGGAAATATTAATGGAACTATTTTTTAAATTTCCTTAAAGTACATAATTTATTATGTTAGTGAATCATTTAGATGTGCTGACAGCTGTGGGGCGTACAGCCATCTAAATATTGCTTTTCTGTGATAGGAGCATCTCTTAGGTATGGATTCTTTGAGGTTGTTGATTTGTTTGGCTCCTGAAAATCTTAGCTATCGAACCTGGGATATTTGCCCAGTGAAGTTTAAAAAAATACAATTCAGATAAGGATGTTAACTGAAAATTCATGCAGATGTTTTAAAAAGTGGAAAACTTACATTTGGGGATAATCTGAGTTAAACAAGAAGTATGATGAAAGATCTTTTTTGGATCAAGTAATCCTGAAAATTTTCTCTCCTTTCCACTTGCCATTGAGGCTTTGAATGGAAGGTCATTCTGATCCACGAGGAACGGAATGCTTCTCCCTTTTTTTTTTCACTGTTCTCCAAGGTATTTAGGTAGGTTCTTTTCTTTTGAAAAATCTTTTTTTCTGCCAACTTTGCTGCCAGAAGTGGTCTCCCAGGACTACAAGAGATTGTCTGAATGTTGCAAATAAAAAAATCCAAATTCTCAGGTCATGTCTGTGGATATAAAAAGTGCCTCAGGGAAGAGCACAATTGGCCGCTTTACCCATTCTTCCCAGTGAGGAATGGCAGGACCAGCCCTGTCTGGAGGGCTGACTGTGTGCAGAGGATGAGCTGAGAACGCTTATTAGTAGCTGGTTTTTGGAAAGCATCTTATTCAAACCTCTCGTGGCCGTGTTTTTCTTTTCTCTTTCCGGTTTGAGAAAGATGGCAGAGTTAATAGTACTGGGGTCGAATCAAGGGTAAATGCACATGATGTCATAAAATTAAGGTGGCACATAGTAAATGATAATAAATGCTAGTGTTGGTTTTCCTTTCTCTCTCCACTTGTTGGGGGTAGAAAGTGTTTAGCTCCCTTCTCGTGACCTTGAGATCTGTCTTATCTACCCCACCACGCATCTTTCACCACGGAATGTGGTTTTTATTATTTTTAAGCTATTTTTGCCTCAACATGTTACTGTACTCTTGTAAGCTTCAAGAAACCCTGTTGGGGTGACAGAAATCTAGCACAGTGCCAGTAAATTACAATGAAACAAGGATACCCAAATAGCAAATGTCAATATTTTCTTGCTAGAAAAGTATACCTACTGGGAAGTTACCTTGACCCTATCAATGTAGTATAATTACATAGGAGCGAGAGATTCTTTTGGCCAAGACCTACTGAGTGATATATTTGATAATCCCACTCATGTTTCCAGATCTGTAATGCACAAGAGTCAGAATGAGTCAAAACACAACAGTAGGAAAGATTCAGTCTTTTAGTTGTATCCTTTAAACCAGATGTTCTCAGACTGGAATCATCCAAAAAGCTTAAGAAGATACAGATTTTTCTCAGCTACCTGAGGATTCTAAAATGAAGAACCTAGGGGTAAGACGGGAATAAAGACACAGACCTACTAGAGAATGGACTTGAGGATATGGGGAGGGGGAAGGGTAAGCTGTGACAAAGCGAGAGAGTGGCATGGACATATATACACTACCAAACGTAAAATAGATAGCTAGTGGGAAGCAGCGGCATAGCACAGGGAGATCAGCTCGGTGCTTTGTGACCGCCTGGAGGGGTGGGATAGGGAGGGTGGGAGGGAGACGCAAGAGGGAGGGGATATGGGGATATATGTATACGTATAACTGAGTCACTTTGTTATAAAGCAGAAACTAGCACACCATTGTAGGGCAATTATACTCCAAGAAAGATGTTTTAAAAAAAAATGGGTTAGTATGGAGTCTGGGAATACGCGCGCACACACACACACACACACACACACACACACACACACACACACACACACACACACACACACACACACACACACACACACACACACACACACACACACACACACACACACACACACACACCCCCCCCCCCCCCCCCCCCCCCCATGTGATTCTGATAAACTAAGGGCCTTGCATAAAATCATGACAGGTGCCATTAAAAATATAAAGCTCTCTTACTATATTTCCAGATGTGAGAGCCGTGCCTTTCCTTTCTACTTTGAATGGCAACACAGTGTTTTGATTATTTATAGAATTGTTGTTGCTCATTCAAAGAACTGGATTCTCTTTTTTTAAAAAAATGGTAGACATATATGCATTGTTTCATTTTTTTAAGTGAGTGTGGAGGAGGGTTCTTTTACCCCCAGGGTTCCTTCCTGTTTATGTTAAATTCCTCGTGTTAATCATCTTTAATCCTGCCCTCCTAACTGTTGGTAATGGAGTCTCTGAGCTTTTTCTTGGGGTGAACGTGAGTCTCATTTCAGCCATGACTGTGTGATGTGCACATTTCATCAAGAGAAACAGGCCACAGTTAATTAGGTGCTTCTTTCTACCCGCTGTGAAGTCCAGAGACCAGGTTTCTTGCTTTTTGGAAGTGTTCCTGCTCTCCAGATTTGGGGGAAGAGGCGATAAATAGAGGCTAAGGATCACTCACTTACGTGGGTTTCTCTGAAATGCCTTTTCACGAAAGGGCTGTTATTCTGACTGCGTATCACCGTGCAGCAACCTCACATTTTAAATCCGTTTTATGGGAAGCGTTTTCCACTTTCTCCTATTTCTCAATCAAGAATGATTATTTGTCAAGCACAGGTGTGAAGCTGCCCAGGTTCCAAATCATTTTAGAAAGAGCAATATGAAGTGACATTTTTCAAGTGTTAGAACTGCTGTCTGAAGGAGAAGGGCAACTCCACTTGGGAGAGGTAGTAGGGAAGAGCAAATAGAATATTCTCCTGGAGGAAAAAAACCAACTCTTGTCACTGAGGAGCTCTCCAAATCCAACTGTGGCTTCAAGCAAGACGAACAGAACAAGACGCTGTGCAGTGACTCTTTGGAAATTTGGTTCAGAAACAAGAACATCTTTTCGGTTTAAAAAGATAAAATGACTACATTAAAGGAATCTACATTTAACTGCAGAATATTGTCATCTCAAAATGAATTTGGAGGTTTTCCTGATCCTGGAATGTTTAAAAGAAAAACATTGGAGCTAAGGAACACACTTGAGCAAATAGATAATTTCAAAACTTTAGAAAAGCACCTTCAGTTTTTTTCCACTGATAAGGTAATACCCTGATACCTCAGATTTACTTGAAGGGGAGTACAGTTTGAAAGCTTAACAAAATTACCTTGACTTCGAAAGTTGATTTTCTAAGGTGAAAACGAAATCCCTTGGGTCTCGCTTTGCTCCCAGAGTCAGCGCGAGTATGAAGCAGTTGGTGACTACACATCTTAGCTTGATAATGCACTTAGAGGAGAATCAATAAACCTGACTTTGAGAAATACAGCTCTTTTCCCTCTGCCTCTCTTCACCAAATAAATAAGTAAAATAAAAATTTGCCTTTTGGCAACTGAGATACAAAGAATTCTTTTCGGTGTTTCATTAATTTATTTTAAAATGTAGGTTGCTGACATAAGGGAATAGTATAGTTCTCCTTTAGGTTTTTTTCCATATCTGTAGGGAAAATATGAGACTTTCCTTTGAGTATGTAAGTGCAGTTTTTAAAAATGAGATTGAACATGGATATTTCTTTCTTTGTCCACTTTTTCTCCTGAAAACCTGGAGCCCCACCCCCACCCCCACCCCGGTTAAAGTTTAGGCCTTTCCTTACTCACTGTGGTCTCACTGATCTTATTTGATGATTAGAATGATGATGATCCTAATAAAAAATCGTAGCAGCTAGATTTTCTTAAGCACTTATCGTGGGCCTACAGTATGCTAGATGATTTTCATGGGTTATCTCTTTAAGCCTGACAGTAACTCTACTGTTAGGTACTGTCATTGCCCGCATTTACAGGGGATGAACTCCAGGCTCAAAGAAATGAAATAAGCCTACTGAGGTTGGGCAAGACAAGAGGGACTTGAATTCACGTAGTTGGATTCTGGAGGTAGTGGTCTTACGTAGCACATTACCCCAGAGTTTTTGTTTTTTTTTTTTCCCCGGTAGGCGGGCCTCTCCCTGCCGTGGCCTCTCCCGTTGCGGAGCACAGGCTCTGGACGCGCAGACTCAGCGGCCATGGCTCACGGACCCAGCCGCTCCGCGGCACGTGGGATCTTCCCGGACCGGGGCACGAACCCGCGTCCCCTGCATCGGCAGGCAGACTCCCAACCACTGCGCCACCAGGGAAGCCCTACCCTAGAGTTTTCAATTAGTGCAGTATGTAATCTTTTATGGCATTTTGCTCCACTGCATTTGAGCACAGTAACTAGGATGAGGCTAAGTGGGCTTTTGCCAGGTCCAGGACCAGCATTAATGAGTGGATAATGGCAAGCGGTAACAAGTACAAAGCCAGCCTTAGCAATGCTGACTTCTGCTTACTTTGCAATTATGATGCTTGTTGGAAAATTATAGGCAAAAGTGCTTGGAAATAACTGTTCTCTGGTGCAGGCAAAATTCCCCTCCCATCTTGTTTACAGCATTAATTAGTTTAGGCGTCCCTTTGTGGCTGTAGAACAGGGGATACAATTCAGCTCAATTTCATCCCAAGGAGTGAGTTGGTTAAATCTCAATTATAATATTGCCTGACTTTTAAGAGTATTTGAGGAGAAACTTTGAAGAGCAAATCACTGCGGTTATTTAGGGACCGCAGTTTCCTATTCGTAATTTCCTATTTGTGCTCTGTTTTCACACCGTCATCACCATGATGAACAACTCCATCGTCATAACTGTCAACATCATCATCCTTACATAATATTCCACTGCAAGGTTGACTTCGTAAGTGCAGGAATAGTCTCATGCTTGACATATAGTAGCTACTCAATAAATGTTTATTAAATAAAGGAGGTTGTTGAGCACTCTTATGTGACGAGCAGTGTGCCAAGTGCTGTGCCCTCAAGGTCACATTTAACCATCATCACCAACCCATGACTAGGCCTATTATTAAACCCATTTTACAAATGAGGAAACTGAGGCACAGAGAAATTAAGCAACTTGCTCCAGGTCACCCAGCTAGGGAGTAGGGGAATTGGGACTTGGTCCCAGGCCTGTTGGACTCCAGACCCCATGATGCTGTATTACTCACATCATCACTCTACAGATCATTTTCTCTCATCTTACAGCTCTTCTAGAAAGTATCACTTACACTCGGTTGATCTGGGTATCGTGAAGAAAAATGAAGGCCCAGCAATACTAATTTGAAGAACCGGACAAAAGCAGGGCCACCTCTGTGCTTTAAAAGACTTTTACATTTCTACTCTGAGAGTGACCAGCTTGATAAATACAAGCAGTAGCTTGAAATCTTCCTCTTGGGCATGATTCCAATGCTGCGTCTGAGAAATTTTCCTGCTAAAGGAAATCAGTACTGGTGAACTCCTTTGGGAGAGTTTTCCACATGCAGAGCATTTTCAAAATAGGAAGTCTCAGAGATGTAGACAGTAAACTGTGTCACCTGAAAAATGCAGATTGGAGAAGATGCTGTATGGCTTGAGGACACTAGAAACTAATCCCACTGCAATTTCATTGTAGCCCTTTCACTGTAGCCACATTCACGTGTATTTATGTTTAATTTTATCCTGTAAAATTAAACTCTTCGAGCTCACATATATCTAAGGTCTAATTTTAAGGGAGCGGCCAAGCTGCTTTTTCTCACCTGATTAAAAAGAATTTGTAGGTCTTAGGGAAATGCTTTTATTTAATCATCATGGTTACTTACCCATTTAGCCAGGGAACACTAGCTTCCAGTACACTACTACAACTTTGTTCCTTTGAGTTTTAGTTTTGCAGAGATGTTCTTAATTCCTTGGGTGTGGAAATTATATGAGAGTCCCTCTAATAGGGAAGAACAAATCTGACACCATATTAGGTCTGCTCCTTGTACTTCAACGTTTGTATTCTATTGCTTTTGCTAAAAGTTAAGAATGGTGCCTATAGCCTGAAATATACAGGAGAGCCCATTCTCAAGGCTCTGACCTTTAAACGTATAACACTTTTCCATTCATATAGAGATAAAAAGTTGCAGGACAGAGAACAACATTTGTTGGAGGTTTACAGGAACATCCTGACCTGACCTATGTGGACAGCTGCAAGAACAAAGGATTCCTGTACCAAGAAGTTGGCAACAATCAGCCACACCCCCTGCCCTTTTAGTAGAAAAGAAGCCTGAATTCTAACTTGGAGAAGATGGTTCTTTGGAGACATTAGTCCACCATCTTCTCTGTCTGCTGGCTTTCTGAATAAAGTTGCTATTCCTTGCCCCAACACCTTGTCTCTTGATTTATTGGCCTGTTGTGTGGTGAGGGGTGTGAGCTTAGACTTGGTAACATCAATGAATTGTAGACTTACTGAAAACATGACTTTAATAGTACGTATTTTCTTGGGATACATGAACACGCTCTCTCTTCCCATGTATTTATTGTATTCCTACATGTATATAACACATTGGGCAGAAATTGTCTGAGTTTCTCATTGAAACAATATTTATTTGGATTAATAGAAAAGGAAGAAAGTCTGTATTGTGAAGGAAAAGCAGTGACACTCTGAATTTGAGTTAGGAACCTGGGATTATCTTCAATAAATCGTACCTAAAATAAAGGAAGAACAAAATGTGCTTCTTTGTTCCTTGATTGTCATTATATGACATTGTCAATGGTAACTATGTACTATTTAATCATCCACCTGGAGTCTTGTAGCTGACTCTGAATTTTGTAGTCTTCCAAAGGCTACCTCTCATTGATGGGTGTCATTTTCCTTCATCGAAGAAGTGGAAATTATAATAAAATCCTTTTTTGGGTTAAGTTTTTATAAAATTGACTATCTCCCATCCCCTACCAAATTTAGAAGTTCCAGGTGGAAGAGCTGAGCTTCTGTTGTTCACCATTGCCAGTACCTGGTGCTGGGTCTGGAACGCAGTAGGTGTCTTAGGGTAGATGCCCCAGCGGCAGAGCTGGAGTGGGGATTCTTAGGCAGTTGAATTCTGAAGGCGTGCTCTCTGGAGAAGGGGAGTGAGGGAAGGAGGGGAGCAACACTCAGCTGGAGATGAACTTCAGCTCATCCCGCGGGGAGCTCACTGCACCACAGAGCTAGTCCCACCTCAAGTCCCTGGGCTGCTCCTTTGTATTCCATGTTATTCTCAGGCCCGCACTTCCCCTAGGAATGAGATTTGCATACTCATCTGGACAAGGCCCCTCCTCTTCTGCTGAGAGCAGTTCTTTAATACTTTGACGGTGGGGCAAAAAGTATAACTCTGCTGGTTGTCTCCGCTTCATCTTTCTACTATACGGCTGGCTGTTCTCTGCTTGTTCATGACTTCTGAACTGTCACAAAAGAAGCTGGCTGTTTTTTCCTCAATGCTTCCTGCATTCTATTCTTTATTCTATACTACTGACTAACTTGACTCATCTTAACTTTGCTAACAAGGTCATCAGTAATTATTTTAAACACACTTTCAGTCACGAAAGGAATAAAATGAATTTGCATAGCTCAGGGCTAGGTTTTTCATATAACATAGGGTTGAAACCAACAAAGAATTTTCTGTTAAAAATCTTCATATACTTACAGCTGGGTGTGAAATGGGAATTATGTTAGTAATTGATCCCAGAACGGTTAGGTGGTTTTTATGGTTTTATTTATTTATTTATTTTTAAATAGTGGAGGATAGCTTTCTATTACGTTTGGCTATTTCATCGCTAACCAAAATACACACACACACACGCGGGAATCAATTCTCACATCTACAGGCTGACTTTGCAGCCTAGTGAATGGCAAGATTTGTTCCCAGACAGCTTATACTAAGTGTCTTCAGCTACCTTGGCTTTACTGTATGTGTCTTTCTACTCTTTTCTCTCAATGTTAACACTGTTCCCCTTTCTCTGTGATCCTTTTGAGAAGGTGGTGGTGTGGGGAAGATATATTTCAAATTTCTAACTAGGAAGATATTAGTTATGAAAGGGCTTTGCATGCCATACATTTAAGAAGATTCTTCATTGAAAATGTGTTGCTAAGCATGCGTGTGTTGAATCTGTGCTGAAGGGGTAATTCTGAGTGAACTTAATTTGGAACTGGTAAAATAATGAAAGCCGCTAATTTAATCTACATTTCAGGAAAAGTGTTTTAGTACATAGCTATGCAATTCTACCCTAAACCAATCAGCAAGTTTTAATAAATGACATAGCAGAACTTTTTTTTTTTAATAGAGAGATAGGTCGTCAGGGGGGAAGGGTGGGGGAAAGGGATAGTTAGGGAGTATGAGATCGACATTTACACACTGCTGTACTTAAAACGGATGACCAGGGCTTCCTTGGTGGTGCAGTGGTTAAGAATCTGCCTGCCAATGCAGGGGACACGGGTTCGAGCCCTGGTCCAGGAAGATCCCAAATGCTGTGGAGCGACTAAGTCCGTGCGCCACGGCTACTGAGCCTGTGCTCTAGAGCCCGTGGGCCACAACTACTGAAGCCCGCATGCCATAACTACTGAAGCCCCTGTGCCTAGAGCCCGTGCTCTGCAACAAGAGAAGCCATCACAATGAGAAGCCTGCACACCGCAACAAAGAGTAGCCACCGCTCACCGCAACTAGAGAAAGCCCCTGCGCAGCAATGAAGACCCAACACAGCCAAAAATAGATAAATAAAATAAATAAATTTATATAAAAAAATAAAATGGATGACCCAAAAGGACCTACTGTATAGCACAGGGAACTCTGCTCAATGTTACACGGCAGTCTGGGTGGGAGGGGAGTTCGGGGGAGAATGGATACATGTATATGTACGGCTGGGTCACTCTGCTGTCCACCTGAAGTTATCACAACATTATTAATTGGCTATACTCCAATATAGAATAAAAAGCAAAATAGAGAGGTAGGTCATGTTAAATGGAAATCTTAAATGGAATTATTTCTATTTAATGTAGGGGATTTTTCATATTCATATTCTTGGAGTTTGAGAGTTTCCAAGCCAGGTAACTCTTCTTCTATTCAGGTTTTAATACCATTAACTTAGTTTTATATTTTACAGTGAACTGTAAAAGCTGTAAAATTTACTTTAGATTGTTCTTATTGTGTCTAAATGACCAAATGGCTGTGGAATAACCTTTCATGATTCTGTATGAAACTTGTTTTACTTTGTTGATTCATTTTGTGTAGTGAAAACAAAGAAGACTGCAAGCTCATTCTGGTTATGCTACAAAAGGCTTTTTGACCATGGGCAATTATTTCTGTTTCTTTGGGCCTCAGTTTCCTCATATGTCAAATGCATGTGTTGTACAGACTAGTGGGTTTAAACTCTATAGAGAATAAGGATCATCTAGGGAGCTTGTTAGGATGCAGTTTGCTGGACCTCAATCCCACAGCTGCCAATCTACCATATGTGGCCATATCCCTCCTGACTAGTGTCGGTGCCCATATAGGCTGCCCCCTCTTTTAGTGCAGGACCAAATCTGCCCCTTATGCATCATGCTCTTTATCCTCCAGCTCTTATTATCTTCTCAAGGAACGGGCTTCAGAAATCCCCCTCTAACTCTCACCTACCATCATTCCACCCCTTCACAGACTCATATACACAGTTCCCAATATGAGCTTTTATTTCTTTTATCTTAAAACAAAACAGTGTCTCTGGTTAGCAAACCGCTTCTTTCCTTTACTACCAGAATACGTTAGTCCCAGATATTTCACCTCAGACCATTTTGATTCTCTTTTTCTACCTGGGCAAGAATCACATCGAGAGTACTAATTAATGTTCTGTTTACGTCTAATGATGGCAAGAACAGCTAACATTGATTGAGTGCTTCTTGTGGTTCAGACGCTTTCTGAGTGTCTTCCTCTGGCCTTCCTTCAATCCTCACATTACTCCTATGAAATCGACCATTTCCTTTGGCCTTTGACTCTTTTATTTATTTATTCATTTATTTCTATTTGGCTGTGTGGGGTCTTCGTTGCTGCGCGCGGACTTTCTCGTTGTGGCAAGCGGGGGCTACTCTTCGTTGCAGTGCGCAGGTTTCTCAATGTGGTGGCTTCTCTTGTTGCAGAACACGGGCTCTAGACATGCAAGCTCTGGGCTCTAGAGTGCGGGTTCTAGAGCACATGCTTAGTAGTTGTGGTGCGCGGGCTTGGTTGCTCCGCGGCATATGGGATCTTCCTAGACCAGGGCTCGAACCCGTGTCCCCTGCATTGGCAGGCGGATTCTTAACCACCGCGCCACCAGGGAAGCCCTGGCCTTTGACTCCTTGATTAAGACCTCAGGTTGACAGTTGACTCTTCAAGATCAACTTCAAATCATCTTGTCAAGATTCAAAATAATATCTCATTGGAGTTTAGATCACAGTTGCACGAAACTGAATAAATTTATGTTGGGGGCAACGACATCTCTATGATATCACGTCTTACCACCCAAGAATATGTATTAACTTAAGTCTCCTCTTTAAAAAACAAACAAACAAAAAAAACCAGACTTTATTTTTAGACCAGTTTTAAGTTCACAGCAAAATTGAGAGGAAGGTGCAGAAAGTCCCCATATACCCCCTCCCCCCCACACGCACTGCCTCTCCTACTGCCCACACTAGAGGGCACCTCTGTTAGACGTGATGAACCTATACTGGCACATCATTATCACCCAAATTCCATAGTTCACATGAGAGTTCACTCTTGGTGCTTTTATTCTGTGTGTTTTGACAAATATATAATGACATGTCCTCACCATTGTGGTATCATACAGGGTAGTTTCACTTTCTGACAAGTCCTCTGTGCTCTGCCTATCCATCCTTCCCCCAATCCTTCCCCCCACCAAACCAGGACAGCCACTGCTATTTTTACTGTCTCTATAGTTCGACCTTTTCCAGCATGTAATATCGTTAGAATCATGGAGTATGTAGCATTTTCAGATTGGCTTCTTTCACTTAGTAATATGCACTTAAGGTTCCTCCATGACTTTTCATGGATTGATAACTCATTTCCTTTCAGCACTGACTAGTGTTCCACTGTCTGGATGTACCACACTTTATGCCTTCACCTACTTACGGACATTTTAGTTGTTTCCAGATTTGGCAATTATGAATAGAGCTGCTGTGAACATCCGTGTGTAGGTTTCTCTGTGGACATAATTTTTCAACTCTTTTGAGTAAATAAATACCAAGGTGTGTGACTGATGGATTGTATGGTAAGAGCGTGTTTAGTTTTGTGAGAAACTGCAAAACTGTCTTCCAAAGTGTCCATACTACCTTGAGTTCTTTCCAGCAATGAACCAGAGTGCCTGTTGTTCCACATCTTCACCAGAATTTCGTATTGGCAGTGTTTTGGATTTTGGCTATTCTTATAGATGTGTGCTGGTGTCTCATTGTTGTTTTATCTTGCAGTCCCTGAATGACATATAATGTGGAGTATCTTTTCATATGCTTTTAAGTCTTCCCTTTTTAATTACTTTTGTTAAGATTATGTAGTTCTTTCCATGTTCTGCATAGCTCCTATTACATTTTGTGGCCGATTGTTTTTCCCAGAGATGGTTGCAATATTATGTACCATATCATAAGCTTTTGTAGGATTTTGCCATGCCCCCATCAAGAGGTAAAGTCTAATCCTCTTCCCTGTCAATCTGGCTGGGTTTGTGACTTACTTGTTACCAATAGAATGCCCTGGAAGTGATGCTACATGACTTCTGATGATAGAGCATGAAAGGCTTTTCCTTTTCATAAAAGATGAGGCCATGCTGCAGCTATTTTAAGCTAGAATACTCACTCTAAGGGACTTCAGCTGCCTTGAGGCTGCCATTTGGTAAGGAAGCCCAAAGTAGCAAATGGAGAGACTGCCTGTAGAAGCTCTGAGACTAGAATAAAGAGAAAGAAAAAGACGTCAGCCCTCAGCTGGTCCAATAACTTGCTATTTCAGCTCCAGTCACTACCTGACTGCAGCATGAAGAGAGATCCTGAGCTAAGACCTCTCATCTGAGGCCTTTATGAATGCCTGACCCTAAGGCATTAGGAGAGGTAATAAAATGGTAGTTGTTGTTTTTGTGGGACCAGTACATTTCATGGTGATTTATTATATAGCAATAGATAACCAGAACAAATTTCTTCCTAAATTCTTAACTTTTTAAATTGCTACTGTAAAAATATTTTTAATGTTAAACTTTCTGTTTGTTTTTGTTTCTGTAATCATCCGTACCTTTTGTAATTTTGTGTCTCATGCAACATGTGCATTTGTACATTATATAGTGTGTTGATAGCTCTAAACTGCTTTTCATTTGCTAAATTTGGGTTTTCATCTCTCAACTGATTAACATACAATTTAAGCTATGTTTTACAGCATCTTGCCTCTTGGTAATTACTAGTTGAGCTGTGGGGGTTTGGATGTTTTTTTAGCATCTATATTTGAATATAAATTGAATTTTTCTTATCATTTTGAAAAAATGAACAGAAAAATTGAAAAATGAAAGCACTGATACAAGTGATAAGAAGCATAGGTCTTCTGTTACAATCGAAGAAAAGGAAATATTCAGACATGCCAAAAAGCTCAAACCAGCCTCAGCTAAGTACTCACTGTCCATATGCAACTGTGTTCAGTTGTAAAAGAAGTGAACAAATGAAAGCACATATATGAAATGTTGGGAAAATGGCCTTAAAAGTTGTGTTTAAAAGGTGAGTTATACTTGGGGATTTTATAATTATCTATGACTCTCAGCTCAGTAGAGCTATGATTCTATACAGTTCTAACTAGCTCCGGTACTAGGTGATGGTTTCTTAAAGATTTTACCAAACAAATATGCATCTGAATCCCTATGGAGAGAAGACCCTCATCTGAGATAATGACACAACAGTGAGAGAAACTGCTGTATGAAAGGCACTAATGAGTTTGACCTTGATGTACCATACAGGAGCCAAGATTTCCCTCTTCATTGTGCTGTGAGAAAAGGAATCCAGGATCCAGAGGAAAGGAGCATGTTAGCTTTTAGGGGTCAGTGTGAAAATGCACATAAGTGCTTCATTTTAATTACTTTACTCTTTACCTAATTTACTAATGAAACATCTCTTAATACATTCATAAAACTTTTTATGTTCCATCCCTCATTCTGTCTACCCTAGTGTGGCATCATTGTTTGACTTTGATAGTGTTTTTCAGAAACACATTATTTATAAAAGTAGGGAGAGAGGACAGACAGCAGAAGCAAGAAGAACTACAATTCTGCAGCCTGTGGAAAGAAAATTACATTCACAGAAAGACAGACAAAATGAAAAGGCAGAGGACTTTGTACGAGATTAAGGAACAAGATAAAACCCCAGAAAAACAACTAAATGAAGTGGAGATAGGCAACCTTCCAGAAAAAGAATTCAGAATAATGATAGTGAAGATGATCCAGGACCTCAGAAAAAGAATGGAGACAAAAATCGAGAAGATAAAAGAACTGTTTAACAAAGAACTAGAAGAATTAAAGAACAAACCCCTAGAAGAATTAAAGAACAAACAAACAGAGATAAACAGTACAATAACTGAAATGAAAAATATGCTACAAGGAATCAATAGCAGAATAACTGGGGCAGAAGAACAGATAAGTGACCTGGAAGACAGAATGGTGAAATTCACTGCTGCAGAACAGAATAAAGAAAACAGAATGAAAAGAAATGAAGACAGCCTAAGAGACCTCTGGGACAACATTAAATGCACCAACATTCACATTATAGGGGTCCCAGAAGGAGAAGAGAGAGAGAAATGACCCGAGAAAGATTTGAAGAGATAATAGTCGAAAACTTCCCTAACATGGGAAAGGAAATAGACCCCCAAGTCCAGAAAGTGCAGGAGGTCCCAGGCAGGATAAACCCAAGGGGAAACATGCTGAGATACATAGTAATCAAATTGACAAAAATTAAAGACAAAGAAAAATTATTGAAAGCAAAAAGGGAAAAACGACAAATAACATACAAGGGAACTCCCATAAGGTTAACAGCTGATTTCTCAGCAGAAACTCTACAAGCCAGAAGGGAGTGGCACGATATATTTAAATTGATAAAAGGGAAGAACCTTAAACCAAGATTACTCTACTCGGCAAGGATCTCATTCAGATTTGATGGAGAAATCAAAAGCTTTACAGACAAGCAAAAGCTAAGGGAATTCAGCACCGTCAAACCAACTCTACAACAAATGCGAAAGGAACTTCTCTAAGTGGGAAACACAAGAGAAGTAAAGGACTTACAAAAACAAACCCATAACAATGAAGAAAACGGTAATAGGAACATACATATTGATAATTACCTTAAACGTGAATGGATTAAATGGTCCAACCAAAAGACACAGGCTCACTGAATGGATACAAAAACAAGACCCGTATATATGCTGTCTACAAGAGACCCACTTCAGACCTAGGGACACATACAGACTGAAAGTGAGGGGATGGAAAAAGATATTTCATGCAAATGGAAATCAAAAGAAAGCTGGAGTACCAATAGTCATATCGATTAAAATAGACTTTAAAATAAAGAATATTACAAGAGACAAGGAAGGACACTACGTAATGATCAAGGGATCAATCCAAGAAAAAGATGTAACAATTATATAAATATATATGCACCAACATAGGAGCACCTCAATACATAAGGGAAATGCTAACAGCTATAAAAGAGGAAATTGACAGTAGCATGATAATAGGGGTGAATTTTAATACCTCACCCACACCAATGGACAGATCATCCAGATGGAAAATTAATAAGAAAACACAAGCTTTAAATCACACAGTAGTAGCTAAATGACACAAGCTTTAAATGACACAGATAGATTTAATTGATATTCATAGGACATTCCATCCCAAAACAGCATATTACACTTTCTTCTCAAGTGCATATGGAACATTATCCAGGGTGGATCACATCTTGGGTTACAAATCAAGCCTTGCTAAATTTAAGAAAATTGAAATCATGTCAGGCATCTTTTCCGATCACAACGCTGTGAGATTAGAAATCAATTACAGGGAAGAAAACCTAAAAACCACAAACACATGGAGGTTAAACAATACATTACTAAATAACAAAGAGATCACTGAGGAAATCTAAGAGGAAATGAAAAAATACCTAGAGACAAATTACAAAGAAAACATGAGGATCCAAAACCTATGGGAGGCAGTAAAAGCAGTTCTGAGAGGGAAGTTAATAGCAATACAAGCTTACCTCAAGAAACAAGAAAAATCTCAAATAAACAATCTAACCTTACACCTAAAGAAACTAGAGAAAGAAGAACAAAAAAACCCCAAAGTTAGTAGAAGGAAATAAATCATAAAGATCAGAGCAGAAATAAATGAAATAGAAACAAAGAAAACAATAGCAAAGATCAATAAAACTAAAAGCTGGTTCTTTGAGAAGATAAACAAAATTGATAAACCATTAACCAGACTCATCAAGAAAAAGAGGGAGAGGACTCAAATCAATAAAATTAGAAATGAAAAAGGAGAAGTTACAACGGACACCACAGAAATACAAAGCATCCTAAGAGACGACTACAAGCAGCACTATGCCAATGAAATGGACAACCTGGAAGAAATGGACAAATTCTTAGAAAGGTGCAACCTTCCAAGACTGAGCCAGGAAGAAATAGAAAATATGAACAGACCAATCACAAGTAATGAAATGGAAACTGTGATTAAAAATCTTCCTACAAACAAAAGTCCAGGACCAGATGGCTTCAGCGGTGAATTCTGTCAAACATTTAGAGAAGAGCTAACACCCATCCTTCTCAAACTCTTCCAAGAAATTGCAGAGGAAGGAACACTCCCAAACTCATTCTACAAGGCCACCATCACCCTGATACCAAAACCAGACAGAGATACTACAAAAAGGAAAATTACAGACCAATATCACTGATGAATATAGATGCAAAAGTCCTCAACAAAATACTAGCAAACAGAATCCAACAACATATTAAAAGAATCATACACCATTATCAAGTGGGATTTATCCCTGGGATGCAAGGATTCTTCAATATATGCAAGTCAATCAATGTGATACACCATATTAAATTGAAGAATAAAAGCCATATGATCATCTCAACAGTTGCAGAAAAAGCTTTCGACAAAAGTCAACACCCATTTTTCATAAAATCCCTCCAGAAAGTGGGCACAGAGGGAACCTACCTCAAAGTAATAAAGGCCATATATGACAAACCCACAGCAAACATCATTCTCAATGGTGAAAACCTGAAAGCCTTTCCTCTAAGATCAGGAACAAAACAAGGATGTCCACTCTCACCACTGTTATTCAGCATAGTTTTGGAAGTCCTAGCTATGGCAATCAGAGAAGTAAAATAAATAAAAGGAATACAGACTGGAAAAGAAAAAGTAAAACTGTCACCGTTTGCAGATGACATGATACTATGCATAGAGAATCCTAAAGATGCCACCAGAAAACTACTAGAGGTAATAAATGAATTTGGTAAAGTTTCAGGATACAAAATTAATGCACAGAAATCTCTTGCATTCCTATACACTAACAGTGAAAGAACGGAAAAAGAAACTAAGGAAACAATCCCATTCACCACTGCAAGAAAAAGAGTAAAATACTGAGGAATAAACCTACTTAAGGAGGTAAAAGACTGGTACTCAGAAAACTGTAAGACACTGATGAAAGAAATCAAAGATGACACAAACAGATAGATATACCATGTTCTTGGATTGGAAGAATCAATATTGTGAAAATGACTGTATAGCCAAGGCAATCTTGAGGTCAAAAAATAGAGCTGGAGGAATCAGACTCCCTGACTTCAGACTATACTACAAAGCTACAGTGATGAAGACAATATGGTACTGACACAAAAACAGAAATATAGATCAGTGGAACAGGATAGAAAGCCCAGAGATAAACCCCCGCACATATGGTCACCTTATCTTTGACAAAGGAGACAAGGATTACAAGGGAGAAAAGATAGTCTCTTCAATAAGTGGTGCTGGGAAAACTGGACAGCTACATGGAAAAGAATGAAATTAGAACACTCCCTAACACCATACACAAAAATAAACTCAAAATGTAATAGAGACCTAAATGTAAGATCGGACACTATAAAACTCTTAGAGGAAAACATAGGAAGAACACTCTTTGACATAAATCACAGCAAGATTTTTTTTGATCAACATCGTAGAGTAATGGAAATAAAAACAAAAATAAACCAATGTGACCTAATGAAACTTAAAAGCTTTTGCAAAGCAGAGGAAACTACAAACAAGACGAAAAGACAACCCTCAGAATGGGAGAAAATATTTGCAAATGAAGCAATGGACAAAGGATTAATCTGCAAAATATATAAACAGCTCATGCAGCTCAATATTAAAAAAACAAACAACCCAATCCAAAAATGGGCAGAAGACCTAAATAGACATTTCTCCAAAGAAGACATACAGATGGCCAGGAAGCACATGAAAAGCTGCTCAACATCACTAATTATTAGAGAAATGAGAATCAAAAATACGATGAGGTATCACCTCACACCAGTTAGAACGGGCATCATCAGAAAGTCTACAAACAATAAATGCTGGAGAGGGTGTGGAGAAAAGGGAACCCTCTTGCACTGTTGGTGGGATTGTAAATTGATACAGCCACTATGGAGGTTCCTTTGAAAACTAGAAATAGAATTACCATAAGACCCAGCCATCCCGTTACTGGGCATATACTCAGAGAAAACTATAATTCAGAAAGACACATGAACCCCCAATGTTCATTGCAGCACTATTTACAATAGCCAGGTCATGGAAGCAACCTAAATGTCCATCAACAGACAAATGGATAAAGAAGATGTGGTATGTATATACAGTGGAATATTACTCAGCCATAAAAAGGAATGAAATTTGGTCATTTGTAGAGAAGTGGATGGATCTAGAGACTGTCATACAGAGTGAAGTAAGTCAGAAGGAGAAAAATATCGTATATTAATGCATTTATGTGGAACCTAGAAAATTGGTACAGATGAATCTGTTTGCAGGGCAGAAATAGAGACACAGATGTAGAGAACAAATGTATGGACACCAAGGGGGGAAGTGGTGGGGGCATGGTGGTGGTGGGATGAATTTGGAGATTTTTATTGACATATATATACTAAAATGTATAAAATAGATACCTAATAAGAACCTGCTCTATAAAAAATAAATAAAATTCAAAAATTAAAAGTAGGGAGATATCTGTGAAGGAAAGGTATTGATTTTGCATATTAACTTTGCAAACAACTTCCTTAAAGAGACATCTTCCTATTTTAATGTTTTTAAAATAGATTATATCTTGGGTTTTCCAATTATATAGTCATATCATCTATAAATAATTTTAAATGTTTTTTCTATCTCAAAATTTATATTACTGTTTTCAGTTTCTTATGTAATTGTGTTGGCTAGCTTTACAAAATAGTATTTAATGCCAGTGATGGTAATGAGCATGCTTATCTTGTTCCTGGTTTTAATTTCTAGGCATTCATCATGAAGCATATTATTTCTTAAATTTGAGAGTTGTATTTTATACAGTCATTTAAGATAGTAACCTTGTTTTCATCTTTTAAAAATTTAGAAGTGGAAACTGAGTTTTATCAAATACCTTACTGGCATGATATTGAAATAATTGCAGTTGCTTTCTTTGAACTATGATATATTAAGGTTTACATATTAAAGTAAAAATAGTTGGATATATAGATGATTTGGTAAAGATTTCTTTGTTTCACATTTTTATACTTAGAATTTAGAAACTGTTAGATCTGTGTGATAAAGATTAGGTAGCTGTTTTCACTTCATTTGACTGGTGAAGTCTCTTTGGTAGGATAACACTTGTTGGAAGACCATCATTGGCTACCCCTGCCTAGAATGGCTATATAGATAAGGAAGGAAGACAAAAGACATGCAGTAGGGTCAGAATAGAAAAAGATGTGAGCTGCTATTTGTCCTTCCATTTTAGCTAGTACCAAGGGTTTGACTGCTCATTTAGACCCATGCCTATCCTGAAATAGACAAAATATCCTTTCAAATATCTTTGAAACTTTGCCAAAAGTACAAACCCTGAATAAAGGCAATAAATGTAATTATGTGAATGATTCTCAATTTCCTCTTTAAGACACGTCTGTGGAGGCAGAGTCTCGAGGAATAAATATGATTTTTTGTATTTAACATTTAATTTAATATATTAATGTAAATAAATTAATAAATAAAAAATATGATTTGGAGGAGAACAATTTATCCAAGCTTTTTATAATGATGTGGAAGGAGGTCTGAGAACCAAAGATTCTGTAATATTCAACTAAGAACTATACCTAAACTTCCAGTAATAATTTTGCATGTTTTGATTATGTGGTTGAGGTCGAATCGAGACTAATAAAGAAGCATTATTGAGCACATTTAATGTTTAATAACATAAATTCCATAGAGGTTATGTTTTTTCCTAAAACTGCCTCTAATAAGGATTTTTTTGGAAATCTGAGGCTAAGTGTGTAAATAGGTGTGTTTGCATTGTCAGCTGTGCATAATGCTAATGTGAGGTGCTATCTCTAGCTGTAAAATTAATTGTTTGCAAATTCTAAGCCTATCAAAGAAGACTTCTTTAGCTCAAATAATAGTGATTTAAAAAACTGATGCAAGATTGGCTGACGGATCAAATATATAAAGGGCTGTTTCCTCCCTGAATGAAAATGAATTGCTTTGCCAGGTGGAAAGTTAAAAATCTTTTAAAGAAAATAAATCCATATAATCTTGAAAGTAGACTTTTACAAGCAAAAAATGGTAGTTGAATGAAGTACTAAGAAACTGATTTAAAAACTTAGGTATGGATAATAGGAATGTCTTATAAAGACTTGTTCTAAAATTTAATATTATGTGGGTTTTTTTTAAAGATTTTTTTAGACCAATTTTAGGTTCACAGCAAAATTGAGCAGAAGGGACAGAGATTTCCCATATACTCCCTGACCCCACACATGCACAGATACCCCCATTATCAACGTCTCTCACCAGAGTAGTACATTTGTTATCATTGATAAACCTTCACTGACACATCATAATCACCGAAAGTCCATAGTATACATCAGGGTTTACTCTTATTCTGTGGGTTTGGACAAATGTGTAATGACATGTATCCACCATTGTAGTATTGTACAGAGTAGTTTCACCGCCGTACAGGTCCTCTGTGCTCTGCCTATTCGTCCTTCCCCCCACCAACCCCTGGAAGCCACTGATGTTTGTACTACCTCTATAGTTTGGCCCTTTCCAGAATGTCATATAGTTGGAATCACACCACGTGATCACCATATGTGGCCTTCTCATATTGGCTTCCTTCACTTAGCAATACGCATTTAAGGTTCTTCCATGACTTCTCATGGATTGATAGCTCATTTCTTTTCAGCACTGAGTAACGGTCTGTTGTCTGGATAGTCTATAGTTTATCTATACACCTACTGAAGGATATCTTGGTTGCTTCCAAGTTTGGCAATTATGAATAGAGCTGCCGTAAACATCTTTGTGTAGGTTTTTGTGTGGACATAATTTTTCAATTCATTTGAGTAAATACCAAGGAGTGCGACTGCTGGATTGTATGGTAAGCATATGTTTAGTTTATGTTTAGTTTTGTAAGAAACTGTGAAACTGTCTTCCAAAGTGGCTGCACCTTCTTGAGTTCCTACCAGCGATGAATCAGAATTCCTATTGCTCCACATCTTTGCCAGCATTTGGTGTTACCAGTGTTCTGGATTTTAGCTATTCTAGAAGATGTGTAGTAGTATTGCACTGTGTAGTTTTAATGTGCATTTTCTTGATGACATATGATGTGAAGCATCTATTGATATTTTTGTTTTCATCTGTATATCTTCTTTAGTGAGGGGTCCATTAATGTCTTTGACTCATTTAAATTTTTTTTCTTATTTTTAAGTCTTAAGAGTTCTATGCTATTTTGGATAACAGTCCTTTGTCACATGTGTCTTTTGCAAATATTTTCTCCCAATCTGTGGCTTGCCTTCTCATTGTCTTGACATTGTCTTTTGCAGAACAGAAATTTTTAATTTTAAGGAAGTCTAGCTCACCAGTTATTTCTTTCATAGGTCGTGCCTTTGTTGTTGTATTTAAAAAGTCATCACCATACCTAAGGTTATCTAGATTTTTCTCTATCTTGTCTTCTAGAAATGTAATAGTTTTGCATTTTACATTTAGGTTATGATCCATTATGAGTTATTTTTTGTAAAGGGTGCAAGGTCTGTGTCTAAATTCATTTTTTTTTTTGCATGTGGATGTCCAATTATTGTAGCACCATTTGTTGAAAAGACTAGCTTTGTTCCATTGTATTGCTTTTGTTTTTTTTGTTTTGTTTTGTTTTGTTTTTTTGCGGTACGCGGGCCTCTCACTGTTGGGGCCTCTCCCGTTGTGGAGCACAGGCTCTGGACGTGCAGGCTCAGTGGCCATGGCTCACGGGCCCAGCCACTCCGTGGCATGTGGGATCTTCCCCGGACCGGGGCACGAACCCGTGTCCCCTGCATCGGCAGGCAGGTGGACTCTCAACCACTGCGCCACCAGGGAAGTCCCTTGCCTTTGTTTTTTGTCAAACATCAGTTGACCATATTTATTTGGGTCCATTTCTGGGCTTTCCATTCTGTTTCACTAATATTTGTCTATTTTTTAACCAATACCACATTATCTTGTAGTGCTGGTGAAAGAAAGAAAGCTTAATAATAAGTCTTGAAGTCAGGTAGTGTTAGTCTTCTAACTTTGTTCTTCTCTTTCAATACTGTGTTGGCTATCCTGGGTCTTTTAACTCTTTATATAAACTTCATTGTACTGGTAGCTACAAAATAACTTGTTGGGATTTTCATTGAAATTACATTGAGTTTATAGATCAATTTGTCAAGAACTGACTCCTTGTGGAGGTTTTTTTAAAAAATGTTAAGAATTACTGAGAGTGAAATAATTTAACAACATGATTCCAAAGTCAATTTCGTTTAAACAGAGGGATGAAATCTGGCTGCCATGTGGCCTATGATGACAGTTTTGGAATTCCCTGACCCCTCTGCTGACATATGAAATAAAGAATTTTATCTGATGTGTATCAACTGGTTTTCTTTATTCAGTAAGTCATGGAACATGCTAGATGGCCAAGGGAAGTTTAGTTCATCTGCCCAGGTGTAAAATGAAGATGATGTTGAAACAGTTTACCTTATCAGGGTTGAAAAGATACATGGAAAATGACTTGTAGGGGGCATGGCTCAATAACTATTAGTTGTTATTTGACAGTGAGGCATAGGGTGATGAATGGAAACTGTGCCCTCCTTTAATTTAAGTAGGGAGCTTAAAGAACTTATGGTTTCATGAGGCCAGTCTAAACAGAACTATATTCTTCCTGCCAGGACTTCCCTGGTGGCACAGTGGTTAAGAATCTGCCTGCCAATGCAGGGGGAGACAGGTTTGAGCCCTGGTCTGGGAAGATCCCACATGCCACAGAGCAACTAAGTCCATGCGCCACAACTACTGAGCCTGTGCTCTAGAGCCCAAGAGCCACAACTACGGAGCCCACATGCCACAACTACAGAAGCCCGCATGCCTAGAGCCTGTGCTCTGCAACAAGAGAAGCCACCGCAATGAGAAGCCCACGCACCGCAACAAAGAGTAGCTCCCGCTCGCCTCAACTAGAGAAAGCCCGCGCACAGCAACAAAGACCCAATGCAGCCATAAATAAATAAATAAATAAAATCTTCCTGCCAATCTCGGTTATATTTGACTGACATCCACGGCTCACACCCTTCAGATACTTTGACCTTATTGTGCAAATAATTTATGAATGTGAAAAAGTTAGATGTACTTTTATGTTATGTTATCACAGATTTATAACAGCCTCTGTGGAAAGACCTTTGATTGTGTGCATTGGGTATATTGAAAAGACGGAGTTCTAGAAATGAGTACTTCCAAATATTACTTGTATAAAATGATGTTTTGCACAAATGCACACTCAATGAAGAGTATGGGACTTCAGTGAAAGATGAAGTAGAAAAGGAAAGAAAAATGGGATCTAGTACAGAACAGTGGAGTAAATCACTGAGCCGGAAGCACAAAGACCATGAGTGAGCCGTGGAGATTACCTGCCACTTTTTCCATGGTGTCTGTGTTCTGAGTTCCAGACAACTATCTTATAAAGACATTTGGAAGCTCAAACCTATCTGCTTATTGGAGAAGGCTGGTATTAGAATTATGATGGATTTTAGAAGTGGTACAGCTCTTCAAGAAAACTTTCAGGTTCCTGACTAGTGGTTTGGAAGTGTTATTGCTAGGGATAGAATAAGATAGATACACAGCTAGAAATCCCACTAGGGAAAGATAGAGACTTGAGGAGATCACCATAAGCTAGACACCAACCAGAAAATGCCTAGAACATCTGGCAGCTAAGCAACAATCAGAACATGTTGAAAGTAAACAGACTTACTTGTGCCACTACCACCAAAAAATGGACCCAAGACCTGCATTTGGCCTTGGGAGGTCTATAGGGTAACAGACCCTGAAAAACTGCACTCTTGCATGTAGCCAAGACAAGAATATAGGTGAAAGGGGAAAGAAACTAGATGAAAGGGGATATTATACAAAAACCTGAGATGAATTACCGCATTTTAGTGTATGTTACCACCATTTTGCTAATATACATATGATTTAAATAGTGCTGTGACAGTCCTGGTTAGACCATATAGGGCCAAAGGAGGAATTAATGATGGAAGCCTTGATGTCTACCCAAAAATGAGGATGAAGGTGGTCTCCTCCCCTCCCCACTCTTTCCTTGATTATAAAAGTGTAGCCCTCTTTGTCCTTGGAGCTGCGCTCCCCTGCCTGCCCACTTGTATCTTTCACAAGCATCCTATGCTAATAAACTCACTCTTTCCCTGTCACTGGGCCTGTCTCTGAATTCCTTCTGCATGGAGACAAGAGAACCTGAACTTCAGAAAGTCCTGTAACACCATACACAAAAATAAGCTCAAAATGGATTAAAGACCTAAATGTAAGTCCAGAAACTATCAAACTCTTAAGAGGAAAACATAGGCAGAACACTCTATGACATAAATCACAGCAAGATCCTTTTGGACCCACCTCCTAGAGAAATGGAAATAAAAACAAAAATAAACAAATGGGACCTAATGAAACTTCAAAGCTTTTGCACAGCAAAGGAAACCATAAACAAGACCAAAAGACAACCCTCAGAATGGAGGAAAGTATTTGCAAATGAAGCAACTGACAAAGGATTAATCTCCAAAATTTATAAGCAGCTCATGCAGCTCAATAACAAAAAACAAACAACCCAATCCAAAAATGGACAGAAGACCTAAATAGACATTTCTCCAAAGAAGATATAGACTGCCAACAAACACATGAAAGAATGCTCAACATCTTTAATCATTAGAGAAATGCAAATCAAAACTACAATGAGATATCATCTCACACCAGTCAGAATGGCCATCATCAAAAAATCTAGAAACAATAAATGCTGGAGAGGGTGTGGAGGAAAGGGAACACTCTTGCACTGCTGGTGGGAATGTGAATTGGTTCAGCCACTATGGAGAACAGTATGGAGGTTCCTTAAAAAACTACAAATAGAACTACCATATGACCCAGCAATCCCACTACTGGGCATATGCCCTGAGAAAACCAAAATTCAAAAAGAGTCATGTACCAAAATGTTCATCGCAGCCCTATTTACAATAGCCCGGAGATGGAAGCAACGTAAGTGCCCATCATCGGATGAATGGATGAAGAAGATGTGGCACATATATACAATGGAATATTACTCAGCCTGAAAAAGAAACAAAACTGAGTTATTTGTAGTGACGTGGTTGGACCTAGAGTCTGTCATATAAGTGAAGTAAGTCAGAAAGAGAAAGACAAATACCGTATGCTAACACATATATATGGAATTTAAGAAAAAAAATGTCATGAAGAACCTAGGGGTAAGACAGGAATAAAGACACAGAGCTACTAGAGAACGGACTTGAGGATATGGGGAGGGGGAAGGGTGAGCTGTGACAGAGCGAGAGAGAGGCATGGACATATATACACTACCAAACGTAAGGTAGATAGCTAGTGGGAAGCAGCCGCATAGCACAGGGAGATCAGCTCGGTGCTCTGTGAACACGTAGAGGGGTGAGATAAGGAGGGTGGGAGGGAGGGAGGGAGACGCAAGAGAGAAGAGATGTGGGAACATATGTATATGTATAACTGATTCACTTTGTTATAAAGCAGAAACTAACCCACCATTGTAAAGCAATTATACTCCAATAAAGATGAAAAAAAAAAAAAAAAGTCCTGAGTTAAGGTAAGCAGTTTCAGTTGGAAGACAGTGAGGGGAGTGGGCAGTGCCCTCCTAAGTCAGAGACTGTGGATTCAAGTCCCAGTCTGAAGTGCGGCTGGGTTCCAGTCCCATCCGAGAAGTGCGGTTTCCTTATCAGTTCTTCTTTATTTGAAGGAGGATAAAAAGAAGCAGGAAACACAGTGTCTGTAGCCACAATGGGAGTTATTTTCGGTAAACTGCTTTATTGAAATAATTTTAGCTCAGAAGGGGACGTGAGGCAGATCGTAGCCCCAGCACCTCCGCATGTGAGAAACGTTCTCCGCGATTTCTCTTAGCACATCAGACTGACCCTTTGGTGTCTTCTGAAACATGAGCAAACATCGCTACCCTTCAGTGCTGCTGAATTCATTGTAGTTTCCCCACCGTGCTGTGCTGATGCTTACCTCCCTGCCTTAGCACGTGGAACTTTCTGTCTAGAGAATACTTCTCTACTATATCTTCTCCTTCCCTTTGTCCATTCTCCTTTCTTCAGCACTTCACATGATCTCCCTTAATTCTGACGTATGACTTAGGGTGCTGACACATACTTGATTTTGAATCGTTTTTGTAGCCAGTGTCTAGTGAGTCCCGCCGGTATAGAAGGCCCCATATGAGGAACTGCAGAGGCATAATAAAATTACACACCCAAAGCCAAATCAAGCCCCCGTTTTTGCTTCAAGTATAAAATGAACTGCAACACGAGAACAAATAACAGGATTGTGCTATAACGTAGATGAAGAACTGAAGGAGGAGAAACTTTCTACCAGGGAAAAGGAGTAGGGAATGAGAGGTGCTTCGTGCTGGGTGTACCCCTGAGCTGCCTCTAGAGGCTGGGATGGGTTTTAACAGGGCAAGTCATAGGGAGAAGGCGCGACCTGACAGACTTGCAGACGCCAAAAGGCTCAGACTGTTATCAGTACAACACCGAAGCTGTCAGCAGCTGGAACTTTCCCTGGTTCCCTAGGGAACACGAAGAAGCAAGAGGCTGTCTGATCTGTTTTTCAGAGTTTTGAGACTTTGTAGGAGCTGCCATCACCATGGTAGCCAGCGATGCTGCTCAGAGAACATACTAAGGTTTTGACGGGTGAGCACCCCATGTTTTTGCATTAGACTTTCACTTAAAATTACATAATAAAACTCATATTTCATAATAAGGGTAATCAAAAGTGGTATTATGAAAGATAGGAGGTGAAAGCCTCCTGTTGTCACCTTGGCCACGATCTGGAAATGTTTGCCCTTTGCTCTCATTAAGGACTTTATCATCCCCTGCTGGGCGTCTGGCATTCTCTGATGTACAGAAACTTCCCACGAACAGGTGGATGTAGCTCCTCCTCTCACCTGGGCCAAAGGCTCTCACTTAGATCCCTGTGTGTCCTTTCTGTTTCCTGTAACGCCAAGATCACTTCAGTCCTAAGCATCGCAGCTCAGACCACCTAAGTAGAAGCCGATCGTGATGGACACTACACAGTTCTCTAAAACAAAAAAGAAATCTGACTGTTAGAGAAAATGGAGTTTCTTTCTGGAAAGAGAATTAGTGGTAAATAGCTACGAAATTTAGACATCTGCCTTATAAGCCGGGCACCCGGAATAGAATTGTATTTGTGTTCTGCCCTTTATAAGCACCCCCCATATGGTTGGAATGGTGAGTAGATCAGATTGACTGAAATACAGGATATGTGTAGAGGAATCGGGGGATATCAGACAGAAGAAGTAATTTGTGCCAAGTTGTGAAGAGCCTTGAATATCAGATTCAGAAGCCTCGATTTTATTTGGTGTACAACTGGATGTTAGGTAGGGAGCATTATATTATCAAAAGGGTGTGTTACTAGGTAGATTCATCTGGAGGCTAGTTCACCAGGTGTATTGGAGTTAGGATGGGGATGATGGAGTATTAGGAAGGCGTTTCCTAATTGCTTGTTATGCAAGCATAAGCATTTGGTAAAAAGCAACTTTCCAAATTTGTGGGGGAGTTGTACTGTCTTTTGATTTCTAAGTCACATTTTAACATTTAAAATTGAACAGAGTATAGAAAAAGTTCAACTAACTGGAACCCTCACAGTGGCAACCATTTTTACATGTGATTTTTACCTCGGAGAGGCAAATAGAAAAAAACCCAAAAACTGAGAACAGAGATTTAGTAACTATAAAGTATATTCCAGGAGAGGAGTGGGATTGTTTTATGCCTGGGAAATAACACAATGATAATTGACCTTCAGGTAGTGACTTCAAATATATTTTCACTCAAAAGGGCTATATATAATAAGCCAGTACTGGGAAGGGGTTTATATTCAAACCTAAGACCATCAGAAATTCAATAAAACAGAACACTCCCTGACCAAGACAGTCCCGTTATTGAGGTCTTTTGGTTCTTGTGTGCAGGTTTTACTCAAAGAAATTTATTCATTACTAGGAGTTCACAAAAGGCAATGAAGCTTGGTCACTAGTCCTTTTTTTTTTTTTTTTTAATCACCACTTGGAGCAATCCTGACTTTTTAAGGATTCACTTTTAACTTACTGTCTGAAAAGAACTGTTACAATGATGGATGCTTGAGGACCGGTATAATCAGTTATCTCTTCTTGGCATTCTGTTTTACTTTTCTACCTGTAACATATTCACAGATAACAAGCTGTATAGATATGCTCTGAGGGCAAGTGTTGATTTAGTAAATTCTTGATAGCTTTTTTGTTGCAGACAAAAGTCCTTAATGCAGCAAATTTTATAAGGTTCAATAATCTACACAGGACAAGTCAACAGGTAACAGCGTAACTATTAAGCTTCCATTTCGCTTGATGATGCTTCCTGTTACTTGTGGCATCTTGGACAAGCCACGGATGGAATCTATCTCACTGATAAAAGGAATCATGAAGACCACACCTGCCTAAAAGCTGGAGCCTGGAGGTTGGGGGGGAGGGAGACACAAGAGGGAAGAGATATGGGAACTTACGTATATGCATAACTGATTCACTTTGTTATAAAGCAGAAACTAACACACCATTGTAAAGCAATTATACCCCAATAAAGATGTTAAAAAAACAAACAAAAAAAGCTGGAGGCTGGTCTATCCCAGTGGATCCTTTGATTCTATGTCTTGAGGATTTTCTTCAGAGTTGACTGCCAAGAAAAACATTTTCTTTTCCTGTGAAACAGCACAATAAATTGATGAGTCTGTCCCTGATAAATAGAAATGTTCCATCTGCTGTTATGTAACATTTTTACTTTACATTCCATCCACAAAATGCTGTAACAGCAGTGCCAACTGGAAAGAATGACTCGAAAAAATTTCCTTCTTTCCATTTCCATTCAATAATGTATTTTAGATCTATATCCTTTACTTGCGTTTCTTGGAGTCATCAAATTTAGGCATAAGCATTTATGAATTCTTATTTGGGTTTCTAATCCACAGATACTGTGGCCCTGCTTGGTTTTTATTTTAAAGATCAGTGCCACTTAATATTCCTCTTTGTCTAATAAATAACTTAGTACACTCTCCTAAAATCTGTGTAAATTATTTGAGAGAATAATCACACACTCTTCAGTCATTCTAAACTCTCTTTAACAAGTTATTTTCCTGAGTTTTTCAAAGTTTGAGGAAATAGAATGAGATATAAAATATTCTGTTATGAATAGTTTTACAATAACAATTGGTCCAGTGTAATATATATATTTTTATTTCTTATTGAGAATTGTGGTCATGGTTTCAAAGCTCCCAGTATCTTGATATGCTTCTTATGTGAATATAATTCTCAGTTATTCTTTGAAAGGTTATTTTAAAATAACATATTTGAATTTACTTGTAGACAAAAGTTTAATGTAAAAATTGAAAAATGAATAAGGAAAACAGATTTTTTTACTAATCACTCTAAGTCAAAATTGACAGTTGATGTGCTCTGAGAGCTTACACCATTTACAGAGAGAAGCTCTAACGGGATGACCTAAGAGGTTCAGCCCCACATTGGCCACTTGCTTCAGGACCAGACCAAGTTACTGAACTGCTCAGGGCTTCATTATCACCAAAAGTCCTTCTACTTGGACTGTTTTGTAAGTCTATTCATTTTTAAATTGTTTTTAATTGAAGTATAGTTGAGGTACAATATATAGGTTACAGGTGTACATTATGGTGATTCACAATTTTTCAAGGTTACATTCCATTCATAGTTACAGAATACTGGCTATATTCCTTGTGTTGTACAATGTAGCTTATTGTATACCTAATAGTTTGTACCTCTTACTGCCCTACCTGTATATTACCCCTCCCCCCTTCCCTCTCCCCACTGGTAACCATTAATTTGTTCTCTACATCTGTGAGTCTGTTTCTTTTTTGTTATACTCTCAAGTTTGTGGTAGTTTTTAGATTCCACACATAAGTGATATCGTAACAATATTTGTCTTTCTCTGACTTACTTCACTTAGCATAATGCCCTCCAAGTCCATCCATGCTGCTGCAGATGTAAGTCTGTTCTTTTATTCACTGTCTATTTCAGCTTGCATTTCTCTTTTACTGTGAGCTTTTCCCAACAGTTTCCCACTCTGAGCCCTCCTTTAAATTACACTTCCCGCTGACTTTTGCTGTCATCGCTGCTCTGGTTTGTTCCACAATTATTATTTTGACCAAGTAATTAACTTTTTAACCAACTTTAGTTGCTCTGTTCTTCATTTTTGAGAATACCAATTGGAGGATGCAATCCTGCACTCGTGATAACCCCTAGAATTCTTTATGAAATGAACCTTTCCTGTTGGATCCAGTACTGGGTCAGAGCACCAGTGATTATCTTGTAAGTCAAACTTGCCTCACCCTGGAGATACCAGTCACCCTAAGATTGTCCTATCACCTCCCCACCCCCGTGCAGTAAGCTGCTGGAGAAACTGTCCTCTGGGGAGATCCTAAAACTTCCATTTAAAAAATTGGGACTACAGCCTGAGCTAATCACCAATCTGGTTCAGAATGCCTGCTATAACATATCGCTTCTGCCTTACGTCCTGCTTTGTCTGTTACTCTTGTTAATCTTGTCCTTTGTTAATCCACACCATGGAGACCCTTATCCCCACTTGCTCTGTTCACTGCCTTGTCCAGTATCTGCCAACAGTATTCTGTTACTACTTCCCCAAGGAGACAGATGGGACATTGTCTTTCTTAACACGCCCCGACCCATGAGATTTTAATGCCTGCAGACATATTATACATCTCTTAATTGTATTGTATGTTTGCAATACGTAAAAGAGTAAGATATTCTTACCTCTCAGGAATCAATTCTCCCCCCTGTTGAGAATGTACTATGTAGTCTGATTCTGTTTTCCCTCTCTTTCAGCTTCCCGAAACTTTCCTCTGTATAAATATTTTACTCTTGTAAATCCATTCTGTGGATGCTGGGTATTTGGGTTGTTTCAACTTTTGGTTATTAAAAACAATGTTTCTATGTGCATTTGCATATATGTGTCCTGGCACATATGTTTGAGTTTCTCTACTATGTATATATAGGGATGAGTGGAATTGCAGAGTCATAGGATATTTGTAGCCTCAGTTTTTCTAGATAGTGTCATACTGTTTTCCCAAGTGCATGTACCAATTTATAGGTTTATAAGTTTGTTTTGTTCTCCATCATTACCACCATTGGGCTTGTCTCTCTTTTCAATATTATGTAAGTAACAGTATCTTATTTTTCTTAAATTTGTATTTTCCTGATTACTAATGAGGTAAAGCACGCTTTAAATAAACTAATTGGTCATTTGTGTTTCCTGTGTGTGTGTGTGTGTGTGTGTGTGTGTGTGTGTGTGTAAAATGACTATTCTAGTGTTCTGCTCATTTTAAAATTCAGTTTTCTGTCTTTTCCTATTAATTTTTAGGAATTCTTCATGTAGTCTAAGTGTAAGTTCTTCAGCTATATGTGCCGCAAACATTCTCATGCTGTGCCCTTGACTTTTTACTCCTTGTATGGTGTCTCTGGGGAGCCAGAAGTTGTTAATTTCAATGTAAATTTATATTTTCCTTTATGGTCAGTGTTCTTTGCGTCTTATTTAATAAATAATTCCCTATCTAAAAGAAAGTACAGCATTTTCCCATAATGTCTTCTTAAAGGGTTTTAGTTCAGTTTTTCATATTTATTGAAAAGATGATTCTTTTCCTAACAATCTCCAAAGCCGTCCCTACAATATTACAAGAGTCCAAGTCCACATAAATATAGGTCTACTTTGCAGTGGGTTGTTGTGTTCCACTGGTCTACTGACTATCACTATATCGTACATACTGGCTTAATTACTGTAGCTTTTTAGAACAACCCTTGATATCTTGAAGAACAAGACTTCCTGTTTAGCTTTTAAAAAAGTGTTGATTAGTCTTGGCCCTTTTCACTTCCATATAAATTTTAGAGTCAGCTTGTTTGGTTCCACAAAAACAAATTGGAATTTGATGGGGATTCTCTTGAATTTCTAAACCATTTTAGAGAGAATTGAAATCTTCACATTAGTGAATCTTCCATATTATGAACATAGTATGTTCTGCTATTATCTAGTAGGATTATTCTTGGTATTTACTATTTTTTTTAAAATTAGTGATTATTGCAAGTGATATATTAAAACATTTTAAAAATTTAATTTCTAAGTTGATGTATAAGAATACAATAGATTTTTGTTTATTGATTTATATTCCCCTCACCTTGACAAATTCTTTTATTGTCTGTAGATCTCTTTGGATGTTCCAAGGACATAATTATATTATGTGCACATAACAACAGTTATGCTTCTTCCTTTATCATTTTTATATATGTTAATTTTTTTCTTGCCTAACTTTGCTGACTAGGATTGAGCAATGTCAAAAGTTATTCCTAATATTGTAAGGAAATATCTCAGAGTTACATGATTTTATATGATGTTTGATGTATACTCTTTGCAGCTACACTTTTTTTTCCCTCTGTTATAAATAAGGAGTTGAGCTGGATTTGTGTTGTGTTGTTGAAATCATTACCCAAGTATACCACTGGGTACTTGGTTTCCTGGTAACCTCAGTTCTTTGAGATATTCAAGAGCAGTTACGGTTTTCTAGTTTATTCAGACTTTTCTGATTGTTAAAACAGGGGCATCACTCTTGTTTTAAAATTACTTTTATGAGGCATATTTTTCATACCATAGAGTTTACACCCAAGATGATTCCTCTTGCCACTCCCCACCCCCCTTCATCCACCAGTAACCACTACTCTATTTTTTTGTTTTTGCAGTTTGGGGCAATGCTCTTCTCAGATTTCTACATCCCTGGCACAAGTGGAACCAGTTGGTTCAGGATTTTCATTTACCTACTTACATGTAAGTTGAAGTTACACTGTTGACATGTCTTTACTTTCCACGTCTGTGGTTTTACATTGCTGAAGTATTCTAAATGCAGACCGTCCCCAGCTTGTGACGGTTCGACTTCATGATATTTTGACTTTACGATGGTGTGAAATCTGTACCCATTCGTTAGAAACCATACTTCTAATTCTGAGCGTTGGTCTTTTCCCCGCTAGTGATATGTGGTACGCTTCTCTCATGCTGCTGGGCACTGACTGCAGCGCCTAGTCGGCCAGGCAGTCATGAGGGTGAACAGTGATACACTCACAACCATGCTGCACCCACACACCATTCTGCTTTTCACTTTCAGCACAGTGTTCAATAAAGTACATGAAACATTCAACAGTTTATTGTAAAATAAGCTTTGTGTTGGATGATTTAGCTCAACAGTGGGCTAATGTAAGTGCTCTGAGCACTTTTATGGTGTTCAGGAGGTTAGCTGTAGTAAATGCATTTTTGACTTGTGATATTTTCAGCTTAGAATGGGCTTTTGGGGATATAACCCGGTTTTAAGGTAGGCAGATCTGTACTTAGGACTGTTTTTATCTGTGTGCCTTATTATTTTCTCAGGGAGGTATTTAAAAATTTCTGTGAATTTCAGAGCAGTTTTAAATCATTTTCCATTATGATTGTTGTTTGCCAATTTTTTCTCATACTCATCAGTTTTGTCATTATTTTGAAGCTATGCTATTAGAATGCATAGGGGGGACTTCCCTGGTGGTCCAGTGGTTAAGACTCGCGCTTCCACTGCAAGGGGTGCGGATTCAATTCCTGGTCAGAAAACTAAGACCCCACATGCCTTGGGGCATGGCCAAAAAACAAAAATCAAGAATGCATATAGGACTTCCCTGGTGGTGCAGTGGTTGAGAGTCCGCCTGCCGATGCAGGGGACGCGGGTTCGTGCCCCGGTCCGGGAAGATCCCACATGCCGCGGAGCAGCTGGGCCCGTGAGCCATGGCCGCTGAGCCTGCATGTCCAGAGCCTGTGCTCCGCAGTGGGAGAGGCCACAGCAGTGAGAGGCCCATGTACTGCAAAAAAAAAAAAAAAAAAAGAATGCATATAGACCTAGAATTGTTAAATATCTCTAGTGGGTTTCTTTTTATCATTAGGTTGTGACTCTCTTTTATCTTGATATTTTTTAAGTGGTATTTTATCTCATTAATATTTCATCTTTTTAATTTCAAATTTTCTTTGTTTTTATAGTTTAGGTGTATCTATTGTAAACAGCACCTTTTTTAAAAAATTCAATCAGGTAATTTCCATCTTTTAAAAGGAGAAACAGTTTATTTTAATCACTGTGATTGCATGTTTCCACTCTTTTAGCAATGACTTTGCTTTTTCTCTTCCTTTCTTGCCTTTCATGAGATTGAGTTTTTTATTTTATTTTTTGTTTTGGAATAATCATAGATTCACAGGAAGTTGCAAAATTAATACAAACAATTCTCACAGATCCTTCACCCAGTTTTCCCCAATGTTCATGTCTTACATGGTTACAGAACAATTTCGAAACCAGGAAATCGGTGGTGGTGCGATCAATGTGTGAACCTCTGTGCTGTTTCATTCCATGTGTAACCATCACCCCCAATCCATATACAGGACTGCTGCATCACCACCGGGGTCTCCCTCATGCTCCCTCTGTATGGTCACACGTATCCCTCCTTGTCTCTAGCCCCTGGCAGTATGAATCTGCTCTCCACCTCTATAATTCTGTCATTTCGGTGATGTTGTATAAATGGCATCATACACCATGTGACCTTTTAAGGCTGCTTTTTGTTTGTTTGTTTGTTTGTTTGTTTGTGGTACGCGGGCCTCTCACTGTTGTGGCCTCTTCCGTTGCGAAACACAGGCTCCGGACGCGCAGGCTCAGCGGCCATGGCTCACGGGCCCAGCCGCTCCGCGGCATGTGGGATCTTCCCGGACCGGGGCACGAACCTGCGTCCCCTGCATCGGCAGGCGGACTCTCAACCACTGCGCCACCAGGGAAGCCCTACTTTTTTAGTTTTTCATCCAATGTACCGCCCTTGATTCATCCAGGTTGTCGCCTGTATCAGTAGTTTGTTCCTTTTATTGCTGAGTAGTATTCCAAGGTCTGGATATTCCACAGTTTGTTTGGGCAGGAGGTGGACGTTCAGGTTCCTCACCCTGGATGGTGGTATCAGGTATTGTCACTGCTCCTGACACCCCTGGGGGCTGCGGGTGGTCAGGGGCCTCGTTAGGGCTGGGAGGTGGGAAATGTTTGATTTTCCCCCTCAGCTCCTCTAACACTACCAGGATCGGGGGCAGGGAGGAGGGAGATCTCAGTAACACGAGATGGAGGCAGAAGTCCCGGCTTTCCACGTGGCCCCCCGATGACACTGCACTCATATCTACAACCTGCACACAAGCTCCCTAAACTGGGCTGCAAGTCTGGGCTCCCTACTCCCTCTCTCTGATACCAGCCTGGGGGAGAGAACAGCACAGTCTGGACAGTCCGGCCCCCAGCCAGGCCTTGACTGACAGAGTGGGTGGAGGACCATGCTTTACCTCCACGGTGTTTAGGTCTAATGGGAAGGTGATTGTTGAACAGTTTTCTGTTTTGCTAGGTTGCCCTTTTCCTGATCCTTTAGGGAGAGCAGGCTTTTTTTTAGAGCTTTTTGGTCTGTCCGTTGGTTTCTCTTGGCATATTTGATTGCAGGCTTCTGATTGCTTGAGCTCTATTTCATTCCCTTTCTCACTAAAAACTGGAAATAGTTTATTTTCCTTCTTGTATATCAGCAGTAACCCTCAAGTGCCTAATTCTAAAATATATCAGTACTTCTATAGCCTACCAGAGATCTTAGAATGTTCCAACTTTAACATCCTCCATCCAATTTCTTGTCCATTATCATGGTCTTTTATTTTAGTTCCATCTCATTGGTAAATTCTCCCAAATTTTGATTTTTATTACAAGCCCTGTTTACACTCAATACTTATTTTAACTTACTAATATGTTTACCAGTTTTGTTTTGTTTTTTAACATTTTTATTGGAGTATAATTGCTTTACAATGGTGTGTTAGTTTCTGCTTTATAACAAAGTGAATCAGTTATACATATACATACATCCCCACGTCTCCTCCCTCCTGCGTCTCCCTCCCTCCCACCCTCCCTATCCCACCCCTCCAGGTGGTCACAAAGCACCGAGCTGATCTCCCTGTGCTATGCGGCTGCTTCCCACTACCTATCTATTTTGCATTTGGTAGTGTATATATGTCCCTGCCACTCTCTCTCTTCGTCCCAGCTTACCCTTCCCCCTCCCCGTGTCCTCAAGTCCATTCTCTAGTAGGTTTGCGTCTTTATTCCCATCTTGCCCCTAGGTTCTTCATGACTTTTTTTTCCCCTTAGATTCCATATATATGTGTTAGCATACGGTATTTGTTTTTCTCTTTCTGACTTACTTCACTCTGTATGACAGACCCTAAGTCCATCCACCTCACTACAAATAACTCAGTTTCGTTTCTTTTTATGGCTGAGTAATATTCCATTGCATATATGTGCCACATCTTCTTTATCCATTCATCTGTCGATGGACACTTAGGTTGCTTCCATGTCCTGGCTATTGTAAATAGGGCTGCAATGAACATTGTGGTACATGACTCTTTTCGAATTATGGTTTTCTCAGGGTATATGCCCAGTAGTGGGATTGAAGAGTCATATGGTAGTTCTATTTTTAGTTTTTTAAGGAACCTCCATACTGTTCTCCATAGTGGCTGTATCAATTTACATTCCCACCAACAGTGTAGGAGGGTTCCCTTTTCTCCACCCCAAATAACCAGTTTCTTTATTCAGCATTTTTTCTTGGTTCCCATTCCTCCCTTCCTGGTTCAATTACATTCTTGCTAAAATACACACTTAATGGCTTTTTCATTGAGAGTAAATGGTGACAGTCTTTTTTCTTTACTATAACCAAGACAGCCTTAAAGTTCCTCTCAGCTTGACTGAACTTTTTAAAAAAAATTTTTATTGGAGTATAGTTGATTTACAATGTTGTATTAGTTTCAGGTGTCCAGCAAAGTGATTCAGTTATACACATGCATATATCCATTCTTTTTCAGATTCTTTTCCCATATATAGGTCATTACAGAGTACTGAGTAGAATTCCCTGTGCTATACAGTAGGTCCTTGTTGGCTATCTGTTTTATATAAAGTAGTGTGTGTATGTCAGCTTGGCTAAACTTTGGACAGACTTCTCCCAGACTCCCAGCGCCTCCGCCTCTCATTTTAAAGAGCATTTACTTTAGCAAAGTTGTCAGTTCAAATTCCTTCTCTGCTCCTTTGAGATGGAGATCTTCTCCCATCTTCGCTCCAGTTTTACACCCAAGAATGAGAGCCATCCCACTTGACATGTCATTGAGAAAGATAGTGATGCAATCTCCCAGTTTCTGGGGGAGGGCGGGAGCCTACTTTCCGTAAACAATGAGTAGAATCCTCATCACAGTGACAGCCTGTCCACTCACATCGCCCCATACTTTTCCGCTACTCACCCTGGCACTCAGAAACCCTCTCGCCTTTGTCTCAGTGGTGATTGAGTTCAATCTTTCTTCTCTATTGCAATTGTCTTTTTCTTTTTGAAGTACAGTTGACTTGTAATATTGTGTTAGTTTCAGGTGTACAGCAAAGTAATTCAGTTAGATATGTATATATCTATATTCTTTTTTTTCTATTCTTTTCCATTACAGGTTATCATAGTTCCCTGTGCTATACAGTAGGTCCTTGTTGTATATCTATTTTGTATGTAGTAGTGTGTATATGTTAAACCCACACTCCCACTTTATCTCTCCCTCCCCTCCCCTTTGGTAACCATAAGTTTGTTTTCTATGCCTGTGAGTCTATATCTGTTTTGTAAAGTTCATTTGTACCATTTTTTTATTCCACTATAAATGATATCATATATATGTCTTTGAGTTACTTCACTTACCATGATAATCTCTAGGTCCATGCATGTTGTTGCAAATGGCATTATTTCATTCTATTTTTATGGCTGGGTAGTATTCCATTGTATACATGTACCACATCTTCTTTATCCATTCATCTGTTGATTGACATTTAGGTTGCTTTCATGTCTTGGCTATTGTAAATAGTGCTACTGTGAACACTGGGGTGCATGTATCTTTTCGAATTAGAGTTTTTGTCTCTTCCAGTTATATACCCAGGAGTGAGATTCCTGGATCATATGGTAGTTTTATTTTTAGTTTTTAAAGGAACCTCCATACTGTTCTCCATATTGCAACAGTCTTGAATGAAGTCTGCCTTGTCTGTTTAACTCTATCTGGTGTGATCCTTTGTTGACAACTCTCAGTGTGTTTATTTTCCCTCTCCTGAATGATAGGGTCACTTAGAAGAAAACTGACAGTCATTTTTCTTTCTGCACATTAAAGATATTATTATAGAAAACAATACAGTCTAATAATTTTTAATTGTTTTGAAGCACATGCCCTCAAAAACACAAATCTTTAAAATATTTTAAAAGTTGTGGTAAAATACGCATATCATTTTAGTCATTTTTATATGTACACTTCTGTGGCAGTAAGTTCATTTATATTGTTGTGCAACGATCACCACCATAATCTCTTTCATTTTCCCGGAGTGAAACTCTGTACCCATTAAACAATAACTCCCCATCCCCCTTTCTCCTAGACCCTGGCAACCACCATTTTCATTTCTGTCTCTATGAATTTGACTATTCTAAGTACCTTATATAAACGGAATTACACAATAGTTGTCTTTTAGTGTCTGGCATATTTCATTTAGCATTAATATCTTCAAGGTTCATTCATGTTGTGGCATGTGTCAAAATTTCGTTCTCCATTTCATATTCTGTTGTATGTATATACCATTTTTTTATCCATTCATTCATCAGTGGACATATGGGTTGGCTCCACCTTTTGGCTACTATAAATAATACTGCTATGAATATGGATGTACAAATATCTCTTTGAGACTCTGCTTTCCAATTCTGGAGTATATGTCCAGAAGTGGAATTGCTGGATCATGTGGTAATTCTGTGTTTATTTTTTTTAAGATTTGTCATAATATTTTCCACAGAAGCTGCACTGTTTTACAGTTTCATCAAAAATGCATGAGTTCCAGTTTCTCCACATCCTTGCGAATGCTTGTTATTTTCTCTCTCTCTCTCTCTCTCTCTCTCTCTCTGTGTTTAGTAATAACAATCCTAATGAGTATGGAGTGGTATCTCATGGTAATTTTGATGATGTGCATTTCCCTAATGATTAGTGATATTGAGCATCTTTTTATGTACTTATTGACAATTCGTTATCTTCTTTAGAGAAATGTGTATTCAAGTCTTTTACCCATTTTGAAATCGGTTTCTTTAATTTTTTTGTTGTTGAGTTATAGAAGTTCTTTACATATTCTGGATATTAACCCCGTATCAGATATATGATTTGCAAATATATTCTCATGATTTAAAATTTTTTATTGACCTGTAATAGAAACGTCTTGGGCAGAGCTATAGTAAAATAAATTGCAGTGATAGTGTTTCAACCAAACCAAAATAAAAGTTATTCTGGAGCATGCTGGACATATACGGTAAGTCTTAAGGCGGGAACCACTGAGTGGTTGATTTATTCATTTACCATTTTTTAAATGCTTATCATCTATCCTAATGTTAAATGTCTCGTGATTCAGAGATGGGGGACAGAGTTCCTGCCTTTAAAATCCTCCTAGTGGTCAGGCCATCTAATGATAATAAGGGAAAGGAGATTAAGTATTATATGTTTGTGTCATGTTGGCACCAACATGCTTTTCAAGCTCTTAATCTCTACTTCCAGCCATGCTTTTATTCTTTCCTGCCCTCTGCACATTTCCTAGTCCTGAAATTTCCTCATTTTCCTCTCCCAACCTCTCTCCTAAACAGGTAATTCCAAATCGTTTCTGAAGTTCCTGTTTTAAAGGTCATTTCTTCAGTGCATCCTCTGCTGACCTTCTAATTCTTCTAGTTGCAAGTCTTCCCAGCAGATCTTTTGACCCTTGTTTTGACATTCGTCCCATTTATTACTTCAGTGTGTGTTTTCCCCACTCAGTTCTGGATTCTTTAAGGTCAGGGAATGGTTTACCGCTGTATGTGCCCAACCCTATCTCACTCTTCCATTTCAGAACATTGGCAATGGCTTTGTGATGTACCAGTTTGGCTAGATTGGACCATGTTTCCTGGAATTCCCATTCTTGTATATTTCTCACTAAGGAGAGCTATTAAGGAAATTCTCTCTCAAAGAAAGGAAAGGAGGTTGCAGCCGTTTTGCATGTCGTATACACATCTCATTGCTGCTGATTCCTGACTTGCCTCCTTGGTGTAAAGCAGTAGCTGGGCCAGATACATGTGGCTCAGCCTCTAAGAGTCCTGGCTTTTACAGTATTCTCTTGTCATCAAGGTCAGAGAAAACAAGAATGGACACGGGTTTCACTCTGTCCTTGTAGGATTCCAGCCTGCTCTTGATCTTCCCCTCCTGCCGGCCTGCGTGTGATTTCGAACTCCAGCCTCAGACGTGATGATAGCATATACATCTCGTACTGGTTCTGCTTCTCTGGTCGAGCCCTTACTGAGATAGAGGTTTTTCATTTCTTTCGCAGCTCATATAAATAGCATGTTGGTTTATTAACTTATTTATTGGTTGCTTCTTCCACTAGAAGAAATATAACATGGTGGTTAAAAGCACAAATTCTGAAGAAAAGTGGTTGTAGTTAATCCTGGCTTGACCGCTTACTAGCTATGATTTAGTTCCCTCATCTGTAAAATGGGAATATTTATAATATCTACCTGATAAAGTTTTTATGAAGATTAAAGGAAGTATTGTGTATAGATCAATGCCTGGCACATGTAAGCAGCGTATATGAATTTGATAAATAAAAATATAATAAAAATAATGGGCTGTAAAGCTTTTCAGGAGAGCAGGGCTCCTTTCTCTTTTGTTCAGCCCCTGTGTCACAGCACCCTGAAGAGTGTTTAGCACATAGTAGGTGCTCAAGACTTGAATTGAATTCCAGGATAAAACAATCTCAAGGACTAACAATTCTTAATGTATTGATTTTTTTCTGTGTTTCTCAACTTTTTATCCATTCAGTATATCAAAGAAATATACCACACTCCTCTCAGTAATGGTCAGCCACTAAGGCAATGATTCCGCTCTGAGGCAGGTGATGATTTAGAATCCTGGGATCCCTGGGGTCGGCAAAGATAAGTTGAGAAATCTCCCCAGGTGACCCTACGTATCCTCTTGTGCGATTGTGCCCTCCTCAAGGATGGTTTCTTCGTGTCAAGTTCAAGGGTATTAGACTTTCCACAAAGATGTAAGTATAGTAAAAATAATTACCTATTGATGAAATGCAAATATATTCTCTTTAATACTCACTGGAATGCCCTATCAAATAAAGATTATAAGATAAAGACACATGCCTGTGTTATTAAATATTATTGTAAATAGAAAGTGATGTATTTACTCAGTAATTCTTCTCCCTTAAAATCTTCCCTTGCCTTTTTTTTCCCGAAAGTTTTTAGCTTTTCAAAGTTTGTCTCGGGTTTGTTTTCTGACTACAAAAGAAAGCAATATGTGGATGTCTAAATTTCTCAGAATTAATAAGACTCAAGTCAACTCTGTCCTTCTGGTAGCCTACTTTCATCCAAAGCCTCTATTATTACTAATTAAGCATGCTAAATCAATTATTTTCTGAAGCTGTTTTCTACTCTTATAATTGAGTTTAAAAATGACAGCCTTAACAGTATCCAATACAGAGAATCTAATTTCCATTTCAGTGTTCCATCATAAGCCAAAATGCCATCTAAATAAATAAAATCACTTGACCACAGGTAATCACACAAAATATTTTCTCATTAACTTTTTATAAGTTGCTGCCCATTTTACACCCAAGAAATACGTAGGTCAGATATTCCGTTTGTAGTCTACTATTATCTTTTAAATTCTTTCTTACGGAGTAAAAAGTGAAGCTGCTCTCTGGAAATTTCCATTCCTCTTCTTAGCAGTTCCTGATTGGAGGGGATTTATTGGGTAGCTACAGTCACTAAGTCATTTCTCTGTTCCTGGAGTTGTGGAGTAATCCTAACCAAATTCTAGTCTAGTGAGAAGTGTCTTTATTTCTAGTACTTAAATTATTTGGATTCAATTCTTGCTCATCCATATGAAGCAAGCCTGCTTTCTGCACTCACTGTGGCAACTTGGTGTCCTCAGACCTTTACTACTTAGTGTGTTTCTAGCTGTGCTCTTCCTGGTTCTATAGCTGATATGTGCTCAGGGAAGTATATCTCACCTGGATATTTGCCTAAAGCAAAGACAAATAGGAAAATGAGACTAAAGCAAATATGAGTTACTTTTAGATAATCTATTGGTTTGTGTTATATATGGCTTTCCTTCCCTCTGTTAGCCCAGCTAAGTAAATGTACTTGCTCGAAGGCCTTCTCGGATCTTATATTTCTCTTGTGCAGCTTCTCAGTTCTATTCATTAGAAACTAAAGGAGACACATTTATCTTGGTTTTGTCTTCAAATGGAAGATTACTTATTTACTGTATACTTCAGGGGCGAGAGCATAGGATAGAGGAATCTAGACCAAAAGAAGATGATTCTTTTGACTTAAAAGTAGACAGGTCATTTATCTTTTCTTTATACAGAACAAATTCTAAGTAGTTTTCAGTATGTTTCTATGGGACAAAATAGGAGTAGCCACTGATGACTCCTCAAAGCTGCCACGAATCCCCGAGGCTTCTCCTCAGTCTACAAATGTGAGCGACCTCCCTTATGGTCAGGCCACCTTTTGAATCCCAAGCATCTTAGGTCAGGTTTCCCCAAAGCAGATCCTGAGATGAGATTTCGTGTGCAAGCGATGTATTGCAGAAGTGTCTGAGAGAAACTAGAAAAGGATAGGCGTGGGACAGAAAGAGGAAGAAGCTAAGGAAGGGCAAGGTCTCAGGTCACAGACGACAGCTTTGCCTCTACCCTTTGGTGGAACGCTGGGGTACGAGATCCACAAACCAAGGCAAGGGAATAACTCTCACACGTGTTTGTCACTGGCTCAAGTCTGGTCCAGGTGAACATGGATACCCAAGTCCTCCTCTGCGTCTCCAGGCAAAGTGGTTCCAGTGGCCTGAGGGCAGTCCTCCTCCTGCAAAGAGGTGCAGGTCCTGCTTATCGAAAATACCCCAAATCTGGGGTGGGGTGCAAGAAAATGGCATAATATAGATGCGAGGGGATCTGAGTGGAACACTGATGTTGTCTACTACTCCAGGATAACACAACTTGGGGCTTGAGGTGTGTCCTCCAACACGTGATCCCAACCAATTTTTGTTATCTCAGAGAAGTCCCATCTTGGAGGGACAGAAAAAGGACAGAAGCATTTCAGTGGGATGCTCAGATACTTTTCCTGGTCTTGGCTTCCTGTGGTCCTGATTTCCATCTGCTCAACAAGGTGGGCCTGTGTGGGAGTTTATTTTCCTGTATTCCTGGTATGACGTAAGTCAGTCCGGAACCCAATCGTGTTCATGAACTTTTGCTACATAGAATCACCTCCCTTTTCTTCCCTATTTTTTTGATTATTAAAAATATTTATTACAAGCAGATTCCTTTTTCCATTCTTCAAAGAAAACACATAACTGGAAATATACAGAGATGGAAACTGGGTTAAACAAATTCTCAAGTCCTTATCAAGTAAGGAATCAATAAAGGAAAAGATATTTTGGAACTTAAAATTAGGGAAGGCTATACACAATTTAGATGGGAGGGAAAGAGAAAAACCAAAATAAAGTCAGATCGTTTACATTTTATAGCCTTTAATTAAGCACATAAAACTGTACTACTTATTTCTCCATGAACTTTTTGTGAAATTCAGATCGCAGTGTATCATTTACAAATCTTTTGTCTGTCTTCTGATTATCTACACCTTTTACACAGTTCTTGAAAACAGCATCATCATCCCACCCTATTTTGACTTTGAAGTTGGCGTGAAGCTGGGATGGGCCAGTGAGATTAAGGAGGTTTCCACTCAGAATGTTCTCCATAGGAATCCTTTCTTTTTGAACCTTTTGTTCTTGTTCCTTCCTGGCCTGCTCTTTCTTTTTAAATTTTTTCCAACTCTGCAAGAAGAGCTGCAGCAGCAGCAGCATCACTCTCCTCTTCAAAATCCACAGAGATTCTTGAAGAACAGGTACCTATTCCCTGAAAAAGGAGCTCCCAGATTCAGCGACATTCCCATTCAAACCCTTCAGGTGCTGGGGGCTTGGTGGGGCTTTTGGTTTAGAGGAGCTGCACAATGCTTGCAGTTGAGCCTGGCTGGTATGACTGGTTCCCTACCTTAGCTCAGAAACCATCCTCAGATCCCACATGTGCTCCTGTAGCCTGAGGTCACAGGTATGTGGAGGATTTGCTGTGGTCCCCCCGCTGGCATGAACAGACAGCAGGTTGATATCATCTGGTATGAATGGTTCAGGACTGTGGCTAGCCTCCTTTCTAATTATTTGGTATCTGTGTGGCATTCATTGCCCATGTTAGGCGAATTGTGAAATATTTGGATTATCATGCCTGATCCAGAATCGCTCTTGACCTCTTTTGAGATTGAGTGCTCTTACTGGATTATTATTTTAAAAATCATTGCTATGTCAGAATATTGTGGTTGTAATCAAAATAAAATAACAGTGGTAGCACTTACCACTTCATGCTTTGGCAAGAGTTTGCTCAGGCTACAGTGGCTTTGCAGGGCAAAGTCAGTATGGTGAAATAGCCCCAAGGGGCTGGGAATTGGGGATTCTCACTTGAATTTTTTGATGCATTTTATCTTTCCCCTATTACAGTCCTTCTCATTTTGGACTTGTAAGAAAGAAATTAATAACAACTGCTGTATTTGATTCATTATATTGTTTGTGTTTTAACAACTCACCTTTTCCTAATAAAGAGGCAATACTTTCTTCCTCTCCTTTGGATGAGTTTTGAGAAGATTGACTCATGTCACCATCTGTTGAAGTCTCCTTAAGTATGTCAACCAGAACATACAGATGACAGGCAAAAAGGTTTTGATTGGCCTCCTGTTCTTTTCTCTCTTAGCTACTAGAAACTCATTCAGCATGTCCCAGTCTGTGACTTGTCTTTTCATTATTTTAACGGTGCTTTTCACAGAGCAGGAGTTTTTAATATTAATGAAATCTAACTTATTAATATTTTCTTTCACAGATTATGCTTTGGTGTTGTATCTAAGAAGTCATTGTCAAACCCAAAGTCACCTAGATTTTCTCCTGTGTTCTCTAGAAATTTTATAGTTTTGCATTTTCCATTTAAGTCTATCATTCATTTGAGTTTTTTTTTGTGGAAGTTGTAAATCTGTGCCTAGATTCATATATTTTTTTTTTTTTGCATGTGGTATCAAGTTGTTCCAGCATCATTTGTTGAAAAGACTATCTATTCTCTATTGTATTGCCTTTGGATTGCCTTTGCTCCTTTGTCAAAGATCAGCTGACTTTATTTATGTGAGTCTATTTCTGAGCTCTCTGTTCTGATCCATCATTTTGTCTCTTCTTTTTTCAATACAACACTGCCTTGATTACTGCAGCTTTACAGTAAGTCTTGAAGTTGCGTAGTGTTCATTTTCCGATGTTTTCAACATTTTCTTGGCTCTTCTGGGTCTTTTGCCTCTCCATATAAACTTTAGAATCAGTTTGTCAATATCCACAAAATAACTTGCTGGGATTTTGATTGGTGTTGTATTGAATCTATAGATCAAGTTGGGAAGAACTGACATCTTGACAATACTGAGTCTTCCTACCCATGAGCATGAATTTTCTCTTCATTTTTTTAGTTCTTTGATTTCATTCATCAGAGTTTTATAGTTTTCCTCATATAGATCTTGTACATATTTTGTTAAATTTATACCTAAGTATTTCATTCTTGGGGGTGATAATGTAAATGGTATTGTGTTTTTAAAATTCAACTTGTTTTTTGCTGGTATACAAAAAGTCAGTGAATTTTGTATATTAAACTTGTATCCTGAAAACTTGCTATAATCACTTATTAATTCCAGGAGTTTGCCTGTTCTTTCAGATATTATACATAGATGATCATGTCATCCAGGAACAGAGAAAACTTTATGTCTTTCTTCCCAATCTCCATATATTTTATTTCTTTATCTTATCTTATTGCATTAGCTAGGACTTCCAATATGATGTTGAAAGATAGTGGTGGGAAGGAACATCTTTGCCTAATCCCTGATCTTAGGAGAAAAGCATTTATTTTCTTCATTTTCACCATTAAGTATAATGTTAGCTGTAGGTTTTTGTAGGTATTCTTTATCAAATTGAGGAAGTTCCCTTTTATTCCTAGTTTACTGAGAGTTGTTATCATGAATGGGTATTGGATTTTGTTAAATGCTTTTTCTGCATCTATTGATATGATCATGTAAGTTTTCTTCTTCAGACTGTTGACACAATGAATTACATTAATTAATTTTCAAATGTTGAATCAGCCTTGCATACCTGGGATAAATCTCACCTAGTTGTGGTGTTTAATTATTTTTATACATTGTTGAATTTGATGTGCTGATATTTTTTTGAGAATTTTTACATCTGTATTCATGAGAGACATTGGTATAATTTCTCTTTCTTGTAATGTCTTTATCTGATTTTGCTTTTAGGGTAATGATAACCTCATAGAATGAGTTAGGAAGTATTCACGCTGTTCCTATTTTGGGGAAGAGAATGTGGAGAATTGGCGTAATTTCTTCTGTAAATTTGATAGAATTGACCTGAGAAATCATGTGGGCCTGGTGCGTTCTTTTTTTGGAAGGTTATTAACTATTCATTCAATTTCTTTAGTAGATATAGGCCTACTCAGATTATCTATATCTACTTGTGTGGGTTTCAGTAGGTTGTGTCTTTTAAGAAATTGGTTTATTTTGTCTAAGTCATCACATTTCTGAGCATAGAGTTGTTCAGAATATTCTTTTATTACCCTTTTAATGTCTGTGGGGTCAGAAATAATGGTCTGTCTTTCATTTCTGATATTAGTGATTTGTGTCTTTTTATTTCTTGGTTTGCCTGACTGACACTATCAATTTCATTCATCTTTTCAAAGAATAAGTTTCTGGTATAATTAATTTTCTCTTGTTTTCTGGTTTTCAATTCTGTTAATTTCTGTGCTGCTTTTTATTATTTCTTTTCATCTATTTGGTTTAAGTTTATGTCACTATTATTCCTCTAGATGGTGGCAGCTTAGATTATTGATTTTATATCTTTCTTCTTGTCTAATATATGCATTCAATATTATAATTTCCCTCTAGGCCTGCTTTTGTAGTGTCTCACACATTTGGATAAGTTGTATCTTTATTTTCATTTAGTTTAAACTGTATGTAAAAAATTGAGACTTCTACTTTGACTTAGTTAGAAGTATGTTGTTTAGTCTCTAAATATTTTGAGATTTTTCCAGTTATCTTTCTGTTACTGATTTCTAATTCAATTCCTTTGTGGGCTGAGAGCATATTTTTTGTGATTTCTCTTTTAAAAAATTTTAACTGTGTTTTATGGTCTGGAATGTGGTCTGTCTTGATGAATGTCCCATGTGAGCTTGAGAAGTATATGCATTCTGCTGTTGTTGGATGAAGTATTCTGTAAGTGTCAATTAAGTCAAGTTGATTGATGGTGCTGTTCTGTTCAACTATATTTTTACTGACTTTCTGTCTGCTGGTTCTGTCAATTGTTGATTGAGATATGTGGGAAGTCTCAAAAGTAATAGTGGACTTAATCCTTTCTCCTTGTAGTTCTATCTGATTTTGTTTCGCGTATTTTACGCTCTGCTGTTAAGCACATAAACATTAAGGATTACTGTCTTCTTGGAGAATTGACTTCTTTATCATTCTTTATCATACAGAATTGACTCTTTATCACTTATAATTTTCCTTTTTTTGAAGTCTGCTTTTTCTGAAACAATATTGTTATGCAGGTGTTCTTTTGATCAGTGTTAGTTTAGTATGATATATCTTTTTCCATTTCTTTACTTTTAATCTATCTTGTCTTTATATTTAATGTGGATTTTTTGTTGACAGTGTACATTTGTGGGGGTTTTTTTTTTCTGCTCTAAATTTACTCTGTCAGTCTCCATCTTTAAATTGGTGCACTTATTTGTAACTGTTTCCTGTTAAAATTCTGTTTATTCCACTTATTCTTTGTTTCTTTCTTATCCACCATTCTTTATCTTGCCTTCTCTGGTTTTAATTGAACATTTTATGAAATTGCATTTCTTCTTCTCTTTTTATTTATTGTTTTATTCATTGAAGTACAGTTGACTTACAGTATTATATTAGATTTAGGTCTGTGACATTGGATTCAATATTTTTAGAGGTTACACACCATGCAAAGTTATAATAAAATATTGACAGTATACATCACATCCCTATGAATTATTTATTTTATAACTGGTTGTGTGTACTTTTTAATCCCTTTCACTTATTTCATTACTTCCCCCCATCCCTACTTCTCTCTCTTTTGGCAACCAATAATCTATTCTTTGTATCTTTGTGTTTGTTTTGTAATATTTTTTTTATAGGAGTATAGTTGCTTTACAGTGTTCTGTTAGTTTCTGCTGTACAGCAAGGTGAATCAGCTATACATATAAATATATCCCCTTTTCCTTGGATTTCCTTCCCATTTAGGTCACCATAGAGCATTGAGTATAGTTCCCTGTGCTATACAGTCTGTTCTCATTAGTTATCTATTTTATACATAGTAGTGTATGTATGTCAATCCCAATCTCCCAATTCATCACACCCCACCTTTCCCCGTGAGTATCCATATGTTTGTCTCTACGCCTATGTCTCTATTTCTGTTTTGCAAATAAGTTCATCTATACCATTTTTCTAGATTCCACATATAAGTGTTAATATATGATATTTGTCTCTCTCTTTCTGACTTACTTCACTCTGTATGACAGACTCTAGGTCTATCCACCTCATTACAAATAGCTCAATTTCGTTTCCTTTTATGGCTGAGTAATATTCCATTGTATATATGTGCCACATCTTCTTTATCCATTCATCCGATAATGGACACTTAGGTTGTTTCCATCTCTGAGCTATTGTAAATAGAGCTGCAATGAACATTTTGGTACATGACTCTTTTTGAATTATGTTTTTCTCAGGGTATATTCCCAGTAGTGGGATTGCTGGGTCATATGGTAGTTCTATTTGTAGTTTTTTAAGGAACCTCCATACTGTTCTCCATAGTGGCTGTACCAATTCACATTCCCACCAGCAGTGCAAGAGTGTTCCCTTTTCTCCACACCCTCTCCAGCATTTATTGTTTCTAGATTTTTTGATGCTGGCCATTCTGACTGGTGTGAGATGATATCTCATTGTAGTTTAGATTTGCATTTCTCTAATGATTAATGATGTTGAGCATTCTTTAATATGTTTGTTGGCAGTCTGTATATCTTCTTTGGAGAAATGTCTATTTAGGTCTTCTGCCCATTTTTGGATTGGGTTGTTTGTTTTTTTGTTACTGAGCTGCATGAGCTGCTTGTAAATTTTGGAGATTAATCCTTTGTCAGTTGCTTCATTTGCAAATATTTTCTCCCATTCTGAGGGTTGTCTTTTTGTCTTGTTTATGGTTTCCTTTGCTGTGCAAAAGCTTTGAAGTTTCATTAGGTCCCATTTGTTTATTTTTGTTTCCATTTCTCTAGGAGGTGGGTCAAAAAGGATTTTGCTGTGATTTATGTCATAGAATGTTCGCCTATATTTTCCTCTAAGAGTTTGATAGTTTCTGGCCTTACATTTAGGTCTTTAATCCATTTTGAGCTTAGTTTTGTGTATGGTGTTAGGGAGTGATCTAATCTCATACTTTAACATGTACCTGTCCAGTTTTCCCAGCACCTCTTATTGAAGAGACTGTCCTTTCTCCACTGTACATTCCTGCCTCGTTTATCAAAGATAAGCTGACCATATGTGCCTGGGTTGATCTCTGGGCTTTCTATCCTGTTCCATTGATCGATCTTTCTGTTTTTGTGCCAGTACCATACTGTCTTGATTACTGTAGCTTTGTAGTATAGTCTGAAGTCAGGGAGCCTGATTCCTCCAGCTCCATTTTTCGTTCTCAAGATTGCTTTGGCTGTTCGGGGTCTTTTGTGTTTCCATACAAATTGTGAAATTTTTTGTTCTAGTTCTGTGAATAATGCCAGTGGTAGTTTGATAGGGATTGCATTGAATCTGTGATTGCTTTGGGTAGTAGAGTCATTTTCACAATGTTGATTCTTCAATAAAACCTTGTTCATATTAATCTGCTTCTGTTTATGTGTCTTTACTCACTGACTCAGCTGTAGAGGAAGAACTGACATATGTGAGTGGTGATGTGGGAGCCAGACTTGAAGACACCAAACTTTTGTGTCCCAGTGACTGGGATGTGGAATTAGGCACACATTATGGCTGCATGTGCTGAGTCCTGAAATCTGTTCTCAGTGTAACGAGTGACAATCAGGAGGAACTGAGGTCCAGAGGAGGGAGAGATGGGGTGACTCACCCTGGCTTCTCTGTATGTCTCTCAACAACAAAATGTGAAGGTGATACCTGTCATTGGACAGGGAGGAAAAATTATGGACACTATGTGTCCATTGTCAGAGTGTGCAATGGCAACAATAAGGCTGAGAAAATAGCTGAATGTGTTCAGTCTGACACTCATACAGGTAATCAGTCAGGCAAACATAACGATGGGAGAAAAAGCTCACTAGATGTCAGAACTGCTGCCTCTTGAACAAGCAAAGTTTCCAGCCAGAGACGACGCTCCTCCATGGCCCGGATACATTCCATGTAGATGAGGCGCCCATCACCAAGGCAATCGATATCATCAGTGCTGCCCAGGAAAGCAGTCCCATGCCTGTGACAGAAGCCTTAGATCGTGTGCTGGAAATTCTAAGAACCACTGAATTATATTCACCACAATTTGATGCTAAGGACGATGATCCTCATGCCATTGACCTTGTTGGGGGCTTAATGTCTGATGTTCTGCGAAGACCATCCAGGAATGAGTATGTTCTTTCAACAAAAAACTTTAAACAGGTTTCCAGCAGTGTAATCACCCCCACCTCCCTTCACAACGTCCCATCACAGATAACTCGGGCCATGGAAAATGAGGAATCCTGGGACTTTGATATTTTTGAACTGGAGGCTGCCACTCATAAAAGGCCTTTGATTTATCTTGGTCTCAAAATATTTGCTCGCTTTGGAGTCTGTGAAGTCTTAAAATGCTCTGAGACAATGCTGAGATCATGGTTGCAAATTATCGAAGCCAATTATCATGCTTCTAACCCCTACCACAATTCTACACATTCTGCCGATGTGCTTCACGCCACTGCCTCTTTTCTTTGCAAAGAGAGGATAAAGCAAACTTTAGATCCACTTGCTGAGATCACTGCCCTCATTGCAGCCACTGTCCATGACCTGGACCACCCCGGGAGAACCAACTCCTTCCTGTGCAGTGCTGGGAGCGAGCTGGCCATTCCGTATAACGACACTGCTGTGCTCGAGAGCCACCTCGCGGCCTTGGCCTTCCAGCTGACCACTCGTGATGATAAATGCAGCATCTTTAAAATCATGGAGAGGGATGACTACCGGACGCTGCGCCAGAGTATTATCGACATGGTCTTAGCCTCAGAAATGACAAAGCACTTTGAGCACGTCAACAAATTTGTCAATAGCATCAACAAGCCCTTGGTAGCATTAGAGGAAGATGGGGAAACTGATAAAAATCAAGAAGCCATAATCACTATGCTCAGAACTCCAGACAACCGCAGTCTGATCAAACGAATGCTCATTCAGTGTGCTGATGCGTCCAATCCCTGCCGACCCCTGGGAAAGTGCATTGAGTGGGCCGCACGTATCTCAGAAGAATGTTTGTCTCAGACTGATGAAAAGAAGCGACAGGACTCGCCTGTAGTGATGCCAGTTTTGGACAGAAATACCTGCAGCATCCCCAAATCCCAAATCTCTTTCATTGACTATTTCATCACAGACATGTTTGCTGCTTGGGACGCCTTTGTAGACCTGCCTGAGTTAATGCAGCACCTTGACAACAATTTTAAATACTGGAAGGGACTGGACGAAATGAAGCTGCGGAGCCTCCGCCCACCTTCTGAATTGTGGGCGACACCACCTGGGGCCCTGACGCTGTGTCCCTCCAGTCACTTGGGATTCCTGAGGGCAGAGTTCCTTGGTCCTTTCATCCCCCGGTCTGCAGAGCCTGTAAGAGCACACAGGGACGTCGGCAACCTTCTGTAGCCACCATCTGATGCCACTGCCGTAAAGTGAGACTTAGCTGGGCCTGCTGCAGGGGCGCTTCAGAAAGTCACGTGAGAACCACGGTTTGCATTCGCGTCCATTAAAGCACGAGCTCGGGACTGCCCCCGCAAAGGACGGAGGTGGATTTCCTTTGTTAACGTAGTTAAGTCTCTCTCCCTCAGAACTAGCCCATTTAGCTCCAGGTTCCTTAGGCACCCGATGCACTTACACAACATTTAAGAGCTTTACACAACTGGAAGGTCACATCTTTATTTCTTATTGCAGGAACACAACTTCTGGAAACTTTATTTCTATCAGAACCTGGAGATGACCAGGCTTTACTTTATCATCTCTTTCTTCTTCTTCTACGTGTGTTCCTGGTCTTACTCTTCCTGGTTCTTCTGCAGGGAGCGGTCCAGCAACTTGTTCTCTGGATGTAACTCTACGTCTCTTTTCCTCCGGATGGTCTCGATGATTTCGTGAGCAGCATCGTGGGGTTTGTCGTAGACCGGCAGCGGCCACGGGTAGACGGCGGACTTGGCCCCCACGGGCGACTCCAGCCTCAGCTCCAGCTTCTCCCCTATGTCTTCCCAATTAACTAGTTTTAACCACCCAATTAATTGTTGCTATTATTTTGAACACTTATCTGTTAGATCAATTAAGAGTAAAGAAAATAAAATAATTCATTTATTTCTTCTCTAATGTTCTTCCTTCTTTATGGAGATCTGAGTTTCCTATTTATATGATGTTTATTTCCTCTGAGGAACTTCCTTTAACTTTTTTTGTGATGCAGTTCTACTGAAGATAAATTCCCTCAGTTTTTGTTTGTTTGAGGAAGTCTTTAATTCTCCTCCTCTTTTGAATGATAATTTAGCTGGATACAGAATTGTAGGTTTGTGATTTTATTTCTTCCAACATGTTAAATATTTCAGTCCACTCTCTTTGCTAACATAGTTTCTGAAGAAATGTTCAGTATAATTCTTATCCTTTTCCTCTATTGATAAGGTGTTCTTTTCCCTTTGGCTTTTGCTTCTTTCAAGATTTTCTTTTAGGTTTTCTGCATTTTGATATGATATGCCTATGCGTAGTGTTTGGTTCCCCCCCACCTCCTGTATTTATCTTGCTGGGTATTCTTTGAGTTTCTTGGATCTGTGTTTGATTATCTTGGTTTGATGTCTGTCATTAACTTTGGAAAGTTCCCAGTCATCATTCAAATATTTCTTCTGGTCCTTTCTGTCTTTCTTCTCCTCTGGTATTCCCATTACACATTTAGTACAGCTTTTCTAATTGTCCCACTGTTCTTGGATATCTTGTTTCATACTGGTTTTGTTTGTTTGTTTTGTTTTCTTTCCTTTTTGAACTTCAATTTTGGAAACTTCTACTGACCTATTTTCAAACTCACTGATTCTTTCCTCAGCCATGTTCCATTCATGTTCAACCTTTGATGAGTCCATCAAAGACATTCTTCATTTCTCTGACAGTGTTTTCATTTTCTAGTATTTACTCTTGATTCTTTCTTAGAACTTTTATCTGCTTACATTACCCATCTTTTCTTGCACGCTGTCCAGTTTTTCCATTACAGTCCTTACCATATTAATTGTAGTTATTTTAAATTCTTGGTCTGATAATTAAAATTTCTCTGCCCTAGCTGAGTTAGTTTCTGACGCTTGCTTTGTGTCTCCAGGCTGATCTTTCCTTGCCTTTTAGTATGCCTTGTAATTTTTTATTGAAATCCAGACATAATGTATTAGAAACTGAGGTAAATAGGTCTTTAGTGTGATGTTTTGTATTTATCTGGCTAGGAGTTAGGCTGTGTTTAATGTTTGCTGTGGCTATAGTGTAAGATGCTTCAATTTACTCTGGTATCCTTGTTTTTGTCTCCCCTGTTGTCTTCGGGTTTCCGTAGAAACTCCTTCTTACATAGAGTCCATGTCTTGCAGCTCACTCAGTTGTAATTTACTGTTATTATACTGCATCCCTATTGATGTGGTAGTAAGGTATTAGGGAAGGGAAGCATTCTGTACTCTCATGGTTAAACCTCCGTTTATAAAAAGGGCCAGAATTCCTGCACTGTGACCTTCAGAAGTTTTTTATATTTTTCAGTTTTTTTCCCCCTAGATCTCTGTGTGAGACAGGAAGGCTGTGGGGATTAGAGTTGGCTCATTGCTCTTCTGGAGATAAAGTTCTAGTGAATTAGTTTTCCTTGAGGGCAGGGCTTCGTTTTGGAGAACAGAACCCACTGGTTGCATCTTAACATGGTTATTTTTTTCTCTTATCTTCCCCAAAGTACATGGACATTTCCCCCCAAGTGTTCACAAGTGGGAATCTGGTGACGTTTTTGGAGGTGAAACTTACGGATGTACAGAGGCTTCCTGAAGACTGCGCCCTCAGGAGTTTTAGCTCTAAAGCTAGTCAACACTCAACCTCCAGAAATGTGTCATTTACAGGTTTTAGTGCTCCTACCAGTTTCTGGCTCTAGCAGCTTCTGCTCCTGGTAAGCTGTTACTCTCTTGGTTCTATTCCTCCAGTTTTCAGGGCAGTAGTTTGCCCTCTGACCTCAATTCTCTGATAAATCTAAGGAGAGTTGTTGATTTTTAGTTTTTTAACTTTCTTCTTGTTATGAGGATGGGAGTTACTTATAATCTCTTCACATGTTGGAATGGACACTGGAAATGCCAGTTATTGTTATTATACATTACAACTCCAGAATTTCCTTTTTTAGAAACAGTATTTATATCTTTATTGGTAGTCTCTATTTGATGAGCCACTTTATCATATTTCCCTTTAATTTATAGAAGTGATTTTTTTTTCGTTCCTTGAACCTGTTTGTGATATCCGCTTTGGTGTCTTTTTGTGCTAATGCGACATCTAGGTCCCCTAGTAGACCATTTCTTTTGACTGCTTTTTTCCTTGTGAAGGGGAAACACTTTTGTGTTTTTTTGCATATACTATAAGTTTTTATTTGAAAACTGGACATTTTAGGTAATATATATCATAGCAGATGTGAGTTTGTTTCTTCTCTGATATTGTTTCTGTTTATTGTTAATGATTTGTTTGGGCTAATTCTGTGGAGTCTGTCTTCCCCCACTGTTTGTGACCTTTGATGTCTCTGTAAAGTGTTTCTTTTTCCTTATTAATTTTATTTTCAAGCCTGACTTCATAGGGGTTGCTCCCATGTCAGAATTGTTTAGTGGTAACTGAATAATTAAAAGTTGTTCTCATCTACCTTGAGCTATTAAGTTTCTGCCCTTGTTCATGGATTTGTGTGTAAGTTGGGAGACACATGTCAACTTCAGACAGTTTACTTGTTGTTCCTGGCTTTTACCTTCTGCTAGCACAAGTCCTCACATTCATCCAGGGACAAACAGATAGCTGCCTTTTCCAGTCTCTCCTAAGAAGGTGTGCAGCCTTGTACATGCACACTGCCTTTGGAACCACCAGGGTATGTGGAGACCTATCAAGGCCTACTCTGGCTGTCTCATTTCCTGATAAACTTATGCCTAGTCTGATTGCCACAACCTCAGGCTAGCTGACATTCGTCTTTCTTATTTGTCACTAAAATCGCTACTGTTTCTGACAATGTGTGTGGGGATTTTTCCATATTCTGATGAATATCAAGTTAGCCCTTAGCCTTCCTGGCTGAGAAGGTGCTGGTTTTCATGGCTTACACCAACCTAGAACATAGCTGGGCACAAATACAGAGCTGGGGTGGGTGGCCACATTGGAATCATAGCCACGCTGGGAAAAAACACCACGGTGAAACTCTTACCTGAATTGCTTCAACACACATGTTGAAAAAACTACTACTACTACCACACAAGCTTTTCTTGTGTAGACACACCTCAATTTATCTTGTGCCTTTGTTCTATTTTCAGAGTCCTGAAATTTTTGTTTTTGACAATTTTGTCCAATTTTATCGTTGCCCTTTGGAGTGAGGATTTGGAGTTACTCTACCATTCAGGACTATTTGATGGTTCTTATGTCCCAGGGGAGGTTGTGGAATGGGAATTTAGCAAGGTGCTATTTGACACGTTACTGTGAATATCTAGTTCACCCTGCCTTCATTGGAGTTGGAGGGATTTAACATTACGCAGGTGTTGGACTTCACCTGGTCAGATTCTCAGAAGGTGTTGGGACAGGAGAACAAAGGATACTGATGAGAGATAAGTTCAGGTGATTAACCTTGAGACCAATACTGGCTATGAACGGAAAAGAAGTGATGACAATGCTGACAGCCAGAAGGACTGAAAGAGTCAAGGTTCTGGAAGTGAGTTTGAAGTAAGAAAGGTATTTGTCTTGAAGTCATGAGTGAGTTGGAAGTCATTAGGAATTTGGGGTCAGAGGTTGAGCCTGAGTAGCTGTGGACCGGAAGAGTCAGAGGAGCCAGTTATTTGCTACTAACCTATATTCCTAGTACCCTCAGACGGACCATGACAAGCATCCAGTTTAGTCGACTGTTGGGGAAACTGGAATATCCACATGATTGAAAAAGAATCACCAACAATGAATGGAGTCCAGTCCTAGAATTTGACTAGTAAGACTCTACTTCCAGCTTTCCCTTCACAATTTGGTAAAAACAGCAAACACAAACAAAAGAAGAAACAATTTACTCTCCAGCCTCACGGACTTAATAGTCTAGTCTTCCTCTGAGCCATCAGGCAGGTTCTGTGGCCTGTTCTACCCCTTGGGATCTAGTTCATTTCTTTGACCCCAGTGGCTCTTACTGCAATGGGCACCCTGTGTATGACAAAGCAGGAGGGAAGATTTGGACCAAGATAAAATGATTAATCTTGTTAGAAAATTTGACAAGATAGTTATTAAAAATATGATGGCTAGGAAGTGCATAACTTGAAGAGACTATTTCAGTATATTGCCCCTCAAAAGTATTTCTTTTTTAAAGTCAGTTCACTTGAGATTTTAAGTAAGTGGTTGATTTAACCCATTTGACTAAATTGTTTATCATCAAGACATTCCTTCTGCTCTATTTTTCACCACTCAGCAAGCTGACCTGGCATGAACAGGTGTTGCTGTGGGGCAGATGGGTCCCCTGTGCTTATACCCTTGGTACCTAATTCATTTCCCTTACTCGTTGTTGATTATTCTAGTACATGAAGCAAAGCTATGGAACTAATGTCTGATTTTTCTTTTCTGTGAAAAAACACTTGGTTTGTCATTAATGAACTGGGTCAATGGCTCCATAATGAATTCAGGCTTTATTGACTCTGATTCCATGTTATTTGAGCTTTTGGAAGAAAATTAAAAGTTTTTAAACCTGTTTTTCTTTTGCATTGATTTCTAAGGCAACTAGTTTAATTATGGATCATTAACTACCTCACTTCAATTCTAGTTTCATCAAAGTTTCTTTCTTTCTTTTTTTTTTTTTTTTTTGCGGTACACGGGCCTCTCACTGCTGTGGCCTCTCCTGTTCTGGAGCACAGGCTCCGGATGCGCAGGCTCAGCGGCCATAGCTCACAGGCCCAGCCGCTCCGCGGCATGTGGGATCTTCCCAGACCGGGGCACGAACCCGTGTCCCCTGCATCGGCAGGAGGACTCTCAACCACTGCGCCACCAGGGAAGCCCTCTTTATTTTTTAATAGGAAAATTTTCTCATGGAATAAATGTCTCCTGAAAGATTCTTATTCTGCCCATCATGGCTGCTGATGGTGGGGGCTGAAGCCTAATCAAAAATAACTGACTGTGAAATACCAGTATTTTCTTTAAAAACTGATGGAATAGTTTAATTTTAAAAAGACGTTTTCTAAGGCATTTGTTTAAAAATAATTAAATAACTTATTACCTATCTTACACACACACACACACACACACACACAGTATGAAAGGCATGTGCCATTTATAAGAGAATAATGAAAACTTTTGTTTTATGTTAGATTGAAGCAGGTACTTGGCACACTGCAGTGAAAATGGAGATTTTGAACATGTGTGTGTGTGTGTACATTTAACTACCATGCTTAGAATTACACGAACCATATCCTCCTATTCCTAAGCAGATTTCTTTTTCATCTTTATCTGAGAAACAGCATTTCTTAGTCCATCTTCATATGGAATTCTTTTTTTTTTTAATTTATCTTTAGCTGCTTTGGGTCTTCATTGCTGTGTGAGGGCTACTCTTGCGTTGCGGTGCGCCAGCTTCTCATTCGGTGGCTTCTCTTGAGGAGCACAGGCTCTAGGTGCACAGGCTCAGTAGTTGTGGCTCATGGGCTCTAGAGCACAGGCTCAGTAGTTGTGGCGCACGGGCTTCGTTGCTCCGTGGCATGTGGGGTCTTCCCGGACCAGGGATCAAACCCACGTCCCCTGCCCTGACAGCCGGATTCTTAATCACTGTGCCACTAGGGAAGTCCCTTGTGGAATTCTGATACCACCCTCTTGCTGCATCATCCCCAAATTCAAGGACAACATCTTTTCCTAGTGTTAGAAATTCAAATGCACAAGTACTAGCAGTTCAGACTTCTACAGTTGTGATAAATAAGCAATGCCCTATTTCACAAGCCCCCTGGCTGGTGCAGCCAGCCCCAAGAACCCCGCTTTGGTGCGTCTCACCCCGGGAGCCCTTACTGCTGGCCCTCGCACTCAGCTCTGTGTGCCCCAGGACTGGGGCAGTAGCAGGAACAGCCAGCCCTTGCAGCCCTCTTCCCTCAACCTCCCCCCAGATCGTCTCAGTTAATGCTTCAACTTCTTATTTTAGCTCTTCTTACTGTATTCTCTCAGTCTTGGAATGATTTACAACTTTCCCCTGTAATGTTTATTATGGTTCTTTCCAGCAGTGCAATCCCTATCTCCTGTTATAGAGGAAACGTCTTTACTACCCACTTTGACCTTGAGAAATGTCACTGACTTCCTATGCGATTTTGCCGACCTCCCTCGTCCATCCTGTCTCTACCTGGTTGAATACATTTCAGTTCTGTTTCACTGTGTAAGAGTGATTGGGGACACTAATGGATGCAGGGTGTGGAGAGAATCTATCTTACTATGTGTGGGCAAAGAACATTTTTTTTTTAATTAATTTATTTATTTTTGGCTGTGTTGGGTCTTCGCTTCTGTGTGAGGGCTTTCTCCAGTTGCGGCGAGTGGGGGCCACTCTTCATCGCGGTGCGCAGGCCTCTCACTGTCACGGCCTCTCCCGTTGTGGAGCACAGGCTCCAGACGCACAGGCTCAGTAATTGTGGCTCACGGGCTTAGTTGCTCCGCGGCATGTGGGATCTTCCCAGACCAGGGCTCGAACCCGTGTCCCCTGCATTGGCAGGCAGATTCTTAACCACTGCGCCACCGGGGAAGCCCTCCCGGCAAAGAACATTTTAATGGACATAGATAAACTATTTGATTCAGAAAATTTGCCTTTTGGGGAGTGCACAGTGACTTTGGTAGATAAATATTCTGTTAAAGACGGTATGTCTTTGTACCTTTCATAGAGCTTCCAGGTGGGACATAGAATGAATTATTCTCGTCATTAACAAGGAAAGTCCTCTTCCATAGAGTGCTAAGAATATTGAGATTAAATTTGAGAGAAACGCATACAATCTAGTTCAGATGACAAAAGGAAAAGAAATATGTTGTGCACGATTGTCCTTCAATCAAGACCTTTTTCTTCACCTGCAAAATAGCAGGGTTGGATTTGACCAATTGTTTGGGTTTTTTTTTCTTTAACTTTTTAATAAAACTTTGGTACCATTTGTTAAATGGAAATATTGCTCTTAAACTTAATGGCTGGGCTTCCCTGGTGGCGCAGTGGTTAAGAATCCCCTTGCCAGTGCAGGGGACATGGGTTTGAGCCCTAATCTGGGAAGATCCCACATGCCACGGAGCAATGAAACCCATGCGCCACAACGACTGAGCCTGCGCTCTAGAACCCACGAGCCACATCTACTGAGCCCACATGCTATAACTATTGAAACCCGTGTGCCTAGAGCCCATGCTCCACAACAGGAGAAGCCATCACAATGAGAAGCCCGTGCACTGCAACAAAGAGTAGCCCCAGCTTGCAGCAACTAGAGAAAGCCTGTGCGTAGCAAAGAAGACCCAAGGCAGCCAAAATAAATAAATAAATAAATAAACAAACTTAACGACTATGTGGCAGTTTTAAAATATTGCCTCACATTCTTTGACAATATTTTCATTGAGATTAAGGTCTCTGTCCCCTTCCCTTGAGTTTGAGCCGGTTTGTGATAGCTTCAACCAGTAGAGTATGGTAGAAGAGACACGATGTAACTTCTGAAGCCAAGTCATAAAATCCATGCAGCTTCTGCCTTGTTCTCTGGGACACTTGCTCTGGAGGCTGTGACCTTACCAGGGTAAGAAGTCTTACTACCCTGAAGCGACCGTACTGTGTGGAAGTCCAAGCCACATGCAGAGGCGGTTATAGAGATGCTGGTTCATAGTCTCCATCAGCAGTCCTGGTCCAGGCTCTGGGATCCCATCCCCCATCCACTTGAGTCACCCCCAGCCATGCGAATCCACTTGAGTCACCCCCAGCCATGCGAGTCTTCATGGCTGAGGCCCCAAACATCATAGACCAGAGACACGCCATCCCCGCTACACCCTGTCTGGATTCCTAAGACTCACAGAATCTGTGAGCATAGTAAAATGGGTGGGTTTTTAAAAAATTATGTTGAATTTTGGAGTGGGTTAGTTAAGCTGCGGTATATGACCAGAGCAAAATTATAGAGATTATATTCGACTTTCTTAGGCTGAAGTAAAGGACCTATGGAATTCTGGACATTGCTACCCCTGAAAACTGCTTATGATATCTGTCAACCATGAGAAAAATAGCGCTAATTGTGGCCTTTTGTGAGTTCATCATAACCTATGTGACCTGGGAGACAGATTCCAAATATTTCAAAATGTTGATTGTTAATACTAAACATTCCCTGGAAATATAGTATGATTCTAAAAGGCCTTTGATGGGAAAGCTCAACATTTAAAATTACTTCCTGTGATCCGAGGTTTTAGAAGGCACAATTCCGCATGGGCAGTTTGGGGTATTTTTGAGGACCCTTCTTATTCTAGTGGAACTTTCCACTTTGTTATTCACTTCATGTTTCAGTGTCAATAGGAGTGTTCTGTCGAATTTCTCTACAAATCCATTCACATCCAGAAAAATGACACTTTATTTATAGCTTCTGCTTAGAACTTAATATTTAGAAGAGTTCAGTGACATTTTCATAGTAAAATGACATGAAGCCAATGAAATATTATAGAAGCAGGAAAAGTTCAAACACATTTCATTTCCACTGATGGCACTTGTGTGTCACACCGGAGGATGGTAAGCCAATCAATTAAAATCTAGAAGAGCCAAAACTAGACAGTGTGTGAAGCAAGGCAAAACTGTAGATTCCTCTTGGGAACCCAAAACTCTTCTCTTGCTTCCCTTTCCCCCTTGGTGTGACATAAAATCATCCTTCTCGGTCATTGAGGCAGGAAATGTCAGTGCTGAAAATCCAGGAGGAAACCAACAGTGGACCTTGTGGCTGTATTTATTCATTTATGTATTTTACATTTATCTGACAGACCAAGGCATATTTTGAACATGGAGGAGAGGGTACATGGGATGGTGGTGGTGATCTGACGGATGAAAGATGCATTGGACCAAATATGCCACCTTTAGTTCTGTTGAGACAGTCTCTTTAATTCTGTGTTTTAGTTTTCTGAGAGATCTTAACTCCGTGCTTCCCAAGTTTTATGTGCATAACCGTCTTCTTTGGATCTTGTTAAAATGCAGATTCTGACTCAGTAGGTTGGGGCCTTAGTTCAGTGGGGCCTAAGATTCTGCATTTCCAGTGATCCCAAGATGACGCCCAGGACCACACTTAGAGTAGCAAGTGTGTCTGTAACTAGTTGCAGAAACTGGCAGCCGGATGTGGCAGCCTTAACTCAGGCTTTCATTAAAAAGTTGAATTTCAGGGCTTCCCTGGTGGCGCAGTGGTTAAGAATCCGCCTGCCAGGGCTTCCCTGGTGGCGCAGTGGTTGAGAGTCCGCCTGCTGGTGCAGGGGACATGGACTCGTGCCCCGGTCCAGGAAGATCCCACGTGCCGCGGAGCGGCTGGGCCCGTGAGCCATGGCCGCTGCGCCTGCGCGTCCGGAGCCTGTGCTCCACCACGGGAGAGGCCACAGCAGTGAGAGGCCCGCGTACCGAAAAAAAAAAAGTTGAATTTCAGTGTAAATGCAAAACCTGCACATAGTGCTTAAATTACTCAAATCAGTGAGTACTTAAATTTAGTACTCAGTCCCTAAGTGCCTCTGCAACTTTCTTGTAAGGGATCCACTTGTGAAAAATGACATTTCTGGGGAATTCCCTGGTGGTCCAGTGATTGGGACCTGGCACTTTCACTGCTGTGGGCCCGGGTTCAATCCCTGGTCGGGGAAATAAGATCCCTCAAGCCATGTCGTGTGGCCAAAAAAAAAAAAAAATCTTAAAGTGACACTTCTTCTGAAGATCTGGGTGTTGTTATAGCTCGGGGGGTACCAAAATTTTTGTATTTTATTTTATGCAAAACTTCAAGGCAGTAGCTCCACGCAGACACAAACTGAAAGTTCGCATGTGACTCTTTTCCTTTAGCTGTATATCCCAGAATCAAGGCGCGTATTTCCAAGGCAGTTAAAACAACTGGTCATGCGTCTTCCTAACTCATTATATTTTGGAAGTGGAGTCACTGATTTAAAATTTCAGTGCCACGTAGTTTTGACATTTTATTTTCAAAGAGAATTTGAGGTGGCAGATATAATCCTGGGATGGATTATCAAAGAAACATTTACCCAATAGAATCTTCTAATATAGTAAAATTATTAGCATATATAAAGGTTAGTAGATCGTAGAAACAGGTTTCTGAACCAGCGTAATTTTTTCTCCCTCAAGGAAGATGAGCTGTAGTTTGATAACTTTGATCGACATCTTGCGAATGAATCACATTCGAAACATAGTTATATTTCATAGAGGCTTATCTTTTCCTGAAATACAGTGAATAAAGAGATGTGAAATAAGATTTTGATAATCTGACCTTCAGAGACATTAGTATGCATGATATCAAAATAGTGCTTTATTTTCAATATTTTTCATGGATCTATGCATACATGCTCTATAACATGTATATAATCTTTCTAGTAGGAGGTCGGAGAAGCCTGGCTGAAAAAAATCCAATGTCTGAAATGTCTGGGGTGTTGGGCAACAAACGAGTCCCACAGCCAACCGCTTTCTGAAATAATCTCACGTAGTTAAGCAAGTCTTTAATTAGTTGTTACAGATGTTTTTGATGTCTTTGAACTCTCTTTCAGAGACACAGTTACAGCCCGTTAATAATGTACCTGTAGCCAGAAATATTTTACGTAGTTATCTGTGTAGTGTGACAAGTTGGGGAAAGGGACAAATTTGTTGAAGAACTGATGCTGCATTATATCTCCAGCTGTAACTAGAAAGCTAATCTCACACTTTATTACAGAAAAGAGAACGGAAGTAATAGGGTTCACAAAAGGCTGCCACATAGGATGCCCATGGCGACAGAATCACACCAAAGGGTATCTGCCCTAACCCTGCCCCTGCAGCAGGTAACAGGGGGATTAAGGAGATAATATATATAAAGGGCTTTGATCTCTTTGGGGGAAGTGGCTGTGCAAACTCAAAGCTGTATATTATTGTTATGACTTTTCCTCTAACCTATGATTTTTTCCACATTATGCAAGCTTGTCAATTACCCACCTGTGTCCTGTTCACGCCACCATGATTTTATTTCTCATTTTTAAAGTTTATGCTTCTAATTGAGAGACATTGCTGTATTTCCAGATTCATCCTGGCAGACTAATACCCAACAAGAAAGTGCTGCTGTCAATGGGCATCTGAATTATGTGTTTAAAATTGCCTTTGATGGCAAGGATGCCAAATTATGCCCTTCACGAAAACCATTTTGTGCTTATTTGCTAGCTGTGTGATTGAAAAACCGCAGATGTTTGATATCATCTTTTACTGTGTTTGTTTGGTAAATGAAATCTTAAATACATTTTACCTCTTTGAAATTCATCTTCTGATGCCATTTAGAGAACATTAAAAGAAAATTAAAAAAGAAAAGGCTTAGTATCACTGAAATTTAGCCCCTAGAAAAGTCAACGTTTCAAGTCAGAATCTGTTTTTGAGTCATTCTTTAGGCTGCAGAGCCTTCTGATGGTGTAGCTGGAGCAGATGACAGAGTTGAGCTGTAAGGGGTGTGAGTGGGGAGCATTTTGCCTTCCCAGAACCTCAGTTCAGTGAGAAAGCAAATCCAGAAGATGAATCCGTCCATAAGGTACCAGTGGAACACATAGCATCGTTCTTTTTTAAAAAACTTTTTCGGAGTATAGTTGGTTTACAGTGTCGTGTTAGTTTCTGCTGTACAGCAAAGTGATTCAATTATACATATACATCTATCCAGTCTTTTTTAGATTCTTTTCCCATATAGGTCATTACAGAGTATTGAGTAGAGGTCCCTGTGCTATACAGTAGGTCCTTATCAGTTATCTGTTTTATATAGAGTAGTGTGTATATGTCAATCCCAGTCTCCCAATTTACCCTTCCCCCCACCCTTTCCCCACGGGGAACCGTAAGTTTGTTTTCTACATCTGTGACTCTATTTCTGTTTTGTAAATAAGTTCATTTGTACCATTTTTTTTCTGGAGTCTGCAGTGCTTTCCAAAATGAAAGCCTGCCGGCTTCTTCTTAAAAAGTGAAGTGCCCTGTATCATATGCTTACATATACATTTTCCTTTGGAATCTGAGGATGTGGGTTATTACCCTATCATATACACGTGGAAACGGAGGCTAATCTATAGTACATGACTTATTATCTGCACAGTAAGAAGTGATGGTGCTTCCATTCAAGTTGTTAGATCTTCTGACATAGAAATCCGGGACATTTAACCTTATAATACTGGAAAAACCTAGTATTTAACACTGTTCTGGTTATCTATGGCTGTATAACCACCCTAAAACTTAGTGGCTTAAGACAACAGCGGCAGTTTTGCTCTTCATTCTGCCATTTGGACCGAGTTAGCTTGGTGGAGATAGCTTGTTTCTCTTGTCCTCAGCATCAGTTGGGCTGCAGTCATCTGAAGGGTCATTCATGCACATATCTGGTGGTTGGTGCAGGCCACTGGCTGGCACCTCAGCTGGGGCTGTCACCCGCAATGCCTACGCATGGCCTCTCTGAGACTGTGACCCCCCAGAGTCCATAGGGACACACACATACCAAGCACACACACAGAAAGAGAGAGAGAGAGAGAAAATACCCCTACCTGGAAGGAGGTTCTATCACCTTTCCTTTTCTACTAGCTCTGAAACTCACACAGAATCACTTGTATGACTTTTTTTGTATTAGATCCGAGTCACTGTGATTGGACCATATTCAAGAGGAGAGCAACTAGATTCCACCTATGGATGGGAGGTATTCTGGACTGAAATTTTGTGTCTTCCCCAAAATTCATATGGTAAGATCCTAACTCCCAATGCGGTGATGTTTGGAATGGGGACTTTGCGGGGGGGGGGGGTTAATTAGGTCAGGAGGGTGGAGCATTAGTGCTGTTACAAAGGAGACCCCAGAGTGCTCTCTGGCCCCTCTGCCATGTGGGGACACAGTGAAAAGACACCGTCTGTGACCCAGGAGGTGGCTCTCACTAGACACTAAATCTGCTGGTGCCTTGATCTTGGACTTCCCAGCCTTCAGAACTGTGAACATTTCTGTCACCCAGTATATGGTATTCTGTTATAGCAGCCTGGATGGACTCAGAGAGGAGAAATATCAACGAACTTGCAGACATGTGTAAACCCAACATATATTGCCTAACAACAGAGAATTTCCTTAAGTTGGTGAGCAGGTGTAATCAGTAGGTGAATATCCACCCTACTCTGCCCAGCTCCTCATGCTCAGTGCAGCCCCTTTAGCCCTTGGGTTCCCATGGTGATGTCTCATATGTGGCTTTAGGACCCTTGGGTAGGAATGCAGGCCAGTCTGTGGGTGCAGCATAGGTTATACCTTTTAAATATTTAGACACATGGTATGCAGGCTCCCACTTGTACCCTTGCCTGGGGTTCCACAAAAGGAAGATGTAGGCCGGTTGGAGAACAAAGCCCCACCAAAGAAGATACAGATGGGACCACTTCTGAGGTCATTCTTGTAGCCATAGGAGTTAAGGTTTACCACCAACTCCGAGGTAATGAGGAACTGAAGATTTGGATACTGCTGCATGTTCTTTAGAATTTGTTATAAATAATCGGTATGTTAAACTCTCTGTTGTCCTCAATATGAAATAAATACTTCTCAAAGCTTTCTTCTTATATAAATTCCCAAGATAAAGAAAGACCCTTCAGGTATTCTTATATTTTGATACTTTTGGATCCCACCTGTTTATTTAAGTTAATAATTTAAATCCTAAAGTAAGAGAAACCAGATAATTAAGTTCATTGCAGAAAAGTGCCTCAACAAGGCACAAGAATATTCCCATGTTTAGGTATCTTGTACCTTATGTGAAATTCTAACAGGTCTTTACTCACGCAGTGGTGTCTGTCTATGATATTGCTTCTTACTGATTAGGTAGAAACAATTTTCATATCACTATTTCTTAGAATGACCCTCAGTAAAAGGCCAAGTACATGATGATAAAACAGAACAAAATGAAAACATGTTTTCAGGAAATGCTTTGATAAAAGTCTTGCTTTCCAGAGAGTCTGGATGAACAGCTTCAAACAGATATTTCTCTGAAGTTTTGTGTGTTATCTTAAAAAGTTTTGAATATTTTTATTCTATCCAATAGTACAACTGTGGTTGATGTATATATTTCATCGACAGTGTTGATACTTATGTTCAATTATATTATAGATATTACGTATACTATATGTCTATAATGTAATAATAAAATAGAAGTGTTAGCTCAGGAGCTAGACTCTCAGAGTTAAACCCTGTGTTTTCCACCTACTATGGTGACCTTAAGGAAGTTACAAAAACACTCTTTGCTCCAGTTTTTTATCTTGAAACAGAATAATTATACTTATCTCACAGGGTTTTCAAAAGGATTAAATGAATTAATACATGTAATTTTTTTTTAAGCACTGCCTGGCACACAATTATGGCTCAGTATATATCAGCTATTATTCTAGTTGTCTATTGTTGTGCAAAACTTAGTGACATAGAACAAAACCACCATTTCACTCTCTCTCATATTCTCTGGAGGTCAGCAGTTTGGGAAGGGCTTGTCTGATTGGTTCTGGTTTGAGGGGCTATAGCTGAAATGATGGGGGCCTGGAGTAGCTGAGAGCTGACTGTACATCTCTCTTGAAGAGTTCTCTGCATTTCCCCATCCATTCTCACATGTAGGCTATTTGGGTTTCCTCACAGCATGGCTGCTTCACCGCAGTTAGCTTGGATGCAGAGAGGCTCAGGGCTCAGTGTGTGATTGTTCAACAGCAAGGTGGAAACTAAATTATCTTTTATGACATAGCCTCAGAAGTCATGCACGATCACTTCCACTGTACTCTACTCGTTGAACCTGTCATAAAAGCCCAGCTGGTTTCAAGGGGTGGGAATGTAGATTTCATTTTTTTAATGGATGGAGTTGCTTTGTAAGAGGAATATGTGGTTTGGGACATATTATCTAGGCCATCTTTAGAAGACACAATCCACAGCTATTATTATTGTCTAGTGCCTTCTTGACACTGTCACATACCTCAAGGGGATATATCTAAACAGTTGAAGAAAAACATAGTGCTAAGCATATTTCTCTTATGAAATGAAATGGAAGTTTTCTGTCTCAACCAGGCTGTTGCCTGATGCTGAAGAGTAATCAACTGCATGGAATTTTCTCACAAATGGAGATATCCCATGTTGTTGGTTGAAAGACGATACATATTCTGTTGATAGCAGATGCAAAGGTATCCTCCTTCATATTCAGTTATGGATTGAGTTGCTTTGTAAGAGGAATATGTGGTTTGGGACATATTATCTAGGCTATCTTTAGAAGACACAATCCACAGCTATTATTATAGTCTAGTGTCTTCTTGACACTGTCACATACCTCAAGGGGATATATCGAAGGGGATATATCCAATGAAGGAGTCTAATTGGAATTATTGTTTGAAAAGAGAATCACCTTTTCTTGTGTGTCCTGGAAATGCCTTTAGACATTGCATTCATCTGCAAAGAAGCAGGAAATGCATTATCTTCTAGTATTAAAGAACCCAAACTATTCATTTCTAAAGATGCCTGATACTCAAGAAACCTAGCAGTTTTGACCCAAGAAATCTCTCTGTGGCGTTATTAGTTTTTCCAATGTTGACTCAAGAATCTGAGAATCTTACATTATTCAAGAGCACTGAGTGCAGAGATGTCTAAGGAGAAAAGTCTCTCTATTTTCATGTTTTTCGATCTAATTCTCCTTTATCTGAGTTTGAGACAAGTGTTACAATTTTGAGCCAGTAAAGGTTTATCCTGCCCTCACAATCCTTGTTACTAGTAGTTGTTGATGACTGAACATCAGAGCCTTATCCTCCACCATTATTTTTTCTTAATTGAAGACTATTGGGAAATAGTTGAAACGGAAACATGAAAAATAAGTATTCAGGCAATGAAAATGCCTGAAAATCAAAGAGATGAAAAACTGTACTGTGGGAAAGATAGTCCATATTTCAGAAACTCTTGTGGTGATGTAGTATGCTTTCACCAAAGGAGAGAAGCAGTTGGTGGCAGATTCTTGGTCCTAGAAGAGAAAGCACATGTGTAAAAAGTAAGTCCCTTGATACAGTCTGTTATAGCATATTTGTTCTCTCAAAAATGAATTCTGTGGGATGAGAACTAACACATCCAGTCTGATCTAATAATATTCAAACACCGAAAACTACACAAGGCACAAACACGTAGACATTGCATAGAAAAAACCTGCAAGGATAAAACATGCTAAATTGAAATGTCCTCAGTAGTTGCCTCTGGAAGAGGAAGTGACATTGGAGTCATGAGAGAAGCAGGAAGGGGAATTTTCACTTTTCACTCTCCTGTATAATTTGACCTTTTTTGATGTAAATATATTATTTTATTTTAAAATAACAAGAATGTTCCGTGTATTGCTACTTTTGTTTGTGTCGAAATCGGTATATTTTTTACTAGGTAAAGATGTCTATTTGTCATTTAATTCACAGGAGAATACAGTCATATTTTAAAAGGGTGAAAGGATATAATTATTTCTGTTTTTGAATTTCAAAGCTGAAAACACAATATAGAAAATATCACATCTCAAGCTGTCTCCTACTCTAAACTCTTTATTTAAAATTCGAATGCATCGTTTATCTTTTCTAGTGTAACTACAACTCCCACCCCCTAAAAAAATACCTAATGGCTTAAAACAGCAATAGTTTATTACTTTTCATGGTTCTGTGAGTTGACTGGACCATTCCACTCCACACAGTATCAGCTGGGGTCACCGCCATGGCTGCATTCCGCTGACTCATGGGCTGGGTTGGAAAGAAGACATGGCTGCCTCACCGAGGGCTGGAGACTTGGAGCTGGCAGCTGGCTTGTGATGCCTTAAGTCTTGTCCATGTGGCCCTTTCTCCCTGGAATCTCATCCTCCACGGCCTCTCCAGGTGACCTCTGCCCCCAGCAGGACAGCTTGGACTTCGTTACAGCATGGTCACTGGGTCCATGCTGAAAGTCAAAGCTGTCTGTGCTCTTAAAGGTTAGACTTGGAACTGGCTCATGGTTGGTCCCCATTGTATTCTGTTGGTCAAAACAGGTCAGAGGGCCCTTTAGATTCAAGGAGTGGGGGCAGAACCATCAGTGGCCATCTTCCCAGCCATTTGTCACACCCTGCCTGTCATCACTGCCTTGCAGGGGCCATCATTCTGATGACTCCTGTTAGGTAGACTCATGGTATCCAACTATACCATCGTTAAAGTAATGCTTGGTGTTGTAGGGAGCTCAGCACCAGATCTCAAAGGCTTAACACGATAACGTTAATTTCTTGTTTACGTAGCAGTCCAGGGGTTCCTGGTCCAAACAGCTCTTGTTCTGTTGGTAATTCGGAGGTTCAGGCTCCTTCTGTCTTGTCACGTTTTCGTCTTCAGCATGTGGTTTCCAGGTTTGCTGTGCTCATGGGCAGTGATATATGAGAAAGTAAAGAGCATGGAGAATCACACAGGAAAGGTTTAATGGGCCAGGGTTGGAAACGGTGTCCTTCATTTCTACTCACATGTCCCCGGCTAGACCTCAGTCACACAATCACACCCAGCCACACAGAGGAGGCAGAGACTTGTACTCTGGTGGCTGTGTGTCCAGCAGAAGAGGGAACGGGGTTGGTGGTTAGCTAGCGCTCTCTGCCACAAACTGCTGCCCCATCCCACCCGCCCCCCCCCCAAAAGAAAGAAAAACAGCAAAACTTTCTTTTGAGAGCAGTCATAGCCACCTCTGCACTGGTTTCTTCAAACCCACCTGAGAAACTTGTTCTTTCATTGGAATTTAAAAATCAAAGGAACGTGCTTTTTTTTTTGAGTGTAATAGGGGCAATGTGTCTGTGAAGGATCAGGGAGACTAGTACTGTGGTATCGAGCTTGAATAAAAGCTAATAAACAGAAATCAGAATTGATGAAACAGAAATCAGGTAATAATTATAAATGAAAAAAATAGAGATTCTATTGCTTGTTTTATATATTTATCCAGTGACTTTAAAATGGGATTGTTTATGAAAAATAGATCTGCCCCAGTTTCCTTTTGTGTGAAGTACAGGTGTAGGTCACAGTTGTCTGAGCAGCGGGCACCAAAGGAGGGTTAGATTTATTGGGAGAAATGCTAGTAAGGTAACATGGGGAGAGAGATGGAAGAGAGGGAGAACTCTCTGCCGTTCTGATGGTGAGAGGGAAGGAAGGAAGGGAGGACGGGAGGAAGGAAGAAGCAAGGTCTTAGATGGCAGTTCCGTCTTAAGGCTGTTTCAGCAAGGCTGGCAGGGAGTCCTCCAGCGGAAGTCCTCCCATCAGTGGACAGCTGCATCTTACGGGAGTTCAGTCATCTGCTGGGAGCTGTCGTGGCAAGTGTAGCCCTCACACACACAGTGAGGATTTCAGATGCTGCTACCTGAGCCATTGCCAATTGTGCTCCTTGGAGCAAGAGAGCTGAGAGGTGCATTTTCATGGTTGCGTAGTAAGCCTCTGTTTCTGTGGCACAATTAGCAATGAGAGAGTGGTTTAGAAATATTTAGTGGCTATTACAAAGGGCGTTGATGCTCATTGGCTCATTTTCTATTATTATCTACCTGCCAGAGGAGTCGTTTGAAAAATCCTAGCTAGGTGGAATTAAATTAGTTTTTGTTTTTGACCTAGAAACATGATTCAGTGCCATAGGAGAACGTCTGATGATCACCTCACTTCAAAAGTAATGAGACAGACACACTCTAACTTCACATCTCAGGAAGAGTTAGCCATCCCATTCTATTCTCTGTTAACTGCTTTCAACTCCATTCTGCTAAATATGAAACGCATCATTTCTCAGACTAGGTTTCAACTCTACCTCTGCTTGCTTTTCTTATATTTTTGTTGTTTGTGTTTTATCAAGATGCTGGCAGGAACAAATATTCTCAAATATAAATAGTAGTTTCTTAACAGAAATAATTAGGAGGATGTGAGAGATTAAGATAAATTTGGAGCAATGACTTTTTTTCAATTGCACATGTGAAAACGCTTTGTGACATTGGATTAATATCTGGTTTTCTTTTGAATTGTTTAGAACAGAGAGATGATTGAGAAGGGAGAATTCAGAATGCTGTGCCCTTGAATTGCAATCTTATTCAATTTTATTCTAATTCATGTGATACCAAAGAGAAAATCTGAAAAAGAATGAATACATGTATATGTATAACTGAATCACTTTGCCATACACTTGAAACTAATGCAACATTGTAAATCAACTATACTCCAATAACATTTTCTAAAAAGAGTTTGAAATTCAAGACAATTGTAGGAAAATGTCTTGGTATGTCTATTTTAAAAAGGATATTTCTTTTATTTCCCCCATTAAACTGTTGGATGGATAGAAGTAAGGATAGTAATCCATTCAGATTAACAGACAGCTCTGCAGTGATTTGGATCTTAAGCAAATATGTGATTGATTATAGGGTAGGCTTATGGGAAAGTTGCACTGTGGACTCGATTGGCTACACTGGTGTGACTGAGCTGCCTTTCCAAATTTCCTGTGCTGGTTCTGTCACCTCACAATCTTTTACATGGGAGAAAAGCACAGTGCATTTAGTCATTTTAGAGAATCTGAGGAAGATCAGTTTGCCTGCTATTATTAGTGATCTTCCCAGTCATCTTTGTGCTCATGGTAGAGAGGATAAATGGATTGAGTAGGAACACACTTATTGGCAGTAGAGGGAAAACAGCCCACTTAAAATTTCAAATGATGTAAAAGCTATAACTGTATGTGAAGACTAGAGTGTTCTGGTACAGGCTGTGAGGAAATGGAGAACAAATCATAGTTTCATAATAAAGGATACAGGATTCCACGAAGTAGATGGGAAAGAAGTTAATGTAAAAATGTAATAGTGCTAAAACATGTTCATCTGATCATGCGTGCGTTCATTTGGCATTTGCTGTTTCAGGTGCTGGGCGTATAGCAGAGAACCATAAGATAACGGTGTCAGGGAGAAAAAATCTTATTCCTTATATCCAGACATTTGGGCTCATTGTAATATAAGTTTCAGACCCGAATTCCAGAAAAATCAAGATGATAATGCCAACAGTAATGTCTAGTTATAAGCATCATCTTGAAGACTCTGTACTAAACATTTTATGTGCATGATTTCATTTGCACATCGACTTTACCAGTAGGCAGTTTCGTTGCTCTCATTTTATTGGTTGAAGAAATTGGGGTTTAGAGAGATCTGAGGACATTTCCAGTTCCATTTGCCTTCAGAGAACAGCGTGGCTAGTCTGTTCTTCATTATGAGTCAGGAAAAAGGAACTTTTGGTGTGCTTTACTCAAGCTTATTTGGAGAGCCAATTCAAGTGTCTTTGGTGCCTTGTTTTGGCCAGTCCTCCATATCCAGACCCCTGGTAGTGAAGACTGCCTTTGTTGAGATCTTTGAAGATTCCTCAGCAATAAATGCTCTTCCATGGAGTTTCATGTGCTCTGCCACCATCTGAATGGTGCTCGGTAAATGTGGTGAGTTCTGGATACATGCCAGAGTTCTCATTTGCCCAACTCTGCGCTAACTCTGCATCTGGGGTGTGCAGACTACAAGCTCTGAGGTTCTTTAAGGAATTTTTCCTGGTTTCTCATCGAGATGCAACTTGTAAAGAGAGGACAAAAAAAAAAATGAGGTGATGAGAGCTCGGGGGTTGTATGTGTTGGGAGCATGGCTGGGACTTCCAAAGTGGAATATGTAAGCATTAGAACTGTTTGAAGAACACTGACGAGTGACACTGAACAAATCACATGTCATATTTGGTTCTCTTTAGCTACAAAAACCGAGTCCAGTCTCTGAGAATCCCTGGGGTAAATGTTCACAGGGCAAACACAGAAATCCCTTTCAGTTTCCCGATGAGAGTCCATTACTTGCTGCCCAAGACCAGGGTTCTAAAGATGAAGGTTACTAAGAAGCAAGTTAGCCTTCTATTCATTCTTAATTTAAAAACAACAATAGTAACAGCAACCACCACTACCACCACCTCCCAGTTAACATACTAAAAAGAACGCTGTATGGAGATTTAGGGGGAAAAATTACGTATCCATGTTGAAATTTCAATTCAGTGGTCATGTATGGATTTAAAGTTTAAAAAAGTAAAATGTGTGTAGGTGTGTGGGCTTGAGTTGTACACATGTTTTGGATCAGTACACACTGAACCTAGAAGGGTTTCCTTAGCATAGGGAATTAGAATTCAGTGTTGCTGTTGGAGGGGTGACAAAAGAGATGTTCACACAAACATCTGCATTGATGTTGATTGTTTTTTACAGTGAACTCATGTACTCCTGAAGCCGAATCCGGCCTCTGTACCCTAACACCGAAATCCCTAAATCTCAGAGACGGAGTTTTTGGTGAAGGAGGAAAGAATAGCTTTATTGCTTTGCCAGGCAAAGGGGGCCAGAGTGGGCTAATGCCCTCAAAACTGTGTGTCCCAACCTGGAGGGGGTAGTGAGGAGTTTTCTAGGAATGGTTCAAAGAGGAGGGCGTGATCAGCTCATAGACTTTCTTCTAACTGGTAAGTGGGCGTCAGCATCATCAACCTTCTGGTTCTATCTGGTCTGGGGTCTCCGTGCTTGTGGGCAGCAGACAGTTAACTTCTCCCACCTGGTGGGGGTTTCAGTACCTGCAAAACAGCTCAAAGATATTGTTGTGTGTATCCCTTGAGGGGGAACCAGCACCCTGCCCCAAGGCTACACTATTGTTTCTTTTGAATGTTTCTTCCTTCCCTTATTAACAACTGTTTGAACCTGCTGGTTGGAACTCAGGGAAGGTCATGGAGGCTGAATGAAGTCTATTTCCTGTAATCAAAGAAATGGGGGACCCAGAAAGTCTTTTGTGCCCAGGAGCCCCACAAGGTACTGCTCAGTTTCACTCCCTATATAATAAAAGAAAAAATATCTAAGACTATTTCACAAGTAAGATAATAGCCCACGATGCATTTATCTTGGGATAGTTAATTTTTTTTTTTTGCAGATCATGCACATTGGCATCCTCCCCAGTGGTGATTTTCTCTTGTGGGCAGTTTTATCCTATGTGGTCATTGTCAAGGGCCTTCAGTGCCATGACTTATGGCTTGAGGTAAAGAAAACATCTGGGTTTCTGAATGACAGGAAGTAACATCAAAAATGTTGAAAACTTCTCTGGATATTAGTAAGGAGGCTATCAAGGAAATGGCATTTTGGAAAACATTGCTATTTCAGGTCACTTGAGGATAATACTAATCTACATAAAATAAGTGAATTACATTTTGATTATAAAAAGTATTGCTTAATATGTGATTTAACACATCCTCCCATATTTTATCTGGAACCAAATGCATCCAAGATGTAGCCTGGTAATTTCAGCCATCTAATTAGTCTGACTACCTGTTGGCCATATAGTGGTTGATTATTAGAGCATCTTTGAAAGGCTCCTTGAGCACATAAATAGGTATTCTAATTCCATTTCAGGAAAAAGTGTCTGATGAGGAGGAAATGGTATAAGACAGATTCTGTACCAGGTGCTTATTTTTTGAAAAATCTGTATTCATGGGAGAATTCCATGCTCTACAGTTGGTATATTTAAGGTGGAGGATTACCTTCTGGTAGGTATTGGCTTGTCTAAATGGGTAGTATTAAAGATTCACTTTCTTACTTCTATTAATAAAATGTTGATAAATGTCTTTAAAATTCGAATGTTTGAACAGTATAGACGTTTTGGCATTCCTAGTAAAGTCATATATGCCTTAGGAAAGGTCACTTCGTGTTTGTTTAAAATTCTAACAGAGCAGTTTATGAAAGTGCATGGGAAAGGAATCCATGCCTTTTACTTGACATAATTTTCCCTCTCCTGAAATTGCTTAGTGACTAGAAAGAGTCTCAAACACTTTGAATTTGAGCTCAAGACATTTTTGACACAGTTATCCATAAACATTAAAAAAATAATTTTGTGTGTGTGATTGATAAGATATTCTTTGGGTTTCTACTATGAGCGGGGTACTCTGTGCTTGGGAATCCAAAGAACGAAGAGATATGTGGTTCCTACATTACTATTCTCTTGGAAAATTTCCTTTATCTTTAAATAGATGTGTTCAAACTATTAATTTACCACTTAGGAATTTAACTAATAAAATAGGGAACACATTTTTTATTTGTACTATTCAAGTTAGATTTTTTTCTTAATTGAACAGATTCATTTTCTTGATTCTGATGTGAATGGAGGATAACTTTTGGGAAAACTGATTAGGTCTGAGTGGTTAAAATTGTTTAGCGCTTCTGTCTTAAATTGTGTAATGGCTGTAGGTGGTAACCACCATCCAGTGAAAAATGGTGATATAAGCTGATCGATGGACAGTTTCAGGAATTTGCCTACATATTACAATGGAACTTGCTAAAAGATGTTAAAGAATTGCTATTCTGTCATTTTGCGCCTCATTCTTTTAAGGATATTTTATTATTTTCCAAGTTTGAGATTTTGAGGGAGACCTGAATAAAAATGAGAATTGTAGGTAGGTACTCTAAGCAGAGAGGTAAGGATTGAGTTGGGAGTGGAAAGGGATGAAGCACAACTATTTTGTTCAGTTTGCTATCTCTTTTTCTCTCCCTTTCTGATCAGATTCTTGGGGACCTCAGTGATATGCTGAGAAAACGGGGTTCACGAGAACTGGCCACCACAAGCGGTGTGGACAGAGAACCAAATGACAAATGTTACAATCTCTCAAAAAGTAATAGAAGGGAAGACATCAAGGTAGGAAGCAGGGTGTATAGAGGTTAAGGTCATGGACTCTGGGGTCATACATACCTTGGTTCAAATCTTGGCCCCTCCATTTACGAATGTGACCTTGGTTAATTTATTTCACCTCTTTGAACTTGGTTTTGTTCTTTGTAATCTGGGGGTAATAATAGTAGCCACCTTATTATGAGGAGTAAAGGAAATAATCCAGTGAGTACATAGCACATGGTAATCACTAAATACACGTAAAATGTTATTACTGTTTATTATTAGGTACATAGGAATGCCGTGAATATAAAGGAAGGCTGGGAGGAGCAGGAAAAAGAGCTGTGATTTGAAATGAGAGGTAGCTCTATCTACCTAGCAGCCATTTTCAAAACTGTCGTCAGGTTAGAGCATTATTACTGATTCCTTGCTGTATTACAGGAATTGTTTTGTAAGCAATACTTAGAGGGTTGGTCCTCTGGGGCCTTACATTATTAATGGAGTTCACTGCCTGTCGCCTGTTCTTTTGTGCTAAAGAGCTCCTGAGGCATGAATTGTTGCTCTGCCCCGTGCCCAGGGTATAGGTCTTTATCCATTTCATTGTTAATGAGGCTCAGTGTCCCCAGAGGAGTAGATATCTTGACACAAGGAAGATTGAGGGGAATATTTGGGGACAATTCACTGCAGCTTTAAATAAAGATCTTTGGGAAAAAAAGAATTCCAAAAGAATGCTATAGGATAGGTCTAAAGGGAAGGAAGAGAGAACCAGATCTGCAGAGGGACTCTCTGATAAGGGGAAAAGCCATGGCCCTGGATAAGGACGAGATGAAAGAAGAGGAAATGAAATATTGGAACGCAGACAGAGGAAGTTGATTAGATGTTCTGTTTCAACCTGAGAGATTTTTCTTTAGAGTATCCCGAAGCCAGTACCTTATTTTTAAAATTTAAGTAAATATTTCATTTCCCAATAGTTTTAGATTTACAGAAAAGTCACAGAATAAAACAGGGCGTTCCCATATTCTCCTTGCCCAGTTTTCACTATTGTTAACATTTTATCCAACTATGCAACATTTGTCACAAAGAAACCATGTTGGTACATGATTATTACAACCCTTGCTTTCAGATGTCACCAGTTGTCCCCTAATGCCCTTGTTCTATTTCAGGATCCCATACAGGATATCACATTACATTTAGTTGTTGTTTCTCCTTAGACTGCTCTGGTCTGTGACAGTTTCTAGGTGTTTCTTGTGTTTGATGACCTTCACAGTTTTGAGGAGTATTGATCAGGTGTTTCTGTAGAATGGGACAGTGTCTGAATGTTTTCTCATGGTTGGACTGAGGTTATAGGTTTTTGGGAGGAAGACCAGGAGATCTTCCTCCCCAAAACACGCCATTCTGATCACATCCTATCAAGGGGACACGCTAACAACATGACCTATCATTGATGTTGTTGACCTTGACCATCTGGCTGAGGTAGTGTTTGTTAGGAAACTGTCAAGTTCAGTTTCCCCTCTCCATACTCTATTCTTTTTAAAATTTTTATTTTATATTGGAGTACAGTTGATTTCCAATGTTGTGTTAGTTTCAGGTGTACAGCAAAGTGATTCAGTTATACATATACATATATCTATTCTTTTTCAAATTCTTTTCCCATTTAGGTTATTACAGAATATTGAGCATAGTTCCCTGTGCTATACAGTAGTTCCTTGTTGATTATCTATTTTAAATATAGTAGTGTATATATGTCAATCCCAATCTCCCAATTTATCCCTCCAAGTCTGAGTTTGTTTCTGTTTTGTAAACAGATTCACTTGTGTCATTTTTTAGATTCCACATATAAGTGATATCATATGGTATCTGTCTTTCTCTTACTTCACTTAGTATGATAATCCCCAAGTCCCTCTGTGTTGCTGCAAATGGCATTATTTCCTTCTTTTTAATGGCTGAGTCATGTTCCACTGTATATATGGACCACATCTTCTTTATCCATTCCTCTGTCGATGGACACTTAGGTTGCTTCCACATCTCGACTTCTGTAAACAGCACTGCTATGAACATTGGGGTGCACGTATCCTTTCAAACCATGGTTTTCTCTGGCTATATGCCCAGGAGTGGCATTGCTGGTTCCTATGGTAGCTCTATTTTTAGGTTTTTAAGGAACCTCCATACTGTTCTCCGTAGTCCACTCTCTGAAAGCAGGTCACTAAGTCCAGCCCTTCCTCAAGAGGAGGGGAGTTACACTCCACCTCCTTGAGCACAGAGTATCTACATCATTTATTTAGAATTGTTTGTCCTAAGAGATTTGTCTCTTCTCTCCCGTATATATGTATATATATGGCATATAGGTATGGCATACAGGTGAGTTCCTTGTGCTTCCCCTAGTCAAACATTCCTCCCTTCCTGAACTTCTGGCAACCATTGATCTACCCCCTACTCTGGTGAGAAAGGACATCTTAGCTTTGCTCCTGATCCTAGGGGAAAGATTCCAGCCTCTCACTATTAAACATCATGTTAAATATGGGTTAATTACGTATGTAAATACAGGAACCCCATAAAGATATGAGACTCAAAGAAGTGACCAGAGTTTTCGTACCTTTTAGGCAGAAAATTAATTTGTGAGAGAACTGACAAGGCAAAGAGGTTTGGGATAGGGGTAATAAAATGGTGAAGGAGTAACACGATTTGTTTATACAGTCTTCTTGGCCCTAAATTCCCTATCTCTGGTGATAAGGATTCCTTCTACCCTCCTGGAACAGGGAGGGTACCTTTCACATGGGAGACTTATCTCCTGCTTTCAGGGGGACAAAGGAGGGTGGAGTGTCCTTCTTGAGCCAGTTGTTTCTCAAGTATCTTTAATTCAAAGTAATTAATATGCCAGAGTGGCCTATTTCGGGGCCACTACACTGGTTTGTGAATCCCTACACTGGTTTATGTTAAGTAGACTCTGACAGTGGGCTTTGTCATTCACAGATTTCATGTGACTATTAACCTTATTTCAAATTGTGCCAATGAGATTTTGGATCAAATTTGTATAGTTTCTTTAAAAATGTTTCTCCAGATATTTAGAGCTCAATGAATCTAAACTTGAACATAATCCTTTTATAAACTAAAAAAAAAAAAGCTTTGTCCAAATTTGTTTCCCATCATGACTTCTTCCTCTCCAGTCAGCTTATCTATAATCAAGCAAAACGTGTACCAGTTAACAATTTTCCTCCTTAATACACCGCTTGCAGGCTGCTTGTTTTAAAAAAGAGTTAAATGCGGAACACCCTTGGCCTTTGGTATTTTACCTGGAGAGCCTTGGTCTCTTCCCATTCCTTGATTTCAAGTGGTGATGGCTTAGATTGGTGTTTCCATTGGGTGATCTCTATCACAGGTACAACTTTCACCCACTGAGATGTATCTTTGTTATGTTACAAAAGCCCATTTCCTTTGAAAACAATGCCTCTGTTTTCTCAGGGTTGTCTGTGTAGTGCTGAATTACTGCCCCTTACAAGCTTTTCACTTGATTTCCTTTCTGGAAGAGGCCGGCATGCCTTAGAAATGCTACTTGGGGCTCCAAAGACAATTCCTTGACTTGTGTTTCCTTTGAACTTAAAGAATGTTTTTTTTTCCTTCCCTCAAAAGTATTTTCCAGGAAAAATAATGGTAATGTCTCTGAAATATTAGTTTCTGCAAACTGGTACACCTCACCATTGCGTGTACATTTTTAGTGTGATATATTTTTTTAATTACATATATTTTGAGCTATGATTTATAAAGGGAAAAATAATTAATAATATTGATATATTAATTACTAAACATTGTGAATTCCTCTCATATGTGATATTAAATCAGCAAAGAAGACATTTATTGTCACATTATTCTAATGTCAGTGAAAATAACAAAATCCATTTTAATATGGAGTGTCTGTTCATACTGTGTATCTGCTTTTAATGTACATTTCACATAAATATATAATTCTTTAATTTAGAATTTATAAATCAATTATTTTTTAAAATGATACTGTATAGTTTGGGTAAATCTACTGTTGTTGGCAGATGAGGTTGGAAGTTTTTTTGTAGTTGATTCGTAGAGCTCAGATTTTCTCTGTATAAAGCGCTGAATCAGATGAGCCCAAATACCAAATCAGAGCAGCCCAAGTACCAAATTCTCTGGGCTACAGCATAGTATTTTTTAAAAAAAATTTATTCAAGTAGCGTTGATTTACAATGTTGTGTTAATTTCTGCTGTACAGCAAAGTGACTCAGTTATACATATATATATATATGTATATATATTTTTTATTCTTTCAAATATTCTTTTCCATTATGGTTTATCACAGAATACTGAATACAGTTCCCTGTGCTATACAGTAGGACCTTGTTGTTTATCCATTCTATATATAATAGTTTGCATCTGCTCATCCCAACCTCCCAGGCCATCCCTCCCCCAACCCCACCCCTTGGCAACCACAAGCCTGTTCTCTGTGTCTGTGAGTCTGTCTCTGTTTCATAGATAAATTCATTTGTGTCGCAGTTTAGATTCCACATAGAAGTGATATCATATGATATTTATCTTTCTCTTTCTGACTTACTTCACTTAGTATGATAATCTCTAGGTCCGTCCATGTTGCTGCCAATGGGATTATTTCATTCTTTTTAATGTATAGTGCAGTATTTTTAAGCCTAGTTACAGATTACCAACAAAATACCGCTCTGCCTCCATTTTGAAATCACCAGTTTTTCCTAATATATTTCAGCTTCCCCCATTTCAGGATCCATTCAGCATTTAAAAATTAAGTTTAGTTCTGCCGTGCATGATGTAGGTATTTAGTGCTCTGGAGGATTATTTTTTTAATTAGCATTTCATTGTTAGCATATCCAAACTAAAACAATGAAAGTCTTTCCCTGGATGTTCAGAATGAGCTGGCATGAGACTAAAACAAAATCTTGAGCCACGTAGCTGCTGCATTTGAAAGGCTCCTGGGAACATGCTTTTATGGGCTCCTGGCTGCTCTTCACTAGTGACTGGGAACCACTCTGGCAGTTATCAGAGTTGCGGATTAGAAATTATGCAAAGCTCGCCCAGCCAACGTAGGACATCAGTGCACTTTATTTTTAACAAATGACACCTAAGTGTCACACTACCCTGGTAGGTGTCTCCTGTAAGTTTATTAGGACATCTCAGGACTGTGAAATCTCCTTTTAGTTGGTCTTATTTATTAAGTCTGCTGACAAGTGGCGTGACATTGTCTGCTTTCATTATAATTATTAGACTTTAGAGTAATGCACTAGAAGTGGTTTAAACAAGTAATACAGTACCTGTTTTAAATTGTTCAGGGAGTAGTTAGGTTGCTTCTAAAATGTTTTCTTAATAAGTGTTGGAACTGAAAATAATTGCAAAATACTTTTACTAGAGTGTGGTAAAGCAGAGCTCACTTTGGAAAGTGCACTAATCGATGGAGAATAATATATTCCTTTCTTAGTAAATTATCGTTTTTGTATATGACTATTTTTATAATGAGTATCCCTGTTGGGTCTGGCATTTTGACCTGTTTGTATTTTGGTACCAACCAATAATTAAGAAGGGAGAAGAATATCTCACTTAAGCATCATTCTCTTCTGGGATCTTGTCTGTTGAAGTTAGAGTGTTTCCATTTCTATTTACTATAAAATAATGGTACAAACTTCATTTTATAATAGCTGTCATATTGGTCTTTCTTTTGAAGCTCTGAGCGTGTCTCTTCCTTGCTCAAAGATCTGCTTTCAGTGTCCCTCGTTGCCTATAGAATAAAGTTCAAAGCTCTTACCCTGTCCCTTTCATGATTCGTATCCTAATTCATGTCCTGTTTTCGACTTAGACTGCTCCCTCTGCTTGGAATGCTTTTGCCCGTCTCTGTATATTCAAATTTTATCGATTCCTTCAGGGCTCCATTCAAAAGCAAGACCTTCCATCCTTGTTCCTTTCAGTTTCCTCTGGACCCAAGAGTCTACTTGCTACAAGTTTCATCCTATTCCAGGCACTTTACACGTGTGATACATAATATTTTAAACATATCGGACTGGTGAGTTTCCATAGTCCTCCTCTATCTGGTTGGCTCATAGCCTTCTATTTCAAGGTAGAATCATGTGGCTTATTCCTGGTGGTAAGGAACAGAGGTACTGGTCACAGTGAAGCCTAAAAGGTGACCTCTTGTTTTGGGAAAATGATCTTTAAATCGAAGCTTTGGAGAGATCTCTCAGTTCCAAATGTCCTCCTTTACCTAATCAAGAGCCACGTCTGTGTCTCTAAATCAGACCCTTTTTATATGCTAGGGTCTGAGGGAACCCAGTGTGATATGAAGAAGGGAAAAGTTCATCATGTCTGGCTGGGGTGTAAATACAAGGAGTGGAAGGAGAGACATACAGCAGAAACAAGAAATAGGGGTCTACGTTTTTCTCCCTCTCAGGGTAGGACCCAGATGAGGTGTCAGATGGTAGAAATAGCCAGCTAACTTTGGAGGAGCATGAAAATCTTAGGAGAAGAGTCCAGTGGTACGTGTCCTCAATAAACCTCTAGCAGAAGCTCCACACTCAGCACGGCCCAGCATGGCACAAACTGGATAAAGTGACGATCGACAGAGAAGACAGGCTCCACAGATGAGGCAGAAGAAGTTGTCCTAGCTTCCCGTGGCCCGTGGAGAAGGCAGGGGATTCATAGGTGCAGAGCACCCCAGGGAAGAGACCAGGTATGGAGAAGGTGCCAAGGGCAAGGATCAGATCAGAAGAAAATGGCTTCTGATTCTCATGATCAGAAGAAAATGGCTGGGACAAGGGTTTCAGCTGAAGGAAGCATCATGGCAGCCCAAGGGTCAAATGGGGCCATTGCATACCAGTGTCATGGATTCAGGGAGAAGACCCACCCAGCCACTGCACAAAAGGAAACAAAATTTTAGAAGCTCCCTTCTCCACATCTACTACGGAGACCCCACCCACTGCACACCCACGCCATCTTGGTAAATAGAAACAAGAGGATAAAGAACTGGGAGAAAGGACCGCAGTTTGAATTTGAAGGAGTCCTTTTCTTTTATCAACCAATTAAGACTGATTATTAATTGTGCTTTTTTCTTAAGGTGTTTCCATTTTCCTTCCACCATCATCTAGCAGGTTAGAGGCATGTGAGAAGATTAGAGTAGTTATGAATATAAAGCAGCTATACGTTTTGTTTCACTTAGTTTTGGCCCATCTGAGGTTAGTGAAATTGGACCTTGTTACACATTTAATTGTCATAATAACCCCGTATCTCTCAGAAGTAGATCCTAAGACTAAGATTCCAGTGAAAGTCATTTATTTTGGGAGATGATTCCAGGAAACAACAGCAGGGAAGTGAGGTGGAGAAGGGCAGGAAACCAGTTAAGTATAATTAAGCAAGTTAACATTCCCTGTATCTCTTAGTTTGGTGGGCTCAAGTCTGTCAAATAGCCAGTGAGTGAGCCTAACTGACTACTGACATTTGCAACTGAAATGGAGCAAGACCTGGCAGGGCCTTCCCAGGTACAAAATCCCTTCCATGTCCCCTGTCTCTTGCTTATAGAAAGGCCTCCCTGAGTCACAGAAGAGCAGGCTCAAGCAGTTAATGATTAGGACAATAGAGTCACAGAATCTTTAGTTCCTCCCTGAAGGACATAGATGACAGCTACACATATTGCTGAGTTGTTTCTCAGATACTATGACTGGTGCCAGAGGGAAAAAGCTAACCGCATAATGACCAGACTGTAGTCGTGACGTAAGCTGCTCCACCTTGAGCAGTACTGAATCTAGGGCTTACACAATTCCAGGAACTGGCCTCAAGAGAATGGGAACAAACTGACCCTGGAGTTGAAGGTTAACTGCACTTAAAACAGTCAAGATGATGCTGACCAGACCACCGCATGACCAGTTTCAAGACGACTGTCAGAGCTAAATGTGCTGTTCTGCACATAGCCCCCACCTACTGCTCTTATATAAATACCTTCTCACAGGTTGAGACTAGTATTGAAAAGATTGGATGACAGGTCACCTGGCTCCAAATGACTTTAGACCACCATACTCCCCTATTTCAAGGTAGATGAGATTGGTTTACTAACGAATTTTTTAGATTCTTTCTGGGATTAGGTCAATGCTTGAAGGAATCCTTAACTTGGGACTCTTTTACTAATTATTGTGGGGTTTAATCTTCTAGTCAAGGGGCTCATAATTGGAATGATGACTCTTTGCAAAGGAATTACTAAAAAAGTTAGCAATGAGATGCCTCTTTTGGAATCCCAACCAGCACATAAGGGAACCAAAGAATATATCTTACACCACATCAAATTCTTCCACTGTAAGAATCCTTCATCACCCATGCTAAGCTTTAAGAAGTTAGAGAAGATGGACCTTTGTCCCTTTTCCATAGAGATGGAAGGAAAATCTGACAGTGGGGATTGTAACTGAGGCAGTGAGACCTAACTGGGGACTCTCAGCTCCTCAGTATTACTTCAGATCTATTTCTTAGTTACGATATGTCCGTGATTTTTTAAAAAAATTTTATTGGAGTATATTTTATTCACAATGTTGTGTTAGTTTCAGGTATACAGCAAAGTGAATCAGTAATACATATACATATATCTACTCTTTTGTAGATTCCTTTCCCATATAGGTCATTACAGAGCATTGAGTAGAGTTCCCTGTGCTATACAGTAGGTCCTCATTAGCTATCTGTTTTATATACTGTAGTTAGAATACGTCAATCCCAATCTCCCAATTGATCCCTCCCCCCTTTACCCCTTGGTAACCATAAGTTTATTTTCTACATCTGTAACTCTATTTCTGTTTTGTAGACAAGTTCATTTGTACCTTTTTTTAGATTTCACATATAAGCCATATCAGACGTTATTTGTCTTTCTCTGTCTGACTTACTTCACTTAGTATAACAATCTCTAGGTCCATCCATGTCACTGCAAATGGCATTATTTCATTCTTTTTTATGGCTGAGTAATATTCCATTGTATATATGTGCCACATCTTCTCTATCCACTTCTCTGTGGATGGACACTTAGGTTGCTTCCATGTCCTGGCTATTGTACATAGTGCTGCAGTGAACATTGGGGTGCCTGTATCATGTGCTGACTCTGCCGGACTTCTCCCTCTGGTCCACCATTAACTTAGCTTAGCTGGACGCTGATGGAGAGAGCAGTTGATGCATATCACGATTGAAGATCGGTTGCTCTGTAGGCTTCACCCTCGTTCTTTTTTCTCCAAGAATAGCTAACCAAAGATTTATGGCTCAGATAGTGTTCCAACCACAAGCAAGACGTGACAGCTACTTGGAGCTGCATGGTCCAGAGAGTCATCTCTGAAAACAGATCACCCCCTCCCTAGCATGTAACCCCTTCCTCTCTTCCTTACATAATCTCTGAGCAAAATCTGGGGAGTGGAGAGTCAGTTCTTTGGGACATGAGTCCACTTTCTCCCCAGGATTGCTGGCCTCCTCAACAAAGCTATCTTTCCCTTTATCCAACCCTGTCTCTCAGTGTTGGATTCTTGAGTGATGAGCAGACGAACCTGAGTTCGGTAACACAACTAAATCAGTCTTTTCTCACTTAATATGATCTTTCCTCTTTGACTTGGATCATATGGCCTGACGTCATGCACAGGACCTATTGTTTACTGCTTGTCAGTGTGGAGATGTATTAGGGATTAGGTAGGAAATATGGGGGGGGATTCTTCTTCTTGACTTAGGTGCAGAAGGCAGTGTCAGGGAAGAAGAAATGTTCCTTTACCATTCTAGGTTCTTCTGGCTGGTCCAAGAGTTAAATTGACATGAGACTGATTAACAGGAGAAAACCACACAGAAGTTTAATAACATGTATACATGGAAGAGACCCAGAAAAATTGAGTAGCTCGCAAAAATGGCCAAAACCCTCATCTTAAATGCCATCTTCAGTTAAAGACAAAAGAGGATGTTGGGGGTAGTGGTTTGGGAATTTAAAGGGAAGGAAGGCAATTGACATGGAGATGGTGATGGGGTCAGGGCGGGCCTCCAAGATGAGCCACTCTGGTATTTGGATTATTTTGAGCTGAAAGCAAGCAAAGCCTGAAAGACTCAGGAAGATACTTTGAAGTTCCCCCTTACTGCCTAAAAGAATTTAAGAGAGGAAGCCTGTCCCAGAGTCCCAGAGCTATCACCACGGATAACTATGTAAACTATTAGGAGTGGTGGACAGGGGCGAACCTAGCAAAGCCCATTTCATCAAAGTCCTCGCTGTGTCTCACTGTCTTTGGATGGCCCAGCAAACATTTATTTACCAAACGTTAACTCTTTTCATCTTCCTGTGAGTTACCTTCCTTCCCCTTGAAGCCTCAGGCCCCTACCTCTTTCTCCTTAATCCAGAATATAGATACCTCACCTTGCCTTGCTTTCTTTGGAATTCTTCATACTTATGTGAATTTCCTGTGTGCAAGTGATAAATTCAGTTTTTCCCCTGGTAGTCTGCCTTATGCCATTTTAATTGCCAGCCAAAAGAACTAAGAGGGAAGAGGGGAAACTTCCCCTCCCACAACACAGAAAAGCAAATGTTTGGTACACAAATGCAGAAACAATGGGACACAGAGAGGAATTTTGACAGAGACTTTGCCAGGTTCCTCCCTGTCTACACACCTAGTTCATACTGTAGTTACCTATGGTGATGCTCCCTTCCTGGAACAGGTCCTCTATCTACATTCTTTAGGCAGTTAGGGGGATGGTCAGTGGTTCTTCCAGAGTTTTCTGGGCCTTGATTGTTTTCAGCTCAAAATAATCCATGTGCCAAAGAGACATTTTGGGGTGACAAATTTTGTTCCCTACAGAAGAGAGTTTAAAATATCTAGAATAGCTCCTTCCTGCCGTAGGGGATTATTTTGAATTTCACTTGAGTCACAGGAAAGGCAGGAAGGTCAGGATTAAGAGAGGATGCAGATAAATGAGACGTATTTGCAGCAAACCTTTGGAGAGACTGAGGGGAGGGGAAAGATTCTATCTTGCAATCAGCTCTGCAGTGGTCATCTCTACTGGCTGCAAGAAATAAATATTAAAGCACTCACTCCCAAACCTTTGTCATGAGAAAAATTGCTAGGAAGAAACACTGATCTTAGTTCCTCTCTGACAAGAACCCCCATCCAATGGTCCAGGAGGGTTCACCTCATCAAAGACAAATAATAACAAAAAGTATTCATGCAGAATGTATGCAGTGGTGCTACAAGACAAAAGGAGGAAGTTTCAATGAAAGGATAAGAAACTTACCAGAAAATTGTTTCCCCAGTGTAGGAAAATATTTGTGACTAAACATATCACTGTGAATTTAAAAATGATAACGAAGTAGTCACTTACCACGTAAAGCTAAGGACCAAAGTCGAGGTGTAGAAGATCAGGACCCAAGTAAAGGGGGAAAAGACCTTCACTTGCATGGCTCTCCCTGTGTCTTGTCATTTCTAAGTTGTAACTATTTGTTCAGCTTCACTTAAAATAACCTCTGCACTTGAAACCTGATCTGATTCCTCCAGACCAGGAGTCAGTTGTTCTGGGGTGGGAGCTGAGAATTTGCATTTCTAAAGTGTTTCCAGGTGTTGAATTCTGAGGCTCCTGGTCCAGGGATCACACTTGGAGAACTACTGGGCTAGTTTTTCTTTTTGTTTACTTCATTTTTTTTTCCATTTTATATAAATGCTCAGGCTTTGTCTGTACTCTTCAAATCCTGGTATCAACCCCCCTTTGGCTTGTGGCCCACTGGGTCTTTCTGAAAACCATATAGGTGGCATGGAGGGACAGGAGTCAACATGGAACCATTCTGTAGATACTAGTTATAATTCTCTGATTTCTAAGCCACTTACAGGAGGATCTAACAGTTGAGGCAGATCAAGGCTTCTTTTCCTTTAATTCCTGAAAGGGGGAGGAATTATTCCAGCTAGATAGTATTTGATACTTAGCCTTGCTTTAAAAAAAGATATGGTCCCAGTTCTGAAGTTGGTTAAGATATAATTCTTAGAATGATAGGTCTGCACCTTTAGGCAATGAAGGTGGTGTTGTTATGCTAATTTTAAGTGGCTACAACTCAGGTAATCATTTTCAGATCCCTAGAAGGAGAGATATACCTGGGGGAAAAGGTATGGTTTGATACTTCTCACTGTTGTTAGATTTATCTTTTTCTCTTTTTGTTCAGTGTGTTTACCACACAGCACTTGAAGTGAAAATGAGCGTCACAGAGAGAAAAGGATTGAAGGAGAGTATGGCAGGTAGGAGGAAATAGAGGATGACCAGAGGAGGAAGGATAAAAGACAGGTCATGGGAGACTTGAGGGCAAAGGAAGGCCCTCTACCCAGGTGGCATTCCAACTGGTGCTGCAGGTGTACCAGGAGCCTTGCCAGGAACTCTGTCATTCACACCAGGCAGACCTACCCTGACTTTGATAATTTCTGGCAAAGTTTGATCCCCCTAGAGACAGAAACAGGGCTCTATCCATTGTGCTGTGATTTAAGGGTCAGAAAGACTACATGCCTAGATGTTAAACTGATTGCCTGCCACAATACCTTAAATCTGTTCAGTGAATTAAGACTTGTATTTCCAAAAAGGTACATGTAAACCTAAAATGCATTCTTACAGAGGGAGTAATAAATGTAGCCTATGGTAGCCATAAATACATGTGGGTAAGTGAATAAATGATATTTATTGAGCTACTACTAGATGCTAGACAAAACTAGCCATTTTTGTACTAGGCACTGCACTCGGCATATTTAAAAATATAATAAACTCATCCCCACAACAACTTTGTCGAGTTTAGAGGTGAATGAATAGACTTTGCCTTTGGCATTTTCATTCACTCAGCATATAATGACTGCTTATCCCAGCATAGGGCCAAGCCCTGGGGAATATAGTTGTGGATATACACTGGACTTGAGAGCTAGTGAGGGAAAGTGAATTTTAAAGAAGATAATTACCATGTGTGATAAGTGCATTTATGAGGGAAGTGGAAAGTGTCAAGGGATCACATACAAGGGCAGCAAACACAGACGTGGGGACTAAAGGAAGAACCCCTTGGGGAGAGACCATCGGAATAAGAGTAAAGCAGGCAGAGAGGTCAGTGACGGGAGTGGTGCTGGCAGCGGGAACAACACAGAAAAAGCCCTGCAGATACAGAGATGTTACAGGGCAACTGAAAATGATGTGTTACACTAAAATGTAGGGAATGAGGAAAGAGTGATATGTTTAGCATCATAGGGCCTGTGTGTAGTAGAGCTGGAGCATTACCTCAGTATTTTAAGCTCAAGGACCCCGCTCTTGACCATTCTCACATTCTTCCTACTTCAGCAACTTACTGTGGGACTAGATAGCAGGGACTTGAAGAATTGGATCCAAAAGGACCTGTGAGGTGAAGATTGTGGAAGACAGGACGAGAGCTAATCCCAGAGGTACCCAGATAAGACAGGCATGGGTGGGGTAAACTTTGCATCTGGTGGACTTTGATGGTAGTGATTGTTTTGAGTAGCATGAAAACAAAGGCACAGAAAGGACAGAGTTGTGGGACCCAAAAGAAAAATTTCAAATTTTCTAAGCTCTATGGAGATCATGTTTCAGTGGCTGGAGTAGCCCCTGGTGATGTTACTTTCTCTCAAACTGGATGATATCTGAAGGCTTCTGTTTATGGCCGTCTCATTCCAACCCACTCATATATACAGAAATGAATAAGAGGTTAGCAGTCAGCTGGTCTAATCTCTACACCAATAGTATGAAAGTCCTGGTATGAGAAGAAGCATGTCATGTCATGTTTAGGGAACTAAAGTAAGCCAGTGAGTTTGGAAAGCAGTGAAAGGAAGACCGAGCAGCACTCTGTCACAAAGGGAAGAAAGAGGGGTGGCCTAATGTCGAGTTTGTTAGCCAAATTAAGGATTGAAATTTCCCAGAGACAGCAATAAGAAGCTATTTAGTAGAGCAAGGCTGTCATGGCCTTGAAAATCACCGCGGATATGATGGAGAGAATAGATCGAAGGGGAACAGGAGTGGATGGGAGTAGACAAGATGGGAGATTATTAGGGTGGTCTGGGCAGGGCATGATGATGGCTTGAACTAGGGAGGGGGTAGCATGATGGAGCCTTGAGGACAGAATGGGGAGATATACACAAGGTGGAATTGGCTGGTCTTGGTGGCAGTTCGGATGTGTCAGTGGGTTGGTGAGGAGGAGACAGATGTTAACGACAGCTCCCAGGTGTTCTGAATTTTATAGTTGACTACATCTTAATGCTATCGCCAAGGTTAAGAACACTGTTTTGGTTTTGGATGTGTGGCCATTAGAGAAGCATTCTTGATAGAGCCAGATTCATTGCTGGAAACTTTTAAGTGTTAAAAGTTTCTTCTTCATATCCGGGATCTGACCTCTTACAGTTTTTCCATTTTTAATCCCTGGTTCTGTGCTCTGAGCCATGCACAGCGCTGCCATGAGATTCTGCCCTTGGAGCCCAACCTGATGTCTCTTCTCACTGCAAAGAACTGTTTGCTTTGTGGGGGGGAGGGGAGGGGACTTGCTGGATCTTGAGCTAAGTTTTGCCTGTGGTTAATTTTATGCAACATTATCTATTGGGTTTCTAATCCATAGCACTGGGTTTGGCACTATGGCTTTTTCTTTTTTAATAGATTTATTTATTTTATGTTATTTATTTTTGGCTGCGTTGGGTCTTCGTTGCTGCACGCGGGCTTTCTCTAGTTGCGGTGAATGGGGGCTACCCTTCGTTGTGGTGCACGGGCTTCTCATTGCAGTGGCTTTTCTTGTTGAGGAGTCCGGGCTCTAGGCGTGCAGGCTTCATTAGTTGTGGCACGCGGGCTCAGTAGTTGTAGCTCGCGGGCTCTAGAGTGCAGGCTCAGTAGTTGTGGCACACAGGCTTAGTTGCTCCGCGGCATGTGGGATCTTCCTGGACCAGGGCTCGAACCCGTGTACCCTGCATTGGCAGGTGGATTTTTAACCACCGCGCCACCAGAGAAGTCCCAGCACTATGGCTTTTACAAACATGGTAATGTATAGTCCTGGCTTTCAAAGGAATTTTTTTTTATTGGAGTATAGTTGATTGCAATGTTGTTTTCGTTTCTGGTGTACAGCAAAGTGATTCAGATATATATATATATATTTGGACCTTGTTATAGATCTAATTTATATATAGTAGTTTGTATCTGCTAATCCCAAATTCCTAATTTATCCCTCTTCCCCTTTCCTCTTTGGTAACTGTAAGTTTGTTTTCTGTGTCTGTGAGTCTGTTTCTGTTTTGTAAGTAAGTTCATTTGTATCATTTTCTAGATTCCACATATAAGTGTTAACATATGATATTTGTCTTTCTCTGTCTGACTTACTTATTTCTCTAGGTCCATCCCTGTTGCTGCAAATGGTGTTATTTCATTCTTTTTTATGGCTGAGTAGTATTCCATTATATATATATATATATATATATATATATATATATATATATGCCACATCTTCTTTATCCATTCATCTCTTAATAGACATTTTGGTTGCTTCCATGTTTGGCTACTATAAATGGTGCTGCTATGAACAATGGGATGCATGTATCTTTTTGAATTAGAGTTTTTGTCTTTTCCGAATATACACTCAGGAGTGGGATTGCTGGATCATATGGTAACTCTATATTTAGTTTTCAAAGGACCCTCTCTACTGTTCTGCATAGTGGCTGCACCAATATACATTCCCACCAACAGTCTACAAGGGTTCCCTTTTCTCCACACCCTCTCCAGCATTTATTATTTGTAGACATTTTTAGCGATGCCTATTCTGACTGGTGTGAGGTATAGTTTTGATTTGCATTTCTCTAATAATTAGCAATGTTGAGCATCTTTCCATGTGCCTGTTGGCCATCTGTATGTCTTCTTTGGAGAAATGCTTATTTAGGTCTTCTGCCCATTTTTTGATTGGATTGTTTGCTTTTCTGATATTGAGCTGTGTGAGCAGTTTGTATATTTGGAAATTAAGCCCTTGTCGGTCACAATGTTTGCAACTATTTTCTCCCATTTCTTAGATTGTCTTCAAAGGAAACTTTTATATTACTGTGGATCCAAGAGATGGCTCTAGGAAAAATCATAGCAACAATTCATGGCATTTCCGTGCATGGGTTAAGAAAATGAGGCATGGAGGTTCATGTGGAAGTCCTACCTTTTCTTTGTACACAGAGGACACAGTCATCTTTCATGAACGAAATTGGAGACTTGTACAAAAAAGATACTTAGAGCAGGAACTATATGGCATATGTTAGGAAATCAACAGAAGATTTAGAAAATATCATGAAGTCCAGCTTTTAGAGCGCAGGCTCAGTAGTTGTGGCACACGGGAAAATTCACTTCTGGAGGTGAACTTTTTTCATTGTCTAGGATAAATCCCAGAGATGAGGGAAAGCAAGGGCACAGCAGAGAGGACCTATATTATGATATGGTTTTGTTTTATTCCCAACACCTAATGATACATGTTAGAAGAAAATGAATAATGGAGGTATGGATAAATAGATGAATAAATGGTGGGTGGATGTATGGGTGGATGGATGAATCAATGAATGAATGAACTGAGGTAGCTCACTCCAGGCAAGGACTCACGTATGGGACCAATCAAGTAGGAGGCACTGAAGGCTGAGTTCCCAGGGGTGACAAGATTACCCATGGGGACTATTGAGAGTTTGTTAGGGAAGAAAGCTATGAACATCTAAATGTCATAGAGGCTAACTTCTTTAATTGATTCCCCAGTTTTAGAGGGTATCAAGGGAAGGTAGCTGTAAAAAAATCCCTAGACTTTGACCTGTAAGATTTTGGTATTCCTGACAGGCTATCTCGTTTCAGATGTCAATATAATTCAGACATCTGCTCTTGACAAAGGTGAATAACTACACCTGATTATACATATTGTAGTGAATGCTCTCTGCCTTTTAATGGGACAGTAAGTGTGCACTTTTTGATTCAGATGATCATTTCTGTGTTACTTTCAATCTTTGCTATTTTTTCCCACTGGAATGAAGTTTCTGACTTGTTAATAAAGGCCAAGACCTAGATTTTGGCACTTTTCTTCATGTCTTCATTTTGAAAGACTTTCATTTTTTATTTATCTCTCTTCCCTTGGTGACAAGAATAAGAGAAGAGTAAAGTCCACCAGTGGACTCATAGAATGCCAGAGAATTAACATTGATGTGTGACGTGCAATATGACATTTTAATTTCAGATTCAGGATATATTCAAATTCTATTTTCTTTAAAGTAGAAAGAGCAAAACCTTAAGGTGATGTCTCCTTGATTTGTGGCATTCCTCTGGTTTCCCTGATAGCCCTACTTGCAGCAGTAAATGGGTCAGATGCCACTTTAGTACAATCTTTCATATCATCCATGAGCATTCTAACTCAGCTAGAAAAATAAATAGAAAATGTCAAACTGAATTTGCTCTCTTAACAAATGCAAAATACTGCTGACCAAGGATTAATGACTTGCTTTGTTTCTGGAAAGACTTCTAACCTCTTGAGAGGAGGGAAGGGGGACTTTGCACCCTCTAAGTCCCAGAACATGCTGGTTTAATCTGACTTTTGCTCAGTTTTGTCAAGGAGTAGGTTAAGTGCTTGTGGTAACCTGAAGTTTTCCCGTATAAAATAGAGAGTAAGAAATAGCATAATCATGCGTTAAAGTAGTTCTTTTTCATTTTTTCCCACAAATCTCTCACGTTGTATCTACTTTGATACCAGCAATCCGTGAGAGACAGGTGTAGAAAATAATCAGCCTCATTAAGTTGATAAAACAAGTAAAACATATTTTTATGTGACTTGAAAATTTTTACGTACTTTCACGTATATAACCGTGTGATATCCTTGCAACAAAGTTGAGGGAAGTGAATGTCAGAGATAAACCAAGGCAGATCAGAGTAAAAATGGAAGCACAGGTTAAAGAAATGGTTTGATCACAGTGTCAGAATATCTTCTGTTTCTACTGGCTTCCCACTTCTAGGCAGCGCTAGCAGACGTTTGTGGAAAACCCACAATATGCCAGGCACCATGATAAGTGCTTTACACACCTGAGCTTATTTCTATCCTTCCAATAACCAATCACACTCCCTTTTTATTGCCACAAAAACTGGACCTCTGGGAGAGTAAATAACTTGTCTAAGTCCTACAAAGTCTTGGCACTCAGAGTTGCTGTCCTTGGTCCTAAAAGTCCAAATTGATATCAGTACTTTTTGGATGCATCTTTGTCCCAGCTTCCATTGTTCATACAATTTGTGAATTAACTGAGTTTGCTTTCTAGCCTTCCTCTCACTTCACATGCTCTGGGTGATTGTGGTAGAATAAGCAGGGACAACAAGGTGAGATCCTCTCTTTTGGTGGGGTCAGCAAAAACCATCAGCTTGTGAGAAATATTTATGGGCATTTGTCTCTAGTGACGTAATCCCCACAACGGCCTAATCCCAGAGAGCTCCTGACATATGTTTAGTCATTTGCAGTGCTGAGCTGATGTCTTAAAGATCTAGCTTTGTGACTTTACCCCAGAGTGAGAGACCTGCTATCACAGTAGGGTAGTAATAGAACTCTCTGTGATGGTGAGTGTGTTCTCTGTCTGCACTGTTCCGTTGGTTGTCTCTTGCTATACGTGACTCTTAAGCCCTTGACATTTGGCTAGTACAACTGAGGAGCTGTTTTTTAAATTTAATCAATGAAAATCTGCATTGAATAGTCACCTGTGCCTGGTTGCTATAATATGGGATGGTGCAGCTTTAGAAGAAACGACCAGGAGACACATGTCAAGTCTGGGCTTTTACCTAACAATCATAGTAGCCCAGTGAGAAAAATGAATCTTTTCTCCTTATTCTTTGAAACATGGTGGATTTTGAAACAAAGGTAATCCTATGCTCACCTCTCAGTGAAGAACTAGAATTCTTCACAGCTGTAGCATTTCACTGAACTTCAGAAGTAGTGAGTGAGGGAGATCCCATTCCTTATACAGGCACAAAGTTTAGGAGAATAATCACGTGTAAAAATTCTTGGAAGGTAGAGACCCTATCTTAATTTCCATTGTATCTCCTGCAAATACTCATGTGTCAGACAATAACTATTATATTATTAATGAAATAACTAGTACTTACTGGGTGCTTATTATGTGCTAGGTATTGTTCTAGGTTGTTACATATAACAGCTCATTTAATTCCCAGAACCAGTCTACAAGTATTGATAGATACACTGTTTTTATTTCACACAGTAAGCTCCCAGACAACTTTTTTTAACCTTCTCTCCTCTTTTGTACTAGTACATCAGCGTCAGCAGTCAGTGTTTGTCAAGTGCATAATAAGTTCTGATTTCTTACTGATGTCAAGGCCATCATGTGGCACAACTCTGATGGGGAGGCATTCATATGGTGATCTGTATGAATGGTGCCCCCTGGCGTGTGCAGAGGACAGACTGGGCTGTCCAAAAAGCTTAACTAGAGACAGTTTTTCCCCTTCTTCATAGAGTTTCTACATGCTGTGGTTAAATTGGAGCACATCCAAATGGAGGATGCCATGCCCTGTAAGGTTCATTGTAAGGAACTACTTTCTAAGGAGCTTCCCATAATCCAGTGAGCTATTTGAGAGATGATCCATCATCAGTGGAGATATTTATGATAACATTTAAGTCACCCTTTACTCCATCATCCTCTGACATCACAGCAGTGAGGCAACATGGGAACAGCATGGGTTTTGGGTTTGACAAAGCAGATTTAAATCCTTAGCACTACTACATTACTAAATAGTGACTCTCTGAGGGTCTGTTTCTTAGTTGTAAATGGGAATTACTTTTTCATAGGGTTGTCACAGGTATTAAATGAGATTGAGTAACTAAAAGGCAGAACCTAGTGCTTGATGACTAGTGGTGATTAATGAATAGCAGCTATTATTTTTATTACAAATACCATTTCCCAATAGGTATGTGGGGTTACAAGGATCTTAATAGGGAAAATGAGATAAACATAAATAATTGCAATACAATAGGGCAGCTACATGTGATGGGTATTCAAAAACAGGAAAGAGATTACTTCCAGTCAATTATCAGGAAGAATTCCTCAGAAAGCAATGATGGGTTGCTTGGCAGAAGCGTTTTAAATGCTGTCTTTTAAGCATTTAAATAAATAAATAAAGCAAGCAGATGCCAGTAATGTTCTGGATCTTGGCTACTGGAAATTCGCACTACCCCAAACCTTCGAAGTTTTCAGCTTGAAATTCCTGCCATGCCCAGCACTTTCTACGCTCTTTGCTCTTTCAGCCCTTCCAGAATTTTATAAGCACTCTTACTGAATTCCTTCCTGCATGAGTGATTTTTGTTTCCCTGACTGATGCATTGTGGCTTTAGAGCGTGAAGCTTGGGGATTCCAACATCAGTGTTCCATGGGCAGGCCAAGGTTGTTGAGGATCTCTCTCCAGCTTTCAGAAATCTTCACACAGGATTTTGGAGTGCTGTGTGTCATGGCTCCTGAAGAGTGTTAAGAGTGTTATGTTGTGCTAGCAAGAAATCTTTATCACTTTTATTTTTTTAACTCATCCGGCGTCCTAGAGTCAGCTTCCTGTACTCAAACCTAAACAATCTACAAACTCTATGCCTGGGTTGTGCTTACTTGGGGCCAAAATATTGGCCATCCTGTAAATGGTAAGTTTATATTTACTGAGTACCAGTAATGTATTCAATAGAAAACTCGCAGCTATTTACAGATGCACCAAACAAAACCCAGCAGTGTTCCCATCCAGGAAGCACAAGAACAAGCTCTTTAGTGTTCCTGCCTAAACATATCATAAGGTCATAATGAGTGATGATGAATCCACTGGGCAACAATGGAGCTGGTATTCACCTCAGGTTATGCAGCCCTCCAGGCTTGTGGCAATGACAATGAATTTAATTGTCTCTTTTGGAAAGAAGCAGTTCAATGCAGTAACTCTCGAAATGCATGCTAAATGCTTATTATAGTCTCCTTTACCCCTTGGGACCTTGCCAGCATATTTAAAAAGCCAAATTTGAGATCACTATGCAATACTCACTACTGACAATATGTGTTCTTTTCCAGGCAATGATTAATAAACATAAAGAATTGTTAGCTGGGGGGAAAAACTTATTTAATCTTTAAGGATTTTCATCAAGCATTTTCCAAAGCCTGGCAGATCAACCCTAAATGGAATTTGTGGGAAAAAAATCAAAGCTGGGTATGAGTCGCTGCATCAGTCATCATATATTGATATTTCATAGAGGCAGTAGGCATTAAGAAAAGAATAACAAAGGCAAGTGGTAGCCTCTTGTCCCTTTAAAATGAATACAATAAAAGTTATTTATTTGCTGGAATGGCATGAAGATCCAGATCTTTCAGTCTACCAATTTTCCTCCATCATTTAGATACACCAGACATGACTTTGATCAATTGGTACGGAACTACTACAAGATGGTGGCTTAAAAAGTTAACTTCTATTAATTAATTGTCTCAATTAATAATTAAGACAAAATTGTTTTACACTTCACCCCAGAAACACATACATCACCTATATAGTTCTTAAAGGATCTTAAAAATCAAGTTGTTGTGAGGGTTTCACAACTGACACTTAGTGATCTCCCAAAGCAGCAGAGGCCTTGGGAGGGTGCTGACACTTCCAGATGAAGGCGATTATTGGATGTGGGGAACTTTCCAACCCTAGGGGGTTTGTTGCCCATTAGGCCTTTAGACGCAGCTGTAGGATGTCCACACCTAGACTTGGGGGCCTCCCAGTCTATGAACAGCTCATAAAATGGACAACTTTTGAATATTATACATGCCTGAGGCTCATTCAATCACCAGATACTCATTAATGTCCTACTATGAACCTACTGTAATTTTCCTAGGCGTAAAGCCCAAAATACTCTGTAACTTCTAGTCCGTATTTCTGCAAGAAAAGCAAGTCTCGAACGAGGGTATGTAAGTTTTCTTTTAATAAATGCTAAAAAGTAGTGGTTTTTTTTTCTGGTAATTGTTATACAAAGACAAATTCTTTGAATTTGAACCCAGTCATGAAAAACATAAATTACTGACTATAGAGGAACCCACTAGTGAGTGTTTCTTATGTCAAGTCCAGATACTTCCCTTTTCTTTTTGTTTTTTCTTTCAGCAACTCTCAGGGACTCAGCTCATTTCATCCAATTATCATTTAAAAATTTTTGCTTCCCTACAGGTTGAATTTAGAATGAGACACAAGTAAGACTGTGTACATTCCTAATCTTGCTGTTCCCGAGGGCATGCACTATTTTCTGCACATTGCTTTCAAGAGGTAACTGCAATCTACCTGCCAAAGTACAAAGTGCTGAGGAAAAGACTTACGCAAGAATATTGTGCTCAGCCAAGTTGCTATCTTTACATAGAGGAAATAGGCAGACATTTCCAAACATGCATTCAGATTCTATAGCTCCCATGAGCCTTAAAACACACACACACACACACACACACACACACACAGTAATGGAATAACTTCAAAGCAGGCATAAGTGGAGAAGGTTAAACAAATACTCAGGTAGTGAAGACTGAATCCATGTAAAAATAGATCTGTTTCATATCTTTTTCTTTCTAGTTGACATGATTTTTATTCCACAAACTTAGCTGTGCACAATGTGTTCCATTACTCAGTTTTCTTAAGTAATTAAACCTGACTGCAAGAAGCTATGTTGTCTGGATGGTGGGAATTCATTGTCCATTATTTCTTTATTTTTTGATGCTTTGTTTAATTGTACAGTATGAGCATGCTACGTGCAGTGTTCTGCACTTCCCTTTTTTTGTTTTTTATTAAGACTATTTTTCCAGAGAAGTTTTAGGTTCATAGTAAAATTAAGAGAAAGGTACAGAGATTTCACGTATACCCCCTACCCTGACACATACATAGCCTCCTCCATTATCAATACCCCCATCAAAGTGGTACATTTGTTACAACTGATAAACCTACACTGATAACATCATAATCACCTAAAGTCCATAGTTTATATTACCGCTCACTCTTGTGAACATTCTGTAGGTTTAGAAAATGTATAATGACATGTATGCATCATTATGGTACCTAGAGTATTTGCACTGCCCTAAAAATCCTCTGTGCTCTGTCTGTTCATCCTACCCCGGCCCCCAATCCAGGCAACCACTGACCTTTTACTGTCTCCCTAGTTTTGCTTTTTCCAGAGTGCTGTTTTTTTGGAACCATGCAGTATGTAGCCTTTTCGGGATGGCTTTTTTTCACTTAGCCATACGCGCTTAAGTTTATTCCACGTCTTTGAATGGATTGATAGCTCATTTCTTTTAAGTGCTGAATAATGTTCCACTGTCTGGATGCACCACAGCTGATTTATCCATTCACCTGCTGAAGGGTATCTTGGTTTTTGGCAATTATGAATAAAGCTGCTGTAAACATCTGTGTGCAGGTTTTTGTGTGGAAGTGATTTACTTTTATTTTGTCTGTTAGGCGCAGGCATAATGGAGGATTATGAGTTCATTGGAGGATTGCTCTCAGGTTAAATCCCTGTGATTCACCAGCGATCCCCTTATTATCCAAGCCTACCTAGTATTTTTGAAGCCAGAATTCTTGCTAACTCAGGGGTGAGGATTTTTGTGAGGGCTGTGAGCTCATAAAAACAACCCCACCTAGCTTCTAAGACCCTACCAGCTACCTTCAACTGTCAGCTCTGTCAGGATGTAAATTTCTGTCTGTTTTGTTCATTAATGTATCCCCAGCAGCTATTGGCTCATAGTATGTGCTAATAAATTAACAAGTGACATCATGTTGAATGCTGTCAGGGAGAGGGACATGCATTTCTGCCACTCAGCTCTCAGGAGCCTTGAGGAATCACTTCCTAGTTGGCTCTCTTTTCCCACTCCCACCCCACCTCCTCTCTCAATCCTCTTCCAGACTTGCCCCTTGCATATTTTCGAAATTTTCTCCAATGAACCTTTAATTTTGTAATTGGAAATAACTAGATAGACATAGGAATATTTATGCAATAATAGAGAGAATCTTTTCTCCATAATTTTTTTTCTCCTTTTCTGTGGATTGTTGTCAAATTTGAAAGCCGATGTTTTATGTGATTATCTGTTGCTATATAAAAAGAACTATTAATCAATCCATTACATTTCCCTTACTATCATTGATATTGTGGGCAGTTAGGAATTGCATTCATGTCTATATATTTAGATTATTTCACAGCAACCAAATGAATATGTGGAATATTATTTTTCTAATTTTGGTAAACAGAGTGTTTGAAAAGAAACAAAAATTCTCCAGCCCTGTGGTTTTAGTAGGTGTCCAGCTGCCAAGAGCCTGGACACCTCCCTTTGTCTTCTTTTGTTTTCTATAGCTATTTGGAAAATAAGTTCATAATTTAAAAGAATACTTTCTCGCCTTAAGTGATGCTAATTGCAGACACATTCAGTTTTTATTTTAAGAATGAATTTAATATCATCATACTAAAAACAGTTTTTCTGGTGTTGCCATCTCAGTTTGGAGACCAAAAGGTACATTGCTGCTTATTCATTTAATATAGAAAAATGTTTTCCAACATCTTAGAAATTGGAATACATTTTATTTTTAAAATAGAAATTGGTTTCCACATGTAAGTGGTATCATATGGTATTTCTCTTTCTCTTTTTGACTTCACTCAGTATGACAGTCTCTAGATCTATATGTTGCTGCAAATGGCATTATTTCATTCTTTTTAATGGCTGAGTAATATTCCATTGTATATATGTACCATGTCTTCTTTATCTATTCCTCCTAAAAAGAAATGATACAAATGAACTTATCTACAAAACAGAAACAGACTCACAGATTTAGAGGACGAACTTATGGTTACCAGAGGGGGAAGGAAAGGGGGGAGGGTTAGTCAGGGATTGACATGTACACACTGCCATATTTAAAATAGATGACCAGCAAGGACCTACTGTATAGCAAGGGTACTCTGCTCAATGTTAGGTAACAACCTAAATTGGAAAAGAATTTGAAAAAGAATAGATATATGTATATGTATAACTGAATCACTTTGCTGTACACCTGTAACTCTCACAACATTGTTAATCAACTCCAATATAAAATTAAAAAGAAAAGAAATTGGAGTCGATGTCTGCTGATTTCCAAGATTTCCTATTGTCGTGGCTTCAGATATATTACCTGTGGGGATGAAGTAAATATGAAAGCATGACCTGGAGGCTGGAATCTGGGATAATTCAAAATAACCCCAAATTCTGATTTGCAATCTGACCCATGATAGGGAGAGTTGGGCAGTGAGGTGGTAAGCTGTCCTAGATATTAGATCATAAAAGTTGGAGTATTCATCCTAGCTGTGTTAAAACACAAAGCCCAAACCTCAGGGTCTTGACAAAATAAAGCTTTGTTCTCAGTCAAATTACAGTCCGATTTAGATGGATGGGATGGTCTACCATCCAGGCATTCAGGCCTCTTTACCCTCTAGGGGCAGATGAATTTGGTGAGTTCTAAGTGAGGCAGTATCAGGGACAACTGTCCGATTGTGCATCTGAAGAGATGTCATTTGTCGAAATGGTATCCTTGGAGGCATCCACATGGAACTGTCAGGGAGACAGCTAGTAGGCTCTCCATCCAACTACAGCTCAGTTCCCAGGGAAGCCAGGTCTGGCACCAGCCTGTCCGGCTGACTCCAGTTCAAAACTGAGTGTGGTTCTGTGAGACGTGTACTGGGATGGCCAGCTTCTCAGCTGCTTTCTCAGGATTTAGTTGTAGAAATGAAGAAGAATGAGGGGGATGTATACACAAATGATTCACAAAGTGTGGTCACTGGACCAGCAGCAAGGTATCCTCTGGGACCTTATTAGAAATGCAAATTCCTGGGTCACTCCAGCGTTGCTGACTCAGAAACTCTAGGGGCTGGGCCCCAGCATCTGTGTTCTAACAAGTCCTCTGGGTAGTTCCGAGGCAGTGAAAGTTTGAAAAGTGCTGTCCTAGATAATCCACGAGGAGGATTTCAAGAGCTCCTTTGTGACTTCTTGTGTCGGCTCATTCGTTCAGACACGATTCCAGGTGCCAGCTGTGCACCAGCCCCTGCCAGAGTTTTCATGGGCAGGACTGTCACTGTTTGCTCACCGTCTCCACGCCTCAGTCCCCTCGAGGCACAATTTCCATAATCATCCAGGGTAGGCACACTGTGGAATGTAAATCAGATTTAATACTTGCTGGAATTTCACAGGTTAGGAACATAAATCTGCTAGAAGACGTGCATGAAGCTCATTCTAAATAAAATACAATGAACTCTGCATTACTCACCATTTATTTTTATTATTATCTTCACTAATATTCTCCCACATGTGCACTGGTAGTTAAATGTTGCCTGAAAATTAAATGTTTAGATTTCAGGTTCTGTGAAAGCAAATATGGTCTCCTCTAAATTTTGCAAAGTTAGCAAATTTGTGTAAATTAAGCTGGTGTTACCTGTGAAAAGAAAACCAGCTGAGCAAAATTGACAATTCTTGTAAGCTTTTCCGCCTTCCCCTTCCAGCTGTGGTTGGCAAAACGACAGGAAATGTGTAACAGAGTGAGTTCTTGAGAAACAAATTGGTGCCTTGTTTTTTTTAAAAATATTTATTTATTTATTTTTATTTTTGGCTGCATCAAGTCTTAGTTGAGCCACGTGGAATCTTTCACTGCGGCACACAGGGACTTCTCTCTAGTTGTGGTTCGTGTGCTCAGTAGTTGCAGGCATGTGGGATCTTAGTTCCCCTACCAGGGATAGAACCCACATCCCCTGCATTGGAAGGCAGATTGTTAACCACTGGACCACCAGGGAAGTCCTGGTGCCTTGTTTTCTAATGAACTTGTTCTTTTAAATTTTTATTTTATATTGGAGTATAGTTGATTTACAATGTTATGTTAGTTTCAGGTGTACAGCAAAGTGATTTATTTATACATACACATATATCTATTCTTTTCAGATTCTTTTCCTCTATAGGTTATTACAGAGTATTGAGTAGAGTTCCCTGTGCTATACCACAGGTTCTTGTTGGTTATCTGTCTTATATATAGTAGTGTGTATATGTTAATCCCACCCTCCCTATTTATCCTGCCACCACCACCTTTCCCCTTTGGTAACCATAAATTTGTTTTCTAAGTCTGTGAGTCTGTTTCTATTTTATAAATAAGTTCATTTGTATCATTTTTTAGATTCTGCATATAAATGACATCATATGATACTTGTCGTTCTCTGTCTGACTTACTTCACTTGGTATGATAATCTCTAGGTCCATCCGTGTTGCTGCAAAAGGCATTTTTTCATTCTTTCTTATGGCTGAGTAATATTCCATTATATATATGTACCACATCTTTATCCATTCATCTGTTGATGGACATTTAGGTTGCTTCCATGTCTTGGCTATTGTAAATAGTGCTGCAGTGAACACCGGGGTGCCTGTATCTTTTCAAAGTATGGTTTTCTCCAGATGTATGCCCAGCAGTGGGATCGCTGGATCACATGGTAGCTCTATATTTAGTTTTTTAAGGAACCTCCATACTGTTCTCCATAGTGGCTGCACCAATTTACATTCCCACCAGCAGTGCAAGAGGGTTCCCTTTTCTCCACACCCTCTCCAGCATTTATCATTTGTAGCCTTTTTGATGATGGTCATTCTGAGCTCTGTGAGGTGATACCTCATTGTAGTTTTGACTTGCATTTCTCTAATAGTAGTGATGTTGAGCATCTTTTCATGTGCTTTTTGAACTTTTACTCCTCTCCCTCACAGGAAAGGCAGCCAAGGTATCATCTTCTTGATTTCTGGGCTTACTTGGTACAAAGGTACTTAGTAGTTTTTAGTATTCCTGGGGAAAAAAGAAGTTGCCACACTTTGGAGACATCCCCAAATAATGTTTTTGCAAACTGTTCTTACTGTGTGGTCTCTGGAGCACCTACTCCCAAACGCCTGAATAACCTGTGTTTTCACATGACTCTTTGAGGTTTGAGAACAATTGGTCTGACCCCATAGAGGATGGATCATGTGAAGAAGTTGCGGGTATGGTTGGTGCTTTGAGGGGAATAAGGCCTGGTCTGACCACAGAGCAAAAGAGTGAGATTCCAGGGGACTGAGAGAATGGGGGTTTCCAAAGGTGGTAGAGAACTGTGATCTCTTAGTGCTGAGAAATGGAATATTTCCTGCCATATCAGTAAACAAAGGATGTCACCGTCATCAGCAATTGCAGCCCTCCAACCTGAGCCCTGAGGAAACTCAGGAAGGAAAGAATACCTGCCATATAGCAGCCATCAGACTGCAGCCACTCCCTAGGGCGAGCCTTGAGGAAACTCAGGATGTGAAAACACAGGATGCTGATGCCAGAGAGCTGAGGTGCACATCAAAGGAATGATTTCAGTGAGCCCAGACTCTTGCATCTTCCCATACACAGAAAAGTGCTAAATTCCTTAACTTGGGATATCTGGTTTTCTTTAATTTACAATAATCGGATGTTCCCAACCCCCTGCCCTTTGTTGCAAAACTTCTGTATACCCTGGCTCTCCCCCTCATCTCCTTGGAGCAGTTCTCTCAGGGTTATTTGAGATGCTGCCTCCCAGGCTTGAAGTCCTAAAACTTTCCACTGAATAAAACATAACTCTCAACTTTTAGGTTGTGAGCATTTTTTTAAGTCCACAGTACTAACTACCCTAGACCTTTTACAGTGGTGACTCCGTGGATGGCTGTGTTCTAACCGCTTTGCTGAGGACTTGGGGCCTGTAGTAATGCTGCCTGTGGCAAAGTGTGACACTGAGGAATAGTTGACTCCAGGCTGGCATCTGTAAATGGACCAGCATGACTGGGGCAATGACCAGTTTTCCGTAAGACAAGATGAGGGCCTCATCAGGCGCTCCTATAATTTTCTTGTGTTGTATGAGCCCAGAGGTCTTGGTACAACCCAAGGTGAGACAGCAAGCTGTGAAATTGACTGACTTTGAACTTCACACTCACTTTTTGAGTATGGCCTCAAACCTAACTTGGATTTGATTTAGAAAGGAAAATAAAAGCATTTCTTGTACTTTATCTTAGAGGAGTTCATGAATTTGCTCAAAAGATTTACTTTTATTCTGCCTCCTGACATTCTTTCTGTCATATTTGGGAAACTCATTTCATCTTGTTTTATGGTTTCTACCATCCTGTTTCATACCTTAAGTTTGCATTATGTTTCCCTAGGTGAAACATAAGGTTCAGGTCTTTCTCTCCCCAGCAATACAGCAGTGGACAGAGAACCAAGCAATCGAGATGGTCAGGCTAATTTTAGGGTCCAAATTATGTAGATTGGCTTCTGTATCTAGCAGACTCTTGATGCCTCCCTGACATTCCTTATCTGCATTCAGACCTGACTTCTAAAGACCAGCACTTGTGTGTGTGTGTTTTAGATTTTTGTTTTTCCTAAGGGCTTTCTCTGTCACCGGTTTCTGCTTTCCCCATGCCCAAGGCAAGATGGAAGTGTGTGAAATCTACACGTCCTCCCATTCCCAGTGGCTCTTACCCAAGGTCAATGGGAGTCAGAGTATAAGTACCCCTGCTCCCTCGCTCTGTAGGCAGGGTAACTACTGCACATGCTATGCATTGGCTCCTGGAGCTGCCCAGTGGTTAAGTTCCAGGTACTGCCTTGATAACCTACTTAATAATGGACACTTTATTGGCTCCCTTCCTTTCCCTCCCTTCCTTTCCCACCTCCCTACTGGTATTTCCCGCAATCACCTCCCAAGTGAATTATTTCCACTCAAATTCTTGTCTCAGGGTCTTCTCCTGGGAACACCTAAACGATGAAACTTTGTCCCTTTCATTCTGGCTTATTTATCCATCAGGGCTCTTTGACTTGTGTCCAAAATTTCAAAAATGAAGAAAGGGTTTAGTCCTCTTCACTCTTGTGTGCATGAGCATAAAGTCTCCTAGGAAGAATAGTTGTTAAGTAATTTGATCTTATGGTTCAGTTTTTAATTTGCTAATTTGCAATTGAACAGAGAAAACAAAAATTTTATTCTCTTAAATACAAACATTGAGTGCCTGATGAACACAAAATTGTGAAACCAAGCAGGACTCTGTGGGGCTCCTGGGCACAAAAACCTTTCTGTGTCCCCCATTTCTTGATTACAGGAAATAGGCTTCATTCAGCCTCCATGACTTTCCCTGAGTTCCAACAGGCAGGTTCAAACAGTTGTTAATCAGGGAGGGGAGGGGATGCAGAGACAAAGGAGGAGCAGTCAAGACACAACAGTGCAGCCTCGGGGCAGGTCCTGGTTCCCCCCTCAAGGGGTACATGTAACAATATCTTTGAGCTGTTTTCCTGATACTGAAACCCCCACCAAGTGGGAGAAGTTAACTGTATGCTGCCCACAAGCATGTAGACCCCAGACCAGTTGGAACCAGAAGGTTGAATATGCCAACTCCCGGTTACCTCACTACCAACCAATCAGAAGAATGTCCTCAAGCTGATCACACCCACCCCTTTGAACCATTGCTGTAAAGCTCCTCACTACCCCCTTCAGGTTGGCACACACAGTTTTGAAGGCATTAGCCCCCTGTGGCCCTCTTTGCTGGCAAAGCAATAAAGATATTCTTTTCTATTGGGTTGGCCCAAAACTTCGTTCAGGTTTTTCCATAAGATGTTATGGAAAAACCCGAACAAACTTTTGAGCCAACACAATGATTCACCCAAAACTCTGTCTCTGAGATTTAATTTGGTGTTGGAGTGCAGAGGCCGGATTTGGCTTCGGTTGTACTAGGCAACACAGAAGATGTAGAAACTTTGACTTAGAAGTCCACATCGCGGGTCAGGAAAAAGGAGATGCTTCAGGTGACATAAACGTAAATCCCAAGGGCTGTGGGATTCCTGTGTGGGTACAGTGTAATAGTCTTTGAGGATGGCTTTAGTCATGGGAAGATCTCAGAACAAGTCAATAGTTTAAGAGATGAGAAGAAAAGGGAGGAAGAATGGAGAAATATAAACATCACAATCAGAATTTGTGTTAACAGATGTTGGTTCAAGGGACTGAATGGGATACAAAACAGTTTTCTTAAAAAAGTGTCATGTTTTTATATTTAGCCAGATCAGAAAGCAGATGCCACTCAAACCTTTAAAATCTGGAAGCAAGTCAATTAGCACTGTTTAATTTCTTTGTGTTCTATTTAAAACAAGGCCAGCGTATTCAAATGGGATTGATGCTAACAATGGCTAAAAGGACAGAGCACAATTTGGTGGTTGATTCAGATCTCTCAGCGTTCATCACTTTTCCTCTAGGGGAGTAGCGTTGAGACGGTGTATAGGGGAGCAAGCAAAACCAACACCTCCCACGTCTTTGTTTCACTGAATTAATCCTCCTTGTGAAGAATGAGGTGGCTCCCTGATTCGTTAATGGAATGCAGCACATTTCCCCTCCGTGTCCTCGGCTGAGAGCAAGTCTGCTCAACAGTGACCGAAAGTCATCCTGTTGATTGATTTTACTAATTGAAGAACTTATGTGCCTCTCTAGATGCTTGGGCGGAAGGATCAACAAGTAATTTGTGTTCTAATCATAAAAATAGTTTCCGGTTAAAGTAGAATGAAACCTTTTCATCTTTTTCTTTTCCCTTTTCAATCTTTGCCATTTTTCTAGAAACCACTAAATTGGCTTGAGTTCAGGCATGACTGCCTTATGCAAATACAAACTAACTGAGACCTTATAGTAGTTGAGACCTAGGGATTTTGAAATGAATGCTAACATATCTGTCTTCTTGGCTTGGAAGTAAGAAACTCTAGTCTCTTATTTTTGGAATTGTCACAGGCTTATTGTGAAATGTCTTGAGAGAGTCGCTTATTCTCATTCCCACCCCTCCTAGCCTGATTCTTGAATTCATGTGGAAGGAGTATTAAAAATGCAAATTCTTCTCAGACCCAAGCTTCTTGTTTGTAATCTAATATACCTTCTCAGGATTAAAGTGCCTTTTGTAAATAACTGTTTAGATCACTGTGGACTGAAAAACATTGCACAACCTAAAAGCTAAATTATGCTTAAATTGGCAGACTTTCTGAGGATTTAAGCCTGGGAAGCCAGCCTCTCAGATCACTATAAAGGTCTGCTCCGAAGAGATAAGGGGCGAGCCAGGATACATAGAAGTTTTTCAACAAAAACCAGGTAGTTGGAATATCAAAAGTTTACTGTTAATTAAAGAAAAACAGGCATCTCAAGTGGGTGAATTTAGTGCTCTTCTGTGTATGAGGATGCAGGAGTCTAGGCTCATTCCCTTTGATGTGCACCTTAACTATCGAGGGCCAGTATCCTGTTTTTCTCCACCGTGAATCCCCTCAGGGTGCACTGTCAGGGGCGGCTACAGTCATTGGTGGCTTGATGGCCACAACATCCTTTGTTTACTGATACTGATATGACATTTTTCGCCCACAATGCCATCTTTTTTAGATAAGAATAGATCTAATTTTAAAAGCCTCCCAGAAAACTAAATTCATCCTTAGAAAAACAAATCTTTGTTTAACCACCATTGAGTTCAGTAAATTTTCTCATCTTACTCACCACCCTGCAGAAAATGGGAGAAGAAAGGAAGAGGCAAGATAAACCATAGCTCTAGAGGGCAGCTCGGAGTTAATTTGAGGGGTGGTGGTTGGGTGGTGGTGGAGAGGGCTTTGTGGGTGTGACCAGAAGTAACACCGGTTATTGAAATTGATGTTAAAGCCTGCCAAAATTCAAATTCAAGGTTTTCACATGTCAAGTTCTATATTTCAACTTTTGGGACTTCCCTAGTGTTGCAGTGGTTAAGAATCCACCTGCCAATGCAGGGGACACGGGTTCGAGCCCTGGTCCAGGAAGATCCCACATGCTGCAGGGCAACTAAGCCCGTGCGCCACAATTACTGAGCCCACGCACCACAACTACAGAAGCTCATGCGCCTAGAGCCCCATGCTCCGCAACAAGAGAAGCCACCGCAATGAGAAGCCCGCGCACCACAATGAAGAGTAGCCCCCCGCTTGCTGCAGCTAGAGAAAGCCCACGTGCTGCAATGAATACCCAACGCAGCCAAAAATAAATAAAATTTTTTAAAAATTTTCAACTTTCAACAAGCTGCAAATAGACCCGATCCAAGTATGACAACTCTGGAGTAAGGCTAGGACAGAAGGAAGCAGATACAGCAATTGATATGTATCCCAGATCTGGCCCAGCTTTTGCTGCAGGAATGTCAGATAGTGAGTGGCGTTGATGAAGGAATTGAAATCTGAAAATAATTCCAATCCCCAAACCACAGTGGATATCAGTAATTAATTTCCTTATATCTAACAGCTATGCCCACTTCTATGGTAGACCCTTCATTATATACCCTTTCCCCATCCTTGGGAGTGGACTTTCTCTCCTAGTTACTAGGAGTGTTGCTGCAAGGCTGCCCTCAGCTCTCAGACTCTTGGAGAGATGGACTCAGCTGTAGAGACCTGCCTCATCCAAGTTCATGCTCTATTTTCAGGGTCCTCCTCCAGTGACTGATGGGTATGGGATGTAAAGATTTTTAAGGTTAGTCCTTGTTTAATAAACACTTCACTTGATGTCAAAAGCTCAGTATCTGTGCACCAGCACTGAATTGAACCTCAGAGACAGAGTTTCGGGTGAAGTAGAAAAGAATAACTTTATTGCTTTGCCAGGCAAAGGGGGACACAGCAGGCTCCTGCCCTCGAAATCCATGTGTCCCAACCAAGGGGAGTTTGGTGAGAAGTTTTATGGCAATGGTTCAAGGGTGGGTTTGCTGATAAGATTAGGGTGTGTTCAGGGCCTGCAGTCCTTTAATCTGGTCTCAGGTAATCTTCTTGATGAGCCTCTCCAGTTCCTTTAGTCTGGCCTCAGGTGGTCTTTCTCATAGAAGAATGCTGACATCTTCCATTTGCTGGGTTTTAATTCTATATAGGGTTTAAAGACATTGTTATGTGTATCCCTTGAGGGGGGACATCACCCTGCCCCAAGGCTGCACTGTTGTGTCTTGACTGCTCCTCCCTTGTATCTCCATCCCCTCCCTTCCCTGATCAGCAGCTGTTTGAATCTGCCCTTTGGAACTCAAGGAAGGTCGTGGAGGCTGCATGAAGCCTATTTTCTACAAACAAGAAATGGGGGACACAGAAAGGATTTGTACCCAGGAGGGTCCCACAGGGTCCTTTTCCAGTTCATACAAACGTGTGAGTTTGTTTTGGGGTTTTGAGGAATTTTTTCCCATTGACCTGCTATGTCTCTCTCTATTCCAATACCCCACTGCCTTAATTCCCATAGCTTTGTAACAGGCCTTGATGCATGGTAGGTGACTGACCTCTCTTTTTCTTTCTTCAGTGATTTCTTGACTATTTCAAGTCTTTGCACTTACAAGTAAAGTTTAGAATGAGCTTTTCAAGTTTTATTAAAAGTCCTATTGGAGTTTGATAGGAATTAATTTAGATCTTGTGATACAGCTGGAGAGATTCCTCAACTTTACAACGTTGTCTTCCTCTTTATCGACATATGTCTCTTCAGTTATTTGTCTTCTGTAATGTCTTTTCATCAGCTTTATAATTTTCTCCTTAAAGATTTTGTATGTTAGACAGATTTATTTTTATGTTACTTATATTTTTGAGCTACTATAAACAATTATGTTTATTATCATATTCTTTTTGTTTGTTACTGATGTCTAGAATAATACTGATTATTGATTTTATATTTATTCACCTTGCTGAGCTCACTAATTAATTTTCATAATATGCCTGCAGTTTCTTTTTTTTTTAATAGACAAGAGTATTATCTGTGAACACCATCAGCTTTTCTTTTCAATTCCTCTGTCTTTTATTTATCTTTCTTACTCTCTGTGTGAGATAAAAATTCCAGTGCAGTGTTTAATAGAAGTGGTAATAGGATGCACTCTTATTTTGTTCCTGATTTTAAAGGAGATGCTTGGAATATTTTTCCATTAAGTAGGTATTTGTAAGGATTTTTTTTCTACTTATTATTTAACACACTAAGAAAATTTCCTTCTATTTATAAATCAGTAGGAGATTATAGCTTGAACAAGTGTTGAATTTTAACAAAGGCTCTTTCAGTAGCTACTTAAATAATCATTTAGTTTTCTTCTTTTATTGGTTAACACAATAAATTATGTTAATAAACTTGTCTGATGTCGGACTAACTTTGAATTCCTGGAATAAGTCCAGTTTGGTCATGATAAATTGCCTTTTTATAAAACTTGCTGCTAAATTTTAGCTTAGGCTTTTCATATGTGTGCTTTGAAGACCCCCTACAGAAACAGGATGGACCCTCACCAAAATTTGGTTCAGCAGTGAAGACTGATGATGGCATGTTTCCGATGTCAGTCAGTCAGGAGCGAATTGTAACAGAATCTGACTCCATCTTTTGATGTTTGGTGTTTGACTCATGGCGATGTTTAAGTCATCTCTCCATCTTCTCCTCTGTTCTGCATCTGGGCAAACTGATAAAAAAAACCTGGGTGCTTCTTCCTCTGGAGAAGCTGGGGTATTAAACTGCGCAAGCTTTTGCCTGTGTGTGGAAACCCCCACTCCAGCCCACTCCCTATCCACAATGAAAACTGCAAGCCAGCCTCCTTTTCTTGTTCTCTCAATCCGTTTTTGGACCAGTTGGGGAAGCCTGCCTTGCCCTCTCCTAAAAGCCTCACTGTGTGAATAATTAACGTTTTCATACCCTCTTGGTGTGTGTGGTTGTCATCAGTTTTTACATTAGAAAGAGATTTTGAGTAGGGGTCCATCCATCCTGCATCTCTATTTTGGACACAAAATAATGTGTTAATGAATGAGATGGGATTGTAATTTTACTTTTGCTATCTTTGCCTGGTTTGAGTATCAAAGTTATACTAGACTTATTAAATGAGTTGATAAATGAAAAAATTCCTTCTAGAGAGGAGTTTATGTAAGATTAAACTTATCTGTTCCTTATTTTTGGTAGAACTCATCTGTAAAACCTGGATAAGAATATTTTATGGCTATTTTTTTATATTATGAGTTTAATTTCTTTAAGGATTTTAAGGTGATTCAGGTTTTCTATTTTTTTTTTTTTTTTTTTTTTTTTTTTTAAACATCTTTATTGGAGTATAATTGCTTTACAATGGTATTATTTTTTTCTTTTTGAATTTTATTTATTTTTTTATACAGCAGGTTCTTATTAGTCATCAATTTTATACACATCAGTGTATACACGTCAATCCCAATCACCCAATTCATCACACCACCACCCCCACCCCTCTATTTGTTTTCAATATGAGAAAATTTTCAAATTTCCTGGGTTAAAATGTGTGGTTGTAGTGGTGGTATACAGGCAGGAGGGGAAAGGGGTCTGGGGTCTCTTTTATAAGGGCACTAATCCCATTCATGACGGCTCCATCCTCATGACCTAAGCACCTCTCATAGGCTCTTTACTTTTTTCAAAGATGTTTTGTGATTTTTGGTGTACAAGTCTTATACATCTTATGTTAAATTTATTCCTGCATATTTTTTTGATGCTATTATAAATAGGATTGCTTTTTAAATTTCATTTTTGGATTGTTCATAGCTAGTGTATAGAAATACAATTGATTTATGTATATTAATGTTATACCCTACAACCTTGCTTTTTAGTGAGTTCCTTATGTTTTTCTATGTATAAGATCATGTTATCTGAAAATAAGGATAGTTTTTACTTCTTTTAAAAATATAGATGCCTTTTCTGTCTTTTTATGAAAGTTACTAATTTTGGACTTAATTTCTTTAATAGATATAGGCCTATTCAGATTATTTCTCCTTGTATTTTGGTTGTGTGTCTTTTAAGGAATTGGTACCCTTAAGTTATCAAATTTGTGGCAATAGCATTGTTCATAGCATGCCTTCATTATCTTTTTTTTTTTTTTTTTTTTTTTTTGTGGTACGTGGGCCTCTCACTGCCATGGCCTCTCCCGCCGTGGAGCACAAGCTCCGGACGTGCAGGCCCAGCGGCCATGGCCCACGGGCCCAGCCGCTCCGCGGCATGTGGGATCCTCCCAGACCGGGGCATGAACCTGCATCCCCTGTGCCGGCAGGCGGACCCTCAACCACTGCACCACCAGGGAAGCCCCTTCATTATCTTTTTAATGTTCATGGAATAAATAGTGATGACCTTTCTTTAATTTTTCATATGTATATCTCTCTTTATTCTTGGTTTCTTCTTGGTGTTTTCTCTATTTCTTGGTTAGCCTGGCTACAGGCTACTCAATTTTATTGTTCTTAAAGAACCAGCTTTTGATTTTGTTGATTTTCTCTATTGTTTTTGACTTCATTGCTTAATTTTAATTATCTTATCTTCTTCTTGCTTAGGCTTAATTGAGCATTTTATGTGATTTTATTTTTTCTCCTCTTACCATATCAATTATACAGGCATACCTTGTTTTATTGTGCTTTGCTTTACGGCAACCCTGCATTGAACAAGTCTGTTGGCACCATTTTCCCAACAGCATTTGTTCGCTTCATGTCCCTGTGTCACATTTTGGTAATTTTCACAATATTTCAGACTTCTTCCTTGTTCTTTTATTTGTGATGGTGATCTGTGATCAGTGATCTCTGATGTTACTATTGTCATCGTTTTGGGGTGCCACAGACTGTGCCCATCTAAGACAGTGAACTTAATAAATGTGTGTGCGTGACTGCTCCATCTACTTGCTGTTCCCGCATCTCTCTCCCTCCCCAAGGACCACCCTAGTCCCCAAGACATAACAATATTGAAATTTGCCAGTTAATAACCCTACAGTGGCCTCTAAGTGTTCAAGTGAAAGGAAGAATCACGTCTCTCACTTTAATCAAAAGCTAAAAATTATTACCCTTAGTGAGGAAGGCATGTCAGAAGCCAAGATAGGCTGAAAACTTGGCCTCTTGCACCAAACAGTTAGCCAAGTTGTGAATGCAGAAAGTTCTTGAAGAAAATTTAAAGTGCTGCTCCAGTGAACACACAAATATTAAGAAAGCAAACAGCCTTATTGCTGATATGATGAAAGTTTTAGTGGTCAGGATGGAAGATCAAACCAGAACCATAACATTCCCTTAAAGCCAGAGGAAGGCCCTAACTCTCTTCAATTCTATGACGTTTGAGAGAGATGAGGAAGCTGCAGAAGAAAACTTTGATGCTGGCAGAAGTTGGTTCATGAGGTTTAAGGAAGGAAGCCTTCTCCATAACATAAAAGTGCAAGGTGAGGCAGAAAGTGCTGATGTAAAAACTGTAGCAAGTTGTCTAGAAGATCTAGGTAAGATAATTCATGAAGGTGAATGATTCTAAACAATAGATTTTCATTGTAGATTAAACAGCCTTCTACTGGAAGAAGATGCCATCTAGGAATTTCATAGATAGAGAAAGTCAGTGCCTGACCTCAAAGCTTCAAAGGACAGACTGACTCTCTTGCTAGGGGCTAATGCAGCTGGTGCCTTGAGGAAGAAGCCAGTGCTCATTTACCATTCTGAAAATCCTAAGGCCCTTAAGAATGATGCTAAATCTGCTCTGCCTGTGCTCTGTATGTGGAACAACAAAGCCTGGATGGCAGCACATCTGTTTACAACATGGTTAACTGAATACTTCAAGCCCACTGTTGTGACCTACTGCTCAGAAAAGAAGCTTCCTTTCGAAATACTGCTGCTCATCAACAGTGCACCTGGTCATCCAAGAGCTCTGATGGAGATGTACGATGAGATTCATGTTGTTGTCACGACTGTTAACACAACTTCCATTCTAAAGTCCATGGATCAAGGAGTAATTTTGACTTTCAAGTCTTATTACTTAAGAAATACATTTTGTAAGGCGATAGCTGCCATAGAGAGGGATTCCTCTGATGCATCTGCACAAAATAAATTGAAATTGTTCTGGAAAAGGTTCACCATTCTAGGTGCCATTAAGAACGTTCATGATTCATGAGAAGAGGTTAAAATATCTACATTACCTGAAGTCTGGAAGAAATTGATTCCGACCCTCTTGGATGACTCTTCATTGGAGGAAGTAACTGCAGATATGGTGGAAATAACAAGAAAACTAGAATTAGAAGTGGAGCCTGAAGATGTGATTTAATTGCTGTAATCTCATGATAAAACTTGAATGGATGAGGAGTTGCTTCTAATGGATGAGCAAAAAAAGTGTTTTCTTGAGATGAAATCTACTCCTGGTGAAGATGCTGTGAAGATTGTTGAAACAACAAAAAAGCGTTTAGAATATTATATAAATTTAGTTGATAAAGCAGGGGCAGGATGTGAGAGGATCAACTCCAATTTGAAAGAAGTTCTACAGTGGGTAAAATGCTATCACACAGCACTTTGTGCTACAGAGAAATCTTTCGTGAAAGGGAGGGTCAATTGATGTGGCAAACTTCGCTGTTGCCCTATGTTAAGAACTTGCCACACCCACCCCAGCCTTGAGAGCAACCAGCACCCTGGTCAGTCAGCAGCCATCAACACTGAGGCAAGACCCTCCACCAGCAAAAGGATTATGACTCACTGAAGGCTCAGATGATGGGTAGCATTTTTTAGCAATAAAATGTATTTTAATTAACATATGCACATTTTAAGACATAGTGCTACGGTACACTTAATAGACTGCAATATACTGTAAACATAACTTTTATATGCACTGGGAAACCAAAATATTTGTGTGACTCGCTTTACTGTGATACTCATTTTATTGCGGTGGTCTGGAACCAAACCTGCAGTATCTTCAAGGTATGCCTGTCCTCCCTTAAAAATTGTTTTGTTTTAGTTTTTGTGTTATAGTTTCTAATATACATGGCAGAGTGAAAACTTTCCTACCAGTAGTAAGCTGGGGCAATTTTAGGGCAAATATTGCTTATTTCTCATCTCTGGATACCAGTATCTTTTATTGCTTGATGTCCAGTGGCTTGAAAACCTTTGCTTCATATATTTTTTCTGCTGTAGTTTTATAAACTGTTTTAGATGCAATACTTGTTACTCCATCTTGGGTAGAAGTGGGATTTTGTCAAGTATATATATCGGCTTCAAATGAACACGTTTTTATTACTTATGCTTTAGTAAACTTTATGTTCTACATGGAAATAAATTTGAGAAGCTCCTAGTTATACAGTGAGCCTCTTACACTTGTGGGTTTGATTCCATGTATTTATTTCAAGAGTAAGTTCCCGGTGATTTGAGACCATTCAAGCTTCCTTCAGGTACAGCTGAAATTCCAAATCCTGGGATAATGCATATTCCTGCCCTTAAACAATAGGTTGAAAATAAACAGTGATAACATAGAGATTGTAAAAATGAAAAAGCAGAACTTGAGTTGCTTTCATTCTGTTATTTTACATGATAACTTCAAGTTTTTAATTTGTGTTTAAAATCTAAAAGAATGAAACAGATGTGACCTGTAAGGGATAACATTCTTATTTGGCAAGTATAAATTTTAGTTCACATGTGAAATATTTTACTATTTTGAGTAGTATACTTTACACTAAAATTTAGTATTTTAAATCTATTCTTTTCAAACTAAGGAACAAATAAAAATATTATTGCTTATTATTTCATGATTACTAATGAAAATATCATTTTGAAGAGGGGATTGTTTGAAAAATAATACACTGTGGTTGTCAAATGTCTTAGGTTTGTCACTGTGCAAAGGATATGTCCAGTTAGATCATGGCAGTCAAGAAAGTCCAAAGCCATGGTTTCCCACTAGGTATTTATAGTTTATTTAAAATCATCTAAGTAATAAAATATTTTATCGATAAGGGGTCATTTCTGTTATAACTAATATTTAAAAACAATTTTATTGTATGGTTGATTTACAATGTTGTGTTAGTTTCAGGTGTACAGCAAAGTGAATCAGTTATACATATACATATATCCACTCATTTTTAGATTCTTTTCCCACATAGGTTGTTACAGAGTACTGAGTAGAGTTCCCTGTGCCATACAGTAGGTCCTTGTTGGTTGTCTATTTTATATATAGTAGTGTGTATATGTTGATCCCAATCTCCCAATTATCCCTCCCCACCTTTTCCCCCCTGGTAACCATAAGTTTGTTTTCGAAGTCTGTGAGTCTGTTTCTGTTTGGTAAGTAAGTTCCTTTGTACCACTTTTTTAGATTCCGCATATAAGCGATATCATATGATATTTGCCTTTCTCTGTCTGACTTACTTCACTCAGTATGACAATCTCTAGGGCCGTCCATCTCACTGCAAATGCCATTATTTTGTTCTTTTTAATGCCATAACTAATATTAAATGGTGACAAATCTGACATTCTATCTTCATCAGGTTTCCAAGGAACACACCTAGAAAGTTCGCTCAAGATCAAATTTATCCATAGAATAGGACAAAGTGTTACATTTACCCTTTACCAAGATGTGTGTACATAAATATTTATAATTTTATGAAAATGTGTGATAAATACCCAGAGTGAGGTATAAAATTATGGGAATTTGTAGAGTGGTGATTAATTCCAACTGGAATGATGGGAGAAAGTGAAATCTTCCTAGGGGGTGCGAAATTTAGTTAAAACCTCGAATAAATGATCAGGAAGATTTCCAAGGGTGAAAAAGAGAGTTCTTAGATGCAAGTGTAGGCTGAGGGGGGGCCTGCAGGCTTACTACTAAAAAATAAGTTTCCTTTGAAAGCTGTATTTACCCTTAAAGTTTACTTAGGCTTTCCTATGGGAATGGAATAGTAGGAACAAAGGTTATTAGATGATCTTTTAAGGTTTCAATCAGTGGATTATTAATCTACTTTCAGAATCTAGTGCCATATTCCATGAGATGAAAAGAGTCATCCCAAAATGGACTATTCCGCTTTCTCAGATATTTTTCAACTTGAACTGATATTAAGGGAGAAATTATGATGCATTCTTCCAATAGAATTACGACCTGCTTCTATTTTGAATGATTTCTACATTTCTAGGCAGCCCAAAGTCACCACAGAGCTCTTTCCTGTGCTCTTTAGTAAATATTAAATGGGATGGCAACATGAATTCTTTCCGTTTTTGTTCGAAGAGAAGGGTAACGGTTTCACAATTTTTTTTCTTTCCCCCTTAATGTAAGTCATCAGTTACACAAGAGGATATGATGGGTTTTAGGAACCTAAAACCATGAAATTAAATATAATTACCTTGTTCCTTTTTCTTCTTAAAGCCATTTGTGTTAAAAAGTTAGAAATTAAATTAAATGACTCTAAATTAAAAGGCATGCTTTTGGCATTTTTGTAAGATGAACAAAAATTCTTCTAAGAAATAAATACTAGTTGAATGGGCAGGGCGGAATGGGGAGGCACTCAGTGTGCCCTGTCAATGTCTGTTTCACTGCTATCTCCTTTATATTTCAACTCACTACCTCAAAGTTTTGGACAGCTGTAAAATGCACTGCTGAAACTAAATGGGCCACCTACTGAAGCGTAGTGACTGGAACACAATTATTTAGACATAAGTGCAGACTAACACATTTTCTCCTTGGAAATAGACCTCCTTAGTGAAGATAAAATTGAACAGAGTTTTCTACATTAAAAAAAAAAATCAAGAAATTCTCACGTAATTTTAGAAACAGCAAATATTTCTCCTTGGTGTTTCCAAACATCAGCAATACAAGGAGAAGCTAGAAGGAGGCACTGTGAGAGTGGTATTTTTTTCATTTTTAATTGAATCGAATTCTTATGTCTTGGAGGAAGAACAAACCTGCCTTTTATTAGCCTGCCCTAATAAAAGCTTTAATTATCTTACTTAACCAACAATCTGCTTCTCATTATTAAAGACAAAGGAGAAATTAACCCGTGGAAGCTCTTTCTCCATTCTTGTCATCATGAATGTTGAAATAATTGCAATATTTCAGAAGACAAATGGATGTGTGGCATTTAAACAGATATTAAAGGAAGAACCCAGTCCTAGTTGAGTTAATTGGCCCACAGAAATTCAGAAACTTTTTAAAACAAATTTCAAATGACTTCATTAATATGAAAGCTTATGTGTTTGTAAGTTATATACCAGTTTCCTCAGTGATTTGATGACAAGTCAAAATTCTGTTGGATTCCATCATGACCTTGTTTTCTTTAGAAGATGCTTTGTGTGAAGGGGTGCTTCTTCACTTCTCTTTGTAATTAGTTAGGAATCCTACACAGCTCAGGAAAAAAAAAAAAAATCTAAACTACCTATTGGCTTCAAGGCTTCTCTTAAGAATAGGTGCTTGTATTACATAATTGCAGCACGCTTTTTTCTTTCATTATGTCATTTCTTGAAATGTGCACAAAAGTTGGGCCCTGTAAGACTGCTACCTCCCAGATATATGTGCTTGAAGGATGATACAAATTTAATTGAAGAGTTTGTTTTTACATCTGTGTAAATGTAAGCAGCAGCAATATATTGTAGTCTTTAAGTACACATCTCCTGGAATGTTTGACCTGGATTTCTTTTTACTCAATATGTGCTTTGGCTAAGATAATTAATGAATTAATCCAGTATTTCAACACCAAGTGTCTGTGAGACAAAGGATATACCTCCTGGACCTAATAGTCCAAGTATTTGCTAACAGACAAAAAATCCAAATGACAAAACAAAACCCATCATTAGGACTGCATTTGTGCTTTGAAGGAAGTATACATGGTGATGTGAGAGTGTATAAAAGGGAACTTTGTGGGTTTTGAAGAGTCAGGACAAATGTTTCAGAAGGAAGCATTTCAGTTGATAACTGAAGAATGAGAGGGATTTATTACTTTGGAAAGATTGGGGGTGGGAACTTTCTATGCAGAGTGAAAAACACATGCAAAGCTTTGGAATAATTTTTAATATCCCCTCTCCCCAAACACACACTCACCCTCATTCTCTCTCTTTCTCTCTCTCTCTCCTTAAAATGTCCTACTTTTGACGATACATTTTATGGACCTTTTACTTATAATTCATGTTAAGGATGAAGTCTTTAAGAACAATGGTAAATGTTCTTTGTTTTGAAGCAGGGGCTTGTTATGTTTATATCTATTTCATAAAGAAAATGCTCAATAATTTGGAAAGAAATTCATCCATTGCTAATTGGCCAAGGGGATGACGCCATTCCAAGGGAGAGACAGATGACAGCTTGGGGGAGGGAAGTTGTTATTAGTGGAGATGAGAAGACGTAGACGAACCAAAGACACAGTCAGGAAATAAAATGATGAGCTTGTGGTGGTGGATGGCACAGGTTGGAGGAGAAGGAGGTATTGAGGATGTCTACTGAGTTTCTGGATGAGTGCCATTTGCTAAGATAAAATGCCAAGTGATAGAACCAAGTCTGGAGGGAAGGCCAAGTTTGTTTTAGGAGAGTCTGAGTTTGAAGTGCCTTTGGAGCATTCAAGTAAGAGAGGTACATTTTGGGCTTCCCTGGTGGCGCAGTGGTTGAGGGTCCGCCTGCCGATGCAGGGGACACGGGTTCGTGCCCCGGTCCGGGAAGATCCCACATGCCACAGAGCGGCTGGGCCTGTGAGCCATGGCCGCTGGCCTGCGCATCCGGAGCCTGTGCTCCGCAACAGGAGAGGCCACAACAGTGAGAGGCCCGCGTACCACAAAAAAAAAAAAAGAGAGGTACATTTTGTTATATGTGTCTGAAACTCATATCAGGCACAGAGATGTGAATTTGCTGCTAATGGCATGGAGCCTAGAATTTAGATGGGATTGAATAGAACAGAGTTTCTCAACCTCAACACTATTGACCTTTGGACCGGCTCATGCTTTGTTGTAGGGGATTGTCCTATGCATTGTAGTATGTAGGGCAGAATCCCTGGTTCTATCCCCTAGAAGCCAGTAACATTCCCTTCTCAGCTGTGATAACCAAAAAACATCTCCAGATATTGTCAAATGTGCCGGGGGGGATGGGGGGATGAGGACAAAGCTTCCTCCTGTTGAAGCCTTAGCTAATACCAGGATTGGACTGTCAAATCAGATTTGGACATATATGATATCATACCCACTGTCCAGCTTCGCAAATAATTCAAGAATATAGGTAATCAAGGGACTAAAACAAATGAAAGAGCTCTGACACATCCTGCACAGTTACACTGGCTCATTCTTCCTTCACTGGTCATGTGTGCTCTGGTTAAGAGTCATAGGTGAGGGTACCTGGTGAGCTTTGGGGGTTATTACATTGCTTAGCAGAAAGCACTTAATAATACTGATTATTTTATAACACTGATAGTTATACAAGTTACCTGACATTTCCCAGACAGCCATGCTCCACAGGTGCATTGTTTTTAGATAAGTGATCTTCAATCATCCTGCTAAGGCCACTGTATATCTAAGGATTCATTCTACGAAGCAAAATATAATTAGTTTATTTACCCAGAAGTCCAACTGAAAAGGAATTTAGACCAGGTCACCTGCCTTCTTTTTTCTTTTTTTCTTTTTTTCCACTTAGAGGAAAGAAAACTTGTCGTGTAAGCAAGTATGAGGTGGAGAGTAGGACTGTAAGACAGATGTCAAAATCTTTTCTGAATGATACACAGTGAACCAGAAGTTTGTAATGACTGCAGCTAGGAGGGATAGTGGGAGATTAAGTCACATGATGTCTTTGTATCCCCAGAGCTTAAAAACATGTTGGCATATAACTGGAGCTCTGAAGGATTTGTCGAATGCGTTCAGGCTTGAATGAATGAGTCTCAGAGGGACAGAATTGTCAACAAGATGGTGAGCAGAGGTGTACAGCAGTGATTGGGAGGGAAGAGGATACTAGTCCCTCTTCTGGAGGTGCATGCAGGGCACAGACTAAAGGTCCTCTGCTTTTGAGAGCCGTAGGAGAAGCCGCCTGACTGGGGGAGAGCCAGGTTTCAGTTGAGGATCAGAGCAGAGACCAAGCGCTCCGGTGGCGTTCCAGGGGGCAGAGTGGAAGGCGTGGCAGGTGGAAGGAGGCAGCGTAGTGAGTCAGGTGCAAGAACGGGCAGCACCTACGTGGATGCTCAAGCTGAAGAATCAGCTTCCTGGGGGAGGACAGGGTTGGCCTTTCATCCTGGGGTTTCTTCATGGAAACAGGCATGGCTGTCTTGGTAAAGCTAATCTCGCTGCATACACAGGTTTTGGTGATCTCTTCCTCAGTTCCTAATCCTAGACATTTATTTGCTTAAATTGAGAGGAAGGAAATATGGTCATGGTTCAGTAGAGTAGAATGATTTAGGATTTTCATAATGTCTTTTTACCTAAAGCAAATGATGCCTTCTCAGTGAGAGCAAATGCATTTTCTCTGATCCATGCCAATATCAATTTCCATGGTGCTATGCTTAGCTTAATTAAAAAAATCCTTCCCCACACGCGCTGATGTAGTCACACAAATGTTCCTTATTTATAGATTAAGAACACCACGCTTGGGGCTTAGTAACTGCATGTTGCTGGGTGATCATTGAAACTTACCGAGTCTCAGCTTTCTCAGTTTTAGAATAGGGTCTGTTACATTTAACTGATAAGATTTAGGGGAGACATATAAATAAATTGTAAACACAGAGTCATTAGAGCAGTACCTGTTGTATAATTAGTATTCTCCCACCTTTAGGAAGATTTTATATTTAGCAGATATACCTGAAGTCCCTTCAAAAACATTTCCTTCTGTATCTCTTCTTCTGGGGGTCGGAGGGGACAATATGGGATGGGCCTTAATTATTCTTATGATTAAATGGTTTATCCTCAAATTATTATTATTTATTTTTTTTGGCCATACATCATATGGGATCTTAGCTCCCCACCAAGGATCAAAGCTGTGCCCCTGGCAGTGGAAGCGTAGAGTCTTAACCAGTGGACCTCCAGGGAAGTCCCTATCCTCAAATTAGGTGTTATGGAAACATCACAGGAAAGAGAAAGGAGTTCATGATAGAAATCATCTATTTGTGTAATACTCTCTCTTCTTAGGGGTTTCATGGATGCTTTTCTCCACCAAACTAATGACTCTTCGAAGAGACACAGACTCTCAGGGAGCCGTAAGAAGCCCACTGTTCTTTTCTGTAAGCCCCAAAGAAGATGGTTATTTAATAGGAAGCGGTAATGACTTCTTTCATGTTCTTAATGAAAGAATAAATTTTACATCTCAGGGTATCCCTATTTTACTTTCTGTGGCACTTTTAAGAGTAGATAAGTGAAGTTTGACATTTGGAGATTTTTAAAGGGGAAAATAGCTATATGTCAATGTATCGTTGCTTCATATACTACTAGATCTATATACATTATAAGGATAATAAGCTTTCATTGGCTTCAAGTTACCAAAGAGAATATCATGTAGCAATTTTCTCCTACTGTTACCTATGATACATTTGGATTATGGAGAAATTTCCTGCTACTTTTAGCAGAACAATCAGAGTTAATTTCATTAAAGTAGGTGGTAGTTATAGACTGCCCTCTCTCTTTGAAGTTAATGCAGTCACAGGAGGGACTAAATTTAATTCAGGTCCTTAAACGATACACAATGTTCATGGCACTAGTAGCTGTCATTATCCTGAAGCTCTGTGTTTCACCCAGTTACGTTCCACAAGAGCAAAGTTGGAGATTTATATATAGATATATATTTTAAAAATATATAAATACTAAGGGCACTCTTTCTCAGACAGAACTTTGGAACACTTCGTAAAGGCAGAATATTTCAAGGAGGTTGTGTGGTAACAAAGCTGTACTGACAGCAAAGTTGAAGTCAGTCCTCAAAGCGTTGCCTAAATATTCTATTCTCTTTTGAACTAAAGCCAAACAGATTTTAGTCTTCATCACCTTTTTCAAAAAGCCCTCATCAAAATCCGTAGTGACTGTAATACTGACAAATCCGAGGGCTGATTATTGGTCCTCATCTTTCTTAACTTTTCAACCCCGTGTGATCTGGTTGATTCTCTCCTTGCAGCACGTCCTCTGTTCAGCTCCTCACCACCAACTCTCTCTTAGTTTTCCTTCTCTCTCACTGCTTTGCTTCTTCTCTCTCTCTTTTGCTGGTCCTCCTTCTTCCCTCCCCTTCCATTTCCTTGTCTTTTCAATGTTGAGTAACCACTAAGCTCATCCTTTGAACTGCTTTTCTTTTCAATCAACGTCAGGTAATCTCACTAATTCTTCTAGCTTTTAATCTGATTGATATGATGATAGCACCCGATTTATTTATATATTCAGCCTGAAGCTCTCTGATATCCAGGATCTGAGTGCGATTGGTCCTGAATGTGTTTATCTCTGCATCTAATGGTTATTTCAAATGTAACATGTCTGAACTGAATTCTTTTTTCCACTCAATTCTGCTTCTCCTGTAGTCTTCTTAACTCCATAAATGGCAATTCTAGCCTGTCAGTTGCCTAAACCAAAATCAGGAGCCATCCTGACTTTTCTCTTTCTCTCACACACCACATTTAATCCCTTGGCGAATCTAGGTGACTCTACCTCGAAAATACAGTGTTTTACCACTTCTCTGCCAGCACTGCCACTACTCTGGGTCAAGCCACCATCATCTGCCTCCTGGACTATTGCCACCTCCTCCCCAATGGGTCTTCCTGCTTCCATCTCTGTTGAACTGAGTCTGTCTTGTACACTTCCACCAGAGTAATTTTGCTCAGATATGTCAGGTTATGTCACCCTCTGGCTAAAAACCTTCCAATGATTCCATATTCCACTCAAAATAATCTCCGAAGTCCTTATAGTGGCCAGTGGGGTCCTGTGTGTTTTGGACCCCTGCCCTCTCTCTGACCCTGTCCTATCACTCGCTCTACTCCAGTCACTTCGGCATCCTTTGCTGTTCCTCAGGCAGTCACCAAACACATGCTTTCCTCAAGCCCTTTGTACTTGCTCTTTCTTCTGCCTGGAAAACTCTTCCCTCCCGTACCTATGTGACTTAATCCCCCACTTCCCTCATGTCTTTACTCACACTTAATCTCACCGCTGAGTCTTCTCTGACCATCCTATGTGAAATTCAACCCTTCCCTTTATTCCTACCCCTACCCTTGCCACTCCCGAAATCCTCCTTTTTTTTCATAGCACCATCATACTAAGTATTTGCTCATTTCCTTGTTTATTACCTGTCTCCCTCATTAGAATGAAAACTTGTTGAAGCTATAGGGAACTTTGTCTATTTTGATCATTGCTTTCTCCTTGTGCCTAGTGTAGTGCCTCATTTGTAGGGAAAAAATCCAATCCATATTTGTAGAAGGAATGAAATTGAGAGCAAGCCTTTTTTTAATGTGTATGATGGTTAACCATGACCTCATGACTTACACTTTTCAGGGTCTTTCTCCGATTATTAATTCTCCTGGTCCCTAAGGCAGCTGCATTGTTTGGCTGTAGAGCTTAGAAGGGTTGGATGGGAGATTTTTGTTGTTGTTATCATTATTAAAGGGCCAGGTTGGGAATGACTGGCCCTAGAGATTAGACAGACGCAAATGGACAGGGCAGAGGTTGGGCTAGGCCCCAGAAGGATGTGGAGGGAAGAGGTTTAGGGAGACGGTTTATCTCAGAAGTCCAATCAGAGGTGTCCCTGACTGTAGGGAGAACACAACATGAACAGGGGAAAGAAGCACTTCAGGCAGACAGTTTGGATCAGGAAGATCCTGCTGCAGGTGGGGCCCAGCCTTAGAGCTGAGGGTCAGAGCAGGCCTCGAGTTCCGCAGAAGGAAAGGCATGTAGGAGACACAGACTCACGGATGCGAGTTTTTCTGAATTGAGGAAAAGGCAGTCCTCAGGTTGAAGGAGCGTGTAGAGTTCTGGGTGAGGTAAGTAAGAACCAAGGAAACGAGACAGAGGTTAGACATGGAAGGAATAGATATTTGTATTTGTCAGAATGTCAAAGGATCATTTATTTTAGAATCCTGCAGGTTGTTTATTACAAATGCAGAATCCCCCTGTCTCATCTCTGTTTATTGAGTCAGAATGAATGGGGTGAAGTCCTGGGCTGCTGTGGGAGCATGAGAAGGATCACCCAATAGCCATCTGATAAGGAAAAAGATAGAGGAAGAGACAACAGACACAACTAGGTATTAGAAGATTGTGATCAGATGTGGTACATACATACAGTGGAAGACTACTCAGCCATAAAAAAGAATGAAATTTTGCCATTTGCAGCAACGTGGATGCAACTAGAGATTATCATACTAAGTGAAATAAGTCAGACAGAGGAGGACAAACACCATATGATATCACTTATACGTGGAATCTAAAATATGACACAAATGAACCTATCTGTGAAGCAGACGCAGAACCACGGACATAGAGAACAGACTGGTGGTTGCCAAGAGGGAAGGGGTTGGGGGAGGGATGGAGTGGGAGGTTAGGGTGAGCAGATGTAAGCTTTTATATATAGAATGGATACACAACAAGGTCCTACTGCATAGCACAGGGAACTATATTCAATACCCTATGATAAACTATAATGGGAAAGAATATAAAAAAATGAATGTATCTATATGTGTAACTGAATCACTTTGCTGTACAGCAGTAATTAACACAACATTGTAAATCAACTATACTTCAAAACAAAACAAAACAACAACAAAAAAACAAAAACAGAAAACCCCCAAAACAAAACAAAAAAAGAAACCCTTGTGTCAAAAAAGAAAAAGATTGTAATCAGAGATTTGGGGAATATGACACACTCTATGAATCCTCTCAAACGCTGAAGAGGTTTCAGAGGGTTTGTTGATTGTACAGTAAGAGCCAGGTTTGCTTTATTGGGAGCACGATTGTTCACTCCCAATTCAGGCTACAACTAGGGAAGGATTACATACACCCATTCATATACACACATATGTATGCACATATATATGTATATCTTATTACTCTTCATATGAAACATGTTATTTATGATGACATTTTCTGTGTGTCTGTGGAGGTAGGCATTGTTGAAAATATGTGTGTTCACATTGTGCATTGGCAGAAACACTCATGGTTGCCCCTTATCCATCTGATTCTAAAGGAGAGTTCAGAAACAGGTGACTGGGTAGGCATCTCTAACTTGTAAGTCATTTATTCACTGAACAGTGTCATGATTTTAGAAATTATAAGTTTATTGACAACTTAAAATTTGGGGTATCTTGCTTAAAAATCAGATTTCTGACTTTTTAAAAAAATATTTATTTATTTTTGTCTGCATCGGGTCTTAGTTGCGGTGCGAGGGCTTCTCTCTAGTTGTGGTGTGCAGGCTCCAGAACACATGGGTTCTGTAATTGTGGCACGCCAGCTCTCCAGTTGTGGCTCGTGGGCTCAGTAGTTGCAGCACGGGGGCTTAGCTGCCCTGCGACATGTGGGATCTTAGTTCCCTGACCAGGGATTAAACCCGAGTTCCCTTCATTGGAAGGCAGATTCTTAACCACTGAACCACCAGGGAAGTCTCAGATTTCTGACTTTTGATAAATCTAAATTTATGACAAAGCTAGTCTCCAGGTTTCACAGGAGGACTAAGGATGGTAGCTGTCTCCTTGGACTGAAACCTTCCTTTTTCAATTGGCCATAGTTTCCTCTTTCCCGACCCTTAGTTCTCTCATTTGAATTAATTGCCTGGTCCATCCATATGCTAAAATAATTTAATTCAGGGACTTGATTAATTCTTCAATCAACTAATTGGTCCACTCAGTCAAGACAGATGATTAAGTAGACCTGTATAGAAATACTGTCTGACTCATGTTCTCAACAACTTTTTCAATTGAACCTTCTATTGATTATTCTGCCCTTGGGCCTTTAAGTAAATTAAATCCAACTTCCAGGGAAAAGATGTTGGTTTGAAGAGTTAATGTACCAACTTCCTCTTATAAAATAAGAGAACTGTCCAAAGAAAAGAAAGTATAGTGAATGGTAACTTTCGTGAATTTTTTTCAGATAGGATACAGATGTCTCAATATGAAACAGGATACAAGAAACTAATTCAACTTTTTTTTTTTTTAATTTTTACTTGTTGGCCACACAGCATGCGGGATCTTAGTTCCCTGATCAGGGATCGAATCTGTGCCCCCTGCAGTGGAAGCACAGCCTTAAGCACTGGACCACCAGGGAAGTCCCCAGCAATTCATCTTTTTTAAGAGAATAGAAATTCACTTCATTCTTTAAAGCATTATGTAAATTCTGGGTAAATTTTTTTCATGATGAGCATTTATTGTATTATAATTCTTAAAATCCCACAAAGTTTGAAGGATGGAAAAAAGATTGGACATAGTTGGGTTATCAGCCAGAGGACAGGTTTTCACTGACATAATTCAAATGGACTCACATATGCAGTTAAGATATCCTGAGAGATTTAGCAAGTAGTAGTTACCTTACCAGTTGGTATGCTGCCATTACATCCAGCGTAGGTTTAGTATGTGTATGAGGACCTCCATAAATAGTGCAGCAAAGCAGTGACTACAGATGAACTGTTGGACCGTCCTTGGTTAGTGGGAGGGCCCGCAGGCTGGCCAGGCTATATTAGTTCCCCCTGAGGAGCGCTAGACTTCTCACCATCATCAGAGAAGCTCTGGGGACAGGGAATGATTTCAAAATGGTAAGATAGAGCATGCTGAACCTCAGAGCCAGAGAAGTAGTAGGAGGACCCAAGGCTTGTGTTAGAAACCAAAGATAAGAATTAAGGAGAGATAGAAAAGAAAAGGAAACTTACATCATCAGAGCAGTAAAGTGGCTCTAGCCAGGTATTGGACGGACAACAAAGAGTTGCTGAAGATGAATTTATTTATTTCCCCAAAATATGGGCCATCAATAGGAAATGTGATAATGAACATGTAGATATTGTATTTTATTGGCCTGGTAACAATTGTTCTTTGTATGAGAATTTGTTAGTCAGCTGTATAAAGCCGTTGATCAGAATATTTAACATCATTTATAAATAAAGCACTCATCTTTAAATGAAAACAATTGATTTTTTTCCCAAAACAAGGGAAAAATCATCTGTTTTAAGATGAAATTAATGCACTTGGTCACTTGACATGGAGGAACTGCCAAACCACAGTCTCATAATCCTAGTTGTACTCCTCACACCAAATCAGGTAAAAAGTCCATCCATTTGGGGGAAGGTAATAAAACCAGACCAGAGGTAAACGATTCAATATCAAGCTCAGAGTGAAAGTAGAAGAGGAATTGGAAAATTCCTGTCAGATGATGCTGTTAGCTGTTTTATAATGTGAAATGCAGTCAACATGAAGGTACAGTTACTTTCATGTGTGTATTAGCAGATATTCACAGGGAGATGAAACCACAGCAGTGGCTCCTTTGGGTCAGTTCCTGGCTCTCATTGATGACGTTTTGTTCTCTCTTTCAATGAAACCCTGTGCTCCCAGGAGTTAATGATGTTTTTTTTAAGTTACGTTGTAAATTAGCAATTTGTTTTTGGGAAGCAGTGAAAAGACAGCACTAGTTGTGTGCAGAGAGGGATGGGTGTTACTATAAATAAAGGCAGATGACATGGATGCCCATCCGTAGACCAGCTGGTTTACAGAAAACAGCTGGCAATGAAAGTACTTATTCTGATCTTGAGCCAGCCTTGAAGGAAATGGACATATTTTAATAAGTTTATTGTGCAGCCAAATGTGGATATATGAATATTTCAGGTTGGAGAGAAAAAATACACACACGAGAATTTAAAATGGGGGATAATTTTTTTAAAAATTTTATAACAGTGGTAATGCCAGTAAAACCATGTTCGTGTTCTTCAATATCAGTGTTTAGAAGTCTTGATAAAATACCATAATTAGTAATGAAGATCACATTGTGATAACACAACCAGGGATTGTTTGATTTTAAAGAACTGTCACTCTCTTATATTTTATGATTTTCATTTTTCTTTGAATTTTATTTTATTTATTTTTTTATACAGCAGGTTCTTATTAGTTATCTATTTTATACATATTAGTGTATACATGTCAATCCCAATCTCCCAATTCATCCCACCACCACCACCCACCCCCGCCACTTTCCCCCTATGATTTCCATTTTTCACTGAAGAAACAAAACACTGACAGATTGGACATCTTTACAAACAATATCGAAAGCTTGCTTTAGATTACAGCTATAAAAAAAAGACCTTCTAAAGCCAAATGCAATCAAAACACAAATTAGGAAGCCAGTCTCCATTATTTCACAAGTAGGAATAGGCAACTTTTCCATTTGGAAGTGTAGTATACTCATTAACTTAGCATCTGCTGGTGCTCTTAAAGTAGTGTAATATGAAGACATCTCTCCATAATTTCTAAGGCCGTGTTTGGGCCATTGCTGCCAATGATGATGACATATGTAAATTTGAAGTTTCACATTTCACAGAAATAAAGAGTAAGAAAAGAAATTGCAACTGTCTGATTAGAAAATCTGACCTATGCCTCAAGCTGTTCATCACTGCTTCACATACAGTTGCTCTGAAAAATTTGCTGAAAGAAAACTTTACTCTTCATCACTGTTAAACTAGTCATATAAGTGGTAGTCGTTTCCAATAGTGCTTTATTGTTTTCAACAGGCTTTAAAAATTATATAAAATTGGTGATCTATCTGTACACCAAATGCTGAATAATTGGTCTGTGGTTGCTGAAATGTTCAAAAACATTGAGCTAGAGAGCAGATCACATTTAAGGGCTGGATGTAGAGGCAAGAGGGAAATGGAGCCAGAAGCATGGAAACAATCAGTGCCAAAGAGTGTGAGATAAACAGCAAGGTGACACTGCTCACAACAGCCAAGACATGGAAGGAACCGACATGTCCATTGACAGATGAATGGGTAAAGAAGATGTGGTACATAGATACAATGGAATAGTACTCAGCCACGAAGAAGAGTGAAACAATGCCATGTGCGGCCGCGTAGATGGACCTAGGGATTATCATACAAGGAAGTCATTCAGATAAAGACAAGTATATGATATCACTTAGGTGTGGAATCTAAAAAAATGATACAAATGAACTTACTTATAAAACAAATAGACTCACAGACTCAGAAAACAAACTTATGGTTACAAATGGGGCTAGCAGGAGAAGGAGGGAGATAAATAACAAGTTTGAGATTGACATGTACACACTACTATATGTAAAATAGGTAAACAGCAAGGACCTACTGTATAGCACATGGAATGATACTCAGTATCTTGTAATAACCTATAAGGGAAAAGAATCTGAGAAAAAAATATATATATATACACACACATATATATATATATAACTGAACCACTTTGATGTACACTTGAAACTAACACAACATTGTAAATTAACTATAGTTCAATAAAAAAATAAAAGAAATAATTTAAAAAATACCCCCAGCAACGTGTAAAGGAGTTTAGAAGATCCAGGACATCTTCTATGCGTAAACTGTGTGGTTCAGGACTAGCTCCTACTGCATGCTGGGAACATCACTTTCTGTTAAAGGCACTAAGTTGGGCTGATCAGTTGAAATTCTCACTGAAACTTTGACTTTCATCATAGGATATTACCTTCATTATCTCTGAGCCTTTCTTTCACAGTGCCCCTCACTTAATCATTTAATCCTGAGTCCCCCAACCAATAAATTCCTATATAACCCAAGATAAGGCATAAGCCTCTTTTATCTTCATATTCTTTCCATGGATGATTTTATGTACTTCCAGTTTTAACTAGTAATTCAAAGCAAATGGCTTTTAAATCAATATTTCTGCCTCATCAATCTCTTAACTCGTGGCCATTTTTCAGCTGCCAGGGGCTCTTTCTTCTCAGAGAGAACCTTCCCCCCAAAGGTGGGTTTCCTTAAACCCACAGACAAAGTGGCCTTCTATTTTGAGCTCTCATAGCACGCTGTTCCTCTGAAATGATCACTACCACATACTTGTAGTTAACTAGTTATTCATCATGTATGTGTTGAATCCTTCATACCTTATTTCTATGCCCCTTGAGTGCTAAGACTCTTCTTTATTTGTTTATCTGTCAACCCTACTCATCCTTATTGCTTGCTGTGGTGCACACAGTGGATGGGACATATAGCTGTTCCAAAATGTTGGTTAGAGGAATATATGAATGAGTGAACCATCTTGGATTTTTTTGGCTGCACCTCACAGCTTGCGAGATCTTAGTTCCCTGACCAGGGATTGAACTCAGGCCCCCGGCAGTGAAAGCACCAAGTCCTAACCACTGGACTGACAGGAGTCTCCCTCATCGTGGATTCTTGTGTCCCTCTTTCTGACATTTCGTTGGTCAAATAGAAATGAAATGACAATGTAAAACAACATATTTTTCTTCCTTTGCCTGCCATAAGAGAGACTATTCTTAGAACATAACACTTAACAGATTTCTTAGTGTTCCTTTTTAAAACGAGACATTTTCACTACAATGTACTGAGACCAGACTGATATGCAAAGTAAGATACAAGGCTAAAGGCCATAAGGAAAGCAATTTTGCAAAATTTAGTAAGAAAGTAGAGAAAAGAGGCTTAAGTATATGGTAATCATTGTTAACTATTGTAAATAACCAAATATTTAATATCAAAAGAAATAAATGTATGTAAGTTGTGGGCTTTGGAAGACACACATGTCAAGAACTGATATGTTAGACAGTCTTATTACCTTAGTGACTTGATAAATGTCCTCTATTTAAAATTCTAATAAACATGTAATCATTTAATGGGGTCTGTGCATCCTCTGTTGTATTTTCATTTTCCTTGCTCAATTTACTCATTTTTTTCTTTCTGTCTATATAATAGATTTTATAAAACCCATTGTTAGTTGTGCAGTGTTTTGGACATAAAAATTTGTGAGCTAATTACAGCCTTAAACATCTTTAAGTGAATCCATTCATCTTAAATGGGCTTGATGAGCTTGAGTCCTTCATTTGTCTGTCTCACACACACAGACACAAACACACACATCCGAAAATACAACAGTTATTGAAGTCCTTATAAGATCCTTTTATCAAGATTCTTCCCCTATAGTAGGTAAGAAGAAAGAGAACTGGAATACACGTACACAGATACACACGTATATACACACATACGCTTGCACACATGCATGTAGTACACATTTGTCACGCTTTCTACCCTATAGTCAGAATGCATGGGTGAGGAACCAATGGGTGGAGGTGGCAGTGGCAACTTTCATTGTCACACCTAACGATCCACTGTACGCATTTTTGTTTGCTCTTTGCTGGGCCCATGGGCCCAGTGGGTTTGGAGGTCCTAGTGCTCAAGGGAGGAGTACTTCCACCAAGTAATATAGTTATGGTTCCCATGAATTGGAAGCTAGAACTGCTCCTCTCTACATACTGGGCTTTGTCTGCCACTGAACCAACAGGTAGAGAATACCATCGTTGTGTGGAAGTCGATCCCAGTTATCAGAGAGAATTTGGGTGGTTCTTCTATGGTGGTGGCAAAAAAGACTATTTCTGGGAGCCGAGGAGTTCCCTGGAGTTCCTTTTGAGACTCTGGCTAATAAAAAAATTGTGGCAACCCAGTAAAGATAAGACCACTGATTCATTTCCCACAGGGATGAATCTTGTGGAGTAGAAGAAGGAAGCTCTAATTAAAAACTTAGGTCTTAGGAGCCAGGCGCAGAAAGAACAAAACGATTGTTCATTTTTCCACTTTTTCCTTTTCTCTTACGTGAAGAACTCCAGCATCGGCTAGCATATGAGGTTTGCGATGGGAGTATGACTGAGTCGACATCACCCTATTATACAGTTGCCAGTGGGACTTCAAACATTTCCTGTGTTGGGGACGTGAATTTTCAACCTGGACAAAGGGTAAGCATGAATACTAAGAGGAAAAAGGGGTTAACTGTGATAGGTAATTTCACACTTCATCTCAAGACCCACACTTTCTAACCTTTTTCTGCCCCGGGAAACCAAGTTGTAAGGCTTAAATGTATGGTCTTTTTTTCCCTCTACCTTCTGGTTGGGTTTGGCCAATAGATCACCAAGGCTGTAGATCAACAGGCGGGAAAAGAATGAGGTGTGTTCACTTTTCTGGCTCAAGTTGCCTCTGACTGGCCTCTTTGACTAACATCCAATATCTTCCTCAAAGTATACGCTTCCACATGACTCCTTCCAAGCCCACGGGTCATTGTCGTTATCCTGGGTTGGTTCAACAGCACATTCTGGTTTTCCTGTACACAGTTTGTAAGCTCCTCTCATATTATCCTAACTTGCATGAGCTCCTGCTTTCTGTTAGGAACCTCACTGATATAATCCTTTTATAGCTCCTGACAGTAAAAAGAAGGTAGGCCATGAATACAAGAGGTAGGCCACCTCTTGTTAAGAGGAGAAGAAGAGGTTATGAATTGTGGCTTGGGGCTTTTAGAAAAAGGAAGAGGAAGATCTGGGGCTTAAGACTGTAGCGAATCACTAGGAATCTCTTTCTTTTCCCCGCAAATATCAGTAGGTTGCCTTGTCTTGCCTTCCCTTTTCCCTTTCCTTTCCTTTCCTTTTCTTTGTCCCTCCCTCCCTCCCTTTCTTTTTTTTTTTTATTATATCCTTTTCTTATTGAGGTATAATTGACAAATAACATGGTATTAGTTTCAAGTGTACTTCATCATTATTCAGTATTCATATATACTGTGAAATGATCGATACAATAAGTCTAGTTAATATCCATCACCACACTTTTTCTTACAGTTTCTTTTCTTGGGATGAGAACATTTACGATTTAGTGTCTCAGCAACTTTCAAATTCACAACAGAGTTTTATTAACTATATTCACCATGCTGCACATGACATCCCCAGGACTCACTTTCTTACGGCTGGAACCTCTTCTTGTATAGCAGACTGCTTGAGGTCTGTCTTGTCATAATAATAATGTCAACATGTTCTTCTTCAAATTGTTACAATTCATGATTTAGCCTAGAATCAGGACCAGTATATAATTTATGGGGCTCAGTGAAAAATGAAAATGTGGAGACCCTTGTTAAACAATCCTTAGTAATTGCAGGACGGCAACAGCAGAGCCATGGACCAAGTGCAGGGTCCCTCTGGGTGCCAGGTCCTGTGCAGCTGCAGTGCGCACTCTTGTGCAACCGGCCTGGCCTGAAGGCTGCAGATACACAAGAGAGACGCTACCAACTAAGAACAGCTAAAGCGACTATAAGCTTCCAAGACAGAGATACATCTTAAGTAAAATATACATTTTGCCATAATGTGTAAAGGCAGAGAGAGCTGCTATTGTTCAAACTTCTATTCCTTCCTGGGGCTCCTTACAAGAAGATAGAGGAATTAGGAAGGGATGCCATGAACTCCGAGCTTTGGGCCTTTGAGTCACAAACACAGTGACTCTCAGTCAGTGCTGTCCGCTCAGGAAGGTGTCCTGAGACCCATGAAGCGTCAGCAGCTTTCCAGGCGATACTGATTTGTTGCCTGACTTGTGAACTACTACCTTAATTTTTTTCCTTCAGAAATTGTTAGAGGTTTAGTCACTTCTAGAGAGAAGTTGACACTGCTTTTGCATTCTAAGGAGAAAGGTGAGGGAAAACATTAACGTCGTATTTTAATAAAGCAAGGAATCCTCCAGAGGATTAAGAAAATATAACTGAAGAAACTGAAGTTGGAAAGATGAGGCTTCTCTTCGGGCCTGGGCTTGACTTTTCTTTAAGTTTATCTTCAAACTGTGTTTTCAGTGCAAATTATTACCATTTGGGTATAACTAAGTGTTCAGTCAATAGACATCGTGATATTTTAATTATATATATTCTTCCTAGATAAAGCATTTCTCTGGGATTTCTTTACACTAGTGATTGTCATAATGTAATGTACAGATCGTTTCAAGGGGTCTGTGAGTTAAAGCTATTTTCCTAGTAATATTTCTAAGACGTTATTTGCCTTTTTCACTCTCATTCATTTATGTGTGTGCAGTGGAGTTAATTCAACTGATTGACCACAGAAGCAGGTAGAGGATTTACTCTTTTAACAAGTCAGACATTAAAGGGATTTGCAATAATTTGAAACAATGGTACTCTCCTCAATATATTTTCAAATAAAAATGTTATTTTAATTCATGTCATTTTACTGGTATTTTTAAAAGAATGAATAATTAAATATTTCATAAAATGATCAGCTTTAATTGCTAATATCACTAAATAGTTATAGGTATAACCTACATAAATGTGTTTTGAGTTTTTCAATAATTTGTGAGAGTGAAAGGAGATCCTGAAATCAAAAATTTAGAAAACTTCTGGTATGCACGATGTCATTTTTGAGATTAGGCCTCTATTTTCATTCGAGCGTCTTAACTTGCTTTTGGCGCCATATATGAAGCACTTCTCCCACCTTGAACTACAGGCATAAGTGCCTGTAAGATAATAACTATTGAATAAATCTTTCATTTATTCATTCATTTAACACATTTTTGATTGTGTCTACTATAAGCTGGATATTGTGCTAGTTCTTGGGCATAGAGCAGAAATAGAGACACAGTCTCTGCCAACATAGATCTAACTTTCATTGAGTGGAAAAGGGAGAGAAACATCTAATAGATCAACACAAAAAAAGTAATTAATTACACTTGTGATAGGCAGTTGACAAGAAAGCACAGGGTGGAGTGAGAGTACGTCTGGGGATTACTTAACCAAGCAGGGGTCCGTAAGGAAGTAACATTTCAAGAAAACAGTATAGGCTAGAGTATGCCAGGAAGAGAATATTTACTTGTTAAGCAAAGAAAGAACATTGAAGGATGAGGCTAGAAAGATAGTCAGGGGCCAGATCACACAGCATCATGTGGATTATGTTAAAGAATTCAATCTGTGTATAAGGATGTGTGTGTGTGTGTGTACATGTCTGTGTGTAGGTACATGCGTGTGTACAAGTGTGGACAGCTGATAGACCCAGTTAAATAGAGATGGCACTTTTAATGTTTATTTAACCTCAAACCATAGAAGCTTAAATTATTATACATTATACATTAGTGTTTATTATTATGCATTAATGGAATATTGCAAATGTCATAAGTATATGTGCAAATTTATTGAAGAAAAGCGATTCATGATCTCTTTTTTGGCCAACATTTATTTTATTTGATTTAAATACTTTAAAATTCATGATTATTGGTGTATAGTTCTGAGTTTTGACAAGTGTATAGAGCTATGTAACCACCATCATAATTAGGATACAAAACAGTTACATCAGTTCAAATAATTTCTTCATGCTACCCTTTTTTAGTCAACCCACCCCCTACTCCCAAACCATAGCAATCACAGGTTTGTTTTCCATACCTATAGTTTTGCCTTTTCCAGAATGTTATGTGAGTGGAATCATGGATCATTCCTTTTAGAGCTGAGTTATATTTCATTGTATGGGTATAACACAGTTTATATATCCATTTTTCTGTTGAAAGCTTATTCCCAGTTTTTGACAATTATGAAAAATGCTGTGATAAACATTTACACACTGGTGTTTGTGTAAACATACATTTTCACTGAGTCGCATAGTAATTGTATGTTTAACTCTATAAGAAATTGCCAGACTGTTTTCTGAGTGGCTGTAAAATTTTACATTCGCACCAGCAACATGTAAGTTCCAATTGCTCTGATTCTTCACCAGAACTTGATATTGTCCGTTTTTTTCCCAGACATTTTAATAGGTATGTAAGTAGTATTTCATTGTGCATTCAATTAGTATTTCCTTAAGGGTAAGTGTGTTGAACATCTTTTCATATGTTTATTTTCCACCTGTATATCTTGTTTGGTGAAGTTGTGTTAACTATTTTGACTTCTTCTTATTATTTTTTTAAATTGAGCTTTGAGGATTTTTTTAATATTCTATATAGAAGTCTTTTTTCAGATTTGCAACAAATTTCTCCCACCCTGTAGCTTGTCTTTTCATTCTTTTAACAGTGTCTCTCATAGATCAAAATTTTTAATTTTGAAGAAGTCTGATTTTTTTTTTTCTTTTGTGGGTTGTGCTTTCAGTGTTGTATGTAAGAACACATTTCTAACCCAATGTCATGAAGATCTTCTCTTTTTCTTTTCTAAATTTTTATAGTTTCGTGCTTTGCATTTGGATCTATGATTCATTTTGAGTTTATTTTTGTGTAAGGTGTGAGACATATAGATATCCAATTGTTCCAGCATTGTTTGTTGAAAGAACTATTCTTTCTCTGCTGAGCTGTTCCACCTATGACAAAAATCAATTGAGTATATTTGTGTGAGTTTATTTCTGGATTCTCTAGTCAGTTGCATTTGTTTTTGTGTCTAGCCATCTATCCTTTCACCAATACAATATAGTTTTGAGCTATATAGCTAGCCCCCAAATCAAGTAGTGTTAAGCAAGCCCCCAAATCAAGTATTGTTAAGTTCCTGAACGTTTTTCTTCATTTTCAAAATTGTTTTGGCTTCTAATTTATTTGCTTTTCTCCATTAATTGTAGAATCAGCTTGTCAATATCTACAAAAAATTTTTCTGGGATTTTGATTGGGATATTATTAAGTCTATAGATCAATTTGGGAAGCGTTGACATCTTAACATTGAGCCTTCCAATGTATGAGTATGGAACATTTCCTCATTAATTTAGGTTTTTGATTTCTTTCATCAGGGTTTTTTAATTTGTAGTACATAAATCCCACACATATTTTGTTAGCCTTGCAAATATGAATCCCATTTTTTGTACCTATTGTAAGTTATGCTTTAAAATTTTTTCAAATTATTCATTGATGATATATAGACATGTGATTGGTTTCTCTATATCAATCTTTTATCTTGTGAAAACTCAGTTATAAGAGTTTTTTTGGAGCTTTCTTGGCATTTTTCTACATACTCAAGCATGTTACCTGTAAATAGAGACAATTTTCTTTCTTTCCAATCTGTACAGTTTTTATTTCTTTTTCTTGTCTTATTCCCAGATATTTTCTGCTGAATGTAGAATTCTGGATTGACAGTTCTTTGCTCCCAGAGCTTTAAAACTGGTGTTGCACTGTTGTGGCAGGCAGAAAAATAGCCCCTCAAAGATATGTCAAACAATCAGTATCAAGGCTGCAAAGAACAAGAGCTTTATTTGGGGTCTTAAGAACTGCAATTTGGGAGACACATATTTGGGTAAAACAGACAGTGTTTTAGGGAAGAGAAAGAGCCAGAATTTCATAAAGACAAAAAATCACAAGGTTGTTAAAGTTGCTCAGTGTGAATTGTGATTGACTCTGACTCAAATCAGGAAATAATTGTCCTTGAGGAATCACAAGTTATTTAAGGGTAAGGGTCTGATAAGTATCTTGAGTTTCTGGCAGATCTGCTGGATGCCTTTGTTAGGACAATAAATGGTCAAAAGGTCAGATTCCATCCAGGCTGAAATGTGCATAAGTCACAGTTCTTCACTGGCCTCCTGGCTCCACTTTGGAGGGCTCCCTTAGCAGCACGGACTTCGTTTTGATTTTCCTTCTAAAGATGTCTGCGTTCTAATGCCTGGAAGCTGAGAGAAGGTTACCTTATTTACAGTGTTGCAACTTAATTGCAATTAAGGACATCGAAGTGGAGAGAGAATTCTGGATTCTCCAGGTGCACTCAATTTAATCACATGTCCCTAAAAGCAGAGAATCTTTTTCCAGCTGTAGTCCAGCTGTGGATAAATGGTTGGAGAAATGCAGCGTGTCTGGCTTTGAAACCTGAGGAAAGGGGCCACAAAACATGGGATGTGGACAGCCTCTAAAACCTGGAAAAGACAAGGAACTGGATTCTAACCTAGAGGCTCCAGAAAGGAATGCAGCCCTACAGACACTTTAATTTTAGTCCAGTAAGACCCCTGTGAGACTTCTAACTGGAAAACTATAAAATAAGAAAATTATTTTAAATTATTTATCATTTCAGTTCTTTAAAGCCACTAAGTTTGTGGTAATTTGTTACAGCAGCAATAGAAAAGTAATGCAAGTATCCTGTTTTCTGTTCTGGTTTCGTTTCCTGTTTTCTTGTGTGTTTTTTGTTGCTGTTGTTTTTAGTTTGTTTGTTTGTTTTTACCAACTGTCAGTCATCTGAATTGTTACTTTTTATGTAATGTGTTATTTTCTCTGTAGACCAATTTGGGATGTATCACCATCTTAACACTATTAATGTCTTAACATTGATGTCTTCCCATTTGCTTAGGTCTTCTCTACTTTCTTTCAAAAGTGTTTTGTTGCTTTCAGAGTATAAGTTTACATTTCTTTTATTAAATTTATTCTTAAGTTATTTTTATTGAGACTTTAAATGCAATTGTTTTTTTAATCTCTATTTCAGTTTACTTACGACTACTGTATAAAAAATAGATTTTAATATGTTGATTTTATATCCTTCAAACTCACTGGACTCCTTTCTTCTAATAGTTTTATTACTTCATTTTATTTAAAATTAAAAAATTTTTAGTAGATTCCTTAGAATTTTCTATTAATGTGGTGTATCACCTGAGCTGATTTTTGGGTATTGAACCAATTTTGCATTCTGAAGACAAATCATACTTGGTCATGGCATATAATAATCCTTTTGATATGTTACTAGATTGATTTACAATATTTTGTTGATGATTTTTGAATCTATATTCATAAAAGATATTGATCAATAGTTTCTTTATGGGGGGATGTCTGGAGCCTGAAAGCAAGCCCTGCTGAGTTGAGGTACACGAAAATCTCCCTCCCCTGAGTGCTAGCTCTCAGGCTAAAGGGAAGAAACCTGGAGATCCAGGGGTCATGGCCAGAAGCAAATCAGGTGGTAGGGTGACCTACTCAAAACGTGGCTGGAGGAGCTGTTGATCTTACGTGGAATACTCTGAGATTATTTCTAAACTTCGCTTTCTTGCCAGGGGAAGACTAAGTTCTTCCTGGTTCCAGGACATGGGTAGGGAAGTCTGGAATTAAGTAGGTTCTCATGAGATGTAGGGCTTGAGTAAGGGGGAGGCTGCTGGTGACAGTCAGGCACACTTTATCCCCATCTGTCTCCCACTGGGGAACGAGACGCCAGCCTCCTTTAACACATTAAGTGCTCCGTGCTCCGAAGGAAAGCCACCAACCCTCCTGAATTGCCCTGGAAGTTCCCAGAACATGGGACTTCCAGTGCTAAAATTGGGAGACACCTGGCCAAACTGGGACACATTGGTCACTCCATTTCAAAATGACCTACTTCTCCAGTAAAAATATTAATTCTCTCTCTACTTGATTAGCTAGATGGGAAGAAGAAAGCCATGTTATTGGAATAGCCCACACATGAAGACTGGGGTCTGGGAGTTTGTGTAACATGTTTTCACAATTCTCTGTGGAAATAATGATATTATGACTTTTATTTCAATTAAAATAAAGTTAAATGTAACATTTTTTTTTCCGTTGCATCTGAGAATGTCTATCTTATAACAGGATATTGCTTAGAAATTTCAGTGCCTGAAGTTTTGGCTGTTTGACATTGAGTAGCACTGCATCAGTTGTCAGGTCCTAACAAGTAAAAAACAAAGTTAACCAATACCAGGTGAAGGCCACATGTCTTCCCTGAAGGTTATTCCAACAAAGATTTCCCAGTTATTCCATTAGAAAAGAGAGTTGAGAGAATCGAATCATAGCAAAGCAGCAAGTAGTGAAAAGTGTAGAACTCAAAATTTTCTCTCTGCCATAGCAGTTAGTAGCATATTGGGTTGTGAGTTCTGGATTAGTTTCAGCAAAATAACATCATCATTTGTGTTACATTACTGTTGCTAATTAATTATATTTTTATTGGTTTGGTAACTTTTTTGAGTTTTAATTTGGTTTTATTGTTGAATGAGAGCAATAGTTATAAGTAGCTTCTACTATGATTTTTCTGTATATATAAGTAGCATTATAATAAAGTCAATACTGGCTCTATAAAAAGAAACATGTACAGGTTCCCAAGGGTTTCCTGATTTAATGCAGATGCATTATGATTTATAAGACTTTAGCCTCTATAGAGGGAGACGGAAAGGGTTAGATGGGAAACGGGAAGGGGTGAACAGGAAGAAGGTGGTCAGAATGTTTAAGGAGGCAATATACTCCTTCAGGCTAACTTCATATCTGATTTTCTGACATTTTTTATTGTACACTTTAGAATCTACAACTTCTTAAAATCTCTAAAGATCTCTAAATCATGACTCCCATGATTTTATTTGTAAGTTTTCTAGGGAAATATAATACTTACATGGAAGTCATTTTGGAGAGGTAATTTGGAAATCAGGCATAGGTAAGATGAGAACTTTCTGAATGTATAATAATAATGAGAATTGCAATGTCATACTTATATTGATCTCCTCTATGTCACATGTTGTTCTTAATGTTTTCATAGATTGTTTTATGTGCCACCACTATCTAGGAGTTAGCTATTAGTCTCATTTCATAGAAGAGAAAGCAGAGGCACAGAAAAGTATAGTAATTGCAGGAGGATGCGTAACTAGCAAGTAAAGGATCCTGGGTTGAAACTCAGGTAATCTGATTTCAGAGCGCACATCCTGAGACATTACGCTAAGCAATGCAAGTGGCAATAAAATGATCTGTGATCTATGATAGAAAAGAAATTTGAGATTCTAGGTTAAGGCATGGAAGTAAGTGGTAAACAGTCAACAGATACCCATTATTTATAATTAATCAATAGATCTTTAGTGCTAGTATGTTGAAGATCACTAGTTACTGTAGCTGACATTTACAGAGAAAGGGGGCTAAAAAAATACACTGTCCCTGGAGACTCCATTTGAGTTCACATTTATAGTTGCATATTATATAACTGGTGATAAACTAGAATTTATTGGGGTCCTCAAGCATAAATCAAGAATGTTAAAAAAAAGTGATTTCTTTATCGACTAAGATCTCAAAAAGTTAGACGGCAGCATTGTAAAAGATTTGGGATGTTGTGTATGACATGGCCCCTTTCTAAAACTGAAGATTCTAGGGGAATACATTATGTTCTATTTGAGTTTATACTTCTAGGAGAAAATATTTTGTAATTTATAGGCTTAGGTTATACAAGAACTGGAATTTCTGAACAACGTAAAATTATTACTGCCATCAGTAAAGGTTCTGTTATCAGAGATAATTGAGAAAAAGTGAACAAAAATAACTTGAAACATTTAATATTCTTTTTTTTTTTTTTTTTTTGCGGTACGCGGGCCTCTCACTGTTGTGGCCTCTCCCACTGCAGAGCACAGGCTCCAGACATGCAGGCTCAGCGGCCATGGCCCACGGGCCCAGCCGCTCCGCGGCATGTGGGATCCTCCCGGACCGGGGCACGACCCCGTGTCCCCTGCATCGGCAGGCGGACTCTCAACCACTGCGCCACCAGGGAAGCCCCTAATATTCTTTTTAAAGTCAACAAACTCCATTGGAATGATCAATATTTTTTTTTTACTAAATGTATTTATTTATTTATTTTTTGGCTGCGTTGGGTCTTCGTTCCTGCGTGCAGGATTTTTTTAGTTGTGGCAAGCGGGGGCTACCCTTCTTTGCAGTGCACAGGCGTCTCAGGGCAGTGGCTTCTCTTGTTGAGGACCATGGGCTCGAGGCACGTGGGCTCCAGTAGTTGTGGCACATAGGCTCAGTAGTTGTGGCACACGGGCTTAGTTGCTCCGCAGCATGTGGGATCTTCCCACACCAGAGATCGAACTCCTGTCCCCTGCATTGTCAGGTGAATTCCTAACCACTGCGCCACCAGGGAAGCCCCTGATCAATATTTTTTCCGAGGAGTTTGTTTAGATTTGAACTTACATAGATCAAAGCAATACTTCTTCAGTGAACAGAATAATGGGAAGCTTCAGTTTTGGTTTTTAAGGCAAAAGCAGGAGAAATGTAAATGGGTCACTTAAATGAAAAGACCAAGGATAGCGCTTACTTTAGATGTAACTGGATGTAAGGGTTTAATCAATGTCATCAAGATTAAATTTCTTTTCCACTTTGTACATGAAGAAATTTTGAAGGAAATGGAAATTAGAATATAATTGATTTCCTCACATATTTGAAGAGCAGCACAGCAGTGCAAAAGATTAATTTTGTATGACTTCAGAAGATAAGATAGATATAGGATAAAAGCTTGAAGGAGACAAATTTCAGGAAAAATTTAATTTCTAAAAATAAAATTGTCTATCTCAAAATGAGTTCCCTGTCACTGGGGGTATTCAAGTAGAATCTCTGTGATAATTTGTTGAAGAACTTCATGAGGAATTCAAGTATTTATGGGGAGTTTTAGTAGAACGTAGTTAATGCCTCTAACCTTTAAATTTTTTGACACTTCATTCAATTAAAACATTTCAAAATACAAAAAAAATTACATTTTTTTATTTTGTAAGATTTTCATTCTGCGTGCTTGGTTTCATGTTCAGACAGGCTTTACGTGAGTCAAAAATAGGGGCCATCATTTCAAGAATTATATTGTCTTTATATATAGTGATAACAGAGACACAACAGTGCTCTTAGGTAGTGTCAGGAAGGCCGTCCAAATGGTTTTTAACGGTTTTGACTCGGTTCCTGTCACATCTCAGATTGAATTTCTAGGGTCTGTAATGGGAAGCTCTGATTGGCCAGTCTGGGTCTTGTGCCCCCCATTGTGATGGGAGGTAGGGCCATGTGATTGACAGCACATCATACAAGGGGATGGCCCTGTGACTAAGGTGTGGCCAAAGGAGGATAGACTCTTGACAGAAGCTTGGATAGTCTTATATGAGGCCTCTGTTTGGGGCAGATGTACCTGGAAACATTATCTTTTTTCTGATACTATTGTTAAATTGGTAGGATGTAACCATGCATAGCCAGTGGCCCGCTTTGCTTGACATGTGGATAGAGCCTGTTTACAAAACTGTGGTCAACCTTAATGTTCTTAGGGAATCCTTTAGGCTCCCTGACTTTGAAGCACACAGTATGTCTGCATTTCCAGGACTCCTCGTGGTTGATGGCGCCATGTGATTTTCTCTGGACAATAAATCATGCGAGGAAATGTTGTATCTCTTCTGGGTGGAGGATTTAATTACTGATGTGAGATCCTGCGGGGAGCTCTTTCCCTTCAGCACAGCACTTGACAACATTTGAGACGTGGTTACTTCCATCAGTCTGAATTACTCCTGAGTTACTGTTGTGATCAGGGCCTCCTTGTTGGATCCCAACAGAATGATGTAAGCAAGATATAACGTGATATATGCAAGAAAAGAATCTTTGATCAGTTTTAAGTCAATTAGATTTTAGGGTTTTTTGGTCAGTACACTATGATCTAGCCCAGCTTGATTGTTCTAAGATTATGTAAATTTCCACACCAGCTAACTGCATTCACTCGTTCTTACAACTATTGTATGGGTTAAGTATTGAGGCAAGTATTGCCAATATTATTATTGTAATTGTTCTCATAATCAGCTCTTTGATTCTTATATCAAATGTACATAGACGTTTTAGTGATCAATTGCTCTACACTTTCCTGAAACATATGTTATTGGCTTCACTAAATTCCTTTTTATAAAATGAAGTATAGTTTATCTAATCAGAAGATAGTAATATTTTTTCCCTACACACAGCCTCAGTACCTAAAAATTAAAAGGAAGTAAACTTTCTTCCAAACTTGGGTTTGGCTTAAAAAGTCTGAATGAAAGGGTTATATACTCTAGTGCAACATTCTATATAAGCAATACATCAGAGATCTGACCCTGGACAATTTCCCAAACTCATTTATTATGTTGAAATCATAAGATTTATTGATTTATAAGCTGTACGTATCTCCTTTCTTTCTTCGGGGATTCTTTTCTCTTGCAGCAGAATGTCAAGGAAACAGCAAGTTTCTGTTGCTTATTAACCAAAAGTACAAGAAAACAAAAATTGCCCGAGTGAAATATTTAAGAATGACATTAGGGTAATATATAATTTTATGTTTATATTTCTGGAACTGGAAGTTTCAGATGAAGAATTAAGGTATAACAGTGAGGAATTTCTAATCTGAGTTACAAAATCAAGATGCAGATTTTCATAATGCCATCTGCAGCAACATGGATGGACCTTGAGATTATCATACTAAGTGAAGTAAGACAGACAAAAATAAATATCATATGGTATCATTTATATGTGGAATGTTAAAAAAAAGACACAAATGAACTTATTTCCAAAACAGGAAGAGTCTCACAGACATAGAAAACAAACTTTTGGTTACCAAAGGGGAAAGGAGGGTGGGGTGGGGAAGGGATAAATTAGGAAGTTGGGATTAATATACTATTATATGTAAAATAGATAATCAACAAGGACCTACTGTACAGCACAGGGAACTCTGCTCAATATTTTGTAGTAACCTATAAAGGAAGAGAATCTGAAGAAGAATATATATCTGAATCACTGTGCTGTACACCTAAAACTAACATGATATTCTAAATCAACTATATTTCAATAAAAAAGATGCAAATTTTCAAAGAAAAAATTAAGTGTTTTCATAGCTCTATGATGACTTTATCTGAAAAGGGGTGGTACAAGAATGAGATTGTTGAAATATCTTCAGAATTTGGTGGAAAGGATTTCTTTGGTGTAAGGTGTACAGTGATCCTTGCCCTTGACCTTGGCAGGGGATTGGGAGCATACCTAGTGAAATGTGCTTCATCAGGACCATGGTGATTTTGAGATGGGATTCTTGTAGCACAGGCACAGAGGACCGGCATCTGATCATTAGTTTCTTTGTCAATAGAGTTGCTGTGACTGGGTTTGGACTGGTCTGTGCTCCCAGAGTTTCTCTGGGCAGAGGGTGAATGAGTTGTACCTATGGTTCAGAGGATGGGCACATGGGAGAGCCAGCTGGGAGCCATTTGAATTCCAGCCAAAAAGTCTCTTGGAAGTTCTGTGGGCTCCCCAAAGAGAGTCTGTGTGTGATAAGTAGCTAACAATCAATGGGCTAAATGGGAACAGTGGGAGGATTGATGTCTTGGGTCTTGGGAAAGAACAGAATGTACCCAGTTGGGAAATCTCTGAAGAAGTCACAAAATAACTTAACAGTGAAGGAATTATCTTTAAACATCTGCCAGGCTCAAAATGCAAAGCTAGTTTAAAATACGGCCAGTTAAGTAAGAACTTTCCTATTTCTCTTTCCTTTCTCATTACTTTGAGCCTCGTGGTTTCAGGAACAGTGATGAGAAGTACTTCTGCAAAAAATTGGCCTCTAATAAGGGCTAGCTCAGGGAGACGTTACAGCCTGCGGGTCTAGAGTATGAACTGTGGTTGTACTCTTTAGCTACAGAATTGAGATAATGCTTGGGAATTAAAGTTGCCTAGGCTTTTATCTTTTCTAGGAGTAAGCAGGGGTGAACCACTAGGTCAGCAGGTTTCAAGAGACTGGAGAGCAGCTCCTGTGAGCACACACCCATGGGATGTGTTTGTTCAACTTCCTGGTTGTGTTCATTAAGGCTTACATTTGAATAAAGAACACAGCCTCTCTAGTCTCCAAATCATGCTTTTCAATGTATTTCTTTGATTCTAAGTAGCACTAATTTTTCACATATTTAAAATTGATAAGTATATTTAATGTGAAAATTTTTGTTTTCTTTCCAAAAATGTTTCCACAATATTAATAATACATTGTACAATTGCTCTATTCCTAGAATTTAGGAACTACATTATTATAAAGAGGCTATGCATTGTTTTTACATGATAGTTTACACAATTATATATTAAATATTGGAGAAAGCCACTGAGGGACTAAAATGGTCTTTTAAATACATGCAGTTCCAATCTAAGGAAACTATAGTTTAGAAAACTAAAATTCTGATCTTGGATTTTCCACATAATAGTTAGCATAGCATTATTTTTTATAAATTTTTTATTATTATTTATTTTTGGCTGCGTTGGGTCTGTTGCTGCGTTTGAGCTTTCTGTAGTTGTGACGAGCTGGGGTTACTTTTTGTTGTAGTGCGTGGGCTTCTCATTGCAGTGGCTTCTCTTGTTGTGGAGCATGGGCTCTTGGTGTGTGGGCTGCAGTAGTTGTGGCACGCAGGCTCAGGAGTTGGGGCTTGCGGGCTCTAGAGCACAGGCTCAGTAGTTGTGGCACACAGGCTTAGTTGCTTCACGGCATGTGGGATCTTCCCAGACCAGGACTCGAACCCATGTCCTCTGCGTTGGCAGGTGGATTCCTAACCACTGCGCCACCAGGGAAGCCCAAGCATAGCATTTTTTGAAAGACCTGATCATTAAGAATCTTGCTTTCAAAAAAAATGCCTGAGCAGGTAACTTAAAACAGCAAGTTGTTTTGTTAATTGCAACTATTATGATCTGAACTATTACCTAACTTGTAAAGGCCTCAAAATTCATTTTATTCTCAACTTTGTTGAAATATGAGATGCAGGATGTTTGGACTTGTTTTACATGAGAGGAAATAAAAGTCTCGATATTTAGGTTATTTGTTTTAGACCACATAAGTAGCTGAGGGGAGACTTGTATTCAAATGCTGATCTCTCAAGTTCTAGTCCAGTGTTGTTTTTCTACTGCTCTGAGATACATTAAGATGTATCAGAAAAATATAACAAATATTTTTGGAAAAAAACTATATCCACACTGACAGCCCACGTCAATTATAAAATACATTTCATTTCTAGACATATAAAAATAAGTATTCAGAATCAGGAGAATATAAGTATCTATGCTGTAGGATATTAATAATTTAACAAATGACTCCATCATGTTTGTTGAACCCTGCTATCTTCAAGGTGTAGAAAAGGAAATCTTATTTATTTGTTCGTTTGTTTATTTTTGGCTGCATTGGGTCTTCGTTGCTGTGCACAGGCCTTCTCTAGTTGCGATGAGCAGGGGCTACCCTGTTGCGCTGCGTAGGCTTCTCATTGCGGTGGCTTCTCCTGTCACGGAGCACGGACTCTAGGCGAGTGGGCTTCAGTAGCTGTGGCACGCGGGCTCAGTAGTTGTGGCGCATGGGCTTAGTTGCTCCATGGCATGTGGGATCTTCCCGGACCAGGGATTGAATCCGTGTCCCCGGTATTGGCAGGTGGATTCTTAAGCACTGCGCTACCAGGGAATCCCTGAGAAGGAAATCTTTGGTGTAGAGAAGAATATACAGAAAGTGTAAGACACAATTCCTGCTCTCAAGGAAATTAATGTTTTATCTGGAGAGAGATCTGAAGAATAGCAGGCACGTGGGACTCCATGGTAAGAACCTAAGGGCAGGCACAGATGATAAATGCTGAGGAATCTCATCCATTCTCATAGCTTCAAATACCATCTCGAGAGAGGTGATTCTGAAATTACTGTTTGTAGCCTTGACCTCCTCAATAAGTTCCATCTTTATGTTCTCCATATTTTCAACTAACTCTTAGATAGTTTCATCTGACATCCTTCAGAAGACCCAAAGGAAGCATAATCTTCCCCAACAACCTTGCTTCTGCTCCTGTATTTCTCATCTTTGTAAAGGCATAGCGATTTCCCAGGCGCCAACGCTGGAAAGCTCAAAGTCATTTGAGAATGCTTGCTTGCGTTTACACCTCCACACCCGCAAGTCTAATTATCACAAAGACCTGCTGGGTCTTGCTGCAACGTCTCTTGAAAAGCCAAAGCCTCATTTTATGTGTACTTCATTACTGGTTCAGGCTCCCAACAACTTTCGTCTTTGTTAGAGCAAGAGCCTCTTTTTTCCCTACGTTTCATAATTTCACATGTTTTCTCTCAGACGATGGCTTACCTTATCGTTTTCTTACAATACTTTGAAGAGCAGAGTTTTTAATTTTATTGAAATCCAAATGATCAATTTCTTTCATGCTTTTTGCTTTTTGTGTCATATCTAAGAAATATTTGCTTGGCTCGAGGTCATGAAGATTTTCTCCTGTTTGTTTTTTTTTGCAGAAGTTTTATAGTATTCCTTTTTACATTTAGGTCTACGATCTATTTCAAGTTAATTTTTGTGTACATGTGAGGAAAAGTTCATTAGAGTTTCATTATTTATTTAAATTGAGATACAATTGCGATATAACATTATTGAACATTATATAGTTTCATTATACAGCGTATTGATTCAATATATCTATATATTGTGAAATGGTCACCCTAATAAGTCTAGTTAAAATCCATCACCACACAGTTACAATTGTTTTCTTGTGATGAGAACTTTTAAGATCTACTCTCTTAGCACCTTTCAAATATGCAATACAGTATTATTAACTGTAGTCACCATGTTGTACATTACATCCCAGGAGTTATTTTATAACTGGAAGCTTGTACCTCTTGACCACCTTCACCTATTTCACCCACTCCACATCCCCCACCTCTGGCAACCACCAATCTGTTCTGTCTATGAGTCTGGACTTTGTTTTTTCTTTTTCTTAGATTCCATATATAAGTGAGATCATATGGTATTTGTCTTTGTCTGACTTATTCACTTAGCATAATGCCCTCAAGGTCCATCCATGTTGCTGCAAATGACAAGCTTTCCTTTCTGTGGCTGAGTAATATTCCATTGAATATATATACCACATATTCTTTATCCATTCATCTATTGATGGACACCTAGGTTGCTTTCATGTCTTGACGTGGAAGCCAAATAATGTTGCAAAGGACATGGGGTTGCAAGTACCTTTTTGAGTTAGCATTTTCATTTTCTTTGGATAAATATCCAGAAGTGGAATTGCTGGATCATATGGTAGTTCTTTTTTTAATTGTTTGAGGAATCTCCACACTATTTTCCATAGTGGCTGCAGCAATTTACATTCTTACCAATAGTGTTCAAGTCTTCCTTTTGCTCCACATCCTCACCAACACTTGTTACCTGTTGCCTTTTTGGTGATAACCATTCTCACAGGTGTGAGGTGATATCTCATTTGATTTTGATTTGCATTTCCCTGATGATTAGTGATGCTGAGCACCTTCTCACGTGCCTGTTGGCCATCTGACAATGTCCTCTTTGGAAAAAATGCCTACTCAGGTTCTCTGTCCATTTTTTAATTGGATTGTTTGGGGGGTTTTGCTACTGAGTTGTATGAGTTCTTTATATATTTTGGATATTAATCTCTTATGAAACACATGATTTGCAAATATTTTTTCCTATTCCATAGGTTGCCTTTTCATTTTGTTCATGGTTTCCTTTGCTGTGCAGATAAACTCTTAATTGATTTTCTTCATCTTAGTTCCCTGCCTGTCAATTCCATTCTACTACTCTGCCACCAGAATTATCCTTTTATAACACAGAATTCCTCATTTGACCCTCTACTTAAAGACTGCACTTATTGGTTTTCAAAGTTTGACCACTGCAAACTGTTGAAGTACGATTTTGTGTTTTTCTTTCCACCCTTCAAGTGCACCGTACTGTAAACACCCAATTACAGTAGACAGCAGTTAGCCATGATGTCTGGCTCCATTCATATATTTGTTAATTCAATAATTCACATATCAATTGAACAGCGACTGCATTCTCAATTCTCAATAGAGAATCTAGGTTCTGGGGGTAAAGCAATGAACAATAGAGACAAAGTGTCTTAACTCCAAGGCTTACATTCTGACATGAAAAAGACAACAAAAAGTCTTAAAATAAATAACTATATATCAGTAGACATATACACACACATTCGTGTGCTTTTTTTGTGCATCTGTATCTATAACCTCACATATATTAAAATGTTTTCGAGAAAAATAAAGGAGTAGGTTTATTTAAAAATAAAGGGCTATGCCTCAGTGCTGAAATTTCATTTGAGACATGAACTAAAGGAGGTAAGTGAGTGAATCACATGGTACAGAGGAGAGCATCTGGACACAGGGAAGAGCAAGTGCAGAGACCCCAAGTTCACTGATCGCTTTCTCTGCTGTGTCTAACCTGCTGATAAGCCCATGGAATTAATTACATTTGTTTTCATTTCATTTTTTTTAATAGTTTCCTTCTCTTTGCTGAAATTCTGCATTTATTTATGCACATTCGTCATCTTTTCCACTCTATCCTTTAACATACTTACCTGGGCCAACTTCTGGGTCTTCTTCTATTGACTGTTTCCTGTGTTGGCCATGGGTCACATGACCTCGCTTCTTTACATATCTTGTAATATTTTATAGTATGCTGCATATCTTGTATAAAGTATGGTAGAGAATAAAATATCACCGTCATAAAAGGGCACTCCTCTTCTTTCATGTTTCCGACATGCTGAGTTAATCTAACCTATAGTTGACCTGAGTTACAGCTTTGTTGAAGTTTTGGTTAGAAACAGCTCACCATTAGCTTCAATTGTGAGGGTGAATCAAGACTGTTCCTTCAGCAGATTTTGGGATCTGATCCCCAGTGAAACCCTGCAAATAACCCTTGTGTTTTATAGCCAGGCTGGTAGTTTTTTGGGGAGCTGGTCCATTCTTTTAACTCGCCAGTCCTGCCTCCAACTTTTGCCTCTCAGAAAATCTCTCTCTGCCCTGATGATCTGCCCCACGCCTTCCAAGAGGTGGCTCCATGCCTCAGACAAAGGTGTCTTAGCTCTCCTGCCTCAACTCCAGCCTTTGGCAGCTGTCTTCTGACCCACGTGAAGTCCTGTTGTGCTCAAGCAGATTTGCCATGCCAAGGCTTCAGCAGGCGTTTCTTTGTCTTGCACTTGTAGAAGGCCCTGTGCACCTCAGGGAGACCTCTGGGCAATTCTGCCCTTGATTTCGTGCACTTGGTGAAGAGCCAAGGTGGGGAACCGGTGGATGGAAGAGCTTTGCTCTGTTGCAGGGCATCCACTCTTCTGATCCGTCATGCTCGTCCACATGCAGCCATGACAGATTCCACTGGTGTCTTCTTCCTCCTTTTTATGGTGGATTTCTTCTCTCACTGCTTCTGTGGGGTAAAAGCAGTGGCAGTCTTCTCTCCTCAGAAGGGAGTTACGACTCATTAAATGGAGTTCCCTTTTCATTCTCTGCATCCTCAGTTCTCTGAAACTTTATGCTTTTGTAGGCTTTCTGGTTTGTTCTCGTTTTAGGGTAAGAAGGATACTCTCTCTTGTGGTTTTCTACACGCTGACCGGAAATGACCATCTTGCAACCAAATCTGAGACATCATAACTGGTAGGAAAAGGCTTAGGTGAATTTTGATTTAAGCCAAAAAGAAGGTCGACAGATTATTAATTTTTCATTCTATGGTTTTGCATCTCCCTAATGTAAGTCAGGGATTGCTCTAGGCCCTGGAAATACAGAGATGAAGAAGACAGATGTGAAACTTACATATTTTAGGGGGGGTGGACAAAAAAAATAAATATGCTAAACATTTAATTTTAGTTAATGACAAATATATTGGGGAAAATGAAGCAGGGTAAATGGATATATTAAACCCAGTTTATGCACCGTCTTGGGTTTGCTTAACCTTACCTAATGGTATACCCATTCTGGCTGTTTACGTCATTGGCTGGATTGGGCCTAACAATTGCTTACACCATCTTGGAGTCATAAAGCTACCACAGCCACCATCACAATCCAAAGACACTCTATGCATAGTAGCAAGGCCCTTGTCTATTCCCTACCTTGGAATGGTTGTTTGAATCCTCTGGCTTTTGGGGATTCCCTGGCAGTCCAGTGGTTAGGACTCGGTGCTCTCACTGCTGGGGCCCCGGGTTGGATCCCCGGTCAGTGAACTAAGATCCCGCAAGATGCGTGGTGTGGCCAAAAAAAGAAAGAATCCTCTGGCTTGTTCAGAAGCTTCCTGAAAGAGCTGCACCACACAACCTCCAAGTGTGGAAAAGTTAAAACCCTGTGGGACCTCAACCCATTAAGATGGCTACTATTAAAAAAAAACTCAGAGAGGGCTTCCCTGGTGGCACAGTGGTTAAGAATCCACCTGCCAGTGCAGGGGACACGGGTTCGAGCCCTCGTCCAGGAAGATCCCACATCGTGGAGCAACTAAGCCCATGCACCACAACTATTGAGCCTGTGCTCTAGAGCCCGTGAACCACAACTACTGAGTCTGCATGCCACAACTACTGAAGCCCACGTGCCTAGAGCCCATGTTCCAAAACGAGAAGCCACCACAATGAGAAGCCTGCTCACCGCAACAAGAGTAGCCCCTGCCCACTGCAACTAGAAAAAGCCCGAGTGCAGCAACAAAGACCCAACACAGCCAAAAATTAATAAAATAAATAAATTTATTTAAAAAAAAACAGGGCTTCCCTGGTGGCGCAGTGGTTGAGAGTCTGCCTGACGATGCAGGGGAAACGGGTTCGTGCCCCGGTCTGGGAAGATCCCACATGCCGTGGAGCGGCTGGGCCCGTGAGCCATGGCCACTGAGCCTGTGCGTCCGGAGCCTGTGCTCCACAATGGGAGAGGCCACAACAGTGAGAGGCCCGTGTACCGCAAACAAAACAAAACAAAACAAAAAACCCCCACAAAAACCTCAGAGAATAACAAGTGTTGGTGTGGATGTGGAGAAATTAGAATCCTCGTGCATGGTAGGTAGCAATATAAAATGACACAGTGGCAATGGAAAACAGTACGGCAGTTACTCAAAATTAAAAATAGAATTTCCATATGATCCAGCAATTCCACTTCTGGGTATATATCCAAAACAACTGAAGTGAGGTCTTGAAGCCCAGCTTCATTATTCACAATAGCCAAGAGGTGGAAGCAACCCAAAAGGCCAGCACTGGAGAAATTGATAAACAAAATGTGGTTATAAATACAGTGGACCATTACTCAGCATTAACAAGGAAGGAAATCCTGTCACATGCTGCAACAAGGAGGGGCTTGAAGACGTTATGCTAAGTGAAATAAGCCAGACACAAAAAGATAAATACTGCAGGATCCCACTTATATGAGGTGCCTAGAGGAGTTAAATTCCTAGAGACAGAGAGTAGAAAGGTAGTGGCTAGAGGCTGGGGGAGGACGAGCTGGGGAGTTGTTGTTTCATGGGTATAGTGTTTCAGTTTTGCAAGAAGACGAGTTCTGGAGAGATTGGTTGCAAACTATGTGAGTGTACTTAGCAGTGCTGAACTGTGTGGCTAAAAATGGTTAAGACGATAAATTTTATGTCATGTGTATTTAACACAATTAAACAAATCAAAACAAAACCTTATAAAGTAGTCTTTAAATAATGACAGACAGGCAGTTGGAAAGAGCTCGAAGATAAATGAGTCGTTCTTTGTCTCCCTGACCCCTCTAGTGACAGACTGTTAGGAGACTCAGTAATTTCACAGAGCCCTTCTGGAAACGCTGTAAGACCAAGTTATGGTTTGTATTTTTCTTTTTTTCGTTTTTTTTTGGAGAAACCATGATCAGCTGAATAACACTCTCCTGGCATATGTTTTCTTTTATTCACCATCCCACTTCCCTTTTATATCCTTATTTCCTTAGGATTTCAACCCCGTTCCCTCCCCTCCCAATAATGCATTTTAGTATTTAACTCTTGCATCAAGTTTTATTTTCTAGGGAACTCAGGCTCAGGCGGTGGGTTTGTGCTATGGTTTCTTCAGGGTAAACGTTTTGGGACAGATGCCATTTGAGCTGAAGCTTCAATAAGGAAGTAGAATGTGGAGATGTTTGGGAAGGGCATTCCAAACAGCCAGTACAAAGACCCTCCCATGGGAGCAGCTTGGTGCTTTCGGGGATTGATGAGAAGGATAACGTAGTTGGCATGAAGTGAGAAAGAAGGCAAGTCATGGGGAAGGAGATGAGGGAGGGATTCATGTCTCCCATCTCCTAGGGCCTTGGAGGATTCTGATTTTTATTCTACATGATGGGAGCCAGTGGAGGGCAGTTAAATCATCTGAGCTACAGCTGTAGAAAGATCCTTTTAAAAAAAAAGACACGTGTCGGTAAAGATGTGGAGAAACTGGTACCCTTGTAGGTTGTTGGTGAGAATGTAAAATGATACAGCTGCTCTGTAAACCAATTTGGTAATTCCTCACAAAGTTAACCATATGGCCCAGCAATTCTACTCCTACGTATATAGCCCAGAGAATTGAAAATAGGTGTTCGAAGAAAACTTTTACACAGATGTTAACAGCAGAACGATTCAAAATTGTCAGAGGTAAAAACAACCCAGATATCCATCAACTGAAGAATGGATAAACTAAATATGGTATATGCACGTACGGTATATATGTACATATTCCATATGAAGGAACGAAGTTGTGATACATGCTATAACGTGGATGAATCTTGAAAACATGATAAGGGGAAAAAAACAGACCCCAAAGGTAATCTCTTTTATGATTCCATTTACAGAAATATCCAGAATAGAGACAGGAGGCAGATGAGTGGGTTGTCAGGGGCTGGGGAGAACAGGAATGCAGAGTAACTGCTAATGGGTGCAGAGCTTCCTTTTGGTGTGAGGAAAATGTTTTGGAACTGATGGTTGTACAACATGTAAATGTACTAAATGCTGAACTGTATGCTTTGAAATGATTCATTTTATTTTTTTAATTAAAAAAAATTTTTTTTGATATTGCTGACAGACTCAAGTTTTATTAGGTTTGGAAGGAGTTAAATTTTTTTTTAACCAGAATAGTTTTCCTTTCTTTTCTTTTTTTTAACATTTTAATTTAATTTTATTTTATTCATTTTTATTAGAGTATAGTTGCTTTACAATGTTGTGTTAGTTTCTTCTGTACAGTAAAGTGAGTCAGTTATACGTATACGTATCGTATATCCATTCTTTTTTGGATTTCCATCCCATTTAGGTCACCACAGATCATTGAGTAGGGTTCCTTGTGCTAAACAGTAGGTTCTCATTAGATACCTATTTTATATATAGTGGGCTATATAGGTTAATCCCAATCCCCCAGTTTGTCCCACTCCCCTTCTCCCCTTGCTAACCATAAGTTTGTTCTCTACACCTGTAACTCTGTTTCTGCTTCGCAGATAAGTTCATCTGTATCATTTTTTTAGATTCCACATATATGCATTTGTATACAATATTTTTCTCCTTCTGACTTACTTCACTCTGTATGACAATCTCTAGATCCATCCACGTCTCTGCACATGGCACTATTTTGTTCCTTTTTATGGCTGAGTAATATTCCACTGTGTATATGTACCACATCTTCTTTATCCATTCCTTTGTCGATGGACATGTAGGTTGCTTCCATGTCCTGGCTATTGTAAACAGTGCTGCAACGAACATTGGGGTGCATGCATCCTTTCAAATTATGGTGTTCTCCAGATATATGCCTAGGAGTGGGATTGCTGGGTCATATGATAATTCTATTTTTAGTTTTTTAAGGAACCACCATACTGTTCTCCATAGTGGTTGTACCGTCCCACCAGCAGTGTAGGATGGTTCCCTTTTCTCCACACCCTCTCTAGCACAAGATGATTAATTTTATGTTACATGATCTTTCTGGTTTCTTTGTGAATGGACTGCAGGTCAAGTGAATACTGACCTGGATGGGTGTTAAGGAAGGCGTTCCTATGGCAAAGAATTGAAATCAAGAAGGAAATCCAGTTAGGAGCATATTGTACCAGTTCAGGCAAGAGATGATGGTGGCTTGGGATAATGTCGTAGTAGTGAAAATCTCATTTCTTGGGGAGGGTCAGGGAGGAAGTTTGAAGAACCAGATGGAAGACAATGAGATGGATTCTTCCTAAATGGGGCCTAAGAACATTGTACACCCACTCAGCAGCTTCATTTTTGTGGGCCCCTGTACATTTCACTGGACTGAGGACCACGTGGTTGGCCCAAGCATTGAATGATCTAAAAATAGGCAACCTGGTTTCCTCACCACTCTGACCGTTGCCTATTTCACTGTTGATGATTTTTTCATGAGTCTTACTGTTAGAGGAAGAGGAAACAGAGAATATTTAACAGTTCCAATGCTCCTCCTGCCTTTTATGGACACAGTGGAAACAGCTTATGGTTTAATCATTAGATGTTTTACTGCTGCCTAAAATGGGTAAAACCTTTCTTAAATGTTCCCTTCGCTTTGGAAATTCATTTGGTGGCCAGTTGGCTGTTTTGCAATTTCATGATGCTTCTGATGACTCTTATCATGTGCTAGGGTTTTGCTGGAGGGGGTTCTTCCTCCCTTTTACCATCACTAATGACTTTTTCTCCGGAACTTGGACTGGCCTTGAACAGGCTACATAAACCATTTTGAGTCTCTGCAAAGCAGAGTCAGGTTAAAACCTCAAGCAAGGCTTGAATTATCCTATATTTCTTTGAGTTTTATTATCAAAAAATAAAAAATATATAAACCATAGCCTTTTAAGAAGTCAAACCATTTTGTGTAAAAGAACTGGCACCAGAGAATTTGAATTCAGTAGCTTTTCCATTTTGGTCAGCTAATTTTGTGTTACATTAGGTCAATTGTACTCTCTTCCTCAATCAGGATTGTGAGGCTTTTAGGCAAGCCTAGATAAATGTGAGTGAGGTGAAGTAGTAATTGGGACAGTGAAAAGCCTACTACCCTGCATTTTCTGGAAGCTAGACAGCTCAATTATCTGAACAGTATTCGTGTAATGGAGCTGCAAGTGGAGTTAATAGTAACCTGGGCGGGTGCTAAGGAAAGAATTCCTGTGGTAAAGAATTGAAATCAATGCGCTCACTTTTTCCTGAGTGCAAACGTTGGTAGCTTCGTTCAGTGTTATTTGTTTTTATAACAGACATAATACTATTCCCACAAAAGGGAACAAATTAAGATCAGAGACCATGCACGCACTGTGAGTGTAGGTGATTTCCAAGCTGACAGAAGTTAAGGATCACCTCTGGGCTGCAATGCATTAAAGACTTTTTCCATCTCTCAAAGTTTCTGAAGATCAATGAGTTCCTCTGTACAATGGAAAGTATCCCATAAAAAGGAAACCTGGATAGAAAGCTACTGGTAAAAATTGTTTTATTGGAAAATAATATGCCTAGGCTCTGTAAGTTAGCACTTTAACTTTTCAGTGTTAGAATATAAAAATAGGTCAAGAGATATATTAAAATAGATCATGGTGAGGCTGTTCCAATGACTGTCACGGATAAGCCAGCAGCAGCATGTCAGAGAATATGGGTTTTCTTCCTAGGAAGTTTCAGCTATAACTAGATAGGTTCAAAGTGGCAGTCATTCATAAACCCGTAGGTGGTAATGGAGTTCTTTTCAGTCTGTTTCTCCTTTCACTCAGTCTAGTTTGCCACCTTCTTTATAGCCCATTTCATCTTAATAATCAACACTTGGGAGGAAGACAGGTGGTCGCACCTCTTAAGTACCTATACCAGTTGCTTCCTTGACAAAGTGCTGGTTACGAAAGCTGCTCTTGCATAGCTACTACCTTAGCTGTGTTGAAAATTCTGGAACAAAACTGAGTACAGTAAAATGGAATGAACCCCAAAAGATTAAATTAGAAACAACATGTTCTCTATCTAGTGCAGCATTTTTAAAACTCGAATTGGTTGCCAATGTTTTTAAATTGGAAGATTATATTGGTATACACACACACACACACACACACACACACAAATACACAAATCCTGGATTCCCAATGTCCCTTTAAGAATTGGAGAATTGACTCCTGGGCATATAACCGGAAAAGACAAAAACTCTAATTTGAATAGATACACCCCAGTGTTCAAAGGAGCACTGTGTACAATACCCAAGACACAGAAGCAACCTAAATGACCATCGATGAATGGATAAAGTAGATGTGGTACATATACACAATGGAATATTACTCACCCATAAAAAAGAATGAAATCATTCCATTTGCAACAACATGGATGGACCTAGAGATTATCATACTAAGTGAAGTCAAACAAAGATATCAGATGATATCACTTATATGGGGAATCTAAAAAAATGACACAAATGAACTTATTCACAAAACAGATATAGACTCACAAACATAGGAAAAAAATTTAGGTTAGCAAAGGGGAAAGGGGAAGGGAGTGATAAATTGGGAATTTGGGATTAGTAGATACAAACTACTACATATAAAATAGATAGGGCTTCCCTGGTGGCGCAGTGGTTGAGAGTCCGCCTAACGATGCAGGGGACACGGGTTCGTGCCCCAGTCCGGGAAAATCCCACATGCCGCGGAGCGGCTGGGCCCGTGAGCCGTGGCCGCTGAGCCTGTGCGTCCAGAGCCTGTGCTCCGCAATGGCAGAGGCCACAACAGTGAGAGGCCCGCGTACTACAAAAAACAAACAAAAAACAAAAACAAAACAAAAAAAACCCCAAAAAACAAGAGCCAGGCTGCTTGAGTTCAAGTTCCTGATCATAGAATTTTTGGTTTTATGAGCTTCAGCAAGTACTTAGCTTTTCCATACCTTAGTTTCCCCACCTGTAAAATGTCTGTGTGACAATACTTACATCATAGGGTTGTTGTAAGGATTTGCTGACCTGAAACAAAGAGACTGCTAGTTATTTCTCCAGCAAAGAAGGGGTCATTTGGTATCAGCAGAGAATTGTCCAGCATCCGCAACCACGATGAGTCACGATGCAAGTCCCTGCAGGGCAAGAGAATGAGAAAGCTTTAATAAAGAGGAAAAGGGAGTTGGGAGGACTGTAATAAACAAAGAGTCCATGGCTTTTCATTGCTGAGTCTTCGCTCAGAAAGAAGAGCAGTCTTCCTTTTTCCTGTTGGGCTCTCTTATCATCACAGGGCATGAGAGCTCCCCCTTCTAGTCTCCCAACTCTATTTAAGTGAGATTTCTGTTTATTAATTTTACAGACTAAATAAGTTAATATTTTAAAGCACTTAAAATAAAACCTAGTTTATTTTAGATGCTCTCGGTGTTTACTGAGTAGATCAAATATAGTATCAGCAATTTAGGCTAGAGATGGCAATGACATTTTAAAATTTAAGTTGCAAAGTTTTGAGGGTATTACTTTGCTTCCTTTGGATTTTTGGAGTGACAAAAGACAGTCTGTAGTCCATTGTACATTATGGGGTAGGTCAGAGTTATTGGAAGTGTCATTGACCACTTGGTGACAGTGTATCAGAAGATTCTGGAATCTTCAAGAGCTCCCCAAGGACAGGATAGGACTCATGAGCATTGCTAGAGGAGTTTGTAGTGCCGCTTTGACTGAGAGTGATTTAGTTTAACGGATCATCAAAGTAAAGGAGGACGTAAATTCGGATCAGACTGCCAGGATGCATATTTTGCAACAAAAGAATCTGCAAACATTAGTTTAACAGTCAAGGGGCAATGTTCTGGGGCCAAAGTTAAAAAACAAAAATTCTTGTGAGAGGTTTTCCTAACCGCGTACTAAATAGATGAGATTAGTTTATATGCACAGGCCTAGGGACTGTAAGGAAGGGAGTATTTTCACTTTAATGGAAAATGTGCATTTCCTCACCCACAAGTATTCCTGGGTCTGAGGCTTCTTGCCCTTAAGGAGCTTAGCACAACCATCCTCTGACTTTGCAGCTAGAAATTGCCTGACCTATTATAAGCACTCAATAAATAATTGTTTTAAAATAAGTGATAAGGTAGCTAGCGTTGATATTTTAGGTAAATAAGCAATTTTCATTTTAGAAATTCCAAGTAAATAAGTTCTAGTTTCCGCGTATTGGTCATTGCCAGCTTCCCAAGCTTGTAACCATTTGACTAACATCCCCTCACCCTTCCTCCCAATGCTAGGCATAATTCTAAATTTAGGAAGTAGATCAAGTACATCTATCTCAAAGCTAAGGCTTACCATCAACATTAAAAAAAAATAGCACTTTTGAACTTGCCAAACAAGTGATCCCTCATGTTATTTGCATGTGCTGGTCCTTCTGCTGAGAATACTCATCTGCATGGTGCCTTTTGCATTTGCATTTGCATGGTGCCTTTGGGTCTCTGATCAAGTGTCACTTTATCAATAAGAACTCTTCCACCCATGTTATATAAAAGGGTAACCCCTTCCACACACACACAGATGCACACACACATACACACTCAGATGGAGGCACTCCCTGTATCTTTAACCTGGCTTTATTTTCTGCCAAGGCACTTAGAATTTTCCAAAATGTCAAGTGTTTACTTGTTTAGGTGTTTATTTTGGGTCTCTTCCCATTAGAATGGAAGCTTCAATGAGGACAGGGACTTGATATAATTTGAATTCCCAGCACTCAGTTCAGTACCTGGGCTCAAATAAATATTTGAATAAAGGTACAAATTAGTGAATGACCATTTATTGAGAGCCTAAGATTTTAATTTGTTCTGATTACAGAGGAAGCATTATCGCAGGTTATCTTCAAAACATCGCTGGGAGGTGAGAACTATTATTTCAGATTTTTTTTCTTTTCAAAGATGCTATTGCAGATAAGGTTTTATTTGTTTTATGAAAAATAGTAATACAATAGAGGTCCCAGAGTCCTCTTTCCTTTTACCAGTGTAATCTCGATGCCAGCTAAGGATAGCTGTCCTTTAAGATCTACTTAAATGTAGCTCAAACCCCTTTTTCATTCATAGAAGAAAACCCATCCCCTACAAGGAAGTTTCCAAAGCAAAATATTATCTTGATGACATGTTATTTTAGTGGAGAGAAAAATTGCAGTGATTGTATGTTTCTTTACACATATAACGTGTACATACATATATCTGTTATAGTTGCTTTCACTCGATTGAAATAGTTTTTTTTTTTGTTTTTTTGTGGGTTTTTTTTTTTGCGGTATGCGGCCCTCTCACTGCTGTGGCCTCTCCCGTTGCGGAACACGGGCTCCGGACGCGCAGGCTCAGCGGCCATGGCTCACGGGCCCAGCCGCTCCGCGGCATGTGGGATCTTCCTGGACCGGGACACGAACCCGTGTCCCCTGCATCGGCAGGCGGACTCTCAACCACTGCACCACCAGGGAAGCCCTGAAATAGTTTTTAAGTTAAAAAGAATGACTCAACTAGGATGGGAAGGCAAACCGACCCTCTTAATGTGGGTCTTTTTCAAAATAATTGCAGCATTCATGCGGCTGAATTTGGACTGGTCTGATCTTGTCATGATTGGCTCACTGGGTTGTATTTGTCGTGTCAATGAGTATTTATGCTCTTTATATTAAGTGGAATTGGTGGCAGAGGAGGGACTCAAATCTGAATATTATAACATCCCGAAGTGGCACACTCAGTCGGTCCAAAGTCATGGAGAGAACTGTGAATTTTATCTTGAGTGCCTTTCCTCTGGTCTTGCTCATGTTCAATCCATTACCATCAGCCACATCAAACCTTATCATGTCATTTCCCTCCTTGAAATCCTCCCTTTCCTGACTATTGCTTTTATTTTTTATTTTTTAATTGGGGCGTAGTTGTTTTACAATGTTGTATTAGTTTCTACTGTATAGTGAAGTGGAGCTCCCTGTGCTATACAGCAGGTTCTCATTAGTTATCTACTTTATACATAGTATCAATAGTGTATATATGTCAGTCCCAATCTCCCAATTCATCCCACTCCCCTTACCCCCCTTGGTGTCCATACGTTTGTTCTCTATGCCTGTGTCTCTATTTCTGCCTTGCAAACAACTTCATCTGTACCACTTTTCTAGATTCCACCTATATGTGTTAATATACAATATTTATTTTTCTCTTTGTGACTTACTTCACTCTATATGACAGTCTCTAGGTCCATCCACGTCTCTAAAAATGACCCAATTGCGTTCCTTTTTATGGCTGAGTAATATTCCATTGTATATATGTGCCACACCTTCTTTATCCATTCATCTGTCTATGGGCATTTAGGGTGCTTCCATGACTTGGTTATTGTAAATAATACTGCAGTGAACATTGGGTTGCATGTATGTTTTTCAGTTATGGTGTTCTTTGGGTATATGCCCAGTGGTGGGATTTCTGGGTCATAGGGTAATTCTATATTTAGTTTTTTAAGGAACCTCCATACTGTTCTCCATAGTGGCTGTATCAATTTACATTCCCACCAACAGTGCAGAAGGGTTCCCTTTTCTCCACACCCTCTCCCTCATTTATTGTTTCTAGATTTTTTGATGATGGCCATTCTGACGCGATACCTCATTGTGGTTTTGATTTGCATTTCTCTAATGATTAGTGATGTTGAACATCTTTTCATGGGTTTGTTGGCTATCTGTATGTCTTCTTTGGAGAAATGTCTGTTTAGGTCTTCTGCCCATTTGTGGATTGGGTTGTTAGTTTTTTTTTTTGTGCGGTACGTGGGCCTCTCACTGTTGTGGCCTCTCCCGTTGCGGAGCACAGGCTCCGGGCGCGCAGGCTCAGCGGCCATGGCTCACGGGCTCAGCCGCTCCGCGGCATGTGGGATCTTCCCAGACCGGGGCACGAACCCGTGTCCCCTGCATCGGCAGGCGGACTCTCAACCACTGCGCCACCAGGGAAGCCTGGGTTGTTAGTTTTTTTGATATTGAACTGCATGAGCTGCTTGTATATTTTGGAAATTAATCCTTTGTCAGTTGCTTCGTCTACAAATATTCTCTCCCATTCTGAGGGTTGTCTTTTCATCTTGTTTAGGTTTCCTTTGCTGTGCAGAAGCCTTTAAGTTTCATTAGGTCCCATTTGTTTATTTTTCTTTTTATTTCTATTACTCCAGGAGGTGGGTCAAAATGAATCTTGCTGTGATTTATGTCATAGAGTGTTCTGCCTATATTTTCCTCTAAGAGTTTTATAGTGTCTAGCCTTACATTTAGGCCTTTAATCCACTTTGAGTTTTTTTGTGTGTATGGTGTTAGGGAGTGTTCTAATTTCATTCTTTTACATGTAGCTGTCCAGTTTTCCCAGCACCACTCATTGAAGAGGCTGTCTTTTCTCCATTGTGTATTCTTGCCTCCTTTGTCAAAGATAAGGTGACCATAGGTGTGTGGGTTTATCTCTGGGCTTTCTATCCTGTTCCATTGATCCATATTTCTGTTTTTGTGCCAGTACCATACTGTCTTGATTACTGTAGCTTTCTAGTATATTCTGAGGTCAGGGATCCTGATTCCTTCAGCTCTGTTTTTCTTTCTCAAGATTGCTTTGGCTATTCAGGGTCTTCTGTGTTTTCTCGAAAGGGCCAGAGAGCAAAGATTTGAGGCTCTGTGGGCCTCATGATCTTGTTGCTGCTACCAACTCTGCCACTGTAGCACCCAAGAAGCCAAAGACCCATAAATGAGTGAGCTTGACTGTGTGCCAGGAAACTTTATTTACAAAAATAGGAATGGGCTGGATTTCACCTGCCGGCCATACTTTGCTGACCTCTGTTCCACTGTCAACTTGGCTTTGGCGAGAACTCCATTTCTCACAACCCCATCCCAGGACGGTGTTAGGCTAGAATTGGCTGGAGATTTGGGAGGCAAAAGTGAAGCAGCATCCATCAAGCTGTGAAGGGCTTTGGTGGGTGGAGATGGGGAGAGGGTCCAGTTCATCCTGCTGAGCGTCCAGCTCTTCTCCTTATGGCCAGGGATTTGTCCAGCTATGACCCCGCCCACTCTGAGACACTTTGCTGTGAAAGCACCAACAACCGACACTTCCCCTGGAACCAGACACAGAGTTTCCAGGTGTCTCTGAAAATGGAAACTTGTTCATCTGCCCCATCGCTAGCGAGAGTTTTTCTCCTTTCTTTATAATTCTCCTTCTCCAGCTCTTCCAACTAAGACCTAAGACCTCACTCTTAGAATAAGCCTCTTATTTCATTGCACTTAGAGTGCTTTCTCGATGGTGCTGTCCTTAAAGGATAAAGTCCAGAAGGGAATGAGGTTTTCTTAGATGAGCCCTCAGCGTTCACTACCAAGCATCTCTCCCACTGACTGTATCCCTCCTTTTCTCCTCTAGCTCATTATTGCCTACTCTGTCTTTGAGTGCCCTTTAATTTCATTTTCATTGTTATCTTACAATGGATTTAAACCTGGAGATAGGTAGGGTATTTTTGATTAAAAAACTCTACCAAACTATTCATCAAGGAAGACAGACACACTCTTGCCAACAGCCAACATGTGTTTACTTTTCCCTTGCCCTTGTTTTAAGACCTGATGGAAGCCCCGGCTTGGGTGAGGTACCAGCCCTGGGTGTTCATATCAGAATGATGCTGATTGAAATCTTCTTGCTCTCTGCGTAAGCCTGGGAACGTTACTTACCATTTTAGAATCTGCATTAGCTCATGTGTTGTGAGGAAAACAGTACGTACTGGGGGATGGTGGGAGCGTGGAGTATCATTTTTAAATGCATCTACAATGTATAGAGGGTTCTGATACACACCCCTGGGAGGAAATGATAGGAATTCCTGTACCAGCAGACTACAGTATTTCTAACTGAAACAGGCAGATGTAATTGCTTCACTCGGAATGATTGACATGGAGCCCATTCTTCGAAGAATCAAACCTTACCTGGCCAAATGCTACTTCTTCCATGCAATCTTTTCTGATCCTTCCAGCTGTAAATTTCTCTATGAAATCCATTTAATGCTGGATTGTTCTCTTATGATACAAATCCTTTACACTGATAGATTGTAGCATAGCAGTTAAAAGTAGGGGTTAAAGGTTAAAGTTTGTATGCCAATTTTTTAGTAGATACATAAATTTGGGAACAGTTACATTCCCTTAGTCCCAGTTTCCTCATCTTGAAAATCGAGATAATAATAGAACCTATTTGCTTGACATAAGCACTCATTACACATTAGCTGTTACTATTTTTATTATGTGGTTAGCTATATTCTGTCCCCCCCGCCTTGTATGTGAATTCTGTAGGAGAAAAATCTGTGTTTGGTTTATCATACCTGTGGTTTTGATCAGTGTTGTGGAGTCCCAAGTCATGTTTGCTGAATGGCTAAAAATATGAATGTGCTTAGTTAATCAGATAAAAATGATTCATCAGGGAAAGAAAAACAGATCAGTGTACTCGGATACACCTGCTTCTTGAAGACATGTATTTAGAACTGAAAATACCTTGTAGTGTTTTCAATCACATAACTTTAAATATTTAAGGTCCCAGATTGACCTTCTGTTGTGCTTTCTGCCTCTTGCCCTCAGAACTTACTTCTTACCCATTCTGAGCTAACCCCTGCTGGCATCAGTCCCATAAAAGAAGATGGATGTTCTTATTCCTAAATGAATAATAACACTGTTACTAGTTTTTTTCCACAGGGGATTCTTCCCTTGTCTTATTGCAGCAGTGAGACAACACAGAGAAAGGGCTTCGACGTTTTTCTCTTGAAATGGGAAGAGACATCTCAAAAGCAAATATTTCATATTTGTTTTGGGTGCTACTGACACGTCTTAATTTACAGTTATGTGGAAGCTCTAGGTTACAAAGCTGACATCTGAAGAAAAGACCTGAAATGGGGAGATTTGGCAGTCTCTGCCTTTTCCATTACCCGATGGATAACTTCATAGTGATGACAGCTTGAGACATAGTTCTAGAAATTCTCTTCTTGTCAAATATACATGAAAACTATGTGTGTGTGCATTTATTTTAATATTTTTTTCTCTTCCTTTTCTCTAAGTGTTGAATAGTGTAGCTCTCTCCATTGGTATTTGACATCTGTAAGAAGGTGGGACAGCAGCAGAGAATTATTTGAACATTGTGTGCCCCGTTATGATGGCAAAATGGCACCTGAGGGAATTCCCTGGTGGTCTAGTGGTTAGGACTCCGCACTTCTACTGCAGGGGGTGTGGGATGCATCCCTGATCGGGGAACTAAAATCCCTCATGTCACGTGGAGTGGCTGAGAAAAAAAACTGGCATCTGATTTGAAGAGTGTAAATACCACATTGAACTTCACTGTGAGGGTTTCATTCTTCCCTTGGGGATTACAGCATTATGGCTCATCAATAAAGTGCAGCAAGAATAGTTAAAACCTAGGAAATATATGTACAGTCCATCATGCATAGGGTTCCCATTTCTTGAGAAAGAAAGCTTTTTATTCATGTAAGATATTTTCATATTATTTCTTCTTGTTTATGGTCAAAATTGTATTTTAACATCATCTACATCATCAACGTAGACTTACCACATTGACCCTTGGTGACAGATATGTAAGGTAGAAGGGAGCTTTGGAGATCATCTAGCCATTTACACTGGGGGATATCCAGGCTTAGAAGCTGTGTTTTGGCCTGGAGCTAGTGGATGACCAGTAGAAGCAGAAGAAAAATTCAAGTTAGCTACTACTAGCAATACAAATCCTATTGCTTATTTCTAGTGAAAGCTGTCAGAGCATTAAGAAGCGGTAGACTGATGGGTTGTGATGACTACAGAATTACGGTATGACAAAGATGAGGATGGGCCCAGTTGTCAGACTGATTTAGTTTCAAATTCCATGCTCTCTAGCTGGATACTTTGGGCAAGCTACTTAATTCTCTCTGCGCTTCTACTTCTTCAACCATAAGAAAGTATAAAGTAAAAGTGTTTTCTGAAGTAAAGGAATTATGAAAGTTACTGCCAGATATCAAGTATGCAATAAGTTTTAGTTGCATGTTGTACTGTTAATATTATTATTAATAGTGGTAGTAGTACTATTACTTAGTATAAATACTACTTACTATTTTAAAAAATATTTATTTATTACTATTACTATTTTTAAAAAATATTACTTACTATTTTAAAAAAATATTTATTTATTTATTATTTATTTGGCTGTGCTGGGCCTTAGTTGCGGCATACGGGATCTAGTTCACTGGCCAGGGATCCAACCTGGGCCCCCTGCATTGGGAGTGCAGAGCCCTGGCCACTGGACCACTAGGGAAGTCCCTACTTATTATTATTAGTGTTTATATTTCTCTTTCTTGGACTAATTGTTCCTGTGGTGTTTTTGAGACAGTAAGTTATAAAAGTGGTTAGGGACTTCCCTGGTTATCCAGTGGTTAAGACTGCACCTCCACTGCAGGGGGCGCAGGTTTGATCCCTGGTGGGGGCACTAAGATCTCACATGCCGCGCGGTGTGGCCAAAAAGTAAAAAAAAAAAAAAAAAAAAAAGTGGTTAGAGAGGGCTACTTCATGAAGGGAGCAGCCTGTACCATTCGGTCCATAAACCTGAACGATGTTGTGTTTTCTGCAAGACTCTGCAGACCTGAAACCGTTGAAGGAGGTTTCCCATGAGAGAAAAGGGGAGGACATTTTAGAATACGAATTGCTAAGAGGCATTCCCTTTTAAGCTGTCACCAGCAGCCAAGTTATAACCCTGGGTGTGCAACATCAGTTCTCCAGGGTGATAAGTCTGAGCAGGAGGTAAGGAAAAGAGAAGGGAGGGTAAAAGAAACTTGCAAGCTCACTAAGAGTTATTACACTATTCAAGTCAGTGGTGAGAGGCATATCTCAAAAATAAAGGATATCCACTGTACTTTCCCTTACTTGTTCAAACATTGGAGCATGGCAAAAATGGCTAAGGTTTATTGTGTCAGAAGAAGCAGTTTGTCTTGTTTTTAAGTGGAGAGTGCACGAGTCACCTTCATGTTTGAATTTTAATGTGTAGATCCTAACTAAAACATAAATGCCTTGAAAACCAATACCTGTCCTTTTGTACACTGTATTGATTAAAGATTTGTTAGATGCTGTTTAGAGTTTGAAAAAGGATGTATATCAAGAGGAAAGAGCTTTTATCAATACCTTTTTTTTTATTCAAGTATAGTTTTTTTTTTTAATTGGAGTATAATTGCTTTACAATGTTGTGTTAGTTTCTGCTGTACAGTGAAGTGAATCAGCTACATGTATACATATATCCCCTCCCTCTTGGACCTCCCTCCCACCTGCCCACATCTCACCCATCTAGGTCGTCACCGAGCACCAAGCTGAGCTCCCTGTGCTATACAGCAGGTTCCCACTAGCTATCTATTTTCCACATGGTAGTGTATTTATGTCAAATCTAATCTCCCAGTTCGTCTCACCTTCCCCTTCCTCCCCTGTGTCCACATGTCCGTTCTCTATGTCTGCATCTCTATTCCTGCCCTGCAAATAGGTTCATCTGTACCATTTTTCTAAATTCCACATATATATGTTAATATACAATATTTGTTTTTCTCTTTCTGGCTTACTTCACTCTGTATGATAGACTCTAGGTGAATCCACATGTACAAACGACCCCAATTTCGTTACTTTTTATGGCTGAGTAATATTCCATTGTATATATGTACCACATCTTCTTTATCCATTCATCTGTCATTGGACATTTAGGTGGTTTTCATGTCCTGGCTGTTGTAAATAGTGCTGCAATGAATGAAATCCTTTTGCACTGTTGGTGGGAATGTAAATTGATACAGCCACTATGAAGAACAGTATGAAGTTCCTTAAAAAACTAAAAATAGAACTACCATATGATCCAGCAATCCCACTATTCAGGTATAGTTGATTTACAGTGCTGTGCTAGTCTCAGGTGTACAGCAAAGTTATTCAGTTATACATATATATATATTATATGTGTATAATATATATGTTATACTATTTTTCATATCCTTTTCCCATATAGATTATTGCAAAATATTGAGTAGAGTACACTGTGCTATACAGTAGGTTCTTGTTGTTTATCTATTTTGTATATAGTACTGTGTACCTGTTAATCCCGAACTCGTAATTTATCCCTCCCTTACTCCCTTTCCCCTTTGGTAACCCTAAGTTTGTTTTCTAAGTCTGTGAGTCTACTTCTGTTTTGCAAATAAGTTCATTTGTATCATTTTTTTATTTTAGATTCCACATATAAGTAACATCATATGATATTTGGCTTTCTCTGACTGGCTTACTTCTCTCAGTATGATAATCTCTAGGTCCATCCATGTAGCTGCAATTGGCATGATTTCATTGTTTTTTTATGGCTGAGTAATATTCCAGTGTGTATATGTGCATATATATATATATATATATATATACACACACATATATACCACATCTTCCTTATCCATTCATATGTTGAATGGATAGGTTGTTTCCATATCTTGGCTATTGTAAATAGTGCTGCAATGAACATTGAGGTGCATGTGTCTTTTTGAATTATGGTTTTATCCAGATATATGCTCACGAATGGGATTGCTAGATCATATGGTAGCTCTATTTTTAGTTTTATAAGGAACCTCCATACTGTTCTCCAAGTGGCTATACCAATTTAGCTACAGTAATCAAAACAGTATGGTACTGGCACAAAAACAGAAATATAGATCAATGGAGCAGGATAGAAAGCACAGAAATAAACCCATGCACCTATGGTCCAGTTAATCTACAACAAAGCAGGCAAGACTATACAGTGGAGAAAAGACAGTCTCTTCAATAAGTGGTGCTGGGAAAACTGGACAGTAACATGTAAAAGACTGAAATTACAACATTCTCTAACACCATCCAAACAAAAATAAACCCCGAATGGATTAAAGACCTAAATGTAAAACTGGATACTATAAAACTCCTAGAGGAAAACATAGGCAGAACAATTTTTGACATAAACCACAGCAGTATATTTTTGGATCCGTCTCCCAGAGTAATGGAAGTAAAAACATAAGCAAACAAATGGGACCTAATTAAACTTAAAAGCTTTTACACAGCAAAGGAAACCATAAACAAAATGAAAAACCTACAGAATGGGAGAAAATATTTGCCAACGATGCAACTAACAAGGGATTATTCTCCAAAATATACAAACAGCTCACGCAGCTCAATATCCGTACCTGTCGTGATTCTCATATAACCCAGAGAGTAGCCCATGTGCCTGTATCTATCCTGCCAGCTGTGCTAGACTTGAGATGACCAGGAGAGTTAACTGTGACCATGTGTTGGTACAGTCCTGCCAGGAGAGCATATCTTAATGGTACTGAGCTCACAGCCCCAAGCTGTGTGAGCTGTTCCATGTTCACTTATCCACACCTCTGGTTTTTCTCCCTTTGGAGATTGCATTCTCAAAATATGCAAAGATATAATAGCTTGTTGCAGGTCTTGGAACCTTAATATGTTGATGTTGGAATGTAACCACACACACCGAAGCAGGACCAATCTGAGTTTTTTTCTCTCTGTTTACTACGCTATTTTTTAAGTGAAAATAGCAATGAGCCTATATTTCAGGGTTCAAACTTCTATCTCACAGTGTTGTAAGGATGAAACACAATAAAATATGGGGAAAATATTGAAAACTGTAAAGAAAAGGGATATTCTGGGAAGACAACAGCTCCTTTTCTTTCAATCCTATTTCTAACCTGTCTTTCCCACATGGACCAAATGACTACTGAGGCTGAAGGAAAGTCGTTGTAAGTGAAGCTTTGGTTCTGCAGGAGTTATGGTGGGTCAAAGGAGTAGGAAGCTTTTTGCCTTCATTGGTGGATGCGATCCTAAAGACCAGTATCAGAGGGAACTGAAGTGAGGATTAGGATTGCCAAGGCTTGAGAAAACCATGACCTCACCTTAGTGTGTGCCCACTGATAGGAGGTCAACATCTCCATGGGGGGGGGGGGGGGGGCGGGCGCTGGACTCATGGTGCTCAGGAGGCCAAGAAGAATTGACTGGGTGGATGGTCCTCCTTGCCCCTGAGGGTGAGTGAAAGCAGCCAGGGATTGGGCAAAGGATTCCTTGTGATGCCTTCAAAGACTCATGGAGTAGAGAGCATTTAGCTTTTCACTGCTTCCCGGACTTCAGAAACTCCAGGTATTAAACTTTAGACTCTATGGAAAAATAAAATTTAAGGTGCCCAGAAACTAGAAAGATGATCAGTAAGAACAACCCAGAATGCACATCTAGTGAAACAGAGACTGGAGGAGTCATATGACAACTTGCAAAAAAATAAAGCATTCAAGGCAATAGAAGAGTAGATTTTCTGGAGTTAAAAACAATTTCTGTGCAAAAGTTTTCAGTTTAATTGAAGGAGAGGATGGTCAGAGTTGAGATTGAATTGGTAGTCCAGGAAATCAATTAGAGTAAATATCTTAAAACATAGAGCAAAAACATAAAGAGAAATTATGACGAAAAAGATAAATGACATGGAAGATAGACCCTGGACATCTAAATGCACATAGAACTTAAGAAGGGAATGTCTCTGAAAGACCCAAGTCACAGAGTGAAAAAGCATATTTAAGTCCAGGGGTATGGATGAGAAAAGACAGGTGCATAAGCACACCTGGAAATTCTGAGAACCTTCGTATGGGAAAGATCAAGTTACACATAGGGGGAAAGATTAAGACTGTTATGCTATTTCCAATCTGCAATACTGGAATCTAGGAAACAGTAGCATAGTTCTTAGAGACAACAGAAGGTTCAGGAATTCAACCTGAGAATCTCTTACCCAGAAAACTGTAATTGACCTGGCAGACCAAACAATTCAATTAAGACTTTATAATAATTTATAGAATATAATCTCTAAGGAAAACACAGTGTTCTAGAAGAGATTCTAAATGAACAAGTGAAGAAGAAATGAGTAATCAAGCCAAGGAAATGTGAAATGAAGTAGAAATTGTGAACAACAAATCTGAGAATGAACAAGTGCTTATTTGTGTGTTTATTTAGACAAAGATGGATAATGATAGACTGAGAATATGTGATATAAATGCCAAATATGATAAGTGTGACAGAGAAAGAGACACTGCAATGGAAATTCAACTAATAGTTAGAACTAAAATTATTAGATTCTCAGTAAATCCTAGGACTTGAGCTGAGGGGGAAAAGATCGAGGAAGTAAAATCATTCAAATTCTTCAATTTTGATGGAAGGGTCAAAGAAAGAAATGTCTGTATGCTAAATGTGTAATCTATGGAGAAGTGGAAAATGATAGGACATGGAGCATTTTATTGGGGGAAATGGTTTTTACTTTTACTTCAAATAATTGTAGAGAAATATTGATAAGGTAATCATTAAAGAATTGGGAAAATCTATTGGTAAAATTTCCAAATGAGCATAGGAAAAGAGCAAATAGCAATAATCATCAAACCAAAAAAATAAGACAGAAAAGTAAGTAAAATGAATGTTGAAAATAAAGGAGAAGGAATAAAATTAAGTATGTCAATGGTTTCACTAAATATGAGAATTGAATTCTCTGATTAAAAGTGTCAAACTGACTTAAAAAATATAGTTAACTGTTATTCGCAAGAAAAATACTCAAAATGATTTTAAAGAGTCATATAAAGAAAATGCAAAGGAAAAAGAAAACACAAGAGGCAAAAGGAATATCAGTGTAGAATTTAAGGTTAAAAGAACTAAGGCATGAGGGGTAACAATTAAAGGTACAGTTTATGAAAAACATATACCAACCAGGAACTGGAATGCTCTGAACAACTCAATAGCTCTTAAGAGAGGTAAAGAAAAACTTAAAAATATGAGAACTTGATAAAAATATAAATATATTGGATTACTTCAATATACCTCATTTTGAATTATGCATATCTTGTACACACAAAATAAGCAACAGCATAGGAAAATAAATGTAATAAAGAAAGATTTTAAACATCTTTCTAAAGAATATACTTTCTTCTACACATCTATAAAATATTTCAAAAATTTATCATTTACTTGGCCCCAAGAAATTTTGCATATATAGATTTTTTTTTTTTTTTTTTTTTTGCGATACGCGGGCCTCTCACTGTTGTGGCCTCTCCCATTGCGGAGCACAGGCTCCAGACACGCAGGCTCAGCGGCCATGGCTCACAGGCCCAGCCTCTCCGCGGCATGTGGGATCTTCCCGGACTGGGGCACGAACCCGTGTCCCCTGCATCGGCAGGCGGACTCTCAACCACTGTGCCACCAGGGAAACCCCGCATATATAGATTTTATAGGCCACCTTTTCTATCATAATATAACAGATATTAGAAGTTGAATGAAACAGTTATTAAGAATAAATGACATAAAACTAACCCCAAAATTTTAATGTATAGCAACTAAGAATGCATTTCTAGATAGCTATTAAATGAAACTGGGAATTGAAAGAAAATTGCAAACTGGAATAGGAAGCAGAGCAAACTGGAAACACATGGCACAGCCAAACCTGTACTCTTAGCAAATGAGTGTAGCCTTGGACACTTTTAATATTAAAGAAGAAAGATGAAAATTAGAGGGAATTAACTTATTACCCATTTTTAAAAATAAATTAGAAGACATAGGAAATTAATAAAGGTAAAAATGAAAGTAGTGGGGCAAAAACACAATATGGGGGAGGATCAATAAAATTACTGATTTTGAAAAAACAAAACTAGTCAAACCACTAAGGAGTCTATAGGAAACAATGAAAAGGCAAAATTATAAAAATATGGAAAGGAAAGGAACAACCATGCAATAGAAAAAAAACTGAAGAGCTGACTACAAGAAGGGTCTTGGTAGCAATTTTGAAAAACTAGACAAATGTGATACTTTCTTAGAAAATTATAAATTATTTTTCCAAGAAAATGTAGACAACTGAATAGTTGATTAAAGGTGGTAGAAGGTGCTAAATTTAGCCTTGAAAAAGGCACCTGTCAATAGATTTCAAAAATAAGTTGTATCTAATATTTAAAAATAGATTATTCCAATTTTATTTAAGGTAATCCACTAGTATGAGATAGAAATTACCCCACTTTATTCATGAAGATAGCATCATATTAATGGTGAAAACTGATAAAGAAACGACAGTCTAAAGAAGGAAACTTATGTCATACTCACAAACATAAAGGCAAAACTTCCAAATAAAATCGGTGAGTAGAATCCAGTAATTGATCAAAAGTTTAAACCATCATAGCAAGGTAGGGATTAATATAGAAAAATAGTGGTATATAACTTTAGGAAAGTTATTATAATCCTATTAGATATTAAAAGCTGCTAAAAATATTTAATATCCAGGAGCCACTTCTATCAAAATTAGGTAAAAGAGTATTAGAAAGAAACCAAATGTAATGAAAATCTATTTACCAAAAAACGATGGTAAATATTATCCTAAACGCTGAAACAATAAAACTGAACATTAAAATAAAGTCAGCATTAGATAGAAAAACCTTTTATTATTTTTATTCAATATTAATTTAGAGGTCCGAGAAAATGAAGTAAGAGAAGAAATGAAGGAACACTGATACAAATACTGAAGAAGGAAAGATAATGTTATGTTTTTGCCAAGATTTTATTGCTGTAACACCATCTTATCTGCTAAGATTTGACAGCAGGTCTAGAAAACCAAAGAGTAAAAAACTACTAAAATAAGTGAATTTGGTAAGGTGGCAAAAAGCACATATTCTCTATTCTAATAATTAGCATTTAGAAATGGACTTGGAATATTATCTTTAAAATAATGACAAAATCATATTAGGAATTAGCAGGACAGACACAGGAGTTATAAAGAAAGAAAGAAGAAAATTATAAAGACTAATGTAAGGATAAAACCAAGAGCTAAATGGTAAAGTATTATATGTTCTTGGATGATAAAAATAGAATAACATGAAAATTTTAATTCATTCAAAAGTGAACACATAAATTCAATGCATTTGAAATTAGAATTACAAGGTTATTTTGAGGAAATGCCCAAGTATAGCAACATAATTGCACACACATTTTCACAAATGCTATATATATTTATATATATAAATGTATATACAAAATATACATATAAACGTACATACACATATAAGTACATACACATTTGAGTAGACACACGTATATACACATTAATATGTATGCAATATACAAGTGTACATACATATATATTTCATGTATTAGGGATATATATGTGTATATATATACATACATTTTATATATATGAAAAAGAAGGTGAGCTATCTTTCCTTCCCAGATACTGAATCATACTATAAAGCCATATTGCTATGATGTTGACATTGGAATGGAAAGTAGATGCATGGAACAAAATACACATTCCAGAAATAGATCTTAATTATATATGAGAATATATGACAAAGGCAGTATTTTAATTTAGTGGGAAAGGATGAATTATTTAATAAACTGTGCTGACTCGATGTTCTATGCATATGGAGGAAATAATATTAGACTCCCATCTACATTAAGTACAAAAATAAATTCCAGATGGAGTAAAGATCTTTTTTTTCTGAACAATATGAAAGTCAATGTCTTTTTACCCCTAAACACTTCAGTATGTATTTCCTAAAAACATTTGCAGTACAATCAAAATCACAACCAAAAATCAGGAAATTCCATTTGATAGCATATTGTCATCTCATCTATAGTATTAGGTAATCACCAGTTGTTCCACTGATGTCTTATTAAGCAGAAGAGGAATAGTAATTTCCTTTTCTTGTTCAGGATTCATTTCAAGATATCATGTTGCCTTTGATTGTCATGTCTTTCTATTCTCCTTTAAGCTGGAAGAGTTCCTCAGTCTTTCTTTGAATTTTGCAAAGTTTTTGAGGAGGACAGACCAGTTATTTTGTAGTCCATCCCTCAGTTTGGTTTGCTTGTTGTAACTGAAGGCATCCTTAACAATGCTTTTTTTTTTCAAGTATTTCTTGGAGTATAGTTGATTTACAATGTTGTGTTAGTCTCAGGTGTACAGCAAAGTGAATCAGTTATATATATACATAAATCCACTCTTTTTTTTAGTTTTTTTTTCCCCATACAGGTCATTACAGAGCATTGAGTAGAGTTCCCTGTGCTATACAGCAGGTTCTTATTAGTTACCTATTTTACATATAGTAGTGTGTATATGTCAATCCCAATCTCTCAAGTTATCCCTCCCCCCGACCCTTATCCCTTGGTAACCATAAGTTTGCTTTCTACATCTGTGACTCTACTTCTGTTTTGTAAATAAGTTCATTTGTACCCTTATTTTTAGCTTCCACATATGAGTGATATCATATATTTGTCTTTCTCTGTCTGACTTACTTCACTTAGCATGATAATTTCTAGGTCCATCCATGTTGCTGCAAATGGCGTAATTTTGTTCTTTCTTATGGCTGAGTAGTATTCCATTGTATACATGTACCACATCTTCTTTATCCATTCATCTGTTGATGGACATTTAGGTTGTTCCCATGCCCTGGCTATTGTAAATAGAGCTGCAGTGAACATTGGTGTGCATGTATGTTTTTGAACCATGCTTTTGATTCAAGCCCTCTCAGTGGAAGAAGTGGATGGAACCCTGGGTCAGGGATCTTCCTTTCAAGGCTACCTGAGGACAACAATCAGAAGATCTCCTGCTGTCAGTCACAGTCAAGAAGAAAATCCATCATTTCCATATTACCTAGAAATCTTAGACTCCCTGTACTCTTCTTAGATTCACATTCTTTATTGTTTATAAACAACGAGAAAAACTTTGCATACTTATTGGCCACAATGGTAATTATATTTGAGGCAACAGTCTTGTGAAAACCTCAGTCAGTGAGTCACATAATTGAATTTTACACTCAGCTAAATCAGGCCCTCATGACAAGTCCACCCAGAAAGGAAAAGTACTTTGCTTCATAATTCTTCTTAATTCTGCTGTTTCTTTCTTGAACTGGCAGGTAGTAGTTGTCTTTGTTGTGAATACTAATATTTTGGGCCAGCTGGCAATATCATTTTTTTTTGCATAAACTCTTTTGGCCTTCTGCCCCTCTTTCAACACCTCAAAGACTTGGAGACAGATCTTCAACTGGTCTAAACCAGCCTTTCCTTTAATAAGTGTAATTTAATTTCCTGTCTGTTTCTTTGCACAAACGCCAACATTGTCACTTTCATCAAAAGGCTTGTAAACTGGCTGCCTGGTTACTGTGAACTGGCTAAGTGAAAAAAGCACTGCCCTGGGAAATCAAAGCTCTGGATTTTCCCCAATTTTTAATTATTGTGGTTAGGGGTTAGAACTTGTGATACTTCCCAGATAAGACCTTGTTTCCACTACTTTACTACCCATCTGACTTTGGGTACTTTAATTAATATCACTGTGTCAGAACTTCATCACTTACCAAATGGCAATAATTATGTTACATATTTCATAGGTGCTTATATTAATGTGAGGAAGAAATTAAACAATGATTCATGGTGCATAGCGTACATATAACAACATTTAGTAAATGTGTTACTGAACCAAACTTGGGTCCACTCACCCGCACACAGTAAAGCCAATCTGCTGACACCAGGTTGTGGTGAAGGAAAGTGCAGTGTTTATTGCAGGGCACCAAGCAAGGAGAATGGGCAGCTTGTGCTTAAAAGACCTGTTCTCCCCAGTGGCTTTCAGGGAAAGGTTTTTAAAGGCAGGGTGAGGGAGGGGTGGTTTGTGGGATGTGGTCAGCTCGTGGACATTCTTCTGATTGGTTGGTGGTGAGGTCATCAGGAGTCAACATCATCAACCTTCTGGGTCCAACTGGACTGGGGTCTACATGCTAGTGGGCAGCAGACAGTTAACTTCTCCCACCTGGTGGGGGTTTCAGCTCAAAGGACATGGCTCAGAATATTCTCTATAGCTCTTGAGGAGGAACTAAAGGTCCTTGACTTTGTTTAGTGGCTAAATCACCATTATTTTATCTTGCTTGGCTGTTTCCTTTCTTTCTGCATTTTCTCACATCTCTGATCAAGTTTGCTCTTTGGAATTCAGGGAGGGTCTAGGAGGCTAAAGATTTTCTACAGACAAGAGGCAGGTGAAGGACATGGGGTCGGGGGGGGGGGGGCTTTCTCTTGGGAAAGCCCCATAGGGTCCTGCTCAGTTACAAATGTTGACGATAGTTATAACTAGTTATTATGTCACTTTGGTAAAGCATGTAAATGAATGTTTTGGGTATCAATTATGTATAACAAACTACCCCAAACCTTCTGGTTTAAAACAAAAACAACTTCACTGTGCTCACCATCTGTAGGTCGAGAATTGAGCAGGGCTTGGCTGTGTGTGGCATCACCTGGTGTCACGCAGTCATTTGCAGCTGGTAGCTGGGATGGTTTTAGGTAGTCCAAGAAGGCTTCACTTGTTTGGGGTCTCACTTGCCTGGTAGCTTAGGAGGGGCAGCTGGAAGACTGGTCTCAGCTTAGTCTCTGTCCTCCATGAGTTCCAGCCTTTGCAATATGGTCTTTCCAGCAGCTGGAGCATTAGACTGCTTACGTAGTAGCTCAGGACTGTAGAATGAGTGTTCTAAGAATCCAAAGGAGAGCTACAAAGTTTCTTATAACATAGTTTCAGAAGTCACCAAGTGTCACGTGTGCTGCATTCTTTTGGTTTCACAGGACTAGCTCATATTAAATGTGGAAGGGGACTCCACAAGTGCATAAATACTGGGAAGCATGATTCATCGGGGTGGGGGGCGGCATGTTGAAGACAAGCTACCACAATGAATAACAGCGTTTCTTCCAGGAGTATTCATTTATATCTCTATGCAGACTAATGGTTATTCATTAGTTGGGCATGTGTCCAAGGTGTTTTATTACAACAAAATGCTTGAAAAAAGGATTACAGGCTCATCACATGGAGTGGCTTGAAATTTTCTGAGACTGAGTTTTGGGAAGGAGCTTGGCTTGGGAGATCAGAGGAAAGCATAAAAAGGAGCAGACATCTCTTTAGAGTTAATATTTCCTAATGTTTCATTTATTCTCGTTGAAATTATTTGAAGATTGGGGAATATATTCCTTGGTCCCTGCTCTGACTGCACTATATTAAAAGCCACACCTTAATCTCAGTGGCTTACAATAATAAATGTTTATTTCCTGCTCTCCTGTCTATAAGTCAGCTGTGGCTCTGCTGGGCTTAGCTGAGATCCTTTGCGGTCAGCTGGATTAGGACTCAGGCTTTGGGTGGATCCAGGTAGGTCCCACATGTCTCCTCATTCTGGAACTGTGAGAGAGTTCTGGACTTATGGTGAAATTCAGGAGGCTGAAGCAAAACATGCAAGCAATGTAAGACCTCTGTTCATCCCATGTCCACTTACATTCCACTAGCTAAATCAAATCACATGGGTAAGCCCAAAGTCAGTAGAGCTAGGAAGTCTATTCTACCCACAGGAAGACCACAGGGGAAAGGAATAATCATGAACAGTCAGTATTCTCTACCATGGAGAGTCTAGGCATAGTGGAATAAAAAGCCAGTTCCCTGGACATTCATATTATGCTGAAAGGATGTGCAATTTTCTGTTTGTAAGGCTCTCTCTCCCACACAGTAGACTAGAGCTTCACCTTCTGATAAATTTTTAGTACTCAGAGTTCACTCTAAAGCATCAGATTTTAATTTATAATATACAGAAATTACTACCCTATTTTAGGACTTTCTGTTATTTATATTCATACTGTGTTTTTGAAACACGAACACCATATTTAGCTATTGACAATGCATAAGAAATTGTTCTCTGCCCTGAGGAATTTATTTCAGAGCAATTCAAGCTATTTAAATCAGTGTCAGCCTCTCAACTTTGAACAGACAGCTGTGGAGAGGAGATAAGCTTTTGAAGATGCAGCAGAAATGGTGTTTAGAGGGAATGAAAGAGGGAGAGATGATAGGCAACCAAGAAAGGGAGAGTTTATCCAAACTTGCAAAACGAATGGTAGGAGAGGAAAAAAACCTAACAGTTCAGGTGATGGAACAGAAGAAGGCGAGGCTCCAGCTCAGCTTTATTTTCTGCATTTTCAGAAGTCCTGAGGAATTTAGACATCAACTGGATTTATTATTTGACAGACAGAACTCTTGAAGTTTTGACTTCAGGTTTATCATGTCTATCTCATACTTGTTCTGTGCTGATAACACGGAGTAGTTCTTCTTGAGGTTGGTGAATGTCTCTCAGTCCCTGTGGATATGTTGTTAATAGAAAGATTGATACACTTGAGTGATTTTCTAACTCAAGGAAACACTTGATTGAAACAGTAACTTCTAATATGTTATAATTTGAGGGTTCCCAAAGGCATCTATGGCTTCAAAATAATTTCTGCAACTAAACTCACCATGTGCCTGATAATCTTAAGTTACTTACTCATAAACGTTTCTCTGCATTAAGGAATTAAAGATGATAAGTAAGACCATGATGCCTCATAGATATATAGAGTAGCTCATTGGATAGACATATGTCAAGGGAGGTTTGATAGAAAGATCCAGCCTGGTAAAGAGCCCCCTTGCTGCCATGATCTGTCCACTCCTCTATGCAGTCGTCTCCAGCCTCTATAGTGGGCGTTTATGTTTGGCTGTTCAGAATACATGGACTTTTCCCCAGTATGATCCCATCATTGTCTTTTGGTAAATTATCTTTCCCACATTGTGGGTAATATTTGGTGAGTCTTTAAACTGCCCTGTTCCGCTCCTCCTCTCCTGTGATGGCCTTTTGATGTGTCAACTTGGCTACCATACTGTCTTCAGTTATTTAACCAAATGCTAACCTAGGTGTTGCTGTGAATTTATTTCGTAGATGTTACAGAAGTACAAAATCAGTTGAATTTAAATAAGGATTATCCTCAGTAATCTGGGTGGGCCAGATTCAATCTGTGGAAAGGCCTTATAAAGGGAACTGAGGCTTCCCTTGGGGAAGAAAAGAATTCTGCATGTGGGCTGCAGCTTGGAACTGTGCCCAGGAGTTTCAGCCTGCCCTTCCAGATGGCCTGAAGAATTTGGATTTACTTAGCCAGCCCCCTCAATCATGTAAGCCAATTCTTTGCAATAAATCTCTTAATGTATATCTCCTGTTGGTTCCGCTTCTCTACTTGAACTCGGGTTGATACACTTTTCCATATCTGCTTTCTCATAAATGAAACTAAAGGGATGCCCTCGTAGCTCTTAGCTTCCTTCTACCAAATCTTTCCTTTTGCTGCCATAGTAAAGCCAAGGGTGGTCATGAAGCTAAGCTTGGCCAGCTGGCAACTTTCATAATCTTTTCCTTGAGAATAACACAAGGAATAAAAACAAGACAAACAAACCCCTGGCACTTTAGAGTTTTTTTCTTTTCAGTGAAAGTGCCCTTCTTACTTTGTTTTTGCTCTATTTCCAATCCTGGTTCATAGCTATTGTATTCTCTTAGTAAATTTCTCTTTTGCTTGGCCACAGCAAAAGGATGACTGACAAGCCCAGTTGTGTCGCTTGCAACAAGAACAAAAAGCTTAACTGATACAGCCCATGAGCATTCTGACGGACAGAACTTGGATTCATTGAAAACCTGAGCTCCCAGAATATATAGAAACAAACAGATAAACCCCTGAAACGCCCCATAATCAGATTGAATCTAGTTTTTCTTTTGCTTTAAGTCAGGGGTGGGGACTCTATTAAAATGTCAATAATTTCTGGCAGGAGTAACAAGTTAAACAATTATCATCACATGTATTTTACTTTTTTTAGTTTATTTTTTAAACTTTTTATTTTATATTGGAGTACAGTTGATTAACAATGTTGTGTAGGTTTCAGGTGTACAGCAAAGTGATTCAGTTATACATGTACATGTATCTATTCTTTTTCAAATTCTTTTCCCATTTAGGTTGTTACGTAATATCGAGCAGAGTTCCCTGTGCTATACGGTAGGTCCTTGTTGGTTATCTATTTTATATACAGCCATGTGTACATGTCCACACATGCATTTTAGTTTAACTTAGCCTTTCCATGGAGCCAGGATGTATGGAAACCAGAATGAAAGAGGGAGACAGCATGTGAACTGTGATGAGAGTGCTGACAAGAAAAGGGGTGGAACATGAAGGAATCCATGAAAGATAGAACCTCCTGGAGGGTGAGGGTGTGGGAGTAGGTAAGATATGGGATAGAAAAGTAAGGAGGGCTGGGGGGGAGGGAACTGGGATTGCTGCACCGTTATAGTGACTAGCTAGGATCACTCTACGTGGTAGGAAGGATAATTGCCCCAAAGATGTCCATATCCTAATCTCTAGAGCCTGTGACTATGCTACCTTACGAGGCAAGGAGGAATTAGGTTAACAGTGGAATCAAGCTTGCTAACAAACTGACCCTAAGGTAGGGAGACTAAGCCTCAATTTTCTAGGTGACCCAGGCTCTTCAGATGGGTCTTTAAAAGTGGAAGAGGGAGGCAGAAGAGGACTCAGCATCAGAGGGATGCTATGGAAGGAAGACTCAACCAGCCATGAACATGAAAGGGGCTGAAAGCCAAGGAAAGCAATGCAGTCTCGAGGAGCTGAAAAGGCAAGGGACCGGATTCTCCTCTAAGGCTCCAGAAGGAATGCAGCCTGTCAACACCTTGAAGTAAACCCAGTGTGACCTGAAGCAGAGTTCTGACCGACAGAACTATAAGATGATAAATTTGTGTTGTGTTAAGCCAATACGTTTGTGGATAATTGGTTACAGTAGTAAGAGAAAACTGTTAGACTCTATAACCCATGAGTATAGTAGAGAGAATAAAGGAGTTGTTCCATAAGACCTGGAGGTGGTCTGTACAGTAGGAAGGTACAGATCATTCCCCTGCTCTCCCATTTACTGGCAAGGTTCTTAGCCTCTCTAAACTTCAATTTTATTATCTCCAGAATGGGCAGAAGATACCTGCCTTTCAGGATTTTTGCTATAAATTAGAGATAATACAGGGCTTAGTTCTTAACATCTGAACTCTCTTCCTGACTGACCAAGTCTGGGATTCAAGGGTGCACCTGGTACCACTGTGGAGCAAAGAATTGCTTCTGGCAGACAGAGAAATGTAGAACAAAGGGGAAACTGGCGTTTGTAGGTTTCCAGGTCAATATGGGCTCAGGAAGAGAGTAGGTGACATGAAACCCAAAGTGACAGGGCAGATAGGCAGTGACTGAGAAGAAAGCTAGCAGTCTGGCCTGGCGGGATTGAGGGAATGTGTTCAGGAATGGAGATGCTGGAGTGGGAAGCAGGACCCAATGACTGCGAAGGGGCTCTCTAAGGAGGCTAGATAGTTTGGACACCTAATGGTAGTACAGTAAATATATATCCTAGCTATTATTTCCTTCAATATTTTTTTCTTTCCCTTCTTTCTCTTCTCCCATTACACATATGTTGATTTGTGTGTATGGTGTCCCGTACTCCTTTGAGACTTGATTTTTCGTCAAACTTTTTTCTCTCTTTTCTTCAGATCACATCATCTCTGTTGATCTGTCTTCAGGTTTGCTGATTCTTCTGCCAGCTGCTGGTATTTACTGCCGAGCTCCTCCAGTGAATTGTTAATTTTGGTTTTGTATTTTTCTATCTGGTTCTTTTTAGTAATGTTTATTTTTTCATTGACCATCTTTATTTGAAGAGACATTGTCATGATAGCTTTATTTCTTTAAGCATGGTTTCATTTTTCTCTCTTAGCATCATTTTAATAGCTTCTTTGAGGTCTCTGGTTGCTGAGTCCACCATCTGGGCCTCTTCAAATGCAGATCTTGCTGCTTGCATTTTTTTCCCCATGTATATGGGACACAGTTGTCTTTTTCTTTACAAGTCTTATAATTCTTGGTTGAAAACTGGACATTTTAGATACTATACTGCAGCAGCTCTGGATACCAGTCCCCCCCCCCCCCGCAGGAATTGTTTTATTTGCTTATTTGTTTGTTTATTTGTTTGGTGACTTGGCTTTGGTTGTACCTGCCTGGAGTAAAGTGTCCGGTGGAGAGGTCTGTACACAGAGCTGGATAAGAAGGGTATGTAAGAGAGTGAGTCAGAGACTCATAATTCTTACCAAGATTTAGTAGATTTTCATGAATGAATGTTTCTCCCTTTGATGTATTCTCTTAGGACACTTTCTAGAGACTTCAAATGGTTAAAAAATTTTTTTCCTCAGTTAAATTTTTGTTTTTCTGTGAAGAGTTTTCACTGAGCTCCTTGTTCTGCCATTCTGGAAGTCCTGCCTCTTCTCTTATTTTCATTGTATAGTTAATTAGAAGACATCCTCTTGCCCTTTAAATAGGTGAACGCAAATTATTGCTGTGACACAATTCCAACATTAACTTTGATGAAAGAGAATTTTTGAAATGTGCCCGACTTGGGATTAGGATCATTGACACCAACTTAGTTTATTTTCCAGCAAGAGTCCGTAGTGTCTGGGAAGCAGCAGTTTGAAAGCTGGGCTTGTCTCTGAAGCACTGCTTTCCATACAGTGATGGATTGTGGCTCCCATTAAGAGATCTTTGGAAGAGTCTGGAATTGCAAGAGTTGGAATTTGCAGAGCCGGCCCTCCCAGAGGTATCCGTGGGCGCTTAGTAGAATTTCTTTTCATCTAGTAAGAAAAAAAGATGATAAATGAGCTAACAGATCAAACTTTCAGGTTTAAAATAGAAGGCTTAAATGTCAACAAAAGAAACACAGGTAAAGATCAGAGTACAATTGTGGTTAATAGTGTATGTTAATCAGTATGTTGAGAAAATAAAAAGGTTTTTGAAACTATTTTGAAGTAGAGGAAGGAAGATCATTAAAGTGATCTGAGAGAATATCATGGATATTTCATTGTTGTCATCACGCAAGAGAGAGCAGCTGTGTCTCATTCCCTCCTCCAGTGGGTCACCAGGAGACTTTCAGGTTCACGAACTATTATTTTCATCTTTGTATATATAGTGTTTGTGTTGTTACACATAAATAGAAGGCTTCCATTCATGTTTATTGAAAAAATAAGTACAGGGTGTAGGGATTAATATCCAAAATATATAAGGAACTCATACAACTCAATAGCAAAAAAAGAATCTGATTTTAAAATTGGCAAAGGACCTGAATAGACATTTTTTGAAAAAAGACATATACATGGCCAACAGGTACATAAAAAGGTGCTCAACATCTCTAATCATCAGGGAAATGCCAGTCAAATAGACAATGAGCTACCACCTCACACCTGTTAGGATGACTGTTATCAAAATGATAAGATGTAACAAGTGTTGGTGAGGGTGTGGAGAAAAGGGAACCCTCTTGCACTGTTGGTGGGAATGTAAATTGGTGCAGCCACTGTGAGGAACAGTATGGCGTTTCCTCAAAACATTAAAAATAGAGCTATCATATGATCCAGCAAACTTACTTCTGGGTATATATTCGAAGGAGATGGAATAACTATCTTGAGGAGATATCTGTACTCCTCCATGCCCATTGCAGCATTATTCACAATAGCCAAGACATGGAAACAACTTAATTATCCATCATAAGCGAATGAGAGCGAATAAGAAAATGTGGTATGTGGTACATGTATGTGCATACACACACACACACACACACACACACACACACACACACACACACACGTTGGAATATTATTCAGCCACAAAAAAAGAAATTCCTGTCATTTGTGACAACATGAATGAAACTTAAAGGCATTGTGCTATGTGAAAAAAGACAGAAAGACAAGTACTATACAGTTTCACTTATATGTGGAATCTTCAAAAGTAAAAATCATTAAAACACAATAGATTAGTGGTTTCCAGGGGCTGGGGCATTGGGAAAATGGGGAGATGTAGGTCAAAGGGTAAAAACTTTCAGTTATAAGACAAATAAGTTTTAGGGATCTAATTTATAGCATGGTGACTAGAGTTAACAATACTGAAATATATACTTGAAATTTGCTAAAAGAGTAGATTCTAAATGTTTTCACCACACACACACACACACTAAATGGCAACTATGTGAGGTGACAGATGTGCTAACTAACTTTATTGTGGTAATTATTTCACAATATATACATATGTCAGATCATCATGTTATATACCTTAATTGGCAAATAACATTGTGTAAGTGTATACCTCAATAAAGCTGGGGGGGAAAAAGACCAGTTCATTGCTGCATCAGTCACTGACCAGTCATGTATATATGGAATGGGTAAACAACAAGGTCCTACTGTATAGCACAGGGGAGTATATTCAATATCCTGTGATAAACCATAATGGAAAAGAATATGAAAAAAAATGTATATATGTATAATTGAATCACTTTGCTGTACAGCAGTAATTAACACAACATTGTAAATCAACTATACTTCAATTTTAAAAAATCGATAAAAAAAAGATTGACCTCTGGGCTTCCCTGGTGGCCCAGTGGTCGAGAATTCGCCTGCCAGTGCAGGGGACACGGGTTCGATCCCTGATCCGGGAGGATCCCACATGCCACAGAGCAAATGGGCCCGTGAACCACAACTGCTAAGGCCCGTGCACCTGGAGCCCGTGCTCTGCAACAGGAGAGGCCACCACAATGAGAAGCCCACGCACCGCAAAGAGGAGTGGACCCGACTTGGCGCAACTGGAGAAAGCCTGCGTGCAGCAGTGAAGACCCAACGCAGCCAAAAATAAATAAATTAAATTAATTAATTAATTAAAAAGACTGACCTCTGAGCAGAAGTTGGGTCACCTTAAACCTAGAGTGCTTACCCAGTGGAGGAAAGCGAACACCCCAAACATAAGCAAGACTTGATCCGCAAGAAGGAGCTGGGTAAGGAGCTTTGAATGGGCAACGAATAGCGTCCATTCTACTAGACATTTCAGATCTTGTACAGCTTAGCTTGGTAATACTGTAAGTGCGATAGTCAGAAAGAAGAGCCTAGGTGCTTCTACCTGCTACCTAGTGAGGGTCCTAGTTAGCAGTGTACTCCATCCTGATGCTTTAGTGTAAGTAGGCTACTCTTAGAATAGCGTAACTTGTTCCAAAGAAGTAGGCTGATTTCCCTCAGGTGGAAATGGATTGTATTTGACATATTTAAAATAGCATCTAGGGCTTCCCTGGTGGCGCAGTGGTTGAGAGTCCGCCTGCCGATGCAGGGGACACGGGTTCGTGCCCCGGTCCGGGAAGATCCCACGTGCCGCGGAGCGGCTGGGCCCATGAGCCATGGCCGCTGAGCCTGTGCATCCGGAGCCTGTGCTCCGCAATGGGAGAGGCCACAGCAGTGAGAGGCCCGCGTATTGCAAAAAAAAAAAAAAAAAAAAAAAAATCATTAAAATAGCATCTAACCATTTATTAGGAATAGGGCTTCACAATTTTAATTTTTTTTTTTGCCAAAGAAAAATTAGAAGAGGTGCTGCTGCATGCTTCACAAATAAGGTGAGATTGCAGCTTCTCAGAAGGGCAGGGGGAGCATGGTGTGACCAGGAATTGTCATCCACAGAGGCACGATTTTCTGTTCCACATCCTTCTTTCACCCCTTTTGTTCTTTTCCTCGCTCTCTTTGTGTTTTTCCCAAATATGATAACAAAAAGACTGGAAATTTGGATATTAGGAATAGAGGGAAATTTCAACAGTACTCTGAAAGGGAAAATTACAGATGAACTCAGTATATCTCTTGCAGATCCATCTATTTATGAATTTCTAAGACTGCCTTTGACAGACGTGAGAACTGACTTCTGTCTCCCTGTGTAAGGTGATATGAAGCCCATCGTGGTGAGATCAAATGAACTCTGGGCCTTTAGAGAGGATATCTTAACACTGATGATCTAGTAAATTGTAATAAAATAATTAGGAAATGGTCAGTTTTGAGTATTTGTTACCTTTGCTTTTAAAAAAATCTTTTATTGAAGTATAGTTGATTTACAGTGTTGTAATATAGCTCCCTGTGCTATACAGTAGGACCTTGTTGTTCATCCATTCTATATATAATAGTTTGCATCTGCTAATCCCAAGTTCCCAGTTACCTTTGTTTTCAACATAATGTATTGCAAGTTCATATAAATCGATTTTTAATATAGTTTATTTAACCGGCTCACAAATTTCCTGAAGACTTATGAGCTAGTAGGAGCCAGCTCTAGTACACCACTGGATATATTATACACAGGGAGGTAGTTTAGACCTGTTTAAGCCAAGGCCAGTGGTATAATTGCTTCTGTAGGATCTCCACTTCATTGAAGATTCTGCTGCTGAAATGAATTGGCATTCTAAAAGTATTCCATTTCTACCAACTGCAGCCCATTCAGGTCTATATGACCCCATGGTGACCCTGTCTTCCAATGGCTCTGAGTATTCTAAGTAATAATCAACCATAAGTCATAACGTTCCAGGACAGGTGACAATATCAAACCCTGCTTAACCCTTCTGCACATGTGTACAAACGCCTCTGACCCACAGCTACACATCACCCAGTATTGTGGTCCCCTTTGTTGGTCCTCAATCATCGTTTGATTCAAGCCCAAGCTTCCCTCTTCATGTAAGAGTGAAAACAGGAAGAGAGGTGACGTCGTTGGTTGGGTTAAGGGAGATCAGAGATTACATATGGAACTATATTTTTCTTTGCCTGATCTCAAAATAACTTTGTGAAAACTTATAGCGTAAAATTGTTACGGCAACCAGCTTAAAGAAAAAGGACTTCATATTTTATTCCCTCATACATCAATTATCATAGTTCTGTATCTTGGGAGCCAGAAATTCAGCAGGTATGTTGAGATTTGACCTCTCATTATCTGACCTTTAAAGAAAATCAGCGTGACTCTCGTCTGCTTCCTGTTGAGCTTCTAAAGTGTATAAATTGTGCAGACAGTGGAGCATCATAGATGAGCTGGAGCACAGACTTGGAGAAGCCAGCATGTGTGGTTTGGTAACAATATATATACGTGTGTGTGTGGTGTGTGTGTGTGTATGCACATATACAATGGTTAGCAAAACCTAACCATTAGTTAGAAGGAAATTTGGCATGATGATTTATCCTCAGGTCAAGAAAGAGCAGTGTTTCCAAGGAGCCCTGGCTGTGTGGTCCATATGCCTGCATTCTCTATTAGGAAGAAGGAGACGCATACAATGACAGAGGTGTATCACAAACCTAAGCTCCTCTGGGAAACCCTCTGACGCCATTAGAGGTTTATAGTGGGTTGAATGGTGCCCCCCCCAAAGATCTGCCCACCATGTCCTGGAATCTGTGAAGCTGACGTTATGTGGGAAAAAGTGTCTTTGCCGATGTAATTATGTTAAAGATCTTGGGATGAGATCATCCTGGATTATCCAGATGGTCCCTAAACCCAATAACAAATATTTTGCTAAGTAACATATAGGGGAGAGACGCAGAGAGAAGATGATAGTGGTGATTGGAGAGACACCCTTACAAGCCAAGGAACAGTTGGAACCACTGGAAGCAGGAAGTGGCCAGGAAGGATTCTTCCCCAGCACCTTCAGAGGGAGCATAGCCCTGCTCATTCCTTGATTCTGGACTTGTGGCCTCTTGACTGTTGTAAGTGACCCAGTTTGTGGTAACTGGTTACTGCAGTTCTAGGAAACTAATACAAGTAACAAAACTGAATGACAAAACGAATGGCTCTGGGTTACAAAGGAACCGCCCAGCTCTGCTATGGGATAACTTCTAAAGACGGGCCACAGGAAGGGGTGTTAACTTTCCACCTGGAGAAGGAGACAGTGGAAATTCACAGACAAATAAGGATGCAGCTCTATATGCAGTGGTGGAAAGTATCAACACTTTTAAAAGGTATTGTCAGCTAAGTGTGTCGGTGCAACTGGTTCCCTGGCTTGGGTGGAGCTGAAGTAGTGTGATGGGCAGTAGATGGGCAGAGCCAATTGCAGACTTTGGAGATAATGGGTGGCCAGAGCACTGGTGAGGCAGTCCAGGGCTGGGCTTGTCTATCAAACGTACTCCTCCCTGTGACAAACAAAACCACGCTGCAAGGGGAACGGTCAGGGTCCTGTGAGTTCACAGGTCGGGAGCATTGATCCGGCTCACTTGGGAACAAAATATTAAAGTAAACTTCCTAGGAGGGTTCAAAGGGACAATTCGGTCACATCTATTTTATTTAAGGTTGAAATTTTATTTAAGTTTGATTATTTAAGAAATAACTACAGTGCTACATTTTCCACATTCCTATGGGAATAAATTATTTATTGCTCCCACGTCTTTTGATTTCTGTTGCCCCTATGGACAGAACCTTTAGTACAGGTGCTAGGAACACATTTTCCAAGGCAAAAAGCTGAAAACATCTCTGACCGTAACGTTGGGCCACTTTAGGCAGTAAATGGCAGTCAGGGACATGTTGCTGGGACGACAAAACGCAAGAAATTTCAAATCGTGATGGGAATGGGTGATTCGACGTAATCCATAAAGTTGGCATTGCCCCAGAACACCCAGATGGTAGAGACAAGGCATGAGCAGCTCTTATTTTCTTAGCTTTGGGTAACTGAGACTAGAGGAAAATCAACAAGGCTTTTGTTTTTACGAAAATGTAATTCTAGGAGAAATGAGTGCTATTCATTACATCTCTAATTAATGATACTCAGAGTGCTGTGGTTTCTCAATGAGAAAGCACCTGGATGAAACATGGTACCCTCACCACTCAGGGTTTATGCATTCAGAACCGGGTGAAACTTGATGTGGCTACAAGGGCTGTATGATTCCATCCCCTCATTTTGTAGATGTGGAAACTGAGGCGGGAGAAATGTCACCCTAGGGATGGGTGCCCGAGGCTGGAATTGAACCTGGACCATTGAATTCCCATCTGCCGCCCTTCTCGCCCAGCCGCACTCTTCAAGGGCTCTTATCTAACGCTGACTTCCCTCTGCTGACAGCATCATCCTTGGACACTTCTGTAGCTCTGGCTCCTTATCGTGGGTTTCAGCCTTTTCCCAGCTTCTTATCAGAGGCAAAGCTTTAATTGCCTCAACACACAGTCAATTCTACTTGAAAGATGAGACCGGGCAGGGAACTCAGTTCTTCAGCGTTCTCAGACATCATGAACTGTCTTCCTCGGAGAGCCTCCAACTCCAAATCAGTCACTTTAATGACAAACTTTCCTTTCTCTAGAAACATTTACCTAAGACTTAATTTAAACACCTTTTGGACAAAAAACCCAAACCCAAAACTAAACCTAGGCAGACACTGAATTTTCAGACACATTGTGGCAGAAAGCCTGGCATATACAGGCAATGTAAGATTTTGGAATCGAGAAGACGTTAATTCAAATGCCAAATCAACCACTCTGTCTGAGCTCTGGGCTACAGTTTGTATCAGTAAACTGGGAGACGTTTTTCTCTATAACAGGATAATGCAATGGAGTAATTAATTTTTTTGTGGGTTCATCAAGATAAAATGGAGGGGGTGGAAGGGGCGTTGGGCAGAAAAAAATGTAGCCCTCACACCGTACTTGCCATCTTTCTTTCTCTCCTGCAACTCCTGGGGCCAATAACAGCAGAAAGCCTCTAAGAAGGTAATCTCTGGCCTGGGAGTAACGTAAAGACACCCTTTCCTATCTGATGATTTATATAGTTTGGGATCCTGGGGATATTCCCGGTTCTCTTCCAACTGCATACATGCTTGCAGCCAGGGCCGAAACCAGGAGGATGCTCTTCTAGGTGACAGCGTTCATAATCCAAAGACCTTGGAATGCAATTGCTTCCTCTTTGGGGATTTATCCCATTCTTCACTTCCAGAGCCAGATGCAGACTGCATCCCAGTGACTGCTCCAGGAATGTAGAATTGGGAGCCAGACAGGTCACCAGAAGGTGCTGGATTCCTGGCCAAGATTCAGGCTCAGATTTATTGGGAAACGTACAACCTCAAAGGGCTGGTTGTGGGAGACCACTTTCCATTCACCAGTAGGACCTCACAGTTTCCACCAAGCACGTCACCCTTGGGAAATGGATGTGGGTGAGGACAGTGGCTGACAGGGCTCCTAACCCCTCTGAGTTCCCTCTCAGGTTCTTCGTGAACTTACAGGTAGTCTGTAAAAGCCCCAAGTGTTTTCATTCCAGAACTCGGGTAATAATTCCACACTCTGCTTCATACCTAGCAGTCATTTATTTTAAACATAGTTGATGGGTACCAGCTATGTGCCAGGGCGTCCATAGCATCCCCCCGGCCGACGACGGTGTTTCCAATTACCGTCCTGTTGCCTCTGTGCCTCTCTCAGCATCACCAACAGCATCTACCATGTCTATTTAGCTCCTTCAGATCTGCCTGTCGTTTTGGTTCTCAACTCAGCCCCACTTCTTTGTTCAGTAAAACCCAGAGGTTTCAGTCTCAGCTGGAGCCTGAACTCCCCAAACTTAACCAACAGAGGAGTGAATTTTTGATAACTCTCTGTGTATGGACACAAGCCAAACACATTAGAAATTCTTGTAACCATGGTAGGTTTGAAATTCATTCAGAGGAACTCAGCAATCTCCCTCTCTCCTTTCCTCAAATAAAATAAATATCAGCTTTTAAATATTCTCTGCTATTTCTTCTGAAACTCCCATCCCTGCTTATAAGCAAGAAATGCATCAGCACGGGCCACCACAGCAAAAACAATACATTCTAAGCTTGTTCATTAAAGGTATATTAGTGTCTTCCAGTTGAAAATTGTTTCTTTTTGGATAAACTCTGTTTCTTTCCGTTTAGGAGGCTCCATTTATAAGCACAATTTCTTTCTGAATAACATCTCAGTCTTTCACGGCCTTTTCCTCTCTCCCTTTTCTCTCCTTTCTCTTATGCTGTCAACGTGTAGGAGAGATCTTACCCTACTTCACACCGTGTGCCATGGGGGCCTTGGGTCCCTTTGTCGGCAGCTGTGGACGGCCTTTGGTTGAGGTATAGGTCATTTAAGCTGAGTCTTTGGGTGTTGGCATCTGACCCTGCGGCATCTTCAGATTTCAGGGCTGAATGATCGCATCGTCTGAATTTCACCCTGACTGTGCCCCGGGGAACTTAGGCCTCTCCCCGCACTGCCTGGCTCCAGCTTAAGCAGGTGCTGTGGACCCTCTTGTGACTCAAGTGCTTCATGTCCCTCCTGGTTTCAAGCTGTCGAGGAGCCTGGACTGTAGGAACCCCTTGCCCTGGACCACTGCTATCCTTCAGTAGGCACATTGATGCTCAGATTTTCAGCTACCTCTTGCATTCTTCTTCCAGTCATGCGGGTATTCCTGAACCTTTACCATGCTCTGAGCTAGCATAGGGGAAGAGGGAAGCAGTATTTCTGGACCATGATCTAGACACTTCAGGAAAATGTCATACACAACCAGAACCCACTGTTCTATCAATCATGACATTCTTATCTCAGAACACAGAAATTAAGTTATTAACGAGTACCATGTGGAACTCATTCTTTAAATATTCAATGTACTTCCTTAAGAATGATGAAATGTATTTGGCTCTGCTCACAGTTCCCCATGAACAATACTCTGTCTGCCTCATTCTCACAATATGTTGGACATGATAGAGAGGAAGCAGAACACTTCTTGGATTCTCCTTCGGGCTGTAAGGGATCTTGTTGTTGAGTTTCTATCAACAGGAATCTATTGTGCTTCTGGGCCCATGTTCAGGGGGTTAGGACACTGAGTTCCAGAGAAACAACCATTTACCCTGGTCTTATCTTGTCAACATTTCTTTCTATAATTAACTGTGTCCTCCCAGAGGTCAGGGAGATTTGTATTTTTCCAATTCTCCCTGTTCTGTAGAGTAAAACTGTGTGCTCAGACCTCCAAGCTTTGCTCTTGATATGTGAAAGCAAGGCTTTGGAATATAGCAAAGTATTTTGTCTTTAAACAAAGGCTGAGCTCTTCAAGGCTGTTCTCATGCTATGGACTCAAGAAAAAATTTTTTTCGAAGTTTAAAGCTGAACAATGATTTTTCTAGGCAGCATCTGACTTCCCCCAGAAATGAGGTCATTAAAGCAGAAGCCAGTGGCAACATGATTTATGGAGATGGAAAAAAAAACACTGTTTCGGACATCTCCAAATAGAATGCTCTATAAAGGGCAGGGATCGTGTTTCATTTCTGAATGCCTAGTGCCTAGCTCGGCATCTGCTACACAGTAAGCACACAACAAATGTGTCTTAGATGAAAGGATAGTCCCTTTAATTTTTTTTAATTAATTAATTTATCTATTTATTTTTGGCTGAGTTGGGTCTTTGTTGCGACGAGCCGGGGCTACTCTTCATTGCAGTGTGCGGGCTTCTCCTTGCGGTGGCTTCTCTTGTTGCAGAGCACGGGCTCTAGGGGTCAGTCGTTGTGGCGCGTGGGCTTAGTTGCTCTGCAGCATGTGGGATCTTCCCGGACCAGGGCTCAAACCCGTGTCCCCTGCACTGGCAGGCGGATTCTTAACCACTGCACCAGCAGGGAAGCCCGTCTTGTTAACCCTTATTCAGATTGCTCTCCATGGCACCCCTCTGGACATCCCAGCTCATGTGAAACCCACTGGAGGAGGTATACGAATGAATGAGATATGTCTGTACTGGACCTGGTGGATGTGTCTCCCCATGTTTACTCAGTCTCATCTAAGCCCATGTGCTTACGCTCCTGTCAACTCACCCCTAACACGAGAATTCTCCCTATGTGGCATCTGGATAAGGGGTGTCAGCACCACCGGAGCCCCTGTAATAAGTGCAGAATTTTATGCCTCTCCTAGACCTGCTGAATCAAAACCTCTGGAGTCCAGCAATTTATGCTTTAATAAGTCCTTTAGGGTATCTTGATGTGCGCTAGAACTTGATAACACAAATTCATCTAAAGCCTCCATCTGGTTCAGCCTCCCCTGTGGATGAGGCCAGGATTTATCGGGGCCTCCATGGAAGCTGCCTGGGAGGAGCCTCAGCCTCTCCCATGTCTAGGTTCTATTAGATCAGCTGCTCAGAAAGACCAGGGAACATAACCCAAAAGACCAAGACCAGGGAACATAACCCAAAAGTGTCCAGGGAGTTAATGTCTGTACAGATATCTATGTTGACGTGATGATGAGAGTCTATGTGAAAACTGAAGTCAATGCGCTTGCTGTTGAGATGAATTTAAGGCTCTATGAGGGTGAACATATGGCTGAGACCAACCTCAGTGTTCACACCTCAGCAGGACATGATTCGGTGATGGGGCCTCCTGTCCCTCATGACCAAACTCTTATTGCTTTTGTTAGTTAAGTCAATACATTTCTGAAACACATAATAAACATCTTAAATCAAGACTTTTAAAAGACAATAAGAAGACCTGGAGTAATTAAAGTTTTAGGTGGAATATATAAGGTAAAATTCACCTAGCATTTCAAGTAAGCATGATTATAAATTATATACAGCAAACTCTTCCAACATATAGTATGATGCTGATGTTAAATTTTTAGTGCATTTTCCGTCAAGAACTGGTGAAAACCTTAGGGAAATATCTCTGCCCTGCTATTTTTTTCTTGTTCTGGTTTTTAGTCATTCAGTGAGTCTCTTCTAAGCCCCATCTGTTGCTGGTCCCAAGATGTCTGTGTTTGAATGGTCTCACCCTAATGGCAGAGACATTTCAGCTCTTTGTTAGCAGTGTTCAAAGTTCATGCTGATAGTACAGCAACTTCACTAACTGTATGTGCATAGCTTTCTTCTTTGATTAATACCTACTGTTCACTTCACTTCAGTTCTGGAATTTAAGGAAGTTTGCTTTTCTAATGGCTGTTTATCTGTTCCTCTGAGGACCTTCCTCTCTGAGGGTTTTATCAAAGCTATTTCTCTCTCTTTGTTCTCAATGCTTGCAACTCTGAAATCTGTCCCTCTGCGTTGAAAAACAGTGGTTTTTCCTTTGATGGAAAAACACTTTCCAATAAGATACGATTATGAAAGGGCTTCTCTCTGTCTCCCCTGCATAGAAACGATTTCTTGATAATTCTTATGCTATTGTCCTATATTTCCCGCCTCATGTATAATGTATTTTTAACTCTTCTTACATATAATTATGTAACATCACCAGAAGAGTTCATTTCATTAGTAACAAAGGAAGATATCTGCTGAGAACAGAACTGTGAAGAGGATTATGGTGGGCCTTCAGAGGGAGAAAATTTGAAGTAGCAGGTTTGGGTAGCAAGCCAAGGATTTAATGTGCACTTGCTAAGAAGATCAAGGTCTGGGTTAAGATGAGATGGCATGGATAGAATGGACTTTGGGTGCCTGGTTTAATCAACCCATTTAGTAAAGCTGTGATCCCTGGGAACTGAGACCAAGACTCAGAAGCCAGATACCTGGTGGAAGATGTAGAGACTTCTGAAAGTCCTAGTGACTGAGTTGGTGCTCGTGGAGCCCAGAATGGGGAAGAAGTTAAGGAGAATCAAGGAGAGAGCAGTTGGGAAGGAGAGTTGACTGAGCAGAGGCCAAAGGGAGAATTAAAAGTTAGCTCATGTTACCATAAACCCCTTCAAAACCCTTTGATATTACCTTATTACTAATTATAGACTTCTCAAACTTTAGAAAATCACTGCTGTTAAAAATTCCTAGTCTGTGCCACAGATTCTGATTAGGTATTTGTAAGGTCAGACCCAGAAGTTTCATCTTTATCTAGTAGCCCAAGTGATTTGCCCACATTTTCAGAAATGTTGAACTTCAAATCCAAATTCCCGACCATAAAAATGAGTGTCCTTTAGATTTTTCAAGGCTGTTTAAGCATTTGTTCTTTTCTATTAAGTAATTCTTGATACCACTGAGATTGAACCTTTCCATTTATAAAACATTGCATCCCACAGCATTATGATAGAGCTTCTGGAAAATAAGAACAGCTATTCGATTACATTTCTGTCCTCTTCTACAAGATAATGAGCAATTTAAAGATAGAGAGTAGCACTTGTCTCTGATTCCCCAATGCTCAGCACAGTGATTAGTACAGAATACACTCTCAAAAATCAGTTCTATTGTAACCCTCCTACACTGTTGGTGGGAATGTAAATTGGTGAAGCCACTATGAAGAACAGTATGGAGGTTCCTCAAAAAACTAAAAATAGAACTACCATATGATCCAGCAATCCCACTCCTGGTTGTATATCCAGAGAAAACCATAATTTGGAAAAGTACACACACCCCAATGATCATAGCAGCACTATTCACAATAGCCAAGACATGGAAGCAACCTAAGTGTCCATCAACAGAGAAATGGATAAAGAAGATGTGGTGCATATATATAGTGCAATATTACTCAGCCATTAAAAAGAATGAGATGATGCCATTTGCAGCAACACGGATGGACCTGGAGATTATCATACTAAGTGAAGTAAGTCAGACAGAGAAAGACAAATATCATACACCATACCTTATATGTGGAATCTAAAATATGATACAAATGAACATATTTACAAAACAGAAACAGACTCACAGACTTAGAAAAAAATTTATGGTTATCAAAGGAAAAAGTTGAGGGGGAGGGATAAATTGGGAGTTTGGGATTGACATATGCACACTACTACATTTAGAATAGATAACCAACAAGGACCTGCTGTATAGCACAGGGAAGTCTGCTCGATATTCTGCAGTAACCTAAATGGGAAAATATTTTGGAAAAGATAGATATATGTATATGTATAACTGAATCACTTTGGTGTATACCTGAAACTAACACAACACTGTAAATCAACTGTACTCCAATACAAAATAAAAACTGAAAAAAAAAAATCAGTTCTGTTGTATCCATAAATGTAACCAAGTGAAGTTATTCCCATCGCTTTGGGTTAACTGATATTGCTAACTAATATGAAAAGATACATTATTCCCCCCCAAATCACCAAATTATACCATGTTACCACCATTGCTTTCTTTTCCTGTGATGTTGTTGTCTGGCTTTGGAATCAGGGTAATCTTGGCCTCACAAATTTAATTGGGAATTTAATTTTCTCTATTTTCTCAGAGTTTGTTTTGGATTGGCATTATTTTTTACTTAAATGTTTGTTAGAATTCACCAGTGAAATCATCTGGGCCTTGAGTAATAAAATATTCATTTTTCATTACTAATTTTTTTAATATATGTCTATTCAGATATTGTTTCTTCTTGAGTCAGTTTTAGTAAATTGTGTCTTTGTAGAAATTTCTCCATTTTATCTAAGCTGTCCAATGTATTGTTATAAAGCTTTTCATGATATTCCCATTTAATCTTTTTAATTTCTCTGTGCTCTGCAGTGATATACCTTTTTCTTTAATTCCTAATTTTGGTAATTTGTATCATCTCTCTTTTTCTTGGTCAGTGTAGATAAAATTTTATTAATTTTGCTTTTCAAAGGACTAAATTTTGGTTTCACTGATTTTCTTTATTGTTTTCTGTTTTGTATCTTACTGATTTCTGTTCTGATCTTTATTTTTTTATTTTGGCTTCGATTTTCTTTTCTTTTGGCTAGCTTCTTAAGAAGCAAGTCTAGATTATATTCTTCCAGTCTAATATGTGTTTAATGATATAACATTACCTCTAAACACTGATTTAACTGCATTTTGTAAATATTAATATGACTTATTTTTGTTCAGTTGTGTTTATATTTAGTTTGGTATTTCAAAATTTCCCTTGTGATTTCTTCTTTGAAATATTAGTAATTTACAACTATGGTTTTTAATTTTCAGATAGTTGAGGATTTCTCAGATTTCTTTCATTGTTGACTCATAATTTTATTCCATGGTAGTCAGCATTCTTTGCATGATTTAAACCCTCTTTAAAAATACTGTGACTTGTTTTATTGCCTAGTCTATGGTCTACCCTAAAGAATATTCAATACTTGTTCGAAAATAGTATGCATTATATATTCTGCTGTGTTAGTGGAAGGTTCTATGTATGTCAGTTAGGTCAGGTTGGTTGGTGGTGGTATTCAAGTCTTCTATAGCCTCACTGATTTTTCTGTCTAGTTGTTCAGAGTAGGTGTTTTTTGCTTTTTGTTTTTTGGGGTTTTTTTATTAGTGGCTCACAGAAATATCAGTTAGACTGTTTTTCCATAAGAAACCAAGATCTCTAGGATGATTCAGGATATAACCTAATAGAAAAGGAAAGAAGTCTTTGTTAAAAGTTAGCTACACCTCACATAAAATTATAAATGCATAAAAATAGTTTTTAAGGGGCTAATTTTAAACCGGCTTTTGTTAGTAAGGGCAAGAAGATAATTTTGGGCTTTATGTAAAATAGAAGTATCAATGTGTATCTGTTACAGGCATGTACCGTGAGATGTGCCAACTTGGCTGGGCTATGTTAATCAAAGACTAGTCTAGGTATTGCTGTGATTAGCACCTGCAATCAAGTCATCGTAAGTAAAATGAACTTGACAATGTGGGTGGACCTCATCCAATCAATTGAAGGCCTTTAGAGCAAAAACAGAAAGTTTCCCAGAGAAAAAGAACTTTTACCCTCAAAACTGCAGCATCACCTCCTGCCTGAGTTTCCAGTCTGCCAGCCTGCCCTACAGATTTCAAACTTGCTAGCCTCCACAATTGCATGAGCCAATTTCTTAAAATAAATCATTCTCTACATGAGTATATATACATATACATAAATATATGTATGTGATACATATAATGTATGTATATGAATACACACACACTTACATATAATCTCTTTTTGTGTTTCCCTGGAGAACCCTGACAGATACATTCGGTCGCTTCTTAGCTCTCTGGTCCCATGGTCCCATTAGACTTTATTGAGGTATAATTTGATTATATTAAATGCACACATTTTAAGTGTACAGCTTGATGAATTTAGACAAAACTATACACTGGTATAATTTTACCCCAATCAAGATACGGGCATTTTATTCTTGAATGTGGCAGATTGTTAAAATAATAAAAACACAGCCTATCAAAAGTTATGGGATGCAACTAAAACAGCACTTACAGGGTAATACAGCAGTGCAGAGGGGCATGGAAACAGTATTTCCACTCCTCCCATTAACTAATAAAAGTTTATTTGTCCAACTTCTTGAAACTGGGCTGGTCTTGAGTCTTCCTCTGATAGTGATGAAAGTTTGGGTTGAGTTCTGAAGCTTCTTGCAACTTCTGCCTTCCCACTCATGAAATCCTGAGACCACTGTGTTCTGAGGAAGCCTGGTCTAATCTATTGAATGATGAGAGTGATGGAGAAGAAAAGGGATGCAACGCAACCAATACCCAGACAGACGCCAGACATGTGAGTGAGGCCGTGTTGGACCGTTAGCCTCGCCAACCCTCTAGCTCGGGGGTTAGCAAACTTTCTCTGCAAATGGCCTGATCGTAAATAGTTTAGCTTTAATGGTCCCTCCACTAACCTAATACTGCCGTGTGTTTTAAGTGCCCCTTCTAGGTGCTCTGACAGACCCTGCTCATCTCTGTTCCCACTATGTGCCCAGGTAGGCATCTAGGAACTTCCTGTATTTCCTAGTGGATGTCAGGGTTCATGGGGTCAGTGATCATATTTCTTCAGTTTACAATTGCACTCGAGTGTCTTGCATACTGCCTGGCATATACTCTGCAAACAATACATGTTTGTGAATGAATGAATGAATGAATCCTTCTTTTTTAAAAAGCTAAGGATGCTGTAGGGGAAAAAATGTATTCACACTCTGTTTCATGAGATATTTAGAGAGAAATTTTTAAAAATGGACACTTAACTTAGCCTCTTGTTAGGTTATAAGGTTACAAACCGAAAACATTTTCTGCCTTTAAAGAAGTAGAAGAAAATAGACCTAGAAACAGATATTATGACTAGCAATAACAGAAACAACAGGAACACCACCAACCATCACAGCCACCACGGCAACAACCATTGCTAAAATTGGTTTATCAAATAGACATTGAATTTGAAATGTACAAATAGAAAATGGCTTTATTTTCTTCCAAAAAGGCCTTCAAACACACTGTACTGGATCATAATTCCCAGTCCCTGGGTGACTTTTAGTAATAGTAATTGGCTTTTGGTGCAAATGACTCATCCTTCCTTAATTAGGGTAAAGGATAATCTCAAAGCAGGTAAGTGCTCAAAGTACAAGACACAACAAGCAAATTATACAAAGAATCTCATTTTACATACACTGAAATGCTGACAAGTAGCAGTATGGAAATTTTAGAGCTAAAATGGTCTTTATAAAGTACTTATTCCAATTCCTTTTTTATTGCTGGTGAGGAAACTATATAGCTCAGAACATTTTATTCTTCCCTGAAGTTGTCCTAGGAGTTGTTTCACTCCATTAATTTTAGTAGTCAGCAGGCAACCCTTCCAAACCGATCAAGCAGATAGGCCTAGTCACAACACATTTATTTGTCAGTGCTTCCAGACACTAGAAAAATTCACTGTCCTTTATTAAAACAACAGAGAAAGAAAAAATAATAAGCTTTGAAGGGCTCATGTTATCTACTTCTGCAGTTTTTGCCTATAAAATACATATGTTCTACCCAATAACTTTTATTGGTTTAATTCACACTGTGTTTTGTAGTAAGGGGACCTAGGTGTTTTGAGAATGGTACTAACATTTTAAAAGAGAGATTAAGAAATAATACTCAGTACAGATACCAGCACAAACAGATCTTAAGCAGCGTGAAGATATTTTCATTTTTGTTCCCTCATGAATCCACACCTCAAACTCAACAAAAGTATGGGGCTACTATATATGTTTCAATATAATGATATCCTGAGCATAAGTAAATTCACTCTATTCCAAGTGAGAGATTAAAGGAGATTTTTCAGCTAATTATATTTACTCATTCAATAAACATTTATTGAATGCCCAGTATATGCCAATCACTGTCTGATGCACATGGTATCCAACAGTAAACAAAATATACAAATATCTCTGCTCTCGTGGAAATATAAACTTTAAGTAATGTAGATGGACTCTTTACATTAATATAATATTTAATTCACTTAGTTACATATGCATATTTAATATTACATACATTAGTAGCAATTTTGAATATTGCCTTTTCCAGTGTCACATTTCAAAAACAATTTTATTCCAACTTTTACATGCAATTTTTAAAGCAGTTTTAAAAATTTAGAAGTCGTGACATTCATCTAGCTGTTTTACAGTGTAAGAACATGGTTTTCATACTTCTTTTTTACATTCCCATGACGTATTTATTTTATAACTAGAAGTTTGTATCTCTTGACCCCAACATCCTTTTCACCCACTCCCTGTCCCCAGCGACCACCATCTGTTCTCTGTATCTATGATTTTGGTTTTATTTTGCTCTTTTGTTTTGTTTTTTAGGTTCAGATATAAATGAAATCATATGGTATGTGTCTTTCTCTGTCTGACTTATTTTGCTTAACATAATTCCCTTTAGGTCCACTCATTTAATTCGTCAAGGTTTAGTTCTTTTTTAATAGCCAAGTAGTATTCCCTAGTATATATATATATATATATATATATATATATATATATATATATATATATACTTCTTTATCCATTCATCCATTAATGGAGACTTAGGCTGTTTCCATATTTTGGCTACTGTAAATAATGCTACAATGAACATGGGGGTGCAGATATCTTTTTGAATTAGTGTTTTCATTTTCTTTGGATAAATATCGAGAAGTGGAACTGCTGGATCATATGGTAGTTCTATTTTTAATTTTCTGAGGAACCTCCATGCTGTTTTCCATGGTGGCTGCACAAAATTACATTCCCACCAGCAATGTGCTAGGCTTCCATTTTCTCCGCATGTTTGCCAACGTTTGTTATTTCTTGTCTATTTGATAATAGCCATTCTAACAGGTATGAGGTGATATCTCATGGTTTTGATTTGCATTTCCCTAATAATTAGTGATGTTAAGCATCTTTTCATGTGCCTGTTGGCCATCTGTATGTCTTCTCTGGAAAAATATCTATTCAAATCCTCTGTCCATATTTTAATTTGATTATTTGTGGGATTTTTGTTTTTTGCTATTTTTTGGAATTCTCTATATATTTTGGATATTAATTCCTTATCAGATATATGATTTGTAAATATTTTATCCCATTCAGTGGGTTTTCTTTTCATTTTGTTGATGGTTTCTCTTGCTGTGCAGACCTTTTTAGTTTTATGTAGTTGTCTATGTGTTTTATCTACTTGTTTATTTTTGCTTTTATTGCCTTTGCTTTTGGAGTCAGATCCAAAAATTCATTGCCATGACAGATGTCAAGTAGCTTACTGCTTACATTTTATTCTAGGAGTTTTATGGTTTTAAGTCTTATTTTCAATCTTTAATACATTTTGAGTTGATTTTTGTGTATGGTGTGACAGAGTGGTCTACTTTTATTCTTTTACATGTACGGTGTGCAGGTCTTTCACCTCCTTGATTAAATTAATCCCTAGGGTTGGTGTTTTTTTTGGATGCAATTGTAAACAGAATTGTTTTCTTAATTTATCTTTCTGATAGTTGTTATTTGTTAGTGTACAGAAACACTATTGACTTTTTTTCTTTTTTTTTTGCGGTACGCGGGCCTCTCACTGTTGTGGCCTCTCCCGTTGCGGAGCACAGGCTCCGGACGCGCAGGCTCAGCGGCCATGGCTCACGGGCCCAGCCGCTCCACGGCATGTGGGATCTTCCCGGACCGGGGCACAAACCCGTGTCCTCTGCATCGGCAGGCGGACTCCCAACCACTGCGCCACCAGGGAAGCCCACTATTGACTTTTGTATATTGATTTTGTACCATTTCATTTTACTGAATTTGCTTATTAGTTCTAAGTTTTTGGTGGCATCTTTTAGGGTTTTCTATATATAAAATCATGTCATCTGCAAAAAGTGAGTTTTACTTCTTCCTTTCCAATTTGGATGCCTTTTATTTATTTTTCTTGCCTAACTTCTCTGGCAAGGATTTCCAGTATTATGTTAAATAAAAGTGGGTGGCGTGGGCATCCTTGTTTTGTTTCTGATCTCAGAGGAAATGCTTTCAGCTTTTCACCAGTGAGAATGATGTTAGCTGTGGGCTTGTCATATATAGCCTTTATTATGTAGAAGTACATTCCCTCTACATCCACCCACTTTGTTGAGAGTTTTTACCATAAATGGATGGTGAATTTTGTCAGATATTTTCCTGCATCTATTGACATGATCCTATGATTTTTTACCCTTCATTTTGTTAATGTAGTGTATCAGGTTGATTTATTTGCATATGTTCAACAATCTTTGCTTCCCTGGAGTAAATTCCACTTGATCATGGTGTATGATGCTTTTAATGTATTGTTGAATTCAGTTTGCTAATATTTTGATGAGGATTTTTACATCTATGTTCAGCAGGGATATTGGACTGTAATTTTCTTTCTTTCTTTCTTTTTTTTGTGGTGTCCTCATCTGGCTTTGGTATTAGTGCCATGTTGGCCTCGTAAAATTTGTTCGGAAACATTCACTCGTCTTCAATATTTTGGAAGATTTTGAGAAAGATAGGTATTAAATATTTGAATGTTTGGTAGAATTCACCAGTGAAGCTGTCTGGTCCAGGACTTTTGTTTGTTGGAAAGTTTATGATTATTGATTAAATTTTCTTACTAGTATTTGATCTATTTAGATTTTTTTAGTTTTTCTTGATTCAGTCTTGGAAGATTGTATAATTCTAAGAATTTATCCATTTTTTTCTATGTTGTCCAATGTGTTGCCATATAGTTGTTTGTAGTAGGCTCTTATGATCCTTTGTATTTCTGTGGTATGAGTTGTAACTTTTCTTTCTTTTCTGATTTTAATTTGAGCATTCTTCCTTTTTTGACTGGAGAGTCTAGCTAAAGGCTTGTCAATTTGATCTTTTCCAAGAACCAGCTCTTAATTTCATTGGTCTCTTCCATTGTCTTTTTATTCTCTATTTCATTTATTTCTCCTTTGATCTTTATTATTTCCTTCGTTCTGCTAACTTTAAGCTTTGTTTGTTCCTCTTTTTCTAGTTTCTTTAGGTGTAAAGTTAGATTGTTTATTTATTTGAGATTTTTCTCGAGGTAGACCTGTATTCCTATGAACTTTCCTCTTAGAACTTCTTTTGCTGCGTGCCATAGATTTTGGCATGTCATATTTCCATTTTTACTTGTCTCTAGGTAATTTTTAATTTCTCCTTTGATTTCTTTGTTCACCCAATGGTTGTTCAGTAGCATGTTATTTAATCTCCACAAATTGTGTTTTTTTTTCAGTTTTCTTCTTGCAATTAATTTCAAGTTTCATAAAACTGTGATCAGAAAAGATGCTTGATATGATTTCAGTCTTCTTAGATTTTATTGAGACTTGTTTTGTGGCCTAACATGTGACCTATCTTGGAGAATGTTCCATGTTCACTTGAGAAGAATGGATATTCTGCTGCTTTGGGGCGGACTGTTCTATATACATCTGTTAAGTATATCTGATCTAATGTGTTGCTTAACGCCAATGTTTCCTTGTTGGTTTTCTGTCTGGATGATCTATCCATTGATGTATGGATTGTTAAATTTCCCTACTCGTATTGTATTTCTGTCAGTTTCTCCCTTTAGGCCTGTTAATATTTGCTTTATATATGTTGGTGCTCCTACATTAGGTGCATATATACTTACAAATATTGTATCTTCTTGTTGGATTTACCCCTTTGTTATTATTTAATGCATTTCTTTGTCTTTTATCACAGTCTTTGTTTTAAAGTCTATTTTGTCTGAGTATCGCTACCCCAGCTTTCTTTTTGTTTGGGCAGGTGGTAGCTTGCCAAGAACTGTCTTTCCAATTGTTACTGTCCTTTGGAGTCCCCAAACTCAAGCCCCTTTGGCCACCAGAGCTAGGTGATCAAGAGGCATCCCCTGTGTGGATTGCACATGCCCACCTGCTTTAGTGAGGCAGCTGGCACACCTGCTGGCTTTATTAAGGCAGTGAGAAAATGCCTTGACTGCACACACCCACCAGCTTTAGCACAAAGATTCTTTGTATATATAGCAGCTTTAGCAAGGGACCAGGAGAATGCTGTGACCTCTTGTGCTTGCTGGCCCCGGCCAGGGAGGGGTTGAGTGCTGCAGCAGCCTGCCTTAGCAAGGCAGCAGGAATGTGCTGCATCTGCATACCCACCTGTGGTAGCAGGTAGATGGAGAGGACAATTATGTCATCCTCCAGCACCTCTGTCTCCAAAGAGAGTCTCAAATCTCCCCTGCCCCTCCAGCAGATGCTTTAAGATTAGCAAATGAATCTCCTCCACATAGACTAAGTGCTTTTCAAACTGCTACTTTTGCATTGGGTTCTAGAGTGATTGAGATCACAGGAAGCCTTTTATAAGGAGAATCCCAGTTCCCAACGGCCCTCTGGGTCCCCTGGACAGAAGCCCCAACAGTTTTCTAAACCAAACGTAAGGGGTTCGTCTCTCTGGTGCAGGTCCCAAGAGTTGGGATGCCTGATGCAGGGCACAAAGCCCTCTCTTCCCTGGGAGAAGCTCAGACTTGTGAGATCCCTCCCTCTTGTGGGTCACTACATGGGGGTGGGGTTTGGATGAGTCCACATCTCTGCCTCTGCCTCTGCCGTCCATCTTGATATGGTCCTTTTATCCTTTGCTGTGCAGGAGCAGTAAAGCCTGATTTCATTCCTTTTTCAGAGGACATTTTTCCATATGCAGCTATACATTTGGCATGTCCAGGGGAAGAGGTGAGTTCAGGATCTTTCCATGCCACCATCTGGGACTGCCCTGTGGTTTTCACTTTTCTCTAAATTGAGATAGTGATGCTATGCTACAAGAACCCATGTGTATATCAGTATCATTATTATTTACCCTTTCTTACTGTGGGTAGATATACATGGTTTTCACAAAGTAACTACTTATTTATTTATTTATTTTTGTCGGAATATTTTTAGTTATAAAATGAGCTTTCAGGAATAGAGAAGTAGCTGGAACAATAAGGATGTGCTTATTGTATACTTAATGATGAAAGAAATGGCTAGATTCGGTAGCAAAAGCTTTGAGAATAGCCATTAATCTGAGATAGAACACCTATCTTTGAGCCTTTTTTTTTTTAATGGATCTTTATCAGAGTGTAAGTGGTTCAAAATACTGTGTTAATTTCTGTTGTACAACAAAGTGAATCAGCCACATGCATACATATGTCCCCATATCCCCTCCCTCTTGAACCTCCCTCCCATCCTCCCTATCCCATCCTTCTAGGTCATTGCAAAGCACCAAACTGATCCCTGTGCTATGCTGCTGCTTCCCACTAGCTAACTATTTTACGTTTGGTAGTGTATATATGTCCATGCCACTCTCACTTTGCCCCAGCTTCCCCCTCCCACCCTGTGTCCTCAAGTCCATTCTCTATGTCTATATCTTTATTCATGCCCTGCAACTAGGATCATCAGTACCTTTTTTTGTTTTTTTAGATTCCATATATATGCGTTAGCATACAGTATTTGTTTTTCCCTTTCTGACTGACTTCACTATGTATGACAGACTCTAGGCCCATCCACCTCACTACAAATAACTCGATTTCATTTTTTATGGCTGAGTAATATTCCATTGTATATATGTGCCACATCTTCTTTATCCATTCATCTTTCAATGGACATTTAGGTTGGTTCCATGTCCTGGCTATTGTAAATAGTGATGCAATGAACATTGTGGTACATGTCTCTTTTTGAATTATGGTTTTCTCAGTGTATATGCCCAGTAGTGGGATTGCTGTGTCATATGGCAGTTCTATTTTTAGTTTTATAAGGAACCTCCATACTGTTCTCCATAGTGGCTGTATCAATTTACATTCCCACCAACAGTGCAGGAGGGTTCCCTTTTCTCCACACCCTTTCCAGCATTTATTGTTTCTAGATACTTTGATAATGGCCATTCTGACCAGCATGAGGTGATACCTCCTTGTAGTTTTGATTTGCATTTCTCAAATAACTAGTCATGTTGAGCATCTTTTCATGTGCCTATTGCTTATCTGTATGTCTTCCTTGGTGAAATGTCTGTTTAGGTCTTCTGCCCATTTTTTAACTGGACTGTTTGGGGTTTTTTTGATATTGAGCTCCATGAGCTGTTTGTGTGTTTTGGAGATTAATCCTTTGTTGCTTCATTTGCAAATATTTTCTCCCATTCTGAGGGTTGTCTTTTTGTCTTGTTTATGGTATCCTTTGCTGTGCAAAAGCTTTTAAGTTTCATTAGGTCCCATTTGTTTATTTTTGTTTTTATTTCCATTACTCAAGAGGTGGATCAAAAAAGATCTTGCTGTGATTTATGTCAAAGAGTGTTCTTTCTATGTTTTCCTCTAAGAGTTTTGTAGTGTCTGGTCTAATTTATTTAAGTCTTTAATCCATTTGGAGTTTATTTTTGTGTATGGTGTTAGGTAGTGTTCTACATTCTTTTACATGTTGCTGCCCAGTTTTCCCAGCAGCACTTATTGAAGAGGCTGTCTTTTCTCCATTGCATGTTCTTGCCTCCTTTGTCATAAATTAGGTGCCCATATGTGTGTGGGTTTCTCTGGGCATTCTATTCTGTACCATTGATCTATATTTCTGTTTTTGTGCCAGTACCATACTATCTTGATTACTGTAGCTTTGTGGTATTCTTTGAAGTCAGGGAGCCTGATTCCTCTAACTCCATTTTTCTTTCTCAAAATTGCTTTGGCTATACGGGGTCTTTTGTGTTTCCATACGAATTGTAAATTTTTTTCTTCTAATTCTGTGAAGAATGCCATTGGTAATTTGATAGGAATTGCACTGAATCTGTAGATCGATTTGGGTAGTATAGTCATTTTCACAATATTTATTCTTCCAATGCAAAAGCATGGTATATTTCTCCATCTGCTTATGTCATCTTTGATTTCTTTCATCAGTGTCTTATAGTTTTCTGAGTACAAGTCTTTCGCCTGCTTAGACAGGTTTATTCCTAGGTATTTTATTCTTTTTTTTGCAGTGGTAAATGGCAGTGTTTCCTTAACTTCTTTTTCTATTTTTTCATTGTTGGCGTACAGGAATGCCAGAGATTTCTGTGCATTAATTTTGTATCCTGCACCCTTACCATATTCACTGATTAGTTCTGGTAGTTTTCTGGTGGCATCTTTAAGACTTTCTATGTATAGTATCATTTCATCTGCAAACAGTGAGTTTTACTTCTTCTTTTCCAATTTGTATTCCTTTTATTTCTTTTTATTTTCTGATTGCCGTGGCTAGGACTTCCAAAACTATGTTGAATAAGAGTGGTGAGAGTGGGCATCCTTGTCTTGTTCCTGATCTTAGTGGAAATGCTTTCAGTTTTTCACCATTGAGTATGATGCTGGCTGTGGGTTTGTCATATATGGCCTTTATTGTGTTGAGGTACGTTCCCTCTATGCCCATTTTCTGGAGAGTTATTACCATAAATGGGTGTTGAATTTTGTCAAAAGCTTTTTCTGCATCTATTAAGATGATCATATGGTTTTTATTCTTTAATTTGTTAATGTGTTGTACCACATTGATTGATTTGTGTATATTGAAGAATCCTTGCATCCCTGGGATAAATCCCAGTTGATCATGTTGTATGATCCTTTTAATGTGCTGTTGGATTCTGTTTGCTAATATTTTGTTCAGGATTTTTGCATCTATGTTTATCAATGATATTGGTCTATAATTTTCTTTTTCTGTGATGTCTTTTTCTCATTTTGATATCAGGGTGATGGTGGCTTCATAGAATGAATTTGGGAGTGTTTCTCCCTCTGTAACTTTTTGGAAGAGTTTGAGAAGTATCTGTGTTAGCTCTTCTCTAAATGTTTGATAGAATTTGCCTGTGAAGCCATCTGGTCCTGGACTTTTGTTTGTTGGAAGATTTTTAATTATGGTTTCAAGTTAATTACTTGTGATAGGTCTGTTTATATTTTCTAATTCTTCCTGGTTCAGTCTTAGAAAATTGCACCTTTCCAAGAATTTGTCCATTTCTTTGTGGCTGTCCATTTTACTGGCATATAGTTGTTTGTAGTAGTCTCTTATAATCCTTTGTATTTCTGCAGTGTCAGTTGTGATTTTTCATTTCTAATTTTATTGGTTTGCGTCCTCTCCCTTTTTTCTTGATGAATGTGGCTAAGGGTTTATCAATTTTGCTTCTCTTCTTAAAGAAACAGCTTTTAGTTTTATTGATCTTTGCTATTGTATTCTTCATTTCTGTTTCATTTATTTCTGCTCTTATTGTTATGATTTCTTTCCTTCTATTGACTTTGGCTTTTCTTTGTACTTCTTTCTCTAGTTGTTTTAAGTGTAGGGTTAGATTGTTTATTTGAGATTTTTCTTGTTTCTTGAGATGAGATTGAATTGCTATAAACTTCCCTCTTAGAACTGCTTTTGCTGCATCCCATAGGTTTTGGGTCATCGTGTTTCGTTGTCATTTGTTTCTATGTATTTTTTTATTTCTTCTTTGATTTCTTCAGTGATCTCTTGATTATTTAGTAGTGCACTGTTTAGCCTTCATGTATTTGTGGGTTTTTACAGGTTTTTTCCTGTAATTGATTTCCAATCTCATAGAATTGTGGTCAGAAAAAATGCCTGATATGATTTCAGTTTTCTTAAATGTACCGAGGCTTGATTTGTGACTCAGGATGTGATCTATCCTGGAGAATGTTCCATGTGCACTTGAGAAGAAAGCGTATTCTGCCACTTTTGGGTGGAATGTTCTATAAATATGAATTAAATCTATCTGGTCTATTGTGTCATTTAAAGCTTGTGTTTTCTTATTTATTTTCTGTCTGGATGATCTGTCCATTGGTGTAAGTGGAGTGTTAAAGTTCCCTACTATTACTGTGTTACTGTCAATTTCTCCTTTCATGGTTGTTAGCATTTGCCTTATGTATTGAGGTGCTCCTGTGTCGGATACATAAACATTTATAATTGTTATATCTTCTTCTTTGCTTGGTCCTTTGATCATTATGTAGTGTCCTTCCTTATCTCTTGTAATAGTCTTTATTTTAAAGTCTATTTTATCTGATACAAGTATTGCTACTCCAGCTTTCTTCTGATTTCCTTTTGCATGGAATTTCATTTTCCATCCCTTCACTTTCAGTCTGTGTGTGTCCCTAGGTCTGAAGTGGGTCTTTTGTAGATAGCATATATATGGGTCTTGTTTTTGTATCCATTCAGTCAGTCTGTGTCTTTGGTTGAGGCATTTAATCTATTTACATTCAAGACTGTTATCGATACGTATGTTCCTATTACCATTTTCTTAATTGTTTGCATTTGTTTTTGTGGGTCTTTTTCTTCTCTGTGTTTCCCTCCTAGAGAAGTTTCTTTAGCATTTGTTGTAAAGCTGCTTTGGTGGTGCTGAATTCTCTTACCTTTTGCTTGTCTATAAAGCTTTTGATTTCTCTGTCGAATTTGAATGAGATCCTTGCTGGGTAGAATAATCTTGGTTGTAGGTTTTTCTCTTTCATCACTTTAAGTATATCCTGCCACTCCCTTCTGACCTGCAGAGTTTCTGCTGAAAAATCATCTGATAACCATATGGAGATTCCTTTGTATGTTATTTTTTGTTTTTCCCTTGCTGCTTTTAATATTTTTTCTTTGAATTTAATTTTTGTTAGTTTGATTGATATGTGTCTTGGTGTGTTTCTCTTAGGGTTTATCATGTATGGGACTCTCTGTGCTTCCCGGACTTGGGTGACTATTTCCTTTCCCATGTTAGGGAAGTTTTCCACTATAATCTCTTCAAATATTTTGTCAGACCCTTTCCTTTTCTCTTCTTCTTCTGGGACCCCTATAATTCGAATGTTTGTACATTTAGTGTTGTGCCAGAGGTCTTTGAGAATGTCTTCACTTCTTTTCATTCTTTATTCTGCTCCTCAGCAGTTATTTCCACCACTTTGTCTTCCAGCTCACTTTTTTGTTCTTTGGCCTCAGTTATTCTGTTATTGATTCCTTCTCGTGTATTTTTCATTTCAGTTATTGTGTTCTTCATCTCTGTTTTTTTTGTTCCTTAGTTCTTCTAGATCTTTGTTAAACATTTCTTGTATTTTCTCAGTCCGTGCCTCCATTCTATTTCCAAGATTCTGGATCATCTTTACTATCATTACTCTGAATTCTTTTTCAGGTAGATTGCCTATTTCCTCTTCATTTATTTGGTCTTGTAGTTTTTTACCTTGTTTCTTCATGTGTGACATATTTTTTTGCTGTCTCTTTTTTTTTTTTTTTTTGTGAGTGGGATTGTGTTCCTGTCTTACTGGTTGTTTGGCCAAGGATTCCAACACTGGAGTTTGTATGCTGTTGGGTAGAGTTGGGTCTTGGTGCTGAGATGAGGACCTCAGGAGACGTCACTCTGATGAATGTTCCCTGGGGTCTGAGGTTCTCTGTTAGTCCAATGGTTTGGACTCAGAGCTCCCACTGCAGGAACTTCGGCCCAAGCCTGGGCTCATGAACCAATATCTCTCAAGCTGCCTGGGGTGGCAAAAAGAAAAGAAAAGAAAGAAAATGACAAAATAAAAAATAAAATTAGACTAGGAAACTAACAGATATGTTAGAAAGAATATAAAAATAAAAATATAGATAAATCAACAACCAGAAGGTACATCAGTACCACAGTAGTAAAAAAGAGGAGGAGGGAAAAGGAAATAAAAAAGAAAGAAGAAAAAAGGTGGGAAAGGCCTTGGCTGTGGAGGATGGGGCCTATGCTTAGGACCCACAGGGCTGGAAAAGGCCCTGGGGGCTGTGGAGGGTGGGGCTTAGGCTCAAGGAACAGAAGGGGCCCAGGCATGCCCCCAGTCCCTTGTCTCAGAGGGTGGGGGACCTCATCTGGGAACCCAGCAGGCCTCCTGGGCTCGAGTGGTGGGGCAAATGCCCTCCACTCCTCTCCCACTCCTCCCAGAGGGCCCCTCCCACCTGTCTCCCTGGTCTCAGGGGTGCCCATCCTGTCTGGCCTCCACTTCTCCTCACCTCTCAGTCCCCCCACATCCTACTGTTTCACTTGGGGGTTCCTCATATCTCCTTGGATGTCAGGGTCCCCAACCAGGGACCAGTATGTGCCCTAGTTGTGGGGTGACATTAACTCGGCATCTTCCCACACGGCCATCTTGACTCTGCCTCTCAGTAACTCTTATTATTAGAATGCCTTTTAAAGTGATTGTTGAAAAGCTTCTTTACACTTATATCCAATAATGCAATCATAATACTAATTACTAATATTATAATTGCTAAATTTTAAAATCTTTTTTTACTGATTCTGTCAAGTGACCTCTACAAACATTAAAACTACCATCAATTGGTGTTATTTTATGGTAATGTATCTTCCCCAAAGTTTTGTTCTATAAAAATAAAGCAATTCAGAAAGCTTGCCCAGATATTATTACAACTTCATAAAGACTTAAATAAAGATCACTCCTCTGCTAAGGGAGACTTTCTTGAGGAAAAATAATTCTTCCTACATTTAGCTATATGTGGTAGAAATACCCATTGATATGATTTTACCTTCTTTGTGAGTTTTCTATTTCTCTCACACTCTTTCTTTGGGACATTTTTTACAAAGGGGATTTTAAAAGGTAATGCCATTCTTACTGGTGTGAGGTGATACCTCACTGTAGTTTTGATTTGCATTTCTCTAATGATTAGTGATGTTGAGCATCCTTTCATGTGTTTGTTGGCAACCTGTGTATCTTCTTTGGGGAAATGTCTACTTTGGTCTTCTGCCCATATTTGGATTGGGTTGCTTGTTTTGTTGATATTGAGCTGCATGAGCTGCTTGTAAATTTTGGACATTAATCCTTTGTCAGTTGCTTCATTTGTAAATATTTTCTCCCATTCTGAGGGTTGTCTTTTCGTCTTGTTTATGGTTTCCTTTGCTGTGCGAAATCTTTTAAGTTTCATTAGGTCTCATGGCCATCATGAAAAAATCTACAAACAATAAATGCTGGAGAGGGTGTGGAGAAAAGGGAACCCTCTTGCACTGTTGGTGGGAATGTAAATTGATACAGCCACTATAGAGAACAGTACGGAAGTTCCTTAAAAAACTAAAAATAGAACTACCATACAACCCAGCAATCCCACTACTGGGCATATACCCTGAGAAAACCATACTTCAAAAAGAGTCATGTACCACAATGCTCATTGCAGCTCTTTTTACAATAGCCAGGACATGGAAGCAACCTAAGTGTCCGTTGACTGATGAATGGATGCAGAAGATGTGGCACATATATACAGTGGAATATTACTCAGCCATAAAAAGAAATGAAATTGAGTTATTTGTAGTGAGGTGGATGGACCTAGAGTCTGTCATACAGAGTGAAGTAAGTCAGAAATAGAAAAACAAATACCGCATGCTAACACATATATATGGAATCTAAAAAAAAAAAAAAGAAATGGTTCTGAAGAACCTAGGGGCAGGACAGAAATAAAGACACAGACGTAAAGAATGGACTTGTGGCCACAGGGAAGGGAAAGGGGAAGCTAGGACGAAGTGAGAGTGGCATGGACATATATACACTACCAAATGTCAAATAGATAGCTAGTGGGAAGCAGCCACATAGCACAGGGAGATCAGCTCGGTGCTTTGTGACCACCTAGAGGGGTGGGATAGGGAGGGTGGGAGGGAGATGCAAGAGGGAAGAGATATGGAGATATATGTATATGTATAGCTGATTCACTTTGTTATACAACAGAAACTAACACACCATTATAAAGCAATTATACTCCAATAAAGATGTTAAAGAAAAAAACCAACAATGCCTTGTTGGTTGCTATGGCTTTATCATAATTCCCTTTTCTTTGTAGGGCAGCTTAGGACTATCTTCATCAGTGCGTAAGTCGAGTCATCACTTACACTCATGGTGTTGGAGGGGTTTCTACTTCACTAGGAATGCTGCCTTGTGCATTTGGCAGAGAGATGTGCAGAGTCAACAAGAGCCATGCAGCAGAATGAGGACCTGGCTTACGTACAGTTGCTGGAAACACTGTTTTCAGTATAAAGCTGGCATAAGGTTGTTCCATCAACAGATGTTTATTGAGCATCTACTGAGAATAATGTAATTTCTGAGCACTTTAACTGAGCGTTCTGAGCCAAGTCTGTTTTTTGATGCTCCTCCACATTGGCACAAGCTCTTTCCATCTTTCTTTTAAGGATGTTAAAGCATGTAAGCTAAGTGTCCTTCACAATGGTAAGATGTCCCAGGACTCAGCTCTAAAGCCAAAGTATGAATGGCATTTTTTTGTGAACCATCAGTATGATGATTTACCCATTATACGTGATGGAATTAGTCTTCCAACTGCTATTCTTTTTGACAGGTAACTTTACTTGATGAACATAACGGTTATAGGAAAACCCCACTATCAACATTGTCAAAATCAAACATATGTCTATTATTTGGAACACTCTAAAGATGATTAATTTGGGAAGAGAATGGGGACGTTGCTTTTGAAAATGTAAGCCTTCTGCTTTATCTCAGTATACTGGTGAACCATAAATAACCATTGTCAAAATATATCATCTTGTTGCTGAGATGTTTTGACATCTAGCCCTTCTGCAATAAAAATTCTGCATATATTTTCTTCCATAAATATATATTGCTTCATGCACAAAAACATACAGTTCTGTATTTCATATACAGTTTTTGTATTTCATAATTTTTAGAATGATGCAGATTTAGGTGCATAATATAGAGTAAAAGTAACATTTTTTTTCTCTAAGTTATAAAACTGGTAAATTGTTTCATAATTTGTCCTTCCTAGAATAGCTTCCTTTGAACTGAGAAACTATTTTCAAGGCTTCTTGTGAAAGTCAAATTATGAGTCAAAAGGGTTTGCACAAATTAGATTAGTTAGTTCTGCATATTTTGAATTATTCTAGAAATAATATTATTCCCTCATAGTCTTTTGTAACAGAATCAAAAATAATGCCATAATTCAATAGAGCAATACAAAGTGACCGCAATCCCCACATGATACAAGACAACTTTGCCTCCTATCAATTTGCTAAAAAGACTAAACAAACTAAAATATTTAGGATTACAAGATATGTAATTAAAAATTATACTTCTCAGAGGAATGATGTCAACAGATGAAGATTACACAGCAGAGAAATGAGTGTTAAGTGAGCATTCTGAAATTAAATTCATTTAGCAGTGATTCCCTTGTCCCTAGAAGACTGTCTGGTTAGTCTTGAGACACTTGAGGTTTATTTTCTAAACTCACAACTTGGGGCCATGATTGCCAGGCTTAAACAAAAATTTTGCCAGCACCCAGGTTGCCTGAGGACAAGGTCAGTGTTCTGTGGCTTTGACAGTTGGGCCCCTGTGTCTTCTCTGATGTGGTAATGGTGAGTCAGACAGACCTGGGTTCAAATCTTGTGCCCTGACCTCCACTGCAATCAGAAATAATTTCTCTTTCCTCTGAATCCCTGCAACCATAGCACTAGTGTTTCTGTTACAATGTAACATTTTACCTTGCATTAAGGTATTTCAGTCCATATCTTGTTTCTCCAACCAGACTGCATTTGCTTAGAAGGGTAAGGATTGTGCCTTGTTCATTGCTCTGACTTTCCACATGGTATGCACTCGATACATGTGGACTGAAGGACACTAGGAAATAAAGGTGCCTTTTGAGAATTAAACAAAAAGACCAACAAAACCCAACAATCAACCAAACAGAAAAATTATCTTTCTACATAGACTATAGCAGTTAAGTTATAGAAGGCTATTGAATTAAGAAATGGGGGTCAGATTGTATTTAGTTCTACCATGACGGCCTGGGTGTATGGAACAGTAATACAACAGGTTAAGATGGTCCTTCCTCCTAAATCTTTTCTTTTTTTTTTTTTTTTTTAACCAACTCCTATACTTTGACTCCACTGTATATAAGCAAGCTAATGTCTGATGCTTTGGGACTCCCATCAGACCTGATGGTGACAGTCAGCGAGGTCTTAGCTGCTCAAAGTGTGGCTCTTTCACCAGTGGCTTCAGTATCCCGTGGGGGCTTGCTGGAAATGCAGACTTTCAGGTGCGATCACAGATCCACTGAATCAGAATCTGCATTCTAACAAGTTCCTCAGGCGGTTAGTTTGTGTATTAAAGTTTGAGAAATACTGACCTCAGACATTTGTCCAAAACACTAATTCTGAGGCCCTCTCTCCCATAGACTCTGATGTACCAGTGAGTGTCTGCAAATCCATATTTTTCTCACCAGTGATTTTTTTTTCTTAATCATAAAGCAAATTTACAAAGGACCAAACTACTTCAGTCAGGGACACAGTGTTTTAAATGATGACCTAACAAGTCTGCTTCTCCTTAAGCAGCTCCAGATGGTCTATAGGTAGAAGGGAAGGAATTAAGAAAGGAACAAATACCTGTTATGGGACTCTCGGGCCCACATCAGTATTTACAGATGGGCTGTTCCACATTTCTGAAGAGCAAACCTGGGCTTAGGCGATAAACTTTTTTTTTTTACTTTTACCTCTTTTTAATGGAAATATTCTGACGTTGCATTTTATGTTGCTTTACTTTGGCAATATAATGCATTCTTTAAGGATGATGTTATCAGTTTGACGTGTATATTTATGCAATGATGTTATAAAACAGAGCATCCTGGGGCATCTCAGGTGTGTACTGATGGCTCATAAGGAATGAGCCACACAGATAGAAAATCTATCATATGTATGTGGCTTGTGTGTGTATATAACTTAATAGAGGCATATATATTTACAAACAAAATTTCACATGTACACTTTGACATACGTGTGAATGTATATCCCTAGAAAACACAAAACAGTTTTCTAAAGTGATTGTTTTATCCAAAGCCTTGGAGCAAGGAATGGCTTTCAAGCCAGCTTTTTTTCTGTCAGATTATAAAATTATTTTAAAAACCATAATGATAAATGTATTTATTCAGACCTATTGCCAAAATAATGACCCGAATCAAATATATTGTAGGTTTTCTTCCAGCACTTGCCACAGTGAAAATAATTTGTTTCAAAGCAATTCAATGGCACTGAGGTGAATCGGGAGTTCTGATGACCTAGGGCCTTCCCAGGAAGGATGTTTGGAACTAAAAAGCAGTTAGTACAGAGAATATACTGGAAGGTTTGCTCATGTAAAAATAATGACCTGACAAAAAAGACTATGTGCTGAGAATGACGCCCTTTACATTTGGCAACAAAGGCTGTATGGAAACAATGCCAAATAGTGACTGTAGACAGAATGTTCTCCTTCACGTCGTCCTCCGTGAAACGTGTTCTGTGTTCTCCAGCCCGCAGTTGTCATGTTGCCAGGGGTGGCCCCAGCATGATGTTAGGAGTTTGTCTGAGTTTATACTTTTGAATACTCATGATTTAAGGCTATTATGAAAGGATGCCTCCAACTTTCTTATTTCTTAAAGAACACTTCCTTCTTTTTTAACGACACACGGTACCACTTGTCTATATGATACATTGTCCTCTTGCTCATAAATATGATTTCATTTTTCTGTAATTGTCTTTCATATATACATCTTTTTTTTTTTTTTTTTTTTGGCTGCATTGGGTCTTTGTTGCTGCGCGCGGGCTTTCTCTAATTGCGACGAGCGGGGGCTACTCTTCGTTGCGGTACACCGGCTTCTCATTGCAGTGGCTTCTCTTGTTGCGGAGCACGGGCTCTAGGTGCGTGATCTTCAGTAGTTGTGGCACACGGGCTCAGTAGTTGTGGCTCGCAGGCTCTAGAGCACAGGCTCAGTAGTTGTGGCGCACGGGCTTAGTTGCTCCGTGGCATGTGGGATCTTCCCACACCAGGGCTTGAACCTGTGTCCCCTGAATTGGCAGGAGGATTCTTAACCACTGCACCACCAGGGAAGTCCCCATATATACATCTTAATACTTCAACTCCTTTGAGTAGGGACCATATCATTTAAAACCCATGTATTTTGCTTATGAAGTATTCAGTGGTCAATGCACTTTGTCTAGATTTAACAAGATAGAGAGATGCCATCAGGCAGTTAAAGTTCATTTCACAAATATGTATTCAGTAACTGCTGTATAATGTGAACTGACTTAAGTGGTGGAGATACAGATAGATGTGACCCCTTCTCTTAGAAAGATTAATTAATTATTTCAACTGAAGTAAAGTTGATGTACATTGTCGTGTTACTTTCTGGTGTATAGCAAAGTGATTTGGTTATATATATGTATTCATTTTCATATTCTTTTCCATTATGGTTTATTACAGGGTATGGAATACAGTTCCCTGTGCTATACAGTAGGACCTTGTCATTTATCGATTTTATATATAGTAGTGTATCTCTGTTAATTCCAAACTCCTAATTTATCCCTCCCCGCCACTTTCCCCTTTGGTTACCATATGTTTGTCTTCTGTGAGTCTGTTTCTGTTTCATAGATATGTTCATGTCATATTCTAGATTCCACATATAAATGATATCATATGGTATTTGCCTGGAAAGCTTAAGCTAATGCTGGGATGGGCAAGTAAGGAGACTACAGAGATAAATATTCTGATGCAAGAAGAGGACAACCAGCTGAGAGCTGGGAACGGAGGACCATTTCCAGAGGAAGTGCTCTCTAAGCGGACCTCAGGGACAGTGGGAGTTAGAGAACAGAAGGCGGTGGGGACGGAGCCCCAGGTCCAGGAAGGAGCACGCGTGGGTCTCCTGTGCTGGAGGGAAGACATAAAGCTTAGGGACCTAAAGGAAGTGGACTGGGCTGGAGTGAGCATCCTAGTGTGTAACACCTGGCATCTGTATCACGCTTAAATTTTACTGAGAGCTTTCTCGCGTTATCTAGCTTATGACTCACAGCGTCCTCAGCTGACATAATGAGTAAGGTCCATAGGGATGAGTAAAATTACAGATGAGCCTCAACCTTCTCATGCTGAGTGCACATTCTCTTCTATCATTCATTTATGTGTTCTAACATTGACAGTCAGTGGATATAAACGCTTAATCGTCCTCCGAATTTGGGGAAATCTAGTTCTTTCTTTAGCTGTTACCTACTTTATCTAAGGAAACACCTCTCTCCCTCTCTCTCTCTCTCTCTCTCTCTATATATATATATATATATAATTATATATAATTCTTTTTTTTTACAGAAAGCCTGTTTCCAGGGGCTTTCAGACACTCAAACCTCAGTTGGGGGGGACACCTGGAGAGGTTAATTGAATTGACAATAGTTAAAACTTTCTTGAACCATAAATCTCACAGAAAAGTACAGACTTAAGGGATGTCAGGAAAGAGCAGATATTTAAGGGGGGGACTCTTACCTTAATTATAATTTTAAAGAACTATCCATTATAGAGTTTTATTTAGCAAACGATTTTGAACGATCACTTCAATTTCTTTTAAAAATCACAGATTGAAACTACAGGCAGGATAAACCTAAACTTCAAATGGAAAAGCTCCAATCCTAATGTTTGAAAAATCATAGCTTCAGGCAGTGAAGCCAGTGGAAAATGCAGAGGCCTTGAAACCTTTCTGCTCATGTGACATAAGGAGATGACCTCTGAGCCTCAGTTTTGCGATCTGTAGCAAAATCTATCTTCTAAGTTTTTTGTGAGGATCAAATGATTTAAAAAAAAAAATAACCATTTTACATTCATACAAAATCTAGTTACTGGTAATAATTTTTTGAATTTGTTCAGTTCTTCTTGAATTACCCTGTATCCCCTTAAATATCAAAGAAAAATGACACTATTGCTATCAAGGCACTTTGTGACATGTTAACTGTTATTGAAATCTATGTAGAACATGGCCTGGCAAATGGAAGATGCTAAAAAATTATTAGGTGAATGAGTTTCCCATTAACAGAAAGCAGATCAAAGATGTAGAAACTTAAAACATTAATTGGGAAAGAGGGCTCCCTGGGGAAAGAGTGAAGTGGGTGTAGGAGATTCCCCACCTAATTGTGAAAAGAAAAATCACCAAAAGCTTGGAAACAAAACAAAAGGAGGAAGGTATATGTTCTCAGTGCATTGTTTAACAAAGCCAGTCAAAGATTATTTAATTTTCCAGGGAAATGCACTTTGTTTTACTATCTACTGTTGATCATGGCTGGCCCAGACGCCGTGAAGTTACATGCTAACTTGTAAATTTGTAGGGACACAGATTTCTGGTTCAGAGGCAAATGAATAGAGAAACACAATGGTTACAGTTTTAGTGCCCTGTAGAACATTAACCTGTCCTTTCTCTAACCTAGCAAGCCTATTTCAGCAGGTTTTCCCAGACAGACTATATAAATCTGTTTCTCAAATGCTGTTGGAACCAGCTTTATCATCCTTTCATGTCCCCTCACTTGTGAATAAATAAATCTTTGACATATATATTCTACATTTGTAGAATGCCTTTAACTTTTTGAAAATCAAACTTGACAATTCTAAAGAAAATTTACTTACAGCTGTGGATTTTGTGGACAGAAAAAAAAATCCACGACCTAAAGGTGAGAATTATGTTTTATTTGGTGGACTTCCTGAGGACTTAAGCCTGGGACACAGCCTTTCAGACAGCTCTGAGGGACTGTTCTGAAGAGGTGAAGGGGGAGCCAGGATATATAGGAATTTTTGCAAAAAAACCCAGAAAACAAAACCAGGTAGTTGAACATCAGAAGCTTATTGGTAATTTTATAACAAACCCAGACATCTCAAATTAATGAATTTAGGGCTTTTTTATGTATGGGAAGATGCAAGAGTCTGGGCTCATTGAAATCACCCCTTTGATGTGCACCTTAGCTCTCTAGGGCCAGCATCCTGTGTTTCTCCATCCTGAATCCCCTCGGGACAGCTGCAGAGGCTGATTTCTTGATGGGCACAGCATTCTTTGTCCACAGTTTCCAAGGACAATGTGAAAAAGAGAGAAAAGAACATATTTAAAGTCTCAACTATTACACACTCTTTCCTTCGTGAACAGGGTGAGTAAAGGCAGGAAGCATTGCCTTATTTGTGAAACTTCTTTGGCCTTATATACCCAGCAGAAGGAGAAAATAAAATTTGTCTATTAAAAGAAAAAGGTAACATACGCAATTGCTTTGAGAGAATAGTACAAACTAGCCGAATGGGGATATATGAATTGTCTTTTAAAACAACATACATATTCTAGTTATTCTGTGTAACGGGATGCACTCTGGAGGTTTACCTTTTGCTTTTATTTCTGCATTTTGTTTTCCTTTGCTCTAGGGAGAGGGGCCAGAAAGCCCCTAGCTGAGGGAGTCAGGGGGTTCTGGATGGAAGAGAATCTTGGAAACATTAGAATCCCTACTATTAGAGGTGGCCAGGAAGTGGTTGTTCAGGAAGGAACAGTAACCTGATATTTTGAATACATAAGGTCTGAAAGAAGTAAAGGACACTGGGAGAAGGAAGGTCTATGTGGTCCAGGGCTCTGGATTTGTGGCTACGTGACTACTTAGCTCACTCTTAACAAGAATTCTTCAGGAGGCTGCAGCCGAGACTGGGATGGTACATGGAAGACCATCGAACATGGTGGACCTGCATCAGTGGTGTTGTGTAAGAGCCCGTGGTTGCAACAGGAATTAAGGAATCAAAACTCCACTTCTTTCCTGTCTTCATCTTTGACACTAAGCACTACTCTGTGGACAGTGCTCCCCCTTGTGGTTTCAGAAGGAGAAGCACCCGAATTCCTTGAATGGCCCTGTTTTTTGAGTGAGAATCTGGGTTCAGGAACTCATTCTCTGGTCAGGCTTCGTACAACAAGAACTGGAAAGATGATATGGGGAGTGCAGGGGAGGTTAGAGAAATGTCCTTGCTTAATTTATTCTGTAAGAGATCAGAATACTGGGAATGAATGGAAACTAAAATTTGTTCAAAAGATAAAGGAATGATAAAGGAATGAATCAAAGGTATGAGTGTGTGTGTCCGTGTGTGTGTGTGTGTGTGTGTGTGTGTGTGTGAGAGAGAGAGAGAGAGTCTGTAGATTTCCAGGTAAAATGACATGTGATAGGATAAAGGGTAGCTCCTTGATCCAAGGACGTGTTTTATATTATGACAATAATGTATTAGTATTAATTAGTATTAAAAGAGGAGCAGATCCTTTACATTTAACTTCAAAATCATATGAAAATATTAAGGCCTGTGTTAGTTTCTTATGACTACAAATTACCACCAAATTGATGGCTTAAAACAACACAGATTTATTTAATATCTTAGTGTTTGACATTAGAAGCCTGAAGTGGGTCTCACTAGGCTAACATCAAGGTTTTGGCTGGACTGCATTCCTTTCAGAGGCTCCAGGGGAAAATCCGTTTCCTTGCTTTGCTTTTGCAGATCCTAAAGGCTATCGGCATTCCTTGGCTTGTGTCTCATCTTTGAAGCCACTGTGGCTGGTCCAGTCTTTCTCACTGTGCATCCCTCTAGCACTGACCTTCCACCTCCCTCTTCCACACTTAAAAGGCCCTTGTGAAAACACTGGGTCACCTGAACGAGCCGGGGTAATCTCACTGTATTAGGATTGGCCACCCCAGTTTATCTGCAACCTTAATTCTCTTCTGCCATGTGACATACATGTTTCCGGGTTCTAGGCATTAAGCTATGGACATCTTAACCTTGAAAACATGCTAAGCAAAATATGCCAGACACAAGAGGACAAATACTGTAGGATTCCACTTGTATGAAGTATCTAGGTAGGCAAATTCATAGAAAATAGATTAGAGGTTAAAAGGGGGCTGTGGAGAGGGAGGAATAGGCAGTTACTGTTTAATAGGTACAGAATTTTTGTTCGGGGTGATGAAAAAGTTTTGGAAATAGCGGTGATAGTTACACAGTATTGTGGATGTAATTAATGCCACTGAGTTGTCCCCTTGAAAGTGGTTAAAATGGCTAATTTTATATATATATATATTTTTTTTACCACAAACTTTTAAAATTTAATGTAATATACAGAAAGCATTGAATTATACACTTTAACGTGTGAATTGTATGTTAAATAAATTTTATCTCAAAAAAAACAAGATATGGGTACCTTGGAGTGGGGAGTATTATTCTCTCCACCACAGGTTGCAAAGGCAAGGGAAACAAGATCAAAATCAGAGAAATATGGAAAACATCTCAGTGGATGATAAGATGCCATATAAAAATGTGGAACTATGTTGATTAATTTCATTGACTTTTTGTTGTGGTTGTTAGTGCATCATAAATGTTTGTAAAAATCTGTGATTACTGCTGGGTATTTTCAAGCCCAGTTCATTACGATTTGATATTATGGTAAGTTAATTTTAGACAGATATTTAAATAGTTACTTTTTTCTAGATAGAAATAGCTTAATTGTCCTTTTACTGATTATAAAATATTACCTTCTTTATAAAAATTGTAAGAAGACCATATATATGTGAAAGTATAACTAATTTGTGGTCCTGTCATATAGAGACAACTCCAAGTGCATTTTAGAATATCCTTCTAGGTATTGGATAAGCCTAAAAGTGTATAGCAATATCTGTTTGTTTAGATAAATGGGATCATCATTTTATCCATGCAATAAATATAGGTCTGCATCATAATTTTTAGCTGCTTTTCCGAATTCCTTTGTACGATGTATATTTAAATAATCTCTTATTGTTGGACATTTCACACAGTTCCCATTTTATTTTTCTAAAAAACCTGCATTTAAAAAATAAACACTCATTAACGTTTTTGTACATACTTGTTTCATATATTTCCTGTCGATTTCTTTAGGATAAATTCTAGAAGTAGGTTAAATGGTAACAGGTATCAATTTAAATTAGGGTTTTTTTCTCAAGGATATAAATGAATAAAACAGCTAACAAGCCTGGAGAATAGAGCTCTTATTATGATAACACTGGATAATTTAAAATAAACTGTATTGGAGAATAGGAAGAATGACTTTTGCACATGAAGTTTAAATATTTATTACTCATATAGTTGCATTGCACTCTAGTGTGAATTGATTTTATTAATAATGTTTAAAGCTCACTTTCATTCCTTCCTTGGGGGTTCGAGAATCCTGAGACTAATAGGCAGTGAGATCCTTGCACAGGAAGTAAAAGTGAGCCATAAAAGATGATTCTGCCCTGTTTTGAAAAAGAAAGTGGAAATGTAGCTAAGGGCCAGCTATATGCCTCAGGTCATTGAGGTCACCTCCCTGGGCCTTGTTTGTCAAAGGATGGGGCTAAAGAGATGATTGATTTCCTTCTAGCTCTAATGTTCCTCCAGCCCTTTGTGCTCAGCATGAAATAAAATTACGTTTTGACATTGAAATTACTGGTTTACATTATTTATTTATGTATCCTTTTACTTCCAAAAAGGCTCGTAGCAACTTACAAGAAAAACTTGACTATAATAAGGCCAAGAATCACTGTCTGATATCAGTCAAGTTACTCATACTCTTGTGCGTCAGTTTTATTGGTAGAAAGGGAATCTGGATAACACATTACACAGCTGTCGAGCAGATTATATAGAATAAAGTACATAAAATTCCCTGCACTGTCATGGTCTATAGCTCCCATCCTTATCCCCTCAAGTGAAAGAGGAAATGTAGAAAAACATTGTAACAAAACTCTAGGTAAAGGACGCTGCATAAAAATAGGCCCAAACTTCCTAGCATCTAGAGCGAAGTGGGAAATATGGTGATAGATGTAAGGGACTCTGCCTGGTAGCAAAATTGAAAAAGGGACAGATAAGTTTTTGATCATGAATTCTGAGTGGATCTCATCACAGGGGTCTTTATAAATGACGTTAGGTATTCTAATACGTATTATAATGAGAATTCTATAAATACATTTTTCGTCTGTATAAAAGGCTCATTGCAGATTTTACAATTCAAAATATAGTATCTTCCAGGAGTGTTGGAAAACTTTTAGAAGCATATTTATCTAAAGTTTTAAGACCACCTATAACCAATAAATCCTGGCAAACTTCCTTGACGACTGACATTAATTTAATACATTTGAAGGTAAATTCTTATGAGTAAAGAACTTTAAATGTGTTGATAACTATGACCTACTGATTTAGCTCCTAAGAACCCAGTCTAAGGTTAAACCAAATACAAAACCCAGAGAATAGCTTAAGGCGTTAAAATGTTTACTGTAGTTTTATTTTTAATAGGCAAGCATTAGACTTGGTTAAAGCAAGCCAAAAGCCTGATAATGGGTAATGGATAAATACTGATATATATGTCTGACCCAATTAAAAATTTTTTTTAATTGTGGTAAAATACACGTAACAAAAATTTCCATCTTAACCATTTTTAAGTGCGTATATTTTGGTAATGTTAAGTACATTCACATTGTTGTGCAACTAATCTGCAGAACTTTTCTTACAAAACTGAAACTCTAGATCCATGAAACAACTTCCCATTTCTTCCTTCCCCCATCTCCTGGCAATCACCTTTCTCAGTTCTGTCTCTCTGAATCTGACTTCTGTGGTAGATACCTCATATGAGTAGAATCCTACCATATTTGTCTTTTTGTGACCGGCTTATATCACTTAGTATAATGTACATACTCAGGGTTCATCCATGTTGTAGCATGTGTCAGAATTCCCTTCCTTGTTAAGGCTGAATAATATCCCATCGCTTGTACGTAGCACATTTTGTTTCTCCATTCATCCACTGACAGAGCCTTAGTTTGCTTCCATCTCTTGTCTGTTGCGAACAGTGCTGCTGTGAACATGGGTGTACAAATAGCTTTTCAAGACCCTGCTTTCCATTCTTTTGGGTATAGACTCAGAAATGGAATTGCTGGATTCTATGGTAATTCTATTTTTAATTTTTTAAGGAACTGCCATACTGTTTCCATAGTAGCTGCAGCATTGTACATTTTCACTAACAGTGCACACACAAGATTTCCCATTTTTCTACATCCTCATCAACACTTGTTATTTTCTTTTTTTTTGATAGTAGCCATCCTAATAGGTGTGAGGTGGATCCAACTGTGATTTTGACTTGCTTTTCCCTAATTAGTGATATCAAGCACCTTTTCAAGTGCTTATTGGCCATTGGTCTCCTTTGGAGAAATGTCTGTACACGTGCTTTGCCAATTTTTTAGTCAGGTTGTTTGTTTTTGTGGTTGGGTTGTAGGTGTTCTTTACTTGGTGGCTTTCAGATATATGATTTGCAAATATTTTTTCCTATTACACAGGTTGCCTTTTCACTCCGCTAATTGTGTCTTTTAATGCACAGAAGTTTTCAACTTTGTTGTAATCTAATCTATCTATTTTTACTTTTGTTGTTACCTGACATCATTTGTTACGTTTCAGTGTTACTTGCTAGTACGTGATGCAAAGTCTCTAAAATCCTGACCAAATTTAGGGCAGAATTTCTTCCAGATTTCATCGTGATAGATTTATGACTGAACTATAACGCCAGGCCCACCAAGTTCCCTTGTCCAGCTAAAAACTTTGTGGAGTCAATGTCACCAAGGCTGTTTAATTTTCTAGTTTAGAGGAATATTAAATAACATCATCTGACACACTACTGTATATAAAGTAGATAAACAACAAGGACCTTCTGTATAACACAGGGAACTATATTCAATATCTTTAATAACCTATAATGCAAAAGAATCTGAAAAAGCGTATATATATATAAGAATATATATAAGAAAAAAATATATAAAATTGAATCACTTTGCTGTACACCTGAAACTAATACAACATTGTAAATCAACTATAGCTCAAATTTTTTTTGAATACTAATATAAATCACATCATCTGATTCTAGAAAAATAGAATAAAAATTTTCCCATCAGCACAACAGCTCTCTTATCTCAGTCACTGTACTGGCCGTCTTCATTTCCTCCAAGTGTCTTTTTCCTTGCTTTCGAGGAGGTGCTTCCTGTGGAATGGGATAATTTAATCTCACAGCAGGTGGATTCCTTATCTTTCATTCTTGATTCATGTTGATTCAAATCATCAGGCATTAATTTCACAAATAAAAGATTTCATTGACTCTTGTGGGGAGGGGGGTTAATTTTATGCATTGTTACCGATTTCAAATATAGTTTAGTGCAAAAGAAATTCAAACACTGAAGAAAATCTGCAAAAATAAAAAGGAATTATGAAATAAGTGTTTCACTGTGCACACATGCTGTAGGTGAGCTTTCTGTCCCAATACGGAATGTGTTCTTAGGGAGCCATCTCTCAGCAATGGTACATGTGAGCTTTGATCAGTATTGCAATTCTAAGTTATAGAGTCTGTATAAATAAAGGGGTCACAAATGAAGCTGTCCTAAGGCAGATACTCTCTATATAATACGATATAAACCTCAGATTAAAAAACCTGCACTCGTAAAATATTTATAGTCTCAGATTCCTAAGAGAAAAAGTGATGTCATTTGGTTCTCCCCACACCCGACACAGCTTCTTAAAGAAAATACACACTTATTCATTAAAACTGTAAATGCGGTAAAGTAGCACATTGGAAGGTGCAGATTCAGCAGAAATATCTGTAGGTCCTGAATTATATGGAAGTAGATTGAATTATATGGAAGTAGTAGTATTGGGAAAACCAGCAACAAGAAGAAGGGGCAAAGTTCTATGTCATCTTTTTTACTTTGAATGTAAGTAATTCATGTTTTACTTCTCATTGAAAGGAAGAAAATATCATTTTTATCCCTTGTGATTTCCTGCAGTTGTAAAACACAAACTACTAGAATGTTAGAATGGACAGAAACAACAGACTTCCTCTCTAGCTTTCTTGTTTCACAGATGGGAACAGAGTTTTGTCATGAAGTGTCACGCAGCCAGCTTGGCTTTGATCTATGTCTCCCATTGCCCATTCTCTGCGTTTTTTGCATGGCGGAGAGTTCCGTGTGGGTCCTGGGGACCCACTTTTCCACTTTTCATCCTGTCCCGAGGAGGACAGATGTGGAGATGGCTATATCTGTAGCCTGAATGTCGTCTTTTCACTGCCTGTTGTAGATGTAAGCTACTTCATTTGTTCCCGATGTCCTTTATTTTCATGGTAAATGAATGATACCTTGAACGCTCTTTTATATTTTGGTTTTACGTTCCACTCCCACTAGTATATACAAATTGTAATCACTCGCAAAGCGTCTAAAGGTCTCCATTCCATCACAAAAATTGAGGCTGAGAGGCAGTTTAAATCTGCCTCTGTTAATTTTTATTTTTCTATTTTCTTTATGAGCAACTTATCACATTACAAGCTGATTGTCAGGAATGTTTATGGAGCTGAGGTTGATTTTCGGAGCTGACCAACACAAAAATGGTTGATTGAAAAGTCAATGCATGTGAGTTCAGCACTGGGCAATCAGCAGGGTGGTCAAAGGTGCAGGAGCGTTTTTTCCAGGTTTAGATCGCATCTGGCCTGTGTGTGTGATTCTCAGCATTTGTAGTTGAAATATCGTTGGGTCTAAAAGGCCACACGAACATTACCTGAACCCTGATTGCCACCAAATGGGAGGCAAAACAGCATGTCTAAGGATTTGAGAATCGCCCTTAATGTTTTTGGTGGTTTGGGAGATTTGTTGAATGTTTATGAATGTCAGTACATCTTGGAGTCTAACTCAAAATCCTAAGGAATGAAGGAATGCACAGATGTACTGCTGTTTACATTTCACTTTATACTGAACAAAAGCAGCAGTGCCTTGTGCTCAGATAAGGTAGAAGGGGAAACACAGGTAACTTGCAAGTCACAGTTATGAAATCCAGGAGCAGAGTGTAATTTACTTTCTCACCTTTTCTGACTTTGTGTTTGGAGGTTGGCAGGTTGAGGTGTTGGCCTGTGCACAGATTTGTTTCCTCAGGCTGCAGGGCAGTAAAACTCATTTAGTCATCCTCTTCACCACCAAAATCACCACTGCTACACTGCCACCAGACGTCAGTGGTTTGTTTGAGAGCCTGCCGAACTGGACGCAGCATAAGCAGCATGAGTTGGTAGAAAGAGCTTATCTTTCTTTAGGCTCGAATGGCTGTGCAACTGGCTAAGTTACAATAGTCTAGTATGAATCTGGGGGGGGCCAGGCAAGGTGGCTGGAAGCAGGACCTTGGTCCTTGTCTTCTTTGAAGAAGGAATTCAGCAAAGAGACCAAGATTGTGAAACAGATAAAGGTTTATTAGAAGCAGAGTACATGTGGAAAAGCACATAGGCAAACTCGGAGTGAGTTGCACCCAATGGGGGTGGGTTAGGTCACTTATATGGGGGCAGTCTTCTGGGTTGTCTCTGGCCAATCATCTTGCTTGTGCCCATACTTGACCTGACTCAGGGTCCTTCCTGGGAGCGCATGTATCTCTCAGCCAAGGTGGAGTCCAGTGTGAAGGTTTCTGGGAGGTTGGCAGAACATATTATGGGCTGGCGTCTCTTTCTCCCTTTGACCCCTTCCCTAGACTGAGGACCTTCTTTGCACATGTGTGGGCTGGGAAAGCCCACTGACTCCAAGAATGAGAAAAATGTGGTCGCTTTGTCTTTCACCCAATCCAGGCCCAATGCTCCTGCTAATATCTTATCTTGAAGCTTCAGGCTGAGCCTGGTTGCAGCTACACAGCCTGGGGCCCATCAATCTCCTACCTCATGACCATCATCCACTAAACCACAGACACACACACACACACACACACACACACACACACACACACACACACCCCATGTGGCCATTTAACAAGCAGTTTTTTGAACACCCACTATCTTTCAAGCTCTCAGAGGATATAAACTAATAATTTTGAAGTGATAAACCCACTGAGTTAGTGCAGTCCAGGAAGTGTCCCCAAGGAGAGGACTTTTGAACTGAGTCTGCAGGGCATAGGGAGCCATTGTGTGAGTATCTGGGAGATGTCTTGCCAGGCAGATGAGAACAAGGGAAGAACTCCAAAACAGGAGTAAGCTTGAAGTGTTTGGGGAATATAAAGGCCAGGGTGGTAGGACTATTGGAAGCAAGGAAATGGGTGGAAGAAAGTGAGGTCAGAGAGGAACAGAGGAGTGTGGTGCAGTTGGGCTTGTAGAGCGCAATGTGGGTGAAAGATGTCACCTGCCATGTAGGAAACAAAGGATGTTGCAGCCATCAGGCCAGCAGCCACTGCAGTGGCCCCTGACTGTGTACCCTGGGGGGATTAGGATGGAGAAAAACAGGATACCGCCCTAGATAGCCAAGGTGCATATCAAAGGAATGATTTCAATGAGCCCAGACTCTTGAGAATCTTCCCATACATAGAAAAGCGCTAAATTCATTAACTTGAGATGTCTGGTTTTCTTTAATTAACAGTCATCGTTTGATGTTCCCACCATTTGGTTTTTGTGGCAAAAACTCGCATATATCCCGGCTCCTCCCTTACCTCTTCAGAGCAGTTCTTAGAATGATCTGAGAAACTGCTTCCCAGGCTTAAGTCTTCAGAAAGTCCACCGAATAAAACATAATTCTCAACTTTCAGGTGGTGCATTTTTTTTCCAGCTGACAATACTAAGAGAGGGAGAAATTTTCTTCCACCTTTCTAGGTTCTTCTGGCTGGTCTAAGAATTCAGTTGACATAAGACAGATTAACAGGAGAAAATCAAACAAAGTTTAGTAATGTGCATACACGGGAGAGACCCAGGAAAACTGAGTAACTCACTGAAATGGCTGAAACCCTCACGTTAAATAGCATCTTCAGCTAAAGACAAAAGAGGATGTTGGGGGTAGTGGTTTGGGAGTTCCAAGGGCTAAGAAGACAATTCACAGGAAGACAGAAAAGCAGATGTCAGGTAAACAAATGTTTGCTGGGCCAGCAGAGACAGTAGGACACAGAGTTTCCCCCTTCACCCCAGCCCATATTCAGTGCAGAGTATCTCTGGTGACAGCTCTGTTCCTGTAATAGGCTCTCTATATAAATTCTTCAGGGAGTTAGCCGGGAGGGTCAAAGGTTTTTCCTGAGTCTTTTCGGCCTTGATTGTTTACAGCTGGAAATAATCCGTGTTACAATTTTGGGGTGAAAATTTTGTTCCACTACAGAATTCATGCTTGGACACCACTGCGCGGGGTGGGGTGGGGGGGGTTGGTAAAGCAGGAAGACTGAAACAGGATTGGTGTTCTGGAACATTCAAGAACGATGGATTGTAAAGAGGATGAGAACGACTGTTGCAGGAGGGCAGGGATTTGTATCTATTTTATTCATCGCTGTATCTCCACCCTCGGAAGGTGCTCAGTAAATATCTGAGTATACAAACAGGTGTGTGTGTGTGTGTGTGTGTGTGTGTGTGTGTGTGTTTTCCTATGACTGTTAATAGATTTTGTGAGGCATCCTGTTTGCCCCTAGAGTTCCTCCATCTACTTTATTTATTGGAAGTTTAACTTATTTTCACAAAGAAATTGATACTTGTTTTGGTTGTTATTTAGTCTGCATATTTTATACGTACAAATCACACCTCTCTGAAATTCCGGGCAGGGGCCTGTGCTTTGCGTACTCTTCCATGTGCTGTAAATGATTTTTTTATACCTGTCTTTCTTTTGTAAAACAAAACAAAACTGTGCACCAGGTGACTTCTCCCTCACAAGAGCTGGATTTCTTTTTTTGTTAATTTAATGGCTTAGCCAATAGAAACATCCTTATCAGTTCCTTACACATTTACCTCTATTTTATTTCCTCAATTTCTCTGTTACTGTTTTACCTGATTTTGTAACGAGGTGTTTAAATTGTGCTTCCTTGCCTTGTCTCACCTCTGTAGATGTATTTTAGATTTCTAGAGAGAGCTATTTCTTCCTTTATTTGTATAACAAAGGTGCATATTGCTCGATCAGCTCCTTGAATGCCTGCCTGGGGCCATGACTACACATCTAGTGGTGAAACAAACATTTATAGAGACAATAGGTCTAAACCCTCCTCAATACACACCCTTATCAGCTTCCCTAGAAGCATTTCAATAGCTCCTCTACTGACCTCACTGTAGTTTCTTCTCACTCCAATTCATAGTCCAGTTAAACTCCCAGTTTTCTTAAAACACTGGTTGTGGATGTCCTTTCCTTACTTAAAAACCTTTTCTGGATTCTTTATCTACAGAATGAATTCTAGTCAAAGAATGCACAATTTGGAAAAAAAAAACAAACAAACACACAATTTGAGGTCTCTTAGCTTCTGACACTACCTACCACGTCAGCTCATCACTTTTTCCCCACTACCTAGAGTTTGGCCTTCTTCAACTACATCCTACTTCACTGAATGCACCATGAAGCCTCATGCTTTTGTTTGCATTTATCTCTTCTCTGCTTTTTCATCTCATCACAAATCCTAAATTTTCAAAAAATTTATTTTATTGAAGTATAGCTGATGTACAATGTTGTGTCAATTTCTGCTGTAAAGCCAAGTGACTCGGGTATATATATACATTCCTTTTCATATTCTTTTCCATTATGGTTTATCACAAGATATTGAATATAGTTCCCTGTACTCTATAGTAGGACCTTGTTTTTTATCCATTCTATTTATAATAGTTTGCATCTGCTAATCCTAAACTCGCAATCCTTCCCTCCCCCCGCCTTGGCAGCCACAGGTCTGTTTTCTATGTCTGAGTCCATTTCTGTTTTGTAGATAAGTCCATTTGTGTCAAATTTTAGATTCCACATATAAGTGATATCATATGATATTTGTCTTTGTCTGACTTACTTCACTTAGTATGATAATCTCTAGGTCCATCCATATTGCTGCAAGTGGCATTATTTCCTTCTTTTTTATGGCTGAGTAATATTCCATTGTATATATGTACCACATCTTCTTTATCCATTTGTCTGTCTTTGGACATTTAGGTTGTTTTCCTATCTAGGCTATTGTGAATTATGTTGCTATGAACATAGGGGTGCATGTACCTTTTTGAATAATAGTTTTGTCTGGATATATGCCCAGGAGTGGGAATGCGGCTCATATGGCAACTCTACAGATATTTGAGGAACCTCCATACTGTTTTCCACAGTGGCTGCACCAATTTACATTCTCACAAACAATGTAGGAGAGTTCCTTTTCTCCACACCCTCTCCAGCATTTGTTATTTGTAGACTTTTTCATGATGGCCATTCTGACTGGTGTGAGGTGGCAACTCACTGTAGTTTTAATTTACGTTTCTCTAATAATTAGTGATGTTGAGCGTCTTTTCATGTGCCTATTGGCCATCTATATGTCTTCATTGGAGAAATGTCTATTTAGGTCTTCTGCCCATTTTTCAATTGGGTTGTGTGCATTTTTTGTTGTTGAGTTGTATGAGCTATTTGTATATTTTGGAAAATTAAGCCTTTGTTGTTCGCATCATTTGCAAATATTTTCTCCCATTCTGTAGGTTGCCTTTTCATTTTGTTTATGGTTTCCTTTGCTGTGCAAAAGCTTGTAAGTTTGATTAGGTCCTGTTTGTTTATCTTTGCTCTTATGTCTATTGCCTTGGGAGACTGACCTGAGAAAACATTGGTATGAAAATCCTGCTCCTCCTTTGAATGTCTCTTCAATGCCCGTTCCCAAACATCTTGGACCAAATTGATGCTCACGGAACTTTGCTTTTGCTGCTGTTTTCTTGACTCTCTCTGTCACACTTAATTGATGACATATCTGTCTTCCTTACTGGTCTATGAGCTCCTTGAAGGTTGAGAAAGAACTTGATCATCATTTTATCACCAGTGCCATGCACAGTCCTTAACCAACTAAGAGCTCAGCAAATACTCTATGAACAAGTGAACGAGTGACCAAATGAATAATTATATTTGTAAGCCTGAGCTGAACTGCCTGGCCAGCATCATTCTTCATATCATCGAAACTTTGATGTCATGTCAGGAACTCTGAGATGCTGTTGTTGCTGAAGCAACCAAAGCGGATTGGGTCATCTTGGAACTCCAGCCAGAACAGTTGGGGAAAGTTTTGATCTTAAGTGTCAGGCATCTCAGTTTTTATTCTTTTTCTGAAATGACACCCTCTTCGTAGTTCATGCATTTCCTACAAATTTTTTTTTTTTTTTTTTTGCGGTACGCGGGCCTCTCACTGTTGTGGCCCCTCCCGTTGCGGAGCACAGGCTCTGGATGCGCAGGCTCAGCGGCCATGGCTCACGGGCCCAGCCGCTCCGCGGCATGTGGGATCTTCCCGGACCGGGGCACGAACCCGCGTCCCCTGCATCGGCAGGCGGACTCTCAACCACTGCGCCACCAGGGAAGCCCCTAGAAAAATATTTAAATAAACTTTTCTTTACTGAAGAATAGCATGCATACATAAGTGGGCAGCGTGATGAATTTTAACACAGCCAGGAATTCAGCACTCAGGCTATAACAGACATCACTGATGCTCTGCATTGTGTCCCTTTAGTCCATCTACTTTCACCTGCATGTGGGGAAGACAGTGCCTTGCACACTGACTGTTTCTCTTGCACACGGAAGCTTGTCCACGAGAGGGCAAGCCTCAGTCCCTCCTGGGCATGGGAATCTGGTCATAAACGGCTCAGCCTCCCCATCTTCCAGAGGGACAATCTTGAGGTGTGTTCCATGTGGGTTCTCATACAGTGAATAGGTATTTCATGTATTTAGCTCAAGAAATTTCCCACATAAATTTTTGCTAAAAACATTGTGTTAAGTTTTGTGTACAAACACACAAAAATTTTGTTCTACATAAGCATCACACAAAACCATTTTACTGAGAGGTAAATATGGCTTAGGAATTTTGGATACTAAACAAGAAGAGATATGACCCTGAGAAAATACTAGCTCAGGAAACAGTCCATTGGTATGTCTGTACACACCATAGGGGCAAAGGTTACAACACCTCCTTGGAGATGCAGTCAAGACCAGATATATCAGTAGTACAGTTGTTACCAAACCAAACTTCGGTCCACTAGCCTGTGCACAGTAAAGCCAATCTACTGACACCGGGTTGTGGTGAAAGAAAGTGCAGCATTTATTGCAGGGCACCAAGCAAGGAATCCAGGGCAGCTAGTGCTCAAAACACCTGAACTCCCTGATGGGTTTCAGCAAAACATTTTTTCTTTTTTGTGGTACATGGGCCTCTCACTGTTGTGGCCTCTCCCATTGCAGAGCACAGGCTCCGGACGTGCAGGCTCAGCGGCCATGGATCTCGGGCCCAGCCGCTCCGCGGCATGTGGGATCTTCCCGGACCAGGGCACGAACCCGTGTCCCCTGCATCGGCAGGCGGACTCTCAACCACTGCGCCACCAGGGAAGCCCAGCAAAACATTTTTAAAGGCCAGATGAGGGGGATGGGGGTTGCAGGGTATGTGATGAGCTCATACACAATTCTCTGATTGGTTTATGGTGAGGTAATAGGGCGATGTCACAGGGGTCAACATTATCAATCCTTAGGCTCCAGTAGGCCTGGGGGCTATGCCCTTATGGTTATCAAGTAGGTAGCATCTTCCATTTGGTGGGGGTTTTCACATCTGTAATGTGCATTTCACTCAGGAAATGTGCATCAGATACTGTTATCTAGGTACTTCAGAGAGCAGCTAAAGCAGAGGGTATGATGGAGGAGTCTATCCCAGGAAGGCCCCATAAGGTCCTGCTTGGTTATACAATAAATGTAAAACGATCAAATTCACTTACTAAAACAAAGAGAGTTTTAGGTAGGATTAAAAAAAAGCCAGCTATTGTATATGCACTTGGTAAGACTGACACCTAAAATCTAAGCCTAGAGAAATTTTGAAAATAAAAGGCTGAAATGTTAACCAAAAATATAAAAGAGCTAAAGAGGAACATCAGTCTGTGTTAAAAGCAATAGTGTACTAAGAATATATAATTAAACTTTTATGCATTTAACAACCTAAGCAGGATTCATGAGACATAAAATGAAGATTATTAGACTTTGGGAGATTTCAGCACAGCTCTTTCAGAAACATACAGATAAAGAATGCAAAAAGAGACAACAATATTTGTAAGAATATAACATAATGGAACCACAGAATTAATAAAGTTGAAATGTGTATAAAATATTTCATCCAACAAATAGAGACTATATATTCTTTCCTAGTACTTATTAATCTTGTATAAACTTATTTATGATAAGTCACAAAAGGACTCTCAACAAATTCCAGAGAATTAGTATTATGTAAGTGATATTCTCTTACTGAAATTAATATGGTAAATATTTGTAGATGTCACTGATAGGAACAGAAATTCTTTGAGGTCCTCAGTAGTTTACAAGCATGGAAAAAGTTCATGAAATCAAAATGCTGGAGAACCAGTGACTTGGTCAAACTCCCTGTCCCTTCCTTCTCCCTCTCCTCATCCTCCATCCCCGAATAAAAGGAAAATTAATCAAGGTTCAGTCAGTTTCAGTTTCAAGGCTTCATGAAATAAACAATCACAGTATTTACCAAAGGATTCTATTTTTTTTATGATGGTAAAACTATGTTAATATCAACCTGACAAAGATTGTAAAGGAATGAAACATTTTAAGACAACTCCTTTATGAATGTAGTTGCAAACTGCTTAAATGAAACATAATAAAGTCCAGCATTGTATAAAAGAAACATTGTTACTGAACCGAAAGGTCATAGTTTGGAGCAGAGAAAAGTTTATTGCAGGGCCAAGCAAGGAGAATGGGTGGCTCATGCTCAAAGTCCACTAACTCCCCAATGGTTTGGGGGGAAGAATTTTCATAGGCAAAATTTAGGGTGATGGCTGCAGGGTGTGTGACTTTCTTCTGATTGGTTGGTGATGAGGTAGCAGGGTGCTGCTCCAGAAATCTGTTGCTCAGCCTAAAGTTGCCATCTTCCACCTGGGTGGGGGCCTTGGTTCTGCAAAAGAACTCAAAGATATTGTCATGTATACTCCTTGAGGAGGAACCAGCCTCCTGCCGCAAGGCTGCACTATTATTTCTTGACTGCTTCTCCTTTGTTTCTGCATTCCCTCTCTTCTCGGATTAGCAACTGGTTAAATCTGCCCTTTGGAACTCAGGGAAGGTCAAGGAGTATGAATGAAGCCTATTTCCTACAAACAAGAATTCAATTCGGGGACACAAAAAGATTTGTATCCCGTAGAGCCCCACAGGGTGCTGCTGGGTTTCAATATTATCAGGTAGAGTTTATCTCACAATTACAAAGGTAATCCCCATTAAAAATTAATGTAATCTATTCATTAATATATAAAGGAAATATATACGATCTCCTAAATAGATACAGAAAAGCATTTGGAATAATCCGATAATATATTTGTTAAAAATCTTTTATCAAATGAGCAATAGACCATGATTTCTATAATCTTATATATGGTATATAACAATACATAGCTAGTGATCTAAATTTAGAAAGATCCAGTTAGAATCAGAAACAAGACAATGATGCCTGCCGTCACCTCCACCGTTCAATCTACTGGTAATCACAGCCAATACAATAAGGGAAAAAAAATAAAAAGCTTATTTAAAATGAAGAGATACGGTTAGCATTATTTATAGATAAAAAGGTCTACAACATAATCCAAGAAACTTACTAGTCAAATTACTTGATAAAGAATCAATATATAAAATAGGCAATTATTCACGTATACCAAGAATAGCCAGTTCCAAAGAGTAATGAGGAAAATCAATTACAATATCAATAGCAACCAAATTGCAAGTTATCAAGGAATCAAGTGAAGTTATATTCATAAGGCCTTTGCAAAGAAAATTTTAAGTTTTATTGAAAGATATATAAGAAAAGTGGAGAGATTAGCTGTGCTTGTGAATGGAGTGACTGGGTTTCATCACTTTGTCAAGCTAATTTCACTTCAAGCTAATCTATAAATTCATGGTAATTCCAGTGAGATTTTAACAGTGTTTGCACAAAACTTGACAAAGTAATTTTTAAATTAATATATGTGATGGAATTTCCAATAATAGTTCAGATAATTCTTAGGGAGAAAAACAGAAAGAAGAGAGAAGCCTTACCATAATAAAGCCATTACTTTGTAAAGATAAAGTGATTAATATAGTGCAGTATCAGTTAAGTATTAACAAGATCAACAGAACATTATATAGAAACGCAAAACAGATCCAAGCATATGTGACAAACTGCACAGAACAGAGGTGGCATTCAGACCACTGTAGTGATGGTGATATGGTGAAATGGTATTAGAAAATTTGGCTGGCTGCCCAGTGAAAACAAAATTAGGTCACTATTCAGCATCATATAAAAAGATGATCGCTATAATTTTTAAAACAAAAAGATTCCCCAGTTTGCCAAAGACAAAACAGGGAAATATTTTTATGACTTGAAGGTAGAAAGGATTTGTTAAAGAAAATACACAAAGCACATACTATAGGGGAAAAGATTGAAATTTTTGATCAATTTAATATTTAAAACTCTATTATAAAATATCATAATCAAAGTTAAAAGTGAATTTTTTAGGGCTTCCCTGGTGGCGCAGTGGTTGGGAGTCCGCCTGCCGATGCAGGGGACGCGGGTTCCTGCCCCGGTCCGGGAGGATCCCACGTGCCGCGGAGCGGCTGGGCCCGTGAGCCATGGCTGCTGGGCCTGCGCGTCCGGAGCCTGTGTTCCGCAGCGGGAGAGGCCACAGCGGTGGGGGGCCCGTGTATCGTAAAAAAAAAAAAAAAAAAAAATGAATTTTTTAGACTGAAAAGTGATATCTGCAACATATCTAACAGGATGAGTTCAATATTAAGAACCTATAAAGAATACATATAACTCAATAACTAAAAGATGAACAGTTCCAGAGAAAAATGGGCAAAGGACAGGAAAGGCATCCAAATGACCATTAGACATAGGAGAAAATTCACCCTCACTAGCAATCAGAGAAATGTGAATTAACAGTCATAGCTTTCCGTTACATGAACACAAAACCATTAAAATGCGTCGTTTTCTGTAGTCCTAGCGTGTATGGAACAAGCCCAGGGAGTTTTGTCTATTGCACAAATCACTTTTTCCACTCTAAGTTGTTTTTCTCCTATACTCATGTGCAATTTTAATTAATAAGAACAGATTTGAAATGGACTTCGCTTGGTTCGTGCCTGTGGGAGACTGAATAATGGCCCAGTGAAGATGTGCACATCCTAACACCTGGGACCCATGACTGTACTCCCTTACATGGTAGCAGGGACTTTGCAGATACAATTGAGGGATGTTGAGATGGGAGATTACCCTGGATTTTCCTGGGTTATCCTGAAGTGTCCTTACAAGAAGGAGGAAGGAGGACAGCACAAAGAGTGGAGGTGATCTGAGGATGGTAACAGAGGGAGGAAAGGCAATGTGAGGAAACGAGGACAGCCTCTAGCAGCTAGTAAAGGTCAGGAAGGATCCTCCCCGACTCCAGCGTCTCCAGGAGGAAAGCAGCTCAGCTGACACCTTGATTTTAGCCCACTGAGGCTGATTTTGGACATCTGTCTTTCAGAACTGCAAGATCGGGACTTCCCTGGTGGTCCAGTAGTTAAGACTCCGCGCTCCCAATGCAGGGGGCCTGGGTTCAATCCCTGGTCAGGGAACTAGATCCTGCATGCCGCGACTAAAGATCCCACGTGACGCGACTAAGACCCGGCACAGCCAAATAAATAAATAAATATTACCAAAAAAGGAAAAGAACTGCAAGATCATATAGTTGTGTTGTTTAAAACCACTGAATTTATGATAACTTGTTACAACAGCAGTAGGAAGAGAATCCAATGACCTGTGTGGAATATAGGATTTCTCTTCTACTGTCTTGTGAGATGATATCAGAAAATTCCTGATCTATATGAGAGCTCCATCCAGGTCTCTCAACCCAGAAGATCTATTCCCCACTATCTGTTCTATAAGCGCCCAGTGAGGAGAATCAGGTACTACCAGAAACGGCTGCGTTTCTCAGATGAAATCAACTAAACATATGCTGCTTAGTTATTTACTGGTTACTCATACCCTGAGGCATTTTACCCCCACTGGCCTGCTTACATGATATGTGTTCTTGGGCCATCAAGAGAATTAATAAATAAAGATGTAAACCAGTCATCAGGGAGGCTAGAGCTACGTTTTTCTCATCTGCAGGCAAGATGTACCATGGTCCTGAGCGGCAGTGGCAGCAGTGGTAAACACGAAAGAAGAGTTACCTAAATTTTGTCAAGTTTATGTTATTTCTGGTCATGCTAATAAGATACTGACATTTGGAAAGTACCCTGACATTCACAGCTGCAGTTTTTCCTGTTTTTCCCAGCCCAGCCTCTGCAAGTCAGGCCTGGGGATCTGTTTGGAGGGAGAGGAGAGCTGAGATTTGGTTTCAGCCTGTCCTTGAGCAGCCGCTGATCTGTGAGTGATGGGAAGTGCCAAATGGCCTAAGAGTGGATGGCTGCAATTTGCAGTGTTCTTGCTTGCACACACTCTGTTCCTGTACATTGCAGGAGCAAGGCCAGCTCGATACAGCCCGCTTATTTTAACGTCTGTTCGTCTTCGTGTGGGTTGTTGCGCGTATCTGTGGAAGGCGGCGCATTTGTGTGCAGATCCAGGTGTTCTCATGTGATCTGGGTAGGATTATGGAAGCCTGCAGTTTACATCATCATATTCTAGCCAGCTGTAAATAACGTCCATTTAAAATATGGTACCAATGGGCTTCCCTGGTGGCGCAGGGGTTGAGGGTCCGCCTGCCGATGCAGGGGACACGGGTTCGTGCCCCGGTCCGGGAAGATCCCACATGCCGCGGAGCGGCTGGGCTCGTGAGCCATGGCCGCCGAGCCTGCGCGTCCGGAGCCTGTGCTCCGCAGCGGGAGAGGCCACAGCAGTGAGAGGCCCGCGTACCAAAAAAAAAAAAAAAAAAAAAAAAAAAAAAAATATATATATATATATATATAAGCAAAATATGTGATTAAAACTCCAAGTGGAAGGTCACAGTGTGAAAGGCAGATTTGTAATTTATTCGAATCCCCTGGTTTGTTTTGAAGGGTAGGTGGCCCCTTGTTCTGCTCGTTTTCCTAAAGTGATCAGTGCCTGGGACTTCAAAGATAAGCTGGTCCTGGGAGATGAAGATCCTACTCAGAAAAAGAAAATGTTGTTTTGCCTCAGGTGCAAAAGTGCCCTGACCGGCTCGCCAGGAAGCTGATTTCAGTATTCTGTGCTCTGTATGACATCCTCAGCTTTTGGCGAAACAAAGCACTCTATCTCTAAGCCACCCATAACTGTAACATTCTGCGTTATTCATCTTGGGCTGTATTTAATTCCTTTCATCCTTACTATTACTTTTCTAGGTAGATAAGAAAATTGAGCCTTTAACAGGCTAAGAGATTTGCCCAAGGTCACAGATATGGTAAATGGCAGAGCTAATTCTTGAGGTGTTTTTTCAGAGCAGCTCATAGAATTTTTTTTTTTTTTGAGAGGATAAATCTACAGAGGTTAGTTACACAGCACTTGCAAGAAATGATTAGAATCTATATTTTATTAATTGATGTGCGTGAATTTGTCTGGATATGTTTGGTGCATATGCATAATTTCAGTTTATAGGGATGAGGTGATATAAGTATCTTGATGGCCTAGTTGTTTGCATGAGGCTTTTCATACACTTTCATGTATTTTGTTATTGTAGTTGTGCTTTTTTAAGCCACAAGAAGTTGCTAGCACTCAATTTGGGCTCCTTATTACCACTGGGTTTTGCTAAGCATCAGATAATAACCAAAAGATTAAAAAAAAACCTTACTTTAAAAATTCAAGCCTAAAAGGCTTGAATTAATAAAATTAAGCATTTTCCACCACATACATTTCAGCAACCATGGTTTGTTCACATTACAGCGGGTACTTGGCGTGTTTTGCTTTCATTATTTTTCTCTGTGTTGATTTTTCCCTGTGCTTATAATTAGACCAAGCCTCAATATATTTTGAATAATAACATTTAAAAAGTTGTTGCAAGGACACAAAGAGGAGAAAGGCAAAGATTTGCAGCATTAATAGCATTATTTCAGTGTCCTTTTCATACGGTTCATAACAGTTGCCAGGTTTAATCACAGCTATTCATCCCCAAGGAACTATTTGGTTTGAAACAATTTTAGACATGAAAGTTCCTTGACCAGAATGCTTGGTAGTCTGGAGTGGAGAAAAATGAGAATAAGAAATAGTGTTGTCATATTTTAACATAAAAAATTTCATATCCTGTGAAGCCACCAAGGAGCAGATACATAAAGATTGTAATTTGTACTTTAGTGTGTGTGTGTGTGTGTGTGTGTGTGTGTGTGTTCTCGCTTTGTTGCTCATTTTCCCCTGAACAGGTGTGAAGACCAGCCTTGCCAGCAGGAGGCTGGGTGATTCATTAGTTTCTCCTCACTTCATGCAAGGGAACAGTGTTTCACACCTGAGGTGCTTACACTCTGACCCACCAGCCCCTGATGGAGGGCCAGTGAAGCCAGCCTCAAAATAGCAAAAGGGAGGATGTATAGATATTTCCCCTGGTGGGTTAGGTGGCCTCCAGCGCTTCTCCTGGGTTCAGGGGCAGGGTGCATTAAAAAGGTCAAGGGTTTGTATCCAAACAAAACTCTATTTGAATCCCAGGTCTTACAATGTAGTAGCTGTATTCAACTGGGAAGGTTATTTAACTGCTGTGAGCTTCGGTTTTCTCATTTAGAAAATCAGTTAACAGTTACCTGCTTTGTAAGTACCTCATTCTTGTCATAAATGAGAAACCATGACATACACAGTGTGTGGTACATAGAAAGCATTTGATATATGGAAGCTGTTCATATAGATGGCTTTCCCTTTGACCTCCCTGTTAAATTGACGTCAGTCTGGATTGTGGCTGTCCTTTTATGAAAGGTGGAGCTAATAGGGTCCAACTTGCTTGGGAATATTGCTTCAAGAAGACAAGCAGCATGTCCGGGGTAGGTTCTACATGAGAAAACAGATCTAGCCTCTTCTTCTTACCCTACTGAGAGAACCAAAGATTTTTTAAATGGAGGTATAATTTACATAGAAGAAATTGCACAAATTGAAAGTGTACAGCTCTGTGGATATATTTTTGTCTTTATGTAGCTATTTTTAATTGGAGTATAGTTGATTTACAGTGCTGTGTTAGTTTCAGGTGTACAGCAAAGTGATTCAAAGTTTCAGGTGTACGGCAAAGTGTACAGCAAAGTGATTCAGTGATTCAGTGATTCATATATATATATGTATTCTTTTTCAGATTCTTCTCCATTATCGTCATCATTGCAAGATGTTGAGTATAGTTCCCTGTGCTCTACAGTAGGTACTTGTTGTTTATCTATTTTATATATGGTCGTGTGTATATGTTAATCCCAAACCCCTAATTTATCCCCCCCTCACCTTTCCCCTTTGGTAACCATACATTTTTCTTCAATGTTTGTGCATCTGTTTCTGTTCTGTAAATAAGTTCATTTGTATCATTTTTTTTAGATTCCACATATAAGTGATATCATATGGTATATGTCTTTGTCTGACTTACTTCACTTAATGTGATAATCTCCAGGTCCATCCATGTTGCTGCAAATGGCATTTTTTGTTCTTTTTTATGGCTGAGTAATATTCCATTGTATAAATGGATCACATCTTCTTTATTCATCTGTCAGTGGACATTTAGGTTGTTTCCATGTCTTGGCTGTTGTAAATAGACAACACAAGTTTTGATTGTTGATAATAGGCCCTCAATTAATTTATTTGTTTTTGGGTACATTGGGTCTTTGTTGCAGTGTGTGGGCTTTCTCTAGTTGTGGCGAGCAGGGACTACTCTTCCTTGCGGTGTGTGGGCTTCTCATTGCAGTGGCTTCTCTTGCTGCAGAGCACAGGCTCTAGGCGCGTGGGCTTCAGTAGTTGTGGCACGTGGGCTCAGTAGTCGTGGCTTGCGGGCTCTAGAGTACAGGCTCAGTAGTTGTGGTGCATGGGCTTAGTTGCTCCGCAGCATGTGGGATCTTCCCAGACCAGGGATGGAATCCACGTCCCATGCATTGGCAGGTGGATTCTTAATCACACCGCCACCAGGGAAGCCCCCAATAAATGTTAATGAGAACAGGTTTTATGTTTTATTGGTCCCTTTTGGATAATGGTGTTAAACTTTCTAAATCTCTTTCTTTAACTGTAAAATCACACATATGATATTCTAATGGACGTGTACAGATTTTAGCAAAACCACTTCACATTTGCAGGTGAATAATGCAGATTCCTATGCACATTTTCCCTATTGGCCTGGCATTTATAAACAACGTTTGTAAGCATATGGATCAAAATTATTCATTTCAAGACTTCAAAATAGAAGCTGACGTGCAAGAACAAATGTAGCTATACTAATTTAAAATAAAGGATAGAACTTTACTTTCTTTTGATAAAACAATGTTTTTCTTCGATAACATCAATGAGACAACTGTCTATAAAACAATAAGCAAAATAGCTAAATTTTCATGGTTAAAATTAGAATATATTAAATTTATAGATTTGAACACCACTGTTAATATGCATAGCATCATTGTCAGTTTCACCTACATCATTAATTTGCCTACTTCTGATATATAAAGTTGCTTTGTCTTTATGGAGATATTCTAGCATTATTATTCCTGAACGGCAATGTGAATATACATGCTCTAGTCACTCTGCCTTTACTTATTTCTGCCGTCTTACTTATTAGCTATTTATCCATGGATAAAATGAAAATGAACTCAGAAATAAATATGAAACCACAGCTAAAAGGCACAATGATAATTTGCAAACGTCCTACTGTAAGGTATGCCTATAGATTTCTGCCCCTAATGTGGTTGGATGACTAAGACAGTCTGCACTTATATGCAACTGTAGCTGGTCACTGCTATAACTCTACCCTTGCTCCACCAGTTGAGAAAGATGCAAGAGTGTGAGAGTGGTATTATTAAAAGACTAACCTTGAATCAGTACTAATACATACAAACATCAATCTTCACAAAGCTTATACTTTGACTACTATCGATTACAAACTATTAGTTTCATACCTCTCAGTATTGATGTGGGGATTGAGAGTTGCAATTATGATTAGAATGCAAAAGAGTTTAACTCTGGGGCCTACAGTGTTTTTGTTTGTTTGTTTTTTAATTCAGGGGAAATTCACCTCAGATAAACTTTAACCATTTTAAAGTGCACAATTTAGTGCCATTAGTTCATTTACGATGTTGTGAAACCACTGTCTCCATTAAACTCATTTTCATTACACCAAAGTTTTAGTCTATTTTTGATCCATTATGCCAAACGTTATAGAAATCTTGTAGTAGATGGAGGAGGGGAAGTACCCAGCAGAAAGCAGGTATATCCGTCTTCTAGGAAAGGCCACCCCATTGCTCTACTTGTTTGGCAAATTGATCATCACTGTTAATCAATCATTCAGCCATCTACATTGAATATTCAGACAACTGAAATGAATATGTCTCAATACACACACACACACACCTACAGACATGTCTCCTGCTGCCACAATGGGGAGGTATTAGTTCTGATAATAGGAGTAGCAGGTAGCAAGACGGATGGAAATTTGTATGCAGCCCTAACATAAAAGACTATTTTATTCTGTTGTGCTCTAGCCTTATAAAAAAATGGCTTCTCCATGGGTTAAGTTGCCAGTCATTGATACAGAATGACTGCTCAGATATCTCAGCACATCAACCATCTGTCAATGGATCCAGCTTTGAGGGTTATGATGATGATTGTTGAAAGACAACAGACGGACCTGTCATTACTGTTCATTCTCCTCCTGTTCTCTGGCACACGTTCCCATAAATGGGTTAGTGCTTCTGTGAGCAAATTATAGATGTACCATGAGGTAAAAACGCTCAGTGTTTTTATCTTGATGTTGCATTTTTTTCATACACAGTATATATTAATTTTGAAGCCCTGATCTCCATTAAGTTCAAGTGCTATCCTGATTGTGATATATTTTAAAAATCCTTGTAGTAAAGCAAAGAAATATTTTTAAAAATTGCTCGTACATTTCTTAAAGGATTGACAAATACTCTTTGGGAAGAATGAAAGAAAAGTGTTATTAGTTGGGAATCTTCACAAATTTAAGCTGAACGCTAGAAGTCTCAAAATTTATGAAAAAGCTGAAAGAAGAAGGGAGAGAAATATACTTTCAAAGATTCAAAACGCACCAATAACAAAGGAAATGACTTAAATATTGATGAAAGAAACATTTTTTAAATGAAAAAACTCCCACACTTCTATATGACAAGAGACAGGATGAATAAAGTGAAAAATATATAGGATGAGAATCAAGAATATATAAAGAAAATTACATATGGATGTGTAAAATGAAAGCTACCCAATATAAATGGGCACTGGTTTGAACAGGCAACTCACCCAAAGGAATCTCAAATGCCCAATAAACACAAGAAGCTCGAGATCACTAATAAACAAATATATGCAAATGGAATCCAAAGGCAGATACTTAACACCCTTTCAAACTGGCAAAGTTGAAAAAGACCCAAATATCAAATGTTGGAGAAGAAGGGAAATATCAATTCTCACAGATACCATGGATTATAATATAAATTGGTTTAACCACCTCAGAGATCAGTTTGACAATATCAAGTATAATTGAACGTTTACATAGTCAGATGTTATTCTCCTGGCTATAATTCAGAGAAATCTAATACAGATCAGCAGGAAAAATACAAAAGGATGTTCATTCCAGAACTGTGGGCAACATTCATATTTTAAATGTCAACCATATGAGAGATGATGGCATTCTGCTTCTAATAGTATGAAACATTAGATATTATGAAGAACTTTATGCTGAAATAAAGAATATATTGGATGGAATATAACAAATATATGAGGGAAAGGGTTACCAGGAAGGAGTGAGAGGAGAGGGAAAGGTGGTCCAATATTTAAATTATTAATTGGTTAAATTCTTCAATTAAAACAGTGACTATCAACTGGATTTTAAAAAGTAGAGAAATAAAACAAACAGAACAACAATCCAAGGGCCCATCAACAGAGGATTGGCTTAAAATATATATATATATATATATATATATATACTTTTATATAATGAAATATTATATAGGTAATGGAATATTACTCAGCTGTAAAAAAGAATGAAATATTGTCATTTGCAGCAACATGGATGGACCCAGAGAATATTATACTTAGTGAAGAAAGTCAGACAGAGAAAGACAAATACTATATGATATCACTTATATGTGGAATCTATAAAATAATGCAAATGAGTCTATATACAAAACAGAAACCGACTCAAAGACAGAAAACAAACTTACGGTTACCAAAGGGAAAAGGGGTGGGAGGAGGGACAATTTAGGAGTATGGGATTAACAGATACAAACTACTATACATGAAATAATAAACAGCAAGGATTTATTGTATAGCACAAGGAATTATATTCAATACCTTGTAATAACTTACAGTGGAATATAATCCAAAAATATAGATATATAAAACTAAATCCCTTTGCTATACACCTGAAACAAACACAATATTGTTTTTTGTTATTTATTTATTTATTTATTGGCTGCGTTGGGTCTTCTTTGCTGCGTGCGGGCGTTCTCTAGTTGCAGTGAGCGGGGCTACTCTTTGTTGCGGTGCGGAGGCTTCTCGCTGTGGTGAATTCTTTTGTAGCAGAGCACGGGCTCTAGGCGCACGAGCTTCAGTAGTTGTGGCGTGTGGGCTCAGTAGTTGTGGTTCACGGGCTCTAGAGCACAGCCTTAGTAGCTGTGGTGCATGGGCTTAGTTGCTCTGCGGCATGTGGGATCTTCCCCGACCAGGGCTTGAACCTGTGTCCCCTGCATTAGCAGGCGGATTCTTAACCACTGCACCACCAGGGAAGTCCCAACAAACACAATATTGTAAATCAACTATACTTCAATAAAAAAAATGAGGACCCTATTATCTTTAGAGGATGCAAAGGCAAGCAACAGATAGAAGAATATATCCTAGACACATATAATTCACAACATACTTATATCCAGAATATCTAAGTAATTCTTACAAATCAACAAGAAAAAGACAACTCAATAGAATAATGGGCAAGAGACTTGAACAAAACTTCACAAAAGAGTATATCCAAATAACCAACAAACATAAGGCATTCAATTAAACCCAAATGAGACACCACTAAACACTTGCCAGAACAAGTAAAAAAAAAAAAAGATGCTACGTATTGACAAGAAAGTGATGTAACTGGAATTCTCATATGTTGCTTGGTGTAAAAAACTGGTATTACTATTTTGGGAAAACTATTTGGCAGTATCTTCAAAAGCTTAACATAGGAATATCCTACAACCTGGCAATTCCACTCCTATATACCCATGAAAAATGTGTTCATATGTTCACCACAGGACATGCACAATAATGTTCATTGTAGAATTATTCATAATACTTAACTGGACATAATTAAGTGTAATCAACAGCACAACGAATAAAAATTTGTTCTATTTACAAATGGAATACTATACAGAAATGAAAATGAATGAACTATTGCTTCAGGCAACAACTTGTGTGAATTTTACTTACAGAATTTTGAGCAAAATAATCCAGGTACAAAAAAATATTCCATTCATACATAATTTGAAAACACTCAAAAACTTACAGTATTAGAAGGATAGTGGTTGCCATGGTGGAGGAATATGTGTAGTGAGTGAGGATATACCCAGTGAGTGCTTCCGGGTACTGATGGCTCAAATTCTTGAGCTCGGTGGTGGTTACGTGGGTATATTCATTTCATGAGCCGTCATTTAGCTATATGCTTCTGGTTAACACACTTTCCTTTTTGTATGCTCTGCTTCAAGAAAAGATTATTTTAAAATGTGGGTAATTGATGTTAACATTCATCAGATAAGTGTGCCTGGTACATAGGGAAGTATATATATCTTACTAGTCTCTGTAATTTTCTCTATCTCTAGAATAATTCTTAATTTAAAAATAACAAAGAAAAGTAAAATAAGTCATTAATAAGCAATAATTTTATTGAAAGGATTGAGCCTTAAAGTGCAGATATTCCTAGAAGGTGTCGGTGATCCGTTAATTTATTAAATCAGTGAGTTAATTTAACCTAATCCTCTGTTTTCCTGCCCTGCTTACTGCCTCTATCACCCTGTTAAAAATATCCACCACATTAATTTTTGAGAATGTATATATTTATATATGGACCTATATCAATATCCATATATTTTTCCCCATAAAGTAATATTCTCTGTGGAGTGCTTATCCTCAGGACTTCCTGGGAAATATATTATTCTTAAAAGAGAGCTTTTTAACTCTGCCCCTCTCCAAGAAAGCTATCTATTAATGAACTAAGAATTAAAGGGACAGGGTTTCCTGGTGGCGCAGTGGTTGAGAGTCCGCCTGCCGATGCAGGGGACACGGGTTCGTGCCCCAGTCCGGGAAGATCCCACATGCCGCAGAGCGGCTGGGCCCGTGAGCCATGGCCGCTGAGCCTGCGTGTCCGGAGCTTGTGCTCTGCAACGGGAAAAGCCACAACAGTGAGAGGCCCACATACCGCAAAAAAAAAAAAATTTTTTTTAAATATGACACTTGTATAGGATATCAAGACAAAACCACCCTTACGTTGCGATCATTCACCTGGACTCATGCGTGTTTGCCTGCTCGGGTGGCAGTGTAGAGTGCTGGCTATTAAACTCTGTTTTTATTTTTCTTGTAAAAGAGGCCCGACTCTAGAACAAAACTTGAATCTCTGCTCCATTTTATTTCCTTAAAAAAATTCTATTTTATATTGGATCATAGTTGATTAACAATGTTGTGTTAGTTTCAGGTGTACAGCAAAGTAATTCAGTTACACATATACATGTATCTATTCTTTTCCAAATTCTTTCCCCATTTAGGTTATTACAGAGTATTGAGCAGAATTCCCTGTGCTGTACAGTAGGTCCTTGTTGGTTATCGGGATAGATTTGGAGTTTGAGATCCGCTCCATTTTAAAGAGATGGGCCGTAACCTCTGAAACAGTAAGTGAAACTACTCAATCCAGAGGACCAGTGCCTTCTCTGAGAAGCTGCAGAACAAGTGACTCTCCAGGGAATCTCCTTGTCTTACTGGTCAGGGGTGCTGTCCCATTTCTGTTTCTTAAATTACCTTTTCCCTCCTGTCTACTGAACTCAGAGTGGTTCCCCCCCCCCCCCCCCTTTACCCCTCAGCACATAAAAGCGTGATCAGAATTACTCTAAGATTTACTTATATGGGTTTGGGAAAACTAAGCTCACTTCTTTCCAGAACTAACCACGGGAACCAACAGGTTTCCAAAGCCCTTCTTTGGCTGTCTTTCGCTTAGCTTCTCTATTTACAATTTCAGTTTAATTTTAGAAGTCTTTAGAAATGCTGATTACATTCTTTATGCTTAGTTTGACAGAAGGATGGACGAACTGGTTTATTAAAGCCACGTTATTTTACAGTTATAATAAACACACTTAAATTGTAATTTTCAGCCAGTTTATGAGTCAACCCAAAGACCTTAATGTGCTACTTCAAAGTATATCATCTGCTTCAAATGAAACCATAAATTGGCATCCCCCTCTGGTAAAATGTACAAAAAACTAGTCAGAGGACTGCAGCCAGGAAAGTTCATTGTGATCCAGCCACACACACACACACACAAAAGCAAAAAAGAAAGAAAATTATCTATGGGCTTACACTCTCAACTTACTTGAATCCTCTTGATGGATTGAATCCAAAGATACTCTAAATGAAAATTATCAGAAATTAAATACATATAAAGAAACCTTTGACCCAACGTGTAGAATCCATGATAAATCACTAGAACATAACGAGGTTGATGTACTAAATGTTATAGAGTATATTCTAGTTTCCAATGCTCTTTTTTGGCAAAGATGAGGTGTCTAAGTGAATTGTGGCAATTGGCTTTAGGGACCTCAAAGCTTCATGTTATCTATAGAATGCTTCGTTTTTAATGCTCTCATGTAGCTGGTAATGTTTGGTCTAATTGAATTTAAATAGCTTATGCAGAAAATTTTTCACTTGAGGTTCTTTTCTGCAGCCTCACGGATAATATCCTGAATCACTAAAAGTTTGTCCTAAGAATCTTTGCCAAAGAGACATTGTCAGCTGAGTAGTTGTATTGGCTCACCATGTCTATGATGGGACAGATTAGTAACTTTACTACTAATAATGATCCTGATTTTTCCTAAGTACGTAGACGTTAGAGAGATCTGGTTTGTATTAATCATTCTGTCATAAAATAATATGTTAGCCTTGTGTGGTTGGGTTGCTAGGAAATATATCTACCTACATCTGTACAAGAAACCTCAATACCCTTAATCCCGCTGCACTGAGGGAAGAAAAAAGAGGGGGGACTGCTGGGGAAGTTTGCATGATTGGGGCAGAATCACAGTGTTCCACAACCTACAGTCATTATTCACAAGTAATAAATTTATATCTGCCCTCATCTATCTATCATCTATCTATGTATCTATCTATCATCTATCTCTATTTATCTATGTATCTGTCATCTATCTATATCTATCATCTATCTATCTACCTACCTACCTACCTATCTATCTATCATCTATCTATTTTCTTACATGGAGTCTCATTATGGGTGAATCACAGTTCTAAGTGCTTGAAATACTAGCTGATGGATGAGGAAGAGGCATTCATAATGGGGTAAACTCTGCTTTGTATTGATGGCTTAAAAAAAAAAGAACAATGGGGCTTCCCTGGTGGCGCAGTGGTTGGGAGTCCGCCTGCCGATGCAGGGGACACGGGTTCGTGCCCCGGTCCGGGAAGATGCCACATGCCGCGGAGCGGCTGGGCCCGTGAGCCATGGCCGCCGCTGAGCCTGCGCGTCCGGAGCCTGTGCTCTGCAATGGGAGAGGCCACAGCAGTGAGAGGCCCGCGTACCGCAAAAAAAAAAAAAAAAAAAAAAAAGACCAATGGTAATATCATAAAACAAAGCAAAACCCATCTGTAATCACAGCATCATGAGTCATGAAAGGCAGGCAGACGTGAGAGTTTAGACTTAGGTAGAGAGTCCCTTCAACCAATCGTGAAACATTTGGGAGGTCCGGCTTTCTGCGTATGAGCGTGATACATTCATTGTTTGTGTCCATCAAAGGACTAGACAACTTCAAAACAGCTGGTCAGGAACAACTAGGGAAGTGAGAGGAATGAATGAAACCTAAGTTTTGCTACTTGGTTTTATTGATCAAAGCATCTTACAGGTGTGATGGAATTGACTGTTTATTTTGGAAAGTCCCTACAGTATTCAACAAAAGTCAACAGACTCTTCATCCTTCCCTTTTTTTTTTTTTTTTTTTTTTTTTGGCCATACCGCGCGGCCTGCGGGATCTTAGTTCTCTGATCAGGGATCGAACCCGCGCCCCCTCTAGTGGAAGCGCCGGAGTCTTAACCATTGGACCACCAGGGAAGTCCCTCCATCCTTTACTTTTTAAAAAGTATACCATGAGTTCCAGTTTCAAAGATGTCCCAAAGTTACAGTTGGAACCAGTGATTATTTTATTGTTCCCAGCTTTTTTCCCTCTCCACTCCTCTAATGTGGTATTATTCTCCTCCCTAATGATCTCCCTTGATTACCACTTCCCAAGTCCCTGGAAGGGATGGATCCTCTTAAACATTATGAAATAGAGTGGAAATGATTTCACTGGAATGGCCAGCGATCATATCAGAGACTAAAATGATGCCAGGGTCACTAGGCAGGACCTGGGGCTTGTCTTATGAACATCAATTTTGAAAACTATCAGGTTTAGGAAAACCAATCTCATTAACAAATGGTTATAATAGTAATGACTAGCCATATTGACTTTCTACCTTCACGTGAGATTTTTATAAAGTAGTAGTAAAAATTTAAATAACAATAAAATATTGGTACTTCACAAAGTAAGAATTACAAAAAGAAAAATGAGTCCCAAAGCAGAATAATCTTATGTATCCAAAACTGTAAATGAATTTGTAGAACAGTGTTGTCCAATAGAACTTTCTATGATGAGGAGATGTCCTATTATCTGTACTAATACGCTAGCCAACTGGCCACATGTGACTATCGAGCCCTTGACAGTGGGACCGAGGAACTGAATTTTTAATTTTATATCATTTTAATTAATTTACATGTAAATATAAATGCCAAGTATTTACTGCATTAGACAAGGCAGTTCTACTAATTCCTTTTCTGTAATTTTTTTTTCCTTCTGTATCCTTTTTTTAAAAAATTTTTATTAGAGTATAGTTGATTTACAATGTTGTGTTAGTTTCTACTGTACAGCAAAGTGAATCAGTTATACATATACATATATCCACTCTTATTTAGATTCTTTTCCCATATAGGTATTACATACAGAGTATTGAGTAGAGTTCCTTGTGCTATACAGTAGGTCCTTATTAGCTATCTATTTTATATATAGTAGTGTGTATCTGTCAATCCCAATCTCGCAATTTATCCCTCCACCTTTTCCCCCCTGGTAACCATAAGATTGTTTTCTACATCTGTAACTCTATTTCTGTTTTGTAAGTAAGTTTATTGTACCATATTTTTTAGATTCCACATATAAGCGATATCATATGATATTTGTCCTTATCTGACTTAACTTTTTTTTTTTTTTTGCGGTACGCGGGCCTCTCATCGCTGTGGCCTCTCCCCCTGCGGAGCACAGGCTCCAGACGCGCAGGCTCAGCGGCCATGCCCCACAGGCCCAGCCGCTCCACGGCATATGGGATCTTCCCAGACCGGGGCACGAACCCGTGTCCCCTGCATCGGCAGGCGGACCCTCAACCACTGCGCCACCAGGGAAGCCCTCTGACTTAACTTTTTTCTGAAATTTTCAATCATAATTAATTCTGTATGGTGATAAGAAAATTTGAATCTAAAGAAAAATTTAATATATTTTATATTATATACTATAAATCATCATATTTTAAATACCATATACAATTTATAAGAACGATTGTAAGGGAATGAAGGGAATGCTTGGTTAAATATATGCAATTCTAAAATTATATTTGATACTTACCTTAGCATTCCAAATGTTTTTTCCTTCCACATTGTCCATTTTTAATTTTTTTAAATAATTGATTTTAGCTAAAGACATAAAATATGCTTATGGGAATTTTAAAACACTTGTAATTCGAGGTTTTATTTACTGAAAAAATCCCACTTTCAAACATAGTTTTACTGAACCTACCATAAAGTTCACCTACTCAGTGTACAACTAAATGTTTTTCAGTATATTTGTAGAGTTGTGCAACCATCACCGTAATCGAATTTTGGAATATCTTCATCACCCACAAAGAAAATTCGTCCCCATCAGCTGTCACCCCCCGACCCATTTCCTCCCCAGCTCCTGGAAGCTCCTTTCTGTCTCTCTAGATCTGCTTATTCCAGATATTCGACAGGAATGGGATTATACACTATGGAGTAATGTATGGCTTCCACTCTGAAACTAGGTTTTTCACCCACAAAACCTATTTCTTTACCTGAAACAAAATAAGTAAATATGGTTCAGGATAATACATTTCACTTCTAGGGAGGTTCAGAAGCTTCTGGAGAAGAGAAAAAAGTCCAATAAATGTTCATAGAGAAATGTAATAATTCATAAAACATCTACAAAACCAGCAGCTAGAAACCTCATGCAAAAAGTACTTACTCTCCTACCGAAAGTCACTATAACCTGGAAGGTGCAGAGTAGATTCAATGGCACAAGAAATTGTCCTGGGAAATGTGTCATCTTCTTGAGTCTGGTTTCATCCTCTCTCAGGCTCCCCGTGCAGTCCGCACTCATTTTCAGGGGCTGCCAGTTCTGCACAGGGTTCAGAAAGATTGCTTGGAGCATGTGATGGTCAGGGGTCAGTCAGGGGAGGATTCCTCTTACTCTTTAGGTGGTTTACCCTTTGAGAGGAACGCCAAGGCAGCTCTGCTTCTGCCCCAGTGTTTTACCCAGTTTTAAGTGGGTAACTTGGTTTAGCTTTTGCCTGCTGCTTCCTTCTCGCTTCTCTTCCATCTGCATCCAGATTTGTGTACACGGAGGGGTCTGGAGGGCCATGCTTTCTCCAGAACCATGACCTAAGAAGCATTTCTCCTCTTCTTTTTTTTTTTTTTTTTTTAGGGAAGAAGTTGATTTATTTATTTATTTTAAATTTATTTATTTATTTATTTTTGGGCTGCGTTGGGTCTTCGTTGCTGCACGCGGGCTTTCTCCAGTTGTGGCGAGCAGGGACTACTCTTCATTGTGGTGCATGGCTTCTCACTGCGGTGGCTTCTCTTGTTGCAGAGCATGGGCCCTAGAGTGCGTGGGCTTCAGTAGTTGTGGTGCATGGGCTCAGTAGTTGTGGCTCACGGGCTTAGTTGTTCCATGGCATGTGGGATCTTCCCAGACCAGGGATCGAACCCGTGTCCCTTGAATTGGCAGGCGGATTCTTAAGCACTGCGCCACGAGGGTATCCTGAAGTGGATTTATTTAGAGAGAAACAGCTCCACAGGCAGAGGGTGGGCCATCTCAGAAGGTGGGAAAGGCCTATCCTCTTCTCTGAGCAATGAGGCCATATGATTGGCTCTTTCTTCTAGATTTCCTATCTGTCAATAGAAGGCACCTCAGTCCCTCACGAAAATTGGTTCCTAGCAGTTCAGACTTCCCAGTTTCTTATACATTTCTAGGTATTTTGGAACACCAGATATATGTGGAGTTAAACCAAAGCTGGAAAATTCATTGTATTTCTCTTTGTTGTGCCATAGGACAGCTTAGTACCGAATCTGGGTGGGAATCTGTAGGTGGCGCCACCTGGTGGTAGGACCATCTGCAATACCATCCCACATTTTGGCTACTATGGAATGCTCCTGTATATAGAATTAGCTTTTTTTCTTACATTTGGTATGATGGTTCCCAGTTCTCCAGTACTACCAAAAAACCATCATGTTTCTCACATTCAGTAAACTGACTTCTTAAAAATCTATTTGTTTTACAAATAGACCTAAATGTAGTGAAAGTCTTGTCTAGAAAGTTTATCTTGAAATGGGCTGTACGTCAGTGGCAGCAAGACAGCTAGTGGAAAAGTAAGCATTTCGTTAAACATGACAAGTAAAATGTTCAGCCCATTAGGAGTTATCTAGTGCTATGTGATCCCCAAAGAGAGACTGATTAACTGGTTTCTGCTTACAGAAATTACTGAATTCTGTCACGTGAGTTGCTTCCATGCCCAAAGGCACTTATCAGTGTTAACAACACTATACCAATTGAATTAAAAATTAATCATTTCCATCACTGACACCATGAAAAAAGAGAAGGCTAAAGAGTATGGAATTTCTTGGAAAGCTATTTAAGTCAGTAATTTTAAAATATTAAAAGATCCAATATAAATCCAGACCTATGGAAGAAAAAGAAAATCTCTTCTTTCAACACCTATGGAATGTAGCAGAAATAATTTCTGAATTGCAGGTTTTTTAGTCTTTTGGCATGTTAGATTTTTTCCACAATCCTTCCATTTTTTGGCCTCTAATTCTGTTGTATGGACAGATGCGACTAGTATACAAAAGATGACTCTGTTTTGGGACCAGATCAAGGCAGAGTGGTGGCCATTCCGGGCTGTGCCTTCGTGGGAGAATAAGCATTCTGATTTCAGGACAGACAGGCTTATTTCTTTTTTTTCTTTTTTTTTTTTTTTTAAACATCTTTATTGGGGTATAATTACTTTACAATGGTGTGTTAGTTTCTGCTTTATAACAAAGTGAATCAGTTATACATATACATATGTTCCCATATCTCTTCCCTCTTGCGTCTCCCTCCCTCGACAGGCTTATTTCTTATGTTTCAGAAATTTACTATTTCCCAGACTAGTAGGTTACAAGTATTACCCTACTTTTTCCTTTCTCCTTTCACATCCTTTGTCCTATAATTGTAAAGAATATATCCGGACACTCTTCTAACTATATCTGCTCAAAATGACAAGAAACTTAAGCCTTCCTGAGTTCTTGTGGTTCCTTATTTTTCAATTCTACAAACATGTACTGAGTTTAGAAATGGTTGGAAAAACAGTAAAACAGATGAGAGTAATCATGGATTTTCTGGCACTGAGGGAAACAGAGGCCAAGTGTTTCTAGACCTTGGAATCATACATCCTTGATCTGAGAGGAGGAACTACAGGTGTTTTTAGGAGAATCCTGGTGCTCCTACAGGAGCAGTGGGCCAGTACTCAGCCTAAGGATCAATTATAGTCTGTGAATTTTGATACTGACATTTCTTTACCTTGTGAATATTCACATCTCCCTGTGGCTTTGGGTGAATCCCCGCTGAAAGCAAGAATCCAGCATCTCTTGATCCGTGATTACAGGTTTGGGAGGCCACATTAGAATCCTGACAGGCAGTGGAGATCAAACGAGACACTCTTAGTGTTCTGAAGGGAATTATGGTCTAGTAGGAGTAACTTCCGGGCAAACAATTTCAAAAGGAAATTATATGTAGCATGAGAGAAAGTATGGATTCTGAAGGCAGCCTAGTAAAGAATGCAGGTATCAATGCTTCAGTTTGGGGAGCGTGAAAGGCATAATCCAATAGGTGACATTTGACCTGGATATTGAGGGATGAATTTTCCAGGTAACAAGGAATAGAAAGGGAATAGAGCTGCTGAAATAATGCCTTGGGAGAAAGGTATGCACATAGGCAAAAATGCTTTCCATTTTCATAATCCTTGGCTCTGTTAGCCCTTGAAATGTGAGTAAGAGCCCTCTTTGGATTATTTTCTTTTTTTTCCCCTAATTTTATTGAAATATAGTTGACTTACAAAGTTGTATTAATTTCTTCTCTATATCAAAGGACTCAGCTATACATATATGTGTCTACATATATAAGTCTGTGTGTGTGTCTATATATATATATATTCTCTTTTATATTCTTTTCCATTATGGTATTCTGTAAGTTGATGTATGTGCAGTGCCAAATGGAATTTGTGCTCAAAATTGCCTAATCCATTAATCTTCAGGTGTTTTTCACTTTTCCCATTTGAATAACCCCAGTAGACTCCCTGATCTCTCAAAAGGTTGGAAAACCAAAGCGAAAACAGCAGCAGTCTCCCCGAGTGATGAGTATTTATAGAAAAGACAGTTCACTTAGCGTTAATTACTTAGGGAAATTAGGGGGAAAGTATGGGCTGAATGCCCATCATCTATTAGTTTAGAGTCAAACCAAGTATAATCTATGGATAATGGATAAAGATGCCTCTTTAAAGTGAAACCTTTTGCCATAGTGACGCAAACTTGCGACACCAGGGCTGGCTTGCGTGCTGAATCACTCAAATTGTGGCTCAATGCCCAAAACTCAATTTCTATTGTTCAGTGTCCTCTAAAGCATGTTCTGGGACTCAGCTTGTTCTAGCAGAACTTGGCTTTATTGAATTTTGCTTGATTTGTTCTTCCTTTTGAGTCTCTGATTAAAGTTTCCTACTCTTTTCAGCACCCATTTGTTTCTGCTTCCAGCGAAGGGTTTGCTTAGTTTGTTCTTCCTTTTGAGTCTGATTAAAGTTTCCTACTCTTTTCAGCACCCATTTGTTTCTGCTTCCAGCGAAGGGTTCGCTTAGGTAGCTCAGTTTGATTTCCCCTGTGGGCTTTCCTTTAGTGCAGAAGCCCTTGCAGCTAGAAACGTGGCCTTGAGCAGATAGTAACGACCACTCGGTAACTGACTAATGACGCCAACCCTTCTATAACTTACCGTTTGCCAGACACTGTTCTAAATGCTTTCCTTGAATTAACTCAATCATCTTCACAAAAATGAAGGAGGCAAGTATTATTATTATTCCCATATTGTAGATAAAGAAAGGGAGGTGCAGAGAGAATAAAGAGCTTGCCAACGCTCACAGAATTAGTCAGTAGCAGAGTTCTGGTTCCATCTGAGTGGCCTGTGCTTGCAGCCACTCTCCTCTGCTGCCTGTCAATGTCAGCCAGGGACCTCATGTGACTTAGCCCTCTTACTGATCACACACTCTATGGAAGGTGGGCACTTTAATCTCGATTGACATATGAGAAAACTGAGGTTCATTAAGCTCGTGTAACCAGCCCAAGTGAGGGGTAACTCGTAATCGGCTGAGATGGGTTTCGATTGCTAGTGCCTCTAGCATCAAATCCCTTGCTCTTAAACTGCATTGGGTACCATTTTTTCTCCCATACTGTGTCTCTGTTTCTTTGCCTGGTGATCTTTAAGTAGTGTCTGTTCTCTGATGATTGCCAGCTCTGAAATCCTCCCTGAGTTTCACGTTCACGTATCTGGGGGTGGGGAAGGGGTGGTCCGCAAACACTTCTGTAAGACCCAGCTAGTAAATATTTTAAGGTTTGTGGGTCGTGGGGTATGTCTCCAAGAGTGTGAGCAGCTTGAGGGCAGGAATTGCAACTTGTTCGTTGTCGCATCCCTGGCACCTCAGATAACGTCTGATAAATTCATTATGAGAATTTATTTGTTATATGAATCAATACATGGATATAAAAGATTATCCTTGAAAGGATGAGGCTGAAAGTCTTGCTTATAAAACCTCTGTCTGATATACTCCTAATGCACATTAACTGCTTAGTACAAGGAGAAGTTTTTCTTAAAATCCTGATATCTCTGAAGGAAATGGATTTTCTCTCCCCACTCCTAAATATAATACTTAAAAAAAATAATATCAAAATACAAGTGGTCATCATCACTGTTGGCATTAATGTTGATGTGCATAGTCAGTGACCATAGTGTTTGGAGCCAGACAGACCTGGGATCAAAGAGTAAGACTGCTGCTTAGTTTTATGACAATAGGTAAATCATTTAAGCTTGCCCAACCTCAGTTACAAAAGATAATTTACAAGTTTTACAGCCTCTTTAAAAGATGTATAATGTCATAAATCATATAAAAGATCATAACATTATTGTGAATATTAAAGAACATATGTTCAAAATGTAGTGTTACACCCTACTAGTTGCTCAATTAACGGTAGCTTTGTTGTTGTGCTCTTGTTTAGTATTGTTATCCATCATCTAGGTACAAGTAATGATTAACACTGCCAGGACAATGGCACCAGCCAGCAAGCTAAGGTTCAAGTGGCTCCTTTGAATAGAATAACATCAGGGTGGTCACTATTGACTCAGGCCAAAGGCAGGTTTCCAGTACTCTTTTGGAGAGAAGCCAATTCAGATCATCAGTCAAAGGCACTTTACTGAGTCAGATGCTACGAGAACAACTAGGGCAAATGAAGAGGGAGCCTCTGCTTTGAGGAGAATATCATTTAGTTAGCAAGGTGATATGCCAAGGGGATAGAGGACACTGTGAATTCTACTACGGTTGCTCAGTTTAAAAAATGTGGCTTAACATTCTAGAGGATGAAAAGAAGCTATCTCGTCATAGGATCTTCAAAGGCTCCCTTCCTTCTAGAAAATGATCCATTATTTTCTTATATTAAACAGTTAGAGAAGGGTGACATAGGATGCTGAGGAAGATATTTCTCCTCTGCGTTCCCATTGCCAAGCACAGTGCCTGGCATATACTACATGTTCAATAAAATAGGGTGAACAAATTAATGAATGAATAGAAGATGCTCTGCACAGAACATGGAAGGGATATGGGATGGCAGTAACATTGACTGGCTCTCTTCTCCCCTATGTATTACATATTTAAGTTCATTACCCACAACTAATTCACGGAAAAAGAAGAATAACCATGTCAGCATCACCCTTACCACGGCATAAAACCCAAAGGGCTATTGATGAAATTTTAAGTAGATTACCATACCAAACCTTACCAGGAGCATAACCGTAGCTGAAATAAATATCTTGTTAGAACCACTGATTCTTACTTGGTCCAAAGTTTCATCTGGAAGCAGCATGATTTCTTTTAGGCCCTAATTGTAAAGGCTAATTCTGTACAGATGAATGCTGCTCAAATTTGAATGTACAAAAAATCACCTGGGAATCTTGTTAAAAGGCCAAGTCTGATTCCAGAGGTGTGGGATGGGGCCCAAGATTCTGCATTTCTTACAAGCTCCCAGGTGATGTTGATTCTACTGCTTCATGGACCCCATTTTGAACATCAAGGTCTTGGCCACCGCCCAACATATCTCAGGCGCTTCGTCTCTTCCCAGAATTCACTGTTGGTTATTTTGGTATCCCTACCCTCATTTCTACTAACTTCAGAATTAATATGTTGCAACATATTAATTTGTCATGAAGTCTTCAAGTCTACGGAGCAAGGTCCTTTTATTTGAAAAGTACTACAAAGTGGAGGCAAACCTCAGGGGTTTCTGCATTGGAAAAGGGCTTTTGCGCCTTCCCTGAGGATATTATATTTGCATGCGGTTTGACCACATCAGTATCATAATTGCTCATTACAGATCATAATCCTCCTGGGAAGGACAACGGATGGCTTGAAAGCAACAGGGAACCTCACAATTCTTATCAGACTTTACACAGCCAACTTAGCCTCAAAGAGGTCAAAGATAACGCTGTAACATTTTCATATCACATGGGGAATGAGTGTTACATAAAAGAGGTGGCTATTAAATCCTGTCTGAGTCCCTGTGCATTTATAATGCAATTTTCAGTTTATGAATACCTCTCTGGCGATAAGCTAGGCGATTTTATCTCCTAAATTTTCCGTGAGTCTTAGCATATGATTTAAAATACATATATTTTAAAATAGTAGCAATTTACAAAAATCCACTTGCAGTGGATTTTCCCAGTCTTATTCAACATTTCCCTTGGGATTTTCCTTACCACCGCGGATATACTGTGTCACTGCTGTGAACGTTTTCTCACTTGACAATGTGTTGACATTTTTTAGAAAATAATTCTAACACACAATGCCAAGCATTTTCTAATGCTTGAAATAGCTAGTGGCATAAAATACTGACACAAAAAGCTATTTAACCATTACCAAAAAAGAAAGTTTTCAGGGAAGTACATGGTCAAGATGTTTTGAAAAGGATACATACGATTTGTGTGTGTGTGTGTCCCATAATTTCTTTTATTGTCTAACAATAACGTTTTCTTCCCATATAAGAATTTTAACAAAGAATTTGTTGCCAGATTTAACTAGAAAGACAATTAACTTCAGAAAATTATCGAAAATTTTGGCTTCTTTCAAACCCAAAAGATCTTAGGTCACTAATGGCCCGAGGGAAAGACAAAAATCTCTTACGTCAATAAAATGGCCAGGCCCAACTTTGAACTTTAAAGAAACTAGAAAAGAAAAGGAAGCCCAGCTCTCTCTTTTTCTATCTTTTTCAGGAGTTGCACGATCTGATCCAAGAAATGTTTAAAGACTGTCTTACTTCAGAAATGAGAGATGTCTAGAGAAAATTAGAGAAACATACTACATGATGTTAAAACATCTGGTGTTTATAAAGGTTTATTTTATCCAGGGCATTGCAAAACAACAAAACAAAACAAAACAAGCAAACAAACAACCCATGCCCTAGCTTTCTGAGAAGAAACAGGGAATGATTAAGTGAGAGACTGGCTGGTGGTCAAGGCGGGCAACGTGTATACTCCAGGTCATACTTGCCAAGAAGTAAAATCATTTTTGATGAAATACGCATTTTACAGGCTAGGCTAGGGTATGCTGCAGAGACCATGTCTTCCCCTCCGACTCCCCCTGAAAAAGTGGTTGAGCACAATACACGGTGTTCTATGGGTATCTGAGTGCCTCGCCAGGGCAATTCTGATAGAGACCCAGTAATTTCAGGCTGTTCTGCTCCTATTAGCTCCTGCAAACAATACCGGTGTCCAGGTTTCTGAGGGCAGAGAGGATGGGGAGAAACTCCAAGCAGCTCTGAATGTTTTCAGATGTTACAAAATTATTTCTACCCACGTGTCTTTAGTTCAAGCAAATAGTATGGTCCATCTACTTTCAAAGGGCAGTGAAGTACAACCGCCTTGCGTGCCGGAAGCTAATCTTACCACAAAGTCCTCTGTATCCATATATCTCCTGATTCATTCTTTTTTTCCCTTCCATACGTCACTCTGTTGGCTTCTTAACCTCTCACCTAGACCACTGTTTAGCCTCACCCACGAAACTCTCTTATTTCCCGCCTCCTAGCTCTTGTCTCTCTCATACACAGTCACAAAATAAGTTTCCCCAAGCCAAAGAGTTTCTGATTTAACCTCTGCTCCAGATGACCCATTATTTCACTCCTGGCCCATTTCCTAATGTGTCATGACACTGCGGGGTTCAGTGTGGTTGGGACCACAAAATTGGGATCACCAGTAGAGAAGCAGATATCTTAAACCAACCTCATCCGCCGTAGCTGAGAAAACGCTGCAGAAAACTGTCCAGGAGCAAGCTTCACCTGAGAGAGTAGAACGACAGACAGAATCTGGCATCCATCCAGACAAGCAGCTGGCATTGAAAAGGCCCATCCAAGAGAGGAGTGGGTCTCATTTCAGTTAAGGCAAGAATTTAGGCACATTGACTGCGCATATATTCATGCAGGCAGATCCTGCAGGGAACGGAATCTCAAACAGAAGACTGGCATCTAGGAGTAGATTCATCAGTGCACCGTGTTGAGGAGTAGGGATCTACGTTGGAGCACAGGATTATGGCAACTTATGAAGATAGGAACTCACGTTTGAGAAAACAGCTAGGACTTAAAGACACCCAGTCATCTACGAGGCACTGGCTTTTAAATCGTTCACTGCTACTTCAAGTGAAACATTCAGATTCCAGTATAGAAGTTAGATGACAGCAGAGATGCTCTGGTTGAAGTCATCGTGGTCTGCACCTCTTCTCCCTGTAGCCTAGCTCTACCCCAGAAGTGACGTCTCCGACACCCCTAGGATTCCACTGAACAACTATATAAAGTCTTAGTTGAAAGGAACATGGCGGATGTACAGGTGGCAAAGCAGGAGGTCAAACTTCAGAAGTGTTAGCCGTAAGAGCACCCGAGCGGTCTTGTACTGAGAGCCCTGTGTGAAGAACCAGGTCAGGCTTTTAAACCCCATCCGACGGAGGCACATTAGACCTAGATCTGGGAACAGAGGGGAGGCTACAGAGAGGTGCTAAGGGACCCTGAATGTGTCTTCTGGTTTCTATGGAAGAAATGTCCCCATGATGATCAAAGGCATTTGTTTTTGGGGATCCTAGACCCTTACACATTTTCAAGAACTTTGCTCCTAACGTGCTTTCTCTCTTGCATCACCAATGTCTTTCTCCACACAGGACCACTTTCTGCAAGCACACATGTGTTCTAGAGCAGTGATCCTCAAAGCGTGGTCCCTGGACCCGCAGCATCAGTATCACCTGGGAACTATAATGCAAATTCTCACCTTCCACCCAGACTTACCGAGTCAGAAACTCTGGGGCCCAGCAATTGTTTTTGATAAGCCCACCAGGTAATTGTGATGTAAGGTAGAGTCTGAGAACCAGTGCTCTAGCGAATCCACTTAAAAATAAACAAACCACAAAAAAACACACTTAAACTTGGCCCTTTATTCTCCTACAAGCACTGTCCAGTCCCCTATTCTCATCCCCAGTCAAACTCCTTAAACATCTTGTCTACACTTGTCCTCACCTCCCACGTGGCTTTTAATCTGACTTCAGTGCCTGCCATGCCAAAGAAACTGTCCTTTTCAAGGTCACTCAGAATCTCGGCTCCAAGATCAATGGGCACTTGTCTTTGGTCTCTTGTAAGCATGTTTCAGTCAATTTCACCCTTTCTAGAGACATTTTACCTTCTTGACTTGCAGGATACCACGTTGTTCTCTTTTCTCCTATGAATGTTTGGTTTTCTTTGCTAGCTTTTCCTTCTTTACCTAATCTCTAGAGATGGGTTTTCTACAGGCTTTGGAACCCCTCCTGTTCCTTTCCGTCTGTTCATCCTCTCCCAAGGGTGATTTCACCTGCTTCCAAAGTTTAAATGCCATCTCTACTTGATAAACCCAAATTTAGATCTCTAGTCTGGATTTCTCTGAGCTACAGAGCTGCAAATTGAATACTCCTCCTCTGTGTCTTCAGTATCACATGTTTAAAACAGATATACTGAATCACACCCCCTGATACACACAGCTTGGTCTCTTTGCTCCAACTTTCCTTATATCATTCCTTGGTACCACCATTACCCCCTTTGTGCAAGCATAAACTTCGAAGCATCATCTTAGAACTCCCCTTTCTCTCTCTTTCCTCCCACCCATCTGATTCTGTGATAAGTATTACTGATTCTATCACTAAAATAGATCTCAAATTTGTCCATTTCTCCCTATGTCCACTGACATCATCTTGGTCAGGACTCCCATAGTTTCTCATCAGCACACAAGTTAGCTATCTGGCCTCCCAACCTTCATTCTGAAATGCTGTGCAAATCCATTCCCAGCACCGTACTGAGAGATCTTAAAATATAAATGAAATCACACATTCATTCGTTCCTTAGAAGCCCAGATTTCTTTCCACGGGCAAAGGTCCTAACCTGATTGGTGTCTTGCCAATCTGAAGTGTCATGGGTGACCCATCTCCTCGTCACCCCCTGTACTCTGGCCACCTTCACCTTCAGACAGTATCAAAAGCTCTCCTGCTTCTCTCCTGACTCTGAGTTTGACATTGCTTTTCTCTCACCTGGAGTGCTGTTACCCCAGCTCTTCCCGTGGCCCCCTCCTTCTTGTGTTTCAGCCAAAATGACCCTCTCATTGGGACTCAGGATCATCATGCCGTCTGAAATAAATTCCCACCTGTTATTCTCTAGTCCTGAATCCTACGAATTTCCTTCACAGCACTTAATACAATCTGTAGTTATGTGATGTGTCTGTCTGTTTGTTTGCACGTTGTCGGTCTCCCCACCAGAAAAAACTTTCCATGAAGGCTGTGTGTATCATTTTTCGTTATATTCTCAAGACCTAGATAAATCCTGGCAATTGACAAATATGTTTTGAATGAGTCGACGAATGAATGGATACAGAGGTGTGAAGAACAAACATAACACAGGTCTTGAAATGCAGTGTTTTCGGGATAAAATTCCAAAGCCTGTCATTAAATAGCTCCTCCCATAGGGGACATGTTTCCTTTCCAGCCGTCCTTCCTGCATTTATTTGTGTCCCTCTTCCCTGTGAAGGTGTCTTTAACCGTTACAGTCTTCTAGCTCTAGTCACACATCTTGCACTTTCGCTATGGTGTGGTTATTTATTTGGCGTGTATCCATATGTGTCTTATCCAGCCAATCCCCATTTATTGAGCAGCTTCCCCAAACCCACCAGAGTACTTGGAGTTTCTAGTATGTACTGTAGTGATCTTGCGAGGAGTGATAGATTTTCAAAGCCTCACAGCATTGAGCAGGGGGCTTTGCACAGGGAATGCATTCAACAAATGATTGGTGATTAATTGAATCCATCCTTGATATGTGTGGCTGTTAGCCAGTTGAGTAAACCTTAGGGCAAGTGTTTTAAAAATCAAAATTGCCATTGCAAAATTTTTTTTTTTTTTCTGAAACTCAAACAAAGTGATCCTGTATTTTGAAAGGATTTGGAAAATCTCGGACAGATCTTCCTTTTTAGCAAATATCCATTTGCTTTCCAGGCCCACGTCCTGACTACCACGTATTCGTTGTATGATCTTAAACAAATTTCAGAAGGACACTTCACCTAGTTTTATTATCTGGGAAATGTGTACACACAGGGGATATAACAGTACCTACTTCATAGAATTGTTGTGCTTTCACATATGTTTGTTGCTCAGTACAGTTCCTGGCACAGAGTATTAGCATAGGATTGTTTTTATTTGGAACGTTTGCTCTACGCCAGGCATTTGTGAGAAACAGGATGCAGTTATCTTTGACTAGTAGCCATTCACAGTGTGTTAAAGCTGATTGTAACTGTACAGGTGATTCTCAGCATGGACCACCTCCAGGTTGCAAAGACATTTTCTCCTGTCTGCCACCTAGTTCTTAGAGATGGTGAAGATGCCAACACTGTCACAATTAGTTTAATCAATAAGTATGTTTCTGTTGTCTTTGGGAAGCTGTGGTAGAATGAATTGATCCCAATTAATTGCCCTCCTCGCTTCCACATCCTTTCCATATAACTGTGTCATGCCCTCTCCCTCTGACACTGGCTTGACCGTATGACTGGATTTAGCCATTTCAATATTAGAAGACACTGTGTGAGTATCACTCCTCTGCCATGGCAAGACGGAATTCTCAGGTGTGCTAAGTAGAACCGCCCCCAAAGATGTCCACACCCTAATCTCCGGAAGCCGTGGAGATGTTTATGATACAAAAGATGTTGTAAGAACCAAGACTTATGACCTGACCTAAATGCAGTCCAACCCCCCAGGAATGTGACCTTGAACCAGTCAACCTGGAATTACCTGGTCAGCACTAGTGAGATGACCTTTCCAGTCCCCTTAGAAAGGTGACCTTGCCTGAAGCAATGCATTCTTTGCTAATAATTTCCTTTTTCAATCCCCTTTCTGCCTTTAAAAACCATTTGTTTTCTACAGCTTGGGGGAGCTCTATTGCTAGGTGGGCTGCTGCCTGATTCATGAATTGTTGAATAAAGCCTATTTGACCTTTAAACAAAAAGACGTTGCTAAGATTTTGTAATTAGGGTTACATACCTTCAAATGGGAGGTTATCCTGAATTATCTGTGTGGGACCAAGGTGATCACAATGTCCAAGCAGAGAACTTTCTCAGGCTAGAATCAGAAGGTGGGCAGAAGAAGAGGCAAAGAGAGAGATACTGCAGAAGGGAAAGAGTTTCCAGGCATAAGAAAGAGGCAGTGCAATGCTGCTGGCTCCAAGATGCAGGAACCCACAGACGAGGACCAGAGGAACACAGCCAACAGGGCAAGAGGACTTCAGCGCTGCAACCATAGAGAAAGAGATTCTGCCAACAACCCGAAAGAGCTTCGAAACAGATTCTTCCAAGAGCCTCGCGATAGATCCTAGGTGGCGCGCAGCTTGGCTTCAGTGCTGGGAAACCTGGAACAGAAAAAGCAGCTCCGGTAACCCGGGCTTCTGACCTGTACGACTGTGAGATAAGAAACTTGTGTTGTTTTAAGATGTTAAGTTTGGTGATAGAAAAGGAATACAGCTTATGTCAAAGGGTGTTCTGCCTATGGTTTCTGGAAACCATATCTTGTCCGGCCTTACATTTAGGTCTTTGATCCATTTAGAGTTTAGTTTTGTGTATGGTGTTAGGAAGTGTTCTAATTTCATTCTTTTACATGTAGCTGTCCTGTTTTCCCAGCACCACTTGCTGGAGAAACTGTCCTTCCTCCATTGTATAGTCTTGCCTCCTTTGTCACAGATTAATTGACCCAGGAGCTTGGGATGAACATACACACACTACTATATATAAGATGGATAACCGACAAGGACCTACTGTGGAGCACAGGGAACTCTACTCAATATTCTATGATGACCTATATGGGAAAAGAATCTGAAAAAGAATAGATAGGTGTATAGGTATCACTGAATCACTTTGCTGGACACCTGAAACGAACACAGCATTGTAAATCAACTCTACTCCAATAAAATTAAAAAAAGAAAGGGCATACACAGGGCTGGGATAGAACAGAGCTCAGCTGCCCGACTCTTCCCAGCAAAGGGTCACGTACAGGAGTCAACCGCTAGCCAACCCTAAGGATGTGCCCAGCCAGGATCACAGGACCCCAGCCAATCACCCACAGGCATGAGAAATACACAGTCCTTACCCACCTCTGATGCGTTATGGTTGCTCCTTAGGCAACACTGCTGTGGCAGTGGATATCTGACACGGAGGCCAAGGAAACGCCAGGTGCATGTTAGGCTTCTTTTCATGAAATGCTCTCTAAGAATGGTGAATGAGAAAAATCTCCCGCTGATTAATTATGCAGTTCAATCACAGAGCCAGATCCCATGGTAGCTTCTGACAGAAACGCTCTACAAGGAAAGGAGATGGAGGCTTTGGATTGTTTATCTGTATTATTGATTAGATATTGATGAGAATTCTTTGCATTCAAGGGGAAGTGGAAGTTACTAGAAACTTCACTTCTAGCACAAGCTCTTTTTGTTTTTTAATGTCTGGCCTAGTCAGCCCAAATGATCTTCACATTTTGGAAAGTTCGAGTTCATAAAAACGAAACAAAAATTACCAGCCAAACGGCTTCTTGGCCAAATGAATAAGTAAACAAAAGAAACAAACAAAAAATCCAAATGAAGCAGTTGAATACTTAGACTTAAATGAGTGAGAATCTTCGCAGAGTTAAATAAAGCATAAAATGGATATTTCCACTAAGGCTGTCTTAACTGAAGCAGCTATTTTTTTAAAAAAATTAATGTAATTCTGGCTTAATTTAGTTTTGTTTTATCAAGTCAGCAGAGTTAATTCTATGTCAATAAAAAAAGAAACTCAAGCTGTGCGAATCATTTTACACTATATGTGAATTTCTGGAGGAAATACTGAAAACATATTTAAATTGCACCCCAGGAACTGTGAGTACATTTCATTTTACATGAAAAAAATGAAGGGTTTGTGGTTTTGGAGAATAAAACGGAGGCAAAGGGAAAAAAAACTTATATAATTCAGTGTTTGGGACACAGTAGGGTACCAATCGAAGAAATTCCCTTCCAGGCCCAAACCAAACATTTCCTAATATATTGTTCTTCAAATCAATACCAGATTCGGCAAGGCTGGGGTTTGTGGCTGCCCCTTTCTCTCTCTAGTGGTTTAAGGGAAGTATCCGCAGTGTTTTATGAATGAAGGAGACTTGGTTCCCAGTGGGGTGACAGCAGAGAGGTTCTTGTGCACGGCTCAAGGTGTTAGCTCGGACCCCAGAGTGATGTTATCTGCTCCTAGAGTTGCAGGCATTCACCATGAGCTTGTCCCTGTAGGTAAATAATAACTGATTAAAGAAACTGTGAAAGAGAAGGAAATAAACCAGCTACATGATCCGTATACAGCGTGACCTCACCTCTGCAGCAGTCTCTAAAAAGAAGACAAAGCAATTAAAGTTTACACACCATGTGCTGCAAGAAGATGTAATGGAAGCCAGCCAGCCATTTGCTTTACAGATTGTTTTAATGGATTCAAGTTTATCCTGGAGTGTATGTATGAGGAGATGGGTAGCAGGAGATTTGAAGTCTGTTTCATCTATCCTGGCTAGCCCCGTTTTCCTCTGTACTTTGAGAAGAATGGACCCAAGCCTTTCCAGTGTCAACTATAAATTGACAATTGACACTTGCCATGGGCACTTGCCATCTACTTCTACAAGGATTAAACCATGAGCCACTGCAGCTGCTGACCTTCAACACCCCCTGAAAAGAGTTCAGGGTGGAGATCAGAAATGAGGCCCTCTGTGCTCTGGGAGAAACTGGCAGAACAGGCCTTCAGATCGTTAGATATTTTCAGGAGAAGATTTTATGAGCCCAATTCTTGCATCTCCTCATATTTAGAAAAGCACTAAATTCCTTCATGGTGATGTCTGGTCCTTGTGACTAGCAGTAACCTTCCAGAGACTAGCAGAAACCTTCTGCAAAACATTAGTGCTTAATTGCGTGACCTCCCCTTCACCAGAACCACATATATACTGACCTTCCCCCTACCTCTTTGGAGCAGTTTCTCAGAGCTATCTGAAATGCTGTCTCCCGGGCTGTAGTCCTCATTTTGCCCCAAATAAAATTTGACTCACAACTCTCGCATTGTGCATTTTTTTAAGTTGACACCAGGAAAGGATAACTTCATGTTCAATTCCTCCTGTCAGCAGGAGGGGACTGGAAGCTTGGCAGAAAAATGTGTGTGTGTGTGTGTGTGTGTGTGTGTGTGTGTGTTCCTTAGTACAGAGACATGAAGGAGAACTCATAATCATGGCTGATACTGCAGAACATATTGATATATTATTACCTGATTACGGCAAAGAAAAAATTCTTCAAATGCTACTTCCCTGTGGTGCTTCTGCCTATGAGGTCTATTCCTACAGCTCCAGAGGTCTTATCATCTGATAGAATCTCTGAATTTTTTAAAAAACATTCCTCCAAAAGTACATGATTTATTTATTGGGGATCAGATGATATGCTTTTGACATTATTATTTGCATTTTGAGTTTATTATTCATTTGTTGCATTTATGAGGCATTTATAAAGGCATTGCTCTAATGTATCTAATATCTGGATGCAGACCATTTTTATACTCCATTCACCCCTCCATATTACAATAGCATTTTCAGTAATAAAACAGACAGACAGACATATACAATGAAGTTTGCACTCACCAAACAAAAATGTTACACCTTGCAGTTGACATTCTGTTTCGCTGTTTTAAACCTTGGACATAAATAAAAAACTCCAAGTGGTCATATGGAATGATAGGATTGAACCAATTCAAGTTCCATTTCTTTGTTTTCGCAATCATTACGTTACTACTGTTAATTTAAAATCTAACATTTAAATGCAAAAATCTTAGTACCACAGGGGTGGGAGACATGAACAGTGCCTGAAGTGTGTTTGGATGATTCCTGACTCTATGAACTTGTAAAACGAGCACACGTAGCTGAGTCCACACATGTTGGAGGCTCTGTGACCAAGAGTTCCCCAAATTAACTTCCATGTAGAATGTAAGGTTTATTAAAATATAATAATAAAAATGTGCTAATTGGAAACATATGTGTGTGTATATTTACAGGTTATATATAAATATAATTGCACAATTATATATATGCTTATGTATATAATCCTTCCGTTTATCATTTAACCATTTGAATTCCAGCAGTAACTGTAGCAATTTTTTAGAATTTAAAGGAAAGATTTTGGGGGCATGGAGTATTTTCCTGGCATTGTTGAAAATTGCTGGAGTGTGGTGATAATAGAAAACAGAGCAATAGTTCCTTTTTTACTGTGGCAAAATAAACGTAAAATTTATCATCTTAACCATTTTAAGCTTACAGTTCTTGGCATTAAGTACAACCACACTGTTGTGCAACCATCACCACTCTCCATCTCCAGGACTTCTTCATCCTCCCAAACTGAAGCACTAACCCATTAAACACTCCCTCCCCATCCTCTCTCCCCACAGCCCCAGGCAACCATCATTCCATTTTCTGTCTCTATGAATTTGACTATTCCAGGTGCCTCCAATAAGTGGAATCGTATAGAATTTGTTCTTTTGTGTCTGGCTTATTTCGCTTAGCAAAATGTCTCCAAGTTCTGTCCATGTTGCATACGCGTGTATCAGAATTTCATTCCTTTTTAAGGCTGAATACTATTCCACTGTAGGTACATACCACATTTTGTTTATCCATTCATCCGTTGATGGACATTTGGGTTATTTCCCCCTTTTGGCTACTGTGAAAATCCCGCTGTGAACATTGTTGTAAAAATGTTTGTGTCCATAAAGCAGACCAATTTTTAGTTGGCTTTATCACCTTTAAATCTCCACAAATGCTTCCCCTTATCTTCGTCATCTGCCCAGCATCCCACACTTGGTACTCCACTGTATTGTGGCACAGCGATGTCAGGGAAAGAGAACTATTGTGGTAGGTAGGAATTTTGCATCAACAATCTTCACATCAACTCTATAGCTGTGTGATTGTGAATTTCACTCTGTTCCCTCATTACTAGAATAAGATTGCTTGATGAAATCTAAATACTATCCACCCCAGCTTATGATTCTATGAGTGCAGGCAGCAATAACACCAGTGGAATACAACCCTATTTAAAAGCACTTTCCCCTTTAAGCATCTCTCTTAAACTTCACAATAATGCTGTGAGGTGAGGTCGGTTTTATGGTCTTTTCCATCCTATGAGGACAGAGATCCTTTCCTGTTTTGCTTATTAACATCTCCAAAGACTAGAACGCTGCCTGGCTCATAGAAGGCTCACAATAAAAATTTGCTAAATAAATAAATTTTTCAGGTGATATAAATGGAGTTCAGAAAAGTTAAGTTACCTACCTTGAATCCTTTACTTAATAAGTAGTACCTGTTCTGGAACCAAGTCTTCCAATTCCAATTTCTATGCAATTTTTATCACTCCATTTTGACACACTGTCCTTTCAGCTGTAGGAACAAATATTTATGAGTGATGTGTCTTGCTGAGGAGTTTCACATTCATTATCTCATTAATCTTTACAACCCCCCCCTGAAGTATTGAGGATTGTTCCCATTTTATTGATGAGAAAACTGAGCTCAGAGAGTGGAAGTGACTTGTCCAGATTGGTAAGTGGTAGAGCTGGGATTTAGACCCCAGGCTTCCAACTCTGGAAGGAGGCTCTATAAATAAGTGATCAAAATTAGCAGACTCTGCTACTTGAATAAAAGGAATTTGAACTTAGCCTCCAAGGTATTGCGGGGTAACTTCAGCAAGTTATGGAAACAGTAAAATAAGCAAGATTTGGGCAGGAAACGAATGGGTCTAGCTGTTCAGAGGGGGCTTGTTGGAAAATAGTGAGAGAGGAGACTGGACCTGCTCCAAAAGCACGGGGCTGATGCAGTAGGTATTGAGAGAAGATCAGCATGGGAGACGTTTTCTTTATTTCGGGGCAGATCTGCAGTTGCTGTTTGGTTCAGCTGTCTCTTACTCAGGTTTACAGAATAAGGCATTCAATTCCGTGAATTCATGAAGATATAATCAGTCTCTGGTGAGCTGATTCATACTAGCCGAATTATCAGATAGTGACTCATAAATCAGAGTTGTTTTACAGTAGGAACAAACACCTGAGACCTCATAGATCTGGAAGGTGACGGGAATGCAGTAGTCGTTGTGGTAGGGGGGTTGGCAAGCATCAATACTAGGAGTGATTTTAGCTCAGGGGATAAAATAAAGCAAACGATTTCTTCCCACATATTAAATCACATCAGAGAGAACTGAGATGCTTTCTTGCTCAAGTAAGCTGATGCAATGCTATTCTAAACTCTAGAAGTGTCTGTCTACTCTCCTTTTAAACACCAGAATAACATTCTCATTTGGACAATTTTCTCATGTTACAGTCTTGAAGTTGATAGCTGCAAAGCTGCTTCAGAGCCCTGGGTTGGGAGCTGAGACCCATGTTTTGTCAATGATTAGACAGTGGACTTGAGCAAGGCACTTCCAGAAATAGGCATAAATTTCCTCATCCATGTACAGAAGTGTTGGGGTAGGTGAAAATGAAGATTCCATTCTGCTCCAATGGACTATAATATATTTAAAAACTTCGACGGGTACATATTTATTTTTAAAGTGAGTTTCCTATAGTGGATCTCTGCTGTCTTTTTGACTGCGAATCTATTCACCTTGTCACTGGGCTTAGCTGGTAACCAAGAGACCTAAGGGAATTCCTGATGTAGATTTTTAATAAATCTTTGTCATGTACAGAATGTTTGTGTCCCCCACAAACTCACCTTTTGAAATCCTAACCCCCACAGTGAGGGTATTAGGAGGTGAGGCCTTTGGGGGGTGATTAGGTCATGAGGATGGAGCCCTCATGAATGGGATTAGTGCCCTTGTAAAAGAGAACCCAGAGAGCTCGCTTGCCCCATCCACGGTGTGGGGACCCAGGGAGAAGATGGCTGTCTATAAACTAGGAAGTGGGCTCTCACCAGACACCGAATCTGCTGGTGCCTTGGTTTTGGACTTCCCAGCTTCCAGAAATTGTGAGAAATAAATGTTTCAACCACCTATTCTATGGTATTTTAATTATAGCTGGCCGAACAGATGAAGACAGTCCTCTTGTTTTCAGTTCAACCACCCCTCTCTGCTTTTTCTTCTTCCTGGTGGTTAACTTAATGCAGACTCTCTGGGGTCTGGACTGGTCTTTGTCCCCTACAACCCCTAGGTGCTCCTATGTATTCAATGCTCTGTTAAGTCAGATGCCATTCCTGCTTCTGCTGCCTAGTTTCCCCACCCTGGTGGACATCCCTCCTCTGCTCTTTTTTCCTTCCTGTTTTCATTGTCCTTGCTGGTTGTATTTTTGGAAATGTCTGTACTGTCCTTTTCATGGGGTTTCAGGAAGTAAAGGAATAAACACATGTATTCCTTTTGCCAGGTTTAACCAGAGAGATCACCAATGTGATATTTGATTAAAGGGATGAAATGGAAAATGTTGGGGAAAATTATTTTGGCAGCCGTGTGTGAATAACGGAGTGGGATGGGTCAGGAACCAGAGACAGGAAATCAAAGAAGGCTGTTTCCCTAAGGATGATGAAAAAGGATGACATAGGGGTTTCCTGATGAGAACCGGTTGAATCAGAAAGTTATATTTGGAGGAAGAGTAACTAGGGTGATATAACTTTTAAGGGACTGAATAACCATGGTCAACGGGGAAAGGAATGGAAGTAAATACTATGATTTGGAGCTGGTTGAGTGCTGTTCATTGGAGTCAGGGAAACTCTTAGTGTTAAAAAGGAGCTGGGCTTATATGAATTGTTGAAAAGTTTAACTCGGAAAGGAAAAGGCACTAGGGCAGGAATTAAAGGCACACGATTTCAGAGCAGGATTTTACTTTTATTTTGAGGTGGGTGAGACTTGACCTGAGCCTAAAAGCAGTGAAGAGATTTAAGATGTTGGTGTGTGAACGGAAGGGGTATTTGGTGGGAGGCCTCCTGGTTTGGTTACTCAGAGCTCTTCCCAAAGCTGGAACTTTAGTGGTGCCATGAAGCCTGCTCTGCCTACAGGGTATTTTCCGAGTTTGATGGTCGCATGCTAATAATGACCTGCGTCCAAAAGCTGCTGCAAATTAGGGGCTTGGGATTTATATACGTTGTGAGTTAAGTTTTATTTGGGGCAAACTGAGGACTACAGCCCGTGAGACAGCATTTCAGACAGCTCTGAGGAGCTGCTCCAGCGAGGTAGGGGGGAAGGTCAGTATAGAGTGATTTTGGTGAAGGGGGAGTACACACAGTCAAGCACATACTCTTTGCAAAAGGTTCTATTAGTCTCATGAAGGTTACTGCTAGTCACGAGGAGCAGGCGTCACCATGAAGGATTTTAGTGCTTTTCTAGATATGGGTGGTTAAACATTGATTTCTCATAATTTCTGGAAGCTGGGAAGTCCAAGATCAAGGCACTGGCACCTTCTGTCTGGTGAAAGCCCACTTCCTAGTTTACTGATGGCCGTCTGGCCGTCTTCTCCCTGTGTCCCCACATGGTGGATGGGGCTCAAGAATTGAGCTCATAAGATTGTCTCCTGAAAACATCTAACTATCTGAAGGCCTGCTCTGCCAGTTTTTCCCAGAACACAGAGTGTCTCATTCCTGGTCTCCATCCTGAGCTCCTTTCATGGGGTGTTGAAGGTCAGCAGCTGCAGCAGCTCATGATTTGATCCTTGTAGAGGTAGATGGCAAATGCCAATTTGTAGGTGACGTATATATATATATAATAGATAACCAACAAGGACCAACTGTATAGCACAGGGAACTCTATCCAACATTTTGTAATAACCTATAAGGGAAAAGAATCTGAAAAAGAATATATATATATATATATATATATATATACACACACACACACACACATATAAATGTGGGTGTATATATGTGTGTGTATATATATATATATATATATATATATATAAATGAATCGCTTTGCTGTACACCGGAAACTAACACAACATTGTAAATTAACTTCAATTAAAAAAAAACAAAAACCTGTTGCAAACACTTGGAATCATCTTCATTCTTCTTGACTGATCACCTTTGGGTTTGCCAAAACCCGTATCTACTGATAAAATGATCAGAGCTACCTAATTAGATGCTTATGACTGGTACTTATTCATTATCTAACCTACATTTCTTGCACTTTTCTGTTCCTCTATATAGAGTTTTGAGGGGACACTCACTGGTTTTCCTTAATTCCTAATGAATCCAATTTCAGCATCTGTGCCATGTTTAACATCTGCTAACTCACCCCTGGACTTACTAGTTCTAAGGTTATAAGCTGCAACTGTGCGAAATCCCCCTCTTCTACCCTCTGAGTAGTTGACTGACTGCTCTCACCAGGCTTTTATGATTTCGCATCTGCATATATTTGACACCTTACTTTGTGTCTAGATGTTTCATTTACCTCTCAGGTCTTGCTTTATCATTGTAAAAACCACTTGAAAACCTTTTCGTAAAATTACAGCGTTTTTGATGTGGTTACAATTCCATTCTGCCTGCTCCCAGCTTCTGGGATTCATTTCTTGCCTTTTTTCAGATCCCTGTGAAAGAATATCTTCCTCTTGACGATGTATTCTAAATTTAGAGGTGGATTTTTTTTTTCGTGGCTGTGTCTCAAATGTTTCAGTGGGAGCAAAGTGTTTGGTGTAGTGTCATTCTTATTATTTTAGGATTCTTCACACTTTGCAGAATCCTCCTTTGTCAGTTGTGTGTATGTTCACAAGGCAGGGTCAGAAAATTGGCACAAAAATTAAGAACTTTTATAACTTCCAAGGGGAAATTTGGGGAAACTTGGGACCTACAAATAGGAAGTTACTTTTTGTGTGACTCCTTTTAAGAATGAATAAATATTATTGCTCCTAGAGAGAAAAAATTGAGTACCTCATATAGATTAACATAAGGTGTTTATGATGGGGAAGGGCAAAAATGTAGTTTGTGGGCTTCCCTGGTGGCACAGTGGTTGAGAGTCTGCCTGCCAATGCAGGGGACGCGGGTTCATGCCCCGGTCCGGGAAGATCCCACATGCCGCGGAGCGGCTAGGCCCGTGAGCCATGGCCACTGAGCCTGTGCATCTGGAGCCTGTGCCCCGCACCAGAGAGGCCACAACAGTGAGAGGCCCACGTACCGCAAAAAAAAAAAAAAAAAAATGTACAGTTTGTGATGGAACAGTTGGAAAGAAGGACAGAAATAAAAACACATTTCAGCCAAGGAACTAATCAGTGACAGTAAATAAATAAAATACTAATACTATTAAAATACTATTTTAATACTGTGTTGTGGTTTGAACTGAATAGATTATTAATACAGATAGAAGATATAAGTAGTGAGAGAGTCCAATAGCATGGGGTGAAATAGTTAGCTTATTGATTCATATCCTATTACTCTTCTCTCTTTTCATGGAATTTTTAAGAAGTGAATATGTTTTTATTGATGTGTAGTTACAGTAGGAGAATATTGAACTCTAGGCTCTTTACATAAGGATAAAAAAGAGAGGTATTAATATATTATGTTAAGAATATACCTGGTGTTGGGAATTCCCTGGTGGCTCAGTGGATAAGACTCTGTGCTCCCAGTGCAGGGGGCCTGGGTTCAATCGCTGGTCAGGGAACTAGATCCCAAATGCATGTCACAACTAAGAGTTTGCATGCTGCAACTAAGGAGCCCACGTGCCACAATTAGGGAGCCCACGTGCTGCAACTAAGGAGCCCGCCTGCCGCAGCTAAGACCTGGTGCAACCAAATAAATAAATAAATATTTTTTTTTAAAAAAAGAATATACCTGGTGTGGTTGTGAAGCAAACCAAGAGACTCCTGGAACATGTTTGCAATGTGTATCATTACAGGAATTTTGAAGTAAGGCTAAATGACCAGACCTGCAGGGATTCATCATTTTCCAAGTTTTCTATCAGTGAAGAAGTCTTGAATCATGTGTTTCTGAATAGATATGATATGTTGAGAAATGTCCTATGAAGCAAAAAAACTTATAAAAATTCATTTTTCTCCTCTTTATGTTAAACCTACAGACACATAAAATAGCAGAGTTTCTAATGACCGTGAGGGAAAGTCAATACCTACCTTCAGTTAATGTACTATAGCTGAGGCAGTTTAATCAGTCTGTCCATCCTCAGTTTGGGAAAAAAAAGTGAGCAATTTTTATTAAGTTCTCTGAAATATTGAAAATAAATTCTCTGACCCCTCTGCTTCCCTGGAAGGCCACCTGGATATCTGGATTCACAGACTTTTCCACATTGCACTGGATGGGGCAGGTGCTTTGAGAATGATATGGAATTTAAAGATGAAAGTGAAGAATCTCTCCTTTTCTAGTCATAGCAATTAGAATTTTTAAATGAAATCTTTCAAACAGAAGCTTGGAAGAAATCCAAGTTGTTGGCTGTGTAGTTGCTAAGACCCTGTAGGTTTCATTGTTTTTCTCTTAACCTAATCGTCAGAGTGTTTCTGCTCTGACAAAGTTTTTGGAGTCCCTCATTCTTGCGAGGTTCATGTTCATAAAGGATCCTGTCAATTAACCTAGAAGTACCAAATAAAAGAGGTGGAGAAATATTATTTTTGCCCTGTAATAAAATTCCTCAGTTGGATATATTAAGTTGAAAAAGCTAGAGGAGAGCCAGTGGATCAGAAATGAGATACACACTGAAGAATCAATGGAAAGAAACCATCCAATAGAACTGAAAAGGGAATTGGATTATTAGATAAAAGCAAGTGCCCAGAAAGGATGTGGTTTTAAAAACTTCCTGCTATAGGTAGATCCCTGAAATATCTTATTTTAGTCTTGCCATGATACAATGAGTATATAGGGTGTGTGTGTGTGTGTGTGTGTGTGTGTGTGTGTGTGTGTGTGTTTAAAGTTATGAAATAAGTGGACAAAACAGGCTTGATTATATCCTAAGAAAGCCAAATAGTAAAAATATATGATTCTTTCAAGTGAAAAATTATTTAAACCAGCAAATGGATAAAAGAATTATGTTAAAGTTAGGCTTAATGTAAGTACTCCAGAAGACAGAAACTTGCAACACTTACAGTTGATGAGGTATCCCTTAGCTAAGTTTTAGAAGTGTAAACCAGTTAGCACAACTGGTTATAAATTCCTGCTTTTGATGCTAAGGCTATAGGGTTCACTTCCCTCTTGAGCCTGACAGCTAAAACATATGGACTACTTAGTAAAGAGGTTTGTAGCATGGCTCCGTACTATAGCCAGTTGTGAGCTCTGAGAAACCAATACGTGGCCACCCGTGCACAGATAACTCAGAATGTCTGCCCTGCTGATGCATCTTGGCACGACAGAAGCTGTGGAGTGCAGACAGTGACATTGCCCCAAATTTGAGTAGAAGGTCCTGTCTTCGGATGGTAGTGCAGATAAAATCCCGTTGCACTCTGAGTATGGTTTGGTCGAGAAATTGCTTTCCACAGAGTCTATGTAACTTGTAGCAGAAGCAGGCAGTGCTAATCTTTGGTAAGACCCCATTCTGTAACTGGTGTTGCTCGCCTCTACAATGAGTCTCGCATCTCCACCCGTCAACTGGAGTGCAAATTATGCACATATTTCTATCTCTCATCAACTCAGGACATTATAATGAGTCACTAAACTCCACTAAGGATCAAGAGATATTGAAGCTGCCTGTACGTTCAATGTAAGCACACACCAAGATTCTTAGTATCAGTAGCAGAGAATCATTGGTCTCCGAAAAGTCTAGCGTTAAACACAGAGTCCTCGACAACTGCATTTTTACCATTCCAGCTACTGTATAGATGTGTATTTGCAGATCTCAGATGATTCCGTCTTCAACGTGCAGTTGAAAATGCCCACTGCAGTTGGTAAAGTCTCTGTGAAGAGCCTCACTCTTCGTGTGGCTTCTCTGTGCTCTGACCTTCTCTCATCTGGGCAATATCTCTACTTTACCTCTCTGATTTGGGGTGGGGAATAGTTTGGGGAAGCTTGAATTTTATCCAAGAAAAGACCCCAGATTGAACAACATGAATGGCCCTGTACCTCCTGTCCATTCCTGGCCCATCCCCTTTCCTGCATGGAGACATCAGCCCCATCTCTCCAGGAGAAGCCCGTGTTCTCCGCCAGGAGCCCTCGGTGCCTTATTTAATCATCCCAACCTGGCTGGCATCCAGGTGCATAAGGACCATTCATTCACTTGCCTTTATCTTTTCAACAGCAAAGATGCCCCAGAGCCTTGTGAGGAAGCCTCTCTATTACTGAAAAAAAAAAAAAAAAAAAAAATGGAAAAGAGATAGAAAAACAATGACCATCTCTTATATTTGTAGTACACTTTATGGCTTACAGGCTTGATTTCTTGTGATTCTCTCCACAGTCCTATGAAATAAACAGACAATTGTTGACACTACTTTATTGAATTAAAAGACCAAGGCTCAGAAACGCAAATACATTAGTAAGAAACGAAAGCAAGAACTTTATAAAGTCCATCTCTCCTTCCATGCTATCCTTATAAACCATGCTTCCAAAGGTTTCTTTCCCAGGAAACTTTCTCCGTGACGCCTGCCAGCTCCACTGATAGGAAAGTGTTGTCATTTGAAGAGAAGACAGGAGCCGTTCCCAGTAATCTTCTGCTAAGGGATCATGCAGGGCTGCAAAGGGGAGGACCTCAATTACACCTCGCAGGAATTTTCAAGTGTTAATTACCTCAATGTTCCTGAAGCCCTGAGTTATTGCTTGGCACAGCTCAAGCTGTAGGGTGTAGCAAATAATGTTGCCATAGATTTAAGAGTAGAAGGCCCTGTCTTTGGACAGTCATACAGATAAAATCCCAGTGCAGTTGCTACATTGTATAGGTTGTGAAGAAATTAGCTTCTGCACAGTGTAATTTTCTGTTTTTCTACTAGCAGCAGCTGAAAAATATCTACTATCAATTTCTTAGGCTCCCAAAACGGATGTGGGTTGGCGAAAGGTAGGAGGGGCGTGGAAAGAAAGTATATACATATTCTCCTATAATAAATAAATGCCTAGCAAATAAATAAGGCCTAGAAGATAAGCAATGACAAGAAGGTCTCACACGTGTGGCATCGTCTTGGATATGTCCCAGCATTTAAAAATCAAAATAGTTCTGACTCTGTACTTCGCCCTCCACTGTGGGACATAAAAGCAGGGCCTTTCAATGAGACTGCTCAGTACAGAAAAGCTTCACCTGGTGCAGGGACTGATCATATAGAATATCTTCTAGGGAGTGTTCAACTCAAAGACGTGACGGTCATTCATCTCAGGAATCTGAAAGCCCAGAGAGCTTCATATTTTTTGTTATACTAGGTGATTTTTAAATTTTGTAGGTTTCAATAGACCACATGTTTGTGTCCCTTCTAAATTCATAAGTTAAATCCTAATGCTCAGTATGATGGTATTGGGGGGTGAGGTTGTGGGGAAAGGAGGCGGAGACCTCATGAATGGAATTAGTGCCCTTACGAAAGAGACCTCAGAGATTTCCCTTGACCCATCCACCGTGTGAGGACACAGGGAGAAGATGGCCATCTATAAACCAGCAGCTAGGCACTGGCACCTTGATCTTGGACTTCTCTGCCTCCAGAACTGGGAAAAGTGCATCTGTTGTTCATAAGCCACCCAGTGTATTGTATTCTGTTCTAGGAGCCCAAACTGGCTAAGATTTGGGCCGAAGATTTATATTAACCGTTTGAGCTTCATACCCAAAAAAGAGGAAACTGTCCCTGAAATTATGATAAATGCACATTCATGTTTAGGTGTAAAGCTACCATGATGCATTGACCATATGTAGGTATCAGTCCTAATTAATGACTACCGTCCATCCTTTGTGTTACGTCCCAGTTTTCACCCACCACCTCATCTGTCTCTTATCTGGCATCTTCAACTATCGTCACGTAAATGAAGAGAATATTCAAAGAGTGCAAAATGGGTTCTAGACAACTACCCCAGGCACCCACCCATGCACTCTCAGTAGCGCTAGCAGCCTTAGCAAGGAGACAGCAGCACTGACATCAAATTGATTTTTTTGAAATCACAAGTTATTCGTTGGAAAATGGGGAATGAAGATAACCAGCATCTTTATTTTTTATTAAGGTGGATAGAATCATTCTTTTCTAGAAATGGTTTGTTTGAAGATAACAACCCAGCAGTAGCTTAAGAACTATCTATTGGTTAGGAAAACAGGTGGTATAAGCTTTCTTATTGTTATGTTACTAAAAGTAATTATTTGCTAGAAGGCATGAGCACATTCTCCCCTTTGTTACTTATTTATCACTGAAGGCTTTTCAAAACACTTCCACTGCAGCTTTTCATTGGAACTAAAGTGATGCTTTTCAGCTCTCAAAAGAACAGCAGTAACAACAAAAACCTTTCATGATAAAAATATAAATAAATAAAACACTCTGGAAATAAAAACTCTACTCAGTATAGCTGAAACTATCAAGAAGGAATTAAGACTGCAAGCCCTCTGCCCCATGGGGTAGGACAGTTCCCTAGGTCAGTGCTGCTGGAATTCACAGAGCTCTGCTTTAGACGCGAAGTACTGTACACAAGCTTTAAGTCATTTCATCATCAAAACAACCCTAGGCAGTGTCATTATCTTTCTTTTAAATTGAACTCTTGTTGATTTCCAATGTTGTGTTAATTACTGCTCTATAGCGAAGTGATTTGGTTTTTTATATATATATATATATATATTCTTTTTTTTAAACATCTTTATTGGAGTATAATTGCTTTACAATGGTGTTAGTTTCTGCTTTATAACAAAGTGAATCAGTTATACATATACATATGTTCCCATATCTCTTCCCTCTTGCATCTCCCTCCCTCCCACCCTCCCTATCCCACCCCTCTAGATGGTCCCAAAGCACCGAGCTGATCTCCCTGTGCTATGCAGCTGCTTCCCACTAGCTATCTATTTTACGTTTGGTGGTGTATATATGTCCATGCCACTCTCTCACTTCGTCCCAGCTTACCCTTCCCCCTCCCCGTGTCCTCAAGTCCATTCACTAGTAGGTCGGCATCTTTATTCCCGTCTTGCCCCTAGGTTCTTCATGACCATTTTTTGTTGTTGTTGTTAGATTCCATATATATGTGTTAGCATATGGTATTTGTTTTTCTCTTTCTGACTTACTTCACTCTGTATGACAGACTCTAGGTCCATCCACCTCACTGCAAATAACTCAGTTTCGTTTCTTTTTATGGCTGAGTAATATTCCATTGTATATATGTGCCAAATCTTCTTTCTCCATTCATCTGTTGATGGGCACTTAGGTTTCTTCCCTGTCCTGGCTATTGTAAATAGAGCTGCAATGAACATTTTGGTACATGACTCTTTTTGAATTATGGTTTTCTCAGTGTATGTGCCCAGTAGTGGGATTGCTGGGTCATGTGGTAGTTCTATTTGTAGTTTTTTAAGGAACCTCCATACTGTTCTCCATAGTGGCTGTATCAATTTACACTCCCACCAACAGTGCAAGAGGGTTCCCTTTTCTCCACACCCTCTCCAGCATTTATTGTTTCTAGATTTTTTGATGATGGCCATTCTGACTGGTGTGAGGTGATACCTCATTGTAGTTTTGATTTGCATTTCTCTAATGATTAATGATGTTGAGCATTCTTTCATGTGTTTGTTGGCAATCTGTATGTCTTCTTTGGAGAAGTGTCTGTTTAGGTCTTCTGCCCATTTTTGGATTGGGTTGTTTGTTTTCTTGATATTGAGCTGCATGAGCTGCTTGTAAATTTTGGAGATTAATCCTTTGTCAGTTGCTTCATTTGCAAATATTTTCGCCCATTCTGAGGGTTGTCTTTTTGTCTTGTTTATGGTTTCCTTTGCTGTGCAAAAGCTTTTAAGTTTCATTAGGTCCCATTTGTTTATTTTTATTTCCATTTCTCTAGGAGGTGGGTCAAAAGGGATCTTGCTGTGATATATTCTTTTTTATATTCATTTCCATTATGGTTTATCATAGAGTATTGAATATAATTCTCTGTGCTATACAGTGGGACCTTGTTGTTTATCCATCCTATATAATAGTTTGCATCCGCTAATCCCAAACTCCCAATCCATCTGGCCCCACCTCTCCTCTCTCTTGGCAACCACGAGTCTGTTATCTATTTCTGTGATTCTGTGACTGTTTCATAGATAGGTTCATTTGTGTCATATTTTAGATTCCACATAAAAAGTGATATCATATGGTATTTGTCTTTCTCCTTCCGACTTACTTCACTTAGTATGATAATCTCTATGTCCATCCATGTTGCTGCAAATGGCATTATTTCATTCTTTTTTATGGCTGCATAGTATTTCATTGTGTGTATGTACCACATCTTCTTTACCCATTCATCTGTCGATGGACATTTAGGTTGTTTCCATGTCTTGGCTATTATGAATAGTACTGCTATGAACATTGGGGTGCATGTATCTTTTTGAATTACAGTTTTGTCTGGATATATGTCCAGGAGTGGGATTGCTGGATCATATGGTAGCTCTATTTTTAGTTTTATGAGGAACCTCCATACTGTTTTCCACAGTGGCTGCACCAACGTACATTCCCACCAACAGTGTAGGAGGGTTCCCTTTTCACCACACCCTCACCAATATTTGTTATTTGTAGACTTTGTAATGACGTCCATTCTGACTGGTGTGAGGTGATACCTCACTATAGTTTTGATTTGCATTTCTCTAATAATTAGCGATATTGAGCATCTTTTCATGTGCCTCTTGGCCATCTGTATTTCTTCTTTAGATAAATGTCTATTTAGGTCTTCTGCCCATTTTTTGATTGGGTTGTTTGTTTTTTTATTGTTGCAGGAACTGTTTGAGTTGCATGAGCTGTTTGTATATTTTGGAAATTAAACCCTTGTCAGTTGCATCATTTGCAAATATTTTCTCCCATTTTGTAGGTTGTCAGAGTCACTATCTTTATTTTACAGATAAAGAAACTGAGGCCCAGAGACATTAAGTAATTTGCCCAAGTTACACAGCTCGTAAACTAGAATTTGAACCCAAGGACTCTGTCACTAGAGTCTGCTTGTTCACGCATAGCCTATCAGCAGAATTTGGTTTGGAGTATAGGACAGATTCATCCTTGAAAAACTCAACTCAAAAACTGAAAAGAGGTTTCTCATCTAATCTTTCTTTCCCATCCTCTCTTCTCTCAGCAGCATGGTTGAACGTTAATGAGCCTGTATTTTATTCAACCTCAGCCAGTCATTTGGGGATAATTAATCTGAGTCTTACACATCTAGCCTTTCTTTTAATGAGTAAGCTCTGAGCAAAGCATCCTTCCACCAGTGGGTATTTGCTTCTACTTGTAGACTCAAATGAGTAGCATATATTTGGTTCCTGTTTTGCTGTACTTGTTATTGGATTTGATAGTAAAGAGGAATGGGGAAATCATTAATCAGAGTATAACAATTTGTTTTAGCAACGGATTGTGGGAACCCTGACATGCATAAACACCTAAACCCATCAACAAAAGACAAACAGAGCCCGTGATTTGCACAACTGACACGTAGGCGCTAGTCATTCCAAGGCACAGTCAGTGGTGTTCAGACAGAAAACTGTCAGCAAGCCACATTTGCTGTTTCAGGAATGACCAGCATAAGTAGTCAGTATAAAAACAGAACCACGTTGCTTTCCCAGCCCCAAAACGAAGGGAAGCTTCATTTTACTTCCCTTCTTACTTTTTACCATGCTTGAGGACTGGGGGCATCCTTGAATTTTGTTTCGTAACATACCTGGTCATAGTTCCCCAAGATTCTGCAAGTTCCTGAGAGATTCTTAAAATCCTTGAAGGTGTAGAAAGGCGATGAATCTAGAAACAATGCACTGCTTCAGAGTAGAGGACCTAAGAGTTACTTGGGCTACAGGACTGCTAAGGGGGTAGGGCTTGGGCTTAGAGAAGAGATGGGATAAGCCTTTGACTAAGTGGGAAGATTTACACTGGAAGGCTCAGTGCTTCCAGCCCCTTTTGTGATGAGCTGTGTTTTGAGTCAGGGGGGACATATCAGAGTTCCCTGGAGATTAAATATATTTGTATATATTTTCATCTTCAGCCTGCCTCAGCAAGACTAGGGAAGGGCTGTGACAGTGGCACCAGGTGGAGGGAGAGGCACCCCTGCCAGGGTGATTCACTTTTTTTTTTTTAACATCTTTATTGGAGTATAATTGGTTTACAATGGTGTGTTAGTTTCTGCTTTATAACAAAGTGAATCAGTTATACATATACATACGTTCCCATATCTCTTCCCTCTTGCGTCTCCCTCCCTCCCACCCTCCCTATCCCACCCCTCTAGATGGTCCCAGAGCACCGAGCTGATCTCCCTGTGCTATGCGGCTGCTTCCCACTAGCTATCTATTTTACGTTTGGTAGTGTATGTATGTCCATGCCTCTCTCTCACTTCATCCCAGCTTACCCTTCCCTCTCCCCATATCCTCAAGTCCATTCTTTAGTAGGTCTGTGTCTTTATTCCCATCTATCTTACCCCTAGGTTCTTCATGACTTTTTTTTTTTTTTTTTTTAAGATTCCATATATATGCATTAGCATACGGTATTTGTTTTTCTCTTTCTGAGTTACTTCAGTCTGTATGACAGACTCTAGGTCCATCCACCTCACTACAAATAACTGAATTTCGTTCCTTTTTATGGCTGAGTAATTAATATTCCATTGTATATATGTGCCACGTCTTCTTTCTCCATTCATCCGATGATGGACACTTAGTGCTTCACTTTTTTTTTTAATTTATATTTATTTATTTATTTATTTTTGGCTGTGTTGGGTCTTTGTTTCTGTGCGAGGGCTTTCTCTAGTTGCAGCGAGTGGGGCCCACTCTTCATCGCGGTGCACGGGCCTCTCACTGTTGCGGCCTCTCGTTGCGGAGCACAGGCTCCAGACGCGCAGGCCCAGTAGTTGTGGCTCACGGGCCCAGTTGCCCTGCGGCATGTGGGATCTTCCCGGACCAGGGCTCAAGCCCGTGTCCCCTGCATTGGCAGGCAGATTCTCAACCACTGCGCCACCAGGGAAGCCCCAGTGCTTCACTTTTATACTCTTGTTCTAATCCTTACACATTACATATAGAAGAATGCAAAAGGTTAAAAAGAAAATGGCAAAAACTTTGGAGCCCGACAGCCGAAGGCTTCAACCACAGCTCAGCCATTTGCTCTCTGTCTGTCACTGGGCAAGCTTCTCTTCCTTTCTAAGTCTCAGTTTACTCATTGGTGAAATGGGAATGTGACCCTCTAATTCGCAATACTGTTGAGGGGATTTTATAAGATTGTGTAGTTAAAAAGCTAAGCCAGAGCCTGGTGTGGGGCAGTCATAAAATGAATGAAAACAAATATTAGCATTTTTAAGCTATACCCATTAAACTCTCCCTATGAAACAGTAGTTTACCAGATGGACTACTTTGGCAGGATTAACTGAATAATTAACTCAAAGGACTGAACCTGATTGATTTTAACCAAGTTTAACTAATTCCCTCCCACCACAGACTGGAATTCTTTGACTGGTAATGATTTTTCTTTTGGTTTCTGATTGATTCAGCCTTAACACAAATACGCTGATTATTTACCAAGTCACAGGGATATAGCAACATGCAAAAACCTGGTTTCAAAGAAACTGACTAAAAGGTTTATTTCTCCATATGTTTGGGTTTTTTTGTTTTTATAAATTTATTTCATTTATTTATTTTTGGCTGCATTGGGTCTTTGTTGCTGCCTGCGGGCTTTCTCTAGTTGCGGTGAGCGGGGGCTCCTCTTCATTGGGGTGCGCAGGCTTCTCATTGCAGTGGCTTCTCGTTGTTGAGCACGGGCTCTAGGCGTGTGAGCTTCAGTAGTTGTGGCATGCAGGCTCAGTAGTTGTGGCTCGTGGGCTCTAGAGCACAGGCTCAGTAGTTGTGGGGCACGGGCTTAGTTGCTCCACGGCATGTGGGATCTTCCCGGACCAGGGCTCCAACCTGTGTCCCCTGCCTTGGCAGGCAGATTCTTAACCACTGCACCACCACGAAAGTCTCCTCCACATGTTTTTATAAATAGCGCACCTTAAGGAACCTTCTACATAAGAAAGGGAGGACATACTCTGGGCAGTTTATAAGTGAATGTCAAGAAATAAACACAGGGATAGATTCTGCCTCTCTGCCTTTTGTCTCTCCCAGAGCAAACCAGTGTAGGAAAATAGGCAAAAATTATGAAATGAAATGATTAGAAAAAGACAATGAGTGGGTTTTTTGCCCAGGATTATTTGGAAATATAAAATGTACTTCTCATTTGCAGCATGCATATGTTTTTTTAATTGCAAAATAAAGTTGGAAGCATATGAAGCACTCAAAAAAGCTAGTTTATGAGTAATTCAAAAGGACCAGACAGGGGTGGGACATGTGTCACATGTAATCCACTGAACAGGTAATGATTGCATTGAGTGTCAGCCCATTAAGAAACATCTGCCTTCCCAGCTGCCACCAGGCTAAATTATGCTCATGTCTTAAGAATGTCTTCACTGTTGATAAATAATATATGTGAAGATATTTTGTGGATTAACTTAAAATGTGTTGTATTCTTCACTTCTGTCGGAAACACACTCATTGTTGAAGAACATTTGATTCAATTTCTGCTGATTATGATTATCCTGTTTCTGACTTCAAAGTCTCATCCCCCAAACCAGGTAAGACCATTTTTATCAGCATCTCCTAAAAATAATTATTAAAAAATTAATATTCAGCCTCCTTTAAATTCATTTTCTCAGTGCTTTTTTTTTTTTTTTTTTTGCGGTACGCGGGCCTCTCACTGTTGTGACCTCTCCCGTTGCGGAGCACAGGCTCCGGACGCACAGGCTTAGCGGCCATGGCTCACGGGCCCAGCCGCTCCGCGGCACGTGGGATCTTCCCGGACAGGGGCACGAACCCGCGTCCCCTGCATCGGCAGGCGGACTGTCAACCACTGCGCCACCAGGGAAGCCCTCTCAGTGCTTTTCAATAGTCCCTAGCAAGGGTCTTTGAGAACCGTTTTATTTTATTTTTAAAGATTTTTTTTTGATGTGGAACTTTTTTAAAGTCTTTATTGAATTTGTTACAATAGTGCTTCTGTTTTATGTTTTGGTTTTTTGCCCCGAGGCACGTGGGATCTCAGCTTCCCTGATCAAGCATTGAACCCTCACCCCCTGTATTGGAAGGGGGAGTCTTAACCATTGGACCGCCAGGGAAGCCCTGAAAACTATTTTAATCTAAAGTTTAGGGTGTTACTTATCAAAATTTATAAAATGCTTAGAAAAAGCATCTCCAAAATCTTCTATCATATTGATTGTGACTAGTGAGGGCTCACAATTAAACTGAAATAGTGCTTTGTGAACCAGGCAAACTATTTTTCCTTTATTCTTTGCTCTAAAGACTATACTAATAAATCTGTAAATGATCTGTAAATCCTTAAATTCACTACATTTGTCTATAACTTTGTTACCACTGTTAGGAATCATATAGAATGCAAATGGACTTATTAAAAGCACATGCATAGGAGTATTATGGTATCATGTATTATTTAATAATAGCTTAAGTTATTTCAGCTAGAATGGGAAAAACGTATATGTTGGAGAAACTCCCAGATGGGAATTTTATGAAGGGATGTTAGAGAAAAGAGGACTTGCCTGGGCTCTGGCAATAGAGCAATTGATGGGAATTCAGAGAAGGAGGGGGAGGAATTTTCTTGGGTTGACCAAAGGTCTGAGAACAAGAACATATGGGTGGAGTCAAGGTGAAATGGTGAGGAGGGTTGAAAAGAGCTGGTTTTGAGGACGGGCTCTGTCTCTTACTGATTGTCTAACTGTGACCAGGTGATTGATTTACTTTTACTGGCTCTCAGTTTATCAATGAAGAAAGATTTGACATGTGTATCTTCAATGTCCTTTCCTGTGCTACAATTTGTATGATGTTATTCCAACATCCAAGGCAAGGTCACACCCCGTATCCTTGCTCCTATGGTCCTGTTAAGACACAACCTGGGACTCTGTCTCCTGACACCCTCTTCTTCATTTGCAGTGCGCACGTTGCCACTTGCATTATGTGTTTCACACTACCACTGTTGTGCATAGTTTATGAAGTGTTGTTTTCAAGGGCAATTTTGGTCTTTAAATGACCTTATTTCCCAGAGAACGTATTATTCAGATATTTCTACCATCAGAATTACAGAATCCTGGGATAGTTGAGTGTAAAGGGCCTTTGGAGGAAACTGCTGTTTAAGGAAATTTTTTTTTTTAAATTATCGATCAACACTTACTCTATGTGATAAACGCTGCAAAATAGAAATGGCTACACAAGTAATTGCTGAGTTGAAAATGGAAGTGTCAATTTAGGTACAATCTTCTAATTAAGCTGATGGTTAGTCATAATTGTCAGTAGTTCTACTTTTAATATGAAACTGCTCCTACACTTTTAGGGAACATAATTTAAGGAAACCGTTTCTATACATGTTTCTGTACATGTTCAGTGGGTGACTTTATCAAAACGAAGCAGTCAAGCTCATGTTTCTACACTCCTTTCAGCTTCATCATCATCAACATCTTCAAAGCCAATACTGCGAGAGCCTTTCCTACGTAATAGTGTCTTGGATCACCTTTCCCCAGAAGCAGACTCTAAGATGGAGAGTCAAGTGCAGGAAGTTTATTGGGAAATGGTCTTGTGACCAACACCTGTAAGAGAATGAGCAAAGCAGGATGAGACAGAAGGAGAAGTTGGGTTCAGCGTCATCATAGGAGAGGTCTCTTTTGCTCCCATAGGCAGATCTGGACCTTGGCTTTCAGAAATTGTCCTGAAATGACACAGGAGTGCCTTGACTGTGTGCTCTCTCCTTGATCAAGCCTTGGATGTAGGAACCCCTCAGAAAGAGACAGCTCCCTGGCTGAGGGCAATTCCCAGAGAGTGACGCAACTGAGAACCATCCACACCAACAGCAGTGCAGGGAGGCACGGGTGCCTCGGTCCAGACATGGGGATCCCATGACCAGGCACGTAAGGAACACGCATATACGGTGTGCCTTATATAATCACAGCAATGACTCTACAGTTAGCTGTGTGATTCTCCCATTATTACCATGAGGAGGTGGAAGCTTAGAGAATTAACTTGTTCAAGGTCACACGGCAGTATGTGGGTGTGGCCAGATTCTTAGATCTTTCTGACCAAAGTCTGAGCTTTTCCTTTTCTGCATCTTCTAAGGATTTGACCATCCAGATAAAGTCCACCTGAAATCATCGCGTTATCTTGAACTAGGCTTCGCAGTTCAGGTCCAAATTCATGACAATACCATAGCAGTTATACCGATATCAGATACAATTCCATCATTTTAAACGACTTCTTTCTATCTATATTAGGGATCTAAAAACTGTGGCACATTATTTGCACTAAGTAATGGTCTTAACCTGTAAGGTATTTTATTCCACATCTAACATTTTGTTTGTGTACACATTTTGCTAGAATATGGTTCTACTGAACTCCATAACCCCTGAATATCATTGTCTGCAGTTACAGAATTTGGGAAATCGTGCTTGGGTAGATGGCGTGGGGGTGGAATTCGATGTAGAGTGTATGTAATATCTATCTCCTATTTTTAAAAGATAAGTCTCAAGCTATATAATATATGTAAAACATCTTGATAAGTACTAATGACTATCAGGTGTAATATGTTATGACAAAGTAAAAAAAGAATAATTATGAGAGAGGCAGTGTCTGAAAATTTGACCCTAGCCCAGTTCTTCCCTTGATTGTGTGTAAAATCTTTAATGACATTTTTGTAAATAAGTTCACTTGTATCCTTTTTTTTAGATTCCATATATAAGTGATATCATATGATGTTTGTCTTTCTCTGTCTGACTTACTTCACTTAATATGATAATCTTTTATTTACAAAACAGAAATAGACTCACAGACACAGAAAAGAAACTTGCGGTTACCAAAGGGGATAGTGGGAGTGGGGAAGGGATAAATTAGGAGTTTGGGATTAACACACGCACACTACTATATATAAAATAGATTATCAACAAGGACCTACTGTATAGCACAGAGAACTCTACTCAATATCTTGGAATAACCTATAATGGAAAAGTATTTGAAAAATAATATATATATATGTATAACTGAATCACTTTGCTGTACACCTGAAACTAACACAGCATTGTAAATTAAACATACTTCAATTTTTAAAATGGTTAAAAAAGACATCCACCCCAAATGTGATGGTGGGCACAAAAGGAAAAAGAAATGACATTTTTAAGTTGTAATTTTCTTCCAGAAATGCGTTTTTGTAGTCTGTGTTGATGTGACTTCCACACAATTTGTTTTCATAACTAATATGTGTATGTCTAAACGACACCAAATAAATTAGCTTGCTTTTAAATAAGTAATTGAAAAGAGCTTTGGCTCACAGAGATAAAATTGTAAAAAGAAATAATATTCAAATATATTATTTTTCAATGTTCTCTACACACTGGTAACTGAGGATTTTGTCTGGGTGTTTTTACACTGTGGAAAGCATTGTATTTCTTGTGTGTTCTCAGTCTCCCCATTCTAGCCTCACTTAACACACTGTATTAATTAGTATTCCTCTTGACAATGTGGCAGAAAACCCAACTCAAGCTGGCTTAAACAAAAATGGAATTTATTGATCCAGGTAATGAAAAAATCAGCACTAGGTCTTGCCCCAGGCCAGGAAGTCAGGCAACTCTCAACCTCCCTCTCCACCTCTCACTTCTCCTTTTACTGTCTTTGTTGAATTGTCAGATTTGCCCTTTCTCCCTGACGGCAAGACGGCTAAAGCAGGTTCAGCGTATATCCTCTCTTATCCTACATAAGGAAAGCACACCTGCCTCTCTCCCCATGGTCCAGCAGAAGTCTCATTTATCCCTCAGCTGTTCTGAACCCATCACTGTGGCTGGATCAAGCCGGAACCAAATGCAACCAGGAGTAGAGTCAACAGCATCCAGTCTCCAAAGATGTTTCCACGGATGGCAGCCGAGGCAGCCCTCACTCTCGGATTTTTTGTCCCCAAAGGAGTCTGAGGCAATGAACGCTGAATAGCTAAAACTCAATGAACAGCCATCACTACTCCTTGAATCTATAACGTTGATGTCTCAGGAAGTTGCCAACACGCTCATATCCTAGATCGTGTGACATTGTGTGTGCCCTACGGGTCTAAAATGAAAATAAGCTGAGAAATAAACTCTTTCTAACAGTAAAATGAAGCTTCACGGGAGAGGAAAAATACGCACAGAACAAATCCTAGGTGCAGGTGTGAGTTAGATGCAAAGCGGCTTTAACTATTCATGAGCGCTGTGTGTCTGTGAACCTCGAGATACTGTTTTTATGTCGATGAGAAACTTCCCTTCAAGTTCACTGTGAGTGGATAATTTTGAAAACTGTCTTTTAACATTGCAGGAAGGATGCAGAATACCCCATCAGTTCAGAAAGCGTTGATGGGTAGCAGCTTGTCAAGGTTACTCACGTTTAAACAAGAGCGCATTATTCTCAATGTTTGATTTTTGGCGTGAGTTTTAATAGCATTTGTGATTGTTCCTGTGTTTAACAGCATATGCGATGGCTCCTACATGTATATATATAGGCGACGACTCTTTCCATTAACTTTGCCACAATATAATCTTATAATCTAACACAAGTAACAGAGCTGATGGGTCTCTTTTCCTAGCAAGTTTTCAGAATTTATACATCTAGCTCATCTGAACGTTACAAGGGTGATTATAATTGGTGGACTAGAAAAAAGTAATTCTAAGCCTTATTCTAGAGTTCTGCATAAACTGAGTGAGTTTCACAGTCATACGTTGAAGACTGCTTTCAAATAAGGCATCTGCTTATGAATAAACACATTCCTGAATGTATACCTTTGACGGGGTTAAGAATTTTCCTCCTCTTCCAATATTGAAATGGTTCTCTTGCCACAGGTGGGGGTGAAAGCACAGGTTGCCAGAAAGTGTTGGTGGGGAGGGGATTATAGGAAAGGATCTGGATGTGAAACTGCCCCCTGGGGTTGAGAAACACTTAAGGGACAAATCCAGATACAGGCCATTGAAGATGTTCCATTGGGCAGGTCTGTACCAAGACAATCAGTGATGATCCAGGGAAGCCCAGTTTAGTCTGAGAAAGAAAGGAGCAATAGGTTCACAAGACAACGAGAGGAAACACAGCAGCAGTGGATTCAGAAGCAACATGGATGGACCTAGAAATTATCATACTAAGCAAAGAAAGTCAGACAGAGACAAATATTATATAGGACCACTTATATGTGGAATCTAAAAAATGATACAAATGAACATATTTACAAAACAGAAACAGAGTCACAGATGTAGAAAACAAACGTATTGTTACTAAAGGGGACGGAAAGACGGATAAATTAGAAGTTTGGGATTAACGTATACACACTACTCTATATAAAATAAACAATAAGGAGTTAGCTACTGTAGAGCACAATCTCTTGTGATAACTTATAATGGAAAAGAATCTGAAGAAGAATATGTATAACTGAATCACTTTGCTGTACACCTGAAATTAACACAACATTGTAAATTAACTATACTTCAGTTAAAAAGAAAAGCAGCACAGATTCCTCAGGGATCCATGAAGGAAACCAGAGTTTGGGGCACTGTTGTCAGAAAGATGACTTCCACCCCTAAGCTTATGAACAAGATTTCAGATTCAGGATCTTTTAGTATGTATCCAGGACCTCAGTCCTGGAGGGATTCGAATTCTGGGGAATGATCTAGCCTGGAACTCAGAGCAGAAGAATGTGACAGAAATGCAACAGTCAGAAGAGGGTACCAATTGGAAACTTAGTCTCAGAAATATTCCATTGTATGTATGTATACATACATATATATGTGTATATATATATATATATGTATACCTCACAGACTCACAGGCATGGAGAACAGACTTGTGGTTGCCAAGGGGGAAGACGGGAGGGAGAGGGATAGATTGGGAGTTTGGGGTTAGTAGATGCAAACTATTATATAAAGAATGGATAAACAACAAGGTCCTACTGTATAGCACAGGGAACTATATTCAATATCCTGGGATAAAGCATCATGAAAAGAATATTAAAATGTACGTATACATGTGTATAAATGAGTCACTTTGGTGTACAGCAGGAATTAGCACAACACTGTAAGTCAACTATACTTCAATTAAAAATAAAATAAAAATTAAGGAACAAAGCATAAGTCAGGACTGGCTTCACAAATTGCGATCTGTGGCCCAGCAGCTCCAGTATCACCTTGAAGTTTGTTAGAAACGCAGTATCGGGGTTCCCTGGTGGTGCAGTGGTTGAGAATCTGCCTGCTAATGCAGGGGACACGGGTTTAAGCCCTGGTCTGGGAGGATCCCACATTCCGTGGAGCAACTAGGCCCGTGAGCCACAACTACTGAGCCTGCGCGTCTGGAGCCTGTGCTCCACAACAAGAGAGGCCACGATAGTGAGAGGGCCGTGCACCGCGATGAAGGGTGGCCCCCGCTAGCCACAACTAGAGAAAGCCCTCGCACAGAAACGCAGACCCAACACAGCAAAGAAATAAAATTAATTAATAAACTCCTACCCCCCCCCAAAAAAAAGAAAAGAAACGCAGTATCTTGGGCCTCCCCAAGATCAACTGAATTAAAATCTGTACTTTAACAAGATTTTCGGGTGTTTTATGTGTCCATTAAGGTTAGAGAGGTTCTAGAACCCAGGGCAGGGCCAACGGGCTGAAAATTGGCCTTGAATCTAGATCTTTAAATGCTGAGCCTTAGGGACACTGGTGTCTTAGAGCATCCTGTGCCTAGTTCTTTTCCTCCATCGTTTCATTTAATCTGAACATCCATTCTGTGAGATGTACACTCGCGTCATTTATAAATCAAGGAACTGAGATTCAGAAGAGTTAAATCACCTGCTCTAGATTAAACTACTTATAAATGACGTGACCAGGATTTTTAAAACTCTTTTTATTATGGAAATTTTCAAGGACTCACAAAAGTAGAGAATAATATAAAGAACCGTGTATCCTCATCGCTTCAGTAATTGTCAACATTGTGCCACTTCTGTTTCATCTTCCCCCATCACAACACATGTGCTCTCTTCCTCTTTTTTCCTCCCTTCCAGCCTGGGTTGAATGTGAGCCTGGCTATAGAGACTGTGCTGTTTCTACCACACTCATCACCTGCTTGAATCGCGCTGATTGTTACCAGGAACAGAGTCCAGAGCCAGAGTAAGTGGAGCAAACGGGCAACAGGGAGAGAAGAATCAGACAGACCCAAAGACACTTACTGAAAAGGGATTCTTCAGCCGGTGCTTCCCTCTATGAGTGGTAGATTTATTGCTTCCAGAAGTAGTCCGTTCCTCAGTGGATGAACATTTGTGAGCATCTACAGTACACTAGGCACAATGCCAAGTGACCTGGTGTGCGAGGCTTTGCACAGCATGGCCCCCGCCTACCTCCCCAGCTCACCTCCCACCCTGTGCTCACTCCCCAGTCTCATGCACATAACAGACCACAACTCCAAGGTCGTCTAGAAAGGTCACTACACATGGTGTTTCCTCTAAATGGAATAGTTTGCACCTCATCATCCAATTTCAACTTCTCTTTTAAACCCAAATATATGGACTCTCCTGGTGGCACAGTGGTTAAGAATCCGCCTGCCAATGCAGGGGACACAGGTTTGAGCCCTGGTCTGGAAGACCCCACATGCCACAGCGCAACTAGACACACGTGCCACAACTGCTGAGCCTGTGCTCTCGAGCCCGCAAGCCACAACTACTGAGCCCACGTGCCACAACTGCTGAAGCCCGCACGCCTAGAGCCTGTGCTCCGCAACAAAAGACGCCACCGCAATGAGAAGCCTGCACACCACAATGAAGAGTAGCCCCCGCTCGCCGCAACTAGAGAAAGCCCACGCGCAGCAATGAAGACCCAACGCAGCCAAAATTAAATAAATAAATTTTAAAAATAAATAAATAACATAAACACCAAAATATATCTGACCCAGAACAGCTTTCCTTGGCCATCTTCCCCCAGCCCTCCCAGTACCTCACACAACATGGACTAAGTTGTGTTTCATGTTATGAACGCCTCATACTTAGTATCACAGTCTGGAATCTGAGCTCTGATGAACAGTGACAGCTTTGTCTTGTTCTTTATGTTGCCATGGCCCATGGAAGACCAGCCCTTCAAAGGAACAGGACAGACAGAATGTATGAGAGTACTTGGGTATTCCCGTTCTTTCCTTTACCCATCTACAAAAGAGCATTCTGGCATTGCTGCCTCATTTTCTTCTCCCTTGCTGACCAGAATTTTGTGATATAGAATTCTTAGACAAATGGTGGGTTCCATAGGGAAATGGAAGGAACTTTTTTTTTTTTTTTTTTTGGCGGTACGCAGGCCTCTCACTGTTGTGGCCTCTCCCGTTGCGGAGCACAGGCTCCGGACGCGCAGGCTCAGCGGCCATGGCTCACGGGCCCAGCCGCTCCGCAGCATGTGGGATCTTCCCGGACTGGGACACGAGCCCGTGTCCCCTGCATCGGCAGGAGGACTCTCAACCACTGTGCCACCAGGGAAGCCCTGGAAGGAACTTTTACAGGAAATTTTGGAGAAGCTGTGAAGTGTGAGGAAAATCAATAGTTGCTCCAACTTAATGCTTGACTACTGAATGTCTAAGTCAATGCTACATGCTCACCTGCTATATTAATTCATTTAATTTTCTCATCAATCCCATAAAGTAACTATAATCACCCTACAGTAAATTGACTGTATCTTTACTGGTAAAATGGCAATATACCTTTGCTTCTGCCTACCTCTTAGCACAGCCTTTCTGGTTAAAACTAGATCTTCAAGTGAAGGAGATATGGAAAAATAGTAGAAGAGGTTCTGGGAACAGATATTTAGGGAAAGAGAATTTCTGTTCAGATATTACTACAATTCTGCATAGATACACCTAGCCCTAGGTAGTAATCACAATATTGAATATAGAATGGATGCCAGCCATGCACTAAGCCCCTGTCTTGGGATAAAGTTCTGTATACAACTTAGGAAGAGGGAGGTACTACAGACTAGATGATTAGTTTTCAACTTCGTTCTAAGCAGGAAGTACTGTGGTTCTTCAATTCTAGAAATACCTTGGATAATTGTAAACAGTTCTGATATTAGGATGTATCTCACACTAGGTGCAAATGCACTGCAGCAATACCCCCAATAAACAAACGAGCAAACAAAAACATCACTAAGTTGGTGATGCATTTTAAATTGATAGCATCTTTGAGTGGGAAAATAGCAAATTTTTCTAACCAACTTTAACATACCCCTGCTATGGATATAGAATGCGAAGAATGCTCAGGTTAGATGGGAATAGAGACCCAGTTCATCACAGTCATTGCTGGCCTGAGCAAGTCAGTCCATCAACCAGTACTTTAATCTTTCCTTGGAGCTCCATTAAATCGTTAAGATCTGAGTTATGGAGCACAGAAACACCTTAAATTAACCAAATTTTTATTATTTTAGGCACGTAGTTAGGGAGACAGACAGTTTTTTAGTGAAGCACTAGAAACTGATGTCAAACCTATTTTTTTAAGTTCATCTTATACAGTCATGTATATAATAAACCGCCTCAGAATTCTTGTTCCAAAGGGTAGATGGATCATTTTTCAATTATCCTATTGCCATCTTCAGAATGTTCCTCACGTAATATATCATTATATATTACATATGGGTTATATAGGATGCTGGCTGAATCAACGGGCTTCTTCCTGGCAATTAGTCAGTATGATGATGCCTAGAATTGGAGAAGTATCTGACTCTGCTTTCTTATTGTATTTGGTTTTCAGAATAAGGTGTCACTATCTTTTAAAAATTCCCTTCCTATAAAGTACTTCTGTTGGAATGACCGATCACAATAGTTACAAGTGTTTGCAACTTATATGAATGCTGTGAACACGCGCTCAGCTGCCATGCTGTGCTCACAGATCCACTACAAACACGGAGAACAGGAACAGTGCTACTGACTCATCTCATGTAGGCTGATCTCATGTACGTGTGCATGGACAGCAATTCGTGCAGATCTTACAAGTTCCTGTTGGTTTCTGGTTATTTTTTGTAACTTCTGGAAACTCTGAATGAATGTCTCTGTACGTGGAGCAGAGTGACCAAACTTTAGTGTGACTCAAGAAAGTCTCCAGTCCATTCAGACTGAAGTCTACTTGAGAGATGATGGGGGTGAACCATCATGGGGTAGAGTTACCGAATGCATCCTTTTGACTTTGGAGTCTCTTTTACCCAAATTGGCTGCACTCTCTACCCAGGCTTTAAACGTCTCTCAGGAATAGATTGGCACAAACCAACTCATAATACAGGCACCTGGTAATCTTATTCTAGGATATTCTTAGCAATCCAACCCTACCCCATCTTCTGATATAATATACCTTGACTGTTTGTCTTAAACTTTAAACAGAAAAAGCTGTATGTTGTTAATGATAGCAAGTCCTTGCTTGGTCTCTTGCCCACAAGGCTAAAATTTCCCCCAAAAGTCAGTTTCAGGGTGTATCTTACTAGTATGTATTTCTCAAATATATATCGTTTTGTGTCCAGACCATCTCGTTTTCCTCCTTACTTCAAGTGGTGGCTCCCAGAACAGAATACAGTCTTCTTTAGGAGAATGATTACCGCTAAGCAGGAGACGTTATTACCCTGGGAAATTGGTTTGTCTGTGCGGAAGAGTGCTGGGATCAGAGTTACATAATGTAGTTTCTAGGGCTAGTTCCCCATCGATTTGTACGGCTTGGAGCAAGTCTCCTAATAATCTCTTTTGGAAGCAGTTTCCTCAATGGCAAATGGGAATTGCTATTCCCTCCACGGCTACTTAACAGGGAATGGCGTAAGGACACACAGTTAGGTGGAAGTTACGAAAGTGCCTTGGAAAAGTTAAAATGCCTCCACAAACGTGAGCTACTATTAATGAAAAGAAGTTTTAAAAGCTCAGATCAGTTGCCTAACGTTCGTCTCTCCAGGGCTAAGAATGCATTTTAAAATTATACTTGCACACCATTTCAAAGGATCCTTTTAATCATCACATTAAAAGATTTCATCAGGACTGTCACTATTAATTTTACAACAGTGTGCTGTACCAGGTCAGCCTTTAAATTTTTGATTGCCCCCTTTTGCCTGAAGGTGGCTGAAGGAGTTTACAATCCCTTCTTCCATATTCGTAAAGCACAGACCAAAGCATGTCAGAAAGTCACACACTTCATTAAAAGACTTCTACTGGGTCTAGTACATCCTTATTACCTAATTACTGGAAGAAATTCTGTGTGAATATTACACTTAAGGACGTATGGTTTTGCGCACATCCTAAGTCTAGGTCGTCAAGTCAAATATGTGAAGGTTTGTGCTAATTGATTTCCAAGATCCTTCACAGCTCAGAAATTTAGTAAATAATTTGTGACCATATAAGTCAGGTATTATTATTGTTATTATTATTTTAAGAGAAAAATGCATACAATTTTAAACTGTTTTCTTCTTAACCCTTAACATGGATGGCTGACTGCTTCTAACAGATAACATTTTGAACAAAGGTACCAGATATTTTGAGGGGTTCATTTGAAATATCATTCAGTCATGGAGACAATTGGGAAGTCTTTTAACAGTTAAATATGACAAAAATATGGATTTCTGATGTATAAATCAATATACAAATCTATGTAATTCGTAATAGTTTTCATTAGAGCATCTTTAAGAAAACTTTCTGTAACATGAAGTGGAGAGCTTGAACTAGATGTAATGAAAAGGCGTGAGGTTCTATCAGAATTGTGTAATTCACACACCAAATACATAAAAGTGAATACAAAGTTGTAAAACATACTTGTTTTATCCTCCAAGTCATCAACTTCAGAAAATTACTTACTGTAATTTTTAAGTTATACTTACTGTAATTTTTGCCATTATTAGAAGATTAAATTCCCAATTCTAAATATTTATAAGGAAACACATATTGGAGCAATTTGAGAATGACGGAACGACAGAAAAAGTAACATAAGAACGACGGAAAAAGTAACATAACTGAGAATGAGGGAAAAAGTAACATAACTGCCCCCTGAGGATTGTCAGAGCTTTCCTAGAACTGCCAGGGAGCTGATTATTTTGTAAAACCGTAAGAACTAACACTACATCCCTTTACCAGCACGCAAACCTGAGAGAAGCCCTTTTCTTCCATATTCACAGATTTTCACAACTCTGAACCACAGGTTAGTGAACTGTTCTTAAATGTCCTCACGGTCCATTTCCTCCCTGCCAAAGGCAGAAATATTGTAAGCTCTATGAAAAAATATATATTCTGGGCTTCCCTGGTGGCGCAGTGGTTGAGAGTCTGCCTGCTGATGCAGGGGACACGGGTTCGTGCCCCAGTCCGGGAAGATCCCACGTACCTCGGAGCGGCTGGGCCCGTAAGCCATGGCCGCTGAGCCTGCGCGTCCGGAGCCTGTGCTCCGCAACGGGAGAGGCCACAGCAGTGTGAGGCCCGCGTACCGCAACAAAACAAAACAAAAACAAACAAAAAAATATATATATATGTTCTTTTGATACATAGTATTTATTCCATCATAAGTTCCATCAAGCTTGATTATGTGTAAGATGACCATTTCTTCTCTTTAATTTCATAATAGATATTTTATCACAGCTGTTCAAGTGAGAAAATGTGATGATTCTTTTTTCCTGTGGAGCCAGTATTATTATTATTGAAATATGTTTTCCTAAAGTCTTTTTTCTTTGTCCAAACCCTTTCCTTTGCCTCCTTGCTTTTTAAAAAATATCTAATTGGTGTATAATCCACATATAATCAGATTCACTCTTCCTAGTTGTCAACTGAAAAAAATGCACAACGTGAGAGTTGTGAGTTAAGTTTTATTGGGGGCAAAATGAGGACTACAGCCCAGGAGACAGCGTTTCAGAGAGCTCTGGGGAACTGCTCCAGAGAGGTAGGGGGGAATATCAGTGTCTGTATGATTTAGTGAAGGGGGTACATGAAGTGCAGCACACACTTCGGCAGGGCCTTGCTGCTACTCACGAGGAGCAGACGTCACCATGAAGGAATTTAGTGCTTTTCTAGATATGAGGAGATGCAAGAACTGGGCTCATAAAATCTTCTCCTGAAAACATCTAACTATCGAAGACCCGAAGACCTGTCCTGCCAGTTTTTCCCAGAGCACAGAATGCCTCATTCCCGATCTCCACCCTGAACTCCTTTCAGGGGGTGTTGAAGGTCAGCAGCTGCAGTGGCTCATGATTTAATCCTTGTAGAGGCAGGTGCCAAGTGCTATTTTGTAGCTGCCACAGTGAACAGCTTTAAAATTAGTCATTTAAAATTCATGATTAAGCCTTTATAGTGATCGGGATTCGCTACATTATGGTATGGTTATAATCAACCCCAAAATCTCAGTGTCCAAACACCAAAAAACCCTAATTTCTCACTCATGCTTTGTGTCTATTGATGGAGTTCTATTCATTGTTAACATACGGGAACCAAGGACCTGGATTTTCCATCTCATGATGCCTCTGTTATCACCGTGAGAGGGTAAAGAGGACATGACAATCCTGTGCTGGCTTTTAAAACGTCTCAGAAGTGACATATGTCACTTTCACTAATATTTCATTGACTGAAAAGTCCCATGGCTAACTTCAAGGGCGGGGTCAAGAAAATACAGTCCCCGCTATGTGTCTGGAAATAAGGTGATCCAGAAAATGTATAAAGAGTCTCTTACAAGCCATGATAAAAGCAAAGAGTTAAACAAAGAGATACAGACGGTCGTCAGCTTAGTATATTAGCTGCACAGCATGATTACGGTCATTTGAAAACCTTGATAGTCTAAAAAGTAGAATCAAAATTACAGCCTCACTTCTGGAAAAGAAAGAGCTTTAAAGTGACAGTATGTCCTGTAGTGATTTTTTTCCCATTGTTTCTCCTTGTCATCAGCTTTGCTAAGCAAGAATTTTTCTTGCTCTGTCCAAACTGTTTCCTTTCAGTTACATGGTGATGAAGCTACTTGTGCTCTCAGTTCTAGTCCATTAATGGGTATGTTACACAGCTGTGACTCGACTGTGAAGATGACAGACTGTTATGAACTTCCATAGCATATCTTTATTTTCTGATAGACTTGCTGGCAGCAGTGAGCTGGTTAAAATAGAAATTGCAACGGTAAGAACCATGCAGGTGGTTCACAGACACACCGAGTCAGGAAGCAGCGTCTGAGTTGCAGAGAAAGAAGAACCCCTGGGCCAGTTTACCAGAAACAGTGGGACAGTGAGCTGTTTTGCAGATATAGAAACCCCCACCAGGTGGAAAAAGTTAACTATATGCTTGCCCACAAGCTCGTAGACCCCAGACCAGTTGGAACCAGAAGATTGATGATGTCCACTCCCAATTACCTCACCACCAGCCAGTCAGCATAATGTCTACAAGCTCATCATACACCCCACAACACCCCTCACTCATCCTGTCTTTGAAAACCTTTTCCTGAAAGCCTTCTGAGAGTTCAGGGTCTTTTAAACACTAGCTACCTGGACTCCTTGCTTAGCCCTGCAATTAAATGCTGCACTTTCCTTCACCATAACCCAGTGGCAGTAGATTGGCTTCACTGCATGCGAGCAAGTGGACCCAAGTTTGGTTCAGTAACAGAACCTTGCTAGGCAGGTGAGCACCCCATGTTGTCCTAGGACGTCGGTTTAAGGAAAAGCTCTGGCCAAGGGCCATTCATCATATGCCTTTTCCTTTTGCTGCAACTTACCAGGCAACTTGCTATCCACTAGCTCCAGCAAAGGAGCCACTTTTAAAATCTTATCTAAGAGACTTCTTTAAATAATCACTGTCATCCCAGAGAAGATGAGGGGACTATTAATCTTCCTTTCTCTACAGAGAACAAACTTAAGCTATTTATCAGGAGAATACTCTCCAGTCAAATGCAGTACAGTCACAGTCTTTACTGACTCAATGCAGGAGACATTTATCGAGCATCTATCTGCCTTGCACAACACAGTTTTAATACCTTAATTGGTTTTATCAGTTTGTTAAATATTTATTAGAAATTTCTCATTTTACCAATTGAGAACTCTGCAGCCCAGATTTAGGGATGGAATGTATATCTTCTATCATTTATGAATTCAGGATTCCTACTTCTAGGGGCTGCTGCAATAGCAATAGCCCTTTTCTCAGGAACTCTGTGGAACAGGAGGAGGAAAAGACAGGTGGGCACATAATTAGAAGTGCACAGTACCTTGTATTGTATGTCAAATACATTATTATTTACCATTTGTTTAGTTCTTAGTATGTCCAGGTATTAGTTTAGGTGCCAGTTCACAAAAACAATTCCTTTACTCTTCACAAAACCCATGAAAGACTGATGAACTAAGAAGTAGAGGTGTTCAATAACTTGCCCCATTTATTCATCCAAGAATTAGATCCCAATTCAGGCGCTTAGCTACAATGGTAAACTGTCTCAATAAACGTGTTGATAGGAAAGAGTACAAGGTAGGTAAAAATAAGAGCAGTGGGGTAAAAGGGTCCAAAGGAAAGCTGGGTTCCCACAATCTATAATGGATGGCCTTTCAGCATCCTCCCCACTCTTCGTACTCTTTCTCCTCCAATTCTGGTCTGGTTTTTCTTCTAGCATTATATATTAATTTATCATTTCTACTGATTATAGTTGTTCTCTGCTACACTCCCCTTTCCCTTCCCTTGACTAGACTGTAGGCTTCATGCAGGCAGGGGTGATTGTTTCATTCCCTGTGAATATCAAGTGCCTAGAATAATACCTGACACATAGAGCTCCATAAATGTTTGCCAACTATAAGACCTCAATAACCTTAATTGGAAGAATGCCTCCTAGAAAGCACAGCAGTATTTCCAGATGATTGTGGAATTTTTAAGTTTAAAAATGGGGACAAAAGTGTAAAAAGTATGAGGACACTGCCCAAGGTAAATAGTCTTAGAAATCTGGGTGTGACCAAGAATGTATTATAAATGCATATGTTACATGTTGCCAGTGATTGAGGTAGTTGGTCTGTATCCTTATTGATGGAAGAAGACAGCTAATCAACTTATGCTTTCTTTCATATGACTGAGATTTCAAATAAGATTTTCTTTTTCAGGGAAACCTGAAAGGTAATTAGAGGAGATTTTGCCTTGCCTTTGCCTTTCCCATCTGCCCTTTGAGCCATCTGGATCTGGTGACACATCATTTCCTCTGTCTTTATGTCCCAGTCAGAGCAGAGTCCCTGGCTTTCACTGTGGGTGACCGGATACTGTCAGGGAACGTTCTTTGCTGGGTGAGTTTAGGCCAGGTGTCCTGACTTTTCACCTGGATTGCTGTGCAGATCTGCAAAGAAGCCAGAGATTGGCTGTAACTCGTGTTCAGGTTTCAGCACCGTAGACCCAAATAGGCCAATAAAGTTATGAAAGAGCGTCCCTCTGAATATAGAAACTACCTAGTTCTGCCAGGAGCACATAAATCCTGAAGTGCTTTCCATTCGTGCTGGAAATGAAAGTGTCGAAAGCCTTCTGGGCTTCATGGTGATGGTGTTGACGCTCTGGACTCTGCCATGAGGTAGTGGGCATCACAATCCCTAGTGGGTTTCCATTCTTTGTCTCTTATCATCTGTTGGTCAAGAGACTAGGCATGAGGCTCAGGTGATGACTTTTTAGCTTAGGTTTTGGGACACTGGTGCTTTGAGCTATTGAGAGAACATTAGAAATCATTTCTTGAAGGCTAACTGTTGAAGCAAGAATAGACGTGCCCAAAACAGATGGGTCACAACATCAAGAGGCTAACAGGAAGTGGTGGCCTATTCACAGAACCCAAACTGGGTGAACATTTAGGAACCTGTCAACAAGCCTGAGTTAGGCTGGCACACGGGGCCAGGGGAGGAACGGCTGACTGGAGTTCTGAGTCAAAGGTAAAAGGCCCTTTTCTGTGATTCCCATTCAACCTATGTGCGCACGTCAGGTGCACATATATCAACCTCCCAGAACAGACCTATACTGACCAGCAGAAAAAAATGAATGTCACGCTGTCTGAAACGAGAGTCAAGACAGACATCCTCGTTGCCACCTCCCCTGCAAAAGCCCTAGGAGGTTATACTTTAACCAAACCCAAACTTTTCTCATTCACCTTCTTCCTATTTTTTTCCACTATTGATGGTAAACAGTTCACTAACAGGCTTGTGAGTTCAGACATGCAGGAAAAAAGAGCCCAGCTCCCTTACGTCAAAGCTACGTATGTTGGTATCAGTAACTTTTGACTAAATGCCAAGAAATCTGCCAGTACTTTTTTGACTCAATGCCGAGATGAGTTGGGCAATAAACACCTTAACAGAACCTAAAGAGTCATTGCAAAAATTAGGTTTTTGGACAGAAGTATACTTTTAGAATAGGCCCTACTTCTGCTGCCCAGTGGACATTAGGCCATGCAACGTAGAAGCAGCAAATGCTGAGAGCTGGGCACAACTGGACCCCAGGGAGCCCAGGGCAGGGCTTCCTGGGCAAGCTGTCACCCTTCACTTGATTATTGAGATGTACGGTGCCGAATGGGCTCCTTCAGGGTTTCATGTTGGTCACTGACACAGAGCATGGGAGAGCTGATACGGCAGTCAAATTCACACTCTTAAGTGCCTGATGTCATTGTCTGCTCTTAGCACTTAGCACCAAGCTTGGTGCAGTGTGTGGTCTACAGCCCAAGGAGCCTGGCAGGCTCCCCAATGAATGCATCTGTAGTCTGTCTGAGAGCTCTGTTCAGGCTCAGGGGGGATGTGCTGGGATGCACCAGCACTTTTTGCCCGGCATGTGGGTGGGAAAGTGACAATTCAGGAGCCCCTAAAATGAATTTCCAAAGTTAAACAACAATGGCCAACACTCCCCTTGAACTTGAAGTAGCCTATTTGGGGCCTGGCATTAATGAAGTTGCAGAATACATCTTGGAGAAAAGAAAATGCCAAATTATAAATTTTTCAGCTGAACCAAATTTTAATCACTGACCTTTAACATCTTTCTTCTCTTCCGTAGAGTGGTTTGTAAGCAAACCCTCTTACCGTGGCATGTTGCACTGAGTCCAGTAAGTTGGCTCCCCGTCTTAGAGGAAGGATTTCCTTTTGTTCAGTGACACTTCCTCTGAGCATCAGGGGGTTGCCATTCATTTCTACCACGATGGAATATGATAATTAAATCTGTGTTATCCTATCCTTTCTCTTAAGAATCTTAGAAATATATCCTGTTGCCTCTTGGCCTCACAAGACCAAAGCCTTGGCCGGGTGCAGGGCCACAGTTACATGCAGACTGCCGTCTGCACAGAAGGAACACAGCAGTGGCTTCTGTATCCTGTTTCTAGAATGGCATCTCTTAGCTCTCAGACCCTCATTTTTAAAGTATTATTTATTTATTACATCTTTACTGGGGTATAATTGCTTTACAATGGTGTCTTAGTTTCTGCTTTATAACAAAGTGAATCAGTTATACATATACATATGTTCCCATATCTATTCCCTCTTGCGTCCCCCTCCCTCCCACCCTCCCTATCCCACCCCTCCAGGCGGTCACAAAGCACCGAGCTGATCTCCCTGTGCTATGCGGCTGCTTCCCACTAGCTATCTACCTTACGTTTGGTAGTGTATATATGTCCATGCCTCTCTCTCACTTTGTCCCAGCTCACCCTTCCTCTTCCCCGTGTCCTCAAGTCCATTCTCCAGTAGGTCTGTGTCTTTATTCCTGTCTTACCCCTAGGTTCTTCATGACTTTTTTTTTCTTAAATTCCATATATATGTGTTAGCATACGGTATTTGTCTTTCTCTTTCTGACTTCACTCTGTATGACAGACTCTAGGTCTATCCACCTCATTACAAATAGCTCAATTTCGTTTCTTTTTATGGCTGAGTAATATTCCATTGTATATATGTGCCACATCTTCTTTATCCATTCATCCGATGATGGACACTTAGGTTGTTTCCATCTCCGGGCTATTGTAAATAGAGCTGCAATGAACATTTTGGTACATGACTCTTTTTGAATTTTGGTTTTCTCAGGGTATATGCCCAGTAGTGGAACTGCTGGGTCATATGGTAGTTCTATTTGTAGTTTTTTAAGGAACCTCCATACTGTTCTCCATAGTGGCTGTACCAATTCACATTCCCACCAGCAGTGCAAGAGGTTTCCCTTTTCTCCACACCCTCTCCAGCATTTATTGTTTCTAGATTTTTTGATGCTGGCCATTCTGACTCGTGTGAGATGATATCTCATTGTAGTTTTGATTTGCATTTCTCTAATGATTAATGATGTTGAGCATTCTTTCGTGTGTTTGTTGGCAGTTTGTATATCTTCTTTGGAGAAATGTCTATTTATGTCTTCTGCCCATTTTTGGATTGGGTTGTTTGTTTTTTTGTTATTGAGCTGCATGAGCTGCTTGTAAATTTTGGAAATTAATCCTTTGTCAGTTGCTTCATTTGCAAATATTTTCTCCCATTCTGAGGTTTGTCTTTTGGTCTTGTTTATGGTTTCCTTTGCTGTGCAAAAACTTTGAAGTTTCATTAGGTCCCATTTGTTTATTTTTGTTTTTATTTCCATTTCTGTAGGAGGTGGGTCCAAAAGGACCTTGCTGTGATTTATGTCATAGAGTGTTCTGCCTACGTTTTCCTCCAAGAGTTTGATAGTTTCTGGCTAAAGTATAATTTAGATTGCTGACCTCTGAGTAAACGACTGCCTGTGAGCCAAATCCTGCCCACTGCCTGTTTTCATATGACCAAGAACTAAGTATAATTTTTACATTTTGATGATTGGGAATACTAAATCTGGACACAGATTAAGTGATGTGGTCTCTTGGCCCATAAAGCCTAAAATGTTTACCCTCTGGCCCTCTATAGGAAAAGGTTGCAAATGTCTCACTTAAATGCATGCATGATTAAATAATAATAAATTCAAGTAACTTCGTGGCACACCTAGACACTGTTTTTATTCCCATACGTGCTGGCTCATGAGATTTATGGAATGTGAAAATTTTGTTAAATGAATAAAGTCAAAGAATTTCAAAATCAAAATCAGACTGGATAATTAAATGGCAGAGTAGTTCTAAGAACTGCATCATGAGGAAGTCATTTTTGTATTGGATTATGTCAGAGAGATGAATCTGAGACAGGCTGGGACCCTCTGCTGCAGTGCTTGCACCCAGACAGATGTGTCCTTGAGCAACAAAATACAGAGAAACTACAAGGGACTAAAAATAACTGCGTGCAGGCACAGTTGGGGCCAATTATGGACAAGATACAGAAAGACCAAAAACCCAACTGCCACTTCTGAAGAGCAGAGGGCAAAAGCGGGGTACTGCACATGCCCCCTGCACACAATACCACCAAAGGGGTGGGCAGACCACCTAAGCCACACCTCCAGCCTGAGCCCTGGCCACACCCCTCCCCTCACCCCATATAAGGAACCAGCTCGCCCCCGCTAGGGCAGTGAGCAAGGGAACCTGTTAAGCCTTGCCTGAATTTCTTGTCTGGCCTCTTACCAATTTCTATTGATTACGGAAGGCCAAGAACCCTGGTCGGCAACAAATCCATCAATACAAGTGGCATAGTTAAAACAACCTAGGATTCAGGTTGGTTAGAGTCATTCAATAAGTCCACCTGAAGATGAGTTGCTGGAATATATTTCAGGCTGAGGGGCAACCTTTCTAGCAGACCTTTCAAACTTTAAAATGAGCCCCGAATCCCTGGGAATTGCTAAAATGCGGGTTCTGAAGTGGCAGGTCTGGAGCTCAGCCTGAGATTCTGCATTTCTTGCAGGGATGCAAGGCTGCTGCTCTGTGGTTTGCAAGTCAAGAAGAAAGACTCTGATACCATCTTTTCATCAAAACATCAACACTTTTCCCTTGAGCTGTGATGCAGCCTGACTGCAGAGGTAGTGCTTTGCCCTTGAAAGCTAAGATCATAAAAATCACAAAACACCTGGACCAAGTTTTTGTTTTACTGACAGCATTTTATAGCTTCGGCATTCCATCAATCAGAGGTTGGTATGGAAATTATAAAGAACAATTGCCTCAGACTGTGTATGTCTACCTGGAGGCAAAAATGACAGTCTGACGGCTGTCCCTGTGAAATAAAAATGCCATCTATTAATTGGGCCATACAAACAGCAGGCAAATGCTGATGGCGGGAAAAAAAGTAATATTCTATAATAACCACAGATAACTCACATATTCTAACAGAAGCTAATTGTTATTGGGGTTATACTAAAATTCATCCCATCTGTGCCTGTAAGTACCACTGTGCGCTGACTTTTCACGATGGGAGATGATGCAAAATTGTAAAGCTTTGAGTTTTAAAATATTCTGACTTCTAAATTATGCATTATTGGTAATAAAAGTGGCTTGTAAATAACTAACAGATTGAATTAACAGCTTCCTTCTTTTGATAACTGAGTCAGTCTTTTGATGGACTTGCTTCTAATACGTCTTTTATTGGTATAGATTTATTTACGGAAACGTCCTCCCTCCCTCCCTTCCTTCCCCACTTTGTTCACCCCTCTTTCTTCCACTTTTTCTTTTTTGCTTTCTTTTCTTTTCTTCTTCTTTTTTTGCATAGATTTCCTGGTATTTAAGGCAGAAAGACTTTCCTAGATCTTATATTTATGTAATACATGGTGACAGAGGAAAAAAAAATTCAGTCTTCTTTTTCTTATTTTTTTTTAAGATCCACAGTCACATAAAGAAATGATTTGTGGAACCAAGAAGGATATGTCTATGAAGCAAACCAAGAAAAAAGAATTTGATGTTATTATTAATGAAGTAGGCGGCACATCTTTTCAAAATCCCATTTTAGCTGGGCAGTGATTTGCAATGAAAGCTGACGTGTTCATTTTGGCCAGGCTAACAAACTCAAGGTCTATTGAAAGTCAGGGCAAAGAAAAAAAAAAAAGAAAGAAAAAAAGAGAAAAGCCTTTAATAGCCCTGAGTTTCTGAGGCAGAATTTTGTTTCCTTTCCCTTTAGAAAGTTAATTCTTAGCTCTATTTGTTACCACAGTCTTGCTGATATGATGGAAATCAATCACACAGAGGCCATGCAGTTATTTCTAAGAATCTTCCCACAGACTAATTGTAAATAATTCTTAATTCAGGAGTGGGAAAGTTTGAGGCACTCTATGGTTGTTTTGTAAGACTTTTTTTTTTTAGACTAAAAATGCAATTGCTTGGAGTAATTTGTGCTCAAGATTTCTGGGTTAAGCTGTAAACTGTTTGGCTGTCATAAAATAATAAGTACGTTTAGTCTATTAATTATGTGTCCTATCACATTGTCTCTCTACTTTGATTAAGTCATATGACTAATCAGGGCCTACAGGAGATAACTGACCTTTAAAAGTAGTTTCTTGGGCTTCCCTGGTGGCGCAGTGGTTGAGAGTCCGCCTGCCGATGCAGGGGACACGGGTTCGTGCCCCGGTCCGGGAAGATCCCACATGCCGCGGAGCGGCTGGGCCCGTGAGCCATGGCCGCTGAGCCTGCGCGTCCGGAGCCTGTGCTCCGCAACGGGAGAGGCCACAGCGGTGAGAGGCCCGCGTACCGCAAAGAAATAAAAAAGTAGTTTCTCACTAGACCTATCTGGGCTATAATTCTTTCTCGTTTTAACAGAACAGATTTTAATACTTATGAATATTTTAGAGTTCTACTTAGATGTTTTTTCCCCCTTCAGTGAAAGAGCTATCATGAAATTGAATTTTTTTTTCTTTTGTAACAAGCATGGTCCATACACTGACTGGAAACTCTCTTTTCTTGCTAGAGGCAGTTCACACAGTAACTAATCCTAATTCATCTGTAGGTAGGAACCGTTTATAACATTAGATTCATCAAGCACGTTTGAGTAATAAGAATTTGTATCTGATTTGGGGCCAAGATGTTAAGACCCTTGTCTAGTAGGACAATTATTCCATGGCACCTGAGGGTGAGGCTGACATTGCAGTAGTATTCTGATTTCCAGAAGAAATACCTAATTCTGTGGGGGAAATTGTTTCATTTCTATGTTTTAGAAAATCAAACAACCCTGTAGACCAGGGGTCCCCAACCCCTGGGCCACAGACCGGTACCACACAGCAGGAGGTGAGTGGCGGGTGAGCCAGCAAAGCTTCATCTATATTTACAGCCACTCCCCATTGCTCGCATGACCGCCTGAGCTCCGCCTCCTGACAGATCAGCGGTGGCGTTAGATTCTGAGAGGACCCTGAACTCTACTGTGAAAGGCAAATGCGAGGGATCTAGGCTGCGAGCTCCTTATAAGAATCTAATGCCTGATGATCTGAGGTGGAGCTGAGGCAGTGATGCTAGTGCTGGGGAGTGGCTGCAGATACAGATTATCATTAGCAGAGAGGTTTGCACAGAGACCATAATAAATCAATTGCTTGCAGACTCGTATCAAAACCCTATCAGTGAGTGGCAAGTGAAAACAAGCTCAGGGCTCCCACTGATTCTGCATTATGGTGAGTTGTACAATTATTTCATTATATATTACAATGTAATAATAATAGAAATAAAGTGCACAATAAATGTAATGTGCTTGAATCACCCCGAAAACATACCCCCCGCCCGGGTCCGTGGAAAAATTGTCTTCCATGAAACTGGTCCCTGGTGCCAAAAAGGTTGGGAACCGCTGCTCTAGACCCTTAATATGTTCTTTAAAACTGTATTTTTAAAAAATTAATTAAGTGCTAGAAAGTAACAAATGAGCATTACATCAGCTTTTCCTGTCGAGTGTGGTTGACTGAAACTTCCAGAGCCCAACTTAAAGAGTGAGAGCAAATTTATGCGTCACCTAGTTTCTTCATATGAATCCTGTCATATGTATCAACATTTCAAATTCAGGATCTCCTGTGTCTATGAATTTAACTTGATGATAACTATGACCCTTTGTTTCTATTTAATAACTTTTCCCAGAAGTTAATGTTTCTATTCCCTATGGCTTTTCAGAAACAATATCCCTTATGTAAACTGGTGGAGCCACTATGGAAAACAGTATGCAGAGTCCTCAAAAAATAAAAAATCGAGTTGCCGTATGATCCAGCAATCCCACTCCTGGGCATATACCCAGAAAAAACTATAATTCAAAAAGATACATGCACCCCAATGTTCATAACAGCACTACTTACAATAGCCAAGGAAACAAACTACATGTCCATTAACAGATGAATGGATAAAGATGTGACATATATATATATATATATATATATATAATATTATATATATATAATGAAATACTACTCAGCCATAAAAAAGAATGAAATAATGCCATTTGTAGCAACGTGGACAGACATAGAGATTATCATACTAAGTGTAGTTAAGTCAGAAAGAGAAAGACAAATACCGTATGATGTCACTTATATGTGGACTCTAAAATATGACACAAATGAACTTATCTATGAAACAGAAACAGCCTCACAGACAAAGAGAACAGAGTTATGGTTGCCAAGGAGGAGGGGGGTGGGGGAGGGATGGACTGGGAGTTTGGGATCAGCAGATGCAAACTATTATATATGTATATAACTGAATCACCTTGCCATACACCAGAAATTCACACAACATTGTAAATCAACCATACTTCAATAAAATAAAAACAATCACCCTTGAAAGAGAACTTACATTGCTGATAGAAAATGTGTAGATAAGACATTCATTTAGGGTGTTCTGGCCATTCTAGACCCTACTTATTTAAACCTATGGGTCATGGATTCCTGCGCTTACGTACGTAAACACGTGGACCTCAGTCTGCAGAGCCAGGGTTCCATCTGAAAGCTGTTGTTCAAAGGAAAGCTGCGTAACACCTAGTGAGGCGAGGATCCTTGCCTCACTTTTTTTTTCATCACCATATGTTCTCTCCAAATGGTTACCACCTGATGCTCTGTTAACAGTGGGGAGAGTAGCATTTTTGTAGTTTAATTATAGAACTATGAGCTTTAACACAGATTATTTTCGTATGTTCTACAGCTATTTCTAGAAGTTAGCCCTGTCTCTTTAACACAATCCTAAATTCCCCATGGGTCTGACCTGCTTTGTGCTCCTCTGTTTTCCTTCTATTACCCTGAAATATTTGTTTTATAACCTTCAATTATATTTTTGTGCACCTCCCTTTCTGTACCACTCTCACTCCTGAATACAACTGCTCCTAAATTAGCTCACGGAACCAGAGACAATCTCTATAGCAGACATAATTGGCTCTAGCTAATGTTTACTGTCACTTGTCATTTACTGCCTTCTGTGGGTGAGTTTTCTCACTGTTTTCTTATTTTCAGAATTATGGTCTGCTATAGATTTTACCTTCTGAATAGGAACTTTTGTAGACTCCTAGGATGTGGACAGGCGGGTTTTACAGGTAAACATTATGAATGGAATTCAGTGCTTTGGAATTCAAGTCCAATTGAATTCAATCCCCATGCCAGTTCTGGCCTGAGAATCCCAGAGAAGGCAAACGGACGTGCCTTGGGTCCTCAGTTGCTCTTTGGCGATTACAGCAACGTTCTGATGGAAATGGACTCTTTGTCAAGACTTGAACACTGACCTAATAGGATCAACTGCTTGAAAAGCAATTCACCTGTAGGAAGTAGTCTTGACCCCTCATCTCCTTCCGTGATTTAAGGTGGGGCGATTGGAGAAATAAAGTGGAGAAAACATCTTCATTGAAGAGCAATGACCCATTTACCGTCATATTGTCATAGCCTATTTCATTTTCTAATACCGAGTTAAATATACTTTATCTAATCACATTTTTGAATTTAAGATGTCATCTTATTTACTGTATAATACTTATACAAATACCAAAAGAATATTTCATTCATCACGTAATTCTCTCTCTTTTTCTTGCATTTGTCATGAAATGGGATCACTGTGATCAGCTGTTTGAATCCTGGTTCAGTGCCACATTATTTTCTTCCAAAGACATTCTTTTCTTTTTCTCCCACTCTTTCGCACACTGTTGCCAGCTGATGAAACTGCTGTTGAAAGTAGTCAATTTTGAAGTCCATTACTTCTGTACCTTTGTACTTACAGAGCTACTAGTTTGCTTCCTTCTTGAGGCTGACCTCCACACAACTTGAAGGAGAATCATTTGATCCCGTGGCTCCGCGAACACGTTTCTCCCCCATTTGCCTGATGCTCAGAATAAAAACAACTCTATTTGTGGCATCACCAGTACGAAGATGCTATTAAATTGCAAGCACTGTTTCAGTTGTGACTGAAGATAGCTTCTAACTACAGAACTAACAGTGGAGTGTATAAACAGGATTAAACAACCAAACCCTGTCGTGTCAGAGTAGTAGCTGTTTGAAAAACAAAGTCGTTCACACAAAACGCCCAATATAATGTGAACCTTTTTAAAACTAGGCTCTAAACTAGTTTAAAATATAGGCTGTGATACAAATGCATATGAAATGTTTCTCTGGACAATTCTCAAGGATGAAAAATAAAACAATAATTATAAAAAGATAATGAAGTGGATAGCTTGTGATCAATGACTTTGATCAATGAATCTCATCCTGATTAGAAAATACAGCTTCCATTTTCATGTTTGGGTAGGAAAACTTTTCTCCCCCAACGAAGGGTCTAATATCTTACATTTGCATTAGAATTCATGGCACATTTCTTTGTCCACCGGCTATTCTGAGAAAAATGAACTCTGTTTTGGTGGGCTGGTTTTGAACACAGTTGACCCTTGAACAACACAGGTTTGAATTGCACAGGTCCACTTACAGGCAGATATTTTTCAATAGTAAATACTACAGTGCTACAATAATAGTATAAAATAGGTGTTATTATGTGCTATTTTCAGGCAAGGAAGTGAAGACTGAGAATCTTATGTAACTTGTATAAAATTTCACAGTCTTTTAGTGGTAGTGCTGAAATTCCAATCAAGATGGTCTCACTTCATAGCTAACTAATAGGGACCTACTGTTTAGCACAGGGAACTCTACTCAATGTTCTGTAATAACCTATATGGGAAAGGAATCTGAAAAAGAATGGTCATATATATGTGTATAACTGATTCACTTTGTTGTACACCTGAAATTAACACAACATTGTAAATTAAGTGTACTCCAATTAAAGTTAAAAAAATGGTCTCACTTTAAATCTTGTGGCCTAACTTAATGTTTTAGAACTTGGAAATAAAATCAAATGTATAGATGGTTCACTCTCCTCCTTCTTGAAACTGACATTCTACTTTGTTTCATGAGTTTGAGTCCTATCTTGGTAATTTGCTGTGTCGTCCAGACTCTCTAGACCTAGATTCTAAATTCATCGTCGCCAAGTTTACCTCCTCGTACATCTCGTTCAAGAGCTGGATTCCTGTGCCCTTAACTCCACCACAAGAGTCCTGCTGCTTCCTGGCTCAAATTCTTGAAGCTTCCAATTTAGATATCCAAGTATCACTCCCTTCCCCACATGGAATTCCCATGACTCTGCTCTGGTTATTCACTAGGAAGATGCTAAAAGTGGGAATATGATATAGTGGTTAAGAGCAAAGACTATAAAATCTTATTGTCAAGATTCAGAATTCAACTATGCGAACCCACTGTATAATGGGATAATAATATCCACCTCAAAGAGTTTTTATGAGGCTATAAGAAGCTAATCGATGCAAAGAGGTATGCAAAGCACCTGGCCCACGGTAATATGCCCAATAAATGGGAAATAACGTTGTTGCTCCCACTAGTATTAGATCATTTCTTTAGATATCCATGTGTGGCCTTTCAGAAATGATAAAGTCAGCATGCCAAGCTGAGACCGGATCACAGAGGCATGTAAAATGACTGAATCCTAGACATTTGCGTGTCTCATCCTGGGGTTGTGAACTAAGGCATACTCAGCTGTGTGCCGAAGTAAAACCGATTACTTTAATGTGTTTTCAAAAAGTAATTTAGTATTTTTTCTCCTTGGGAAAAAGGTTTTTATCTTTTCACTTACTTTTCTTTAAAAATACATTTGTTTTTCTTCTCTAAGTTGCTTATACCCTTAGCAAGCTAAGGCATACGTAAGGAGATATTTAGGATAACAAAATAAGAACCAATATTCAAGTACCAGGCACTTTACTTCCTGTGCCTAATTTCACCCTTTTAGTAATGGTAAGAGGTTGGTGCTGATTTTTACTCCCATTGTAAAGATGGAGAAACCAGGACCCAGAGAGAAGTAACTTTCTAATGCGTCATTTGTGCCCAACAGTGAAGCTCATGTGTTCTGTCCTTATATCATTCTGCAAACTACCATTCTAGAACATCCTTGCGAATACATTTAGATGTTTCTAGACTCCGTCAGGAGGTGAAAAACATAATGTTTTGTCTACACACACGGAGCCTTCAATCAGTGGTAAGTTTTCTGGGCCTCTGACAATTGGTCATGAAGAGCTTTCTAATTAAACGTTCTTTTTAAAAAAATTTTTTTGGAGTAGAGTTGATTTACAATGTTGCCTTAGTTTCAGGTGTACAGCAAAGTGAACCTGTTATACATATACATATATCCACACTTTATTTTAGATTCCTTTCCCATATAGGTCATTACAGAGTATTGAGTAGAGTTCCCTGTGCTATACATAATTAAATTTTTTGTGTGTGCTTATTTTGGTAACTTTTGATTTTGGAATAATTCCAAAGCTACTGAATAGTTTCAAGAATAATTCAAAGAGATGTCAGCAGGATGGTGAACTAGGAGGTCTCAATTCTCGTCTCCCACCCCCCAAGATAAAACAACTAAAACAATGAATAAACAACTACATCACAAATGAAAATAGCTGTGAGAAAGCTCTGGAGTACAACAAAGAACGTCCAAGAACCCAGAGGAGCAGAAATAGGGAGAACAGCTACATAGAAAAGTGAAGGAAGCAGCGTGCCTGTGTCCCCCATTCCCCTAACCCAGCACAACTTGGCATTAGATGTGGTACCTGTATACAATGGATTATTACTCAGCCCTAAAAGGGAACGAAATTGTGGATGGACCTAGAGACTGTCATACAGAGTGAAGTAAGTCAGAAAGAGAAAAACAAATATCATACAATACTGCTTACACGTGGAATCTAGAAAAATGGTACAGATGAACTTATTTGCAAAGCAGAAATAGAGTCACAGATGTAGAGAACAAATGTATGGACACCAAGGGGGGAAAGGGAGGGTGGGATGAACTGGGAGATGGGGATAGATATATACACACTATTATGTATAAAATAGACAACTAATGAGAACCTACTGGATAGCACAGGGAACTCTACTCAATGCTCTGTGGTGACCTAAATGGGAAGGAGATCTAAAAAAGAGGGGATACATGTATATGTATAACTGATTCACTTTGCTGTACAGCAGAAAGTAACACAACATTGTAAAACAACTATACTCCAATAAAAAATAATTTAAAAAAAGAGGGAGCCTCAAGGTGGTACTTCCCCAAGTGGGGGGAAAGGAGGTTAGGAGGACCCCAGACACACCTACTGTGGACATCCATAGCTTTTGCCACTGAGGATCCCCTTGTTCTTCCCTGATGATGATCCCTGCTGCCAGAGCTGCCCCAGAGTCCACACCGCTGAGCTCCCCTGGAGAAGGAGCCAGAACTGCACTTCCCCCGCCCAGGACAAGAGCCATAATCCACTCCCACCCGTACACAACTGTGCACATGCCCTGGGCCCCATCTCTGCAGCCATTCCACACCTGCTTATGTTTTGGACCAGTGTCACTGTCTGTATGCCTTTGTGCCAAACCCAGTGCCAAGACAGATCCTCTTGCCTATGACTTCCACCCATGAGGGAAAAAGAGAACAGGAAGACCCTAGGAGGTTTCACCACCAAGGATCCCAACAGCTGTCCCTGTTGTCACAAACACCAACAGCCTTGGCTCCTGAGGGCCTCAACAGTCTCGTCAACGCTGATCGCAGCTGGCAGAGCCACAATAGACTACATGCCTTCCTTGGAGCTGAGGAAGATGCTGTGTCCCACCAGAGCCAAAGCCACTGCCCCTCAACCAGGCAGTACCCTTGGACCCACGCATAGGTGAAGGTCTTTCCACACTGAACCCAGACTGTGAAGCCTAGAAAAGTTACTGCTACCTCAAATGCACAGACAGCAACACAAGGCTAAACGAAGCACAAAAAATTAAGGAAACGTGGCACTACCAAAGGAGGAAAAGAATTTTCCCATAATCAACTCCAAAGAATCAGAATAACTTTTCATAAACTCAGCTACAAGAGAACACAGAGAGACAATTCAACAAAATCAGGAAAACAATATATGAACAAAATGAGATGCTCTACAAAGAAATAAAACTTATCACAAAAGAACCAAACAGAAATTCTGGAGCTGAAGAATACAAAGAATGCGATGAAAAATGCAATAAAGAGCTTCAACAACACTTAAGCAGAAGAAGGAATCTGTGAACACTCAGTATAAAAAGTATTGTGTGAACACAATATAAAAAGAAGCAAACGCTGGCTATTAAGAACACAAAGTATGTATGGGGGAGGGGATAAAATGCAGTGTTTTCTTGACGTGATTAAAACTAAGTTTTTATCCACTTAAAATAGAAACCTATAACTACAAGATATTTTATGCAGGTCTTAAGCTAATCATAAAGAAAAAACTTATTAGAGCCAAAAGAAAGAGAAGACTCAAAGCAAATCACGGTACAGAATGAAATAAGTCAGAAAGAGAAAAACATTGTATAATATTGTTATATGTGGAATCTAGAAAAATGGTACAGATGAACCTATTTGCAGGGTAGGAATAGAAAGGCAGAGGTAGATAATGGACTTATGGATACCAAGGGGGAAAGGGAGGGTGGGATGAATTGGGACATTGGGATTGACATATATACACTGTTGATGTATAAAATAGATTAACTAATGAGAACATACTGTGTAGCACAGGGAACTCTAGTCAATGCTCTCTAATAACCTATATGGGAAAAGAATCTAAAAAAGAGTGGATATATGTGTCTATGTATAACTGAGTCACTTTGCTGGACACCTGAAACTAACACAACATAGTAAGTCAACTCTACTCCAATAAAAATTAATAAAAAAAGCAAATCACTATAAAAATCATCCAATAATAAAGGAAGATACCAAGAGGGAGGAAACAATTGCAAAATAGACAGAAAGCAAATAACAAAATGGCAATAGTAAGTCCTCATTTATCAATAATTGCTTTAAAACATGGATTAAACTCACCAATCAAAAGGGATAGAGTGGACAAATAGGAAAAAAAAAAAAGATCCAACAATATGCTGCCTCTGAGGGACTCATTTTAGAGTTAACGATACACATAGGCTGAAAATGAAGGATTGGAAAATATAGTTCCTGCACATGGTAACCAGAAGAAAGCAGGAGTGGCTATCCTCATATTACACAAAACAGACTTCAAGTCTAAAACGGTCTCTGGAGACAAGGAAACCTTTATATAATGATTTTCTAACTCCATATTTCCTTCTATACTTATTAGTTGACATTCTAACTATGTGGAAAATACGTGTACCAGCAGGGACTCCTGAATTCTTATTTTATTCAATGGGTTATACTCTCTTACTGTCATTATTCATTTTGATTCTAAGAATGTTTCGTATGTGGCTGGTGGGAGCTCCTTCGAGCTAACTCTTGGGCCTTTTTGACATGCCCTATCATTCTTCGAGCCCAGTCTTCCTCTCTGGCTAATAATATGCTTAAGGTCCATCTTATGATTCTACTGCTTCATCTTTGGAACCGGCAACTCCTCTCTGGCTCCCTTTAGTAGAGAATGGTATAAGAAACCAAGATTTGGCCACTAGGTCTGATACACATTTTACAGTTCTCTTGAATGGTGATCAAACAAGATTGTGAAGGTTTGTTCATAATGCCCTGAGAATGAGACTAAAGGGGATAATGGGAAATTGAATGGATAGGTCTTAAATCAGTCTTGATGTCTGGAGGAAAGAAATCCGATGTGGGAAATTCCCAACATATAAATGTCTTATTTTTTGTATGTTTTGGGTAATGCAAAAGTTTTCAAGGCTTCACTTGCATGTACCTATAACATAACCACAAAACTTTGAAACCTCAGATTCCCTGTTTTTGCTCCTGTCTGCTTACACAAGTCTGCCAGCAGCAAGTTACTTCACTCTTCTGTGCTTCCTGAGCTGCAAAGTGGAGATGATAAACCCTGCCTCACAGGGGTGCTGTGAGCATCCGACTGTCTATCAGATCTCTTACCTACCAATCATGTATCTGGCAATATCAGATATCTCTATCCCGGCTTCCCTGGTGGTGCAGTGGTTAAGAATACACCTGCCAATGCAGGGGACACGGGTTCGAGCCCTGGTCCGGGAAGATCCCACATGCCGCGGAGCAACTAAGTCTGTGCGCCACAACTACTGAGCCTGTGCTCTAGAGCCCATGAGCCACAACTACTGAGCCTGTGCACCACAACTACTGAGCCTGCGCTCTAGAGCCTGTGAGCCACAACTACTGAGCCCACGTGCTGCAACTACTGAAGCCCACAAGCCTAGAGCCTGTGCACCACAACGAAGAGTAGCCCCCGCTCACTGCAACCAGAGAAAGCCTGTGCGCAGCAATGAAGACCCAACGCAGCCAGAAACAATAATCTGTAACCATCTGTCTCTATCTTTGGTCATATTCTTATTACTATATCTTTTGATATGATAAATGCTCAATTAATGGTTTTATAATAACACTAATAATAATAGTGGATAACCAGCATTTGATATAACCATATAAGTAATACTCTTTTTCTCACGCTCTCCTTTTTAGAAAACATCACTGAATTGGCTCCAAAAAAAGAAAAATAGAAACCTGCATTTTATTTCAAAAGGCCTGAAGTATATTCTCCTTCATATTTTCTGAAAGTCTTGGGCACTTTTCTGTTACATTAGTAGAAGTACACCATCAATAGAGATGCGAACACTTGGTTAAAAACATATCTTCAGGGCTTCCCTGGTGGCGCAGTGGTTGCGAGTCTGCCTGCCGATGCAGGGGACATGGGTTCGTGCCCCGGTCCGGGAAGGTCCCACATGCCGCGGAGCGGCTGGGCCCGTGAGCCATGGCCGCTGAGCCTGCGCGTCCAGAGCCTGTGCTCCGCAACAGGAGAGGCCACAGCAGTGAGAGGCCCGCGTACCAGAAAAAAAAAAAAAACTTCATACTAGCAAAAAAATTGTTTGAATCAGCGTTTCTAGAAACTTCCAAAGTTAAAATTGAGTAGATACAAAGTCATGTTGTCATCGGTGGGGATATAGGATTTTTTCTATTGCTATGTAAGTTTTTGTTTGAATCACGTTAGGGTCTTTACTCAGTGGTAGTTTCTCTGAACACTTGTAAACTGTCCTGGGTATTACTTAAGTATAATGCATGGGCTGTGAGCACCAATATTGGAGTTCGATTGCCCGGGTTTGAATCCTGGCTCTCCAGTCACTCGAAGTAACCTTGAGCACTTCACTTAACCTCCTATTGTTCAGTTTCCTCATCTGTCAAATAGAGTAAGTAATTATACCTGTCTCATAAGATTTTTGTGAAGATTAAGTTAATATATGTAAAGCCCTTAGATTATAGGAAATACTCATTCCTGATAATTACTATTAGTTTTATCTTAGAGAATTTTTGCCACACAGAGAAATCAAACTTTATGCCTATAGTAATGCCATTTATATTTATAATATATTAATTATTTGTAATAAATACTTCATATTAACTCATGGAAATAAAATTGGGAACTTTTTTTTCTCTTTTTCTGTGCTGGATACAGAAACATGATGAATAAGAAAGAAAAGTACATTTCTCCCGTATATTTCTGGATAAAAATTGAACCAATTCTGGGATTGCCTAGATCTCTGGATCATCGGTACCTAAGAAAAACTTGTGTGATGTCTTTGACTAAACTACTTTTAATTATTCCAACCGTGAGACATTTCCCTACTCTATGCTTCAACATATATTTGATGAATCAACGAAAGCCCCACGTAAAATACTTGTAAACGTCAGCAAGTGCTACATAAAATCCCAATGTGACAGACACGTTATAGCTAAATAAATAAAAATTAGTGGGATTGATGTCAAAAGAGAAGGCCAAACTGTGACAGGATTAGTGTTTATCATCAGTGTTGTGTAAGATTTATACAGGCCTCATGCAAAATAAAGAACACGGCTTTTTATCCCCTTCTTCTCAGCTTAAACAGAAGTGTCTGCTACTCATTTTACATTCAGGGCGTGAATTTTTGGACCTGAGAAAATCCATTACGATGCCATAGTTGATTTTGTGAGAACAGTACTAGTCACCTGAGATGAGAATTTGGATCGGGAATGCTTTTATGATGTCGGACAGATTATTTTCTTCCATTTTTATACTTTTATATGTTCTGCTGTCTTGCTTTCTTAGCATCTGTGAATAAATGTCAGTGGATATCCATGGAACTTATGGACAGTCTTGGTGCTCTTTCTTACAGAAACGGTCCGCCCCAGTGCCTGAAATTGACAGAAGTTACACGTTTCTCTAGCAAGGGATCATTTACATAATATTCTTATCAAATGTGGACTACCTAGAGTCAAGGAAGGAGGAAAAATGAAATAATTATTTTAAACTTGCTTTATTAAAAGAAAATAATATATTTACTGCTAATAATTAATGATAATATATAATTATTAATGATAATAATAATAGATCACTAAGTGATATACTTAGTGTATGGAATTATATGTGGAGGTCTTCTTTCTGTATTTTTAAAAATAAAAAACTTTACTTTTTAAAGAAGTTTTAAGTTTTCAGAAAAATATGTGGAATGTACAGAGAATTCCCATATACCCTGTCCAGCCCTCCCTCGCCTTTTTCCTTATTAACATTTTGCATTAGTGTGATGCATTTGTTACAATTAATGAGCCGATACTGATACACCGTTATTAACTAAAGCTCATAGTTTACATTTGGGTTCGCTCTCTGTGTTGTACATCTGTGTGTTTTAACAAATAGATAATGGCATGTATCTACCAATATAGTAACACATAGAATAGTTTCACTGCCATAAAATTCCCCTGTGTTCTACCTATTCATCCCTCCCTCCCTCCCCATAAACTCCTGGAAACCACACTTTTACTGCCTATAGTTTTGCCTTTTCCAGACTGTCATATAGTTGCAATCACATAGTACACAGCCTTTTCAGACGGGCTTCTTTCCCTTAGCGATATATGTTTAAGGTTCCTCCATGTCTTTTCATGATTTGCTATCTCATTTCTTTTTAGTGCTGATTAATATTCCAGTGTGTGGATGTACCACAGTTTGTTTATCCATTTACCTATTGAAACACATCTTGGTTGATTTCCAGGTTTGGGAAATTATTAATGAAGCTGTTATAAACATTCATGAGCAGGTTTTTGTGTGGACATAAATTCTCAACTCCTCTGGGTTGGTACCAAGTAGAGTGATTGCTGGATTATATGATAAGAGTATGTTTAGTTTTCTAAGAAACCACCAAACTGTCTTCTAAAGTGACTGTACCATTGTGCATTCCCACTGGCAATGAATGAAGAGTTCCTGTTTCTCCACATCGTCAACAGCATTTGGTGTTGTCACTGTATTTTGGCCTAGATTCTAATAGGTGTGTAGGGGTATCTCACTGTTGTGTTAATTCTCCTTTGTATTTTATTTTACAAAAAAATTGTTTCTAGGAAAGGCAACAGTTTAATTCAGATGTCAGTGAAGGGGAGTTATGTAAAAGCCATGTATAGTGATGAAGCAGCCACACCTACAGATATTACTTCTTGGCAGGGCAATGCTAATGGAGGAGTGTCACAAAAATAAACATCCCCCTAAATCTTGATTCAATAGATATAAAAAGCTAGGAAAGGAGATATTCTGACTTCAAAGAAGCTTAGTCTGAGCTAAGGAGGATTTTTCTAATTGTTGTTTTCTTTGAGAGTCATTCACGTTTAGTACACGAATGGTGGAATGGCGTGTGTGATGTTAACACCTGATTCATTTTAAATTTTTACGGTCCTAACGTCATTGTCTTTTAATCAGAGAGTATCACTGGAATTCAGAATAGATGTGAACAGGCAAGTAGGAGACAACAGCCGAATCATTGAACTGAGAAAACAACAAACCAAAGCCTCCAATAAGACTGTTTAGAATTTTAATACCCAACAAATAGAATAACAGAATACTGAATGACAGGAAAATCCTGCCTTCAACTGAGTACTGCCTGGATCTGGAAAATTAAAACAAAGCAGCTTACTGTGAGTCAAAATGTTGGTGAAATCTGACTGGATTCTCTCAGGCAGGACCAAGAATCCAGACTCTTCTTGATCTGTGAATCACTGATGGGTTAAAAGCAAACAAACAAACAAAAAACCAAACATCACCAAAAAAAAAAGAGAACTGAAGTTAAGCTCCACTCACAGAACTTCTTTAGGGTAAAAGTTTGGAAATGATAATATAGATATCTTGAATTTGACCATTCTTGTACCATTTTCCACACCCCTTCAAATTAACCTTTAAAAAAGTTCCCTTCTTAGCATTTCCTGCATTTATTTTCTGGACAGTATTACCCACTAGGGCTTTAAGAATCAGGCATCTTGTATATGTTGAAGGTCCTCTCTACTGAGCTCCAGACACACATGGCTTTCATTCATTCATCAATCTGTTGATTGACTAATTGAGAAACTCACTCATGAACACCTCCAATTATGGGTCAGGCAGATCAACCTATCAACTATGAGGTCTTGTACTATCAATTAAGTCTCTCTAATCCTATTTTCTTATCTACTCTGTAGGTATAACAGTACCTACCACTCAGCATCACAGAGAGAATTAAATAAAACAATATTTGTAAGTTTTATGTCTGGATTCCTACTGCTACTTCATTAGTACAGAATATCTTCATTTCTTTGCCAGACTCTAATAATAGACTTCTGATTGGTTTCTTTGCTTTTTGTCTATTTTTCCCATCTATATAAATTCTCTGCCTGTTGATACACAGTCTCCACACTTTGAGGTGGTTGGATTGGGGTTAGGGAAGCAGAGGACAAGAGAGAAAGGTGAAGTTCACCCATGGAGGAAAACAGGAGACACTGCAAAGGACCTGGATGAAAAATTTGCCAATCTAAGATGCTGCTTCTACTCCAGAAGAGTGTAATAAGCCCTCTCACTCCAACCCACCCCTGCACTTACAAGTGCCATTAAGGAAAGGAAATTGGAGGGAAGGGACTTTTGAAAACTGATAGCATTTTCCTGAAAGGAATCTGTTAAGCTAAGAGAACACTATTTAACTGGGATGACGTAGAAATATCATTAATCGAAAGGCTTATGTTTCCCAGCTACTTAATAAAGTATTGAAAAGAAGATACAATTAGTTAAGGGAATGTAGAGAAGTACATTTTGTCTTCATTTTGAATGTAAAGGGTGTAACTCTGCAGCCCTGAAGTACAGACACAGAGAGTCTCCTGGAATTATGGTCCTGCTCTTTTCTAGGTAGTGGAACTTGACTAACAATCTCTTCTGACTGATAGTTTTTTGTTTTGTTCTGTTTTGAAATCTTAACCTTTTACTCACTGTTCTATTAAAATATGTTATTTATAAATTTAGGGTCTGATAGCGTGACAAGAGTTTCCCCTAATATTTACTACAAAATTTCATAAGACAACCATAAGAAATGACACAATTCGGTCTGCCCTTCAGCTTCCCCAGGCAAGAAAACAGTAGTAAAATGCCTTCAAAATCTTTAGGGAAATGAAACATGACTTGTTATAGATTTTGTCATTAACCAAATGGACATTCAAGTATGAGGTCAACATTTTTGATCATGCAAAGACTTCTCAAAGAAAGCAGATGATAAACTTCACCCACCCAAGGATGAATGAAGAAAGTGTGGCTACAGGACTTACAATGGCCAATGAATCCATTTAATTATAGGATGAAGATTAAATATGGAAATTATGATAGGAGAAGAGAATTGTGAATGTTATAAACCTAGTACCAGCTTTAGCTCTATTTCCTGTCACTTCCTCACTGTAATCAAGGCTTTCTCTGTACTAAAATTCTTGAAATCTGTTGTCATGGTGTTACCATGGAGCCTTTACACAAACCCTTTACTCTGCCTGGGACAAGCTCACCCAAGTCCCATCATTATCTATCCCTGTTCAAACACTCACTCTTCCCCTGTCCAACACCTATTCCTCCTAAGAGCTCAGCTTCATCCTTTTCTTCAAGAGGGTTTCCCCATCACCTTCCTCTTTTGTGTTCCTGTACTCTGTCACTCACCACACTTCTTTCCAATCACTGCACTCTCTAAGACTGTTAGTTTTCTCGTTGCAGAAACAGGGTTTGTTACACTCATTTCTTTTTAAATTCTCAGCATTTTTCACAGTGCCTAATATATAGGAGTCTCTCAAACAAATTGATACATATCAAACTGTGGATATGGTTTTAAGTTCCTTTTGTTTCTCTTTCTAATCACATACACACAAAACTGACATACTCAAAAATTTTTAATTAAAAAAAGGACATATTGAGATTGGTTCAAGATGGTGGAGTAGAAGGACGGGCACTAACTGCCTCTTGTGAGAGCACCAGAATCACAACTAACTGCTGAACAATCATCAACAGGAAGACACTGGAACTCACCAAAAAATATACCCCACATCCAAAGACAAAGGAGAAGCCACAATGAGACGGTAGGAGGGGCGCAATCACAATAAAATAAAATCCCATAACCACTAGGCGAGTGACTCAGAAACTGAAGAATAATTATACCACAGAAGTCAACCCATTGGAGTGAAGGTTCTGAGAACCATGTCAGGCTTCCCAACTTGGGGGTCCTGAAACAGAAGGAGGAATTCCCAGAGAATCGGACTTGGAAGGCTAGAGGGCTTTGATTGCAAGACTTCACCAGGACTGGGGGAAACAGACACCCCACTCTTGGAGGGCACACACAAAGTAGTGTGTGCACCAGGACCCAGGGGGAAGGAGCAGTGACCCCATAGGAGACTAAGGCAGACCTACCTGCTAGTGTTGGAGGGTCTCCTGCAGAGGTAGGGGGTGGCTGTGGCTCACTGTGGGGACAAGGACACTGGCAGCAGATGTTACGGGAAGTACTCCATTGCATAAGCCCTCCCGGAGTCGGCCATTAGCCCCACCAAAGAGCTGGTAGTCTCTAGTGCTGGGTTGCCCAAGGCCAAACAACCAACAGGGAGGGAACTCAGCCCCACCTATCAGCAGACGAATGTATTAGAGTTTTACTAAGCTCTACCCACCAGAGCTACACCCAGCTCTACCCACCACCAGTCCCTCCCATCAGGAACCTTGCACAAGCCTCTTAGATAGCCTCATCCACCAGAGGGCAGACAGCAGAAGCAAGAAGAACTATGATCCTGCAGCCTGTGGAACAAAAATCACATTCACAGAAAGATAGAGTGAAAAGGCCAAGGACTATGTACCAGATGAAGGAACAAGATAAAACCCCAGAAAAACAACTAAATGAAGTGGAGATAGGCAACCTTCCAGAAAAAGAATTCAGAATAATGATAGTGAAGATGATCCAGGACCTCAGAAGAAGAATGGAGGCAAAGATCAAGAAGATGCAAGAAATGTTTAACGAAGACCTAGAGGAATTAAAGAACAAACAAACAGAGATGAACAATATGATAACTGAAATGAAAACTACACTAGAAGGAATCAATAGCAGAATAACTGAGGCAGAAGAACAGATAAGTAACCTGAAAGACAGAATGGTGGAATTCAATGCCATGGAACAGAATAAAGAGAAAAGAACGAAAAGAAATGAAGACAGCCTAAGAGACCTCTGGGACAACATTATATGCACCAACATTCACATTATAGGGGTCCCAGAAGAAGAGAGAGAAAAAGACCCGAGAAAATATTTGAAGAGATTATAGTGGAAAACTTCCCTAAAATGGGAAACGAAATAGCCACCCAAGTCCAGGAAGTGCAGAGAGTCCCAGACAGGATAAACCAAAGGAGAACCATGCTGAGACAGATGGTAATCAAATTAACAAAAAGTAAAGACACATAAAAATTATTAAAAGCAACAAGGGAAAAATGACAAATAACATACAAGGGAACTCCCATAAGGGTAACAGCTGATTTCTCAGCAGAAACTCTACAAGCCAGAAGGGAGTGGCACGATATAGTTAAAGTGATGAAAAGGAATAACCTACAGCCAAGGTTACTCTACCTGGCAAGGATCTCATTCAGATTTTACAGAGAAATCAAAAGCTTTACAGACAAGAAAAAGCTAAGAGAATTCAGCACCACCAAACCAGCTCTACAGAAACTTCTCTAAGTGGGAAACACAAGAGAAGAAAAGGATCTACAAAAACAAACCCAAAACAATTAAGGAAATGGCAATAGTAACATACATATGATAATTACCTTAAAAAAATGTGAATGGATTAAATGCTCCAACCAAAAACACCAGCTCACTGAATGGACACAAAAAAAGAACCCATATATATGCTGTCTACAAGACACCCACTTCAGACCTAGGGACACGTAGAGACTGAAAGTGAGGGGATGGAAAAAGATATTCCATGCAAATGGAAATCAAAAGAAAGCTGGAGTAGCAATACTCATATCAGATAAAATAGACTTTAAAATAAAGAATGCTACAAGAGACAAGGAAGGACACTACATAATGATCAAGGGATCAATCCTAGAAGAAGACATAACAATTAAAAATATATGTGCACCCAACATAGGAGCACCTCAAAACATGAGGCGACTGCTAACAGCTACAAAAGAGGAAATCGACAGTAACACAATAATAGTGGGGGATTTTAACACCTCACTTACACCAATGGACAGATCATCCAGACAGAAAATTAATAAGGAAACAAAAGCTTTAAATGACACAATACACCAGATAGATTTAATTGATATCTATAGGACATTCCATCCAAAAACAGCAGATTACACTTTCTTCTCAAGTGTGCATGGAACATTCTCCAGGATAGATCACATCTTCGGTCACAAATCAAGCCTCAGTAAGTTTAAGGTAACTGAAATCATTTCAAGCATCTTTTCTGACCACAACCCTGTGAGATTAGAAATAAATTACAAGGATAAAAACATAAAAAACACAAACACATGGAGGCTAAACAATGCGTTACTAAATAACCAAGAGATCACTGAAGAAATCAAAGAGGAAATGAAAAAATACCTAGGGACAAATGACAATGAAGACACGATGATGCAAAAACTATGGGATGCAGCAAAAGCAGTTCTAAGAGGGTAGTTGATAGCAATAAAATCCTACCTCAAGAAACAAGAAAAATCTCAAATGAACAATCTAATATTACACCTAATGGAACTAGAGAAAGAAGAATAAACAAAACCTAAAGTTAGTAGAAGGAAAGAAATCATAAAGATCAGAGTAGAAATAAATGAAATAGAAACAAAGAAAACAATAGCAAAGATCAATAAAACTAAAAGTTTGTTCTTTGAGAACATAAACAAAATTGATAAATCTTTAGCCAGACTCATCAAGAGAAAGAGGCAGAGGACTCAAATTTAAAAAATTAGAAATGAAAAAGGAGAAGTTACAATGAACACCACAGAAATACAAAGCATCATACGAGACTACTACAAGCAACTCTATGCCAATAAAATGGACCACCCAGAAGAAACGGACAAATTCTTAGAAAGGTATAACCTTCCAAGACTGAGCCAGGAAGAAAGAGAAAATATGAACAGACTTGAATCACTTAAAATTTATTGTGACTTGCTTGAAGATTCACAATATGTTGGTAAATATTCTATGTGTAATTAAAAAGAATGAGTATTCTGCTATTCTTGGGTTGAGAGTTTATTTAAAATCAATTAGGTCAAGTTGGTTGATAATATTCAAGTCTAGTATAACTGCTGATTTTTTTCCTACTTAGTCTATCAATTTTGGAGTGTGAGTGTTGAAATATCTGACTATAAGTGTGGATTTATCTACTTCTTTTTGCAGTCCAATCCATTTTGCTTCAAGTATTTTGAAGCTCTGCTATAAATACGTAAATATTCAGGATTGCTATGACCTTTTGATGAACTGAGCTTCTAATATCTCTACTAATACCCTTTGCTAAAAAATCTTATATCTGTATACATAGCCACTCCAGCTTTCTTTTGACTAGTGTTAGCATGTTGTTACAGGGGTTTTTTTTTTCTTCTTCTTCTTTTTTCTATTAGTACTTTAGAATTGTTTCCCCACTGTCATCTTTCTGGGATTGTTCTGATGACAAATCTGCTATCCTCCTTGTCTCTTTCTCTGTACTTAACATTGTTTCACTCTGGTTATAAGATCTTCTCTTTCTCACTGGTCTTGAATAGTTTGATAATGATGTGTTTTTTAATGTTTCTTTTGCTTAGTATATGCTGCACTCCTTAGATCTTCACATTTATAATTTTCATCAATTCTGGAAGTTTTTCAGCCATTATTTCCTCAAATATTTTTTCTGTCCTTCCTTTTCCTTTGAGGATCCTTCCTTTGAGGATGTCTGATTACATACACATTAACCTGCTTGAAGATTTAAAATTTTCCTTTTTCTCCCTGCTTCAATTTAAATAGTTTTATTATTATATTTTCAAGTTCACTGTTGTTTTCTTCAGGAATGTTTAATCTGCTGTTTATCCTCCTCAGTACGTATTTTACCTCAAATATTGCAGTTTGTGCTTCTAGACGTTCCATTTGTTATTTAAAATATCTTCCATTTCTCTATTTAATGCTTTGAGCATATGGAATACAAGTGTAATGTTTAAATTTCCTTGTCTGTCAATTATAACATCTGTGACAATATTGAGTCATTTTTATTTGATTATTTTCCTCAAAATGGCCACGTCCTCCAGCTTCTTTGCATGTCTCGTCATCTTAGATTAGATGACAAATGTTGGGAGTTTCACTTTGTTGAGTACTGAATATTTTTATATTCCTATATTTTTGTGCTTTTTTCTGGGGTGAGTTAAATTACTTGGAAACAGTCTTACTCTTTCAGGTCTTGCTTTATGATTTGTTAGGTGTATCTGAATTAATGCTCTGTCCAGAGCTAGTTATTTCCATTGCTGAGGCAAGACTTTCCTGAATACACTACCCATGAGTGACGAGTTTTTCCAGTCTGGCTGGAGGGAGCGGGAGAAGGTGCTGTTCCTAGCCCTGTGTGAGTGCCAGGCACTGTTCCATTTAATCCCTCCAGATGATTCTTTTCCAGGCCTCCAGTAATTTCCTCGCAGACGTGTGTTGATTGGCACTTTCCTAAGTAAAGTCTCTCTGCAGTTCCCTTTATGTGCAATGCTCCTCCCTGGAGCTCTAGCTGCCTTGGTTTCCCCAGACATGAACTTCCAGCTCTGTAACCCATTGAGATCACAGGCTCTGCCTGGTGTCCCCTCCCTGTGCCAGAGCCTTGGACCACCCTAAAGCTGGGGCCATTATAAGACTTATCTTGTTTGTTTCTCATTTCTCAGGGACCACTGTCCTTCCTTATCTGAGATCCATTTTGAAACTTTTTTTTTCAAATATTTTAACCTTTTTGGGGTGGTTGTTTTAGATGAGAGCATAAACTGAGTTATTGTTAATCCATCTTTGTTGGAAACAGAAGCCCATATGGACTTTATATTTTAGACCTCTTATAGAGGTGGAGATAGTCTACAAAATAGAACTTACAGGATTGGTCAGGTGACATGAGGGCTCCTGACACTATGTGAGCTAAAGAGTATAATGGGCTGTCTTATTAACCTTGAAAATCTACACTCTCCCTCTGAAACCATTATTAGACTGCATTGTACCCAACTCCACTGAGAATGCCTATGGCATTGTTTACTGATGTCACCAAAGGGGTTAGAATGGGAAGGAATTTTCTTCCTTAGGCTGTGGCCTGGGGAAGGTAGTTCAACCCCTTTTGTTCTTCCTGGGTAAATCATCAGATGCACTGCATTTTAACATTCCTTAAGAACATATAATGAAGAATCTCGTACAGCTCAAACACACGTTAAGACCGGCTGGATTCTCCCACGTTTCATTCATTTATTTTGAGGGTTGCTTTGCTTTTTCTGTAAGCCCTTGGTCTCTGGAGAAGCAAGTACTAATAGATTGTTTACCTCTGCCTTTCGGATACCTGAGATGTCCGCATTCTAAGTATCCAGGCTTTAGTCATTAATAACATGAAGAACAGGAATTAATTATTAATTAACAACAAAACAACAACAAACAACACTGTGCAATCTTCTTTTTTCTCGTTTATGCCTATATTCCTTTACAGCAAATTTCCAGCCCTGGTACTTCCCTGATTATTCTCATTTCAACAATCCAATAAATTTGTCCACTTCTACAGAATGTGGGTGCATGTACACATGCTTAGAGAGCGGGACCACTTCCTACACCTTCTATCACCTGGCTTTATATTGTCCCATTAAACCAATTTCAGAGGACATTCTGCTTCCAACATATAAACGCCTTCCAATTGTATGTGATAACTTAAATGTTTTTAACCTAATTTTCATTAATATTTTAGGTTTCATTGTTTCCTATCAGTAATTCAGGCTGCAGAAGATGTTACTCCTTAGTGTTTAAGCTATTTAAGTTTATATCTCATCTGTGCAAAGAAAGTCATTTGTACAGCTTTAAATTATATTTTCTCTTCTATGTTTTTACCATAACAAACCCCAAAAGCTACATTCAAGATACCGTATGTTAGCTGCACTCTTAAAATGTATTTCATATTTTCATTGCTTTTTAATGGGGGTCCGATTTGCCTATCAATTTTATTCTGATAGAATTATGATTAAGGGAAGTGTGTGGACAATTTTTTCTATAAATGTTATTAAATTTTAAAATGGATTTATCTTCGATATTTTTAATATACATTACAAATCTTGTACCAATGGTAGGTATCTAAAAACATCCTTCTTCCATCAAATTGTCCCTCTTTTAGAGGTTTTTATTTTCTTCTACAAGATTCCAAGAAGACTACCAAAGACTTTAATGAGAAGCAAGATTGATATATTCTCCAGGGGGAGATGTAAAACAGTTTTCGCTATTAAAAGATAATATCAGAGCGAGCGCAAGTGCATAACCTGAAAAATGGATCAATTAGGAATCTATCGCATCCTTGGAGTCAGGAGCACTTCAATTAAAAATGTGAGACCAGGGCTATTAATATTATTAAATGAAGACAACCAATGCTGTGATACATTTTCATTTACTGTTGTAATACACAAGACCTAACTGCTAGAGCGTCTAAGGTTAAAACGTTCATTTCCTCACGACCACATGAATTCTCTGAAAGTAGCTTTGGTCGCAAAAGAACTTCGTTCTTTTGAAGAGTTTTTTTTTAATTTTTATTTTATACTGGTGTATAGTTGATTAACAATGTTGTGTTGGTTTCAGGTATACAGCAAAGTGATTCAGTTATACATATACGTATCTGTTCTTTTTAAAATTCCTTTCCCATTTAGGTTATTATGGAGTATTGAGCAGAGTTCCCTGTGCTATACAGTAGGTCCTTGTTGGTTATCTATTTTAAATATAGCAGTGCGTACATGTCAATCCCAAACTCCCTAACTATCCCTCCCCCACAACCCTTCTCCCCTGATAACCATAATTCATTGCAGTGTTTTCTTGATCTGTTTAAAGATTTGACCTTACTCTTGCAGGGTAGAGAGGATTTACTGACCGTTTGCTGGAAAGGAACAGAACCATCTCTTCTAAGTATTATCATCAGAATGTGATATCAGGATATCTATCATGAATATATATACATATATATGTATATATATGTACATATATATGTATATATCATGTACATATATTCATATATATATATGTGTATGTGTGTGTGTGTGCGCGCGCAAGTTTTTCCTAAGAATTTATTAGCTTACGATGAGACATCATTGATACTTGACATCAGAAAATTCTATTTACTCTATTTTCTAAGTAGATGGACCTTCTGACCACTTTTCATCACATCTAATATTCCCAAACCAATCTCAGCCTTCACCATCTCTCCCCTGGGTTGTTCCAATCATGTTCTAATGGGGCTCTTTGGACCCTGGCCCTCTGCAGTCTACTCTCAATAAAGAAGCCAGAGTGATCATTTTCAAGGTATGTCAAATAATGTCCCTCTTTGCTTAAACCTGCAGTAGCTCCCCATTTTACCCTGAGTAAAAGCAAAGTTCCTTAGGATGACCCATATGTCTCTATTTGATCTGTCCTCCCGTTACTGGTCTGTTTCTTCCAAAATCTCTTTCCCGTGCTCGTTTGATGCCAGCCATACTGGTTTCCTTGCTCTTTCATGCACCAGATTTGCTCCCATCTTGAAGCCTTTGCTCTGGCTTTTCCTTCTTCTTGGGATGCTCTCCCCAAAGATTCTCATTGCTACCACATTCACCTTATATGTTTGAATTTTTGCTCAAATGTCCACCTTTCAAAGGAGATCTTCCTCTCCCACCCTATTTAAAATCACTTACCCTATCCCCCAGCACTTTAAATTGTGTCTCCTGAGCTACCTCTTTTTGAAAAATTTGCCATAGCAAATAATAGGTACCTAATTCATAGTTGTTAAATGAATGAGGTAAATGCATTCATTGATTGCAGTGACACTGAAATGAATGCTTTGTATATGGGAGAGGGCAAGCCAAGACAAAAGATCTACTTTATACAGGGCAGGTATTTCTTTCTGTAAATCTAATTTCCACATACCGAGAGAAACTCCTTTATTTTCCCTCATTAGCATCATTGTAACCCAATGCATTTATGAACAATGAATGCTTTGTTGGGCATTTCAGGTTAGGTCATGCATACACTGTATTTGTATTGCGTAAGTAAGTAAATTTATTTCACTCACTCAGGCGGGTATGGAGCAGCTGATATAAAGTATATTTCCACACCTTGCATCTGGTTTTAATTATTTATCTATCCTTGGGTCAGAGTGTGAACTCCATTTCAGCTTACCTGCATGAGAGGTCCTTCCAGTCCAGATAAGCCAGAGAAATTCTTAATATCATAAGGCTTCGGTAACTACTACTTTTGTGTAGAAATGTTGAATGCAATAGCTCCAAAGGAGATAAAAAATAGGTTATATATAAGGTGTGTACTAACATGTTTCTTTTAGCCTATACATCTGTGTTTTAATTGAACTGGACATCATTAGACATATATCTAAAGCTTTGTTTGAATATTATTTATTTGAATTGATTTCTGTAGCTTGAATTTTTCCTAAAATGCTCTTTGATGTGTAATGAAACCAATGATTCCACTTTCATAAAATAATGTTAAGGTTTAATTATATTTCCTTGTGTAAAATAACTTTTAAAACAAAGCATAATGCCTACTAACATAGAACACTGACCTTCCTATTTATCTCATTTGAACGTTAGAAACATTTCCCACTTGTAAAGATATTCACTGACTTTGAAGGTGAGTGAATTCTTAATGTTTGTCTTACAAGGGTTATTAATACACATATTTATTTTTCACTGCCCAAATCTGGGAAGGAGTTTTGAAGGACCTGAAAGCCATTGCCAACATGCTCCCAAAGCCCATTTTGGAATTGCTTTATTTTTTTTTTCCATTCCAAATTGTAATGGTGATTGCAGTGTGCAGTCATACACAATAAGAAAGTTATACATACAAACGGTTTTTTAAAAACACACAGGTAGGGGCTTCCCTGGTGGCGCAGTGGTTGAGGGTCCCCCTGCCGATGCAGGAGACACGGGTTCATGCCCCCGTCCGGGAAGATCCCACATGCCGCGGAGCGGCTAGGCCCGTGAGCCATGGCCGCTGAGCCTGCGCGTCCGGAGCCTGTGCTCTGCAACGGGAGAGGCCACAACAGTGAGAGGCCCGCGTACGCCAAAAAAACAAACAAACAAAAAAAACCACCACCACACAGGTATAGTGACATCTGATTCTAACTGTAGAAATATTATACAACTACGTGAACAAATATGATTTGACTCTGTCATCGTCATTCTCTTTATGAGGGCATCCGGATATCATTACAGACATAGTTAGAGCATTCCAGGCTCATACCTGAAGGGTCACCTTATCAGTAACATTTCAGTGCCTCACAGGTCTTGCTCTCATTTGTTTGAATAGTAGGAATGTAGCAGAAAGTGGGGGTCTGGCTGCTTGCCACTCAAAAGTCAATAAAGAGGCAAGGTTGGTGGAAAGGAAAGTTTGCTTTATTTCCGAGGCCAGAAACCTGGGGTGGTGGGCGGACTCCTGTCTAAAGGCTGACGTCCCCGCACTGACAACCTGTGGGCAAGAGCTTTTATAGACGGAGGGAGGGGGCTACGTGTAGAAACAGCACAGGCAGCTAGCTCTGATAGTCATCTTGAAATTAGTCATGCAATGGTCTGATCTTGATTGTTTTAAGTACAGGTAGTCTTTAGTTCCAGGGTTGGTTTGTTCCCATGTCTTTGAGGCCAGGCCTCAGAATTGTGGCAGCTTATGTCATGGTTACAATCTGGTCATCGTGTAGTTCACTTCTTCCACCTGGCAAGGGTTTCAGAATCTACAAGACAGCTCACAGGAAGAGGGCTCAGAATATTATCTATAGCCCTTGAGGAGGAACTAAAGGTCCTTGACTTTGCTTAATAACTAAACTATTATTATTTGGTCTCCTTTGACTGTTTTCCTTTGTTTCTGCATTTTCTCACTTCTCTGATTAAACTTATTCTTTGGCTAAAGATTTCCTACAGACAAAAGACAGGCTGAGGACATGGGCTTGAGGGGGTGAGGGGGGAGGACCATAGGGTCCTGCTCCATTTCAGGAATTCTAGTATTTTTGAGGCTTTCTCCTGTTTTATTTATTCAGCAGTTATTTAGCATACACTCAATTTAGGTATCATTTAAAATTCTTACATGTTGCCCTCCAGGTAGTAGTTTCTTGGTCATAAGTAAGGTCACTTCTAGATCAGTGTGGGTCAATAGAATTTTCTGGTGATGATAGGACTGTTCTGTATCTGTATTGTCACATATGGTAGGCACTAGCCCATGAGCTTATTGAGTGCTTGAGATGTGGTTAGTGGGACTGAGGAACTGAACTTTTAATTTTATTTAAAATATCTAAATTTATTTTTATTTTTTAATAAATTTATTTATGGCCGCATTGGATCTTTGTTGCTGTGTGTGGGCTTTCTCTAGTTGCAGCGAACGGGGGCTACTCTTCATTGAGGTGTGCGGGCTTCTCATTGCGGTGGCTTCTCTTATTGTGGAGCACGGGCTTTAGTAGTTGTGGCTCATGGGCTTAGTTGTTCCGTGGCATGTGGTATCTTTCTGGACCAGGGCTCAAACCCATGTCCCCTGCATTGGCAAGAGGATTATTAACCCTTGTGGTTCTGGAGGGCGGTGATGTCTTCCCCCTTTTTCTTATTTACAAACATACTGGCTGCTGGTGAGCCTTGCTGATTTGTTTTCTCAGGCCCTAAGGCGTCTGCAATGAGGTGGAGAAAAGGGGGAGTGAACAGTGTCCTTAAAACAGGTGGAAGAGTTTCTCTCCATCCTCCCACCAGCTCCATCCCTTCTCAGCCTGGCATCCTTAAATGCATATTTACTTTGGGAACATTGCTGCTGCAGTAGAAGAAATACATGCAGTAGATGCAGGTGGTTTCCCTTGCCATAGAAAGAGAGCTGTACAGTAATGACATGCCATTAGCCTATGACTAAACTGCATGCCTGGGCTCATGTGGAGTATATTGAAATCACAAAAATATGGATGGGAGAAAGGCCTGCTGGGACATTGGGAAGAGCATCGGAACAGATGCCAGCCTTGCCTCTGATTAGTGATGTGACCTCACTTTATTTCTCCACCTCACCATTTTTTACACTGTCACATAAAGGAAAAAATACTGGGTCTGATTGGCTCCCAGGTCTTGTATGTGGAAATCCTTTCAATGTGGAAGTGCTTTAAAGACTATAAAACACTGTAGAAAAATACTAAGCTAATTACAGTCACATTTGGTGTGTCTCATCTGGAGAACGAAGAGATATTGACTGTGCAACAGCCTTTATTTTAAAATCCTCTTTTCATTTGAAGGAAAGTAAATTTAATATGATAGATTCTTCCAGGGGGTAAATTAGATCTTGAGAATTAATTGGGCATTTTGGAAGCTACATAAATTTGAACAGTAATTTTCTAGATGAGATTCTGGTGTCCTACTCAACTGGATGCAGTTTATGGATTGGTCAACTTACGACGGAGAAATAATTTACGGATGAGAAAATCTGGTGCCATAATTCAGACTCATAGTCAATTAGTCAGCAAAACGAGTGCAGTGCTCTTGAGGTCCTGAAGACAGTGTTAGGCAATAACCGGGCAGGAAAGGATAGAGTTTATATCTAATGAAAAAGACATTCTCTCAGGAAAAGGATTAAGTCATTTGAAAAAAAAGAAAAGCAGAAGAGGAAAAGTCAACTAATTTAATGTTGAAGATATAAAGAAATAAGTAAAAATCAAGGTAAGCTGAGGCTTGTCAAAAGTAGCTTTGGGGAAATGCAAATTGAAACTACAATGAGGTTTCACCTCACAACGGTCGGAACGCCCATCATCAGAAAATCTACAGATGATAAATGCTGGAGAGGGTGCGGAGAAAAGGGAACCCTCCTGCACTGTTGGTGAGAATGTAAATTGATACAGCCACTATGGAGAATAATATGGAGGTTCCTTAAAAAACTGAAAATAGAGCTACCATATGATCCAGCAATCCTACTCCTGGGCATATGCTCTGAGAAAACCATAATTCAAAAAGATACATGCACCCCAATGTTCATTGCAGCGCTATTTACCACAGCCAAGACATGGAAGCAACCTAAGTGACCATGGACAGAGGAATGGGTGAAGAAGTTGTGGTACATATATACACTGGAATATTACTCAGCTGTAAAAAGAATGAAATAATGCCATTTGCAGCAACATGGTTGGACCTAGAGATTATCACACTAAGTGAAGTAAGTCAGAGAAAGACAAATATCATATGATATCACTTATATAACTTATATGTGGAATATTAAAAAATGATACAAATGAACTTATTTACAAAACAGAAACAGACTCACAGACATAGAAAAAAACTTATGGCTACCAAAGGGGAAAGGATGCGGGGCAGGGATAAAGTAGGAGTTTGGGATTAACATATACACACTGCTATATATAAAATAGATAAACAATAAGGTCTTATTGTACAGCACAGGGAACTCTACTCAATATTCTGTAATAACCTATATGGGAAAAGACTCTGAAAAAGAACAGATGTATGTATATGTATAACTGAATCACTTTGCTGTACACCTGAAACTAACACAACGTTTTATTTTATTTATTTTTAAAACTTAACTCACAACTCAAGTTGTGCTTTTTTTTTTTTAAATTTTTGGCTGTGTTGGGTCTTTGTTGCTGTGTGCAGGCTTTCTCTAGTTGCAGTGAGTGGGGGACTACTCTTCATTGTGTTGCATGGCCTTCTCATTGTCGTGGCTTCTCGTTGCGGAGCACAGGCTCTAGATGCGCAGGCTTCAGTAGTTGTGGCTCGTGGGCTCAGTAGTTGTGGCTCGCGGGCTCTAGAGCTCAGGCTCAGTAGTTGTGGCGCACGGGCTTAGTTGCTCCGTGGCATGTGGGATCTTCCCGGGCCAGGGCTCAAACCTGTGTCCCTTGCATTGGCAGGCAGATTCTTAACAACTGTGCCACCCGGGAAGCCCTAATACAACGTTTTAAATCAACTGTAATATACAATAAAAATTAAAATAAAAGAAAGTTTTTGAGGAGTATCTTTTCAAAAAGATTGTATTCTTTCATCTGAACTATTACCACCAAGCAAGTTCACTTGTAAGTGAGAACTTTCTATACTTTATGTGATTTTGGACATCTATTTATCCATTTTTTGAATACAAAGTTATCAAAAAATCTAAATCCATACCAACGGTGAATTCCTTAGTGAAAATTTTTACTCAAATTTATCTTTTCTTTCATTAAAGGAGGACACGTATGGGTAGCTTTTAAGTTGTACAAAATTCTTCCACATTGAAGCGTGAGGGTAATGTACATATCACAAGGAGTGAGAAAGAAGAAGACAAGGTTCCTGTTAAAGTTACTTCCTAAAATTCACTTTTAGCTCTAGTATACTTTTGTAAGCCTAAGAATGTGTACGGCCTAGGGAGCTTTTGCCTGAAACTGATACTTTTTTAGGAAATACCAATGGCAGCGAGGCAGTCTATCTGTCTATCCTCCCAGCCTTGGGGAGTGTCTGCTGTCTGGAATATAGAGCAGTGAGCATTAGGACAGTAGTCATGGAGGCAAGTCCCATGGTCCATGATGATTAATATCCTGTGTCCAATGTAAACTGAGTCCAAGTGCCAACCCTCACTCTCCTTATGTTCATCCACTTTGTAAGGACACACAATGCCATTAACACTGACATTTATGAGACATATGGAGTTTTGCCATATTCTAAATGTATATTCCAAGTGGTGTTTTGGAGCTCTAAACATACCTGGATTTATGACCCATAGAAGCTGACTGAATGTTGGGATAATTTGTTATACAGTAATTAATAACTAATACAGATATTAAGGGGCATCTCAGAATTCCTCATTTTTTGCTTTTAATACTGATAAAATTCAGAATGAATTCTTGACTATTATTTTAGATTACTTTCGTCCATTATGCCAAATACACACACGTGTGCTAATCTTCCTTGACACTCTTTTCAATATCCAAATCAGGTACAATTTGAAGAAAATACTTTTTACTTGACAATGTCTGGATATGCTATGGATGTGTCCATACTCAATGTCCACAGAGTATGGCTATGGCTGTATGATAAATGCTCCCTTGAGAAACATCCATTTTTTCCTATCATTTTCAGACAGATAACTTACATTTGTTCCGTACCTTTGGTTCGCTCCAGCCATGATACCAAGCACTATTACCCTGCTTACTTAGACATGAAAAAGGATATCCAGAGACTTATGTCTCTTAAACTTACACAGCTAGGTGTTAGCAGAGTGGGGATCTGAACCCACGTATGACTGGTGCTCAAGCATATTACGCTACTTTAAAAATTTGCTTGGCGTATAAAGACACAGCCTTACTGCTTGGTGCTTGCCATGGAACATAGGACAGACACGTTGTATTTATTTCAGTCAAGATGCGTCACTAGAATGCTGCATTGTCAATTCCACATGCAAGATGAGCTGAAGTTTATCACGGATCCCCTACATTTCAGGGTTTATACAGATGATGTGACTGAGTACCAGTAAGTTAAGATGAGAACTGTGGGTCCAGAGCCCTCATATTAATCACAAGGAGGTCTTTATATGCAAACACAACGGGGAAACTGGGATGAACTCACATAGCCAAAAAGCTTGCATCGACGCTCTTTCCCATTCTTTGATATTTTCTAAAGTTAAAAGGCACTTTCTTAGAAAATAAACTTTCTATTCTTACTTTCGCCTGCAGATAATCACTTTAGACTATCTGTTATTAAAGTAACTATACACACTGATGTCTCACGGGACAGATAAGTGTTCTAAAAGATAGAGGATTCTGCGCACAATTTGAGTAAGGGGTTAAAAAGAATCCAAGTAAACGTGTTGTAAACATTTGTATTTTGGCATCAAGTTTTTAAAAGGATTTAGTTTTTTAAGGGTTATATCAGAAAGGTCAATATGAATTTTTCACCTTTAAAAATATTTGCTAGCCATATCACTAGATGGGCTTACAGGAGGTGCCGCTTTTTAAAAAACTACCATTAATCACATTGAACAACTTATTGGCATCCAGATTTTGGTCTCTAACACTGTCCTTTAACAAAAAGGAACTAGAGCTCCTTGTGACAGGAGATTCAGGATGATCCAGGACCTTCTTATTTCCAGAGAGAAATGCTATTTTTTTTTTTAAAGTGGGGAGGATATTGTTAAAATGATGATGCAGTCCGGTTAAAATGGATCCTACAGATGATGTTACATTTTGAGCATGATAAAGAAAACAATAATTCCTCACAGCTCTGAGTCCTTAATATGACTCAAAATGGACAAATAATATGAGACACTATAAAGGGAAGGCAGCCACAAATTTCCAATAAGTTATCAAGAAAAGCTTTACATTCAGCAACTTGAACTGTGTGATGCTACGTTCAAGTTTTGCTAAATATCTGAAGTTAAAATTTCTTTGCAGAATTCCATAGCTTTCCATTGCAACTCATTATCAAAAACAAAAAAAAAAACTGTCTCACATCCAGAGGTAGAGGAAGCTCCAACACCCATGTCACCAAGGCCCCCTATCCCCTCCGTGTCATTAGGCCATGCACGGTGTTGGCCTCCCTACAAGGCTGGCTGTCTCCTGATCCTAAGTGAGCACAAGATGGCTCCCAGCAGAAAATAAGGGTCATTCCTGCTCTTCAATCTGCCTGGGACCGTGTTAGTCCCATGCTTGCTTCCAAGTGGCCAGCAAGAGCCTCTAGGTATTTTTGCTCTGCTTGACTTGGACTCATTAGGAAACATCCTTGAATCTAAGGATGGGGCAGATTCCTCTGATTATGTGGAATGAATTCCTGAAGGAAATCAGGCTCTGTTAGAAATGAGGACGGGTGTAGTGGATGGTTGATGGGCAGCTGTGGTCCCTACCAGATGTAAAGTGCTGTAACACAAGTTTGTAGTACCAAAGGCTTGGGAAGTCAAACTAAGTCACATTAAGTGGTGATAGAGGTTGAAGGATAAAGCTGTAAAAATTATCATTAAAGGCACACTAATAATTATGTAAGATAAAAACCTAAGAACATCCAGGGGAGGTATGATGCGTTACTTGGAGGAAACATAAACAAACAAACAAAAATGGACTTGGATAAACCAGTTATAAGGGCGCTAGCCCTCATATGCCAGTTCTACTCAAATTATCCAGGAAAGTGTTCTGGTTCCCAGTTACAGCTGTCTGATTTATAGCTAAGAATTTTAAATGTATCCTAGTCTTAAATTTTCTGCTGATTAGACTAGGTTGAAATTGATACTGTTAGTTCTACTCTCCATGAGTATTACGTGACCTAACAAACTCAGTAAAAGTATGAAAGTCAGTACAGAGATGATGAGTAAATGAGCCCGACCTAATTTGATTCAATTACAACTATATTAATAATTAGTGTAAACATTTCATAACCTGCATTGATTTTTTTTCTGCTTCTTAAGGTGTTTGTCATCCCTAGGAAAACCATGATTTAAACTGTAGGTGTTTGAATTGCTTAGGAAAATTATGATTAACATTAAATTATTTAAAGGAATTCAATCAACTAAATATGATATTGGTTACAAATGTTTAGGGAACACAAAACTGTCAGCTTTATAAACGAATCAAAGATAAAGTAAAAATGAGTATTTTTAATTTAAATTTCCAAATTACTAGGTTTATGAGTAAAATGGGAGCATTTGTAATCTGAGTTGAGGGGATTTAAGGAAAAAATTGTATTTATAATTTTAAGAAAAATTAAGCATAGTGCTTATACAGATGATTTTCCGCCTACAAAGTTCCCCTTCAAAGGCTACACAGGACGAGCTTTGGTGTGCTATGAGCAAGGATGTGACTGGGGAAGGCAAAAGCTGTGTGCCCACACAAACCGGTACATATAATAGCATCTGTGCAACTTAGGACTACGGATGTATCACCTGAAGTGATGAGGATTCTGGCTATGACTCTCTGGTGGTGTAAACTATGGAAATCAAAGGACAGGATAAAGCCCCTGAGTAAGACAAATATCCAAAAAGAATTACTTCCTCCCACTTTATTCTGTATGTGGTGATAAGGTCAAAAGGAAGGAATTGGGAGGTGGCTAAAGAATATTCTGCAAAAACGGAGCTTCTAAAATCTTTCCTGTCTTCTTTTTCTCAGCTTTGCACCAGGGTTGTGCTTGAGTTCTCAGTGTTCAGATATAATGTGTGACTGAGAAATGAATCAAGTGTCTGTGAGTCATCTGACCTTTCCTTTCGCTAAATGGCCCCTGAACCGTTAAGGGCTCCTAGTCTGATGGATGAGCCCAGGAGGCGACAACGGCACTCCTGATACCAGTTCTTGCTGGCCTGACTCTTTACTATCAGCATCTATATTCATAGCAGGTTATGGGTTTTTCTCGTGGCATTTAAAACTTACTGACAGCACAGGTCACTCCCGGGTGCAGGTCTTGAGTGCGTTCCCTGCCTGGCTCCGGGCTCCGCACCACGACCTGGTTAGTGTTGGCCTCCCTCTTCCCCGGCGCTGCACCCACAGGCTGAGAAACCCTTCAATACTCCTAGACCAAAGGCTGGATGGGAACCAAGATGGTGGAGTAGAAGGACGTGCTCTCACTCCTTCTTGCGAGAGCACCAGAATCACAACTAGCTGCTGGACAATCATCGACAGGAAGACACTGGACCTCACCAAAAAAGATACTCCACATCCAAGGACAAGGGAGAAACCAAAATGAGACGGTAGGAGGGGCGCAATCACAGTAAAATCAAATCCCATAACTGCTGGGTGGGTGACTAACAGACTGGAGAACACTGATACCACAGAAATCCACCCACCGGAGTAAAGGTCCTGAGCCCCACGTCAGGCTTCCCAACCTGGGGCTCTGGCAATGGGAGGAGGAATTCCTAGAGAATCAGACTTTGAGGGCTAGCTGGGAATTGACTGCAGGACTCTGATAGGACTGGGGGAAACAGAGACTCCACTCTTGGAGGGCACACACAAAGTAGTGTGTGCATCGGGACCCAGGGGAAGGAGCAGTGACCCCAGGGGAGACTGAACCAGACCTCCCTGCTAGTGTTGGAGGGTCTCCTGCAGAGATGGGGGTGGCTGGGGCTCACTGTGGGGACAAGGACACTGGCAGCAGAAGTTCGGGGAAGTACTCCTTGGCCTGAGCCCTCCCACAGTATGCCATTAGCCACAACAAAGAGCCCAGGTAGGCTCCAGTGTTGGGTTGCCTCAGGCCAAACAAGCAACAGGGAGGGTACCCAGCCCTACCCAGCAGCAGTCAAACGGATTAAAGTTTTACTGAGCTCTGCCCACCAGAGCAACAGTCAGCTCTACCCACCACCAGTCCCTCCCATCAGGAAACTTGCACAAGCCTCTTAGATAGACTCATCCACCAGAGGGCAGACAGCAGAAGCAAGAAGAACTACAATCCTGCAGACTGTGGAACAAAAACCACATTCACAGAAAGACAGACAAGATGAAAAGGCAGAGGGCTATCTACCAGATGAAGGAACAAGATAAAACCCCAGAAAAACAACTAAATGAAGTGGAGATAGGCAACCTTCCAGAAAAAGAATTCAGAATAATGGTAGTGAAGATGGTCCAGGACCTCGGAAAAAGAATGGAGGCAAAGATCGAGAAGATGCAAGAAATGTTTAACAAAGACTTAAAAGAATTAAAGAACAAAAAAACAGAGAGGAACAATACAATAACTGAAATGAAAAGTACATTAGAAGGAATCAATAGCAGAATAACTGAGGCAGAAGAACGGATAAATGACCTGGAAGACAGAATGGTGGAATTCACTGCTGTGGAACAGAATTAAGAAAAAAGAATGAAGACAGCCTAAGAGACCTCTGGGACAACAGTAAATGCAACAACATTCACATTATAGCGGTTCCAGAAGGAGAAGAGAGAGAGAAAGGACCAGAGAAAATATTTGAAGAGATTATAATCAAAAACTTCCCTAACATGGGAAAGGAGATAGCCACACAAGTCCAGGAAGCGCAGAGAGTCCCATACAGGATAAACCCAAGGAGAAACACGTTGAGACACATAGTAATCAAACTGGCAAAAATTAAAGACAAAGAAAAATTATTGAAAGCAGCAAGGGAAAAACGACAAATAACATACAAGGGAACTCCCATAAGGCTAACAGCTGATTTCTCAGCAGAAATTCTACAAGCCAGAAGGGAGTGGCATGATATACTTAAGGTGATGAAAGGGAAGAACCTACAACCAAGATTACTCTACCCGGCAAGGATCTCATTCAGATTTGATGGAGAAATCAAAAGCTTTGCAGACAAGCAAAAGCTAAGAGAATTCATCACCATAAAAGCAGCTCTACAACAAATGCTAAAGGAACTTCTCTAAGTGGGAAACACAAGAGAAGAAAAGGACCTACAAAAACAAACCCAAAACAATTAAGAAAATGGTAATAGGAACATACATATCGATAATTACCTTCAACGTGAATGGATTAAATGCTCCAACCAAAAGACACAGGCTTGCTGAATGGATACTAAAACAAGACCCATATATATGCTGTCTACAAGACACCCACTTCAGACCTAGGGACACATACAGACTGAAAGTGAGGGGATGGAAAAAGATATTCCATGCAAATGGAAACCAAAAGAAAGCTGGAGTAGCAATACTCCTATCAGATAAAATAGACTTTAAAATAAAGAATGTTACAAGAGACAAGGAAGGACACTACATAATGATCAAGGGCTCAATCCAAGAAGAAGATATAACAATTATAAATATATATGCACCCAGCATAGGAGCACCTCAATACATAAGGCAACTGCTAACAGCTATAAAACAGGAAATTGACAGTAACACAATAATAGTGGGGGACTTTAACACCTCACTTACACCAATGGACAGATCATCTAAAATAAATATAAATAAGGAAACAGAAGCTTTAAATAAGACAATAAACCAGATAGATTTAATTGATATTTATAGGACATTCCATCCAAAAACAGCAGAGTACACTTTCTTCTCAAGTGTGCACGGAACATTCTCCAGGATAGATCACATCTTGGGTCACAAATAAAGCCTCAGTAAATTTAAGAAAACTGAAATCATATCAAGCATCTTTTCTAACCACAACACTATTAGATTAGAAATCAATTACAGGGGAAAAACGTAAAAAACACAAACACATGGAGGCTAAATAATACGTTACTAAATAACCAAGAGATCACTGAAGAAATCAAACAGGAAATCAAAAACTACCTAGAGACAAATGACAATGAAAACATGACGCTCCAAAACCTATGGGATGCAGCAAAAGCAGTTCTAAGAGGGAAATTTATAGCTATACAAGGATACCTCAAGAAACAAGAAAAATCTCAAATAAAAAATCTAACGTTACACCTAATGGAACTAGAGAAAGAAGAACAAACAAAACCAAAAATTAGCAGAGGAAAGAAATCATAAAGATCAGAGCAGAAATAAATGAAATAGAAACAAAGAAAACAACAGCAAAAATCAATAAAACTAAAAGCTGGTTCTCTGAGAAGATAAACGAAATTGATAAACCACTAGCCAGACTCATCAAGAAAAAGAGGGGGACTTCCGTGGTGGCGCAGTGGTTGGGAGTCCGCCTGCCAATGCAGGGGACACGGGTTTGTGCCCTGGTCCAGGAAGATCCCACATGCCACAGAGCAGCTGGGCCCATGAGCCATGGCCACTAAGCCTGCACATCTGGAGCCTGTGCTCCACAACGGGACAGGCCACAACAGTGAGAGGCCCGCGTACCGCAAAAAAAAAAGAAAAAAAAGAAAATTACAGACCAATATCACTGATGAATATAGATGCAAAAATCCTCAACAAATACTAGCAAACAGAATCCAACAACACATTAAAAGGACGGTACACCACGATCAAGTGTGATTTATCCCAGGGATGCAAGGATTCTTCAGTATACACAAATCAATCAATGTGATACACCATCTTAACAAATTGTAAAATAAAACCCATATGATCATCTCAATTGATGCAGAAAAAGCTTTTGACAAAATTCAACACCCATTTATGATAAAAACTCTCCAGAAAGTGGGGAAAGAGGGAAACTACCTCAACATAATAAAGGCCATATATGATAAACCCACAGCAAACATCATTCGCAATGGCGAAAAACTGAAAGCATTTCCTCTAAGATCAAGAACAAGACAAGGACGTCCACTCTCACCACTATTATTCAACATAGTTTTGGAAGTCCTAGCCACAGCAATCAGAGAAGAAGAAGAAATAAAAGGAATACAAATTGGAAAAGAAGAAGTAAAACTGTCACTGTTTGCAGATGACATGACACTATACATAGAAAACCCTAAAGATGCCACCAGAAAACTACTAGAGCTAATTAATGAATCTGGTAAAGTAGCAGGACACAAAATTAATGCACAGAAATCTCTTGCATTCCTATACACTAATGATGAAAAATCTGAAAGAGAAATTAAGGAAACACTCTCATTTACCACTGCAACAAAAAGAATAAAATACCTAGGAATAAACCTACCTAAGGAGACAAAAGACCTGTATGCAGAAAAGTATAGGACACTGATGAAAGAAATTAAAGATGATACCAACAGATGGAGAGATATACCATGTTCTTGGATTGGAAGAATCAATATTGTGAAAATGACTATACTACCCTAAGCAATCTACAGAGTCAATGCAATCCCTGTCAAATTACCAATGGTATTTTTTACAGAACTAGAACAAAAAATCTTAAGATTTGTATGGTGACACAAAAGACCCCAAATAGCCAAAGCAGTCTTGAGGGAGAAAAATGGAGCTGGAGGAATCAAGCTCCCTGACTTCAGACTATACTACAAAGCTACAGTAATCAAGACAATATGGTACTGGCACAGAAACATAGATCAATGGAACAAGATAGAAAGCCCAGAGACAAACCCACACACCTATGGTCAACTAATCTATGACAAAGAAGGCAAGAATATACAATGGAGAAAAGACAGCCTCTTCAATAAGTGGTGCTGGGAAAACTGAACAGCTACATGTAAAAGAATGAAATTAGAACAGTCCCTAACACCATATACAAAAATAATCTCAAAATGGATTAGTGGCCTAAATGTAAGACCAGACACTATAAAACTCTTAGAGGAAAACATAGGAAGAACACTCTTTGACATAAATCACAGCAAGATCTTTTTTGATCCACTTCCTAGAGTAATGGAAATAAAGACAAAAATAAACAAATGGGACCTAATGAAACTTCAAAGCTTTTGCACAGCAAAGGATACCATAAACAAGACAAAAAGACAACCCTCAGAATGGGAGAAAATATTTGCAAATGAATCAATGGACAAAGGATTAATCTCCAAAATATATAAACAGCTCATGCAGCTCAATATTAAAAAAACAACCCAATCCAAAAGTGGGCAGAAGACCTAAATAGACATTTCTCCAAAGAAGACATACATATGCCCAAGAAGCACATGAAAAGCTGCTCAACATCACTAATTATTAGAGAAATGCAAATCAAAACTACAATGAGGTATCACCTCACACCAGTGAGAATGGGCATCATCAGAAAATCTACAAACAACAAAGGCTGGAGAGGGTGTGGAGGAAAGGGAACTCTCTTGCACTGTTGGTGGGAATGTAAATTGATACAGCCACTCTGGAGAAGAGTATGGAGCTTCCTTAACAAACTAAAAATAGAATTACCATATGACCCAGAAATCCCACTAGTGGACATATAACCTGAGAAAACCATAATTCAAAAAGACACATGCACCCCAGTGTTCATTGCAGCACTATTTACAGTAGCCAGGTCATGGAAGCAACCTAAATGCCCATCAACAGGTGAATGGATAAAGAAGATGTTGTACATATATACAATGGAATATTACTCAGCCATAAAAAGGAACGATATTGGGTCATTTGTTGAGACGTGGATGGATCTAGAGACTGTCATACAGAGTGAAGTAAGCCAGAAAGAGAAAAACAAATATCATATAGTAATGCATATATGTGGAACCTAGAAAAATGGTGCAGATGTACCGGTTTGCAGGGCAGAAATTGAGACACAGATGTAGAGAACAAACGTATGGATACCAAGGGGGAAAAGCTGCGGTGGGGTGGCGGTGGTGGTGGTGTGATGAATTGGGCGATTGGGATTGACATGTATACACTGATGTGTATAAAATTGATGACTAATAAGAATCTGCTGTATAAAAAAATAAAATTAAATTAAAAAAATCAATCAATAAATAAAACTTAATGACAGCAGATGCTTTTAGTAGAGAGATTATCTAGAATCCCACAAGTCTATCAAATACCTTCTTTCTAAGGGAAGGCTGGATGGCAAATACAGTGGTGATGTGATGGACAGACATTTGAAGGTTCTGCTCTACTAAAGGATGATCCTCTTAGCAATCATATGAACTTAGAATGGACCAAAGGCCTTGAAGTAGTACTTAAATTGGTTCTATTACAGAGATTAAGAAGGCTTTATACTGGCCCCACCTCCTTTGAATTTTATCAAGATCCTTCCTCATTTGCTGTAGGTATGGATCATACTGCTAACCAGACCAACATAGGTTGTCTAAGCTTTCATGAAAACAGTGGGCTTTTTTGCTGTAGCAACACCCTAGAATTAATTCCTTCCTCTTCCCCAAGCCTTACCAACCATTTTTTTTTTTAATGAAAGAAAAGAAATTATCCACTGGAAAGCCGAAACTCAGAAAGATTCCATGAGAGTCACTTTGGTAGTTGCATAAATGTGCCAGTGGAAAGAATTAGGATGCTGAAAGCAAGTGAAAGAATTTGGAGGAGTGGACTAGTTAAAACAATGCTTCTTGAACTTGAATGTGCATACACATCATCTGAGAAATTCTCTTAAAATGCAAATACTGGGAATCTGCATTTTTAACAGGCTCCCAGGTGGTGCTTATATACAGTGTCCAAAGGATGTGGTGAGTTAGAACTTGGCTGAGGTCAAAAAAGACATGAGTAGATATTACCTGGTGAATAGGTAGGTCAATGTAGCAGAGGACCCAGGTACTGACCTCACATGGGCAAATGACAGCTGGTTCAGGACATGGAATCCCCAAGGAGTGGGTGGGTGTGGGCTAGACCTGACACTGAGAATCACTGTTGGACTATAGGCCAGAGGAGAAAAAGATCAATTTGGTTAATACACCTCATTTTACATTCAACTATGGGAATGGGGTAGGAGCACAGTGGTATCCTCTACAAGTCTAACTTTGCTTATGTAGTTTCTAAAGCCCTTCTCCAAATTTAGAAATTAAAGACTAGTCATTTGTGAGTCATTCCTGATAAAGGCAGAGAATATTTCTTGATCTATTATCTATCCTTCTGCCTTTGTATCCATCCATCCATCTGTCCATCCATCATCTACCAGCAATTTTGCAAATGGCTACTTTCTTTGGTTAGAATGCTCTTTCCTTCACTTTTTTTTAAATTCTTTAAAAAGTTTTATTTTATATTGACTATAGTTGATTTACAATGTTGTATTAGTTTCAAGTGCACAGCAAAGTGATTCAGTTATACATGTACTTGTATCTATTCTTTTTCAAATTCTTTTCCCATTTAGGTTATTACAGATTAGTGAGCAAAGTTCCCTTTGCTATACAGTAGGTCCTTGTTGTCTCTCTATTTTAAATATAGTAGTGTGTATTTTAATCTCAAGCTCCCAACTTATCCTTTACTTTTTTTTTTTTTTTTTTTTTTTGCGGTACGCGGGCCTCTCACTGTTGTGGCCTCTCCCGTTGCGGAGCACAGGCTCCGGACGCACAGGCTCAGCAGCCATAGCTCACGGGACCAGTCGTTCCACGGCATGTGGGATCTTCCTGGACCGGGGCACGAACCCGTGTCCCCTGCATCGGCAGGCGGACTCTCAACCACTGCGCCACCAGGGAAGCCCATATCCTTTACTTTTTAAATGGCATTTAGTTCTCAGTCTAAATGGCACATTCCCTAATAGGGTTTTTCTCTTCTCCTCTCTTTAGGTTTCCCTGTTGTTGTTTCTCATAATATCTCCTTAGTCTCCTTCTCAGTTTTTTGTTCCTTTCTGAGTTCCATATTATTTAATCGATAAATATTTATTCTCTCCTGCTATATGACAAGACTGTCTTTAGTGCAGTTAATGGATATTAATATCCATTAATATATAGCAGCAAACCAAACAGAGAAAGAAGTTTGTTTTCAATTCTAATAACTTGTAGTAACCTTTTCTCCGTAGGTTTAATTAAATTCTGCAATCATTTTTCGATTGCTTAAATTGTTTACGTATTGAGATAATAAACTCTGTGGGAGTAAAACCTACAAATGTCTTATTCACCCATATATCTACTGTATATGTTGAATAATTTGATGATAAAAGTAGAATAATATTGATCAATGGAGCTAAAATTTTTCCATGGAAGACAGATACTCACACAAAGAAAAATTAGGAAGAATAAGGTCTTTCTTTAGTAAGAGATTTGTGATGTGATAGAAACAGGATTTCTTATTTTCAAGGTTAATAGATGGTTAGTGAAAACGATATTTCAGCAGAGTGAAAAACAGGAGAATATAGCAGGTGAAGAGGAAGAAAAAAACCCAGTGCTCTAGACAGAGAGAAGTCCTAGGGGGAAGAGAGAGTGCAGTGTGTTTGTGGTTCTGAAACACAATCAGTATGGCTGGTGCATTGAGTGCAAGGAAGGGAAAGACAGGTAAGCCCAGAAGACAGAGAGAAGCTAAGGCATAAAAGCTATGAACAGAATCCAAACCTGGTACATCATATTGAGAAATTCTGATTTTATCCTAAGGTCAGTGGAGAGCAACTGAGGACTTCTAAATGGGGGACTATAAGTTCAGACACATATTTTAAAAGATCTCTGGATATACTGAATAATGGATTGTACAGAAGCCCAAGTGTAGACAAAATTAAAGGCTATTGCAACAAATCCAGGCCAAATCTACTAAAAACTTATTAGAACTAATAAATGAGTTCAGCAAGGTTAGAGGATATAAGATCATTATACAAAAATTAAGTGTATTTCTATGCCTTGGAATGGGCAATTCAAAATGAAATTAAGAAAACAATGCCATTAACAGCAGCAGCAAAAAAATACTTAGGAGTAAGTTTAAAAAAGTGTAAACTATCCTAAAAACTATAAAATACTGCTGAAAGAAATTCAAAAAGGCCTAAATAAATGGAAAAACCTCACATATTTACAGATGGGGAGACTTAGTATAATTAAGATGGCAGAGCCTCTCAAATTAATTCACAGGTTCAATACAGTCCTTATTAAAATCTGACCTAGTTTCTTTGCATAAATTGAAGCTGATACTAAAATTCATACAGAAATTCAAGGGACACAGAATAGTCAAAACAACCTTCATTTTTAAAGAACAGATTTGGAGAACTCACATTTTCTGATTTCAAAACCTAATACCCTACAGTAATCAAGACAGTGTGGAACTAGCATAAGGATGGACATGTAAATTAATAGAATAGTATGGAAAGCCCCAAAATAAACCATTACATTTATGATCTATTGATTTTTGACAAGGATGCCAAGACAGTTCAATGGGGCCTAAAATAGTCCTTTCAACAAATGGTGCCAAGGCTACTGGATATTCACATGCAGATGAATGAAGCCGGATACCTTCCTAACACCATATACAAAAATTAACTTAAAATAAGAACTAAATGTAAGAGCTAAAACTCTCAGAAGGAAACATAGGTTTAAATCTTTTTAACCTTGGATTAGCTGTAGTTTCTTAATATGGCGACAAAAACACAAACAACAAAGATAAAGATAGCTAAATTGGACTTTATCAAAATGTAAAACTTCTGTGCCACAGAGGTCCCCACCAAGGGCCTCCCTGGTGGCACAGTGGTTAAGAATCTTCCTGCCAATGCAGGGGACAGGGGTTCGAGCCCTGGTCCGGGAAGATCCCACATGCCACGGAGTAACTAATCCCGTGCGCCACAACTCCTGAACCTGCGCTCTAAAGCCCGCAAGCCACAACTACTGAGCCCACGTGCCACAACTACTGAAGCCCGCGCACCTAGAGCCTGTGTTCCGCAACAAGAGAAGCCACTGCAATGAGAAACCCACGCACCTCAATGAAGAGTAGACCCCACTCGCCGCAACTAGAGAAAGCTCGCAAACAGCAACAAAGACCCAACACAGCCAAAAATACATAAATAAAATAAATTTATTTAAAAATAAAAGACCCCACCAAGAAAATGAAAAGACAGTCAACAGAATGAAAGTATTGCAAATCATATATCTGATAAGTGACATATCTAGGAAACTGATAAATAAATAATATAAAGACAAAAACCCTATTAAAAATGGGAAAGGGTCTTGTCATTAGACATTTCTCCAAAGAAGATACACAATTAGCCAACAAGCACGTGAAAAGATGCTCAATGTCATTATCCACCAAGAAAATGCAAATCAAAATCATGAGATACCAGTTTATATCCACAAGGATAGATATAGTCAAAAAGACCTGCAATCATAACTGTTGGTGAGTATACAGGGAAATTGGAACCGTTATACACTGCTGGTACAAATGTAATATTGTGCAGCCATTACAGAGAACATTTCCTCAAAAGTTTAAGCAAAGAGTTGCCATGTGACATACCAACTCAACGTCTAGGTATACATTCAAGAGAAATGAAAAGATATGTCTACATAACAAGTTAAATGTGAATATTCATAGCAGTATTATTCATAATAGCCCCCAAGTGGAACTAACCCAAATTTCCAGCAATTTATGGATGGGTAAATAAAATGTCAGCATTAAAAAAAAAAGAGTATTGTAGTAGTATTGGTGCTACAAGATATGTGATCCCTGAAAACATCATGCAAAGTGAAAGTAATTAATCACAAAAGACCACATATCATATGATTCCATTTACATGAAATGTCTAGAATAGGCAAATCTATGGAAATAGAAAGTAGATTAGGGGTTGCCTGGGGCTGAGTGTATTAGGAGGAAATGGGGAGTGACTGCTCACCAAACACAGGGTTTCTTTTGGGAATGAAGAAAATGTTCTAAAATTGATTGTGGTGATAGTAGCACAGTCCTGTGAATATATTAAAAAATCATTGAATTGTACACTTTAAATGAATGATGAGTATTGTATGTTAATTATATCTCAAAAAAGCTGTTACATTAAAAAAAGAAAAACTAGACAAAAGCTGCTACTAGCCTGGTCTAACATATTAATGGCAATGAGAATAAATTCAGGGCATGTTTAGGAAAAAGGATAAACCATACTTAGAGAAGAGGGAGAAGATAGTGCATTAGGCCAGATATTCCAAGAGCAGTAGCAAGCATGGGAGTGAATCTGAAAGAATTTTATTAGAGGAAGTACCTATGAAAGAGAAGATAGGGATGGAGCTGGATAAGGTTGGGAGAGCCAGCAGATCTTGATGCAATCTGACCGCAAGGGAAGGAGAGAGAAAGTTAGGTGGAGGTGTCTTAGATTACCCAATAGTCTAGCAACGTTTCTGAAAAGTTTTGGGGAGTACTCAAGCTAAAGGTGGCCATCTGAAGAGTCTCTCATCTCCAGGAATGTTCTACCATGGCACCCCTGACGCACACCATCACTGGCTCTTGGGAATCATGGGCTCAGTACAAACGTGGGGATGGATTTCAAAGTGCGTCACCTGTAGCCCTGTAACATCACCTGTAGTTGGTGTTCTGTGAGTGCATTTTCATGGTTGCCATGGAAGGCAACAAGGATGACCCCCCAGTTTTTCTCACTTGAGCATCTGAGACATTTATTAGAACAGGGAATAGCTGGGGAGGAGCTGGTTCAGCTCCTGGGGAGATACTTGGGGACCAGAGGAGTTCAGGCTTGTATATGGCCAAGGCACATTCAAGTAGACAAGTTGGAACTATGAACACAGAAGTTACAAATATGGATCTAGGACATCAGTGGTAAACAAATAAGCAATGTGGGTTGGAGATAAAGATTTGGACAAAATGATCAGACAGGTGATAATTGTAGGTGATGTGAGTGCCATGACATAGAAAAGTGCAAGACCTGGGTAATGGAGGGATTCCTGGGGAAGGTGATTTCTGAGCTTGAAGGATGTGAAGTAGTTAGTTCGGCCCAAAGTGTTCAAGACGTGAGGAGCATCCTGCATAAAAGTGTGCAGGCAGCAAGCGCACTGTGCTTTCAAGGCTCTATAAGTAATTCCTTTTCGTGGAGATGCATACGGAAAAGTAGACAGAAGTAACAGTAGAGAAGTCAGTGGTGCCAGGCCACCAAAGGTTTCTTGCATCTCACTAGAATTTGGATTTTCAAAGATTTCAGGTATAAGGGTGACAAAGAATATATATATTTAGAAGATTACACTGGCATTGGTGTTGACCTAGGAATAGTGTGTATTTAAGGAAGCTAAAGAGGCCCAGGGTTGCCCAAAATTATGATTAAAAAAAAAAAAGCCACTGTAAACCTAGATTTTTTTAGGGAGATTTCTAATTATAAAATTACAAGTCATTCTAATTAAAATCACAAATTCATGCATTTTGTGGGGGTCAATTTTCTATGCTTTTTCCAGTATGTCTTCTGGTAGGATACAACCCACACCTGCCACCCTGCAGGCTCTGGAACCACAGTTCCAAGCATCACTATTGCTTTTATGTGAACGAGGTGCAGTGTTACCTCTACGCTGCCTCCCTCCCCTCATCCTACTGCCCAGAAATCTACACGTTCCCTGCCTCCCTATCATGGATCACTTCCCTGCAGAAATATTTGTCTATTTCTGAATTTTCACTCCCTATTTCTCTTGCTGCATGGTCTGTTGCTCATGGCCTCAAGCTGCTTCTAACCTCCCCTCCTAGCTCACTCTCTCCGAGACTTCTGAATGTTTACCTACCATCTCTGCTGCTTCTAGGCCTTCCACTGTTTCAGTCTCTCTCTCTCACTTCTCCCATCCTGTGTTTGCCTTTCTTTTTTTCCCTTCCTCTTCTCAGTCTCCCAAGTGTCTGAGTTTTCATGCCGACCACCTTGTGATGGCCAGTGGCAATGGTTCTGAACCTTCCATAATTTCTAGCTGGTAAACGACTCACTCATGGTGTATAATGGGGTCATCTTTATGTTTTTAGCAACCATCTTTGTTTTGCAAGAAATAGAGCATGGCGATTAAGAGTACACTCTCTGCAGTCTTGAATTCAGCTCCTGTATCTACCACTTTCTAATTCTTAACTTGTACATGCTTTTATTGAAATCTTCACAGTCTCAATTCTCCCCACTTGCAAAAATGGGGATGTTAATAATAATGACCTCATAGAGTCAGGGTGAGAACCAAGGAAATGAATCCTTCCCTTTCCTATTGTTTATTTTTTAGATTTAGAACCATCCCAGCAGTTTCAAGGCACTAGGTAACTGTTTAGGATAAATATGATTTCCCTGCTTAGGCATTTTTTTTTGTTCTTTATCAGAAGGATATTGATGGGATTAATTTTAACTTACATAATATCTGGATTTATTTAATAGCAAGCTGTGATATAATAGGTTTCCATGTAAAACCGGAAGTAGAATCCATAGTTCCTGAATTGTAGCCATAGATACCAGTTGATTGGGACAAAGAAATTGATATAAAAGAAATAGATGGGGAGTCAAGAAGCAGAGTTCTTGCCTTACAGCTACCGTTGTGTAGCTGCCGACCTCGGTCAGGTTCATCTTAACCTGTCTGGGTCTAGGTGGAGATTGGACCAAATCTATGATTTTATTCAGGGATATCCATATGCCAGGACTTTGGGGTGCTGTGACTATCAGAGTTTAAATAAATCCACAGTATTAATAGGGGCACACTTTCTGGAGCACATTTTTACTCAAAGATTTTGGGAAAGACACATTACCTGAGTAATGATAGTAAGATAAATATATTATCAGATTTAAAAACGAAATGTGTAACTTGAAAGAAATCTGGAACTAATGCCTCAGCTCCTTTGGATATGCTGGAGTACATGTCAGACTTTTAGATATATTTTGATGGAGGAAATTTGAGAAGTCTCAAAACTCTAGGGCTAAAATTCATTGATTTTACAATGCCTGTTTTTATTACTATCTGTCTTTGTACATCCTCAGTAATGTCTTTCATTTATCATCACTGATTATCAACAACTGAGTGTTATATTAGTTATTATCATTCATAAATTATATCCCTTTAAAATGGGTTAGTGTAAATTATATATCATAGTTTTAAAATAAAATAATCATTTATGATATATTATTTATATGCATTTACATTTTGTATTTTAGGACATTAAACATGTGATATTAAATAGATGTGTTGCATCATTTCTTAAGACCCATTCCTTTTGGATTTTTTCAAATACAGTTAAACAAAATTTACTTATAAAAATAATTATCTTGACTGTACCATTGTACACTTTTAATAATGAGCTAGTATTCATTTTTCATTAATACTTTAGGGAAATACTAGTGGTTTTTTTTTTATAATTGCAGCTTAAATTGTCGAGTTTTGCTTTAAGTTATTGATAAGCCAAGATAGGTGAAAAATTATAATTTTCTTTTTCAAAGAGTATTTGAATGTTTGTAGTCAATTCTCAGGAAAACTCATGCAGGTCGAGTTCTAGACGCTGACCTTATCTTCTGCACTATTTTAATTACTTCTGGGATCAAAAGAAAACTTCCAACAGATTCCCATACAGTGAGTAACATTTTTATGTTATTTGTAAATTGTCATACTAATTGAATCTGTAGGCACATTGATAAGAGATTAAACTTCCACAGTAATGTTCACCCTGTAAATTTGCTTTCTTTTCAAGTAGAAAATATCAGGATAATGATGCTAGCATCATTAAAAGATCATAAACAACTATGCAAAAAGTTGTATAGATAACATTCTTTTGTTTTCAAAGAGATTAGTCTTATAGCCTGACTTAATTGTTTTATAAAATATATACCAGCATAGGGGCTTCCCTGGTGGCGCAGTGGTTGGGAGTCCGCCTGCCGATGCAAGGGGACACGGGTTCGTGCCCCGGTCCGGGAGGATCCCACATTCCGCGGAGCGGCTGGGCCCGTGAGCCATGGCCGCTGAGCCTGCGCTTCCAGAGCCTGTGCTCCGCAACGGGAGAGGCCACAACAGTGAGAGGCTCGTGTACCGAAAAAAAAACTATATATATACCAGCATAGAGAGAACAAAAATTTAAGTCCTTTCCCAAGGACCATTTACATTAACAGTCACTGTTAATTTGGGAAAGATTATTTTCCTACCACAAAACTTACTTGACAAAATTTGTTAAACAATCACACAATTTTGAAACAGTCATTTTCCTCAAATATTATACTATTATTTTTTACTCTCTCTGAAGACGCCACATGATGCTTGGGTCTTCATATGCAAAGTACAATTTGGGGTAATTTTGGACATTTCAGTTCTACAAAAATGTCTTCTGAAGTATATAGATTATTGCTACAAAATTTTGAATATATCTTTGTTTTATAAGTTGCTACCTACCAGAATATAATATTTACCCCTTAAGAGGTGAAGATGAAATGAGAAAATACATTGGTAATAAAAGAATTTGTAACCCACCGAGTAAGCATATAGTTATCTTTGCCTTGACTCCGCCCTAGGTCTATGTGTGCCTCTGGACATGCAGACATAAACTTCAAGTTCTTAAAAGTATTTCCTGTGAGGTACACCAATGTTATTTTCATAAAATGTATCCTTAATTGCTAAAGAAATAGTAAATAAATATATATCACAAAGGACTTTCATGTATACAGTGCCTTCCTTTTCTGGTTAATAATTACATGCTTTAGAATGAGGATAGCACTTTTTTTTTACCCACCATTAAATTTTTCTACATGACCTAGACCATTGAAAATTGGTTTCTCAGTGCCAATATTTAAATGATTTGCCTATTTGTCTGATAAATATACCAGAGCATTTTTAGGGTGAACACACTGGTTTTGTGAATATGCTTATTCTTTTATATCTCCAACTAGGAGATATAAAATTGTGGTTTTTGATTGTTAAAAATACCAGAAAGTTGATTTCCTAGACAGGAATCCATGGGACTATATGCATGTGTGTCAAGCTGTTAATACTTATGATAATTACTGATAGGCTCTTGAATCAACTTCCCATCTGAGAAATACTGGAAGGTAAGAAGATTAATTTTTACAAATAAGATAATATGCCGGCAGGCAGAACGTGATTGGAGATAAAGGTCAGTAGCCATCTGTTCCTCAGTCTTATTTAGATGAGCAGAAGGTATGGTATGTCATGCCCAAGCTGTTTTCAAATGCATAATAACAAAAAATATGAAATCACCTGGAAGGTGAATCTTTTGAAATTTCACCTTGAAGCAAATTGCTTCCTAAGATAAACAAAATAATATGCTTAGTTTCTGCTCAGAATTTTTTTACAGAATTTGAAAAGCTACAGATCTCCCTAACATAGATGAATGTACCCTAGACTTTGTCTTGTGAAACAAATTATAGCAAACACAAATATTAGAGAACAGAGGTTTGAACTCTGTACAGTAAATATTATGCAGATTTCTCAATGATTGGCTAGTTTCTCACATAGAAAGTCTGTCCATCTGTTCTTTAAATGGGTTAATAATTTCATTATATTATTATTATTATTGTTTTTACTTGCTCTGGGTATACATGCATCTTTCCAGAATTTTTGTGAGGACTCACGTGGGCAATAATTTTGAACTCTGTTAGCAGAAAAGCAACCTTACTAAGGGTTCTAGGCGGGTGTGGACCCTAAAGCAATAAAACATGTAAACATGACAATTCTTTTTAGCTGCATCAACCCTTTTTGGTATTCCCACAGCTGATCTCAATTTTCTCTTTTTATAACAACTCAGTAAGGGGTTTTACCAGAGCAGACAAGCATGAAATTAATTTTCCATAGAAGTTTTACTGATGCTGGGAAACTCGCTGGTCAGTAATATTGGTATAAGTCCTATGCTGGCTTGGCTGTTCTGTTTTCTTCTTTCTAATTGCAGTGAATTTTATCAACATCAATTCTACAAAGTATTACTATGCAAAACCTTTAAGGGAAGGAACATAGATATTTTTCACATATAATTTCTTAACTCTTAGCTAGATTTATAGTAGCACAGCATTGTGCTTTTTCTTGCTAATAGCAAGATAACTATTAGTCTTGGTACGTGCTGCACATGACTTACAGTACGTTGGAAAGAAGATGCCCCATGCTCCACGGACTAACTAAAGCCCCGAGATGCCGCTTAGCTTCAGCAATGACAAGACTTTCTTTTAGAACTAGCAATGCCTGGATATGTAAACTGTATCTTGGATAATTTCTTTCCCTATGTTGTTAAGCCTAAAACACCTCTGTTGCCTTGGCAAACTAATCGATATCTCTGTTGTAATTGTGGCTTCCGATTCTTTAGGAATTATACCCTACGTATTTTAAGGATATAGATTTTCGATTCACAGGAATAGTCATCCCTAATTTTATGCATATAAATTTTTTGGTTACTACTTCCTCTCAATTCTTAATTGTAAAGCATGACACAATCTGGGGTATTGTATTGAGAGAAGGTTCCTCTCCAGTGTACTGGTCTGGGGAGACACTTCTAGAGGCTGGGCATCCAGGCATCTCTTACACTGCCTTGCTTTTCAGGTGACCTCCCTTACACCACCTCTGCCCAATGCATCACTTTTTTGTCTTGAAAGGCTCAGCTTGGTTCTCCCCGTTACTCTGCAGAATCACCAGGGGTGTGAGTTCCTGCTGAGTTTCTCATTCCTTGCTGACAACATTTAAAGGAAAAAAAAAATCCTCCCTTAGTTTCCAAGTCCAGTGTGTGTTTCGTAAATGGTGTTCTTGTGTAGTTCCTGTGTTGTATGAAGGTTTCACAGATGTAGCAAATCTCCTGTTTGTTCACTCCCCCCGAGAGGTAAATGGGGTATATGGCTTGATTTTTTTGCTGTTGATATAATTTTGGGGAGCTTAGAGACTGGATATGTAAGAAGAGAAAAGTCAACTCCCCAAAAGGATTGTGACAAGTAGAAGGTGAGGGAAGAGGAGAACGCTTCCTAACGTCCAACCTCCCTGCCCCACCCTCTGCTGGGGTTAGAACAGATTTGTACCTTTTAACAAATATTTATAGAACATGTATTAGATGCAAATACAATGCTCAGATAAAGGGCTGCTAAACAAACAACAGAAGGCTGTGGTCCTCATCCTTGAGGAGCCCATGGACACACTCACCAGATGTGCAGAGGCGTTTAAGCCAAAAGTGGGAGGCAATGTGAAGTTATACTAATAGCAGCCTTTACTGAATGCTAGATGCATTGGCTCACGAAACGCTGACAACCATCCTCCCAGTAAGGTACCTTTATTTTTTGCATTTTGTAAAGACGAAGCTGAAGGTCAGGGAGGTTGAGTGAGTTGCCGAGGCTGTATAGCTCTTAGCAGAAGAGTTGGGATTTGGACCAATGAAAACCTGGCTCAAGCATCAGTGTGCTTGAGTGTTAATGCTGTAACTGCCCCTCCTCCCCACACCATGCAGAATAGCAGCACTTGTGTGTTCTTAAAGAAAAGGAACTGATTAATTCTGACCGAGCCGTAGAGATGGATTCACGGTGGAGTGTGCGGAGATTTGAAGAGTGGATAGAGTTTTCCCACGAAGATGAGAAACACAAAGGTTGGTGCAGATGGTGGTGGTGGTGGTGGTGGTGACCTCTTCCAGGATGAGAAGCCATGGGATGATTTTAAAAAGAATAAGAAGCAAATGAAGTTTGGCTTGTCTATATCACACACTAAGGGCAGGAAGAAGCAGGGGATAAAGTTGGGGAGGGAAATGGGGCTGAGTTCTAAAGGGGCTTGGAAGCACTGTGAGAAGATTTCACTTAATTCCACTGATTTCCACTTAATTTCCAGTGATAAGGGAGGAGACAAAAGCCAAACAATGGATGTGAAGTGACCTGGATATTAATCACAGAAGGAAGTTATGAGTCCCTCAGGGCGGGGCACAAAGCAGGGTGGGGATGTGACTGAACCTCAGGACCCAGAATTGCTGGTGGCAACTGGATCCATTTGAGCTTGACCTGTCGGGGAGGGAAGACAGCTGTTGCCAGAGATGCTGCTGAGTCATTAGGACAAGGCGTTGGGCAGGGGGTTGGAGGGGGGCAGTGAGGGGAAATGGGATGGAGGCGGGAGCGGACGGTCCTCTACTTTCTGGCCAGTGTCTCCCGACAGAAAAACAGCAGGACCCTGGGAAATGCTGATAAAGTGTCAGCCCTCACTCCCTACCTGACAGATCAAGCAGGGGAAGGAAGGTCTGAATCTGAGGGGATAAAAGACCCAGATCAGCAAGGTGGGAAGGTATTTCATCACGGTGCAGGATTGCATCACAGTGGACATGCAGTTGGTTACAGCTTGGAATTTAGGTTTAGGAAGAGAGAATAGTGGAGTCACGAGGTCATATGGAATACTGTTGCATTTGGCAGGGCTCCATGAGGATTAGAATGAAATTAGGGTCTGGAAGAATGGATGGCCCACTCTGCTCATGACTGCACTGTGGGGAATGATTTTACAAACAAGACACAAAAGCGAAAAGATGATAACTATAACTGCATTAAAATTGAACAATCCATTTCTCAAAAGACAGGGTAAAAAACCTGCAAATGCAAGTTATAATCTGGGAGAAGATATTTCCAGCACATACAACCAATGAGTCATTGATTTTGAGAATGACATTGCTACAAATCAATAAAAAAAAGAAAAACAACTAAATAGAAAAATGTGCAAAAGGCATGAACTTGCACTTCACAGAAGAGAAAATCTGAATGTTTAATAAACATATAAAAATGCTCAATATCAGTAAACAGGGAAATGCAAATGAAAGCCACTGTGATACAATTCACACTCAGCAGATTGACACAATTTTGAGTCAGATGAAACCAAGAGCGGTGAGGATACAGAGAAATGGAAACTCGTAATTACTGATTCTAGGAGGATACATGGGCATAACAACTTAGGAAAGGGCTGTGGTAAGAACTTGCACATGCCTGAAAGATATTCCTGTATAAGTGAAACAATATCTGTAAAATAGTGACCATTGTAACAGTAAAATTAAAAGCAATAAAACAATCCCAAGCTACTTAAAGGCTTATTCTTAGATGAACAAATACATGTGTCATCTGCATGCAGTGCAATTTTATATTGTTCAACAGGGAAAATGAGCTGGAATTCACCTGCAAACACGGTTGAATCTTGAAAATATAAAGTTGGATAAATATACTAATCATAGAAGTATGTATACAATACGTTACCACTTACAAAGTCCAAGATACATAAAACATAACGATATGCTGCATATATGTATATGTGTATATATATATACATACCTGTATATGTGTACATATACATATATGTGTATATGTATATGTAACTATGACAAAAATTATATCCAAACCCTGTGGGAAGGAACATAGGAAGAACTGCAGAATTTTCTGTTTCTTAAGATGCATGGTGGGAACATAGATGTTTGCTATAAGATTAATCATACCTTATTCTTTTGTACTGATTACAATACGTCATAACAAAAGTGAGTTACAAAAATAAAGAAGGATTAAAGCAGGAGTGACAATAGAATCAGTGTCATAGAGGACCAGGAGTAACAGGAAACTTGCTACCTTAGGGTGTTCCATGCTGACACAGAGAGCAGTATTCTAGTCTATAAGAAAACAATATTTTACCCCCACTGAATCATAAACTTCCCAATTAAAATATAGGCTTCTTGAGGAGAGGGACGACACCTTTCATCTTTTCAGGTTCCCATATGATAGCAAAGCGTTCGTGTATGTGAGTGATTTAGAATTATGGTATGCTGAAGAGTTAATTCGACCCTCCTACCTGCCTCCTTTCCCATTTTGTGATGGGGGTGGGGTTTGGGGAATCTCCCTAATGGATAGAAAGAACATAGGAAAATTGAATTGGATCTCTTTGTAGACGGCTAATTTAAATAATTCACTTGGCTTCTTTGGATAACCAGTTTCTCTAATTGCTGAAAGAAGAGTTTGTACCTTCACAAGTTCCCTTCTAGCTTTAAAATGCTAAGGTGCATGATATCACGGTAGAGACAGATCCATCAGCTGCAGACCTTTCCACTTTCCTGCACATAAATAGTTGTTTCTGTACCTGAAATTCCTAGTTACGACTTGTCTTTTATGCATAACTGATGGCAGAGTTTTTATTTTATGTGAAACACCTGATTTCTGTACATCAAAATGATGGGTCTGCCATAACTTCTCAGCTGTCAACCTGAATGTTTTCAGGACTCTGCATGTCATTGAAATGCTTCAACTACCTTGTTGATATTGCACACAGAAAATAGAGAACGTGTGGTCCTTGCTTAAGAGTTTAGGGTGCTAGATTTTGGTTGGCATTTAAGCATTGACTTTTAAACCACATCATCAGTTGGCAAAGTTATTTTTTAAATTCATTTTATTAGAATCTTGCAGAAATAACCTACAAATCCAGTTCATTTTTTGTTTCTGTTTGACGCCAAAAGACAGCATGATCCAACAACTATATTTTTATGTATTCGCATTGATAGTCATTTCTAAATAACACTATCCATAATTTTTACTGTACCTATTTTAGGGATGTGATTTTGACATCTATAATTGTTGCTGTAAGTCATAAGGATAAGCTTCCTCATGCAAAAATCTATTTCTTCTTTCGGCATATTTATTTTCAAAAATATTCTAATTTAATAGTGAAATATATGGTCCTAATGGGACATCAGCAGTATCAGTGTTAGGAAGAGGATCTTCATGCAAAGGAAACCATAAATGAAATTAAAAGACAACCTATGGACTGGAAGAAAATATTCTCAAATGAAGCAACCAACAAGGGATTCATTTCTAAAATATACAAACAGCTCATACAACATAATATCAAAAAAAAAACCCAATCAAAAAATGGGCAGAAGACCTAAATAGACATTTCTCCAAAGAAGACATACAGATGGCCAACAGGCACATGAAAAAATGCTCAGCATCACTAATTATTAGAGAAATACAAATCAAAACTACAATGAGGTATTTCACACCAGTCAGAATGGCCATCATCAGAAAGTCTACAAATAACAAATGCTGGAGAAGGTGTGGAGAAAACGGAACCCTCCTACGCTGTTAGTGAGAACGTAAATTGGTGCAGCCACTATGGAGAACAGTATGGAGGTTCCTCAAAAAACTAAAAATAGAGCTACCATATGATCCCGCAATCCCACTCCTGGACATATATCCAGACAATACTATAATTCTAAAGGATACACGCACCCCAATGTTCATAGCAGCACTATTTACAATAGCCAAGACATGGAAACAAGCTAAATGTCCATTGACAGAGGAATGGATAAAGAAGATGTGGTACATATATACAATGGAATATTACTCAGCCGTAAAAAGAAGGAAATAATGCCACTTGCAGCAACATGGATGGACCTAGAGATTATCATACTAAGTAAGTCAGACACAGAAAGACAAATATCATATATCATCACTTATATGTGGAATCTAAAAACGTGATACAAATGAACTTAGTTACAAAACAGAAATAGACTCACAGACATAGAAAGCAAACTTATGGATACCAAAGGGGAAAGCGAGGGGAGGGGGGAAGGGATAAATTAGGAGTTTGGGATTAGCAGATACACACTACTATATATAAAATAGATAAACAACAAAGACTTACTGTGAGCACAGGGGACTCTTTTCTATATTCAGTATCTGATAATAACCTATAATGGAAAGGAATCTGAAAAAGAATAGATATATAAATATATATGTTTGTATATACTTTCTCTACATCTGAAACTAACACAACATTGTAAATTAACTATACTTCAATTTTAAGAAATGGTTAAAAAAAAAAGAAGAGGGACGTCATTAGCACAAAATACCATTGAGTTCAAGAGATTGTGTGGCTAGGGTGTTGTTGTCATGGCTCCCATGTGAGGTGTTTAGTCGACCTCTTACGTTCTGGGACCGGCAATCTTCTACTCTTGCTCGTTTCTTCTGTTAAGCTTAGGGGTTCCGTTCTTCATTGTCTTAATTTTAACCTTTACCTTTTATTTAGAAATTAATACAGCTACATTCACCTCTTAGTTTCTGAACATCGAGTCTTTGGGTGTGGTTCTGGAAGATAGGGTCCAGCTTTGAGGATAGAGTCAGTTTCCAGATATGTATCCTCCCATTATCTGTTCTGCTTATGTGATCCCAATATAGTAACTCTTGGTGTAGACATATTTCCTCTTGGTAATACATAATTAGCCCTTCTGTATGAAAACAAATACTTTTGCTTTGTTTTTACCAAGCGTGTGTGTGGAATGGCCTGGCATTATTCTAGACCAGTGTACAACCATGAAAAATGATCAGAAGATTTATATGTGTGAGACTGTATGTTGTTTCAAAAAGCAGTTGTGATTAAGATCTATGAATGTAGTCTTTCATTCAACAAACTTTCAGTCAATATCTACCTTGCATCAGGCAGTATGAACATTTGAAAACTGGGAGTAGGGATACACAGGTTGCCAAAACTATTCTCAGATTAGTCCAGGAGTTGGAAATAACGATGCATTCTTCTCTGAAAGTATTCTCGGCAGTCAGGATTTTTACTCAAAAGTAAGTACATAGAATTGCTTAGGGACAATCACTCTCACAGGACGATTTTCTAAAAGAAAAATATCGAGGAGAAATCAAGTTAACCTAGCAGGACAGATTCTCTAATTGTTTGAACTGGATTCTAGAGGAGGGATCATCTAAGTGGGAGCTGTGAAAAGGGAGCTGTGGTAATATTAGCATGTCAGAAAGGAGAATTCAAAGACCTGGCTTCATGACTGTGAGTCCCTAGAAAGGAGTGAAGAAAGGAACTGCATTTACAGCTAAATGAGGAATTTGCATTTTATTTCTTAAATTTTTTTCAATTGTGGGATTGCTTTAAATCCAGGCATTGGTGGCAAGAATAAGGAGGACGGCTTCTAAGTCATAGTACCTGGGTGCACACCTCAAGTCCATGACCTTAAACAAAGTATGACTGCTTTATGTCTTGGTTTCTTTTTTTTTTTTTTAACATCTTTATTGGAGTATAATTGCTTTACAATGGTGTGTTAGTTTCTGCTTTACAGCAAAATGAATCAGTTATATATATATACATATGTTCCAATATCTCTTCCCTCTTGCGTCTCCCTCCCTCCCACCCTCCCTATCGCACCCCTCCAGGCGATCACAAAGCAACAAGCTGATCTCCCTGTGCTATGCGGCTGCTTCCCACTAGCTATCTACTTTACGTTTGGTAGTGTATATATGTCCATACCTCTCTCACGCTTTGTCACAGCTTACCCTTCCCCCTACCCATACCCTCAAGTCCATTCTCTAGTAGGTCTGTGTCTTTATTCCTGTCTTACCCCTAGGTTCTTCATGACATTTTTTTTCTTAAATTCCATATATACGTGTTAGCATACGGTATTTGGCTCTCCCTTTCTGACGTACTTCACTCTGTATGACAGACTCTAGGTCTATCCACCTCATTACAAATAGCTCAATTTCGTTTCTTTTCATGGCTAAGTAATATTCCATTGTATATATGTGCCACATCTTCTTTATCCATTCATCCAATGATGAACACTTAGGTTGTTAACATCTCTGGGCTATTGTAAATAGAGCTGCAATGAACATTTTGGTACATGACTCTTTTTGAATTATGGTTTTCTCAGGGTATATGCCCAGTAGTGGGATTGCTGGGTCATATGGTAGTTCTATCTGTAGTATTTTAAGGAACCTCCATACTGTTCTCCACAGTGGCTGTATCAATTTACATTCCCACCAACAGTGCAAGAGGGTTCCCTTTTCTCCACACCCTCTCCAGCATTTATTGTTTCTAGATTTTTTGATGATGGCCATTCTGATTGGTGTGAGATGATATCTCATTGTAGTTTTGATTTGCATTTCTCTAATGATTAGTGATGTTGAGCATTCTTTCATGTGTTTGTTGGCAGTCTGTATATCTTCTTTGGAGAAATGTCTATTTAGGTCTTCTGCCCATTTTTGGATTGGGTTGTTTGTTTTTTGTTATTTAGCTGCATGAGCTGCTTATAAATTTAGGAGATTAATCCTTTGTCAGTTACTTCATTTACAAATATTTTCTCCCATTCTGAGGGTTGTCTTTTGGTCTTATTTATGGTTTCCTTTCCTGTGCAAAAGCTTTTAAGTTTCACTAGGTCCCATTCGTTTATTTTTGTTTTTATTTCCATTTCTCTAGGAGGTGGGTCAAAAAGGATCTTGCTGTGATTTATGTCATAGAGTATCCTGCCTAAGTTTTCCTCTAAGAGTTTGATAGTTTCTGGCCTTACATTTAGGTCTTTAATCCATTTTGAGCTTATTGTTGTGTATGGTGTTAGGGAGTGATCTGATCGCATACTTTTACATGTCCCTGTCCAGTTTTCCCAGCACCACTTATTGAAGAGGCTGTCCTTTCTCCACTGTACATTCCTGCCTCCTTTATCAAAGATAAGGTGACCATATGTGCGTGGGTTTATCTCTGGGCTTTCTACCCTGTTCCATTGATCTATCTTTCTGTTTTTGTGCCAGTACCATACTGTCTTGATTACTGTAGCTTTGTAGTATAGTCTGAAGTCAGGGAGCTTGATTCCTCCAGCTCCATTTTTCATTCTCAAGATTGCTTTGGCTATTCAGGTTCTTTTATGTTTCCATACAAATTGTGAATTTTTTTGTTCTAGTTCTGTGAAAAATGCTACTGGTAATTTGATAGGGATTGCATTGAATATGCAGATTGCTTTGGGTAGTACAGTCATTTTCACAATGTTGATTCTTCCAATCCAAGAACATGGTATATCTCTCCATCTATTTGTATCATTTTTAACTTCTTTCATCAGTGTCTTATAATTTTCTGCATACAGGTCTTTTGTCTCCTTGGGTAGGTTTATTCCTAGATATTTTATTCTTTTTGTTGCAATGGTAAATGGGAGTGTTTTCTTGATTTCACTTTCAGATTTTTCATCATTAGTGTATAGGAATGCCAGAGATTTCTGTGCATTAATTTTGTATCCTACTACTTTACCAAATTCATTGATTAGCTCTAGTAGTTTTCTGGTAGCATCTTTAGGATTCTCTATGTATAGTATCATGTCATCTACAAACAGTGACAATTTTACTTCTTCTTTTCTGATTTGGATTCCTTTTATTTCCTTTTCTTCTCTGATTGCTGTGGCTAAAAGTTCCAAAACTATGTTGAATAAGAGTGGTGAGAGTGGGAAATCTTGTCTTGTTGCTGATCTTAGTGGAAATGCTTTCAGTTTTGCACCATTGAGGATGATGTTAGCTATGGGCTTGTCATATATGGCCTTTATTATGTTGAGGAAACTTCCCTCTATGCCTACTTTCTGCAGAGTTTTTATCATAAATGGGTGTTGAATTGTGTCGAAAGCTTTCTCTGCAGCTATCGAGATGATCATATGGATTTTCTGCTTCAAATTTTAATATGGTGTATCACGTTGATTGATTTCCGTATATTGAAGAATCCTTGCATTCCTGGAATAAACCCCACTTGATCATGGTGTATGATCCATTTAATGTGCTGTTGGATTCTGTTTGCTAATATTTTGTTGAGGACTTTTGCATCTATATTCATCAGTGATATTGGCCTGTAGTTTTCTTTCTTTGTGGCATCCTTGTCTGGTTTTGGTATCAGGGTGATGGTGGCCTCGTAGAATGAGTTTGGGAGTGTTCCTCTCTCTGCTATATTTTGGAAGAGTTTGAGGATAGGTGTTAGCTCTTCTCTAAATGTTTGATAGAACTCGCCTGTGAAGCCATCTGGTCCTGGGTTTTTGTTTGTTGGAAGATTTTTAATCACAGTTTCAATTTCAGTGCTTGTGATTGGTCTGTTCATATTTTCTATTTCTTCCTGATTCAGTCTTGGCAGGTTGTGCATTTCTAAGAATTTGTCCATTTCTTCCAGGTTGTCCATTTTATTGGCATAGAGTTGCTTGTAGTAATCTCTCATGATCTTTTGTATTTCTGCAGTGTCAGTTGTTACTTTTTCATTTCTATTGATTTGAGTCTTCCTCCTTTTTTTCTTGATGAGTCTGGCTAATGGTTTATCAACTTTGTTTATCTTCTCAAAGAACCAGCTTTTAGTTTTACTGATCTTTGCTATCATTTCCTTCATTTCTTTTTCATTTATTTCTGATCTGATTTTTATGATTTCTTTCCTTCTGCTAACTCTGGGGTTTTCTGTTCTTCTTTCTCTAATTGCTTTAGGTGCAAGGTTAGGTTGTTTATTCGAGATGTTTCCTGTTTCTTAAGGTAGGGTTGTATTGCTATGAACTTCCCTCTTAGAACTGCTTTTGCTGCATCCCATAGATTTTGGGTCGTTGTGTCTCCATTGTCATTTGTTTCTAGGTATTTTTTGATTTCCTCTTTGATTTCTTCAGTGATCACTTCGTTATTAAGTAGTGTATTGTTTAGCCTCCATGTGTTTGTATTTTTTACAGATCTTTTCCTGTAATTGATATCTAGTCTCATAGCGTTGTGGTCGGAAAAGATACTTGATACAATTTCAATATTCTTTAATTTACCAAGGCTTGATTTGTGACCCAAGATATGATCTATCCTGGAGAATGTTCCATGAGCACTTGAGAAAAATGTGTATTCTGTTGTTTTGGGATGGAATGTCCTATAAATATCAATTAAGTCTATCTTGTTTAATGTATCATTTAAAGCTTGTGTTTCCTTATCTTCATTTTGGATGACCTGTCCATTGGTGACAGTGGGGTGTTAAAGTCCCGTACTATGAATGTGTTACTGTCGATTTCCCCTTTTATGGCTGTTAGTATTTGCCTTATGTATTGAGGTGCTCCTATGTTGGGTGCATAAATATTTACAATTGTTATATCTTCTTCTTAGTTCAATCCCTTGATCATTATGTAGTGTCCTTCTTTGTCTCTTGTAACATTCTTTATTTTAAAGTCTATTTTGTCTGCTATGAGAATTGCTACTCCAGCTTTCTTTTGGTTTCCATTTGCATGAAATATCTTTTTCCATCCCCTTACTTTCAGTCTGTATGTGTCTCTAGGTCTGAAGTGGGTCTCTTGTAGACAGCAAATATATGGGTCTTGTTTTTGTATCCATTCAGCCAATCTGTGTCTTTTGGTGGGAGCATTTAATCCATTTACATTTAAGGTAATTATCGATATGTATGTTCCTATTCCCATTTTCTGAATTGTTTTGGGTTTGTTATTGTAGGTCTTTTCCTTCTCTTGTGTTTCTTGCCTAGAGAAGTTCCTTTAGCAGTTGTTGTAGAGCTGGTTTGGTGGTGCTGAACTCTCTCAGCTTTTGCTTCTCTGTAAAAGTTTTAATTTCTCCATCAAATCTGAATAAGATCCTTGCTGGGTAGAGTAATCTTGGTTGCAGGTTTTTCTCCTTCATCACTTTAAGTATGTCCTGCCAGTCCCTTCTGGCTTGCAGAGTTTCTGCTGAAAGATCAGCTGTTAACCTTATGGGGATTCCCTTGTGTGTTATTTGTTGTTTTTCCCTTGCTGCTTTTAATATGTTTTCTTTGTATTTAATTTTTGACAGTTTGATTAATATGTGTCTTGGCGTATTTCTCCTTGGATTTATCCTGTATTGGACCCTCTGTGCTTCCTGGACTTGATTAACTATTTCCTTTCCCATATTAGGGAAGTTTTCAACTATAATCTATTCAAATATTTTCTCAGTCCCTTTCTTTTCCTCTTCTTCTTCTGGAACCCCTATAATTCGAATGTTGGTGTATTTAATTTTGTCTCAGAGGTCTCTGAGACTGTCCTCAGTTCTTTTCATTCTTTTTTCTTTATTCTGCTCTGCAGTAGTTATTTCCACTATTTTATCTTCCAGGTCACTTATCTGTTCTTCTGCCTCAGTTATTCTGCTACTGATCCCATCTAGAGTATTTTTCATTTCATTTATTGTGTTGTTCATCATTGTTTGTTTCATCTTTAGTTCTTCTAGGTCCCTGTTAAATGTTTCTTGCATTTTGTCTATTCTATTTCCAAGATTTTGGATCATGTTTACTATCATTATTCTGAATTCTTTTTCAGGTAGACTGCCTATTTCCTCTTCATTTGTTAGGTCTGGTGGGTTTTTATCTTGCTCCTTCATCTGCTGTGTGTTTTTCTGTCTTCTTATTTTGCTTATCTTACTGTGTTTGGGGTCTCCTTTTTGCAGGCTGCAGGTTCGTAGTTCCCATTGTTTTTGGTGTCTGTTCCCAGTGGCTAAGGTTGGTTCAGTGGGTTGTGTAGGCTTCCTGGTGGAGGGGACTAGTGCCTGTATTCTGATGGATGAGGCTGGATCTTGTCTTTCTGGTGGTCAGGTCCTCGTCTGGTGGTGTGTTTTGGGCTGTCTGTGGACTTATTATGATTTTAGGCAGCCTCTCTGCTAATGGGTGGGGTTGTGTTCCTGTCTTGCTAGTTGTTTGGCATAGGATATCCAGCACTGTAGCTTGCTGGTCGTTGAGTGAAGCTGGGTGCTGGTGTTGAGATGGAGATCTCTGGGAGATTTTCTCCGTTTGATATTATGTGGAGCTGGGAGGTCTCTTGTGGACCAGTGTCCTCAAGTTGGCTCTCCCACCTCAGAGGCACAGGACTGACTCCTGGCTGCAGCACCAAGAGCCTTTCATCCACACGGCTCAGAATAAAAGGGAGAAAAAGTAGAAAGAAAGAAAGAATTAGTAGAAGCAGAAAGAAAGAAAGAAAGGAGGGAGGGAGGGAGGGAGGAAGGAGGGAAGGAAGGAAAAAAGAAAGAAGATAACGTAAAATAAAGTCATTAATATAAAAAGTAATTATTAAGAAGAAAAATTTAAAAAAAAAAGGACGGACAGAACCCTAGGACAAATGGTGAAAGCAAAGCTATACAGACAAAACCTCACACAGAAGTATACACATACACACTCACATAAAGAGGAAAAGGGGAAAAAAATAATAAATCTTGCTCTTAACGTCCACCTCCTTAATTTGGGATGATTCGTTGTCTATTCAGGTATTCCACAGATGCAGGTACATCTAGTTGATTGTGGAGCTTTAATCCGCTGCTCCTGAGGCTGCTGGGAGAGATTTCCGTTTCTCTTCTTTGTTCTCACAGCTCCCGGGGCTCAGCTTTGGATTTGGCCCCGCCTCTGCGTGTAGATCGCAGGAGGGCGTCTGTTCTTCGCTCAGACAGGACGGGGTTAAAGGAGCCGCTGATTCGGAGGCTCTGGCTCACTCAGGCGTGGAGGAGGGACGGGCACTCAGTGCGGGGCGGGCCTGCGGCGGCAGAGGCCGCCATGACGTTGCACCAGCCTGAGGCGCGCCATGCGTTCTTCCGGGGAAGTTGTCCCTGGATCCCGGGACCCTGGCAGTGGCGGGCTGCACAGGCTCCCCAGAAAGGGGTGTGGATAGTGACCTGTGCTCGCACACAGGCTTCTTGGTGGCGGCAGCAGCAGTCTTAGCGTCTCACGCCCGTCTCTGGGGTCCGGGCTTTTAGCCGCGGCTCGCGGCCGTCTCTGGAGCTCCTTTAAGCAGCGCTCTTAATCCCCTCTCCTCACGCACCAGGAAATAAAGAGGGAAGAAAAAGTCTCTTGCCTCTTCGGCAGGTCCAGACCTTTTCCCGGACTCCCTCCCGGCCAGCCGTGGCGCACTAGCCCCCTTCGGGCTGTGTTCACGCCGCCAACGCCAGTCCTCTCCCTGCGCTCCGACCGAAGCCCGAGCCTCAGCTCCCAGCCCCCGCCCGTCCCTGAGCAGACAAGCCTCTCGGGCTGGTGAGTGCTGGTCGGCACCAGATTCCGCTTCCCCCCCACCCCCAGCACCCCTGTTGCTGTCCTCTCTGCTGCGGCTCCGAACCTTTCCCCCTCCGCCCGCGAAGGGGCTTCCTAGTGTGTGGAAAGCTTTCCTCCTTCACAGCTCCCTCCCACTGGTGCAGGTACCGTCCCTATTCTTTTGTCTCTGTTTATTCTTTTTTCTTTTGCCCTACCCAGGTACGTGTGTGTGTGTGGGGGGGGGGTTCTTGCCTTTTGGGAGGTCTGAGGTCTTCTGCCAGCGTTCAGTAGGTGTTCTGTAGGAGTTGTTCCACGTGTAGATGTATTTCTGGTGTATCTGTGGGGAGGAAGGTGTTCTCCGCGTCTTACTCTTCCGCCATCTTCCCGGAACTTGTCTCGGTTTCTTTAAATGGGAGTAAAGGTCGTGCTTATCTCATAGGGTCCTAGTGGTAGAAAATGAGATAATGCATGTAAAGCACTTAACATAATGTCAAGGAGAGAGTAAATGTGCATCAGGTGCTGGTCATTAGTGTTATCCATAATGTACTTTGATTTTAGTCAGTTAGAACATATAATCTTAGACTTGCAAGAGACCCATTGCAGGAATTCTCTCCACTGTATTTTTGAGAAATGTTTATAGGGTGATAGTGTGCTGACTACACCGTAAGCCTCTGATTTCCTTTTGAAACGTCCTGATCATTAGAAAACTTTTTTTCGTGGAGCCAACATCTGTGATGCCTAGCTTGCACCTATCGTTCCTGCTTTGTGAAGCTTTACATAACATTTGAGCTTTCTTCCACATGACAGCCTTCCAAATACAGTATTTAAAGACAGATATCTCATTTTCCATGTGTTTTCTCATTTCTGGGAAAAGTCTTCTAAATTGTTGGGTTTATGTTATAGTCCTCCATTTTTATGAAGACATGGTTGGCTAGCTAACTAAATACCAATTCTCAGCTCCTTCCTCCCTTACCTGCCTCCAATATAAAGTTTGGAAAGCAGCTAAGGATAGCCATGAGACACAGTCCTGGCCGATGAGATGTAAAGATAACGCAGCCGGAGACTTTCTAGGAAAGCATTCTGTTTCCTAGTAAAAGCAGTCTTTGCAAGTGGCATTGTCCCTTCTCCTTTTACCTCCTTCCTTCCTGACTTGAGTGAGGATATGATGACTGGGGCTACAGCAGCCATATTGCAACCTTGAGATGATGAGATTAAGGGCAAAAATTCAGCAAACTAAGGCCACGGGAGTGGAAGAATTCAGAAGAGCCTAAGACAATGTTCAGCAGCTGAACCAGTGCTCAAAACCAATTATTTCAATCTTTTCGTGCATCAGCTAATAACTGTTTATATTATTGAAGCCAGTGACTCTCAAACTTTAGCATGCATCAGAATCTTGTTAAAAGACAGATTTCTGGGCCCTAACTCCGGAGCTTCTGATTCTATAGGTGTGGGAAGGGGATGGAGAATTTGTACTTCTAGCAAGTTCTCAGGTGATGCAGCTGTGGGGGTGATGGGAGCACACTTTGAGAACTCCTGGTTTCAACCATCTGACTGTCTTTTCTTTGCAGCTTCATTAATTAGTAGAAGCAAAGATCACTCTTTGATTTTGAATTGCTCTTAAAGTGTTTCATCAGCTGTCAAAACAGGATTTCTCAAACTCTTTTTCACTCCAGAGAGTTCTTATATCAGATCGCCACACTTCCATTGCAGCTAGCATACTTACCTGAGTTGCTCTTTAGGGACTCCATCAGTCTATGGGACCTGTAGTGAAATTTTATTCTGTGCAGGGCATTGTGGGGATTCAAGGAAGGGTGGGATACTGTCACTGCCCCCAAGGAGTTTACAGTCTAGACAGGAGGTGGCAGGCAAATATACATCACTTTCCATCCTTATCAGACATTACCATTTCCAAAGAGTTTTCAAATATATTAGCATAGTCAATACTTCAGATAATGTGAAGTAGACACACATTATTACCCATTTTACAGAAAAACTAAAGTTCAATTGGTCAAGTAATGAATCTAAAGAAAGCCAAAACTAACAAAGCACAAAATCAGATCAAGGAATTTTAACTCCTAACTCAATGCACAACACATCAGACAAATTCATGTAATTAACACTTACCATTTCAATCTCCTCCCTTTTCAGGACAAAAAATAAAATTAGCTTTACTCTTTTCTAATACTTTGCAGTCATAAATTGCCTTTCACCCAGCTTGAGTGAGAACTGGCTGTTGGAAAATTATCTCTAAGAACCTCTTACGTCTGTATGTATGTATGTATTCAATGCCTGCATTGGGTCTTCATTGCTGCACGCGGGCTTGCAGGCTTTTCTCTAGTTGTGGCGAGCGGGGGCTACTCTTCGTTGCGGTGCACGGGCTTCTCAATTTGGTGGCTTCTCTTGCTGCGGAGCACAGGGCTCTAGGCACACAGGATCAGTAGTTGTGGCTCTCAGGCTTCAGTAGTTGTGGCTTGAGGGCCCTAGAGTGCAGGCTTAGTAGTTGTGGCTCACGGGCTTAGTTTCTCCGCGGCATGTGGGATCTTCCTGGACCAGGGCTCGAACCTGTGTCCCCTGCATTGGCAGGTGGATTCTTAGCCACTGTGCCCCCAGGGAAGTCCCAGAACCTCTTTTTAAAAGTAATTTTTAAGTGATAAGAGATGTTCAGGACTGCCGTGTACCATTGTAAATTTGCACAAAGGTGGCCAGTGGAGACTGAAATCCGAGACAAGCCCTCCATCCCCAGCCCAGCAAGATTACCTCTGTCCACAAGAAGAAGGGTATTTTTCATCACCGTCAGGGGAGAGGGGGTCAGAACCTGCTAGCTACTCACAGGGCCGTGAAAATTGCAGAAGTTTCCCCTGGAGTCAGATGCCATTTGGGAAGGAATATGGAACAAGTAGACAGTTTCAGAGGGAAATCAACTTTAAAGAAAATTTGAACTTTGAATTGACTGAATATTTACTCCAAAGAGATTACTTCAAACTAGGAGAGACTGATTTAACTTTGATTTTAAATTTAGGTCTCCCATCCTCTTCTCTTCTGCCCTCCTTCGCCCACATTCTACAAGCAGAAGAATTTGTGGGATTTTAGACAAATAGATGAGCTACACTTTTGTATCTGTTTTTACACATCTTCATTGTGGGGTATGAATTTCAATCTCACCACATATGTAAAATTTATCATCTATTCCAAAGGGTAAGAAGCAATCCTAACAGGGATTTACACATGATACCACACAACAAGTACAGAATAAAGTGTAAGTTCTTACCCTGGAATAGCTTACAATCTAAAATAGAGAAAATGAACATCGATAGAAACATTTTTGATATAAGTAAAGCAATTCTGAATTCATTACACAGTTAGGGAATATTGTTCATTTGCACAATTAAATTGTATGCAGTCTTTTCCTTAATTATCTTTCTCTGTTTTAGACATTTTAAAATTCATGAGATATAACAATAAATACAATAAAACTTTCCAGTTTTAAAGAATTTTAGTTAGTATATTATAAATGTGTGGATTGAGAACCCTGTAGACAAGAGATGTAAATAGAACAACTGCCTTTTAAAAGTATGTTATTTTAGGAAAAAAACGTAAATAATTTCTATTCAGGGCTGGAATTCTAATTGAAGTAGGCTGTTGCCTATATGTTATAATTTGCATAGCAATATTTTTTCTGTTTTTGATTATTGAAATTCAACCATTAGTGATCCATTCTCTAGGTACAAGCATTGTGGTCTTTCCGTAGGCCTTTTAAAATGCAAATGCACATGGAAGAGTGCAACCAAATTAAGTTCTTTACAATTTAGAGTGGTTGCAAATATCAGATGGATTCTTTTCTCAGCATAGCAACATAAATGTTGTGTTTTTTTAACATTTTTATTGGAGTATAATTGCTTCACAATGGTGTGCTAGTTTCTGCTCTATAACAAAGTGAATCAGCTACACATACACATATATCTCCTCCCTCTTGTGTCTCCCTCCCACCCTCCCTATCCCACCCCTCTAGGTGGTCACAAAGCACTGAGCTGATCTCCCTGTGCTACGCGGCTGCTTCCCACTAGCTACCTATTTTACAACATAAACGTTTTTAAGTGCTTGGAGTGAAATATACAAAGTAAGAGATTAAAAGTTGGAGGGGGAAGGCAAATTTTCAGAAAAGTGAGTGAGAGACACGGGAAAGCCTGTGTCCTGGACTTCACCGTTAGGGCTCCAGCCATTCCTATTTCATTATTCTATCCATGTGTAGGTGCTAACTGCTGTAATATCCACACCATCTCATGAGCTTAATAAAAGAGCTTAATAATAGGATGCTGGGCTTGTGGTGACTGTCAGACCCTTGGACCTTGGAGTCCTCCACTGTTCCTCTGCTTCAGATCTACAGATGACAAGGGGAGAGAAAAGGAGCGGGCAGGTGTTTGCATAAAAATCCTAGAAGATTTTTGAGGCCAAGACTTGGGGCCAATGTTTTCTGTTGATATTTCCTTGGCCAAAAATAATCATAAGCCTTCTTCTACATGCCAGGGGGCTGGGAAAAATCGTTTTTCCATGTTCGCAGGAGGAAAAGTAGATGGTTTGATAAACATATAGCCCCTTTTTTTGGTCACCATTAGCTTTCAAAATTAGTAATAGGAATGACCATCTTAAAGGCAAAAAGGTTTTAACATTTGAAGTAGAATAGACATTTTCTTGGCACTCAGTATGATTTCCTAGGTGGGAGAATGCCACTTAATAGTCATGTATAACATTCCTCATCTATCAGTAAGTACTGATTGAGTTCCTATTGTATCAAATATGTAAAATCATCACTGTTGTTAACAACTATTAACTACATACTGTGTATGAGACTCTGTGTTGCCTATGATAAAAAATACAATTAAGTACAGTAAGTATATTAGGAACGGTTTCATCTGCTGTGATCAGGATTAGTGGGTCAGTAAAAGTTAAAATAGAGCACACATAAGATAAACATTTTTATATTTTAACTTAATACACATGAATGCACATTCATTCACCAACTATTTTACGTAGGGCAATGATCTTCCTTTCAGTGTGGGTGTTCATCGTCACGTATATTGCATAACCTGTGATGCATAATCTACCTGGAACACACAGAACTGGTTTCCTGTCTAACAGCTACTCCCCTCTTCTATGCTACCAAGAGCTTTTTTTTCCCCCTAGTGTTCTCCCTTTTGGGTGCACTGGGTGATTCTCTACCTTTTCTGCAAATGATATTAGGTATATAACCTGCTCCTGGCCAATGAGACACAAAAGAAACCCAAAAGGGCTTCTTTGAAAGATGTCTTTGCTCTCAAAATGCAATGCATGAGTGACCCAAAAGTCCCTTTTGGTCCATTGTTTTTTTTTGCTTTTTTGGTTTTTTTGTTTTTTTGCAGTACGCAGGCCTCTCACTGCTGTGGCCTCTCCCGCTGCGGAGCACAGGCTCCGGACGCGCAGGCTCAGCGGCCATGGCTCACGGGCTCAGCCACTCCACGGCATGTGGGATCCTCCCGGACCGGGGCACGAACCCGTGTCCGCTGCATCGGCAGGCGGACTCTCAACCACTGCGCCACCAGGGAAGCCCTGCCTGATGTTTTTAACCTGGTCATGAAAGATGGGTTGAGTTTCACTAGGTGGAGAAAGAGGACTATTCTCCCCAGGCATCAGGAACAGCTTTCAAAACACACGAGTCACAGAGAGGGGACCGTTTGACCACAGGGGAGTCATGGTGGACCGACAGGAATGGCAGGTTGGGATGAGGATATGGGGGCTTCAGATGCTGAGCTGTGGTTTGAACTCAGTGAAGACAGTGGTGAGGCATGTGACATGAGGGCTGGGAGTAACGTGGTGACCAGCATGACTGGGGTAGGTTTATCTGACACTGATCTACCTCAGTTAGAGGAAGGGCAAGATTGCTGGCTGGGAATTCAGTTAGTAAAGATTTGTAAATTAATCCAAGCAATTAATCCAAATAAGATACGAATCAGGGTCCTGGTACTCTAGCTATGTGGGAGAAGTAGAAAAGAATCTGAGACCTATTGCAAGGGGAAAATCCACTTGGCTGGAGGTTAAGGTGAAAGGAAGTGATTAAAAATGTCTTTGAGGGCTTCCCTGTGGCACAGTGGTTAAGAATCCGTCTGCCAATGCAGGGAACATGGGGTCGAGCCCTGGTCCAGGAAGATCCCACAGGCTGCGGAGCAACTAAGCCTGTGTGCCACGACTACTGAGCCTGCGCTCCAGAGCCCTCGAGCCACAACTACTGAGCCTGTGCACCACAACTACTGAAGCCCATGCGCCTAGAGCCCGTGCTCCGCAACAAGAGAAGCCACCACGATGAGAAGCCTGCGCACAGCAACAAAGAGTAACCCCTGCTCACTGTAACTAGAGAACGCCCGCACGCAGCAAGGAGGACCCAACACAGCCAAAAATAAATAAATAAATAAATTTATTTTAAAAAATAAATAAAATAAAAATATGTCTTTGAGAGTCTAAGTCTGACAGAATGGGGATACTACCGTCAGCAGAACTGGAGCCAATGCGAGGAGATGTTGCTGAAAGGGACACAGAGTTTGAAGGGAGGTGGGATTTATGGGTTACCATAGTCATCCTTTTAGACACCCAGGATAGTGCTGTTCTCAAAAAACCAATCGAAATTTCCAGATATCTCCCCGGGAAGACAGCTAGATGAGCAGGCTGAAATATACATAATTTATGCTTATATATATTATTATTTTTAATTTATTTGTTTTATTTATTTATTTTTGGCTGCATTGGATCTTTGTTGCAGTGCACGGGCTTCTCACTGCAGGCTCGGTAGTTGTGGCGCACAGGCTTAGTTGCTCTGCGGCATGTGGGATCTTCCCGGACCAGGGATGGAACCCGTGTCCCCTGCGCTGGCAGGCGAGTTCTTAACCACTGTGCCACCAGGGAAGCCCTATGCTTATATATTTAAGACAAACTTCAGTCTCCACTAACTTGTATAACGACACAGCAGTCAATACATTAGCTTGGGGAGAGATTTGTATTTGGATAGCAAAATAAAAATGTTTTGAAGCACGGATGGATTATATATGTAGCACGTCGTACTTATATATGATTTTTGTGTGTGTCTGCAAAATGTGTCGAGTTTACTGCAGCCATACCACTCCCGCAGGTTGCCTTGCATAGCTCAAGGCGTCACCCCCACCAGACTGGATGCACAAGTGCTAAATGGTTGGTTTGCAAACTCACGCAGGAGCTCCCCCAGGTGAAATCTGAAACTGGGCCCCATACACGGAGGGCAGGGAGAGACCGAAGAAAGCGTCAGACCCCTCCAGATGGGTAGGTGGTGGCAGGTGCAACAGCAAGAGAACTTACCTACAAAGCTTGTCTTGGGCGCCACAAGACGAGTACATCTCTGCATCCACCCACCAAAATCTTAAAGGTTTATACAGAGACCTTCACTGGGTTCAGTCACGTGTTCAATCCAAACAGGCTCAACACCACACTGCTCCCTCCAGCCTGAGTCTTTGCAAACGGCTTGCTCTGTGGGAAGGTTCGGCAGGGTGTACGTTTCAGGGGAGGGGATGAGGACCCTCTGATTGTGAGGGTCCAGCTCTCCGGTCAACCAGTGGTCATGTCCTCTCCATGACCTCCCCCTACATGAGTTCACCTCCTTGTCAATTCCCTCTCTTTCTTTCAACTTCCCATCCACTGGTTTCAAAAGATGCACGATTCCCAGACACTCACGAATATGTTCTGTATGTATCTGTATATGTCTTTCTTATTTAACAGGTATTCAGAACGATCTACTATTGGCCCTGCTTCCCTCCTCAATGTCCAAGCTCTAATTATTTAGAACGATTTTTTTTTTTTTGCTGTAGTTTAATGTATATTTTCATTAGCCATTCCAGAGTTCTACTAATAATGGGAAAGGACTTTAAAATTTTTGTTTGTTTGTTTATCATGAAAAAAATGCACTGATTAGTGGCCCCTTTCTGATACCTTGTGAGGTTTTTTCCTGAGGATTTTTTTCTGATACCCTACTTCTATTAAAATAGACACTTTGGTGAAGTATTCCACATCTGAATCAAATGGAAGGGAATTTGTATTAATGATTTATTCTGAAAACCTGTTTCAAAACACTCTGATCCGCATATCAGCAGAGCAGAGTTCAGTGCTGAGTCATTTGGTCAGAGACAGTCTGGAAAGATATTAGGAGACAGCGATCAGATTCTCTAGACAGTTGGAGAAGAGGATTGCTGCAGGATATTCCAGAGGACATTCGCTCCAGAAGAAAAACGTGCTGTAGGAACACTTGGAGCATGGATTCTCAGATTTGAGCGTGTATCAGCATCACCTGGAGGGCTTGTTACAACGGACCGCTGGAACCCACACGTAGAATTTCTGCTTCGGTAGGTCAGGGGTGAAGCCGGAGCGTCTGCAATTCTAATAAGTCCCCAGGTGATGCTGGTGGTGCTTGTCTAGTGACAACACTTTGAGAACCGCTGCCTTAGAGAGAAAAACATTCTCCAGAAAGATGGCTTAGTGTGAGGCAGGAACAGGAAACAGAAATGTTTTCTTCCAATTTTTTTTCAGTTTCAATTGTGCACACCTTAAATTTCCTAAAACACAACTTTGTTTATACTCCTAATTTCCTCAAAAATCTCACTCTTCATTTTCTTCTAAGTACAGTCACAACAATTAACCAGAAATTGAAAATCATTAGCAGCGTCCCCCACCTTTCCCTTATGTTCTTGACAAGCTGGTCCATTTGCTGGCCCTCAAAAATTTCTAAGCCTCCGCGCTCTCCACGTTTGTTCATCGTATGTGTTCTCCCTGGAGTGCATTCTTATCCTCATCATTCTTTTTGCCTTTCAAATTCCAGCCCATTCTTGAAAACTCCGCTAAATTCCTTCTCTTTCATTTAATTTTCTCAGATAAAATCACTTCTTACCCTAAACTTATTACATAACTTTTTTTTTTACTTCGTTATTTTTATTTTGCAAAACACTTCATTTCCACCTATTGTAGTTAGGGAAAAGAAAACCCTCAAATACTTTGATAGCATTTACTTTTGTGGCAGCCTTTTAAATCCTCAGATCTACACTGCGAGATCAATACTATCATTGTATCCATTTTACAGACAATTTACCTTTGTATAGTTCACTATACAGTTGACCCTTGAACAAATTAGGAGTTGGGGGAGCCCACCCTCCAGGGGGTAGAAAATCCACACATAACTGTTAGCTGGCCCTCCACATACACAGTTCCAGATCCACGGATTCAACCAACCACCGATGGTGTAGTCCTGTCGTATTTACTATTGAAAAAAGTCCAAATATAAGTGAACCAGGGCAGTTCAAATGCATGTTGTTCAAAGGTCACATGTATTTCTGAATTCAAGTTACATGACATCGAACATGTGCTTTAAATAACATTTGTGTTCTCCCAAAGTACTCATCACAGTACTTTGCAAATAATACTGTTTATTAAAATAATTGCTGCATTCAAGACAGTCTTCTTTGGGTTGCTGTAAAGTAGTGATGATTAAATATTCAAATACTTGAGAAGGTTAAATCTACGGGCTTCTCTGTGAACTGAACTCTGATGACTAAAAATAACTGGTGGAGTCGAGGGTACTTGGTTCTCTGTCCTGAGTTTAGGATGATTTGGAAGCGCCCCATTTGGTGCAGAGCTTCGTGGAAATGGCTGAGGCCTTCGATGAGATCAGCTTCTCCCTTCACCCAAGCCGGCTTCCTTCAGTCTCTCTCACGTCTTGCTCTTAAGGAGAACCACCATTAAACTCCCTGCACACAAATTTCCATGTCTCCAGAGTCCACTTCCTGAAGAACGCACCCTAAGATAAAAAGAGTAGAATATGAACAGATGACACTTACTAACTTTATTTTCCTGTTTTAGAGCCAACATTATAGAGTGGAAATTAAATATGCTTTATCATCAGATTGGAGCTTATCAGGTACCATCTCAGGGAAGTTACTTAATCTCTCTGAGCCTATTTTCTCATCTCCAAAGATTGATTTTATTTGGATTAAGAACAGTCCTACCACAGCATTGGACAAAATGCAGGTGCCCAGTATGTGGAGGCCTAGTACTGGGTAAAGTGGAATGACTAGAAGCTCAAAATGTTGAGGACACATCTTCTGAACCCCTCCCAGATGTGCTTGTTATTGATTACGTTGTCATGCTAAGTCTTGATTTGTATTGAAGTTTCCTCCACGTGAATTCCAAGTTATTCAGTGTTCCCGGGGTGAGATTTTTCCTTCGAGTTTGGGAGAGGGACACTCTTTCCAGCATGAGAGACTGGGACTTGCAAATCGTCACCTCAGACATGAAAGTTGTGTGACATCCCCGACTCCTGCTTCTCGGCAGCTTCCAAAGCCAAGAGGCTGTTCAGTCACAGCAACGGTGCTGACCGTTCTGCTGACAGCTCTGCTAGCCTTCCTGGGCCCAGCTGTCTCTTTCTATGATCCGATTGAATTGTTGTGGCCTTGGCATTTTATCGTAAACCACCATTGTAGAAAGTGTTGGGCTAAACGTAAATTGATCTCCAAGATTCTGAAAGCTTGAATTTTCTCTCTGGCCAAAACCTGCAAATCTTGAATCTTTCCTATAACTTACACTAAATATGATATTCATTTGCATGACCTTAAATTCTCAACGTCTCCCCAAAACCTCTGTCCATCACTCACTTTTGTGTTTCATTTATAGCATTTTCAGTTCGACCTCTATCTTCAGCTCTCATACCATGAGTCGACCACCGACCCTCAACACTAGCTCCCCTGTATCTAGTACTTCACTATGTACCAGGCGTTATGTTAAATGCTTTACAGCATGAGTTCACAAAGGGCGGTTTTCCAGACCAGGAGTGTCAGCGTCACTGTGAAACTTGTGAGGAGGACAAATTCCTGAAAGCCATCCAAGATCTAGTAAATCAGCAATCTCTGTTTTGACAAGTACCCCAGGTGATTCTGCAGGACACGCTCTAGTTTGAGAACCACTGCTTTACCCATATTATCTTATTACAAAAGCCGAAGACTGAAGGGTACATCGTGTTCCACTTTTACGATGAGGAAACGAAGGCTCACAGAGATAAAGTAAATTGTCTCACACGTTGTAGATGGCAGCATTGTAAACCAAACCGAGGTCTGAAAGATTCGAGAGTCCCTTCTCTCAAGTTTCAAGGGAGTTCATGAAATTTCTCACTTCTCTGATCTCTCATCGTTTCTTCTTTGTTATTACTAAACTTGGGCAAACCCTGCTGCATGCTTTGTCTCTGTACTTATGTCTTTGAATATTGTTGGGAGAGTAACAACTAAAAATCCCGATTGTCTTCGTTATAATAAATGTATAGTTTTACTCCTGAGGCAAGTTCGCACATGGTGGGATCACGTTGTGGTTTTTCTTCACATCTCTTGTGGATTCACCATAATGTCCCTGTTAAACTTGTTCTAAATATTCCCTACATTGTTCTAGCTCATGTTGTTATTTCTGGTTGATCACAACGGACCAGTAGAGGCTCATCTCTGTTTTTCTGGAGACACAGGGGTGAGATAATGTGAGCCTTTCTCAGTTCCTGCCATTGCCCTCCAGAATCTTTTTTATTTTTTTTTACTTTATTTTTTATTGGCGTACACTGCTTTATAATGTTGTGTTAGTTTCCGCTGTACAACAAAGTGAACCAGCCACATGTATACGTATATCCCCTTCCTTCCTATTGAGGTCACCACAGAGCACTGTCCATCCCACCCACCCCTAGAATCTTTTTTTTTTTATTATTTTTTTATTTTTTGCAGTATGCGGGCCTCTCACTGTTGTGGCCTCTCCCGTTGCGGAGCACAGGCTCCGGACGCGCAGGCTCAGCGGCCATGGCTCACAAGCCCAGCCGCTCTGTGGCATGTGGGATCTTCCTGGACCGGGGCACGAACCCGTGTCCCCTGCAACGGCAGGCGGACTCTCAACCACTGCGCCACCAGGGAAGCCCCCCCCCCCCCCGCTAGAATCTTGATACATGTTGTTCCCTCCTTTTTTCTTGCTTGATACATGTTGTTCCCTCCTTTTTTCTTGCTTCTAAGGAACAGGTGACACTCCTCTGCTGAGATTGATTACCTACACTCCCGGTTCACTAGTTGTTTCTCTTTTCAGATTTTGTTCAATGAATTTTCCCTTTCTCCCACCTGGAACTTCTCTCCCACACCTGTGGCCCCTTAACCCCATCAACAAAGTTTGTTTGGACTTTCCTTTTGCTACAGAGGAATAGCCTTCCTCCTTTCTGTTAGGAGCCCTCTACCGCCAATCGCTCTTTTTCATCTTCAGTTGATAGATTACTCTTTAAAAAAAAAAATTGACTAACATTCTTGTTTAATTCCTTTGCCACTCAGAATAGTTATACCTTTCTAGTACAACAATTCTCTTGAATGTAATCAATGAACTCTTTAAAACCCAGTCCTTTTCCAAAACAAAACCACAAGCTTTCCCAATCTGTATTAATGTTTCTCCTTCAATCTCTCTGCCCCAAAGTATCCATCTCTGTTACAAAGCTTTGCCCTGATTTGGTTCCTACGACACTGAAATAACAGAACACACATAGCCCTCTCTTCCCATCTTTTGGGTTGTGATTTGGCTGTACTCTTCTTCTTTCTGTTGAATTATTAATTTACTTATTCAATGAACATTTTTAGAGCCTGTGTGTCAAAGGCTAAGTTTGGGGTTGAGGCTGCAACAGTGAAAGTATGTTCCACCCTCTCAGACCCTCCAGGTTGGTACAAAAAATATAAATAAGAAAACAGTGCACTATCTCAGTCCTGTCAATCGCTTTATGCAGAGCTCCATCCATTGCCTGTAAATCCATGTTTTACAGCTGATGACACTGAGGAACAGGGAGGTCATAGAGTTTCAAGCTTCTGTCTTAAGCACTTTGTGCTTCTTTCTCTCCTCTACCTCACTAACTGCACGTTCTTCCAACAATTTAACTCCATATACGCACCCCAGGCTCTCAAACCTGGGAGCAAACCCACTTCCTCAGAGCAAGGCTTGAATGTCTGTGTGTAAGCACTGCCACCTGTACATCTGCCTCAAACCACTGACTAGAAGTGTCCAAAGAGAACTCGTTAACTGATAGCCTTTCCCAAATACACATAAAGAGAAAACCAAACAATGGGTTTTCCTTCTTGACGTCTCAGTTCTTAACGGTGTCCCTGTTTATCTAGTCCTCCAGACACACAACCACAGAGAGATCTGGAACAAATCCCTCTTTGCCACATAACGTCTGCATCCGGTTAAGTATGTCTCAGAAATGTCTCCTTTGAAACTCCTTCGTATTTTATTTCCCACAAGTGTTATCATGGGTCCTACCTCACAATCCCTGACCGCTTCCACCGCCTCCTAAGTGCCTTCTATAGCTCCCCCATCTTCTGATTCTAGGTCTTCTATCAACTTGTGATATCAGATCAGTCTTCTCGCTACATTTCTGATCCTGGCGTTCCCCTGTGCAGCACTTCTGAAGTACCAACTGCTCAGGAGAGCAAGCACAGCCCCTGCCAGTCTCTTCAACCATTTCTTCTCCCTTCTTCCATGCACGGTATGTTCAGGGCCGAATGGTCCACTACTCCCCATGCTTTTCTGCCTTCACTCTTTCACCTTAAAGGACCCTCCTTTTAAGCTCTGCCCGGTGGAATCATATCACATTTAAACTTTTGTCTAGGGACTTCCCTGGTGGCGCAGTGGTTAAGAATCTTCCTGCCAATTCAGGGGACACGGATTCGAGTCCTGGTCCAGGAAGATCCCACATGCTGCTGAGCATCTCAGCCCGAGCGCCACGATGACTGAGCCTGTGTTCTCGAGCCCACGAGCTGCAACTACTGAGCCCGCGTGCCATAACTACTGAAGCCCGCGCGCCTAGAGCCCACGCTCTGCAACAAGAGAAGCCACCGCAATGAGAAGGCCGTGCACCACAACGAAGAGTAGCCCCCGCTCGCCACAACTAGAGAAAGCCCGTGCAGCAACGAAGACCCAATGCAGCCTAAATAAATAAATAAATAAAATTTAAAAATAAAAAAAAAATAAAGTTTTATCTAGAATGACCTCCCTTCCATGAAGTCTCTCCAGACCTCCCTGCCTTTTGAACCCTCTTTGGTAATGTGTGTGTAGGTCTTCT